>NW_024543059.1:52415000-53615000 GCF_018167655.1 Microtus oregoni | reverse complement strand
GTGTAACTTCAGAAATAGGTTCAAAGGCATATACTTTGCTGGCGTTTGAATGCCTTGATAAGAAATACTAATATGTGGGCCAGCTGTAAGGCAAACAGCTGGGTCAGATTATTCTAACTGGCCACCCATTTTTAAAGAGAACATACCTAAGTTGTTTTTAATGTCTTCATGTTTTTTTACATCTTTGCTTTGTAGTAACTGCCCTGCATGGTTATTACAGAACACATGAATTTAGACCAGTCTAAAATTTCGCAAGTAAAACTATTACAAAAAGTACCAGGAAAAAGTTGACCAAAGTCACCTGGGAGGCAAAGAATTTATATGCAGGCTCCAAACAAGTAGAGTTCATAAACTCCAGTGGAGTAGTGCTGTGCGGGAGGCTGGGGGACCATGTCTGCGCTGTCTGAGCGCTGGTTTCCTGCTTCCGTCACTTCTCAGATGGCACACATATTAAGTATGTTTGGACGTCTCTCTGCCACACCCTTGTAGGCACAGACAATGTCTACTTTGCATGCCTAGTAATTATCCTAGGCACCTACTACAGTTGAATATACATTTGCTACTCTTTAAATAGTTGATAACTAAATAAATAATGAATATATGCACATATATAGTATAGCTAGGTAAGTGTCAAGAGGCCGGGACAAAAAAGGTGTTTGCTATTGTTTCTTAACTATTGCATGCGCTGTAGGGGTACGGCTGGAAGTCAGGGGGCAGTTTTGTGGAGCTGGTTCTCTTCTTCCAGCGTTATGTGAGTGCTTGGGGAAATGCCTTCCCTTGGCATTTAAGCCCCAGAGCAGACTCTTTGAGAAGATGGCTTCCTAAGACTTTAAGAAGACCTCCTTTCATGCAGGCAGGTCTCCACTGAGGTCTTGGTGATCTACGTGGGTTGGGTCCAGCTGGGAGCATGTATGGTTTACATCACCTGTTTCTAGAATCAGACTTTCTGAACAAGCCCCTCAGGTGAACAGGACACTGGTACCTTTAGCTTTTGGATGGCTTCTGCACATGGCTGTGCTGATGTCAGTGCCTCAGAAGAGGTGATAATGTAGAAGAATGCTCCATTTGAAATGAGGAACTTCCTGCGCATAGTTTAAATTTTGCTTAGTGCCTTCCCAATACTGTTTTTTATCGCTGGGAGAACAAAATTGGAACAAAATTGTAATAAAATGCCTATAAGGTAAAAAGGCTTTGATAAAGATTACAGGAGTTGGACTGATACTTTGTTTATGTTTTGACAAATAAAGCTTGTCTGAAGATCAGAGTACAGAGGTAAACCATTAGAGGTCAGGCAGTGGTGGCTCACACCTTTAATGCCAGGCGTTGGAAGACAGAGGCAGAGGGATCTCTATGAGCTCAAGACCACCTTGGGCTACACAAGATTGAATCTGTCTAAAAGAAACAGAGCTCACACAAAGGTGATCCCAGCACTTGGGATCCCATGCCTTCACTAGGGAGGTGGAGACAGGAGTGATATGGCTGGGTGGAGAGAGGAATATAAGGAGGGAAGAGCTCCTTGCAGTCTGAGGTTTGGTGGAGACTTTTGCAGTCTGAGAACCGCCCCTGCACTCAGAGGATGAAGTATGAGGACAGGCTGGCCCATTCGGTCTGAGCACTGGCAAAGATAAAAGGTCTCTCTAGTGGATGGCCATACTGTTTCTCTGATCTCTCAGCTTTCATCCCCTAATATCTGACTCCGAGTTTTATTATTAAGACCAACTAGAATTCATGCAACAAAGGTTATAAAAATTCAGGATCTTTTCTGAACCTAAATAAATTTTTAAAAGTACTAAATACTTGGGATCAATCCAAGAGTAAATGAAAGCTTTTCTTGTCTCCAGACACAGCTGAGCTTGGGAAGACGTCCAATTATCCAAAACTGGTTGGACTACATCCCTCCAACAAGATACAAAGATCCATGTGAACTCGTCCACCTTTGCAGAATAACCATCAGGACCCAACTGCTGGCCAACAATATGCTCCCAAATGGAATATTTTCACTTCTAATTCCTTCTCGTCTACAAAAGTTCCTGAATTTAGAAAGCTAACATGCATCTTTATGCTGTTCTTTAGGATGGTAGCACTGTACCATTTAGAAGTTAATAAACTATTAACTTCACGCACGTTTGCTGTACTGGGTAATCTTCTAGATGTGTTTTCAGAGCTGGAGGGACTCCCCCATGGTTAAGAGCACTGCTCTCTCTTACAAAAGGTCTGAGATCAGTTCCCAGCACCCACATGGTGGCCAGTAACCATCTACACTCCAGTTCCAGGGGTCTGATGCCTACATCTGAACTCCGTGGGCACCAGATGTGCATGTGGTATACATATTTTCATTCAGACAAAACACGTATACAACGTATGATAAACCTTTAGGAAAAGTTTTAAACAAGATATATTTTTAAATGTCCTAAGCTCAGCACTGTAGTTACCATATAACTCTACCCGTCACTTTCTATGCAGTGAAATAAATTATATGCATAAGATTGAAAAGTCTATTTTGGTATAATAACATAAAATTAAACTTTCATCTATAAAAACTTAAAGGTCATGAAAAAATTCAATGTATTCAAAGCACATTTTTAGCTTTAAAAAATACCTAGAACACTAGATTTTTCTGTGGTGTCCAGCTTGTTACACAAAGGCAGACTTAGAAACAATTCCTCAGGCGTCTCTGCTGTTTTCTATGTCCAGAGCAGAGGTGCTCTCCTTCTCTAGATTAGCTATTCAGGACGTCTGTATCGAGGGAAGCCTTAGACGTCACAATAGGGTTTCATCTGAACAGTGTGGGCCTGCTCGCTGTGATGAATGTAAAGGCTACTTCTTCTTCCAGGGCCAAGGTTTAAGTTCATTATAAAAGGCAGAAAGTCCCCAAGGTCTCTGGTCCTCCCAGGACACTGATGTGCTGGTGGTGACAGGCTGGAAACTGAACACGTCTTCACAGAACTCAACAAAACGTCTCCTGGTTGATAGATCAGTCACCAAATCTGGTTAAACCACAACAAAAGCTTGGTGTCTCTTAAGCCAGTGTTCACTGGCCATTGCTCCTCTCCTGCATACATTGCCTTCTCATCCTTCAACCTGGAGCCACCATCGACTCTCCTGAAGATCTAACTGTTGTCTCCCTAGAGTCCACAGCTACCTCAGATCAGTTCATCCTACCACTCATGGCCTCTGAAAAATGATAATGGAGTCATCTTACAGCCTGTATCACCACTACCACATACCCCAAACCTCCAACCATAAAAACACCTTCAACCTGCACAGTGCTTTTCAGGCAACAGTGACGCCAGGCAGTTACTCTTCCTTCCGTCACTCACATGTTCTCCACACACCAGGGACACCAGCCTGCCTCCCATCTCATGCTGCTTTGCTTTTCCATGTTCATCCTTCTACTTAAAATGCCCTTTCTAAACCTAACACTCCCTGTGACCAACAAAAGTTATGTACTGCGCTATTACCTTCAATGTTACAGAACAATTATACTGTACCCTGAAGTTTTTAGTGTAAGATATTCTACCTTTTATTCTCCTAGCTTGTTACCTGCCTCACAGCAAATATTTACTGAGATTTGTGTTGTACCTTTCTATAAATTTTTTTTTTGCTTGAAGGAGTGAATTTAGAAATGTGCTTTTAGAGAAAGTAGACTTAAAGGAAACGCAAAACTAAGGAGAGATAGAAATAAAATATCACTGCTGGCTAAAGAATGCAACTACCCCCAAAACTTGAAAGAGACTTCACCCTATACCTAACACAGATGATATCGTTTCTAAATGTCAAATAGAAGACTACCGGAACCAAGAACTAGTAAGGGAAGTGGCACTTCATACAAGGTTGATGCAGCTCTGATAGTAGATTGTATATGAAATCATGATACACTTCATAAATGACAGAACGTTTCATGTAATCTAGACATGAAAATAACCTATATGTTATAAAACCCTCTAAAGAAGGCTTATAACTATGCTCAAGATTATTGAAAACGGGGGCTGGAGATGTGGCTCAGCAGTTAATAACACTGGCTGTTCTTTAAGCACTCAGGTTTGATTCCCAACACCGTTTGCCACTCCAGTTCCAGGATTCTGATGTCTTTTTCCAGGGGTATTGCACACATGTGGAACACAGACACATATTCAGGGAAAACAGCCATACACATTAAATTAAAAAATGAAAAATCTAAAAGATGACTTAAACCCAAGACTGCTCAGTAAATAAATGGCTAAACAAGTTACAATATGCCCCAATGGGCACTTGTCATCAGTAAAAGGCACAAGGATTCATTTCCTAATGAAAACGGCCATTCTCAAAAGGCTGTGTGCTATCCCATCTGTTGGATATTATGGAGGAAGCCACATGGGGAAGTAGGTCTGTGTCTGGCCAGCTGCAGTTGAGACCACAGCAAGGCAGTGTCTGGGGACAAGGGGACTCTCTGCTCACCTGATGTGGTGGCCAGACTCGTCTGTAAGTATGCTGGAATGTGTAATGCTGGGTACCACAGTTACTGTAAATAACACACGCTCCCTTTCTTTTCCATCTAGACCTGGGACTGCCTTATGATGTAGCGTTTATCTGTGGGACAAATTGCTAGGGTAGAAAAATGGGATGAAACACCATGACCAAAAACAACTTAAGGAAGGGTTTATTTTGGCGTACAGTTCCAGAGAGACTACATGTCCACAATGGTAGGGAAGGCACTGACAGATCACATTCAACCCACAGGCTCTAACATGTAAGGCCCAGCCTGTGTCACACTTCTCTAGCAGCTCCACATCCCCAGCAGTGCCACCAACCAGGGACCAAGTGTGCAGTGCAGGAGCCTATGGGGGACATTTCCCATTCAAAATATCACAAGTGGCTTGCCAAAACATTGTGGGCAGTTACAGTGACAGGCTGGACTGTGGGGTACTTATCTATACCATAGAAGGAAGCCACAGAAAATAGCAAAGACAGAAACCTTAAAACCAAGAAGGAACTGTTTCCTGGTATTAGCTGTACCTGTGATGTTGTAATGGTCTTCACTTCACTTGCTTTGTGGTATGTTTTTGCCACACGCAAAATAGCTTATGAAAAAGTAATTTTAAGAAATAACAAAATTAGTTTTATTTAAATATCTACATAAAAATAAAATGGATTGATTAGTTGGCTGAAAGTTTTGCAGCAAAAGCTTTAAATGACAAAAAATTCTTAGCTGTTTAGTGGGATTTAACCGAGGTTAAATAGCCTGGAGAATGTCTACTATTTCACCTACCGCTGGACCACGTCCCCCTCACCGCCCATTCCCGTGCTGCCTCTCCTGTCTTCTCTCTGCTAACACTCATCCCTCTCCAGTGCTCCCTTACAAAGCCACCACAAACCCAGATCATCTGGTTTTAGGAAAGTGTACATAAAATACATTGCAAATATTAATTAAAATGCAATTAATGGTAAAGTTCAAACATATTGATACTCTCTTTCAAAGACAGGGAAATAGGAAATATGCAAGTAATTAAACAAGATGTTGTATATAGCACATACATAATAGTGGTAATTTACTTCAAAACATCTGCATATCATTTGAATTATGACTTCTTTAATATATCTGGCTATTAAAGTTTCAATACTGAACTAAGCTTAATGAAGTCAAAATATATAACCAATAAATACTGTAAAATATCCACATAGTAAAAACTATAGGAATGCTGGGAAGATGGCTCAGCTGTTCAGAGTGCTTCTTGCTATTCCAGAGGTACTAAGTTAGAATCCTAGCACCACACAGGAGTTCACAGGCACCTGCTAACTCCAGCTCAAGGGGATCCAATGTCCTCTTCCAGCCTCTGCAGAAGCCACATACATGCGGCACACACTCATACAAACACAAGCACACACACACATAAACAAAGAAACCACAGCATAAGCAGTCTGTGAATAATTCTGCTGGCCAAACCCTTATGAAGATTGCAACTACTAAACCAACAGGTCAATGTGCACTCAAGTTCCAGGTACTTGGTTGTTAAAGAAAAAGAAGTCTACAGGGCAGATCTGTGAACTATGACTTCAGGAGAAATCACCCACTGAAATGGGACTGTAAAATGAGGTGGTGGTGAAGAGAAGAGCCCTTTCCAGTGAAGAAATAAATGACTGGCTGGTTTGCTCTTTTACAAAATAACAATGACCTTTGAAAACTGACGTGGTGTGGAAGCCACATGCCTGTGCAGACACTGTTATACAGAAGGATCCTGGTTGAGTGTGTACATCTTTCTTGTTTCCTCGGTATGTGTTCCTACATCGCTCACACTGTGCTAGATATTAAAAACAATGTCTGCACACATGCATATAAAGCACGGGGTGGATGCGGAGTTAGCGGACAGCCCGAAGGAGCAGACTCTCTCACTTCACCATATGGGTTCCAGCAACTGAACTCAGGTTGTCTGGGTTGGCAGAAGTGCCTTTACCAGTGAATCATCCTGCTGGCCTGAAATAAATAAAATTTAAGAAAAAAATGTTCCCTGGGAATACACAAAGGAGGCAGAGCAGTGCTGTCTCTCTGTTGCCTTTTATGTAAAAAGAGTGGTCAAAATTAAAAGCAGAAAGAGCAGCAAGTCACTGAAGACATTTTTGTCTCTACTCTGAACTGTAACTTCTAAGTGTACACTTAATGTGGGAGGTCACAAATGAAAACTAGTGAATGAGTTTTCTGACAAAAACTTTCCTTTTACCCAGTGTTGGTGGCACATGCCTTTAATCCCAGCACTTGGGAGGCAGAAGCATGGCCAGTTTGGTCTACAGAGTGAGTTCTAGGACAGCCAGGGCTAAACAGAGAAAACCTGTCTTGATAAACAAACAAAAAAGTAAATAAAGTAAAAAAAAACCAAAAACCTTTTCTTCAAGACCTGTCACTTTTAAAGGTATTCTAATGAGTGTTATCCATCTAGGGTGCATAGGTAAAAATTCTGAAGTTAATATACTGTAATTTTCAATTAAAATAGCAAACTGAGCAACTGCGACATAGGCACTGTGTAAGCAGTAAGCTGCTACTCCTCAGTCCCCTCAGGAAGGTCCGCAGCCCTGCTCTGGTCCTCTTCGTACTTCTTCTTGAGATTACTCAGGTGTGTCCGCAGCCTATCTGGTTCCAGTTGAGAGTTTCGAGCGGTCTGGACAAGCCTCGTGGCAAGATGGTACACAACTCTCCACCTGTCCATCTCTGGGGAGCTCCTTTGATTTTGCTGTTATTGAAACATACGAAATTAAAACAAATGTGTATTTAATTCATATTTTGGTATATCTTTTCTCCTTTCATAGAAATAGGAACTCAAGGCTTTCTCTCTCTCTCTCTCTCTCTCTCTCTCTCTCTGTCTCTCTCTCTCTCTCACACACACACTCCAGTGCTATCCTGGAGAATTAAATTCCACATGAACACTAACTACTTTCTGAAAGACTTATACCCTTGAAAATAATAAAGAAAATGTTGATAAATCAGTCATATTCATAAAATACCATAAAGTATAGAAAATCCTGCAGAGAGATGATCTGCAAACACTTTGTTTTAAAGGTGTGGAGCAACAGCACTGTTTATGGCTACACAGCAGCCATAATTTCAAATGTCACCAGGAAAAAGAGGAGTCATCAGAAAACCACTTGCCCACAGGATACAAAAACTGTTAGAGACTAACATAAAATATAGCCAGAGGAGTACAATATATTTTTTAAATGAACATAAATTGAAATATAAAATTATGACTAATTTTTAACAAATTATACTTAAGGGTATCCAAAAATAATTAAAACATATCATCTTACTATAGGACTTGGGAATGGAGCTAGAATTAAACTTATAATTTACATACTGACTAAGCTAGATAAAGATATCAACATTTTCACCAGGAGGTGGTAGCACACGCCTTTAATCCCAGCAGTTAGGAGGCAGAGGCAGGCAGATCTCTGGGAGTTTGAAGCCAGCCTGGTCTATAAGAGCTAGTTCCAGGACAGGCGATCATAGTAGCCATGGGAAGTTCTGTAAGGGAGACACACAACACTCAGAAAAGGCAATCTCATTTCCAGCTCAGATCAGGCAAAGCTTACATGAGATGGAGAATGTGGAGCCAATCTTCACTAGTAAAAGTGCCAAGAATGGAGGCTTCTGGGTAGAGAAAACAACTAAAGCAGACGTAGGAGAGACTGGGAACACAATCAGGGCAATTACAAGCGACACAAATGCAAATTATGTGAAACTGGTTGGTGTGGGATAACGGTGGCATAAACAAACAGAAAGGAGAACCTAAAGCAAAACTGGGCAGAGGGGAAATTCCTGAGCCACCCAGGATCCCAAGTGACCTTAAAGCAGCATTTTGTGAGATAATTACGAAGACTTTAGAGACTCAACTTCCACGTGATAAGCAGTGACTGACAGCTTCTGGTTAGGCATAATAATTATGCACGGGGAGACAGGCAGAAAGCGTATAGGAAGATTCAGCACAGGGATTAGCAAATGTCTTCATGAGACGGGCTTGTGAGGAAGGAGTCACATATGGCTACGGTGGGGACACTTGGAAGTGAGCAGACAGGAGGTCTCCTTAACAGACGAGAGTTCAAGTTTTGATTTAAAAATAGATGAATATATTATGGAGGGTTAGCAAGATGCCTCAACAGGAAAAGGTGTTTGTCACCAAGCCTGATGGTAACTCAACCCACATCACAGAGAAACCACTTCTGTCACTGTACTCTGACTACACACACACACACACACTCACACACACACTCAACCCACATCACAGAGAAACCCACTTCTGTTAGCTGTCTTCTGACTACACACACACACACACACACTCAAATACACACCGTTGCATATGCCCCCCCAAAGTACCACACACAAATAAATAGATATAATAATTTTTAAAATCATTTAAAAAGATATTAGAGGAAGTATGGAGAAAATACACATAGACTCAGTGTCAGCAGAACTGCAAACAGAGCTGTGGGAGAGACTGCTAACACTACAGATCACACAGAAAGGAGCTGGGGGAGAGACTGCTAACACTACAGATCACACAGAAAGGAGCTGGGGGAGAGACTGCTAACACTACAGATCACACAGAGAGGAGCTGGGGGAGAGACTGCTAACACTACAGATCACACAGAGAGGAGCTGGGGGAGAGACTGCTAACACTACAGATCACACAGAAAGGAGCTGGGGGAGAGACTGCTAACACTACAGATCACACAGAGAGGAGCTGGGGGAGAGACCGCTAACACTACAGATCACACAGAAAGGAGCTGGGGGAGAGACCGCTAACACTACAGATCACACAGAGAGGAGCTGGGGGAGAGACTGCTAACACTACAGATCACACAGAGAGGAGCTGGGGGAGAGACTGCTAACACTACAGATCACACAGAAAGGAGCTGGGCAAGCACCTTCCAGACTGAGGAAGAAACACCTTAGAGAAGAAGAGTGAGGGAAGCTGAAAGGCCCGCAAGAGTCAAACCTTCCAGGAAAATAAGCAACAGCTGTCAGCACAGAGCAGAGCCGAGTGCAAGGACCATGGTGTATGTGGGGGGAGGGGTTAGGCGGGGGGGGGGGTGCACAAGGACAGGTGACTTCTGATTGGTTGCAACTTAAAAGGAAGTTGAGTAAAGTGTTGACAAGTTTCAGGCGATTTTTGTGAAAATGCACTAAGCAAATTGGAAAAGAGGAAACTCAAGAAAACATGGAGGCAAAAGAGAAGCAACTAAGATAGTGGGTCTCAGTGGGGAACAAGAGTAAACATGTTACTGAAAAGTATTTGAAAAGCTGTTTCTCTAGAAAGATGGTATATGGGGAATATGGGAGGCACAACTAAGGGAGGTGCAAGGTGAGTGTCAGAACACTACAGGCTACACGGGAATTCCAACAACTCATGAGGATGATGGCAAGGTGGTTTTTTTTTTTCCTTTCAAGACAGGGTTTCTCTGTGTAGCTTTGGAGCCTGTCCTGGAACTAGCTCTTGTAGACCAGGCTGGCCTCGAACTCACAGAGATCCACCTGCCTCAGCCTCCCGAGTGTTGCCACCACTGCCTGGCGACTTTTAATGTACATCAGTAAATTATCTTCAGCAACTGAGCATCAAATGCTCAGAACAAATGGAAATGTCTTGACAAAGCTACCTAAGGAAGCCAGGTCAGTGAGCAGGAAGACATCCATTACACTGTAAGGCTAGAACATACGATCTACAGCCAGCGCACAGCATGAGCCAGCCTTGAACACTTCTGAACAGCACTAGGAAAGCTAAAGCCTGAGAGACTAGCGGCCAGCTGGTTGATGACTGGAGTCTGGCAACAACGTGGAAAGTGAAGAGTTAGGCAGGGAGAGCTTCTTCAGAATGAGAGCAACGTCCACACAGCTGAGGGAGGGATTCAGATGATGACTAGGCAAGTGAAGCCACAGGCAGTCCAGGAAATAACATTAAAAAAAGAAAGACAAACTTGGTGCTTTATATGCCTGCAAATCCCAGCACTTGGGGGGCTGAGGCAGAAGGACCTAGAGCTGTAGGCTACCCTCAGCTACCTTGCTGTCCCCAAACCAAACCAACAAAAATCTAAAGAAAAAAATAATTAAAAAAGAATGAAATACAGACAACTATTCTTGCAGAATATATCCAACACTGAATTTTTGAAGCACTATGAAACAAAGAAAGGTTTCAAATTTTAAATCAACATATGTGATGTTGATCTACTGTTTCTTAGGAATCCACTTAACTTCTATTAACATGTAAACTGAAGGCAAAATAACCCTTCTATAACCTATCATTTAAAAATAGGAATATTTACTTTATAAAGAAAAATGAGGTTTTAATCTGTGACAGCGGGCAGAAGAGCTTTGAAAGTAAAACCTTCCATGTTGCAGGCTGCTTTTTAGATGCACATTTCAAACAGATTGACTTTCTCAAAATACAGCGAGCAGCAATTACTTACAGGAACAGAATTTGTCTGTTACTAGTTGATCTGCTAGGAAAAGTTATAACAATCTAATCTTTAGAATAACTTAAAGCGAGGGAAACAATCAACTCTATCCTTTGGTGACTGTATTCTCTGCCTGTGATCCATCTTTCCTCTTCACCTAATGCTCCCCTTCCCTGTGCATGCTAACTATGCTTAGCACACATTTGCTTACACGCACACACACGCAAGGGATAGGCTGGAGTCAGTGTGTGAACACTAAGAGTGAGTATAGCACTCATGATGTCGGATCACTACGGAGAGTCACGGGGTATGCACAGACCTTGGGTCTGGGAAGGGCTTACTAGAGCGGCTACATCTATTGCATGCAAGTTCTTTACAATAAAGTGTGCCTTATAGTAAGGAAATGTAAAGTCTTTAGCAGTCTTGTCTGTCTATCTCTATCTATCTATCTATCTATCTATCTATCTATCTATCTACTTATTCTATGTACATAATGTACATATTTTACTTATTTATTTATTACCAAAATTTGCTTTGTAATTTGTGTTGTGATCTCTCTGGCATCCAAGACAATCGATGGTGGAAGTGAGGAGGCCTCTGCAGCTTTTAATCCTAAAATTACAGAAAACAGACTTTAGATCACTTCTGTCTAGTCTCAGCTGTGTGCTCTGAAATCTAGCAGACCAAAATTCCCCCATGACTGCCTTGCACAAATCCCAAATGCCAGCTACCTGCCCTCGTCCGTGCAGAGGCCGTTTCAGAGGCTTCCGATGTGTGTCAACACTTTACTATCTCTACAGTTTTAACAAGTAACAGAAGCTGCTCATATGTTCACGGAGACATTACTTACTGCTAGGCTTACTGAAAGAGTTGCTAACATGCGACAATTTACTGGATCGTGATGACTCCATACACATGGTAAATCATCCCTTTCTCCTTCAATTTCATAGGTAATGGAACTGACAATAACAAGGATTACACATTTGATGCTAGGAAGCTGGCCAGTTCAGTTCCCACTTTAAATAGTAAAGCAGCCTTTTCTCTTTCTCACGAAGTCACATCCACAGGTGAAAATGAATTTTGGAGAGTTCAATGTATGGGTAAGTGGAGATTTCCAGAACCTGGAAATGTGCGTGCTACACCATGATTTACACAGAAAGTAGCTGACAGGGGGTTGAGAATACCATGGTTTGGTATATTCCACTTTAAGATTTTTAAATTTAATTATAAAATACCCTGAAACTGAAAACAAAATGGCTGTGCCAATGAGTGTGTAGGAAATACAATATTTTCAATTATATAATTTATAAATATAAACTGTTATCCTGGGGCTGGAGAGATGGCTCAGTAGTTAGAGCACTGTCTGCTCTGCCAGAGGACTGAGGCTCAGTTCCCAGCCCCCATATGGTGGTTTACAACTGTCTTTAGCTCCAGTCCCAGAGGACCCGACACTCTCTTCTGGCCACCATGTAAACCAGCCACTCAGAAAGTACATACACATACATGCAGGTAGAACACTCATATACATAAAATAAAATCTTTTTTTAAAACTGTTATACTTCCTAACAAGCTGATATGTCTAGGGCTTTCATACATACCAGAATTCTATGGTTACTGGTTCAGTTCAGTTGATATAAACATAAACCAAGGAGAATAAACTATATAATCTAAGTTTGACAAAGAAATTAGAGCCTTAGAAAGCACATAAACTCTGGGAAGGATGAGTGACAGCCAAATAGATGAAAGGGGTTTCCCTAAGGGACAGCACTGTTTTCACATCTGCATGGAAGTTCTATATGCAATACCATAGTTCTTTTCTTCTGTGAGTCCCCTGGAAAGTTTGTACGTATACAAAATTGCATCTTTATTTCTTGAGGTATTCTTTACATGCTGAACTTCAAAATGCATGTTTTCTACATTCAGATACAGGGTGTCTATGTGACACAGCTCCAGGAAGTGGGTTGTGAAGAGTGTGAATGCCTAGAACATAAAGCAGACTGAGTATCAGCACGTTAAAATTATCTAGAAAATCCTATTTTAGCTACTTAAACATAACACATTAGCTTAACTTTCCAACTAGCTTCGCAACAACATAGGAATGAAACCACACTCTTGGAGACTGGGTTTTGAAGTTTACATCCAATGAAGACTAACTCTCTTTGTGCGTGCACAGCATGTCACGGGAAAGAGATGCGGGTGGCCAGAGATAAAGCTACTGAGGGAGGTGGCCACTTACTGGGAGGAATCACAGCTCTCCTGCCCACTTACTCACAGAACTATATCCTTCACATTTCACAAATGTCACACTGAGCCCACTCCTATAAGGGGTATTGCAACATGGTATTAATCAGTTATGTTAGGTATCTAAACTTTCAAAGATTTAATTTTGTGTTTGTTTTTCTTGTTTTCTTTCTTGGTGCTAGGGATTAAATTCCCTAAATTTTTCAGTTTTACTAAGAAAGGAGAGATGAATGACTGGATTTTAAGTTACCATACATGAGAAACTAACAGAAGATTGGTTAAAATTTAAATATTAACTTGCCTGAAATCCGGGCACTAGAGAGGCTAAAGCAGGAGGACTGCTGAGTTTGGGGACCAATTTGGGCTACACAGAGAATAACAGGCCATCTAGTAGGTAGGACTGTATAGCAAGATTCTGTCTGAAAAGAAGGCCAATTAAATATTTGGCTGGCAAAATTTATCAACCAAAGATAATAGCAAAGAAAGGAAAAATTTGATGTATGATTAAGCATGGAAAGTCTCCAAAATCCATGACCTGTGGTTTGGGTTCTGCTGGGGTGTGTCCTGCACAGGGGAACTGCTGGCCCCTGAGCCTCCATGTGGCACCACAGGGATATAGGGGACTTTTAAGAGGAGGGGGTTAGTGAGAGGTCCTGAGCACAGCTCTTGGGAGGAGTCAATCTGGGGGAGCAAGTCTCAAGGGAGGGGCACTGATAAAAAAGCAAGACTGGTGACTAATTGGCCTCTACATGGCTTAGAAGTCGACGGCTATTTGAAAATAATGTCCTTAAAAATTATGCATCAAGGTTGCAGGTGCTGCTCTGTGGCAGAGGACCTGGGGACCATGGTCCAGGCACAGAATTAGATCCTTATCAGCACACACGCACACCCAACAACAAACAACAACACCGACAACAAAACTTTATAAACTCTTTTAGGTTATTCAATACAAAAATGACTTTTTATGGGCCTATAGATTGCAAGCATTGTGCTAGGCACCAAGCATTGGCTCTAGATTAGAAAACAAACCACAAGCATCTTAAAAGTAACAAGCAACACAAGCGTCTAAGTTTCTACTAAAAAAGTATATTTTAAAGTGTTGTGGAAGATAAGTATCATTTTTAAAGAAAATCTCAATCCTTAAGATTTTACCAATAAAGACTCAGAAGCCAGATGCTGGGGTGAAAGCCTGCTGGCTCAGAGAGGCAGAGAAAAGCACCCCTGACTTCCCTCCCCTGCCAGTGTCTTAGAAGCCTCCCCTCTCTGCTACCATCTCAAGTCTCCAAGTCAAAGTCCCTCCTTTCTACTTCCTGTGCCTCTCTATCCGTCCTCCTGACTCCCTCTCATTCTCTATGGTTTTTCTTAGTAATCTAAAGTTCACTCCCTGTCAACTGGTTGCTGGCTCTGCCTCTTGACTTTACTTAATCCTGTTTACAATAATCAAGCTGAAAGCTCTGAGATTAAAAGTGTGTGTTAGGGTCGAGACACACCACAACTAGAAACAGGTTTTTCCAGTAAATAACAAAATCTCCTGGTTCACAGTGCGATCAAATATCCTGCAATAGAGAACTACTCTTAGGTGTTGCAGAATATCACAGAAATGGGTACTGTATCCGTTAGGGGCCTTGAAAGAGTCAGAACCACAGAGCCCACGTATGTGTGCTCATGTGTGCTCATGTGTGCTTACTGTGCTCATGTGTGCTCATGTGTGCTCACTGTGCTCATGTGTGCTCATGTGTGCTCACTGTGCTCGTGTGCTCATTGTACTCATGTGTGCTCACTGTGCTCATGTGTGCTCACTGTGCTCATGTGTGCTCACTGTGCTCATGTATGCTCATTGTGCTCATGTGTGCTCATTGTGCTCATGTGTGCTCACTGTGCTCATGTGTGCTCACTGTGCTCATGTGTGCTCACTGTGCTCATTGTGCTCATGTGTGCTCATTGTGCTCATGTGTGCTCATGTGTGCTCATTGTGCTCATGTGTGCTCATTGTGTTCATGTGTGCTCATGTGTGCTCATGTGTGCTCATTGTGCTCATGTGTGCTCATTGTGCTCATGTGTGCTCATTGTGCTCATGTGTGCTCATTGTGCTCATGTGTGCTCATTGTGCTCATGTGTGCTCATGTGTGCTCACTGTGCTCATGTGTGCTCACTGTGCTCATGTGTGCTCATTGTGCTCATGTGTGCTCATTGTGCTCATGTGTGCTCATTGTGCTCATGTGTGCTTATTGTGCTCATGTGTGCTCACTGTGCTCATGTGTGCTCACTGTGCTCATGTATGCTCATTGTGCTCATGTGTGCTCATTGTGCTCATGTGTGCTCATGTGTGCTCACTGTGCTCATGTGTGCTCACTGTGCTCATGTGTGCTCATTGTGCTCATGTGTGCTCACTGTGCTCATGTGTGCTCACTGTGCTCATGTGTGCTCACTGTGCTCATGTATGCTCACTGTGCTCATGTGTGCTCATTGTGCTCATGTGTGCTCATGTGTGCTCACTGTGCTCATGCACACATGCTCATTACAGAGACTTGGTTCATGGCCACAGCGGCTAACAAGTTCTGTAACCAGCAGTTGGTAAGCTAAAGACTTGGGAGTTGTGATGTCACCAGGCTTCAATTTGGATATGACGTGTAGAGTGTGTTGTAGACTAGCAGCAGGCCAGATGAGTTCCTCAGTGCTGGGAGAGTCAGGCTTTGAGATCTGCTCAGGCTCTCAGGACTGCACAAGGCCCGTGCCCATCCTCTACAGTTCAGACGCTCACTTCTGGAAACACCCCACAGACATTCTCCAAATAATGTCCAGGCAATTGTCCAGCATTTGTGGTTAGTCAGACTGATTCAAACAAATACCATCCCAAATGCTGATTTGCTTTTTGTCTTAAGTATATACATGCATCTTGTTCACATATATAAAATACTGTGTATTGACATCACTTCTGACTTGTCACAGCTTTATTTAAACTAGAATAGCTCCACATTTTTTACAGTTTATAACTGGTGAGCTCTTATTTAAGATAAAAAAACCTCCTTATGGACATTTTAGGATATATTAATCATGATAATGTGTTTTTTATATTTCTCATATCTGTGTATATTTTGAGTGATCATCTAAGAAATAATTCCCCAAATTAACTTGATAATGGAGCAAAATTAATTTTTGTAGCTTTTTTTGCAAAATTAATTTTTACATAATTTGTGAAAACCTCTTTTCTCTAAAGGATGTTGTTTTCTTTCGGTAGGTAATGTATATTTCCTGTGTATTACCTAACATGTTCAGTTCCATATGTTCTTCTTTGATGTCACAGACATTATTATATGTGGAAACAACTCTGAAAATATCTTCATATTTTGCTATTCAGTTTGATTAAATAAAAGTCAACTGACTTTTGCATTATTTGTAATTCTCAATTTTACTCCTTGTCTGTATCATGTATACACAACAGTAATTATTTCTACTTTCAATACAAATAAAACAAAAATGCTGTGTGCATTTTCTAGCCAAAATTGTTGATAAGGCTATCTGCAGGTGCTGACAAGATCCAATCATGTTCCAAGTATGACACTCGGTTTAGAACGAACAGGGAGGCAAACCTTTATGCTCAGCAGATGCTCACAGACCGCGTAAGAGACTCCAATGCCTTCTTCTGTATTAGTGCCTCTGCCAAGCTCATCAATTAATATGAGTGACTTGTCATTAGCATTATGCAGAATATATGCTATCTGGAAGACATAATTTTAATACTATTCATTGTAACCAACCTGATGCCAATCTTCTAAAAAAGAAGCGAAATTGGTCTCTTTATTAGTACATCTATTTGAAATGTATTTTAATAGAGAAATCCTGCTGAGCAGAAAATAACACACTGCTTTTCTTTCAGAAAATCTCATCACTAATAATTCCACCCAAATAACCCATATGTAAAGGCAGACATCTACATATGTATGAGATAACAAAACAATGGCATCCACAACCAGTGAATTAAATGCTTAACTAAAACACAAAGTGGTCATTTTCTTCTCCACAAATGACCAAGCACTACCATAAAATGTTGAAAACCAATTCAAAACTTATTTACTCCAAAACTTACTTAGATTTGCTAAAAACAGAACAAGTACTAAGAAAAATACACTGATTTAAATAATTTAAATCCATGACCAACAAACAATAAAACTTAAATTGATAGAAATCTTTCTGGAGAATATCATCCTCTTTCTAAAATACAGAATTCCACTTCGTCATATTATAGCGTAGTAGCTTTTTATGGAACAAGGGATCTAGTCAAGAGACACACTTCCTGGACAGTGGCACATAGCTATGATGACAGCACTTGGAAAGGCAGAGGCAAGTGGATCTCCGTGAGTTTGTGACCAGTCTGGGATGGCAATATATAGTGAAACCCTTTCTCAAAAATAAATTAAAAATAAAATAAAACATATTACCTTCATTACATAGACTATTGCTAGAATCCACACATGCATCCTATACATGCTACACAATGATATGTTTATTTACCCATTTTCTATAACACATGCAGATACCAAACGCAGATGTCCTCAGAACTCTGCTTACTTCCCTTAGCCTCAAACAGAGCTGGTGTTTGCTCATATCAGGAACAGAAGGGGACAGACTTTGATGGGAAATGAGCATTCTCATTCTCCCTGTTTACAAAGCAAAGACAAGGAATCTAAGTCTTCTAACACAATGGTATTTAATAGTAAAACCCAGCCAAAGAAGAGCAGTCACTTCCATGTAAAGCAGCCACGGCCTTCTGAAAAGTCAGCTGTTCCACACAGAAACATGTAAACCCACATTAGCACTCTAGAGCTGTACTCTCTGCCAACACTGGCACACCGGGAAGCTGTCTTTGACTGCCCTCTGGCTCTCGGGATCTAAAGTGCACCAGCTACTCTAGATGCCAGGATACTTAAAATGCTTTTAATACAGGGGGAGTTTTGTTCAGCTACCTCTTTCATTTCTTTCATAAATGTTGATGAATTTGTTTCAATATCATCATCAGTGCTGATTCTCGTAAAGATCTGCTCAGCAATCCTAAAGGAGGCATATTCTGCTGGAACATACGAGCCTGCGAAATAAAAGGCAGAGTAACGGAAGTGTTTTAGGAAACCAGACACTACCAACACTGTGCTTTACCTCTGAGGTGGGACCATGTGCTGGGCAGAGTGATGTAGGTGGAATCACAGAGCACAAGCTGGCACTTAAACCCCCTTTCTCAGACAGGAAATGGACCTGTCGTACAAAGTTATTAGAAACCCAAATTGGATAGACAGTATTTGATCTGATGCTCAGCTACATCAGAAAGAGATCACTTTAAGCTTCATAAATGATTAGGTCATAGAAATAACTGAAAAACAACATGCAAACGAGAAACTTTGAAGGTATGCATGTGAAGCTCATAAAAGAAATCTGAAGGAAATGTGTATGAAGGTCAAAGTGATTTAAAAAAAAACACTGTTAGATACAAATAATGTGCCTGTGCAAACATGAAGAAATGTGTCAAAGCAGGAAAATAAAACATATAACCAAAAACATGAGTTATGTTACCAACCCTTTAACATAATGTGACATGAAAATCATCCTAACATAAGATAAAATAAGCACATCAGGATGAAAAATGTATCTCACAGAGCCCTGTGCAGCTAAAATGGTGTAATGGGAGGAAAGCAAGCAAGGTTAGTGCAGGTTCTAGGGCAGAAGAAGGATGGAGAAGAGGCCTGGCTGAGGAATGAGGACCACAGGGGAAGGAAGCTAACAGCGCCAGCAGCCTGCTCTCTTCTCATGGGGCATTTCCCACCCTCACCTCTGAGTGGCTGAGTGGCCCACAGCAAGGGGTGTGGGAGTCAGGGTCTCAGAGCTCTGAGGACGTAGCTCTCCCACACTACTGCATTTTTAAACTAGCTCAAAGGCAGAGAGTAGGAGCTGGAGAGATCAGAAGGTAGGAGCACATGTATGGAAACCTGAATGTGAATGCCCTGCACCCATGTACAAAGCCGGGAAAGCCAATGCCTGTAACCCCAGCACTAGGGAGAAAGACAGCCAAGTCAAAACAGTGAACTCTGGTTCAGTGAGAGGCCTTATTTCAAGACAAAGAAGCAAAGCATGATAGAGGGTGACGTCCAACATCCCCCATCCTCTAGCTTTCCCATGTGGGCGTGTGGACCTGAACACATACATGCATGGAACACATACATCATCCATGGAGCACACACATGATAGAGGGTGACGTCCAACATCCCCCATTCTCTAGCTTTCCCATGTGGGCATATGGAACACACACATACATGCATGGAACACACACATCATCCATAGAGCACACACACAGCAGGGATACAAAACTAAAGCAGGTTCTAATACTTTACAGCCATACAATAAATAGTGCTGAAAGTAAACAGTGAGGTGCTAGAGCTACAATTTGACCAGAAGTCACAAAACTAAATACAAACTACTCCTCCAAGAAGAAGGAGTGACTTGCTATGTTTCTGTCTTCTATAAAAGGTTCTAGCTTAACAATGGCAATGGGTTTTTGATCCTACTGCACGTACTGGCTTTGTGGGAGCCTAGGCAGTTTGGATGCTCACCTTACTAGACCTGGATGGAGGTGGGTGGTCCTTGGACTTCCCACAGGGCAGGGAACCCTGATCGCTCTTTGGGCTGACAAGGGAGGGGGACTTGATTGGGGGAGGGGGAGGGAAATGGGAGGCGGCGGCTGGGAAGAGACAGAAATCTTTAATAAATAAATAAATTAAAAAATAAAAATAAAGGTTCTAGCTTAGGGGAGGACCTGGAATCATACTGCCTGGGTGTCAAAGAGGGCACTGCCTCTCAGAGGCTAAGATCCTTGACAAAGAACTCCCAGAGCTTTAGTTCACTCACCACAATGCTCGTTATACATGATGAGTATCAGTCACATGAAGAAGACGTGCTTTAGGGTGATAAACACAGGGCAGAACAAAGTGCCCAGCACAGTGAACTCAGGATTAGTCTCTGGAACAGGTACGGTGGCTTACAGCCAAGACCTGATGGTGGATGACTGCAGCCAGCATTTCTACCCCGACCTTCACTATTCAGACGATGAGCAAATATCCAAAGACCTACTCTGTGTCGGATTTCTGCTGCTTGAGTGCTGGCCACACCAGACAGAACAGGTGAGTGATCTGCCTGCCAATTGAATTGCCCAACCCCTAGATTCTGTTCCCAGAGATCTATTCCACTGCCCATGCCCTCCAACTTCATCAATCTCCCCAGGGACAGCACCCCCCACCCCGTGCAGGGCACACCAGTAAAAAGAATGGAGACCCCCTGCTGCACCAAAGGTCAAGCCAGCTACCAGAAAGCCACCCTTCAACTTGGACAGAAACTCCCTATTAGATCAGAGACCATGTCACCAGACAGAAATCCAGGCTGCAAAGACCAGAAGATCAAAGAGGAAACAGAAACCAAGGAACAAAATATCTATTCAACAAACATAAATTCAGAAATCAGCACCTAGACCTATAATCACCCCAAACCACCTAGACGCCAGTGTAAGAATAAAATCAAAAACAGTCAGGGCAATACGGCACCATTAGAGCCCAGCTATCCTACAACAGCAAAGCCTGAATATTTCAAAGCAGTGGAAACACAGGAAAACAACTCTGTGAAGATGACAGAGGTCTTTAAAGAGGAAATGGGGGAAAAAAATCTCTTAAAGAAATTGAGGAAAAGACAGCCAAAAAATTGGAGGAAATCAATAAATCCCCAAGAAAAAACAAACAGGTAAAGGAAAATATTCAAGACCTGAAAATCAAAACAGAAACAATAAAAAAACCCCATAAACTAAGAAAATATGGAAATGGAAAATCTGGATATGCAAACAGGGACTTTAGACTCAAGCATCACCAACAGAATACAAGAGAGGAAGAGAGAATCTCACAGAATACAAGAGAGAAAGAGAGACTCTCAGGTGTTGAAGATATAACAGAAGAAATAGACCCATCAGTCAAAGAAAATGCTAAATCTAAAAAACTCCTGACACAAAACAGTCAGGAAATCTGGGGCACTATGAAAAGACCAAACCTAAAAATAATAGGAATGAAAGGAGAAGAATTCATGCTCAAAAATCCAGAAAATATATTTAACAAAATCATAGAAGAAAAATTTCCTAACCTAAAGGACAGGCCTATACGGTATAATAAGCTTATAGAACACTAAAAAGGTTGAATCAGAAAACAAAGTCCCCACATTACATAATAATCAAAACACTAAGGATACAGAAGAAAGAAAGAATATTAAAAGCTGCAAGGGAAAAGGCCAAGCAACATATAAAGGCAGGCCTATGAGAATTACACCCAACTTCTCAACAGAGACACTAAAAGCCAGAAGGGCCTGGACAGACAACTTGCATACCCTAAGAGACCAAGAAGCCAGCCCAGATTACTATATCCAGCAAAACTTTTAATCACCATAGTTAGAGAAAACATGATATTTCACGACAAAGTCAAATTTAAAAACACCTATCCACAAATCCAGCCCTACAGAAGGTACTAGAAGGAAAACTCCAACCCAAGGAGGTTAACTACACCCACAAAAACACAGGAATAAATAATCTCACACCAGCAAAATTCAAAGAAAGGACACACACACAACAACAACAACCATTACCACCACCACCACCATCAATAACAACAACAAAATGACAGGAATTAACAATGATTGGTTATTAATATTTCTCAATATCAATGGACTCAATTCCCCAATAAAAAGACACATGCTAACCAAATGGATACGAAAACAGGATGTACCCTTCTGTTGTATACTACAAACACACCTCAACATCAAAGATAGTCATTACCTCACAGTAAAGGGTTGGAAAAAGATTTTCCAAGCAGATGGACCTAAAAAGAAAGCTGATGCAGCTATTCTAATGTCTAACTAACAGACTTCAAACCAAAATTAACCATAAGAGACGGAGGACCATTTCATCCTCATCAAAGGAAAAATCCACCAAGATGACATTTCAATTCTTAATTAACATCTATGCCCCCAAAGCAAGGGCACACACATTTGTAAAAACATATTACTGAAGCTTAAATCACACATCAAACCTTACACATTATTAGTGGGGGACTTCAATACCCGAATCTCACCAACTGACAGATCATCAAGACAAAACTAAACAGAGAAACAATGGAGGTAACAGACATTATGAATCAAATGGACATAATATATCTATAAAACATTTCACCCAAAGACAAAAGAATATACCTTCTCAGTACCTCATGGAACATTCTCCAAAATTAACCACATAATTAGTCACAAAGCAAGTCTCAACAGATACAAGAAAACTGAAATAACCCTCTGTAACCTATCAGACCACCATGGATTTAAGCTGGATATCAGCAACTATAGAAACAGCAGAAAGCCTACAAACTCATGGAAACTGGACAATTCCCTACTGAATGACTACTCAGTCAAGGCAGAAATAAGAAAGAAATTAAAGACTTCCTAGAACTCACTGAAAATGAACATGAATGTACAACCTACACAAACTTATGGGACACAATGAAAGTTCACAGCACAAGTGTATATATAAAGAAAGTGAGAAAGCTCACACTAAGGACTGGACAGCACACCTGGAATCTCTAGAACAAAAAGCAGACTCACCAGGGAGTAGACGACAGGAAATAATCAAACGGAGGGCTGAAATAAATAAAATAGAAACAAAGAAAACCATACAAAGAATCAATGAAACAAAGAGTTAGTTCTTTGAGAAAAATCAACAAAATAGACAAACCCTTATCCAAACTAACTAAAAGGAAGAGAGAGAATATCCAAATTAACAAAATCAGAAACAAAAAGGTCCTAACAATGGATACGGAGGAAATCAAAAGAATCATTAGATCATACTTCAAAGACCTGTACTCCAAAAAAATTGGAAATCTAAAATGAAATAGACAATTTCATCAATATATACCACCTACCAAAGTTAAATCAAGATCAGAAAAACAATTTAAATACACCTATAATATATATGAAATAGAAGCAGTCATTAAAAGTCTCCCAAACAAAAAAAAAAAGCCAAGGTTCTGACAGTTTTAGCACAGACTTCTACAAGACTTTCAAAGAAGAGCTAATACCAACACTTTTCAAATTATTCCACAAAATAGGAACAGAAGGAACATTGCCAAATTCATGTTATGAGGCCACAGTCACCCTGTTACACAAACCACACAAAAGACTCAACAAAAAATGGAATTACAGCTGGGCGGTGGTGGCGCACGCCTTTAATACCAGCACTCGGGAGGCAGAGACAGGCCGATCGTTGTGAGTTTGAGGCCAGCCTGGTCTACAAGAGCTAGTTCCAGGACAGGCTCCAAAGCTACAGAGAAACCCTGTCTCAAAAAACCAAAAAAAAAAAAAAAATGAAATTATAGACCAATTTTCCTCGTTCATTAAAGCAAAATACTCAATAAAAGCTGGGCAATGGTAGCGAATGCCTTTAATCCCACCACTCGGGAGACAGAGGCAGGCAGATCTCTGTGAGTTTGAGGCCAGCCTGGTCTATAAGAGCTAGTTCCAAGACAGGCTCCAAAGCTACAGAGAAACCCTGTCTCAAAAAACAAAAACGAAAACAAAACAAAACAAAAATACTCAATAGAATACTTGCAAACTGAATGCAAGAATGCATCAAAAAGATCATCCACCATGACCAAGTAGGCTTCATCCCAGAAAGGCAGGGATGGTTCAACATATGAAAAAAATCTGTCAATGTAATGTACTATATAAACAAGCTGAAAAAAAAACCACTTGATCATCTCATTAGATGCTTAAAAAAAAAAGCCTTTGACAAAATTCAATACCCCTTCATGATAAAGAGTGTTGGAACAATCAGGATACAAGGGACAAGCCTAAACATAATAAAGGCAATATACAGCAAGCTGACAGCCAACATCAAATTAAATGGACAAGACAAGGCTGCTCACTCTTTCCATATCTATTCAATATAGTATTTGAAGTTTTCACTAAAGCAATAAGACAACTAAAGGAGAGCAAGGGGATACAAATTGGAAAAGAAAAATTCAAAATATCAGTATTTGCATAATATATATATATATATATATATATTCCAAAATTTCTCCTAGGGAATCACTACAATGATAAACACTTTAGCAAAGTGGCTGGATACAAAATTAACTCAAAAAAATCAGCAGCCCTCCTATATACAAATGGCAAATGGTCTGAAAAAGAAATCAGAGAAACAATACCCTTCAAAATAGCCACAAATAACATAAACCATATTGGGTTAACTCTAACCAAGCACATGAGAGACCTGTGTACGATAAAAACTTCAAGTCGTTGAACAGAGAAATTGAAAAAGATATCAGAAAGTGGAAAGATCTCCCATGCTCACAGATCAATATGATTAACAGTAAAAATAGCTATCTTATGAAAAGCAATCTACAGATTCAATGAAATCTCACATAAAATTCTAGCACAATCCTTTACAGACCTTGAAAGAACAATATTCAACTTTCTATGAAAAAACAAAGAACAACAACAAAAAACCCAGGATGGCTAAAATAATTCTATACAATAAAAGAACTCCAGGGGATAGCACCATTCATGATTTCAAGCTGTACTACAGAGTTGTAGTAATAAAAACCACCTGGTACTGGCATAAAAATAGATACATTGATCAATGGAATCAAATCAAAGACCCAGACATAAATCTACACACGCATGAACACCTTATTATTTTTTATAAAGAAGCCAGAAACATACAATGGAGAAAAGACAGCATCTTCAACAAATGGTGCTGGTCTCACTGAATGCCAGCATGTAGCAGAATGCAAACAGATCCATATGTATCACAAAATGTAGGTCCAGATGGATCAAAGACCTCAATATAAAGCCAGATAACACTGAGCCTGAAAGAAAAGAAGCTGGGAATAGCCTTGTATGCAGTGGCACGGAAGACAACTTCCTGAACAGAACACCAACAATGCACACACTACGATCAACAATTAATAAGTGGAACTGAAAAGCTGTACGGAAAAGGACACCACCAATAGGACAAAATGGCAGTCTACAGAATGTGAAGTTTTTTACCAAACCTGTATCTGACAGAGGAGATATATCAGAAATATATAAAGAACTCAAGAAACTAGACATCAACAAAAACTTTCTATTAAAAATGGAGTACAGGGGCTGGAGAGATGGCTCAGAGGTTAAGAGCACTGGCTTCTCTTCCACAGGTCCTGAGTTCAATTCCCAGCAACCACATGGTGGCTCACAAACACCTGTAATGATATTTGGTGCCCTCTTCTAGTGTGCAGGCATACACACAGGTAGAACACTGTATACATAATAGATAACCAGTCTTTAAAAATAAAACAAAGACAAAAAAACTATTTTAAAAATGGGGGTACAGCTTGGCAGTGGTGGCACACGCCTTTAATCCCAGCACTTGGGAGGCAGAGACAGATGGTCAGTTCTCAGGGAAGCCAGTTATTAGAGACAGAGGTCAGCCTGGTCAACAGAGGGAGTTCCAGGACAGGCACTAAAACTACAGAGAAACCCTGTCTCAGAAAAAAAAAAATGGGGTACAGATCTAAGCAGAATTCTCAACAAAGGAAATTCAAATGGCTGAGAAAGACTTGAAGAAATGCTCAACATCCTTAGCCATCAGGGATATGGAAATCAAAATAACTCTGAGATTCCATCTTACACCTTAGGACAGTTGAACAACTAGCATCAAGAAGACTAGATCATTCTGTATCCTTCAAGTTAAGGGGGCAATTTCTATGCCCAATGCTGTAATACATACAAGAGTCGAATCAGGCCTAGTGAATACAAATCATGCAAAGCCATGTTTGAATATAGCAGAGTGAGTCCCCCACCCTGCTTTCTCTTCCCACTCTCTCTTTTAATTCTTTAAGGCAAGTTCTCTTATAGCCCAGGTGGGCTTCAGGCTAAATCTGTAAGTGAGAATGCACATGCCCTCTGATCTCCCTGCCTCTCACCTCCAAGGTGCTGGGATATGGGTGTGAGCTACCATGCCTGGCTTCTTATGTCCGAGGTCAGTTCTCAGGGAAGCCAGTTATTACAGATAGGAGCTATGTTAGGCCTGTACCTGAGACACCCGTAACAATGCTTGGAGCAGTGGCAAATATTTGAGAGACAGACAGTCTCCCCCTCCCTCCTAATTGTTGTTGGTATCCTTCAAGTTAAGGGGAAAATTTCTATGCCCAATGCTATAATGTTTAGAAAAGTTCACTTGGTCACTAAAGACACCAGCTACTCAGGATTTAGTGTCTTTGTTCCTTTTCTATTGCCACGAAAAACGCCAAGATCAAGGAAGTTTATAGAAGAAAGCATTTACAGGGGCTTCCAGTTCCAGAGGGTGAGTCTATGAGCATCATGGTAAGGAGCATGGCAATAGACAGGCATGGTGCTGGAGTATGTCCAACCCTTACATTACTGGGAAAGGGCATTGGCTTTTGAAGCCCCAAAGATCACCCCCGAGTGACACTCCTCCTTCAAAAGCCACATTTCCTAATTCTTCCTAAACAGCACCACCAACTGGAGATCACACATTCGTGTGTGTGTGTGCACGCGTGCCTAGAGCTGGAGAGATGGCTCAAGCTGTTAAAGGCTAGGTTTACAACCATATATGAGCCGATGGGTTCATTCTTGCACAAACCACCACAACTGGTGACCATAAAGTAAAAGGGTAACTTACCAATCTGGGCCATGATCTGACAAAGAGCAATCTGTTTTAAATATGTGGATTTTCCGCTCATATTCGGTCCAGTTATGATCAGAACATTACTCCCTTCTGTAATATACGTATTGTTTGCGACAGGTTTCTCTGCAGATATTTTTTCAAGAATGGGATGCCATCCTTGTTTGATCGCTAAAGTGTCAGTAAACTCTGGTCGGACTGAAGAAAAAAAAAAGGATTTTAAAAGCTGAGTATACTTATACTTGTGGCACATACATATCAGCTGACCTTAGTGATTTCATGAAGCCGATTTGAGACAATAAGTTAACTATTTTATCCTAACATACTCTTAAATCTTTAACTGTAGTGGGTATACTCATTATTTCTACTTATGCCCAGAGAACTCTAGAATGTAGATTCTTTTCAGTGCCCTGGGCTCCAAAACACTTATAGAATTTTCCATTTGTCAAGATTTTTAAAAAGAACCATATGGCCATGGGTAATATCTTCAAAATAACCAGCGAGTCCTATAGATGGAAAGTTTGCTTAGTGCACCAGGATCACTGTTTCTCTAGCAAACTTACAAGTTCACAGCGAGGTGTAATTAAAGAGTGAAGCCAAATACAAGCAATTTGCTGTCCACACCCTTTGAAAAATATGCCTGAAAATCTTTGTTTTTGAAAAGGAGAAAACCGGATACTAAAGATCTATTTATTGGTTCACAGAAAGACCTCTATGGACACTAACTGAAGAGGGAACAAAAGTACTGCACGCCAAGAAATGGACCGTAAGCATAAACTTCAAAACATTCATCACAAAAAATTAAAGGTCTTTAAAAACAACTGCAATTTTAGAATTTGGATATTTCTCAAAATAAAATAGAGCAAAAAAAGTTGCTTACTAATTAATAAATGATTATTAAAGTAGCGAAGCCTGGGCTGGGGGCACGGCTCCGCTGGTGGAGTGCCCGCTGACCGTGTGCAGCATCCGGCATTCCAAGCCAGCACTGCGCATGGGCATCTGGTGCACATGTAAGGCAGAGCAGTCATGAAGATAACGCTCATCAGCTCTTACTAACTCAACCTGAGACCTGGTTCCCACAAGGACAACCCCACCCCAAAAACGCTAAAGAAGATATAAAAGGAAATATTTCAGTCTATAAGATAGCAGTGAAAAAGTAAATGTTGATTATTGTTATAACTATTTATTATTATTATCATCTGGTATTATTTATTAATATTTAAGTTTAGAAATATATAAATAAGACAATATTTTGTAAGACACGTCCCTTGAAAACAAATTACTGTCATGATGCTGAAGAGATGGCTCAGGCACTTTCCAGTTTTGCAGGAGATCTGGGTTCAGTAGCCATCACCACAAGGGGACTCACATCAATTGTAACGTCAGTTGCAGGGCACCTGATCCTCTCTCCTTGCCTCCAAGGGCATTGCACACACAGGGTGCACACACATACATTTAGACACTCATACATACAAATAAAACAAAATTAATCTTTAAAAATTAATCAGTGTAACAAATCAGAAATGTTGTTGCTAATTATTTTCATGTCGTTGCACGTGCAGTTATTCAGCCATAATTTCCACACACTAGTTCTAGATGTTTGCATGCTGGTGTGTGATAACAACTGATAAACTGTAGCTCCGCTCAAGTGCTGGCCTGACACTGGAAATGACTGCACGTCTGTATGAAGACTCTGTACAGACTTGGGAGATGAAAGTACACAGCACAGCTCCTAGCCTTAGTCTACAGGTGAGCCCCAGAGCCGAGAAAGAACTCACACACGGAGACTGTCTGTTAGCATTCAGGATACCGCGTCCTTGAGTATTCAGAGAACTTCTGGACCACAGCCACGTCACCAAGGAGACAGCTCAGAGTTTTTCTTATTGGGAAACCTTTAAACATTCCTCAGATTTGTTCTTTTTGACTTGACAATTTTTAATGGATATTATTTGAATTTAACTTTTTAAAAATGTTTTGAAGATTTTAATTGTGATTATGTGCTTGTGGGCCTGTGTTTGGGTTATGTTCATGTGAGCACAGTACCTGTGGTGGCCAGAAGGTGTCAGCCTTGGAGTTAGAGTTACAAGCAGGATGGGTGCAGTTCACCCTCGTCACTGAGCCATCTAGCCAGCCCCTAAAAACATCTCCATTCTGTGTGTTACTTAGTGTCACAGATAGGAAAATATTTCAAGTAATAAAAGTAAAATATTCACCACTCTTATATAAAATTGCGTAAGACACACGTTTCAGTGTTGTCTCATTTTTCTTTCCAAAGAAAGTGACTCACCATAGTCAGAAAGAGTACAGGCGTGAGCAAAAGACAGCAGCATATCCAGCATGGACACAGTGTCAGAGAGCTTGTACAAGCAATGAATGTACTCATAAATCTCACTAAGCAGCTTGCACACTACCCTGAAAACACATGTTGGACAAGACATGATGATGCTTTTCAAAAGAAGACACAGGATTTAATCTAGTGAGGAGAGTAATATTCACAGATGAGTTGTACACTACACAAAAAGTCTATTCCTTGGTTGGCTCGTTTTAGATAAAATAAGGGTATCGATGTTTCGGCTTAAGATCACACCTACGGCCAGGCAGTGGTGGTGCACACCTTTAATCCCAGCACTTGGGGGGCAGAGACAAGGCAGACACACACACAGATGCGGCCGTGCTCAAGTCATGTCACTGTTCAGGGTTTCATGAGCAGGGCTTTAATATAACACACTCAAGGGACGTTTTTCCCTTTCACGGATGAATATGTACTCAAAATATACATTACATTAATAGTACCTGAAGTCCCAGATTTGAAGCTGTTTTGAAAGCCTAACCTTTCACCTCTGACTCAGCCCACCAATCCCAAATGTCTCTCTCCTGTCTGCAAAGCCACTGTTTCATGAGAAGACAGAGTCGGGCCCATTATGATGTTGCCTTAGAAACACCAGAGTGTGAGAAGCCAAGACCACAGGAACGGAAGGAGCTGAACTAAGGCCACAACAAGCCCATGCGGGAGCTCCATGCCTCAGTGCACGCGCAGGCAGAAGGACTGGGAAGGAAGCCATCTTCCCCACGTCCCCTCAAGCTTTCCAGGAGGCTCGCTCTTTCTCAACATAATGGCAGACCTTTCCTAACACTCGAAAATGAACTGTCTTTAATCAGACAAAGAGTCAATTAATTAAATTGAATTTAAATTAAATTAAATGAATTTAATTCAGTATTCAAGTACCAAATGCTCTTACATGTAAGTCATGTGATAGATTTCTCGCAAAGACTCTTGGCATCTTTCATTCATTTTAATTAAATCTGCTGATGTAAAGCTGTACGAGTTTTTCATTTTAGAAATCTGCAGGAAGTTAAAAGCAAATATCAAGATATGTGTACATGCATATGAGATAAAACACACAGTTTATAGGACAGAAAAATAGGTTTTTGGGTTAACCACTTTAATTTCTGAGATAAAATGTCACAAAAAAAGTTCTAAATAATATCTGTGAAAAATAAAAGATTACATCAAGGATAAAGTGAAGTATTATTTACCCAATCTCTGCAGTATAATTGGTTGGTAAGTTTTGCAATGGCCTTGCAGAAAGGTTGGAATACTACATCTCAGTCGCAGGTACCATGCATGACCAACAGGGAGGACCCTCTGTGCCCCTCTTTTGGTCTCTGACTTCCTCAGTCCTTGTCCTCTAACTGAACCTCCGTCTCCAGCTCCACAACTACCTCATCCAAACCTCCCTGCCAGTAAGACAGTGTTTGTATGCACTGTTTGTGTATACATGTATCTGTCTATGAACGGGGACATGTGTACACATAAACACATCTGAACACTAAGCAGAAGAAAACAAAACAAAAACCCAGAGCATTAAAAATGACAATACTGCTCCAAAATGGCTCTAGTAGGAGTGGATATGTACACGGGAAAAGGCACAATTCTCAGGCTTAAAAACACTAAACAAATATATTTCCTTCTGCAGAAATTTGCAAACCTTTAATATGAAAACGCATCTGGAAAACTATGTAAAACAAAGGTAGATGAGATGGTTCAGTTGGTAAAGAGCCTATGGCCAAGTTTGGATACCTGAGTTCAATCCCTGGGACCCACACGGTGGAAGGAGAGGATTGATTCCCACAATGTCCTCTGACCTCCAAGTGCACACACACATAAAACAATGAAGTTAAAATTTTTTAAACAAAAGACAGTTCATTAGTTTTCTAAATTCGTTTGTCAAAAACAGATGTAGACTTTGTTTCTTAATTTGCCTTTGCGACCTTTGGTTGTCCCCTCAAGACTGTCATTTTGCTGGCGTGGCTACTCAATCAGCACATCAGAGACGCCGGATACCAAACAGTCAGAAGCTAAACTCACGAAGTGCTGGAAAGTCTACCAATGCACTTCCATAAAATCAGGAACACCCACGCTGTAGAATAATCCTCTTGTACACTCAGACTGGTTTAATGAAAAGCTGATTGGCCAATAGCCAGGCAGGAAGTTAGGTGGAAAAGCCAAACTGAGAATAATGAAACGAGCAAGGGCAGCGTCAGAAGAGTCATAAGATGAGGTAAAAGTCATGTGCCTCGGAGAAGCACATAGATATTTGAATAGAAATGTGTTAAGTTGTAAGAGCTAGTCACTAGCAAACCTGAGCTATTGGCTGAGCATTCACAATTAATATTAAGTCTCCATGTTGGTTACTTGGGAGTGGCTTGATGGACAGAAACTTCTACCTACAAATGGTGCCCAACATGAGATTCAAACACACAACCCTGAGATTAAGAGTCTCAAGTTCTACCAAATGAGCTAGCCAGACATTTATAATTAATATAAGCCTCAGTGTGTTTGAGATAGAGTGTGGAACAGGAAAATTTCGCCTACACAGCCATTTCCTTATACTCCAAGTTAACCTTAATAAACTCTGAGGGAAGCTGGTCACTCGAGAGCGCAGCACAGTCTGTAGTCATCTGGATGAAAAAGCCCCGAGCAGAGCTGAAGCTGGTCCGTAATGGAAGGCCGTACTTCTCTGCAAGCTGTGATATCATTCCTAGGAACAGGAACAGGAAAAACAAGCATTTTCTGTGGAGCCATAGGCTTTTTAACTTACTATTTTATATGCAAACAGAAAACTCTTTAGTTTTTTTAAAGAGTAAAAATATTTCAATGTCCAAAAGATGTAGGTAAGTATCCTTTAAGAAGATATTCTCTGGCTGGGCATGAATGGCGCACACCTTTAATCCCAGCACTTGGGAGCCAGAGCCAGGTAGATGTCTGTGAGTTCCAGGCCAGTGAGGCTGTTACACAGAGAAACCCTGTCTAGAAAACAACAAAAAGATATTCTCTGACATGTATTTTTAAAGGAAACTAAATTGTAAAAATTAAAACAAGAAAGAACATGAACTCTTTATCTCTGATTAGGAATATTATAGTTCCATTACGTAGTAAAACAGAAGTCACAAATTGCTGCAACTTCGATCTCACCAGCGTATCCCAAATAAACAGATATCAGATAATCTGAATGTAGTTCTGATCTCTGTCAGTCCCACACACTAAATTCTAAGTCTGTACCTCTACTTTAGCACTTGATTGTGAATATTCCTTGTGAAACACCAGCACGTGTTCCTATACTAGCTCCTCCTGGCTCTCCTGATTTGTCAATGGTCTCACCATTTGGGGCTAGAAAGTTCACTTAGCACTTGAGGTTACATATATCTTTACCATGGCCATGTCTGCTTAACAATTTTTCCTTTAACTCTGTCTTAGTCAGGGTTCCTACTGCAGTGATAAAACAGCATGACCAAAAGCAATTTTGGGAAGAAGAAAGGACAGCTCTGAAGTCACATTCCATCACTGAGGGCAGTCGGGCAGGAACTCAGGGAGGTTCCCTAGGTGGGACCTGTGCCAAGACCACGGAGGTCTTGCCGGCTTGCTCCCGTGGCTTGCTCCCGTGCTTGCTCTCACGGCTTGCTCGGCTTGCTTTCTTATAGCAACAAGGCCCACCTGCCATCCACAGTGAGCTGGACCCTCCCACATCAACCATCAACCATGGAAATGGTAGGGACATGCTTGTCAGTGGATGTTCCCTCTTCCCAAACGGCTCTAGCCTGTGTCAGCCGGCACACCTGGCACTCTTGTCTCATGCTGGCTGCTTTCACCTTTCACTACCACTCCAGACACAGGTCAGTGTTCACTTGCTACAGGAGTCCAACAAACATGCTTAACAATCACTAGAGCTCCCAGATGCTCATCCTCTGAGAAAACGGGTGCCAGCCCCTGGCAGGAGCATTTTAGTATCAATAGTCTTCATTCTTCGAGCAACTTCCGGTGGATAGGATGTCACCCTGTAACACTTCAACATCACCAATTTTTTTTTCTCCCTTTTTCTTTTGAGACAGGATCTTACTATGTAGACCAGGCTGGCCTGGAACTGACTATGTGGACCAGGCTGACCTCAAACTCATAAAGATATGTTTCCTCTACCTCTTGAGTTCTGGGATTAAAGGTGTGTGCCACCAGACCTGGTGACATCATTGTTTTTAAAGGAGGCTTCTTAAAGAATAATGTGTGTTAGCCTCACTACACATATATAAAATTATATATATATATATATATATATATATAACTATGTTATATATAGATATATATTAAAAGTATATATTCCATATATTATATAGTAAGGTGTAAACACACACAAACACTAGTTTCTACTGCCAGTAAAAATGGAAATCAGGTGATAAACTGTTTTACTAGTGAAAGCCGTGAGACATGCTGGAGCAGTTACCTGCTATGTCATCCACTATCTCTGTGTATGTCCTCCGAGCTATGTCTAGGAACTCGCTGATGTTGGAGCGCACTGCATAGCACTTCTGAGTGCGCATGTTCAGGCAGCCTTTCATGTACCGTGCGTCATCGTTTATCACTGTTCTAATCTTGTCAAGTATTAGCCCAAACCTAGCATTAAGACAAAACGAAAACAGTAGCTGTTTAATGAACACAAACCTTTGTTGTGGGGTATTTTATAATATTTAATCAATGTTTATATTTATCTAGGTTAGAGCAATCATTGCCTCAACTTAAACTATTTTGCAGTTAGGAATACTCAAAAATAGTATGAGACCACCAAATAAAACTAAACTTTGCTAATGGGAACATCTCCCACGTTACACATGATCACTATGGCTGCAAGTACAACCTGACCCCTAAAGAAATGAGACAAAATTCGGACTGCCTGCGCCTTCATTCCATATGCTTGCCGGTCCCTTCAGGAAAGGCATAGGGACCCTTCAGGAAGGGAGACATGACTGAGCATATGCTGTGGACATGGGAACTGGAACAGGAGCCCACCAGCACTAGTTACCAAGCACAGCAATTACTGCACAAGTCTCAGCTGTTCTGGAACATCACAGTGCACTAAGCTGGCTGACCATCAGGTTCAGACTGTGGCCTCACAGAGGGTGCTCTTCACCCAACAAGGCAACTGTTGAGCCTATAACCTGTTTGGTCAAGAACCAGGGTGTTATTGCTAATAATTAACAATGTTATTGGGGGCTGGAGAGATGACTCAGTGGTTAAGGGCACTGGCTGCTCTTCCAGAGGACCCGGGTTCAATTCCCAGCACCCACATGGCAACTCACAACTGTCTGTGATTCCAGTTCCAGGGAACCTGACATCCATGGCAAAATGCCAATGTACATTTAAAAACAGAAAGAAAGAAAGAAAGAAAGAAAGAAAGGAAGGAAGGAAGGAAGACCCACTGGAGCAGGCAGTTATTAAAAAGAAAAAAAAATGTTAATTGTTTTTAGAACTTGCCCTACATTCCTATCTACTGGGATTTTTTTTTTTTATTTCATTAGGTCTTCCATGATTTCACAGAAAAGAAGGATGTAGTTGATACAGAAAGTGCCCCCATGGAGGACGGCCTAAAAGGGAACACTGGCTGTCAGTACAAATAGCACTGCATTGCCGTTCTATTATTGTGCTTACAGGATTAGCATGTACTCTTGTAAGACACCTAATGGATACTTTGAAGAATCTTGAGTAATTTTTTTTGAGAGAGGGTCTCACTATGCAGCCCCAGTTTGCCTGGAACTTGTGATGTAGACCAGGCTGGCCTTGAACTCACAGAGATTTGCCTGCCTTTGCTTCCCAAGTGCTAGGATTAAACTCATTCTGGCCAATAGAAAACTAACTCAACTAACCACCACACGCAGATCAAATAATTTTTCTATAAAAGACACAATTGTTAAGATCAGTTGTATTTGGGAAGAAAAGTATAATCTCTTAACAGGTGACAGGACCTGTTATCTTCCAAGGAGCCATAGTAAGCTCTTAGCAAGGGTGTGCTACAGTTCTTCAAGGTGGCCTGTAAAAAACAAAATCAAAAGTGAGCAAGTCATGGCATTATTCAAATTCAACACTTCATATTTAACACTTGATCAAATGTTGTTTGAGAAACTAATCTACTGCTGAAGACAATACTTACATGTGTCACTGAGCATGGAGAAGTTGAGCTGGTGCCTAGCTACAAGTTTGCCCCCTACTGAGCAGTGTTCATGGTACTGGAAGGTACTCTGTCTACTACCAGGGGAGAAAGGTAGTCATCAGTATCACCCATCTATAATGCCCTGTGACCTACAAAAGTGACCTGTCTATAAGACATACTGACACAACGGTAGCAACCACTATGGGAGTGACCAAGCGCTTTCTGACTTGGGTATAAGGTCCACTTCATGAGACAACAGCCATTCCTGACACTGAGGAAGTGGACAAGAATCTGCTACCAAATAGGTTCCAGGCCTGGGGAGATGTAATGTTATTATTCTGCTAAAGAAACAGCGATTAAATGACTCCTGGTGGCATACTGCTTTCACCATAGAGCAGGGTCTCTCAGCTCTCGTCAGAACACAAAAGGAGAGTGGGGAGAGTCCTAAATGGGATGTCTTTATCAAAGTCCTCCCTTCACAGCTCAGGGATCAATACAGACGAGAAGGTGGAAAGAGTGTAAGAGCCAATAACGCAGGGTGTTCCGGACACAACAGTACTGACATACATATGGACTCACAAAGACCATATGTACAAGGACTGCACAGGTTGAGGAGGTGGACGTGAGCTCTTACCCTGACCAGGACGCTATCTGCAGCAGATACCCACGAGCAAAGGGAAGATCAGTTTTCTCCACTGGAGTGTCACTGGGTATATTAACCTCAAGGAAGGCTCCAAACTCAAGAGCAGCTGGCCAACAGAAAACTAACTCAACAGTATTTTTATAGACTTTTTTTTTGTCTCATTTTGCTTTGTTTGGGCATCTTTTTGTCTTATCTGGTCTTTAGCTTGTTTGTTTTGGTTTTCTTTTTTGTGAGAATTTTGTGTGTGTTTCTTATTTGCTATTGTTTCTGATTTTTTTTTAAGAGAAAAAGAACATAAAGTTGTGTGGGTAGAGAGATGGGGAGACCTGGGAAGAACTGAAGAAGGAGAAAACAAGATAAAAATATATTGTATGAATTTTTTTCAATAGATAAAAAATGTTTTTAAAAGAGTTTAAAGACATTAATGAATAGTTATGGAGAGAACCATTTTAGAAAACTACAGAGAAAATTATTAACTGAAAAATGGATAGGAGATAAATAATAGTGTTACATTAATGTTAAGCATTCTAAATCTGATAAATATATTGTGGTTATGAAGAGAACATCCTTGCTCATAGGAAAGACATGATTTAGTATTAGATACTACAACTTATTTTAAATGGGTCAGTAAGAGTATGGACAACAATGTGCATTTACCTATGTATGGTCCACGTATGTAAGAGACAAAATACACTGTTCTGACAACTTCCAAGTTTACTTTTTTCTAAAGAAAATGTCTAAAAATAATGCTTTATATATTTTGTGCAACAGACATGTGAATTTACCTTTAAAGGATCCACAAGTTCCAAAGTATGCTTCAGGTAGATCAAATTTGTTATCTTTGATTCAGCTGCATTAACCTGTCAAGATAAAAGACAATGTGAACAGCCCTCATTTCAATACAGTGATAGGTTTTTTTCTTGGTCAACTCCTACCAACAATATCCCATAGCTGTGTTAAATCAGTCAAGCTGGGATGTCAGCCCACAGGGCCACACGGTAAACCCAACACACTGGTCTCCTGAATCTGGTGAGAGGTCACACCACTGTACCACCTTCACTCTACTGCAGCAACTCTGGTGCAGTTTAGACTGCAGTAGCCGCAGCGGCAGGAGACTGACATGAACTGAATGAGGGCACAAAGCTTCCTGTAAACAGGCTCAATCTCAGCTTCCCAGTTGACTCAGAACAATTTCCCCCATTGGTTCCTGTTGGGCAAGAAAATAATTTTAGCAATTTCAACATTATTAATCTCAAATTAATAACAGCCTTTCAGAATATAGCATATAAAATGTTATAGCTAAGCTTCATAGAAATTAAACTACACTCTCTAGAGCACGGGCAGATTTAACACCGACAGGACACAGGTTTAAGATGTCACAATTACGATGCACTGAACTTATGTGCGGCTGTTCATTTCTGAGGTGCCCTCACCTGAATTCTCATTACAAAGGACCTGGATTGCAAACAGAAGACCCAGTGTGCAAGAAACATCATGAATGTCTGTAGTTCCTAAGATGTAGACTCATATTCTCTTACAATGGATTCCTGACACTAAACCGAAGATCAAAACTAAGTAAACCAAAACCGCATAAAGCATCGTTACTATCAGTAGAGGGAAGGAGGGCAGAAGATGAGAGGCCAAGTGTAGGTAGCATAGTGGGAGTCTAGAAATGGAGTCCAGCACATACAACAACTGGACTTATGGCCAAATTCAGTACAGTTCAACAGGAAAAGAACAGCACAATTATGAATCCATCTGGGGAAAGAATCATGACCCGTTAGTTCTACATACACAAATTAATGCAGATAGATGTATAGGCCTAAATAAAAAAGTAAAGTTATAAAACATTTGGCATGTGTTAAGACTCCTCTGTGACGGACAACTAATGCTGCATCTGCCAGTCATAAAACCAAACTAAGAGTGCAAGCTGTCGCATCTCCTCCACAGTCTGGCTGGTGCTGGTGCACAGGAGTCAGATTCCAAGTCCTCCTGTCCCCAGCCTCAGCATTTACCTCACAGAGATGCCCTACTTTAAGGACTTGCTGGCACTGAAGTCACAGGCTCTACTCTGCTCTCTTTTCCCTGGCTCCTCTCCACTCTCCTGCTGTCTCCGTGTGGCCCTGACTTGACTACCCTCTCCTGTAATAGTAAAATCTTCGGCCCTGGTGTCTCTGCACAACAGCTAGTCAAAATTATGGGCTATAGCTAAGGCATTATCCATAATGTGAACAATTTTGCCACTAATTATCCATTTTAGAAAATAAGGGTTTTTGTCAAATGACTTCCACTCCCATCATTACAATGTTCAGGGTGGGACCAGCAAACAACAGAACAAATGAAACATGAAAACTGGAAGGAGAGAAATCAATGGTGTCTAAAGGTGGTCTTAGTCCTGGTGTCTATTGTAGAACAGACCAAGAAACTGGGACAGAAGTGGAATTTTATTCAGCGGTGATGAGTGAAATTTGCAGGAAAATCAATGAAATGGAGATTATATTAAGTGAAATAAACTAGTCTTAGACGCAGGAAGACAATTACCGTATTTCCTGTAGTATCTGCTCACAGAGAAGGGAGGGACAGATTCAAGTTACCTGACAATCAGGTATGAGAGCACATCACTCAAGACTCCACAGAAACAAAGGTACTAAGGGGGACATAGTGAACAATTGTATGCTAATAGTTTACAAAGTCGTTAAGAGGCATAAAAGTTGTGAATTACACCTCATCCATTTTAGATGTTAAAGTTTCCTACAGAGTATAGGTTCTAATGGTCAGGCTTGTGAGAACTCCCAGGCTATAAGGAAGGAAGGATGACTCTCCACACAAAGGTGACCAGACAGAGCAGAGATGACTGCCAGGCCATACTGCAGAGCCGTCTGGTTCTCCCCTCCACTGCACAGACTGAATTAGAAAGGTTTCACTCCTGCCTGTCAGCAGCAAACATTTCCCACCTCACTCTGCTCTCTAAAAGACAGGGAGACTCCCCAAATATTAATATAAGCCATCACACTCAAGTTATACTAACGTACACAGCTCCTTTTCAAGTATATGTGCACAAACATACATGTATTCAATTAAATATTCTTCGGTTTATCTTGAATTATATATAGAAATATATATAAGTATTTATATATAAAGAATATATGTATGAACTAACATAACTTTGTTATGTATTAGGTAAACAGTATAGGTTATAAATTGGTTGAAAAATATACAAATTATATATGTGAGCAAATATTTGTTTAGTTTAAATACACTAATTCTTCAACTACCTAAGATGCCTTTTTACCACATTATAATATGAAGCAAAAGTTTTAAAAGTCGCCCCCTAAGGCATAAAGCTGTTCCGGGTATCAGTGAGGATACTCTGCCAGGACATTTGTCCACAGCACAAGCTGTGTCTCACACAATGACATAGTGCACGCGCTGTGCAGCACATACCGTGTCTTGCTTTGGGATTTGAACTAAAACAGAAAGCAGCTGCTCCGTATCCAGGAATCTTGAGATGACTGAAACAGAAAGTGAGCGTTAGACCGTCATAGAGCAATCAAAAAGAGGGTGCTCTGGGTTGTTCGCAGGAGCACAGCCAACATAAGACAATTACGCCACACGGAAGTCTGTGTGACTTAGGCAGGGCCAAGCCCCAGTCAATTGTTTATGTCCTATACAGTCATGGGGCAGAGAGGAGACCCTGATATTGTGATGGCTGCCTTCCCTGATAAGACAATGTTAGCTCATGGCTGGTCACAGCCTGCATTGGGCCCATGACAGATCATGAGCTAGCTGACTATGTCCATGTATTATCTGAGTAGCACACATAAACACTATCCCAAATAGACAAAGAATTCCCCTTTTGGCCAGGGGGACATGCATTAAGGTCTGTAGATGCACTACATGGCAAAACATCCATATACAAAACATTTTAAAGATTAAAAAAAAAAACTTTTCAAGAATTTACAGCTTTAAGACTTGTCTTTCAGAAACTTAAACAAAAAAAGCATAAATAAACTGACTGCATTTTTATTTATAGAAATTATAATATAATTATAAATTAAATATAAATTATTTATAATTATACATAATATATAATTTATATACTAAATTATATGGTTTTATTATATAATTTATATAGAATTTGTAGGCAAGCTAGACTTAGTGGTGCATGCCTATAACCCTGACATGAAGGAGACGGAGGCAGGAAGGTCCGGGTTTGAAGACCAACCTGGGCTGCAGTCAAATAAACAAATAATAAGCTCCGTTTACCTGATTGGAGCCCAAAGAAGAGCTCCTCGTCCTGAAGCAGCTCCTGGACACAGTCCAACCTCATGTTGATGGTCTCCACATCAACCAGGGGCTCCAGGATGTTAGAGCGCAGCCTTCTGCTCCCTCCTGCCGTCTTCGTGTAATTTAGAACACCAAAGAGAGTATGATTGTTCCTTCCAAGAGACAAGTTGGAAATTTCATTAAGGAGAAAAAGAAAAATCCAAGAAAATTTCGTTTTAACTTGGTAATTAAATAATCCTAGAATCTATATCAGTGATTAACAAATTTATTATACAGACAAATTACTAATTCAATAAATTTGAATTAAGGCCTAAACCCTACAATTTTTTGTGTTTTATTGATTAGACAGGATCTCCAGTAGCATACACAGTCCTTGAACTTGTAACACACCACAGCATGGTCTTGAACTCATGACCCTTCGAACTACCCCCTAAGTGCTGGTACTAGAGGTATAGTGTACATCTGGTTTGATCCCAAGTATGACATCACTGAACCACAGCTGATTAATAAGAATCAACAATATCTGCTATGCTAAGCCTGAGCACACAAGGCAGCCATGGTTCCTAATTGTGTGGCTTTCTTGCATAGGTGTGGCCTTGTTGGAAGAAGTGCGTCACTGTGGGGTGGGCTTTGAGGGCTCCCATGCTCAAGCTACATCCAGCGCCACAGTTTACTTCCTGTAACCTACAAATCAAGATGTAGGATTTTTCTTCCAGCACCATGTCCACCTGCATGCTACCATGTCCTGCCATGATGATAAAGGACTAAACCTCTGAACCTGCAAGTGACTCACCCCAATTAAATGTTTTCCTTTATAAGAGTTGTTGTAGTCATAGTGTCTCTTCACAGCAATAAAACCCTAGCCAAGCCAGTGGTTGATGGCCAATAATTTTTATCAACCTACTGAAATGACTAAGGGCAAAACAAAGAGTAGGGAGAGACAGACAATAATGTTAAATATATAAAAATGATCTTGGTCTGGTGTGAGTAAAGTGTGACTCAGTGAGTAAAGGTGCCTTCCGCCAAGACTGGTGACCTGAGCTTGATTGCTGGAGCCCACGTGGAAAAAGGAGACATGGTTGGTACTCTTGTAACTTGTCCTATGACTTATACACACATTAAAATGTGTGAGATCATACATGTGCACGTGCGCGTGTGCGCGCACACACACACACACACACACACACACACACACAAAATTTAACCAATGTAAAACAAAAAAATAAATACCAGAGTTGGTCATTGACTTTCCATGCTCTGATAACACACGAAGGGTAACAGAGAAGCAGTGTAGAGCAATTTCGTCAACAGGCCAGTGGTGCCAAGAGGCTAAACGTAAACCCATCTGTTTCCTCCTGACTCGTGGCCATGAGCTTCTGCGCATGTATAACTCTTACTTCACAGGGGAGAAGAGATGGTTTATTCTAGAGCCAAATGGGAGTGACCATGACCCAGGAATGCAGATTTAGGCCCCAAACTCCACATTCCAACACAGATACAGTTTCGTAAAGTTTTTATTATAACAGAACAAAGAAGGTCCTAAATCGGGGCACTTTGATACACTGGTGATGCACAGTAGGAAAACAGCAAAGCAGACATTTCAGCCACAGGACTCAGATGATATCTTATGACCTTGGCCTTTGGGTTGGTAGAAAATACAGTTCCTACATTCCAAAGGCTTTCATCTGCTCCTCACAGGGTGCTACAGTACAGAGGCAGGCAAGGGGTGGTTGCTAATGGCTAAAGATAGCGCAAGACAGTGATCAGGCCCTGCACAGCCACGTCCTGGGAACCCGTGCTCACACAGGCATCTGTTTATCTGCTTTGCTTGTGTCCCTCACCCAATCTCAGCAACTGAAGGGTTGAGTTTTGTTGTTTAGTTAACGTAATTCTTTTGAAGACCTGATTTGTGGAAAATCTGGGTTCAGCAACAATAGACCAGAAATTTAAAATGCTTATTTACTATTTCTCCACCAATAACATAATTTAATTCAAACTTTCAAGTAACTAGTCACAGAAATCGATAACATTTTATAAGAACTCAGATTGCCTTACCTGTAGTCCTGGTTATTAACAAGCAATTCAAGGTTCTGGGCTGATGATGAATCTATCATGGCTGTCTGTTCACTACCTTGGAAATAAATCTTCAGTGATTTTGGTGCATAAACTGAATTTTGAATGAATTCAACATATTTTAATAAGGCTGCAGCAGCTGCGAGGCAGTAATACCTGTGAGTAAGCAGAGCATAGTGGGGACACTTGTGAGTGAGCACAGCACAGCACAGCAGGGACACCTGTGAGTGAGCACAGCACAGCAGGGACACCTGTGAGTGAGCACAGCACAGCAGGGACACCTGTGAGTGAGCACAGCACAGCAGGGACACCTGTGAGTGAGCACAGCACAGCAGGGACACCTGTGAGTGAGCACAGCACAGCAGGGACACCTGTGAGTGAGCACAGCAGGGACACCTGTGAGTGAGCACAACACAGCAGAGACACCTGTGAGTGAGCACAGCACAGCAGGGACACCTGTGAGTGAGCACAGCACAGCAGTGTAAACTCAGGATAGCAGAAAGAGATATTCAATTCACCTTGATATTAGGAAAATGTAAAACATTTAGACAGGATTTCTTAAATCCAAAGAGAAAAAAATATCGAGAATGCCAATTTTGGAAACTAAATAATCTTATAAAACTGATTTAGCAATGGACAAATATTTGTTTGTTTTTGAAGCAGTCTTACTCTAGTTTAGGACTGTCTGGAATCTACCATAATCTTTGAGCATCGTCTTTCCAAATGCTGAGGCTTGGGCCCCACGCTCAGCTATAAAGAGCAGTGTTCTCAAGTTCATCATTTGCAACTGCTTATCAGAAGACAGAGTAGTGAATGTCTCCAACCCCAGCATTGAAGGGGCAAGGCCAATATGGTCTACACAGCACGTTCCAGGCCAGTCAGGGATACAGAGTGAGATGGAGTGGGTGGGGGAGGAAAAAGAAAATGAGTGAGGGGGAGAGAGAATAACAGTAATTTGTTTTTCTTTTCTTTTCTTTTTGTTTTTTTTTTTTTTTTCAAGACAGGGTTTCTCTGTGTAGTCCTGGCTGTCCTAGAACTCACTCTGTAGACCAGACTGGTCTTGAACTCAGAGATCCACCTGTCTCTGCCTTCTGAGTGCTGGGATTAAAGGAATGTGGCATCACTGGCTGGCTGACAGTCTCACTTTGTAGGCCTGACTAGCCAGGAACTTACTGTATAGCTCTAACTGACCTCAAACTCGCAACAATCCTCCTGCCTCAGCCCCCTAGAGTACTAACTAAGATCACAACCATGGGCCTCCATGTCTGGCTAACTGTGTTTTTCTTCGGGGACTCAAATTCCTAGCATCCTATAGTTAATTAAGATTTTCACTATGAGGTAAATGAGCAGCTATTATCAAAGCAATAAATTATAACTCATTTGGAAAAAATCTAAATATATAATTACAATATATAATCTAAATATGATTAAATCATAAATATATACCTTGTACAAAAATGTATTTCGGTAATAACTAGATGTGCATTGTGGGCCAGGCCATTTTCTAGATGACAGTAACACAGCAAGTACAGGACAGAGAGAGATTCCCCCGGGGAGGAGCGAGCACTCAGAGAGCTGCTGCAGCTCACCTGGACAGAACCTCCATCAGCACAGAACCTCCATCAGGACAGAACCTCCATCAGGACAGAACCTCCATCAGGACAGAACCTCCATCCAGACAGAACCTCCATCAGCACAGAACCTCCATCAGGACAGAACCTCCATCAGCACAGAACCTCCATCAGGACAGAACCTCCATCAGCACAGAACCTCCATCAGGACAGAACCTCCATCCAGACAGAACCTCCATCAGCACAGAACCTCCATCAGCACAGAACCTCCATCCAGACAGAACCTCCATCAGCACAGAACCTCCATCAGGACAGAACCTCCATCAGGACAGAACCTCCATCAGGACAGAACCTCCATCAGCACAGAACCTCCATCAGCACAGAACCTCCATCAGGACAGAACCTCCATCAGGACAGAACCTCCATCAGGACACAGAGAGATCCCCGGGGAGGAGCGAGCACCTGCTGCAGCTCACCTGGACTGCACCTCCATCAGGACAGAGCTGAACTCAGCGATGCATAACTGTTCAATGTACTCTAAGCCCTTTGTTTCATTGAAGTATTTCCTTTGGACTGTAGTGAAATTAACATTCTGAAAGAGATTTTAATTTTAAAATAAATCATTAAATGTCATGTTGTTGTTCAATACCGATTTCTTACCTAAGCCTAGTGGATCAGACCTAGAATCCCAACACGGAGAAGCTGAGGCAGGAGGATTTTCATGAGTTCAAAGTAGAGTAACACCTTGTCTTAAAAACAAAATGACCTGTACAAAAATAACTCTGGTTTATTAAACACCTTCCCAATATGTAATGTTTCCAATATTTAAATGAGTTTTTCTCATTTATAAAATGAAAATGGAAGCCGAGAGTAGTGGTATCCACCTTTAATCCCAGCACTTGTAAAGCAGAGGCAGGTAGATCTCTGTGAGCTGGAGGCCAGCCTGGTCTACAATGTCAATTCCAGGACAGCTAGAGCTATATAGTGAGACCCTATCTTGAAAACAAATAGGAAAGAAAGAAAGAAAATGGCTGTCCATCTTTCTGTGTGAATGACAGTACAATCTGTAATTCTCAATTGGAAATTACTTTCACGAACTTAACTGAATATATTAAGAACTATAATAAAACAATAAGCATGAGAGTCTCTGGCATCTAGGAACTGGATCCCACAGAAACATTACATGGGTTTTTCGGGTCCTCTCCAAGTTAACTGAGGAAAGGCACACCCACCCTTAGACCTAGGCGGTGCCATGATGGAATTGCATCAATTCCACCATCAAATCTACATGGGCACATGATTCAAAGTAATGCAGTAGCTCCTGGGTATCTTACTGTTTGCTTAGTTTTGTTTGAGACTAGATGTCCTTGTTCAGTCTGAAGGGAGCAAAAGCACCTTGGCCTAAGTGCTGCCATTTTGACTTCAGACTCCATTTTACATGTAGGGTAAAACAAAGTTCAGGTTCCCAAGCCGTAGGGGAGCTGTAACTTCCAGTAACTGACCCCCTCCTCCCTAAACCACAGAAATAGTCATTGTGTGTCTTTAGCTCTCTACAAACATTATGGCTGTCTCTAGAAACAGAGGAACAAATGAATCTGATTGGTTGGACTGGGAAGTTTACATTGTAGATCAGTTGACAAAGATAAACACACTCAAGGAAGCCCCTAACCTTTAAATCCTGATTGGTGAAAATTGTAACTGTAACTTGGCAACAAATGTTTGTGACTTTTGTGCTTATAAACCCGCTTCTGTCCCTGCCTGAGGCTGCCAGGAGAAACTAGCTCTGGAGTCCTTGTCCTGCAACCCTAATCGATCACTGATGCACTTATGTGGTGATTCATTAAAGTCTTTAGAAGCTGTAAGTGCTATCTCTCTCCTTCCTCGTGGCACAGAACAGGGTAGGTGTAACAGGTGAGGGTGGCCTGCACACCATGTCCAATGACAGTGGCTCTCTTTCTTCAATGAAACAGAGAGGAAAACAAAAGTAACGCTGTGAACTAAGAATTTACCTACTTTGAAAAAAAAGAGTATAAAGCCAGGTGATCCCACACTGAGGTGAGGGTAGAGGATCAAGAGTTAACTACCCAGCCTGCAGTGAATGAGACTGTGGTTCAAAGACACTTCTCTCCCCAAGAAAATAATGGACAAGCAAGAAGGGAACAGTGGACTCTGGAGTATGCTCTGTTATGACTACCGGAGCCTTCATCAGGCAGGAACACACATGCCAGAACTTTTATAAGCATCTCATTTCATCTTCACAATAAGTATACAAGTCCCTTTATTCTAATTTTCTCTAAGTAAAATTCTGAAAAGTCAAGTAACTTTTCACATGCCATCCAGTTCAGAGTTAACTTCTTTCACTCTGAGGCTCATGCTCCTTCTACTTCGCACTGCTCCTGACTTAAGAAGCTCTCTGTATGGTGACTTGGTTATAATAAAAACAATACAACATTCATTTTTCTCTCTTGTAATACTTTTGTCTGAAATATTTTCATGGCTTGATCCTTTACTCCTTCAGGATTTTGTTAGTACCACTAGCTGTGTAAATCCCTGTCTTTATGTCCTGATGATAACGGATTGTTCCCCACAATTTTTTAATATTTTGTTTGTTTGGTTGTTTGTGATACAGGAGGATCCCTCTACAAAGCCTTGATGTCATGGACCTCAATATGTACACCAGGTTGGCCTAGAACTCACAGAGTCCCCCTGCCTCTGCCCCCACCCCTGGTCTGTAGTTTGCAGTCGTTAACTGAAGTAGTTTTCTGCTCCCTCCCCTAAGGAGCTTTTTGTCCGTGTTATACCACATCAACAGACATCAGATGAGAACACCTCTTAACTACCAAATACATTTTTCTGTTTTGCTTAAAGTAGAATGCAGGTGTCAAATAGAGGGTATTCTCAATAAATTTTATGATTTTTAGTAATATATTAGACTCCAATTTGTATGAATTGACTATCTTGGGACCTTAAATATATAGCTAGTCAAACAGCTGCTTTTTATAATATCATGAAATGCAATCTAAATTTTGAATGCTACCAGAATGAAAACTTCCTTACCTTGAAATTTTCTGTGACCAGCGTAAACAACTTGGTTGAATTTCCCACAACACAAGCAGTATTTGACATTATTATTTCCAAAGGTGATAAAACTTTGAGCTTAGTGATCACCTGAAAATGTTAAAATAATCATTTTCTAAACGTAGGCAAAGAACAGTTTCCAAAGCAGTTCTGCATTATTCTAAGAACCAAATTGTTAAGATGTGCAGATAAACTCCAAAAGTCCTAATTCAATGTATTAAACAATTTCACCTAAATACAAATATGAAATATCAGAAACATAGGCCATATTTTACTCACTGGTTTTTACCAGTCTAAACTCAAAATCATTCTGAGTTTATCAAATATTTATTATCAATCCAAAACTTTTTAAATTAATGTGCTTGTTTTTTCTCTTTTGTGGTCTATAACCACTTCAAATTTGTAGCTGTAGGAACACCCACCTTTGCATACGTCGTGTTGTCTGCGAACTGCGACAAGATAATCTGCGGGCTCTTCAAGTCGATGCTGGCCATCCCGATCTCGCCTCTGGCCAGCCCTCTTCCTTCCACCACGGCTACGATGACTGACGGGGCGTGTGCAGACACGGCAGAGGACGTGGCTGGGAACAGTTGGCAGGTCAAACATACACATGAATGTCAACGGCTGTTTGTACTCCTTCATGTAAGACCTCAAAGCCCCGAATCTAGCTCTCTTTGTCTTTTATTTATTCTTTGATAACGTCACAGGTGAAACACAATGCACACTGACCAACACCCACTCCACACAGAGTACCACTCCACCGCCCAGCTTTTCTCTAATGAATCCCTCTAGTGCCGCCTGCGGGGATGGTGGCTGATCTTGCAGCCTTGACCTTGCACGGCTCTTGTACAGGTACCACGTCTAGTTAATACATCCAAAAGAGGAGCCTTTATCATCTTTGTTTGCCTGCTCGCTTTAGTTTTTCAAGACAGAATTTTCTCTGTGTAGTTCTGGCTGTCCTGAACTGCCATGGGCTAGGATTAAAGGCATGCACCACCACCACCTGGTGAACATTTTTTTTTAAAAAAACAAACAAAACAAAAACTCTGTTACTCAAAACAAATAAAACTATTAAAGCTCAAAGTATTGTGTCAGATTGAGATTGGTGGTGCACACCTTTAGTCCCAGCACTCTGGAGGCAGATCCCCTTGAGTCAAAGCCAGCCTGGTCTACAAATTGAGTTCCAGGGTAGCCAGGAATGTTACACCGAGAAACATTGTCTCAAAAAAAAAAAAAAGTATTATGTCAAAACTTAACTTCACATTAACGATGGTTTGCCTTAATTTTGAGACAGAATGTGTATCCCTAGCAACTTTGAACTTGCTAAGGAGAACAGACTGGCCTCTGATTTGAGGCAATCCTGTCTTCACCTCTCAAGAAGTATTGAGATTACAGGTAGATACTACCAACCACTGCCAGCTTGTAAGGTTTTAAAAAACTTGGAGGTGGCTATCCCTGTATCTAGTTACAGTTTTCTAACTCCTGGGATGAGCTCACATCCCAAGCTTTAATTTTACACATAGAAGATAAATTTATACATTGGTTTATTTTACAATTTAATGAAATAAAGTTATTAAGGGAATTTTGAATTTGGGGTTAAAATACATATTATTCAGCTTATTCTATCATAAAAGTGCTAAAATTATTTTATAATAAATAACCATAAAGCAAAAAGGATAATGTAGTAACTGTCATGTCTACTCAAGAGCTGGCTGCAAGCAACAAGTGGAAGTGTATACATATAAATGCGTGCTGTGCACCTACCACAGTGTCTAGCTCCAAGCATCAACATTCACTAAGTGCTTATCACATGTCAAGGGCATCTTAAATTATTTACTTCATTTAATTGTTACAAAATTCTATCAAACAGGTACTGTTATTTACTCAATTTATTTTAAGGGTGATTGCGAGATTGGGTCAGTGGAAGTGCAAGGGCCTACCGTGTGTCAGAACTTGGGTTTGGTTCACAATACTAGTAAGTGAATGAATAGATGAATGAAAGAATGAACGAATGCGTGTATGAAATCTCAAGTGTAAGAAAGACTACTGTGTTTAGGGTGGCTGCAATGCCGACGGGAAATGCTGGAGGTACTGCTAGAGAAATGTCAGCAGCCCTCACAATGATGCCCACATACTTACACTTGATGTGACGGCAATGGGGAAGAAATTAGGAGTACTGAATGTAGTGTGGCCGGTTCCATGGGCTTCACTCTATCTTCATGTTCATACGCTGAAGTTCTAATCCCCAACCACTAACACTATGATCTTATTTACCTATATCTGAAAGCCATGTTTGCTCTACAGAGCTTAGTAATATTAAGTGGCCATTTGAGGAGCCTTAGTCCACTAGAACTGCACACAAGTGTGAGAATATCAGGACGCAAAAACACTATGGGGAAAGAACTGAAGAGGAGCCAAGAGGAGGGCAAGTACAGAGGCCTCAGATAAGGAGATAAATGTTTAATGGAATCAACTTGTACTTGTTGTAGAAGACCCAGAAAAATGAATACAGTAAATGAACACAAAAATCAACAAAATACATATATAGTGTACTTTCTTTTTTTTGGGTTTTTTTTTTTTTTGAGACAGGGTTTCTCTGTGGTTTTGGAGCCTGTCCTGGAACTAGCTCTTGTAGACCAGGCTGGTCTCGAACTCACAGAGATCCGCCTGCCTCTGCCTCCCAAGTGCTGGGATTAAAGGCGTGCGCCACCAGTGCCCGGCTTATAGTGTACTTTCTAAAAGAAAGTACAATAACTATAAAAATCCTGAGTCTGTGGTTGGGTGTGAAAGGATCTCAGCCATGAGTTGAGGGGTGACTGTCGCTAAAGGTAGGTGTCGTTATCTAAACATATCCCCAAGTTTGTAAAAGGTATAATGACAGAGCTAGCGATGCGAATGTCAGCTCTGAGTCACCCATTTCCTACCCCCAATCTCAGTGGGCTGAGGTCTCAAGCTAGAGTTGGGTGGACTCGTTTCTTTGGTCTGCTTTGGTGGTTATCTGGGTGGACAGATGTTTGCTCCTACCTTCCCAGGAAGTCAGGCAACACTTACACACCCTGTAGCCAAGGCATTCTTATATATGCCCTTGAGAATTGGTGCACACCAAACATCCATTAATTGATCCCTCAACAAAATTAAGTACATTTAAACAATAATTAAAATTTTAGTATTAGAAAAACACTCAAGAATACTCTTAGGGTCAAAGTTTTCATTTCAATATCACACAAAAGAGATTCTTTTTCCTTTTTGTCAAAACAGTTCAAATATTCTAATGTTACATTTATTGACACTAGGAAGCATGTAGCCATGTCGCTACATAGGGGCCAATGACACACGTGCCATCCAGTTCTCCGTGTCCATGAGGGATGACTTGCAAGTGAGCTAACCACCCAATTTATAATTGACAAACTTTAAACTTCTCAGAAGAACATCAGGGTTATCTTCCACCAGTTTTACCTGAGTATCCTACATGTGGTGTCCAACTTTTATAGCCTGATCTCTGGGGATTTCCAGCAGACAACGGAGTTCTAAATATTTGTGGGTAATTGGTATCTCGTGCAGAAGATGAGCTTGTTGTACCAATAGGAAGATTGGATGCAACCGTGTGTTTTGCATGAGATCTTTTGTTTCCAAATGATGAACCTAAATTTGAAAATTTATGAATAATTCTTAGTGATTAGCATTAAGGAATTATGTATTAATCCTAAAACTTATCACATCTACTTTCTATAAATTCAATTTGATAATTTAAAAATTATAACAAATAATTAAATGATTGACAACTGTGTTCATAATGACTTTATTAGTCTGTATTATCATAATAGTGAGTTCCCTGATAACATTTTTGTACATGTATATATTGTACTTTGGTCATATTCAATCTCCATTATTATCCTCTCTTGCACCCTCCTACTCTACCAACTCCTCCTCTTCCCAGACAGTCCCCTCTACTTTCATGTCTCTTTTGATCACTGACAATTTGTTTGGTTGGTCAGTTTTTTGGGACAGAATTTCTGTGTGTAACAGTCCTGTCTGTACTGGAACTTGCTCTATAGACCAGGCTGGCCTCAAATTAAAGGCAAGCACCACCAGCACCTAAAGTTTGTTGTTTTTAAGATAAACCCTGCTGTGCGTCTCAGGGTGTGGTTGAACTCAATCTATAGTCCAGACTTGCCTTCAATTTACAGTCCTCCTGCCTCCGTCTCCTGAGTGCTGGAATTACAGCACGTGCTACCATACCTGGCTTGAGAATCACGTGCAAACATGCTGACATGGGGCTGGGGTGCAGCTCAGCAGGCAGAGTGCTCTGGGCTCCCAATGTGGTGATACATACCTGTACTCTCAGCACTTGAGAGGGGAGGAAAGGAGTTCAGAAGTTTAAGGTCATCCTGACCCAAAGAGTGAGCTGAGACCAACACGTGGAACTTCGCTTCAAAACTAAAGGAGCTATTCTGATACGGCTCTTGGGTCTATGAATCCACTGAGCCTACGCTTGCTAAAGTCAGAAGTTTCCCTCCAGCCCCCAGGTGTAGTTTACATTCTCACCAAGTGTCTCTGCCTATGCAAAAAGTGTCACAGTCAGCTTCAGGTTTTCTTGGCTCCAAGTCTTTCTCAGACAGATGCTTGCCAACACGCTACCTACTTTACAGCCATGTCATAACATTTCACACAGTGTACATCAATAGCCTAGCTGTGTCTGCTAACACACAAGTTCCAAACAAACACGCGAATGAAAACGCAGGGCTCTTCCACACCCTTTGATTCCTATGCCATGTGTCTTTGCTCTCCTTACACTACCTTCCTGGACCAAGTCCCTTTTCCTCCACCTTCCCATTAACTGGTGGCCTACAGAGTTTCAGACTTTGCAAACTTCACTCCTAAATATTGACTCTGGCATCTCATCTGTTTCCTGGTGTCTACTGACGTCATTTCCTGATAACGTTCAGGTTTTCATTTACAGCCTTCTCTCATCTCCCACACTGTACGGCAGGGTTAAGATTTCTAGTAACAGACAGATGACAAGGGTGTCGGCTTGCTTAGTGGAACACACACTCATGGTCAGTCATTCGACTCTGTTCTACAGTAGGGTAGTAGTATATAAAAATCAACAAACATGTTGTGTGTTTTCAAAATTATTTTTATATATTGAAATTTGATTTTTACATAATTTTCACATGCCAAAAAAATAACAGTACTTTTGAATTTTTTTTCAACCCTTTAAAAATTCAAAAGTAGTTGGACTTGGTTGTACATGCCTCTAATCCCAGCTCTTGGGACATAGAGGCAGGCAGGCCTGAGTTCCAGGACAGCCAAGGCTACAGAATAAACTGTCTTGAAAAGAAAAGAAGCTCCCCAAACAGCATCAAAAACAAAATAAACTCTGAGTTTGAGGCAGGCCTGGCCGACATAGCCAGTTCGGGGACAGACAGGGTTATATACAGAGACTCCCATCTCAAAGAAAACTTCAAAAGTTAGGTCAGCAGTACAACTAACTCCGTGGTTACAAAGAGGACTTGAGTTCAGATCCCTGCTGGTTACCATCCAGCAAGGCTTGCCCTCCACCAGCCTAGCTGATGCAGTCCTTTCACATTTAAGGATAAGGCAGAAAGCCATGGAAGAGGATTCCTGCTGGTAAGAAACAGCGCACAGTCATAAGAAACACTCAGAATCATGCAGTAGCCAGTGCAGCACCCACGCCTACAATTTTCAGTGCTGCGGGTCTGAGGTAGGAGGAACTCAACTTCAAAGGTCTCAACTGAGCTACACAGGGAATCTGAGACCAAGCTCCTGGGCTACACAGAGAACTCATACACATAAAAAGTATACAACTCTACAAAGTAAAAATAAAGAAATGTCACCATTATCTAACAACTTCTTAGGCATAAACTTTTATGTCTTCTCAGAATTTCTAAGTGTCAAAGGGTGAACACATTCTTTCTACCAGTATTCTTTATTACAAGCCATTTTGAACTTTTGTTCATCTTACTTAACTCTTGAAAACGTTATGCTCTCTCTCACACAGGCACACACACATGCTCACTCCCAAAAGCCCCCACACATTCAACCATGCACACACACACACACACACACACACACACGCACACACGCAGAATAAATGTGTCTTGTGTCTCAGTTCTGTTCCAGATTCCCGTTTTAGCGTTGTCAGACAGATAGGTCATCCTCATGACTTAGGAATCATGCCTCCGTAATTCTTAAGCTTGTTTCCCTTAAACACTTTTAACCTAATATTAAACATAGAAGACTTCAACAAGTATTTCTTCACTCATAAAATCCAGTCAGCCAATCCTTGCTTTATCCTCCACATGAGTTGAACTGACCCTGAAGGACGTTTTCACCCGTTTAAATGTATGGGTGTTCAGCCGGTATGTATGCCTGAGCATCACAGAGGCCAGAAGAGGGCAACTGTTTGTAACTCCATCTGATGCCATGTGGATGCTGGGAACATGAACAGCGTTAAGTGCCCTTAACCCATGAGCCATCTCTTTTGTCCCAGAAGGACCTATTTTTAATAGCAAGCATCTGAATTAGATGGGATGTTCACTTTAACCTGCTATCATCCCATTTTAGTACTAAAACCCATCAGCCAAAGCTCAGCTCTCCACTAAAAGAAAACGTACACACAGTGTCCCACTCACGGAAGTAGGGCACCAGCGAGATGACCCACCAAGCCTGACTCCCAGAGCCCACCTGGTGGAGGTAGAGCACTGTCTCAGGAACTTGGTCCCCTTGCCTGCTGACCCTTGTCACATACTCACAGGGGTTTCAATAGAAAAGTGAAGACATTTTCTTTTGAGGAAACTGAGCCAGGATTGGTGGCTCATGGCATAATCCAGCATTCAAAAGGCTAAAGCAGGATTGCTTGAAAATTTCAAGCCAGGATTTTCTATTAGTGAACTTAAGGGAAGCCTGGGCCATACAGAACTTACTAAAACAAGAGGTGATTGAAACTTTACATGGCTATACTAGTTAGCAGAGCTAGGTCACACTTCCTCTCAGCTGTGAAGAGATTTCTTTCTCTGTGTTTTATTTGGTTTGCAATTGAGACTAGCTCATTCTATAGTTTGGGCTAGCCTTCAACTGTGGTCGCCAGTGTTGGGTTTAAAGCGCGAACAACCCCACCCCCATCAGTAAAGACTTGTAGTTACTGCCCTTAGCATCCTCTAGGAAGGCCCGGCCGCTGTGGTACCCAAGCCCCAGCTGCTGGTGTCAGCCACCCTTGCCCAGCCCGGCCCGGCCCGCTGTGGTACCCAAGCCCCGGCAGCTGGTGTCAGCCACCCTTGCCCGGCCCGGCCCGCTGTGGTACCCAAGCCCCGGCTGCTGGTGTCAGCCATCGTTGCCCGGCCCGGCCCGGCCCGCTGTGGTACCCAAGCCCCGGCTGCTGGTGTCAGCCATCGTTGCCCGGCCCGGCCCGCTGTGGTACCCAAGCCCCGGCTGCTGGTGTCAGCCATCCTTGCCCGGCCTGGCCCGCTGTGGTACCCAAGCCCCGGCTGCTGGTGTCAGCCACCCTTGCCCGGCCCGGCCCGCTGTGGTACCCAAGCCCCGGCAGCTGGTGTCAGCCACCCTTGCCCGGCCCGGCCCGCTGTGGTACCCAAGCCCCGGCTGCTGGTGTCAGCCATCGTTGCCCGGCCCGGCCCGGCCCGCTGTGGTACCCAAGCCTCGGCTGCTGGTGTCAGCCAGCCTTGCCCGGCCCGGCCCGCTGTGGTACCCAAGCCCCGGCTGCTGGTATCAGCCATCCTTGCCCGGCCCGGCCCGCTGTGGTACCCAAGCCCCGGCTGCTGGTGTCAGCCACCCTTGCCCGGCCCGGCCCGCTGTGGTACCTAAGCCCCGGCTGCTGGTGTCAGCCATCGTTGCCCGGCCCGGCCCGGCCGCTGTGGTACCCAAGCCCCGGCTGCTGGTGTCAGCCATCCTTGCCTGGCGTGGCCCGCACGGGGCTGCTGCTGCTGCTGCTCATGTCGGCCGCCGCACCCTCCGTGCTGGGCCGGGACGCAGAGGCCAAGGGCCGTGTGTGCAGGGTCATCCTCCCCGGGGTCGTCCAGTGTGGGGAACTCGAGGTTGACGAGACCTCCTGCCTCAGCATCCCTCAGTCCTTCCTGACAGACGGCTTCGAGCACCCGAAAGCTCCAAGGCCGCGCCTCCGGCAAAGGGCGGGAGAACAGGCGCAGGCGCAGTGCACTCACGGCGCAGGAAACGCACAGCGCAGGCGCGGTTCGGAGTGAACCGTTCGTTACCTTTGCATTGCTGGTGTAGGAAAGCGCTGTTCTGTTCTCTTGCCCCCACCCCCGCACTTTATTCAAAGCACAGGTAAGCCAACAATTGAAGGCCCAGCAATGGTCATCAACTTGGCTGTCAATTGTCACAACAGGCTTTTAATTTTCACACTAGCCAAGCACTGGACTGAACACGTGAACCAATTCTATCCTCAATACACAATACACGTACCCCTGTGCCTACAATAAGGCTGTGTTGTACACACGGCAACACACATGGCAAAGCCAGCAGTTACCAATCCAATTGTCTGACTTCTAGTATTAGCTTCAGAGTAGGGAAAAAGAAAATTGACTTAAACCTTTGGAAAACACTTTACAGCCCTTAAATATAGTAACTCCCAGGAGCAGAATTTAGGATGAATGTTCTCTAATTAGAGAACTTCAATGCAGTACAAAGGTTTGAGTAAGAATGTGTTTGAAAGCCTAGAGCAGAAATGCCTGTTAGAGTAGGTGTGGCCTTGAGGTTTCTAATCAAGGCAGTTTCTTCCTCTTACAATCCTGTTGTAGAAGTTAGCAAGGTTGCTAACTGCAGGCCACCATCCTAATGGACTAAACCTCTGAAACCATGCACCAATTAAATACTTTCAAGACAGGATTTCTCAGTAGCTTCCAAGTGTGTAATGGAACTTGCTCTGTAGACCAGGCTGCTGGAAATGAAGGTGTGCACCTCCACTGAGTTGTTTTTGTACTCACTGCAATATAAACGGGACATGTAGACTATACTCGGTATAACCTCATGGTCTGGCTAAAACACTTAAGCAACTCTTATGTAAACACATGAACACTGAACTCCTATCTAACCTGTAAAGATCAGGTATATGCATTTGACAGATTGCTTGCTTGAATTCAGGTGGATGCCCAGAATCCTAGCACTCAGTGTGAAATGACTGTTGTCTAGTATCAAGTGGGACTGTCTAAGGGCAGAGGGGAGGGCGATGGCGCTATTCCCTTCCTTTGGCATTTATCTGACCCAACAGTTCCCCTAATCTGACCAATCCACCTAATCATATTCAACCTCAATATAATCTCAAATGTCCAAAGTTTCCAGAGATTCAAATTATCAGACTCAAGAAACAGTTCCACCTAAACCCATTCAGTAAACCAATTCATTTGGTGGGGGAGCAAAAATAATTACTTTTAGGACCATTGGTGACTTAGATACCTGCCCGCCTCTGAACTTTAATAGACCTGGGTTCCCTGAAACATTTACCCAGAGCCCAACCTGTGCATCTCATGAGTTCTGAGATAATCCGTTAGAAACAAAGTAAATGTTTCATTTCTAAGAAAACAGCTACATACTCAACAGCCACTCAACATTTTGTACATCTTTTATTTAAATGAGTTTTACTCACTTGTATTAACAAAAATCATTTTCCATCAATCATTACAGGTCAACAGGACATGGGGAGGCATCAAATACCAGCTCTTAAGCTTGCTGTTATGAAGACATCAAAACAAACTTCAAGTAGACTAAAACTGTAATGTTTGGACACTACAGAAAATCTAAATACAATGTATTTTATACCACATATAATTATGATTGCATTAACATGATATACAATATTAACAGTCACTCCAGGTTCAACTGCACACATCTTCCCATGCCTGTCCGACTCTAGCTCACTAGTTCAGGCTGGACATTGACCCTCTGAAGCACTTCTTCAGGCATGCAAAAGACAGGACTAACAGGTTTAATCTGTTCTTCTCCCAGAAGTGACAATCCAGCAATGCCAAATAAGGTATGAAAAGGATCCACCTGTGGGCAGTTCATAACAGTGAAAGGTAAGAACTCTGCACAGAATCAAGTTTAGTCATTTTTGTATACAACTAAAAAGTTTTTAACATGCAGGACCTCACAAACAGTATTGTAAGAAATTTCTATAAGCTCTAGCCTTTATGTTACAAATTCACAAAAACTCAGAGCAACCTTTGGACCAAATGTTAGTTCTATAACCAAAAGGCCCAGAATCATAAAATTGAGCCAACAATGAAAAACTGCAGAACCATGGAATTGTACTTGCCATATCTCCGGGTCTGTCAGCAAAGCCTCCGGTCTCTTCATCTTGACATGCTAAGATGAAGCTGCGCAGCTTTTCTCTGTCAATCCAATGAAGCCTCCCAATTATCTTCAAGGAGGCCAAAACCCACCAGGAATAGCACACATCTGGTAACTAGAAGGGGAAACCAGTCAGACTGTGGCAGGTTGAGACCACTACCCATACATTGGTACCCACCCCACTTTAGTACTAGATGGCAAGCATACATGTGCATACAGCTCCCTCACTCACAAGCACATCAAGTTAGCACACACAGGTTCTCTCTGCTCCTCTCACATAGCAACTAACTACATTCAGTTGTTAATAAGTACAAATGCTAGTTTGTACATTCTGTAATTTCTGCATGTGCCAGCACTATCCACAAGCAAACAAATTACACGGCTACAAGATCAAATGCTCTGCAGAAATAAACATCCTTCACTCAGAGGATCTCAGTATCTACAGCAGCTTTCGGATGTTGAACACATTTAAGTTCACTTTTATTTTACTTTTGATGTATGCTAGCTAAATGAACAGCACACAGCAACTCTGTGGCTACCAGGCATGCTACCTGAGCAGTCTGGATTCAGAGTTAACTATATTTGAAATGTTCACCATGGTCCTTTTATTTATTGACAGGGTCTTTCTATGTGGCCCTGGCTATCTATCCTGGGTCTCTGTAAGTAGACCAGACCAGAGTGACTTCAAACACACAAGCATCTCATGACCAAGTCTCCCCAGTGATTCAATTACAGGCTGAGCCACGCCCAACCCCTGTATCACTTGTGAATGCCATGGTAGCACCTACACATTCCAAGCCTGGAAATGGACTTGTGGTTCATGAGAACCCCAACTTCTACTTCTATCATGACCGCTCACTCTCCTTAAGGAATATTTGCAGAAAACACAATTGAGTTTTAAGCACAGGACACCACCCACTCAAGGCTGTAACAAAAAGCCAGCACAAGTAATACCTTCTCAGGTCTTCCATTGAGTCCGCCTGAGGGCAGCTGTCGTTCACAAAGCCACCAACCAAGTAAGTCAGAGTTCACTTGATGCAACTGACTGGTTATTGCCAGGAATCCTGTGCAACAATAGATCTAAAATTACAGACATAAAGTGCACAGGTATAACTTAATAGGAAGTGACAGACACTACCAAGATGACTAAAACTCCATCCTGTATAAGGTGTATTTTAGGATTCCCTGTCACAGTGAAATGCTATGCTTGGAATTTTTAATGGTCAATTAATTTACAACTTAAATTATGTTCTCTGGGCAAGCAAATATTTGCTAACTTTGCTAACTCAGTGGGTTTTGTTAGAATGTTTTCATTGTATATTAAGGTCACAGGTGGAGATTCATATCTATAATCCAACAGCCTGCAACTAACAGACGTAGGACACGCCCCACACCACTTTCCTGATCTCACAAGGTCTGGCCATTCACAGCACAATATTATCATAAAACACCCGTCATCTTTTAATACTGTTATTTCCTCTAAATTTTATTAAATAGCAATATTACCTGCCCAGCATGAGATTCGGAGCCTGGTCTGCACCCAAATCCACCATCAAAGTTCATACAGGCCAAAACAAATTCAATGGCCTTTTCCACATTAATAGCATCAAGCTTGCCCTACAAAAACAAGTAAAACCTATTACAATCACCCAGAGCCCTCATAAATGTTTAATGAGGTCCCCCAACACAACATTTAAAGCTTACCAAGAGAGCCAAAGTTGCCACTGCACAAAATGAGAACCTGGTATCAATTTCTCCTAGAAGACAAAGAGCCAAGGTAGTCACATCAATACAAGTTTCCAATGAACAAACTCTGAACCATGCTCACTCAATTTCCCAAAGCCCAGGCTATCTTACCCCAAAACCCAAGAAAACCAGCTAGAAAAACAAAGTCTTTTGGGCCCTCCAAGCTATTTAGAGAGGGAAGGAACCTATAAAATGCAAGGTTTATATGCTAATAAATTCAAGTTAATACATCAACACCCTACTTTATAAAAAAGGTTCACATCCCACAAAGCAGCTGGTCTCAGGCCTGCATTCTGTCTCACCCCAAAACAAATTATGTAGATCAGATTTTTTTCTACATCCCAACTCAGGTATTTACTGAGTAGATAAACTTTTCAAGACTTTTCAGGGAGTTCAGCCCTTCAAAGCCCCAAACACTGGGGATAAACGTGAACCTACCTTATCTTTTAGAGTGGGTGCTGACAAGCCAGCACGGGCATGCTGGGACCTCCAGCAGGCCATTTACTCCAGATAGACCAACTGCTTAGTGGGACCTGAAAAGACGGAACAACTTGAAATCTTAGGATTACTACCAAGACAAAGATGTTCTGAGTATGGAGTAGATAAACCAGGCTTACCCCAAATGTCTCCAGCAAATGAACCATCCTCTTTCTGCAGACTCTGAACATAGGCCACAACCTTATCCACGTCAATGACGTTAACGCTGTCATACAGCGTGAGAATCTGAAAGATAGAAGCATAGCAGATTCGTTCTGTAGCTAAGCCACCATTCATTTAACCCTGAGTGAAAATTAGTCATTCCAAACCTTTAATCACAATGTTTTGCTACACAAACCATTGATAATCTAAGAAACTCAAGAAGAGGCAGGACTTAAACATCCTTTGGCTCTTGACAAAAATCAATTTCACCTGAAGTCAGTTTCAGTTACATACTGATGAAATGTCCCCTCCAAGGTCTCAGAGTCTCTGAAAAAGCATCATGTTGGCATTCAGCTAATACATGCCTTGACAGACATCACTGACCTTGTAGGAAGGACTAGAAGGAAGTTAACTGACTCTCCCCATCAATCCCAACTCCAGCCCCAGGAATCGAGTCACAAGCGCCTACCTGGACAGCGCTCAGAGTGTAGAGAAGATGCGGATCGTGCCCAATGCTCGCACTTATACCCCCACACTCATGCTGGCACGACTTGATAAACACCAGGATTTCCTCTCTGTTCATGCGATGGAGCTGTCCCATGAGGTCCATCACCGTCAAACCCCAGTAGATGCCGCTCATCCTCAGGTACTCAGACATACAGTATTCCTAGAGAAGTTTCAATTTATCAAAACTCCTAAAAGGGCCGTTTCACGTACAGTCCACCTCACTGGGAGCAACCAAAGTGAGGCTTTGCTTTCCCAAGCACCAACAGCAGGTTTATTAGGCAAAAGTAACCAATATTCCTACTTTTTTGCCAGACATCCAATTCTTGTCATTTACAAATGAAGCCTATGTATATGGAAAGATAAACACTGCTGAAGACGGAACCCTACATGGATCCCAGAATCTCATGCTGCAGCAAATAAAGCATAGCCCAGTTTACAGGTATTTCTTGAGGTGAGGACCTCCCTGGCATGTGGGAAGCCAAACCCTGGGCTTAGAGTAGGCAGGTGGACAGCTGACAGGGAAGTCCACAGGACTCTTAAGCCTAGAATCACCCTAAATTGAATGCCCAGCTAAGAAGTTACGGATATAACCAAGCATCAAGCGTTTACCAGCACTACACTTCTCTAAGACCCGGATATACAGATGCCGTATGGAAAGCATTTCTACACAATGATGCCCCTTTGGAGGTCTCTTCACTTAGCATGGTTTTCCCTCCAGTGATCCTGGCTCAGTGAGCCACTGGACGCTTAGATCACAGGTGCGTGGCAACTCCAACTTTTCCTGCCATTATTTATTTCCCCAGGAACACACTACATAAAGTTTAGGTAAAACCTTTTCAAGGTCTCAGCGTAATTCTAGAGCTAAAGTGTTATTACACATCAGCAAGATTCAGATAATACATGCCAACACATCATTGACCTTCAAGGTTATACCTGAGCCAGAAAGGAGCAGACTCTCCTGCTGGCAAATCCAAGCCTACTTCAGAGTGCCAGGAAGCGCTCTGTCAACATTTCTGGTATACAAGGCACACCTATCAAGCTAGACTTCAGCCCTCTGCAGTGAGATAGTGCTGAAGAAACCAGCCAAATACTTCTTATAGCTGTTAGTCTGAGAATCTACGTACATAATCATCCTTCTTGGAGCCATAGGAGGCAATGTAATCGGCATGCTTCTCCAGTAACAGGGTGTCAGGAGCGTCTGACTTGATGGTGACATCCTTCTGCGGTGTACCCTTGCAGTAAACAAGCAGATTTCGTCAGTACTCACATGGTCTGACCCTTTATATACACGCTTAACATCCGCCTAAGGTTTTTTCTTTACATTGCTTTCATCGTCCTGAAAACAACCCAGCCTCAAATGTGCCCGGCATCTTCAGGTCTCAGAGTAACTCTAGAGCTAAAGTGGTTAATAATCAACTTTAGATTCAGAATACATGCCAGCTCATCACTGACCTGAAATGACCGTTTTTGTCGAACGCAGGCACGTTCAACGAGGTTGAGATTTCAGAACACCTAGAGTCCTCAAATGTTGCCCCCACTACCATCTAAGAGTCTACCTCGCTACCAACCACAAGTAGGTCAAACGAATTACCAAAATTTCGATTCACCATCTCTGCTATGAAGGCCTGCCTCGTTTGAACTCCCTGTGTAGACCAGGCTGGCCTCGAAATCAAGAGATCCGCCTGCCTCTGCCTCCGGTGTGGGCCTAGGCTGGCTAGCTCTCTTTCCAGTTAAAAATCTTTAGCTTTGAAACAGTATTTTTAACGATTTTTAAAAATCTATCCCAAATTATTGTTTACAAAAAGCATTCAAAATCAGGTATAAAGAGGGGCGGGGGGGGGGGGGTTAGAAAACGACGACACAGGCACACCCAAATCCCTGCTGCAGGGAACGAAATCAGGCCGCCCAGAGGAGCTGCGGAAAACGCTGAGCAATCGCAAGGAACCTTCCCAGTCCGGCCTGAGGAGTCGGAGGCAGGAGGATGGCCGGGGGCTCTAGGCCAGCCTGGGCTCCAGAAGAGAGCATCAGCCTTGCAGGCCCTCCCGCCGCCCCCTGCCAAGCCAGCCCGGCCGCCCGACTCCCGAGCACCGACACCATCCAGCTCTCACCATGTCCGCGCGCAGAAAGACTGAAGCTCCGCCCGAGCACTGGAAGTCAGCGCCCGCGCGCCTGCGCACACGCGCCCGTCCGCCCTCCCTAGCCGGTTCCGCGCAGCCCGAAGGACCCCGCGGTCACCGTTTAGCCGGCCGCACTCCTGCCTGAAGGACTCGGCGGTCACAACGAAGCCGGCCACGCTTCTGCCTGAAGGACCCCGGGCTGGAATTGTCGCGCAGCTCCAAGAGTGGTTTCCTTGGGATCGGTTTCAGCCCCTGTGTAAATCGGGAGTGGCGGTGCTGACCTGGAATCCTAGCACTGGGGAAGCAGAGACGGAAGGATCAGTAGTTCAAATCCCCACCTGTATAGGCACTTGGAGGCCAGCCTGGCATAGATTCTCTAGGGAAAAAAAAAGAATAAATTATGGTATATCTGTTACCCAGTTAATTAAAAAGAACAAAAAGCACCATATATGCTATGGAAAGATGCTTAAAAGATAGCATATAAAAATGCATGCTTATCGTGGAATAGCTCTTGGATTTGAACCTTGAAACTACAAAAATAATGATTACTTTTTTTACTCTATATTAGTAACGTACGGTTTAACCTCTTCATTTTAACTCCTCCTCCTCCTCCTCCCCCTCCTCCCCCTCTGCCCCCTCCTCCTCCTCCTTTTTTCTGTAGCTTTGGAGCCTGTCTTAGAACTATCTCTTGTAGACCATCCACCTGCCTCTGCCTCCCAAGTGCCAAGGTTAAAGGCGTGTACTACCACCGCCTGGCCCTTTTCTTCTTTTTAAGGTTCTGGGGATTGAACTCACACCTTTGAAAATGCCAGGCACGTGATCTTGGACTGGATCAGAAATCACCTGAGAGATAGCCCTGGTCACTCCTGGGGGAGGTTTGCTTACTTGGGCTATCAGAAGGGGAAAGGCCCACGGAAAAGTGTTCTTAAAGAAATTGCTAGCTCAGCCGGGCGGTGGTGGCACACGCCTTTAATCCCAGCACTTGGGAGGCAGAGGCAGGCAGATCTCTGTGAGTTCGAGACCAGCCTTGTCTACAAAGGGAGTTCTAGGACAGGCTCCAAAGCTACAGAGAAACCCTGTCTCGAAAAACCAAAAGAAAAAAAAATTGCTAGCTCAGAGACATCTATTAAAATCCAAATGTCAGGCCAAGTGTGGCAGGGCACACCTTAATTTGTGGCACTCAGGATGCCAGCTGGTGGATCTCTTTGAGTTAAAGGCTAGTCTGGGCTGCAGAGTTAGTTTTGGGCCATCCAGGGTTACATAGTGACCCTGTCTCAAAAAAGTAAAAAACAACAGCAAAAAAAACAAACAAACACTTTTCTAAGCTTCTTAGTTGACTTTACTGCTGTTAAGTTTCACATGCTATAAACTGCATGCTGTGTCTGTTCATAATTCAGATCTTTAAGTCTAATCCCCATAGTGACTGTTTGTGGGGGACAGAACCTCTGAGAGCTAATTGTCCCAAGGGTGGAGCCCTAACAAGTGGGATGAGCGCCCTTTCCAGAGGCCACACCACCCGGTACTTTATAGCACTATATTATTTGTGTTTTTTCTATTTTTTTAAATATATTTATTATGTATACAGCTTGCATGTATATCTGCACACCAGAAGAGGGCACCAGATTTTATCATAGATGGTTGTGAGCCACCATGTGGTTGCTGGGAACCGAACTCAGGACCTCTGGAAGAGCACTCAGTGCTCTTAACCTCTGAGCCATCTCTCCAGCCCCCTATTATTTGTGTTTTAATAAATAAAGTTTGCCTGAAGATCAGTGCAAAGCAGCCACACTGGCCAGCATACAGGCCAGGCAGTGGTTATACACACCTTTCATCCCAACATTAGAGAAAAATAGAAAATGGGAGGAGTCAGGTCTCATGCTCAGTCTCAATCTGAGGATTCATGGAGGCGGGATAGCCTATTTTCAGTCTGAGGTAGAGGTGAGAGCCAGTGGCTGGCTGCTTTGTTTTCTGATCTTGAGGTTGAACCCCAACATCTGTCTCTGGGTTTTTATTTTCCGCGCTACAGTTCTTTCTGCCTTAAGAGGATACTACAAGAGACAGTAGCCGGAAGCCTGGCAGAGCGCATTCACCAGAAACCAGCTGCGCTGACAGCCTGCTCTTGGAATTACAGGTCCCAGCAGTGAGGGAAGTACTTTTCTGTTGTTTCTAAACCATACACTTCTTGGGATTTTGATGTAACAGCTCAAGCTAAGGTCTATAGTACTTGCTGCTAGATACAACTGGGGGTGTGTGCTAGGTATCACACATGCAAAACACATTGAACATGCAAAGCACATACGCGATTACTTAGTTATACCTTGGTCATAATAGTAATTTATAAACACTTACTTTTAAGATTTATTTTTATTTTATGTGCTTGAATGCTTTTTGCCTGCATGTATGTATGTACATCATACACATGCCTGGTGCTCAAAGGCCCAAAGAGAGCATTGGATCCCTTGAGCAGGAGTGACAGGCGGTTGTGAGCCACAGTGGGTCCTTTCAGGAATGGCAAGTGCTCTTAACTGCTGAGTTTTCAGCCCAGCTTTTTTTTCCCCAAGGAGTCTTGCTGTGTCCCCCAAGCTTGCCTCAGATTCATAATCCTTCTGCCTCAGTAGTGTTGGGATTCTGGTTATGTGCTGTGGTGTCTGGGCTGCTGGACTCGGTTCCAGTTCCCCGAGCACGCAGATGCCTGCAGATCTATGCTCCCAAATAAATAAACCTCTGCTGTACTCCATTCTGGGCTAGTGTGGACCTACTTTTAAATCGCAACAGTGCCCAGCTTTTTTTTTTTAAACTAAGGGTATATTCCTGAGATGTATCCTTTATACATCCTTTATGTATCCTTTATGGACACATGTAAGTGTTTTCTTGAGCTCTGAGCCTTCCAGCTTATTATTACAGCTGAGGGAGGGGTCGTGGGAACTGCTGTGAAATATCAGTTTAAGATGTATTATTTATTTATGCTGTGGAACATTTGTCATTAATGATGCAAAGATGTATTGCATTCTTTCATGTTGCATCTGTTTGACTTTGTAAAGCTGTGTTACTTTGCCTGCCTAAAACACCTGATTGGGCCAATAAAGAGCTGAATGGCCAATAACGAGGCAGGAGAAACAGGTGAGGCAGGTGGGCAGCAAGAATAAATAGGAGAAATCTAGGGACTAGGATGAGAGGTGGGAAAAGAAGGAGAGGAGGACGCCAGGGACCTGTCCGCCAGCCAGCCAGCCAGCCAGCCAGCCACGGAATAGAAGGAAAGAAAGATAGCTGAAAGTAAAAAGCCCAGAGGCAAAAATGTAGTTAAAGAGAAATTGGATAATTGATGCTAGAAAAGCTGGCTAGAAACAAGCCAAGCAAAGGCCAGGCATTCCTAAGTAAGAAGTAACCATGTATTTATTTGGGAGCTGGGTGGTGGGCCCAGGAAAAGAAAAATGAGGACTACTGAGAAGTCAAGATCAATGGCAATGGGTTTCTGATCCTACTGCACGTACTGGCTTTGTGGGAGCCTAGGCAGTTTGGATGCTCACCTTACTAGACCTGGATGGAGGTGGGTGGTCCTTGGACTTCCCACAGGTCAGGGAACCCTGATTGCTCTTTGGGCTGACAAGGGAGGGGGACTTGATTGGGGGAGGGGGAGGGAAATGGGAGGCGGTGGCGGGGAAGAGACAGAAATCTTTAATAAATAATAAAAAGAAAAAAAGGAAAGAAAAATGAACAGACAAGCAGAAAACAAAAAAAACAACTACAGGGAACACCTGAATTTGTAACTTTATTGGGCAGAGTATAGGGGGCCTGAAGACCAAAACGTGTGAAATGGTGTAGTTTTGTCTTTGTTGTTTCTGTTGCTACAACAAACACCTTGACAAAAGCAACAGAAGGGAACACTCATGTGACCCATGGCTCAGGGCCATAGTCTGTAGGGAAACAGCATGATATCAAAGAACAGAAGAACCAGAAAACATTGTCACTTAGCTTCATTTCTTTCTCAAGTACTTAATACCGAATTCACAAACTGCGGCCATTATTTCATGTTTATATTTTCTGTGGTCTTTTTGTTTGTTGTTTTTCAAGACAGGGTTTCTCTGTGTAGCTTTGGAGTCTGTCCTGGAAGTCGCTCTGCCAACCAGGCTGAGATCTGCCTGCTTCTGCCTCCTGAGTGCTGGGATTAAGTGTGTGCACCACCACCGCCCTGCACTTTCTGTGGTCTCTAACAGAAGATCTACTAAAACTGCACACAGACACACGACACCATGGAATAGTGCGCAGCTTGGTTTATTTCAGTTCTTTTTCCAAGTCGTGTGTGAATAACTGTGTACAGCAGCACAAAGATTTCATACAAACACCAAGAGTCATAGAAAAATAATTTAAAGTTAGCTTGACTGAATAATTTTAAACAAGACAAGTAAAATGTTGGTGCAGTATTAAGATTTTGAAGAAATTTCTTAGTTTTATAATGGGGAAAATGAAATATAATTTTTATTTATTCTTTTGTGCAAAACAAGTAAATATATTCAAACCTATAAAATTCACACTTTAGTACAGAAATGCTTTTAAGTATTTGGAGTCTGATGGGTCCAAATCTACCAGGTTTTCAATGGTTATTTTAGAATTTTCACTGAGTTCTTTCTTAATAAGCCCCCTTTCCTGTCCTTGAATGAGCATTAAAACTACACTGGATCTCTCCCCCTGTGGCTAACTGATCACAGAGTAAATCAGCATAGGCTAGGGGCAGGGGTACTAAGGGCAACTCATTGTTCCAATAAAGCAAATTCATCTGGAAAAGTTCACCGTGGAGTTCAACAGAGGCACTCTCCACCTCTGGAATAAACTGCACAGATTTGGGTGACTCATCTTTATTTTATTTCCTGGGAAAGATGATAAAGCCCCTTTCCCCCTCTTAAGCATAAACAGTGTCTTGAGATTTAGTTACATGAGGATGTAGCATCTTTTCAATAGCAATTCCTTTTAATTTTTAAACTTTCCAATGTGCTCACGGGCTATGATCAGCCTCTGAATTTGTGCAGTACCTTCATAAATCTGAAAGAAAAACATAACTTGGTTTAAACACCTGGATTTATTTGACGTCTCAGACAACAGTCTAAACTCTACTGTAGCACCAAACTGAAATGCTATTTGATGAGAACAGTTTAAGTCATAAAGATATATTTTACAAAACTGGGAGGCAGGCTTAAAACATCAAAGAAAATTATATTTACACTTCAAAATGTTTGGGAAATCTAAGGTTTAGCATTGCCAGAGTATTTATTATCAAATGTTTCTGAGCTGTTTTAGGTATGCCCTTTGGTCATTCTTGGTCCTTCCTATTAAACACGATTCTTTTTCCTACTGCTACCTAAGGAACTGTTAAAGAAATCAAGATATTGGAGGCTGTGGGCTGGTAATCCACCCTCATTCCCAATCTAAGCTTCTAATCTCCGTCAGTTGTTAGTTCCCTTCTGGGAAGCAGAGGAAGGTCAAGGGGTTGATCACAGCTGGCCCACGAGGAAGGTGAACCAGCTCTACAAAGACTGGGGACTTTAGATAGGATGCAAGCTCCAGTGTTCTTTTCTCCCGTGTTTAAATAAAAAGTTCCCCTGGAACTGTCATTTCAGATGGCTGTGAGCCACCATGTGGGTGCTGGGAATCCAACCCCAGGTCCTCTTAAAGAGCAGCGAGTGCTCTAACTGCCGAGCTGCCTCTGTGGCCCCATAACTTTCACTGCTTGATAGTGCTATAATTCTTGAGGATTTCTTCTCATATGGCTAATGACACAAGGCCCTTCTGCTGCCTGAAAATTAGGTGATGAACATCCAGAAAAGGCAAACTTGAAAGAAGAACAAAAAATATTGCACAATATCAATTAAAAACAAAACACTGAATTAAAACAACAGCAAAAACTTGACCAGTTGCCCATGTCTCAGTCAAGCAGTTTGCCTCCGCCTTTCCAATGAGTAGATTTGTCAAGTCATCTGTTGGGTGTGCGGCAGGGGTGTCAAGTCATTTGTTGGGGTGTACAGAACACGTCAGGGGCATTAAGTCATTTGTTGGAATGTGCAGAACACAGCAGGGGTATTAAGAACCATGAACTATAAATAACCCAAAATGGAGAACATTTTTTTTATGAAGTTATCCTAAAATTTTATAAAATCAACTTCATTTCAGAGTCAAGTATCGCTTCTCAAGAACACATGGCTTTTGACTATAAGTACAGTTTCAATTAATTAAAAAATGTCAGGCAATATTCCAGACAAGATAATTTTAAAAAGCATGCATATTTTTCGGAGGGCAAGAAATGCAGATTGTAACTGGCTTAAATTTGAAGACTCAATGGCAGCTAGGCAGGAGATACGTGCCGGTGCCATCTACTTTACTTTCCCTCTTAGCAGCCACACTTAAACAATATTCTTCCTCTGTGTTGATTAGGTACAACATCTGACTCTTACCAATCTATAATTATAATATATTTTATTTCAGAATGTCTTCCACATGCATTGTGTGGGTGCATGCATGCTGGGCATTTACGTGGAGCTCACAGGATGACTTTTAAGAGTCCGTTCTCTTACCATGTGGGTTCTAGGACTCCAACTCAGGCTGTCAGGCTCAGTGGCAAGTGAGGCACCCTTTACCCTCTGGGCCATTGTGCTGCTCCAACTGTCACTATTACCAGTGGCTTAAATCTACTGTTGTCAATTATGGATGTCCTGTCCCCCCAGAAACAGGACTACACCTACCTGATAGATCTTGGCATCTCTCATCAGCTTTTCCACAGGGTACTCTGTGTTGAACCCATAGCCTCCAAAAATCTGCACGGCGTCAGTCGCTACCTGATTGGCAATATCTCCAGCAAAGGCCTTTGCAATGGAGGCATAGTATGTGTTCCGGCGGCCAGAGTCAACCTCCCAAGCTGCTCTCTGGTAAGCGAGTCTTGCGAGTTCAACTTTCATCGCCATTTCTGCAAGCAGAAATGAAACTCCCTGGTGCTAGATTTAAGGAAGAAAACAGTTAAAGGGGAGCTACTGGACGTATTTGTAATTTTTTTCTTAAAACGTTTTTACTTTTTATTTTGCATTGATTTTGAATTTGCAGATAAGTTACAGCTAGCATCCCCTAGCAGTAAGACTTTTGCAGATGGAGACTGCTTTTTGTTTCCCTGCTGCTCAGACCCGAATAATCACACAGAAACTATATTAATCACAACACTGTTTGGCCAATATTCCTACCTAGCTATTACATCTTAAATTAACCCATTTCTATTAATCTGTGTATGGCCACGAGGCTGTGGCCTACCAGTAAGGTTCCGGTCCTTCTCCTTTGGCAGCTACATGACAACAGCTTGCCTCCGCCTACTCTCTCTATATATCTCTATTCAGATTTCCTGCCTGGCTTTACTCTGTTAAACCATTGGCCAAAACAGCTTTACTCATTAACCAATAAAAGCAACACATATACAGGAAGACATCCCACATCATCTAATAAATGACCACAATGCAATGACCAAAGCAATTGGCGCGGGTCTGCAAAACTGCAGAGACCCCAGCCAGACTGGCCAGGTCTCCTACCAAATCCTGTTATCCATTTCAGGATCAAAGACGGATTCTTGCTTTTTCATTTTTCTTTTGGTTTTTTGTGACAGGGTTTCTCTGTGTAGCCCTGGCTGTCCTGGAACTCACTCTGTAAATCAGGCTGGCCTCAAACTCAAGAGATCCACCTGCCTCTGCATCCAAGTGTGGGGATTAATGGCATACATCATTGCACCCTGCCTCTTTTCCATTTTTAAAAGAGATTTATTTGCTCATTTAATGTCCATTGGGGTTTTGCCTGCATTTATGTCTGTATGAGAGTGTCAGATCCCATGGTACTGGAGTTAGAGACAGTTCTGAACTGCCAGCTGGGTGCTGGGAATTGAACCTGGGTCCTTTGGAAGAGCAGCCACTGCTCTTAACCACTGAACCATCTCCCCAGCCCCCTCTTTTCTATTTGAAGACAGTCTTGCTATATAGCTGACACTGATCTTGAACTCACTCAAGACCTACCCTGCTGTAGTTACTACCTCAGAGAATCCCCTGCCCCCAGACCATGCAATTCCTGTCTTATTTCCTGACTTTTGTCCTTCTGAAGAATATGGATTTTTTGGTAAGTTTCTTCTTGGTTTGGCTTATCTGCATTTTCCCATTCTTAGGATGAGGTCTTGGATTCAGCTGCGCAGATTACCAGGCATTCTTGTGCTTCAAGCGTCTGCAGAGATCTAGACGACACAGTGGGGGCCCCAATGAATGGAATGTGGGGCTGGAGCTAGCACCTCTTATCAGACAAGACTCTCTGAGCAGCCCATGCGGTCTCACACTTGTGATCCTCAGCCTCCGGAGAGGCTGGGATTTCAGGTATGTCTGCCAAGTTCTGCCCTGCCAGGGCTTTCAAAGGGAAGCTGTTACAGAGATGGAAGAATGCACATGATGCTTCCTGCTCTTGTCATAACCGAACGGGAGACGAAAACCAACCCTCCCCGAAGAGACGGCAGGTGCTGTGTCGTGACTGGCACGTAACACGCGCTACAGGTGGAAGGGTTGTAGTGTGTGCCACGATACACATCTTGTTTTTGATTAATGAATTCATTATCGAACAGGGTCTTGTTATGTAGTTCAAGCTGCCTCAAACGCTTACTGCCTGAGTCTACCGAGTGCCACCGCTCCAGGCTGGGGTTAATCTAACGTGGCCCAAGCAGGAGCATTTATCGATTGCTGAAGGTGATTTACAGGAGTTGCCTCGCTGCAGCATCTTCGACCCACGGTAGCCGCTCTCCTTTTGAGTCTGGTAACTCCACCTCATAGGTTTCATCTGGGGACTTAAATGCTGCTCCATTTCTTTGTGAGCACTTGCTCTATGAGGAGGAGCTTATCTCCAGAACAGATGTTCTCAGGGGCAGAAACTGCCCAGCCTCCTTTGCACATGGAGAACAGGATCTGTAAATGATTGATTCTTTGGGTCCATGTCTTAGTGCTGTTGTTTATTAGCTGGATCTAATGTTCTTACGTAAATGAAAACGGCAGGGCCAGCTCCACGGCACTGGGGGAACGGAATGAGTTGGTACACACTGAGAAGTGCCGGCAACAGAGAAAGCATCCAAGTGTTTTCACGCGGCAGATGTTAAGTGAGATTAAAGCTAAGGAAGTTTAATATAGAAACCCCACCTCACATGGAGCAGTGTCCAGGCGGGGAGTGAGGGCACACTCAGCACGCTGTGGTGTAATGGGTGTGAAGGTGGAGGGAGGGCACACTCAGCACGCTGTGGTGTAATGGGTGTAAAGATGTTACCATGTATAGTAAACAGAGGGAGGTGCAATAAAATGAATGGGAAGTGAGTAGAATCTGAAAGAAACGAGAGAGCCGGGGCTGGAGAGGTGGCTCAGAGGTTAAGAGCATTGCCTGCTCTTCCAAAGGTCCTGAGTTCAATTCCCAGCAACCACATGGTGGCTAACAACCATCTGTAATAGGGTCTGGTGCCCTCTTCCGGCCTGCAGGCATACACACAGACAGAATATTGTATACGTAATAAATAAATAAATGAATGTTTAAAAAAAAAGAAATGAGAGAGCCAGTAAAGGCAGACAGAACACTAAAATGGTGCTGCAGTTGATACTGGGAATCCAGCTGGGTCTCAGGAGAAGCCTCCTGAAATTTTGAGAATAAAATATTAAGGAAGAGGGAAAGAGAAGAGGGACAGGAAGTGATCTTCGGTTTGGAAATGATAAGGAGCCATCTTTAAATCTCAGCTTGGAGCTCAGTGCAGAAGTTAAGGCTAGAGAGAGAACACATAAAAGCTAGGATCCACAGAGTTAGAGGAAGTGGGACAGGAAGCCATCTTTACCATCCCAATGTCAGACAGGGAGCTGATGCAGAAAGAAGTAAGGAGAAGTTACCACAACCAGAAATAATCATGAAGCCAGGCTTGACGGAAACACTCAGGAGGAGCTCAGTGAGGTTGAGGGCAGCCTGGTCTACATACAGGCCAGCCAGGGCTACCAGAAAAGGTATACAGAAGGCAACTTAAATATTACCTACTCTTTTTCCTAATATAATTTACAGGGTGAGCAATTGTAAGTGACACCGTCAAAACAAGGGTACTCTTTTCTTCCTTGCATTTTGGTTTTTCGAGACAGGGTTTCTCTGTGTATCCTTAGCTGCCCTGGAACTAGCTCTGTAGACCAGGCTAGCCTCAAACTCACAGAGATTCACCTGCTGCTGCCTCCCAAGTGCTGGGATTAAAGTGTGCACCACAACCACCTGGCTGAGAAAATGTACTCTTACAAGTGATTGTGATGAACTACAGAGTCTTCTTCCTGACAAAACAGATTACTTTCTTCTTTAAAAGTAACTTCTAAATATTTAGATAAAATGAGTGTATTTAAATTTCAACACAGCAAACACAGTACATAGACCGCCTTCTTAAGAGCTGGGTAGGTAGCTGTCAGCGAAATGCTTGCCACACAAGCCTGAGGATCAGAGTTCAGATTCCCAGAACCCATGAGAAAAGCTGGGTACAGAGGTGCCTCCCAGGAATCCTAGCATCAGAGAGGCAGAGACAGGCTGGTCGCTTGAGCTGACCTAACCTAACTGATGAGCCCCAGGCCAGTGAGAAATTGTTGTTTTAACAAAACAAACCAAAAAAAGCTAACAGGACTTCTGATCTCCACATAAATGTGCAAAAGTATGTTTTCACCCACGAACACACACACACACACGTACACACACGTTCACACTCAGAGAGAGCGAAAGATTACCTCTGCTAGCAGCTTTCCAAACGTTTTCCTCTCCAGGGCATACTTGGTAGCTTCGTCCAGAGCTCTCTGGCCTAGCCCAACAGCAGCAGCTGCTACCTAGGACATTAGCACCGAGTGACACAAAAGTTGACACTGTTGTCAAGCCACACAACACAACACTACCTGTCTCAGCCAAGTGTCGTCACTGCGGTGGGGGAAGGAAGGAGCCCTGGGATTTATTATTTTAATAAATAATAAAGGTAATGGCAGGGGCTGGGAAGGCAGCTAAGTGGCAGAGAGTGCATGCTTGGCCTTCAGTGGACCCTGAGTTTATCCCATTGCTGTGCAATAAATAAGTAAATAAATAAATAGGTCAAGTGTGAGGCTGAGGCACACAGCCTAGAGAAAAGTCATTACTGTTTAACCAGGGAGCCTTCCTTCCACAGACACATTCTAAGTGAGCGGCAGAATACATGGTGATCCACAATCAACAAGAATGATCAAGTCGGGGGTGAGCTTTCTGGAAATCTAGCAGACAGTAGTTTAGCGTCTGCTAAAATAGCTTCTATATTGAGCAGTAAAAGAAGGTGAAAAATATAGTACATGTAACAATCTCCTCTCCACCACCACTACCCCCCCCCAAAAAAAAGGCATGCAATGTTAAAATAAACCTCATTGAAAACCACAAACTCAAGGTCCCACAAAGATAATCAGCTTACTGTAGGTCTGGTTCTATCAAAAGCCCCCATCGCAATCTTGAAACCGGCTCCTTCAGCGATTAAAACATTTTCCTTAGGCACTCTGACATCTTCAAAGACAATTCCTCTTGTATCGGAGCATCGCTGGCCCATGTTTAATTCCTAGCAAGAAGATCACAGAAGAGCACCTAAGAGTCCCGGCGCTGTCACAGTCGATTGTCCCTTTGTGCCTCTTTGCAGTCACCTAAAGCAGGGGCTACAACGCAGGGCCTGCTGTTCCTGTTCCAAGAAGTGAGCCTCCATGGAGTAGGAGCACACCCACCTCTGCTCATCTTCTGTGGCTACCCCGAGACTATAATTCAGAGCTGAGTTGTGCAGGAGATCTCACACCTGCTAAGCCTGCCATGTTTCTGGGTCTTTCTAGAATATGTGCCAGCCCCTGATCAAAAACAGTATTAACAAACTGAAAACAGCACGAGCCTAAAGTTCTATATAGCAACTTACCTTGTTCATGTCTGAAGGCCACCTTCTCTCTGTTAAATTATTTTGCAAACATAATCTTAGAGCCTGTAATCATCAGCAAAGTGATCTACAGAACAAAACATGGACTTTTCTTTCCTATTTTTGGGGGGCATTTATTTACTTTGTATTCTATGGGGGAGCAGGAACCTGGCAATGTATAGTACTAGGTCCTTTACACACAATGGCTTTTCTTCTTTTTTTTTTAATTTAATTAATTAATTAATTTATTTATTTATTATGTATACAATATTCTGTTTTGCGTGTATGCCTGCAGGCCAGAAGAGGGCACCAGACCTCATTACAGATGGTTGTGAGCCACCATGTGGTTGCTGGGAATTGAACTCAAGACCTTTGGAAGAGCAGGCAATGCTCTTAACCATTGAGCCATCTCTCCAGCCCCACAATGGCTTTTCATATACTTATAATAAAACCCAGTTTATATAAATTAGCCATAGTAAAAGGTTAGAGACCTAGAACAAGGTCAAGTGTGGTGGTCCACGCCTTTAATTCCAGTGCTCAAGAGGCAGAGGCAGAGGCAGGCGGATCTCTGTGAGTTCAAGGCTAGCCTGGTCAACACAGTGAACTCAGTGTCTCATAAAACCCAGAATACTTCTCAGACTCATCTCAAAGTACACAATTCCTAAGACAAAAGAAATTTACAGTATGAATCACACGGATTTATAAATTTATAAACATTTTAGGAGCTAAGTAGCTAATAATAAAAATATCTACACCCCCTCACAAGGAAGCAAGTCCCCAGGGGTAGAGATTTTTATCAGTACCTACTAGATACTGCATTCAGTAATAGATACTGATCCAGCTAGAGTTTTCCTACGTGAGAATGAGATCAGAAACAATAAGACAACATCACTTGTCATTCCAGTTTGCCACTGGTAAAGTACAAGTGCTGAGGCTCCTTAGCTGAGATGGGCCAGACTTGGCCCCGAGTCTGCCAGGAACCACCTCTCAATGGGAGAGCACGATCTGCCACACACACGCCAACCTCTGGGGGAAGCGTGACTACCCACGGTGCTCATTCTGTTATACACATGGTGTTGGAAGCCTATTTGTAAAGCGTAGTCTGCCGTCAAAATATACCATAATATGGCATCAGAAATTGCACAGGTCAAAATCCTACGAGAGTCTGTTAGTAAAAGACACAATGTCAGAGACAGTCAGTAAATCATTTACTTGGACCTTGGTTTCTGGAGTCAGCAAACGGGCTGAAGTAAACAGCACACAAGGGCTCAGCCTTTAAACTTCCATGACCTTGCCTCCTTTTTGAAGACAAAGAGTCTCGGTAAATAGTCTAAGCTGGCCTAGAATTTGTGATCCTCCTGCCTCAGCCTCTGGAGCACTGGGATTGAAGGCGTGCACTCCCTTGCCTGGAAGCTGTTGTGGGATAGGTGTACACTGTGAAGATGTGTCACTGTGATTGGTGTAATAAAGAGCTGAATGGCCAAGAACTGGGCAGAAGAGGTGGGGGTACTTCAGGGAACAGAGAGGACTCTGGGAAAAAGAAAGGCAGAGTTGCCAGCCAGACACAGAGGGAGTCGGAGGTAAAAATAAAGGAAAGGTAAAAAGTCATCTTGGAGAACGTAGATTAAAAGATATGGGTTAATTTAAGTTACAAAAACTAGTTAGGGACAAGCCTAAACTAAGGCCGAGCTTTCGTCATTAATAGAAGTCTTTGTGTCATTACTTGGGAACTTGCTGGGGGGGGACAGAAATGGACTCATTACAGGCAGAAGTTATAAACATTTTACATCCTCTGGAGGGATATTCTGTTCATGTTTTAATAAAGCTTGCCTAAAGATCAGAGTGCAGAGCTAAGTCACGAGAGGCCAGGGAGACAGAGGCAGAGGGGTATCAGAGTTCAAGGGCACTCTGAGCTACACAGATTGAATCTGTCTAAAAGAGAAGCGTTCACACAAACGTGATCCCAGCACTTGGGATCACACGCCTTTAATCCCAGCCCTAGGGCGGAGAGAGGACTATAAGGCGGGAGGAACTCAGTGGAGGAGTCTGGAGATGCGGCCTGAGGAGAGGATCTCCCCTTCGCCCCTTCGGTTTGAGCATTGGTAGAGGAAAGAACTCTCCAGTGCTTGGCCTCTCTGCTTCTCTGATCTTCAGCATTAACCCCTACATCTGACTCTGGGTTTTTATTATTAAGACCAACTAGAATTCACGCTCAACACATTTCTAAAGAGATCTGGACACAAGAGCAGAGTCTATAAACACAGAAAGTTGGTTTAGATATCTGTTTTATATTAACAATCAATTCAAATTTGCTTTTTCAGCTCAGCCTCAGGAGAGCAGTTCCGACATCTGACCAGGTAATCTGAACCTTTCCACGTGGGAGGAAGACTATTTGTTCAGGTAACTTTAGAACTCTGGCTTGATCTCCACAATTCCTCCTTTGTCATAGCTGCAGGCCTCATCGCCAACAATTTTCTTTAAAATCTCTGCTTTGCAGAAGCATTTCAACCAGGGTTATAATCTTAAGCCACACGTGTAAGCTCTCACCAGGACTTCTGACGATATTCCTACAATATCTCTCCTTTGATGTGTGGTGTTTTAAGCTCTCTGTGGCTAAGACACAAATTATCTGCACACAGAGACGGGATATACAGACATGCCATTGCCTTTCTTACTTAACATGCTCTCCCACCCCACCCCCACCAGGGCACAGACGGACATCTTCCTGTTTCCAAGGTCCAGCTGCTTCTGTTAATGCTGTTGGATTGTGGGTAATCCATCTACATCAAATGGCTTTACCTGTCCTAACCAGTCACTGGGATGGAGGAAGGAGTCCTCTGAGAGACCCATACTCTATGGTGAGGCAGCAATCATGGCAGCCTGGCTTCAATCCACAGCTACAGCCATCATGAATGTGTTCTGCACAAACGGCCCATCTGGGGTTGGAGAGGTGGCTCAGAGGTTAAGAGCACTGGTTGCCCTTCCAGAGGTCCTGAGTTCAATTTCCAGCAACCACATGGTGGCTCACAACCATCTATAATGAGATCTGGTGCCCTCTTCTGGTGTGCAGGCAAACATGCAGGCAGAACATTGCATACATAATAAACAAAATCTTTAAAAAAACAAAAACAAAGGTCCTGTCATTCAAAATGACTTGAAAGATTTTTAGTGGCATACAAACTATGTCCTCAATATCATCAAGACACAACTCAACTTTTATTACAACTTAAAATATTTTCATTAAAGGAAAGAAATAAGAATTTTGGCATTTACAATTGACATTGCTCTTAGGGAGGCAAGTGTTGAGAGACACGCTGTTTACCTTCTTTCCGACATGGACTCCTGGGGTGTCAGCTTCCACAATGAACCCGGTGAAGGCTTTACTAGCAGGTGCTTTAGGATCTGGGTCAGAGCGCGCCAACAAGAAATACCTAAGGCACAGAAACCCACGATGAAGGCAATAGTGAGGATGAAATCTGTCTCAGCTACCTGCCCGCCAGCCCCCAGTGTCACCACCCCCACTTAACAGGAAAGGAAATGAACTCGCACAGATTCCAGTTCCACTGTGGCCAGACTTTTCAGCTAACTTTAGGGTGGATATGAGCTATTGGTGAAAATCCCTGCAGCCAAGACAACACGAAAGCAGAACACATGTGTAGGAGCTGGACTGCTCCTCGCGAGCAGGTCTTTATTTTTGACAGGACAAGTGATCCGTGGAATGAACGGGCAGGATCTGGGTGCTGTCAGGGTGGTTCCCAGGGGCAGCAGATCCAGTGCACACACTGTACCTCAATTACTAGGGATATTTACAGCTTTTCCCATAGAAAGATTGAGAAATACAGCATAAGGAAGGGAAATCCCCACATCCAAACTACTTTTCCATGTATCGTGATACAGATTGTTTTTTTTTTTTTTTTCTGGAACCTTCACAAAAGAACAAAAAGTCATATGGCTCGAGTCCAAGCTGAGCTTTGGACTAGTCAGTCCTAGCATTGAAGGAGAGAAGAGAGCAATTGAGCGTTTTAGTCTTCCTTAAGCAATAAATTAGTTTTTATGCTAAAAAAAACCAATAATTTGTCAGTTTATCACTGAGTATAATTTTACGTGGTAGTAGAAAGAGACAAAATTATTTTCTAATTTCATGACTCACCGAACTTGTCTTCCCCCGGAAGAATTATAATCGGTTCTCAAAACTGTGATTATTTAATTGCATTATTATATTTCCCTTAGCTTGTTCAATTTTCATGGCTTCTTTACTTCTTTATTACTTGCTGATGTGGTGTGAGGGTAGGAAATGATGCTGTTTCCGGTGGATACTGAATCAGGATACTGAATGTAGTACCGGCCTCATTTAGGATACTCAAAGGGACTGGTCAGAATAAACAGTTTTCAGATTCCTAGTCCCAGGCCTGACGCCTGTGCACAATAGGTGTTCATTTTGTGAGCAGCACAGTTCCCCATGGTGGGATGCTTTCCCACACTGCACATCACATAAATCTACGGACGTAGACTCTTTTCAGAGTCGGCTGTGCTGGGTCAGACCTGTAATCCTAGCATTTGAAAGTTTAAGGCAGGAGGATCACCATGAGTTTGAGTTCAGGCTATGTTCCACAGTGACTTCTAGACCAGCCTGAGCTACAGAATGAAACTGTGTTCAAAACAACACAAAAAAAACAAAACATAATTCCACCCTAATCTCCTACCTATGCCTTATGTATCTGAATGTTCAGTCACTGGGGAGTAGAATTGTTTGAGAAGAGTCAGGAGGTGTGGCCTTGGTGGAAAAGGTGTGTTATATAGGCCCATATTTTTACATGGTGTGGCGACCAGAATTTTAGGCCACAGGTCGTACCTGCCACACAGAAGGTGGTCACCTAGCCTTTTGAGACGAACTGATGCCAGCCTAGACAGAAGGTCAGGATATGCTAATGTCGCTTTGCTCCTTTGTAATTAGGACGCTTGGGAAAGAGGTGTTAATTCCGGCTGTGTGACAGAGCAGCCAGAGTTGCTGCCATGACCTAAGTCCCACTACCCCAGAAACAGAATGCTGATGAATCTCCCCCTCAGTTTACACTTTGATATAAAAGCTGTTTGGAGAGTAAACGCAGGTGGATTTTCAGGATGTGAACTCAGGATCTCATGAGGGATCCCTGAAAACTCCCTCCCGATAAAGTCATGTGAGGTATGCCTCAATTATTCCCACGCCTCCCCTCTGGTCCAAGAAATAATTTATGGTCTGGGCTGGCCACGAGACCACGACAGGTGAGGCCTTGCTGGAGGAGGTATGTCACTGGGGGTAGGTTTGGAGATTTCAAAAGCCTACGCCAGGTCCAGTTTCTCTGTCTCTCTGTCTCCTCTCTCTCTCTCTGCCCTGCCTGTGGATCAGGAAGTAAAGCTCTCAGCTACTGCTCCAACACCACTCTTGTCTGCTTCCCACCATGATGATCATGGACTAATCTTCTAAAACTATACGCAAGCCTCCAGTTAAAGGCTTTCTTTTGTAAGGGTTGCCTTGGTCATGGTTTCTCTTCACAGCAATAAAGTAGTAAGACATCCCCTAAACCCCGACTTAAGAAGTCTTCTGTCAGATACTTACAGTAATAGACAAAAACCCTACTTCCCAAGACAATGCATATGGGCCCTATTATTGGAAAGACTGTCCTTAAAATGAACTAGAGTTTCTATCATTCGTTAATTCTTTTTTTAAATACTTATTTATTTATTATGTATACAATATTCTGTCTGTGTGTATGTCTGCAAGCCAGAAGAGGGCACCAGATCTCATTACAGATGGTTGTGAGCCACTATGTGGTTGCCGGGAATTGAACTCAGGACCTTTACAAGAGCAGGCAATGCGCTTAACCACTGAGCCATCTCTCCAGCCCCTCATTCATTAATTCTTAACTGTCTTCCTGAAGTAACCATGCAAGCCTACTCCATTTGATCTTAGTCAAAAGGTCAAGAAGGTATCTACTTACCTACCTACCTATCTACCTACCTTTGAGTCTCTCAGTAAACCTTTGATATTCCTGTCTTCCAAGTGCTGGGACTCAAGACATGTGCCACTGTATGCAACTCTGTTCTCTTTTCCATGAAATATAATTTAAAATTTAAATTCTAACCGTATTCCAAATTAACCCAGACAAAATGTTTCTGAGCATGTTTCAGAGGCTTGCCATAACTAACTGCATCTGGATCCTTTCTGTCGAGACGTATCTTAGCTGTGCTAACTCCAGGCTGGCCTGTACTCCTGTTCCCTCAGCCTGGAATCACTCGGCCCCTCATCGGCCAATCCCACCAAATTTATAGTTTATTAAACTTTCTTCTTTAACAAATGATCAGGTATTCTTCTTAATATTTTATCTATATTTATGTAAATGATTTTTGATGTTTAATGGAACTTTATGTAATTGTCTTTACACCTACATATTTGGAAGTTTTAGACGTCGCTCACCTCAACTACTGCCCTCTTTTGTGCATAAACTCAGGTTTTTGTCCAAAATTTTGGAGGGGGTCTCATGAGCCCAAGTTGGCTGGAACTTGCTATGTGGCTGAAGAGAACCTTATACTTCCTGATCCTTTTACCTTTGCTCCAAGTGCTAGAAATACAGGAGTACATGACCAGGAATGGTTTGGTTTTTATTTTTAGATGATACAGAGGGTTAAACCCAGGGCTTTGTGCATGCCAGGTAAGGTCTTTAACCACTGAGTTATCTCCCTGGCCTCATGACTCAAGTGGTTTTTGGGGGGTATGAGGGAGCAGTTTTGAGACAGGGTTTCTCTGTATACTAGTCTGGGTTGTCCTGGAACTTGCTTTGTAGAGCAGGCTGGTCTTAAACTCATAGAGATCTGCCTGCTTCTGCTTCCTGAGTGCTCGCACTAAAGGAGTGTCCATGGCTCCCGGTCCAACTCAAGTTTTAAGAATGCCTCTGTTGGGGATGGGCACCACAGCATAGTCTTTACCTGGTGTGCACAAAGCTCCAGGTTCGACCTGAGAACCACAAATCCATGAGAACCAGAACAACATCCTACAAATATCTTTGTGTTTTTCCAGAGAGTTTTATTTCCTGAGGGAAATGCCAGTGTAGACGGGGCAGGGGCAGTAAAGCCTAACTGATAACTCAGTGAGATTAGCTATTTTTACTACACTTTACACATTAGACTTCTTAAATTAATCTGGAAGAAATAGCCCAGGGGCTTAAAATAGTTACTGCATCACTGAGTTATTTATATCGTCACATGAATCTTCCAGTTTCAAAACCATGGCTTGCTTTAGCTGAGACACTTAAGAACAAAAGAGGAAAGGGAAGTCTCGGAAGACACAGTGGTTAGTAACTGTACCAGTTGGCCTTCCCTCCGTTGGTTATCCACATCTTCTGGCCGTTGATGATATACTCATCGCCCTTCTTCTCCGCTCTGGTCTTAATGCCGGCCACGTCAGAGCCTGCTGAGGGCTCTGTAACACAGTAGGCCTTGAACATACGGACACGAGGAAATAAATGTTAATTATCCCATGGTGAATGCCTGGTGATAGTATCATTTTGCTTGTTTTGTGGTGCTAGGAAAGAACCCAGGTTCTCAAGTGTGCTAAGCAAGGGTTCTACAGTGAGCTATATCCTAGACCCTGCATTTTGTCTTTGAAGGTAGCATTATAAGTCAATGTCTAACATTACAGGTTTGTATGTTGTGAGATATTTGCTTACACTGTGTGAAGATGCATCTTTGTGACTGGTTTAATAAAAAGCTGAACAGCCAATAGCTAGGCAAGGAGGTATAGGCGGGCCTTCTGAGAGAGACTGGGGGGAGAGAGAGAGAAATCAAGAGGGAAAGGCCGGGGGACTGAGGGGAAACAGGAGGAACAAGATGGAAGAGTGGTAAAAAAGCCATGAATCAAAACTTAGATTAATATAACTGGGTTAATTTAAATTATAAGACTTAGTTAAGAGAAGCCTAAGCTAAGGTCAAGCCTTCATAACTAATAATAAGTCTCTGTGTTATTATTTGGGAGCTTGCTGACAGGACAGAGAAAAACCAAATAAATTGCCCAAATGTTAAAATATTTAATATGTAAATAAAATTAGGCACAGGATACCAATAAACTATAGGAAATATTAAAATACTAGGTATATTCAAACAAATTCACTAAATTTAACTTAATATAAACTGATCTATTTGAATAGTCATTTAATATTTATGACGTAGTAGGCTATAAAATCAGATAGTAAAATGCAGCCTGCCCTTGAGATTTTCACAAGGAAACAGGGTAACCACGCTAATCATCGCCATTAAACACCAGCTTCCTTGAGATGCTTAAGTCAAATCTCACATAGAAAGGATATTCTGTAAGAAGAAGAAAGAAGGGAGTATGTACACTCTGCAGAAGTAACTGCATGAGATGAGGACAGAAACAGGACAGGGCTGGGAACAGAGCCTGGTGTGCATGAGGTCCTGGGTTCAAGCCCAGGCAGCCCACAGACCGAGCAGGGGAAGCAGGAGGGGCAGGAGTCCAAGGCTGGTCACACTCACACACATTATTGGCTGCTCAGTCATCCTCCCCAGGTACTTCTTCTTTTGTTGCTCATTTCCAGCAATAATCACAGGCATTTGCTACCAAGGAAAATTAACATTAAGACAGCAAGATGTTTTATTAGTTATGAAGCTTCAGAAACACAGTCTAACAAATGAAAAAGAACCATCTGCCTCCCAGAAGGAATGAATTCAAAGAATTGGCATTTGCTCTGAACTAGGAAGCTACCGAGCAAGAAGCCATATCTACCAGTCTAAGCGCCTCACGTTATAGGCAGGCTCGTTGGCAGTATACAACCACTGACAACAGCAAGACGCTCACGGATTCAACTTAGGATATGGGACGCGGTATCTATGAGCAGATGCTCAGTAGATTTCAGCGCAGTAAGTGGGCAGCAGGCCACTAGGATGGCTTCTGAGCACCTCAGGCCTTGCCCTTGCCTGAGACCTTCCAAGGAGGCTGTAGCCAAGTGTCCAGTTTCCTCACAAGGACACCCAAAACTCCAGTCCCCAGAGAAAACAGAACCACCATGATCGGTCTGGGCAATCATATCTCCAAGCCAGGCTAGCAAATCGTCCCTAAAGTTTAAATTAACTTTACTGTTGGCATCTCATTAACAGCCCAGGCAAACAATTAACAAGCTCTTAAATTATAATTTTACTTATTTTGTATGTATGTGCACATGTGTGTACATGTATGTCTGCATGTGCCACAGGTCACTTCTGGAAACCAGATGACAACTTGAGAGAGTCAGGTGTCATCTACCACAGGGTTCCTGGGGTGGAACTCAAGCCCTTAGAAGCCTTTATGCCCCGAATAGTCTCACAGGGACCATTGTAAGCTATTTTCTTAGTAACTCACCCCCAAAGAATTCGCCTCAATAGCAGTTTGCACCCCTGTACACCCGTACGCCAGCTCTTCGGTAATTAAACACGCATCGAAAGTTCCCAGTCCAAGACCACCTGTGGCATGATGGTGTATGCAGAGCAGAAATTATAACACAAAGAACAACTCAGCAAACTCAAACCCAGCTAGACAAGGAAAATGCCTGCGCTCCATGCTAAGGAAAGTCTCCCCAAAGCAGGCAAATCTGAGTGCTCTAAATAGGGAAACAAAGGCAGAAAGCCACTGACCAGCAATAGACATTTTAGGGGATGAGACAATTTCTGGGTTTTTTTTTTTTTTTTTTTTTTAGTTTTGGGACTAAGAATGTGAAGGAAGCTTACCACAGTTCTCCGGAATGTGTGCATTAATCAAACCAAGTTCCCAGGCTCTTTTAATGAGGGGGAATGGGTACTAAAAGGGATAAAACAACACAGTCACACTACAGCCAATGGTAACATGATCTCCTAACAGCACGAGACTCTTCTCCCTACAAGGTGATACCCACTTCACCGGTTCTGTCGTATTCTGCCGCCACCGGGATGATTTCCTCTCTGGCAAACTTTCGAGCGGTTGCTTGGAATTCTTGCTGCTGTTCAGACAACTCTAAAGGAAAATTATTTTGAGAACATCAAGAGGAAATCAAGTTGAAGAAAGAAGCCCCATGAAGTTAGTATGTGGAGATTTATATTTATCATAAGACATGCTTCTGACCTCAGGGAGCAGCTTAAAGAAACAAGGCATGGTTTACTTGGTCGGCGTATAGTAAGAAAACTTGTTTCAAAGACTTATAGAAGAACACCAACACCATAATTCAAATTTCACTCTTCCTTTAAACTCCAACACATTTAAGAATATAAGTTCTCACAAATAAACTGGTAAAAAGGATGAGAAATTTCTCCAAAATAATAAAAACTACATAAAATCCTCTATATTACTAACAGGCAACATTCAAACAATCCATTTACACAAAATAAAACTAGTTATTGCAAAATGAACGGGATGACTATTGTCTGGACCCCCAGGGTAAATGTAGATTGTTAATTACATTTTCGTAGTACCTAGTGTTTCGATGTGGGTACATCGATGTGAAAAATGAGGCTGGAGTGTAGCTCATTGGTAGAGCACCTGCCTATCCTGTGTGAGTTTTTCTGGACTCCATCTCGCCCCATGGGGTTGTTAAGGGTGGTATCGCGGCTGCAGGCAATTAAAGGAAGAGCCAAAGCACAGAAGACCGAGCCAGGTGGAGTGGCGTACACCTTTACACGCAGCACTCGGGCAGCAGAGGCAGGAGAAAAAGGGAGAAAGAAAGTAAAGACCATGACTGCAGCTATCATTTCTACGGTGACGTGAGAAGTAAAATGTCAAGGAAGGACCAAGTCTCAGTGTGAAAGGAGACAAGGTACTGATGAATACTGCATACTTTAGTCAGTAAGTATATATTAAATAAATATACAGCCAGACACCATGCAAAAGTAAGGTCTTCCTTTAAAATGACCGGCATGCTGTTTTTATGCTGTATCATTACTAAAAGTGAGTCCAATTAATAAGAAAAAAAAAAAAAGAGCAGAAGACTAAGGCAGAGAGGACAAGATTTCCCTGTTACAATGATGTCTCAGCAGAAGAGGCCTTGGAGCTCTGTTCCAGTGTTTTCTTCTGGTTTTTCAAGTCAGGGTTTCTCAGTAGCTTTGGAGCCTGTCCTGCAACTGGCTCAACAAACCAAGCTGGCCGTGAACTCACAGAAATCCTTCTGCCTCCCGGATGTTGGGATTAAAGGTGTGTGCCACCACCGCCCAGCTATTCCAGTGTTTTCTGAATCACAACTTCACTTCTAGGGTTGGAGACAATTCCTGACAAGGCCATGGGCTGGTCAAAGGCAGGAAAGGCGGCCAGCACTTCACTATTTGTTGGCGAAATGCTTTCACGTGACTGATGTCGCAAACCTCACGTCTCCTCTATTCCTCAGCAGCAGACTGATGGGCCCCGAGGTGGTCAGCACTCAGTCAGAGCCTCACAAGCTCCCTCCTAAATCCCTCGACCTCCCTCACCCTCAGGCACTCAGCAGGCTGTCACAGATTCTTGCCAGTGCTAACTGATATGTAGGAATTTGTAAAAAGCTGAGAGTAGATAGCAGAGTAAAGGGGGCCATCTTCAAACGCCAACTGATCCAATCTGCTATCCTCACATCATTTGAAAAGTCTTTGTTTAATTCTGGTTAGTACATAAATATTATATATTTATATGTTAGACATATAATGTTATATATGTATATAATATAATATATAATTATATTCAAATATAAAACCAATAACCCCAGAAAGCTACCTAGGAGAAAGGTACAAATTTGAAGCAAAAGACCTTTAGGGGATGAAGGACCCTAAAAATAGGATATATTTCACATTTTTGACCTGAATGTTTCATTTTATAAAAAGGAAAGAAAACCCCTGCTTCTTGTCTCTCCAATATTGCATTGCTTCTTGCTCTTAGGTCTGAGAATGTCATGATTCTATCAAACTATAGCTCACATAAATTAGGCCATTTTTTTTTAGCTTGTTACAACATCCAGCACTGAATCCAGGAAGTGTTTCGAGAAATATTTGTTAAGCCAGGTGTGGTTGCTCACACCTTTAATCTCAGTACTTGGGAGGGAGAGACAGGCAGATCTTTGTGAGTTCCAGGGCTGCCTATCTGTCTACATAGAGAGTTCCAGTCCAGCCAGAGCTATGGAGTGCGAGTCTGTCTCCAAGGAAAAAGAAGTATTTGTTACATTTAACTTCTAAGTTGAAGACAATTCCTGTATATTGGTAAATATTCGCTCATTTGGGCTATCCATTTGGGAGAGAAAGAGGAAGAATAATGTACACACAGCCTGTCAACACTGCTGGATGTACGGCGTGTACGAACGGAGATCATGATGCCACACAGCAGATGTGAACCATCTGTGGGTGGTGACAGGTTCTACCCATGGACAGACATCATGTTTACAAACACACATTTTCAGATCAAGGGACAGAACGTCACACGTACCAAAACTAAACCCTAATCCCGGCTCCTTCTTGAGAGACGCTTTCGTGTGTTGCGCTCGCCACTCAAAATGAGAAAGACTTCTTAGGACCTGGAAAAAACAGGTGTATCACAAATAAATCTGATCAATTAAGTATTAACAGATGAACGAATGCTGCCTAGGCCACTGAGGTGTCTTGGGGACAAAAGTGCTTACGGTATAGGCTGGCGACAGGAGTGCGATCCTTGGAACTCACGAGGTGGGAGAAAACTGATTCCCACTAGTGTCCTCTGACTTCCACACCTGCTCTGTGTATGCCGAAGAGTTCCACACAGACACACCCATGTATGAATAAATTATTTATGCTGACCTCCCAAAGTGAGCACAGCATCTATATGGTCATATTCAAGACCCATGTTTTTATAGTCAGTACCAAGCACTTTAAGAGGAGGGCCTGCAATCCCCTGGATCTGGAGTTATGGATACTTGCGAGACACCCAACATCAGTGCTGCGAAGCAAGCTTGGGCCCTCGGCAAGAGTCGCAAATACTGAACAACAAAAACAACAAACAAGCAAAGAAACCATAATCAGTTGTGTGTGTCCCAGAGCCTAGATTTTTGCTGCCGTTGTTTGTTTAGCTTTTGACACCAGGTCTCAGTGGTAGCCCTAGCTAACCTGGAAAATCACTCGGTAGATCAGATTGGCCTTGGGCCACCAGCGGTCCACCCACCTCTACCTCACAAGGGCACCACGCTAAGCCCTAATAATCCAGTTTGTGTCTGTTTTAGGACAACTTCTTTCAAGGTAATTGAGGATGGCTACAGACCCACTGTGCAATCCAGGCTGGCCTTAGGATCCCAATTCTTCAGCCTCCACTTCTGAGACTGGATGAAGATCCCCACTCTATAAAACTAGTTGAATACTGATACTAGTCATTTAATTAGGGTGGGCCCAATTAACACAGGGGCCTGCTCATTGGTTGTGCAGGATGAGCAGTCCTGTGTGCATGCGTGTACGTGTGTGTGTGTGTGTGTGTAGAGGTAACTTAGTAAAACAGAGTAAAGAACAGCGCAGGGTTAAGAAGTTAGTGTCCCAAAACCAAGTCCAAATTTCGCAAATGCCTATCTTGGAACAGTTCCAAATACACAATGTGTATTCGCTTCTGGAGACTAGGGCTCACTGTTAGTGGATAACTGGGGATTATTAAACAAGATAGCCCGATTTGAGGGCACTTGGAAAGCAGCAGGGAAGCTGTGAGCTTTGGCCAGCCTGGACGACAAGGTGAGATCCAATGTAAACAAGCAACAAATAGGATCTTCTGAAATTCTAGTCAAAATAGTGTTGATTACGCTTGGCTCTCTGCCAACAACAGAATTCCAAACATGGGAACAATAGTAACTTTAGTCCTCAAATCTGCAACAGCACAGCTAAATAACGCATTTCTTAGAAATTTAAGGCTTGCTTTTACAGCAGTGTGGGAAAACAGATAAAGAAACGTGCATTTTCTGATTAGGTATGGTGTTGGACTTTCCTTCATTTGTCCTTGGAGGTACCAAGAGTCCTTTAGCTCTGTTGTCAGAATTAAAACTAATTTAAAAAACCCTCCAATTTCTGCTTTCAGAGCCCATTAATTTGTATTGTAATGGCCAGGGGGAAAAGGCAATCACTACGACAATAGAATCATTGTAAATTCTAAAACTACATCTTTTGGAGTCAAAGGCTATTTTAAGTGGCATAAGTGGACGTCTTGTATGAATACATCGATAATATTTAAGATATGAAAGTTTTAGTTTAGTTAGTGACTAAGACAGACTTCAGAAGACAAAACGCTGAAGTTTTTCATGCATACAGGTTTCATGAAGTTTCTTCTGTTTTTTGGAAGAGTGCCTGAACATTCCAGAGGGGCACTAAACCAATTCTGTCTGCAGTAGCCACTTCCCTTTCCTTCAATCAGGGCTAACCCTGGGTTGTGCACACCCAGGACCAGCCTGTCTGGGTCCTGACATCTGTTTACACCCGAAGCTGCAGACCAACACACAGTCTGATGCCTTCCCGAGTGGGATTGTAGTGAGAGTTTTCTGCAAGTCCCCTCCGCCAGAACACGGTTCTGTCACCGGGTTCCCACCAAGTTCGGGAAGGGTGGATAACACTGAGAACTATCTGCCCCTTCCTGGCTGAGCGTGAAGCAGGTCTAGAGGTCCTGCTCGCAGGGGTCAGCGGCGCGGGTCGACGCCCGCAGGCTCCCGCCCTTCCTCCGGCCGCGTAGCAGAGCACCGACCCTCCCGATCCCGGCCCGCACCCAGCTCACCCCGCAGCCTCTGCGGAACGCCGCTGCCATGATGACTCCTTTCAGCCGACTCGGACCACTGCAAGGCAAGGTACTAAGGTCCGCGCAGTGGGGGCTCGCCCACAGGGGGCGTGGCGAGGAGACCGGGGCGTGGCCTAGGGCGTGGCTTCTGCGGGGCGGGAGGATGGAGCGACCCTGAGCCGGCCGACCGGATCTTGACTCTGAAGGCACCGAAGTTAGTGAGGGGATTCAAGGGGCGTGACCTGCGCCTGCAGAAGGCGTCGGGGGCGTGGTCATGCCAGGAGAGGGCGGGGCCTTGAAGTTTGGCGCGCCTGCGCCCTTCCCGCGGCCTGGCCCCATCCTGAGCGGCTGTCCGTCTGCCTCCTGTCACCCGAGCTCCCAGCGGTCGCGTCCTCTCAGGAGGGCTTCCCGAGGGTTGGACCCGAATCCAGGCCAGAGGGCACGGGCGGACGTTTACTGTGGTCAGCTGTGACCTTTACTCAGAGAGTCAGATCCAGACGAACCCTTGTACTTTGTGACTTCTATGTATAATAAGGTGGCTTCTAAGGCTGGACTAGAGCGAAGGGATGCCCGTGCTTCGGAAAATTTAAATTCTCAAATCCTCTCTGCCTTGCCTGTAGCGTTCTCACACACACCAAACCCTGGGAACGGTATGTGGATTCCATTGTGAGATAAATGGTCAGAATTATAAGATTAATCTTTCAATAGTAATAATAACAATAGTAACAACAACAACAATAGTTTTTCCTGAAAAATTGTCTAATAGTTGTAAGAGAACATTCCAGATAAGAAGGCCTTCCACTGAATGGTCTGCAGGTCTGATTAACTGTTTAGACCTCCCATTGTGGAGAGATTAGAATGTTCCGGGTCCAGAGTCAACATTATCTGGGCATTTGTTGACCCTTTAGTAGAGCCATTTATTGCCCACCTGTGTGTGTGATCTAACAGCCTGTGACCCTAAGGTAAATCCTGTAGAATGTACAGACACACACCTACCTCCCATCAGTCAAGAGGCTAAGAATGCTGTCAGATAACGTCTGAAGCCTGTCGTGGAGACTCGTAGTGTTTCCACTGAGGCACTTTTAAAGTATGCCGATCCACGTAGGATTTTCTCTGTTCTGTTTCCATTAAACTTCTTAACATTGCTACTGCGCTGGAATGTGGGCTCTGTCCCCAGACAGATGTTTTAAAAAGCATGCCCTTGTCTCTGGCACAGTATGCTCACTTCACATGATCTGTACATTCTCCCTCAGAAAGGGACACCGTGGTGTGGCTAACACACAGGATTTGAGTGGTTAACACGCTTATGCAGAGTTAATCAGGAGTTAGGCCTGAAGCTAAGAAGACAGATACACAGGAAGGCACCAAACAGACTTTTATCCTCTTGAGCCAAAGTCAGGAGTAGAAACTTTCGGGTAAGAACGGTTTCTAAGAGCTTGATATGTTGTCTCGGGATTAATTTGAACATAGCACCCCAACTCTGAGTATTCATACAACACATTGTCTTGTGAGGCCCTTGTCACACTTGTCTGAACTCTTATTCTCTACTGTCATTTAGCATCCAGTTACATCAATATGTTTATTTCTCTGGTGTCTTTTACTTGTCATTTGTTTTCAATGCAGAATTCTATAAATGTTTTCCCATCTCAGGTTGCTTTTAATCTCTTTCTTTAAAAAGTCTAATTAATCTCCTCTCAACAATACTATTTTTTTTAAAAAAAAATAAGTTTATTTATATCTGTGTATTTCTACGCACACTGAGACCAAAAGAGACTACCAGATTTCCTAGAACTGGAGTTACAGATGTTGCAAGCCCCGGGCCATGTGTGCTGGGACCCAAACTTAGGTCTTCTGCAAGAGCGGTACACGCTCTTAACTGATGAGCATCATCTCTTCAGCCCCCCTTTGTTTTCCTTTAAGAGTTCAAGCCACTTATTTTGAAACATGCCCCATTTTGCGTCTCTGGACCTTGTATGCTCTTCACGTTGCAAGCTACTAGAGGACTGAACACTTCCTGTGCCATTCATTTGGCTTGACATTAGGAAGCACTGAATGTCGTGTTTGTTTCCCGATGACAAGTTTAGTGATTTGACAAAGGTGGTGGCATGCTAGTTCATTCTGTGGCAAAGAGTTTCTTTCTCCTTGACTAGTCAGAAGTAAGTAAGAGGTTCTCTGCCCCAAGATAATAGGTTTCTCTGCCAATTCAGTAAGCCAGAGCAGTCAAATTTAAAAAGTATAACCACTGTTGAGCAAAGCAACTCCCAGGCCGATTCACTGATCTCAGAGATCAATGACAGGGAAGTCGTGTAAGGCCAGGAGGATTTATAGGTGACACATTTATGATGGTGTGTCAAAAGCCAAGTGTTTAGGCAGGACCATGAGCAGCATCAGGGGAGGAAGCTGCAGTAGCCTCCAAGAATGCAGAGCTGGGCTTTTGGAGCCTTTCGTTTGTTCAGAGACTCAAAGTAGATGAGCTTGGGGAGAGAGAGAGAGAGAGAGAGAGAGAGAGAGAGAGAGAGGAGAATGATGCTCCAACTGCACAGTAACCACAGAGCTATGTCCCTAGCAAGAGTAATATTTATACCCAAATAAGTGCAAAGTATGTATGTCTGCAGAAACTGACAAGGAGGAGATAACCACAGTGGTAGGACAGTTATGAATATGAGCATTCAAGGTGGGTCTCAAGCCTATAATCCTAGCACTCCGGAGGCATGGGTTGGTTCAAAGGCAACCAGTTGTTAAGGCCAACAATCCCAGCTAATCAGCGATATGAGGTAAGAGGTTGCACAGTTCAAGGCCTGGACAACAAAGCAATGATAAGGCAAGCCCGGGCCACTTGGACAAGACCTGTGCATCAAACATAAAAATTACAAGACAGCCCAAGGACATAGCTCGCTGGTAGAGCGCTTGCCTAACATGAATGCAGAATTAGGTTTAAGTCCCACTAATGCTTAAAGGAAAGAGAGGAGAGAGCAGAGAACAGACTGCACCTCCAGTCTTCGTAATTGATGCCCTTGTAATTGTTGACCTTGCCAATGAAAACCCAGGCATATGATGGGTAAAGCTGCTGTCTGTAGAGCAAAGGTCACACTTCAAAACTGTTAACTGTGCCTTGAACACTGGATTTAGTGGGAACTAATGCTTAGTGACTTTTTTTTTCTCTTTTATTTAACATGTACAAGGTCCTTAGTTTGACCCCTAGGAAAACAAAACAATACCCCCCCCCCCTTTCGGTGTGCGGTTCCTGAGATGCAGAAAGCAATTCCCTCCAGGCAACCCAGTGGCAGCTAAAGGAGCACGCTACTTGAGGGCCCAGGAGAAGACACCTGTGTGCCCCAGGACCGCTTTTATGGACTCTGTATATGCATTTGGTAATGTTACAGATGATTCAAGTATAACCTCTTCAAGACCATTGAGTCTATCCTTAAACCCTCTGTCTATTTGCTCCTGGATCATTAAAGCAACACTGACATTTTTGAATAATTGATCAATATGACGGGCAGTATGTACCTCTTTAACTAAGGGTGTAGCTGATAATGCTATTTCTTTTTTTTTTTTTTTTTTTTTTTTTTTCCTTTTAAACACTGCCTGACCCATTAGTTTCAGTTTCTTATTGGCTAGCTTTTACATATTGATCTAACCCATTTCTATTAATCTGTGTAGCCCAAGAGCTGGCTTACCAGGAATGATCTTAACCTGCGTCTGTCTGGAGTGGGAGAATCATGGCGACTCCCTGACTCAGCTTCTTTCTCCCAGCATTCCGTTCTGTTTACTCCGCCTACCTAAGGGTTGGCCTATCAAATGGGTCTAGGCAGTTTCTTTATTAATAAGAAATCACTCCCACATCATTTCCCCTTTTTCTGTTTAAACAAAAAAGAAAGGCTTTAACTTTAACATAGTAAAATTACATATAGCAAAACAGTTATCAAGCAAGAATTACAGTTACAATATTTATATCTATTTTATCTTTTATCATAACTAAGGAAAACTATAACTATCTATTCATTCTTCAACTCCATCAAAGACTCCAGAAGGATATAATACTACCTAAGTAAACAAGAAATAAGAAAACTCTAGAAATGACAGAGACATCTTGCTGCCTGGACAGTCACCCAAAGTTCTTTTGTATGGTTGGGGCATCCATCTTCAGCCTTCAGGCCCATAGTATCCAGCAGACATTTCCATGAAGCAGGAAATTTCAAAGACAGTTCAGTCACTATCTGCTGTGTCCTGTAGAATGTCTCGCAGACTCTTTCATGAGTCATGAACCCCAAAAGACCGTCTCACCTTTAGGCAAGTTCAGCAGTCCTCTCTCTGCGGGTTCTCTGTGTCCATTTTATGCAACAGTCCAGGCAAGAGCAGTTTCTTGCCCAAATGGCTATCCAACTCCATAAGGATCCTCTTCGATGCCCATCTTCCTCTCAAAGTAGATTGGTGCCACCAGGAGCAGATATGTCTCATTGTCATGAAAAGTCCTAAGTTATTAAAACATTAAATGCCATATTCTGCAGTCTTTGAAAGATATGAAGAATGTCTATCTAACTGAAATGTATCTCTATATATCTAGAAAATCTAACTAACATGACTACAAGATTGACTATTATTGATGATTAACCATTAACCTATATTTCTTAATTATACATTACATTTTTAAATGAACTACACAATCACAATACCTTAATCAAGATCAGAAATACATATACATATAACAAAATTGACTGTAAAATCCATACCAATGCAAATTACTCACACCTATATCATTTACCCCTTTAAATGTAAAAGAACATTTACAAACAATATTTTGGGAACATGGGCGCAGTTTTTTCTCTCCAAACTGCTTCCTGCTGAATGGGGGCGTCGTTAATTAGGTCTTTCATGGTATAACCTGTGTGCTAGTTTCATCTCAGTTGGCAGTTGAGCGAAGCAATTTTCTGAAGATGTTCACAACAACCTTTCAGGAGGGCGTGGTCTATCATACCAAATTGTAATAGAAGAAATCCACAGGGTCTGGTCCTCTGTGAAAACAAAAGAAGACCCTCTCCAAAGCATCATATTCTTAAACCCAAATTTTGAAATCGTAATACCCTTATATCCATTCTGGTTTAGCTTAGCAGCCCATGTAATGAAATGTCTCTCTGTACTTAGCTCCTTTACAGTCAAAAATTTTAAAGAAAGCACAATGTACATAATCCAGACTCTCTGTGAATTTTCCATTTTTACGTGGCTTATTTTTCTTTATTTCTTTTAATCTCTTAACTATCTGTACTCTGTCTCTTTAAAGACTTTACCTTTCTTTTTTGAAACCATTAACTTTATTCTCTATATTCTTTTTCTTCTCTCTCTCAAGCCTACGTACATTTATCCAACAGTGTGGTAATTTATGTCTGAATCTGTTTTATTGTGAATCTCTAACATTTTTTTACTATCCAGGAGCATTTATTAAAATGTTAAGCAGTTCTTAAAAACTTAAGTTGTACCATGTACAGGTAATACGGTACCGCCTGTGTCCTGCCCAGTTGAAACCTTAACTGAGCTGTTTTTATGGTAATTACGGTAGTTCCTGCCTGAGACCAGCACAGTTCAGCATGGCAGAGCTGAGCCAAGCTGCTCCTGCCTCAGAGCCATTTGGTGCCCCTGAGCCACACACAGTTCCAGGCACACAGCAGTCCACATTGCCATCAAGCAAGCCATAGAGCTTTACTCCAAATGCTCCATTCAAAAGCTCTGTCTCCCACAGGAGCCAGACAGAGATCGCAATGGCGGCACAGCCCAGAAAGCCGGCATTTTAAAACAGCCAGTTTTTTCCTGCTGCTGAGTCAGGACAATTTCTTTGCGGCACGCAACCCACAAACAGCAAAAAGCTGTCTTAAATTCTCTCTCTCTCCTTTTTAAGTCCTCTCAGGTTTTACGTGGAGTTCATTAGCACATTGGGTACCACTCTGTTGAAATACGGAGCGGCGGGCTGTGTCCCGCCACCCGGCTAGCTTTACCCGAAATAATTACACGGAAACTGTATTCTTTTAAACACTGCCTGACCCATTAGTTTCAGTTTCTTATTGGCTAGCTTTTACATATTGATCTAACCCATTTCTATTAATCTGTGTAGCCCAAGAGCTGGCTTACCAGGAATGATCTTAACCTGCGTCTGTCTGGAGTGGGAGAATCATGGCGACTCCCTTGATAATGCTATTTCTATGAGTGCAGTGATACCCAAAATAAGAGCAGCTACAAAAACACTTAACCCGCTTAAGAGCCAGAGAGACTTGGTTCATAGCCTCTATCCCAGGATTAGAAAACTAGGTACCATTAATAGCTACAGGTAAAAGCAGATGAGGAGGTTGTCACAAGATGACATAAGTGTTCTTAGAAGAGATTGTAAGACAGAAAGAACACAGTTAACACAATGAACATGAAAGACCTTGTTAACATCAGCTCCAAGAAGCAAGTCTCCCGAAGTACCAGAAGACAGAATGGAGAAGGGAGCTGCCACAGAGGCTGAGGCTGGAGCACAAGGACTCTCCACAGAATCAGGAAGAGACGTTCGTCACTGCTGGAGAAGTTGGCCCTGCGGTTTGCACAGGACTTTCTCCTTTGCTTTGCTATCAGTTTCAGTGCAGGGTCTGGTGAGAGGGTCTGGAATCCAGATTGGTGACTCGGTAACCTGTGGGAAAACACGAGCACATCCCCTCCCGGAGGAAAGCAAACTATCTGGCCCTTTCCATTGTGAGGAGAGGACATCCTTCCAGCGTACCAAAGGAAAGGCTGAACCTGCGGGTTCCAATGACGTGGCAGTGCAGACAGCCCCTCATTATTTCTGTTAAGAAAATTTAAAACAAATAAGGAATGTGATAGGATATGATGAGGTGATGAATAAGTCAAATCCCCTGCTGTTAATTTCTGTATTTGGGATTTGAGCGCTCTGCTATAGCTTGTCCCTGAGGATTGTAAGGAATTCCAGTACCATGTTTAAGGGAAAACTGAGCACAGAATGGTGCAAAGGATTTGGATGTGTAGGCTGGACCATTATCTGTTTTAGGTTTTGGCATTCCCATAAAAGCAAAAGCAGCAAATGGTTGTTGGAACACGTCTTTAAAAGCTTCACCAGTGCGGGCGGTTGCAAAAGTAAGCCAGAGAGCGTATCTACACAGACATGGACAAAAGAGAGTTTACCAAAGGGTGGAATATGAATAGCATCCATTTGCCACGGTATTCCTGGCTGCAAACCTCTGAGGCTCACACCCATTTGGGGCAGGACAATGGGAACAGCTTTTAACAATCTGACGTGCTGCCTCTGGAGTTAATTTAAATCGTGCCTGAGGATTCTGAAGATGAAGTGCATGTGAGGCCTGAGCTTCAGAAACAGGACCTAAAACCACGACATGGGTCAATAGATCTGCAGCACGGTGACCGTCCACCAAGGGTCCAGGCAGTTGTGTGCTAGCCTGGAAATAACCAATAAAATACGAAGCCAGTCTGCTTTGGACTAACTCCTGTAATTGAAGCAAAAGATCATTTATAGAAGTTTTGTCATAGTTGATAATTGTAGTTTCGATAGCAGGAAATAACCTGAAAACATAATGCGAGTCAGTATAGAGTTTAAAAAAAGTTGAGCATAAAACCGGAAGGCTTGAATCCCCGCATAAGTCTCCACTTTCTGAGCAGAAGAAAAAATTGTTTGAAAAGTCTGTGAGGTGGCCGCAGAAAAAAGAAGTGCCTTTCCACTCGAGGACCCATCAGGGAAAGTGTAACAGCATTTTTCAAAGGCATAGCAGGATACACCAAAGGAAAATTAATAGCTTGCAAATTCAAACCCTGCAATGATGGCTGGCAGGGAGATGATGCGAGATCTGCCCGGATCAAGCTCCAAAAGCAAAAGCAAAGTTATCGGAGGCATCCAAGAGGCAATCAAATGGCACAGATGTCTAGGGCAATATCATAAACCAAAATCCCTATTCATAATTTCCTTAAAGCATTTCCTCTCCTTTTTGTTTTAATTAAGCGGGGATTCCCCCATTGAGGGTGGCCACAAAGGCCATGCCCTGAGCCATTGAAGGTGAAAAGTCAGAGCAAAGACAACGAAGTCATCCAGAGAGATATTTTTGTCTAGCTTTTAACAGAGTCTGGCAAGTCCTGTTTGTGTTTTCAAAGGCCAGTTGTTTTTAAAATTATCTCTGTGGCATTGGGGTCAGAAACAGATCTTTTGACATCAATTAGTCAAGCCACAAAATCAGCTTGCGGCTATCAGGTCCTTGTTTTTTTTTTTATTTAAATTTATTTATTTATTAAGGATTTCTGCCTCGTCCCTGCAACCGCTTCCCATTTCCCTCCCCCTCCCCTGATCAAGTCCCCCTCCCTCATCTGCTCGAAGAGCAATCAGGGTTCCCTGACCTGTGGGAAGCCCAAGGACTGCCCACCTCTATCCAGGTCTCGTTAAGGTGAGCATCCAAACTGCCTAGGCTCCCACCAAGCCAGTACGTGCAGTAGGATCAAAAACCCACTGCAATTGTTCTTGAATTCTCAGTATTCCTCATTGTCCGCTATGTTCAGCTAGTCCGGATTTATCCCATGCTTTTTCAGACCTAGGCCAGCTGGCCTTGGTGAGATCCCAATAGAACATCCCCATTGTCTTAGTGTGTGGGTGCACCCCTCATGGTCCTGAGTTCCTTGCTCGTGCTCCGTCTCCTTCTGCTCCTGATTTGGACCTTGAGATTTCTGTCCGGTGCTCCCATGTGGGTCTCTGTCTCTGTCTCCTTTCATCGCCTGATGAAGGTTAATATTCCTGAGGATGCCTATGTGTTTGTCTTTGGATTCACCTTCTTATTTAGCTTCTCTAGGAACATGAATTATAAGCTCAATGTCCTTTATTTATGGCTAGAAACCAAATATGAGTGAGCTAAAAGTATACAATGGAAAAAAGAGAGCATCTTCAACTGACAAAGGTTTGATCTCAGGTCCTTGTTTTATCGAGGACCATGGAGTAGGGCAAGCGGCACTGGAGGGCAAAAGTCTCCAAGCACGAACAGCTGTAGCCATTTCCTTTAAAGCTGCCCTGGGTATTTTAAGCTGCTGGTCCATTGGAGCCCATTTTCCTGTTCCTGTATACATGGGGAACCCCTTGTCCTCAAACTTTTTGGTCTAATATCTTCTGTAGACAAAAAAGCATGAATTTCATCATCATAACCTGCTCTCCAGAGTAAAAACCGTCCTCCTGGCAAGCACGGTCTAGCAAGGACAGAGCGGTCAGTAGGGAACAGACAGCTCCTACTGACTTTATCAATCAAGGAAAGAACACATTGAGAAGTAGGTCCATACTTGGCACCCCCATTTTTAGTGCTTTAATGAGTTTGTGAGGAATAGGCTCCACTTTGCCTCATTATTTACCCAAGTGTTGCTGGTCTTCTACGAGCTTATTTTATACATATGAGTTTCAGATGATTTAGCCTCCTACTCTTTGACGAAGAGGACCACGAAATTTTCTGAGTAGGGTCCTTACCAGACCATGAAGTGAAGGAGTACTTACTTACCCAATATGATATAAGCCCCACCATATTGGGTGCCAGTTGCTGGTGACCAACGTCGGCAGAGAGGTAGATCTTGAATCTGGGGTGTCTGGAAGGAAAAGAGAATACACAAACATAGGGTTCTGATGCAAGCTGATGGCTATCAGCTGCAGTGCGGTTCTTCTACCTCTCTCTGTCTCTGTCTCTGGCTGGCCAGTGAGTTCTGGGGTTCTTCCTCTTCTTGCCCTACCCCAGCTCTGGAATTACAGACACAAGCCAGTGCACTCACTTTTTATGTGGGTGTCATGGATCCCAACTTAGGTCTTCATAGTTGTATGGCAAAGACTTGCTGATTGAGCCAACTCCCCAGTCCCCAAGAATTGCAAGTTTGAGGCCAAACTAGGCTATATAGCAAGACTGTGTTTCAAGACAGAAACAGAACAAAATAACAGAACAAAACCAAAACAAAAATTTTAGTTGGACCTGACTTTCCATAGATGCCTGCTACTACTAACTACCCTAATTGAGCAACTAGAGTTTGATAATTTTGAAACTCATTGACCAATATTCACCCTCAAGGTATAATTCCACTAAGATTTACTTGCATGGTTATCTTTTGTTAGCATTTTGAATCTGAGAAAAGCTAAGCATTTTCTGTGTGTGGTGGTAAATTGTTATGAAACCAGTCTTCGATTCTTCTTGTTCTAACTACATAAGCAACTATCAAGCTACAGAGCATTTCCCAAGAACACAAGCCTGAAAGAGCCAGGTACTCTTTACTTAACAGGGACTTTCTTCTAAGTCAGTGATTCTCAACCTTCCTAATCTGCAACCCTTTAATACAGCTCCTCACGCTGTGGTGATGAGGAAACAGTGACTGTCCAGAGCAGTGACGTCTTTTGTCGATGGCCACGGTGGGAAACAGCAGGGCAGCATTTCAGATCTAGTCTGCGGTGCTTCAGGGAGCCTCTCCTCTCTCTCCATCCACTGCACCTTTCACTGGGGGTGGCAAAAAAGAAACCTTTTTAAAGTCGAATTTAATCCTCTACCTGCTCACGTCATTTCTAGTTTTGATAAGTCCACTGACATCTTCAAATGGAAAATGATTTGAGAGTAGAGCATTCACTTTTTGTCCAGAGAGACAAAGCAGAACACATCCAGCACACGGAGATTTTGTTCTGTGATCAACACGGTTGCAAGGTCCCTTCAGCTGCCGTGTGGTTCCCTGCTATACCTCTTTTTGACTTTTCGAATGAGTCCTTTTCTATTCTCATGATGTATTATAATTTCTGATTTCTTAAATGGTGGCTTTTACTTTAAGTTTGTGGGAGAGAAAGGGATCCATTCTCCTTGCAATGGGATTCAATCATTCTGGTGCCCTAATCATCTTGGTTTTCTATCCTTTAGAACTGTAAAAAATTAATGTTTGCTGTTTAAGCTACCTCATCTATGGTAATTTGTTCTAGCAGTCCAAAGCGTCTATGGCTCTTATCTTTAGAAGAGCATCATCAATCTAAGAAATAGAAAGGCTATTGAGATGATAAAGAACCTGATTGATGAGCCTCTTTGTTTCATTCATCAGGATGCTCAACACTGCTAACCAGCCCCTCCTTTTAAAATTGACTGTTTCGGGGGCTGGAGAGATAGCTTAGTGGTTAAGACCATTGACTGTTCTTCCAGTGGGCCTGGGTTCAATTCCCAGCACCAAGATGACAGCTCACAACTGTCTGTCACTCCAAGATCTGACACCTTCATACAGACATACATGCAGGCAAAACACCAATGCACATAAAATACAAATAAACTTGACTGTTTCACTGGCTTTCACATCATATTCTTTTCCTGTTCTCCATGCTGTCTGGTATAGTGTTCCCAGGTCTCTTTCCTTCACTCTTTCATCCCTAGGTTGCCTGTTAGATATTTGTGGAGGGGTTGGGGACACAACTCTGGAAGAGTGATTGCCTAGCATGCATGGGGCCCTGGCACCGTGCACACCAGGCATGATGGTTTGTGCTTGTGGTTCCATACTCAGGAGGTGGAGGGAGAGGAGCCAGGAGTTCCAGAGAGAATTCAAGGCCCTTCTGCACTCCATGAGATCCTTCCTCTAAACACATCAGGCTAAGGAGACAAAAAGCACAAGTAAGTCTGGGTGGGATACAGTGAACACCATGTCCTACACTGGTCTTCTCGGGGTGGGGACTCCTGCGCATTCTGCTCACAGGGGACTGTGTTTGGGAGACACACCTCTAAGAAGCAACTGACACTGGTGCAACTCCCTCAGCCGCCCGGGGAAAGCTCTTCACCTCACTGGGCCTGAGTGTGGCTCCAAATTTAGACAGAACAGTGGGATTTATATCCCCTCGTCAATCAGGAATTGCCTACAGACCGAGCGCTGGGTGAGGTCTGAGGCCATTCCCAGCAGTCAATGTGATTTCACATGAGGGGTGGTGTAGTGGAGATCACCATGACCCAGTATTCCTTTTCTCCCCTAGACAGGGTCTCACTATGGAGTCCTGGTTGTCCTGGAACTCACAGCGATTCACCTGCCTCTACCTCCCAAGTGTGGAAATTAAAGGTGTGGGCCAGTGTGTGTGTTGTGTGTGTGTGTATGTTGTGTGTGTGTGTCTCTGTGTGTGTGTGTGTTTGGGGGATGTGACTTAAAAAGAGAATCTGGGCAGAGCAGCCTAGCCGCGACCACAGATACTGAGCCTTGCTTGAGCCTTGCTTTTTATAGATGTCCTATGTAGCTGTCAGGAATGAAAATTCATGGTTGTTTGTATTAGGTTTTTATTTCAAGCCACCAACCCAGCTTCCAAATCATGACACAGAGCCTTATCATTAATTCTGAACGCTCAGCCTTAGCTTAGCTCTTTTCTAGCTAGCTCCTTTTTTTTTTTAAGATTTATTTATTTATTATGTATACAATATTCTGTCTATGTGTATCCCTGCAGGCCAGAGGAGGGCACCAGATCTCATTACAGATGGTTGTGAGCCACCATGTGGTTGCTGGGAATTGAACTCAGGACCTCTGGAAGAGCAGTCAGTGCTCTCAACCTCTGAGCCATCTCTCCAGCCCTAGCTCCTTTTAACTTAAATTAGCTTGCTTCTCTTTATCTACCTTTTGCCTTTTCTTTTTGTCTTTTTGGTTTTTTTTTTTTTTGGTTTTTCGAGACAGGGTTTCTCTGTGGCTTTGGAGCCTGTCCTGGAACTAGCTCTTGTAGACCAGGCTGGTCTCGAACTCACGGAGATCCGCCTGCCTCTGCCTCCCGAGTGCTGGGATTAAAGGCGTGCGCCACCACCGCCCGGTTGCCTTTTCTTTTTGTATATCTTACTTTCACTGCTTCTCATGTCTGGCTGTCTGGCAGTGGCTGCCTGGCTTCCGGTCCCAGGTGTCTCCTTCGCCTCTCCTCCTCCTTTTTCTCTCTTTCCTCCCATTCTTTTTGGGCCTAGATTTCTCCTCCTATTTATTCTCTCTGCCTGCTAGCCCTGCCTATCGTTCCTCCCACCCAGTTACTGGCTATTCAGCTCCTTTTTAGGTGTCTTAGGCAGGCAAGGTGAAATAAATGCAACATATATTTACACAATTAAACACACACATCCTGCCAGGTGATGGTGGCGCACGCCTTTAATCCCAGCACTCGGGAGGCAGAGGCAGGCGGATCTCTGTGAGTTCGAGACCAGCCTGGTCTACAGAGCTAGTTCCAGGACAGGCTCCAAAGCCACAGAGAAACCCTGTCTTGAAAAACCAAAAAAAAAAAAAAAAAACAAACAAACAAACAAAAAAAACCACACACACGCACACACATCCTTACATCGTTAAACAGATGCAGCATAAACAAATGTAACACATCTTTGCCTAGTTAAAATGATATTCTATAGCATTTGTCTAATTTTGTGTGTGTATGTGTTCACGTGTACACACGTGCAAACGCAAGTGCTGGTACACACGCATATGTGCGCAGATGCAGATGGGCTGGTGCACACGCATGTGTATGCAGATGCAGATGGGGCTGGTGCACACGCATGTGTGCGCAGATGCAGATGGGGCTGGTACACACGCATGTGTCTGCAGATGCAGATGGGGCTGGTGCACACGCATGTGTGCGCAGATGCAGATGGGGCTGGTGCACACGCATGTGTGCGCAGATGCAGATGGGGCTGGTGCACACGCATGTGTGCGCAGATGCAGATGGGGCTGGTGCACACGCATGTGTGCGCAGATGCAGATGGGGCTGGTGCACACGCATGTGTGCGCAGATGCAGATGGGGCTGGTGCACACGCATGTGTGCGCAGATTCAGATGGGGCTGGTACACATGCATGTGTGTGCAGATCCAGATGGGGCTGGTACACATGCATGTGTGTGCAGATGCAGATGGGGCTGGGGTCAAGGTCAAATGACTTCCTTTGTCCATCTCAATCTTAGTGTTTGAGACGGGGTCCCTCACTGAGCCTGGAGCTTGCTGGTTTGGCTGGACTGGCTGCCATTGAGCCCTGCGGATCTCCATGGCCATGTCTCCCCAGGACTGACTGGGATTCCAGGTGTGCCATGCCCAGCCTTTTAACTTGGGGTGCTGGGAGAGTGCCAAACTCGTCCTCATGGGTGTGAGGCAAGTACGTTATTGAGTTATCCCACAGCCTTATTTACTTATTTGTTTTTAGGTTTTTTTTTTTTTTTTTTTTTTTTTTAAGCTTTTTGGTTCCTGTCCTGGAATTAGCTCTTGTAGACCAGGCTGGCCTCGAACTCACAGAGATCCGCCTGCCTTTGCCTCCCGAGTGCTGGGATTAAAGGCATGCGCCACCACCGCCCAGCTTTGTTTTTAGTTTTTTATACTTATTTTATCTTATATGTGTGTTTGCTTGTATATATATTCCATGTCTCTGAAGAAGTTACAGGAAGGCCCCAGATTCCACGGAACTGGAGTTCTGATGGTTGTGAGCCACCGTGTGGGTGCTGGGGCTGAACTCAACTCCTATAACAGTGCTAGTAACCACTGATTACCTCTCCAGATTCCAGCTCCAGCCCCATCTAACGTTTTATGGATAACAGAAAAGGACCTTGGCATCTTGATTCCATGTGGTTTTTCCAGTCCCTTCATATTTCTCTCTGATGTCCTGCTCTTTTGTACCCTCGTAGTTTGCCATAGTCTAGCCTTTCTGTGTGTAATATCCAGACTTTTTTATTTCCATCTGGTTATTATCATTTAAGAGGCAGTTCAAATACCACTTTTGGAGAAATTCTTGAAGCTGCTGGCCAAATGAAGTAATTTCCTCTTCTGTGATTACTGTGCAAATCTCTTATAACAGAACTCTAATGGAGGGCTAGAGCCCAGACTTACACGTTAGGAAGCATAATAGAACACAGTAAAACATGGACCCTAAGGGATCCCAGTCTTTTCCTCACAGCTCTCCAAGAGAACTGCAGTGATTCCACCCAGAACCCTTGTGTGATTGTTCAGGACGAGTTAAATACTGTCCCCTAATTAATTAATTCATTTGTTTATGGCAATGGGGATAGGCCCCCAAGTGTTGTGTTTTCTAGGCAATCACCCTATACATTGTCAACCTTTTGCTAATTTTTTTTTTTTGAGATGGTGTCTTACTGTGTAGTCCTGGATGTCCTGGAACTCACTCTGTAAATCAGGCTGGCCTCCAACTCACAGCAATCCACCTGCCTCTGCCTCCTAACTGCTGGGATTAAAGGTGTGCATCTCCATGCCCAGCCCTCTTATTAACTTCGTTTGGGTTAGGACCTCCTTAACCCAGGTAGACTTTGAACTTGTGATCTCCTGCCTCAGCCCCTTCACCTCTGGGCATGTGGGATTGCATACCTGCCACCAGGCAATGTCTCTCCATCCCTTAGGAAGGGGAGAAGAGCCAAGGTGCAGCTCCTGGTTGCCTAGCTTTCTCTTCTTCTCTCTCTGTTATACTTCCTTCCTTTCCCCTTTTCTTTCTTTTGAGACACAGTCTCTTTCTGTCGCCGAGGCTGGCCTCGAACTCATGGTGGTCTACCTGCTTCAGCTTCCCAAGGGTTGCATTGCCCTTCCTTCAGAATCAGTCTTCTTGAGTCTCTCTGTGTCTATCAAAGATTTGTTTATAAGAATGTGCTCGCCCAATTCTGGAAGCCAAATGCTGTAGGAATTCCTACTTCCAACAGCCTTTAAGTTACCCGCCCACTAGGGCGTGGCCTCTTATACTATTTGTGCGGACGTAAAGTGCACAACCCATCTCTTTTCTGGCTGCGGGATTTGGTTGCCATTCCCCATTGCAGTAGAGGACTGTGACTTGTGAGTCTACCCCTAAATAAATAACCCTCTATTATACTCCATTCTGAGCTAGTGTGGGATTTCTTTTAAGTGTCCTTCTTTGGCCAAAAATGCTTGAAAGTTGTATCTTGTCAGGTTGAGATCCAGGAGTCCATATGGTACATCAAAGGTTGACAGTCCAGGTCAATTAGGCTGGAAGAATTATTCTCACACTCGTGGTTAGATGAGGCCTATGTGCATTTGGGGATGGGCAGTGGCCTTCACCCACTGTACCACCCTCCTCAGTCAGGTGTGGTAGTGCAAGCCTGTAGTCCCAGCCCTGAAGAGGCCAAGGCAGGTGACAATGTGTCCAGGCTAGCTGCAGCTACACTGTGAGTCTGAGATGACCTCTTCACAGAGAATTCGTGCCAGAACCTGTCACACTCAGAATGACATGTGGTCACATGTCTAGGCACTCCGTGGCCCTTCAGCTTATCACCGTGGGTGGTGTTTATATTTTATTCAGAAAGAGCATACAGCACAACAGGACACTACCACACAACAATGTCTTCTTGTGCAGTTAAGAGAAATGTGGATACTCAGAAGTACGAAGCTATGCCCGACAGAGAGACTCCAATTCTGATTTACCTTCAGTTGGTTTTGCTGCTCCTGACATCTTCTCTGATCTCTGGACAATCTGTATTTTTTTTTTCTTTTTGGGTTTTTTGAGACAAGGTTTCTCTGTAGCTTTGGAGGCTGTCCTGGAACTAGCTCTTGTAGATCAGACTGGCCTGGACCTCACAGAGATCCACCTGCCTCTGTCTCCTGAATGCTGGGATTAAAGGTGTGTGCCACTCCTGCCTGGCTGACAGTCTGTATTTTTACAATCATCCTGAGTTATCCCAGTGGCCACTCACTTTGAGATTCATTTTGTAAATACTGCCATGTCCATGTCCAAAGAGAACAGAGAGGCCCTATGGCCCCAGGCATACTGAACCAGAAGGGTTTAGATTCAGAGTTTTCACTGAGCCCTTATTCTTCTCAGAATTGAAGCTATGTTTAGTAAAGACATCAGGAAAAAACAAAATTTCCAAGAGCCTGGCACATGCGCATATGTGACCGTGTGTGCGCACGCGAGGTTGCAGGAGCCTGGCACATGTGCATATGTGATGGTGCGCGCACACACACGCGAGGTTGCAGGAGCCTGGCACATGAGCATATGTGACCGTGTGTGCGCACACACACACGAGATTGCAGGAGCCTGGCACATGAGCATATGTGACCGTGTGTGCGCACACGCGAGGTTGCAGGAGCCTGGCATATGAGCATATGTGACCGTGTGTGCGCACACACACGCGAGGGTGCAGGAGCCTGGCACATGAGCATATGTGACCGTGTGTGTGTGCACACGCGAGGTTGCAGGAGCCTGGCACATGCGCATATGTGACTGTGTGCGTGCGCACACACGCGAGGTTGCAGGAGCCTGGCACATGAGCATATGTGACCGTGTGTGTGTGCACACGTGAGGTTGCAGGAGCCTGGCACATGCGCATATGTGACAGTGTGTGCGCACACACGCGAGATTGCAGGAGCCTGGCACATGCGCATATATGATCGTGTGCGCACACACACACGAGATTGCAGGAGCCTGGCACATGTGCATATGTGACCGTGTGTGCGCACACACACGAGGTTGCAGGAGCCTGGCACATGTGCATATGTGACCGTGTGTGCGCACACGCGAGGTTGCAGGAGCCTAGCACATGTGCATATGTGACCGTGTGTGCGCACACGCGAGGTTGCAGGAGCCTAGCACATGTGCATATGTGACCGTGTGTGCACACACGCGAGGTTGCAGGAGCCTGGCACATGTGCATATGTGACCCTGTGTGCACACACACACGAGTTTGCAGGAGCCTGGCACATGTGCATATGTGACCGTGTGTGCGCACACACGCGAGATTGCAGGAGCCTGGCACATGTGCATATGTGATGGTGTGTGTGCACACGCGAGGTTGCAGGAGCCTGGCACATGTGCATATGTGACTGTGTGTGCACACACGCGAGGTTGCAGGAGCCTGGCACATGTGCATATGTGACCCTGTGTGCACACACACACGAGGTTGCAGGAGCCTGGCACATGCGCATATGTGACCGTGTGTGCACACACACACGAGGTTGCAGGAGCCTGGCACATGCGCATATGTGACAGTGTGTGCGCACACACGCGAGATTGCAGGAGCCTGGCACATGCGCATATATGATCGTGTGCGCACACACACACGAGATTGCAGGAGCCTGGCACATGTGCATATGTGACCGTGTGTGCGCACACGCGAGGTTGCAGGAGCCTAGCACATGTGCATATGTGACCGTGTGTGCGCACACGCGAGGTTGCAGGAGCCTAGCACATGTGCATATCTGACCGTGTGTGCGCACACGCGCGGTTGCAGGAGCCTGGCACATGTGCACATGTGATGGTGTGTGCACACACACGCAAGGTTGCAGTAGCCTGGCACATGTGCATATGTGACCGTGTGTGCGCACACGCGAGGTTGCAGGAGCCTGGCACATGTGCATATGTGACCATGTGTGTGCACACACGTGAGGTTGCAGGAGCCTGGCACATGCGCATATGTGACCGTGTGTGCACGCACACGCAAGGTTGCAGGAGCCTGGCACATGCGCATATGTGACCGTGTGTGCACGCACACGCAAGGTTGCAGGAGCCTGGCACATGAGCATATGTGACCGTGTGTGCGCGCACACACACGCAAGGTTGCAGGAGCCTGACCCTTGTGCTCTGCCTTGGGCTTCTTCCAACACTGTCTCCATGGGCCTGTTGGACCTGTTTAATTTAATATGATAAAATACATGGATATTACATACATATGTGTTGAAATAAGAGCGGCGGGGCTGCATCCCCAGCACCCGGCTGCCTGCTTGGCTAGCTTATGCCCGAAATAACAACACACAAACTGTATTCATTTAAACACTGCTTGGCCCATTTCTATTTAGTCTCTTCTAGGCTAACTCTCGCACCTGGACTAGCCCATTTCTTATCATCTGTGTAGCACTGGTCTTACTGGGAAGATTCTAGCTTACGTCCATCCTGGGTCGGAGCTTCATCACGTGCATCTTCCCGGGAGCGGGGAGCATGGCGTCTCTCTGAGGTGTCTGCTCCCGAGAGGAGAGCTGTGGAGTCTGAGCTCACTTCCTCTTCCTCCCAGCATTCTGTTCTGTTTACTCCACCTACCTATGTTCTAACCAATAAAATGGGCCAAGGCAGTTCCTTTATTAGCCAATGACCTTCCTCCATCACATATGGATATTTTAAACATTTTGAAAAGATTGATTTACATTTCTTTTTTGTGTTTCAGTGTTTTGCTTGCAAGTATATATGTACACTACATGCATGTGTTATGCCCAGATCTGACAAAGTCCCCCAAAAACCAACAAGGAGACCAAGTCCTGTATGTAAAGCAAAGAGCCTTTATTCTACACAAGTTTGCAAACTCGGACCGTCTGTGTGCCCAGCCTATTGGAATAAACGGAGAGCCCCGAGCTCAGAGTTGGGGTTTTATAGTAGTAAAGGTGGGGGTGAAGGGTTTCTAAGGCTCAGGACCTTTGAGCGGCTGACATTTGTCTAGAGGTGTCCTGATGAATGTGTGCAGGCAGGTGATCCTGATGGAGGAGGGTCATTGGCTAATAAAGGCACTGCCCTGGCCCATTTTATAGGTTGAAAGATAGGTGGGAGGAGTAGGCAGAACAGGACGCTGGGAGGAAGAGGAAGTGAGGTCAGAGTCTCGATAGCTGTCCTCTCGGGAGCAGACGCCTGAGAGAGACGCCATGCCCCGCTCCCCGGCAGACATGAAGCTCCGACCCAGGATGGACTAGGCTAGAATCTCCCCGGTAAGCACGCCTTGGGGTGCTACACACAGATGATTAGAATGGGCTAAATTAATATGTGAGAATTAGCCTAGAAGATAATGGGCCAAGCAGTGATTAAAAGAATACAGTGTCTATGTAATTATTTGGGGGCATAAGCTAGCCGGGCAGGCGGCTGGGGTGTTGGGGACGCAGCCCCGCCGCCGCCCTTATTACTACATGATCCTATCTACAGTGGTTGGAACATTAGGTATTTCCTTTGGATGATCTGTTCCTGGGTAAACTCACTTTGTGGTCCTTCCTGCAACCAGGTATTGCCTCAGGGTAAACTACTGAGACTCTGGCCTCCATTAAGCTTCTCATGTCTGGGTCCTACACTGGCAGGTGAGAATGGTTGGAAGTAAAGAGCTTCCTCTGGGTGGTCTGTTCATATTAAGCCCATCATGGTTGGCTGAGTCCCACACTTCCCCCTTCACAACCACCAATGACGGGACCCAATCATGGGTCCCGCTTGCCCATGGGTTTTAAGGTAATATTATTGGGACATAAGAACTATTTTAGTTAATAAATCCATTAATTGACAATTCTGGGCCTATTTTTCTGGTATATCAACAGGCACTATAGGTAGTCATCTTGTCCCCCATGCTGGGAGTTCCCCCTTGTCTCAGCCTTTCAACGTGTTCTGGGCAATGTGTTCCTTTCTGCAACTACTTCCGCTGACATTAGGGCATTGTTATCAGGGCCCGAGTAGGATGAAAGGCTAGCCAAAGGTAGGGAGGGAATTCAGGCAATGGGGCACTCATCAGAAGCACCAGGTTCGCATACTTCCTGGAAGGGACAGGGAGCATTCACATCAGCTGGACTGGTCCACGTCAGCCTTCAGAATGTCCAGGGCTCACAGTCATTCAGAGCAGGTTGTAGTCAGCAACTGATGCTTACTTGTGTCTGCCAGCCAAGTGGAAACCTATCGACACTAGTTCAAATTAAGAACAGAATTTTTGTACTTAAAGAAAAATAAGCTTGCATTTCCTAACAGTCTATAATAAGTTAACAGCTTTCATAAGACTAGAACTTTACATTCTGTAATGATTTTGAATTGAAGCTAATAAAGAAACTGGATTAGTCATTCTGAAGGTAAAGACAGAATAAGTTTGTATTCAGTTGTTAATGCTGTCTCCTTGGAAGACAAGGAAAAAGTCCCAGAACAGGAGGGAGTCTAAGGGCTAACATTGCCCTGGGGCAAACTGAGACTCAGGTCTTCCTTCCTGCTCCTCTGTAGAACCCATCTTGGCTGGTGTGTACCAAGTAGCCCTGGGCAAGCTGCCCTGGGCCCTACATTTTCCCCTTCACAAGTACCAATGACAGGACTTGTAATGATTGTTCTGTCTCTTTAAGAGACAAGCCACACCCACTCCCTTCCCCATCTGCTGAGACAGGCTGATCTTCAGCTTCAAGCCTGAGTTCCCTCTCTTTTCTGTCTCTCTCTCAGAGAGGCAGCTTCCGTCTCTCCCTTCTCTCTTTTCCTCTCTCTCTCTCTCCCCCTCTCTGCTCTTCTCCCCTCCCTTCCATAACCACTGAATAAATATTCAACCTCACTCTGCATGGTGTGCCTATCTATGTCTCTTGCCTGCTGCCGTGTGGCCGTGTGTCTCCCTGCCCTGGACCAGCTGCTGGTCAGGGACCTGCAGCCATCCCTGCCTGGGACTGGCTGCTCTTAGGGCCTGCCGCCTACCGCCACATTGCCTGCTACCACCACTTGGGGACCTGCAGCTTTTCTGCTGCCTGCCACAGCTGGGGATCCTGCAGCATTTTTAATAATCCATTTCAGGACTCAATCATGGATCCTGTCTTTTCAGGGGCTCAAGGGGGGTGATACTGGGTCCTCAGTACCAGCAGTTGAACAGTATTGACCTGTTCTTGAACAAAAGCCATCAGTCTGTTGACAAGGCAGGGTCATTTAAGGGCCTGTTAGAGCTGAAAGTAGGGTGGTTAACCAAGGAGACCAGTTGAACAAGTTTTCATACCTTCCAGCTTTTGCATGAGCGTTCTGTTCTCCAACATTAATCTGTTTTCTTAACAAGGCCATTGAATCTCTGATTACCCAGAAGTTATTGACACAGAAACAATGTTCATCCCCCAGGGCCGCACATGGGCCTTCTTGTTGCATGAAGAGGAGGTCCAAACCTCTTCAATTCTGCAAGGCAACCTCAGCCAGAGAATCTAAAGAGATCTCTAACTTGAGGACAGACTGTTCTATGTTTTTGAGATCCGAATTGATGGCCGACTGTAGGGCCTGATAGGCTGAGGTGCCCACCCCCATTGCTCCAGCTATGTTCAGTCCTATCAGGGAAGAGTGCAAGACAGCTGTTGCCTTCATAGCCCGTTTTGCCCTGGCAGGAACAGGGGATAGGGTCAGTTCCATTCTGGTCCCTATATAGTATTTTATGTTGGGGAATAATTGGACCACTATGCAAAGACCTTGTCCTGTGTTAAGGACTGTCCCATGGATGGGGAATGAGCCCTAAAGTGCAAGCCCACCATACAGCAGATGCTGAATAAAGGGTGCTATTTTATATGGTGACAGTCCTCACATAGGGCTTCATCAAAGATGGTTGAGGTTTGAGCGTTTGGGGGAGCCCTATCTAGGTCAGTTGTCCATTGTATCCCTTTACAGGGTCATGCTATTCAAAGGTGAACAAGGACTGGCCCTTAGGGGATAGGGGCGGGCTGAAGAAAGCATCTTTGAGAATCTTTGAGATACTGTGTACCAGGCTCAGGTGGGAGGAAGTAAGCTCAAAAGAGTGTGTGGATTTGGCATGGAGGGGTGAATATCTATAACCCTGTAACCGATATCCCTAAGTTCCAGTATGGGCCCGTAATCATCGTGGAGGGGTGAACATCTATAACCCTGTAACCGATATCCCTAAGTTCCAGTATGGGCCCGTAATCATCATGGAGGCGTGAACATCTATAACCCTGTAACTGATATCCCTAAGTTCCAGTATGGGCCCGTAATCATCATTCGAGTTTGGCTTTTTAATAGGGAGCAATGGAGTAGTCTAGGCTGACCAGCAAGGAACCAGAATTCCTAGTTCCGTGAGGCACCTGATGTGAGGGCTGATTCCCTCCGTTGCCTCCCAGGACATAGGGTACTGCCACACCTGGATGGGGGTGGCATCGGGCTCGACCTCAATGAGCACGGGGCTCAATGTTTCACCAAGCCCTTTCCTCCGGGTCTCCGAGGCAAAGGCCTCTGGATATTGGGCTAGCCTTGTGGCCACGTACTGAGTTTTAGTCCTTATGCTTGTACTTTCAGGGGCCAATTCCTAGCCCAGTGTCCCATTTCCTTGCAGTAAGCACGTTGATCTTTCTGCAGCCTGGGGCGCTCCCTCCCGTGGGAGTCCTAACCTTGGCTCCTGGATCTCCAGCTGTGACTCTCTTCAGCCACCACCCTCCTCTGTTTATCCTCCAGGGGTTTCTCTGTTGTTTGTACTCTCTGAGCTGCAAACAGCTCCAGGACGCTCTTTATCTGCAATCCCGTCTATCTCCTGTGACTTGTGCCTAATGTCAGGCGTGGCCTGATTAACAAAGGCCAGAACCGTGGCTGACCTGTTCTCCTCTGCCTTAGGATCTATAGGGGAGATCGCCAAAAATCAGGTCTTCTGTCCTAGAAATGATAGATGTGGGTCAAAGCTCTCCATCAGCCAACGGGTTCCAAATGCTGGCCTTGAAAAGATGGTTAAGTTTGCCCTTTTTAGTTTACAGTTTTTCTTTCTTTGCCCTATTTCTAAAGTCCCGAAAAAGCTCCAGAATCAAAGGTAGGGGGGTAGAGGTACTCTTAGTCTGTCCCATGTCGTCAGCGTCTAAGTCAGGACAAAAGCACAACACACAGACACACAGAACAATGAGCAAATAGTCCTCCCGGCGCCCCAGAGGCAGAACTGAAACTGAGAAGCCGGGAGCATCCCGCACGTCTATCTACAGACGTCTATCTATAGACACCAAAGAGATCCACTCCCATACAGGAGGTCCCTGTGATCTTTTTGCTCATCCGCATAGACCACCTACAGGCTCTTACAGTTTCTGGGCCCACTTACAGAAAGATATGAGACATGGAAAGACCTGAAACACAAATCAAAACACAGAAAACTTACTGGCTGGTTGAAGGCTCCATGGGTGGTAGTCCCAATGGGCTTGGAGGATCCAGAATGAGCCCCCAAATGTTATGACAAGATCTGCAAAGTTCCCCAAAAACCAACAAGGAGACTGAGCTCCATATGTAAAAGCAAAGAGCCTTTATTCTACACAAGTTTGCAAACTCAGATTCTCTGCGTGTCCAACGTACTGGAATAAACGGAGACCCCCCCCCCCAGCTCAGTTAGAGTTGGGTTTTTATAGCAGTAAAGGTGGGGTGAGAGATTTCTAAGGTTCAGGACCCCTGATTGGCTGACATTTGTCTAGGGCGTCCTGGTGAGTGTGTGCTGGCAGATGATCCTAAGTTGCAACAGTTGGAACATTAGGTATTTTCTTTAGATGAATGATCTGTTCCTCGGTGGTGCGTGGGTAATTTTAGTTTGTGGTCCTTCCTGCAACCAGGTATTGCCTCAGGGTAAACTACTGAGACTCAGGTCTCTCTTAAGCTTCTCATGGGTGGATCCTACACAGGCCTGTGCCAGTGGAGGCCAGAAGAGTTGTCAGAACCCTGGGAATGGAGTTAAAGACAGCCGTGGACTGCCATGTGGGTGCTGGGAACCGAACCTAGGTCATTTGCAGGAGCAGACAGTGCTCTTAACCACTGAGTCATTTCTCCGATCCAATAGCTAATTTACAAACAGATACAATTAGCTCCAGAACCAAAGGGACTAAATGAATATTACCTATGAGTGTCAGAAGCTTAGTTTCTTGAAGTATGAATAGTGCTATTATATAAAGCATGTTTTAAAACTGAGTTTGGAGTAAGTAGAACTGATTGTCATTAAGAAGAGGCACACCTTTAATTCCAGCACTCGGGAGGCAGAGGCAGGTGGATCTCTGTAAGTTCGAGGCCAGCCTGGTCTACAAGAGCTAGTTCAGGGACAGTTAAGGCTGTTACACAGAGAAATGCTGTCTCAAAAAACCAACACCAAAAAGAAAAAAAGAAGAAAGAAAGAGAAAAGAAAAAAGAGCAGCCTCAACCCTGCACAAAGTAGTACAGCTAACTGATTAAAGCTGGGCCCAGAAGAGGCAGCCCTCTCCAGGGAAGAGCACAGCAACTGCTTGTCCAGTGCCAAAAGGTCAGCCCTGACAACATACATACAAGTAACATTATGTGAACAAAACTGTTCCATTTAGGAATATATATGTATATACAAATACATATATACTCTCCATAGCGATTGATTAAGAAAAGAGTCCATGAACTTGAAGGAGCATGAAGAGGGGTGTGCCAGAGGGTTTAGACGGAAAAAAAGAAAGGGAGAAATGTAATTAAAACACAATCTCAAAAAATCAATTTAAAACAAAAAGTGCAGTTAATAGAATGGCCACCAGAGGGCGACAGAGGCAGCAGCACTTGCTACTCTGGGACAAGCTGTAAGAAATACTCTAATGGATAATGTATACATTCTCTCCCAATTCTTGTCTGAATTTCTTTGCTCCAGCATGATACAAAACACACGCAGAGAAAAGAGTGGAGGAGTTACATCTAAAGTCTGTGGTGCCTGAGATTTTTACAAATGTGATTCAATGTGTCTCTTCCGTGTCTAGTGGATGCTCACGGGGAGTGGCTGTGAGGTGGTGTGGGCCAGGTGACTTAGACACTTAAAGAACTTGGTTTTCCTGAAGACACAAGATGAGTAAGAACTGAGACGCTGATAAAGGGCCACGTAGGCAGAGGTTTAGGGTCTGGAGACAAGTTGTACGGGGATGGAATGGAAATGACTGCTTGGTGGTGAGGGTACCCTTCTCCAGGACTGCCTTGTGGTGTGTGCGTGCGTGTGTGTGCGTGTGTGTGTGTGTGTGTAGGACAGAGGACAACCTCAAGCACTGTCCTGGAACTTGCAGTTGTGGAGTCAGCTACAGTCTCTCCCCTGACACCTCTACACCTATTTCCCCCTTGCCCCTCCCCCCAATTGTGTGGGAATTGAACCCAAATTCTTACGTTTGCAAAGCAAGCACTTTACCAATGGCACCATTGTTTTGAGTGGAGGGAAGAATGGGATGGGGAGGAGAGAGGGGGACGGGTGGGGGGAGAAAAGGGAGGGAACTATTTGCATTTCTTTCCTTAACACTCATTTCATGGGAAAAGAGCAAATGGAGCCTGTTTGAAGAAATTCCCAAGTCAGAAAGCTCACAGCAGTTTAGAGAAGGGGGGTGTTAGCATGAGCAGGAGAACAACTCCCCTGTTTTCCCCGGGTACTGGCTACACAGGAGCATGTGTGGCAGCCTAGTATTCATCCTTCTCTGACCTGGACAGCTGGCAGGCTGCCATTTTGCTGTCCTCCAGCTTGGACTGGATAGCCTAGTGGTAATAATTAAGAAACAAAAGAAAACAACAACAAAACAGATTACAGGAGGTGCACAACCCCCTCCACAACGGAAGGAGGATGTTTCTATTGCTGCCACATGGGGAGTTTGAGCATCTTTAGAGACTCCTCTGAAGGGAGGTGCTGTGGGCACCGCACAGGTTGGGTTGTGAGTCCCCCCATTCTGCTGCGTGCCTTTGAGACTTTGGAAGGATTCTGTGCACTGCTTGAAGGGCACAGACAGAGGAGAGGATCCCTAAAGTCCAGTGTCGGGCAGAAAAGAGGCAAGCCAGGCAACACATGGGATTCCAGAGAAACCCGTAGAGAAAAACTTCAGGATAAGCCGCTGCACTACTGCCACCTTGAGGAGCCGGGGAGAATTACAACTACACCTGCCAAAGCTGCCCCTGGTCCCCAACACTAAACTGCCCCCCTTCTTGACTTTGAGACACTAGTGAATTAGGGGCATGGGCCCAGGAAAGAAAAAGAAGCCAAAGTTACTTCTTGTAACTTGCTTTTAGTTCTACCTTTGTATTGGGCAGCTTTACCGTTTCACTTAAAATCACTTATGTGTGTTTTTAATTATGTGTAAGAAGCAGAGGGAGCCATAGACCGCTGTGAGACTCTGTCTTCTGGGAATGTCAGCAGCTATACCCATAAAGTCTCATCAAATGGCTGCACCAACGTGAGCTGGACAAGGACATCAGAGATCGATGTGTCAACACGGGCAAGGGAAAGGCTACAAGACCTCAGCCCACACAAGATCTAAGGGAAACGGAGAGCAGGAGAAACAGGCTTCTGGGGACAGCACACCAGCGGGCTACCCAATACCCAACGGCCAGCCCTGAAAACACACGCAGAGTGACCTTCTGTAGACTGAGCAGATATGAAGGAAATAGGTGAAATGTGCTCAGGAGCTTGATATGAAAAACAGCAAGGAGGGGTTTATGAGAGGGTCCAGAAGGAGGAAAGGGAAGACAGATAGAATGTAGTTACAATCTCAAAAAGGAAGGGAAATAAGATAATTTCTGTGTCTATGTGACTGTGTATGGTTTGTGCACACGAGTGTGCAGAGCCTTTAGAGGCCAGAAGAGGGCACTGAGCCCCCAGGAGTGGCCTGATGTAGGTGCTGGGCACCAACTCTGATCTGCAAACGCCACCACTGCCTGCCTGTCATCTCCACAGCCCCCATATCCTCATTGTAATGGTTTATTTGAAATGATTTTATGTTCCCACCAGCTTCTTTTCCATCACCTTTGTTTTCTGAAACAAGGTCTCACTCTAGTCCAGGCTGGGCCATGTTACAGGGACATCACACTCAGAGTAATTCCTGCCACAGCCTTCTGAGTGCGGGATTAAAGGCAGGAGCTACCACCTCTAGTCCCTCCTGCCACAGCCTTCTGAGTGCTGGATTAAAGGCAGGAGCTACCACCTCTAGTCCCTCCTGCCACAGCCTTCTGAGTGCGGGATTAAAGGCAGGAGCTACCACCTCTAGTCCCTCCTGGATCACATTCGTTTGTTTGTTTTTTGTTGATGTTGTGTTTGTGGGGTGGTCTTTCTTCTCTGCTAATTTTTTGAAACAGTCTCCCCAGATAGCTCATCTGGCCTGGAACTCTCTGTAGACCAGGCTGGCCTTGAACTCAGATCTGCCTGCTTCTGCCTCCTGAGTGCTGGGATTCAAGTTGTGTGCCCCATGCCAGCCCTCTCTGTCTAGAGGTTTGCATGGATTTCTTAGCTGCTCAGCTCTAGGTAGGTTTTTGTTTCCTCGGCCTCCAGAGGAAAGGGATTCTGTCACTTGCTGGTGTTTTAATCTGTGGCTTTGTTTGCTCTGAGGCCAGATCTTTCTCTGTGCCCCAATATCCCGTTTCTATGCACACACATCGCTGTACTTTGTTGTTGGCCTGAGATATTTTCTAATTTTCACACTTGGGTGTGTGTGAAATTTCACCTATTTCCTTCAGATAAAATGATCTAGAATTTTCCTTGGTCTAATGAGTCCACTGTTGTCCGTTTAGTGTTGTTTGGCTTTGTTTTAGGCAGTAGCCCTGTTGACCCGGAACTGGCTTGTAGACCAGACTGGCATTCACAGACATCCTCCTGCCTCGAGGCCTAGAATTTACAGAGATCCTCCCACCTCTGCCCCCAATGTACACCTGAGGGCCGGGATTAAAGGCATGTGTCATCACACCAGACATTTGTCACTTAAATATGTTTCCTTTCCCACACCACCCACTTATCTCCAGTAGCAATCTCTCCTCCTCAGAGCCCCTCCAGCTCCCTTGGGGAAAGAAAGATGGATAGCCTGGCTTTTGTCTCTGTAACACTCATGTTGTTCTTGTGTGTGTAACGCTCCTGTGTGTTGTTTTGTGTGTGTAACACTCGTGTGTGTAACGCTCGTGTGTGTTGTTCTTGTGTGTGTAACGCTCGTGTGTGTTGTTCTTGTGTAACGCTCGTGTGTGTTGTTCTTGTGTGTGTAACGCTCCTGTGTGTTGTTCTTGTGTGTGTAACGCTCGTGTGTGTTGTTCTTGTGTGTGTAACGCTCCTGTGTGTTGTTCTTGTGTAACACTCGTGTGTGTTGTTCTTGTGTGTGTAACACTCGTGTGTGTTGTTCTTGTGTAACACTCGTGTGTGTTGTTCTTGTGTAACACTCGTGTGTGTTGTTCTTGTGTGTGTAACGCTCGTGTGTGTTGTTCTTGTGTGTGTAACGCTCGTGTGTGTTGTTCTTTTGTCTGTAACACTTGTGTGAGTTGTTCTTTTGTCTGTAACGCTCGTGTGTGTTGTTCTTTTGTCTGTAACACTTGCGTGAGTTGTTCTTTTGTCTGTAACGCTCGTGTGAGGTGCTGTCCTCCTCCCTCTGATGCTAGGTAAGCCTGTTTTCCACTTCCTCTCCCTCAGTGACTCCTGTCCTAATTCCCTTTCTTGTTTCTTCTTCCTGCTAACCCTGTTTATTGCTGGAGGTGACCAGCTCTGGGCATTTATGGTGTTTTTGCTGCCCCTATTCTCTAGTAGAATTCCCCTCCCGAGAGCCGGAGACTCGTGCAGCTGAGACTGCTGTGGAGTCCACACTCACTGTATGGCTGAGGATGCCATTGGCTCTCAGTCTTTCTTCACCGCTACAGTTGTGGTCACCCATGGGCGTCACCAAGCTCAGCATCCCTTGCAAAGCTGCCCCCTCAGGATGGCTACAGCTTTTAAAGGGTGTGACATACATCCACTCTCTGGAGAGGCCCTGCCCACTGGTGTTTGCTGTCACCCTTCTCTTATATCCTCTTTTCTCTGTGTCTGAGCTTATGTCTATATTAAAACCCCCTTAAAATTAACTTCACCTTTGCTTCCAAAAGCAAACCAAAGATCGTGACATGACCCTGGTGTGAACGCTATTAATATGTTTCTGCTAATGCAATCTTCGCCTCGTTTGCTATTCATGCAATTGAGTTAGATGGGAGGGAGATATCTTATTTTTAGGTTTGGCTGAACTCTAATATTTAAAATTTGGACTCTCTCATTTCTATTTGTCATTGGTATAAATTAAAAGTCATAATATTTAAGAGTAGTCTTGCTTGAAATGCAGCTTTTGAATAAACTGATTTGATTCGAGACCTTGTAATCAATATTCTATTCAGCAATCAATGGAACAGAGGCAGACTTTTTGAATAGGTGACTTGAGAGATGACGTGGTTTGGGTCTGAGAACTGGTGTGGGTTCTCCAACAAAGGCACCAGGGGAATTGGCAGAGGAGGCTTTGAAGGCCATGGACCAAGCTTGGAAGGTTCCATACAGTGAGGAACAGATCTAGGACTGAGGACGGACACTTCTTTAGTATCCACAGCATTTAAGGTGGGGATCAAGTTCGTTTTTCTCAGGGTGACAGAACATGCATATTGTATGAATACTGTATCCTTATTGGGTAGTGAACAGAATGCTTGACAATCACACAGGAAGCCCTAGGTTTGGTCCCCAGAGCCAATAAACCTGGGCACGGTGGTGCAGGCATCGTAGTGCACACCCGTAGACCCAGTACATGGCAGGTTTGGGTGGAAATGTTTTTTAAGATAGGGTTTCTCTGTGTAGCCCTGGCTATCCTGGAACTCACTCTATAGACCAGGCTGGCCTCAGACTTACTGACCTCTGCCTCCCAAATGTAGTAATTAAAGGCGCGGGCCACCACCACCCGCCTAGTCCACTTCTCCACGCCCGGGTGCTGGAATTTGGGCATGTGCCAGCACTAGCTGCTGTGCACTAATTTTGATTGCTGTCAGTGTCTTCGAACCCTGTGGCTTGTTAATGGAGGTCCTTTCTGTATGACACATACTGAGAACAGCCAGTGTTCACTCTCCCTTTCTAACCTTGGGGTTGGCTGAATAAGATGAGTGGGTGATCCCATTGCCTCCAGTGCCATCTTGACCTTGATAACGTGGAGACACTTCTTGGCTGCTCCTACCCATTTCCACAGCAGGAACACTCATTTCTGTCCTGGTCAGATGTTCTTTCTCAAACACAGCACAGAACTCCATCTTCTGCCTTAAAAAGAAAGAAGTCTCTGGAAGGCTCCCCAACCTCTTTCTGAATTTTAAAATGACTGCATCTGCATCCACCTGTGTTGCTTGAGGACATGATCGTGATGACAGAAAACCCAACTGTGCTTACAGAAGGTTGGGGTCAAGAAACAAAAGGAGGTGGAAGACATGGAAGAGCCCAGACAAAAGTACAAGTCACAGCAAAAGACCTCTTCCCAGTTCTGGTGCAACCCCTTGTCCTCTAGGGGGCGCTGTAATAAGTGCATTGAAAGGTATTATTCTAATACAGGCAACAATTGCAATTAGTATCTAGTGAGCACACTGGATATATTTAGAATATCTACAGAGCCTAAATATTCACACAATGTGAAGAATTGTAGAGTAGTTTTGGTTCTGTTGCTGAGACAGGGTCAATCCTCCTGGTTTGGCCTCCTCTGTTCCAGGATCAGTGCCAAGTGGCTTTCAGTTAAGTGAGAAACAGTGTTTTGGGGAGAAAGGAATGTGGATGAATCTCACTTTTGGAATGATTTTAAGAAGGGTACTATTCTGTTTATTGAAGTAAAATTGAGGCTCTAGGTATGGCGATTCAGACTTGTAATTCTCAAAACTCAGGGATGGGGAAGGAGGATAGTCAGTTGAAGCCAGCCAAGACTACATGTGAGACCATCCCCAAAGCAAAAAAAAAAAAAGAAAAAAAAGAAAAAAAAAAGGCAAAACAACAAAACGTGAAAGAAAATCAACCAAGCCACCAAAACATATGGGACTGAGGTGTAGCCCCAAACCAGACCGTCTACACCACATGCCTGAAGGCCTGAGTGAGATGATGAGACTCAAGCAGAGCTAACAGCCATTATACTGTTTCTGATTTTTTAAAAAATGTTTATTTTTTGAGAATTTCATATATGAATACTGAATTTACACTACTCCACCCTCCTCCTCCACCTGGCTTCTCTCAAGTCCCTTTCCCCCAATTCACGGCCTTTTACTTTTAATTGTGACTGTTAAATACACACACCTATGTATAAATCTGTAAAGACGGTCTTCTGGGTTACTGTGGCTCGCATGTGTTTAGGCTAACCTAAGAAGCCATTGATGGCCTGTAGCTCTTCCTCCGGGGGTGGGGCCTTGTGACTTTTCCTCATTCAGTGTGGTCATGGGCATTGGTGTTTTCGTTTTTAGGTCTTGTTTTAGTTGACCATATCGTTGTGGCTTTCCTATCATTTATGGAAGACACAATGTTGCAGTCCTGGTCCTCCGGCTCTCTCAGGCGGAAGGGCTGGGCTGCAGCTGCGTCAGTTGGGGCGGATACTATGTGGTCCGTTGTTCTTAGCAGTCTGACTGGTTGTAGCTTTCTGTCACAGTCTCCTGCCGCACCACCGGGCTTCTGTGAGGAGAGCGAGAGGTACACAGCTCAGGTGAAGCCTCACACTCCGGGGGTGGGCCTTTAGTATGCAGGTGGCACTGGGGCCTTGCATTTTTTTTTTTCTGGTGCACACCTCTGTGAGCATCTGCTTGTCTGTGTATAAGTCGGGGTTCGCTAAAGAAACAGCTGAAGACAGGATGATTTACTCGATATGGGGTTTATTAGTTTGGCTGTCCAGGAAGTCCAACAATGGCTGTCTCATATGAGAGAGGCCAGGAATCCGATAGTTCCTCAGGTCACCAGGCTGGGTGCTCAGGAGGTCCACTCTGGCCCTGAAGGCCTGAGGGTTTCAGCAGAACCTGGTCTTCTGTCTGTGTTGGGATACTAAAGCTGGTTCTAATGTCTCAGCAACAGACTAAGGTGGGCTTGCCAGTGAGGTGAGGCCAAGCAGGCAACAAGCAAAACTTCCTCCTTCCACACGCTCTTGTCAGGGCAGCGAGCAGAAGGTGCTGTCCAGATTTAGAGCAGGTCTTCCTGCTTCAAGTATTCTGAGTGAGAAAAGCCCTCACAGGCTTGCCCAACAGTTTGGGGTTAGTTGATCACAGATGCAGTCAAACTGACAGCCAGGATGAATTAGCCACCGCAGTCTGTCATTAGTTTCTGTTTTCTCTCTTGGACAGGGTCTCCCATGTAGTCCTGCCTCTGCCTCTCAAGTGCTGGGCTTGCAGACCTGAGTCACCATGCTTGCTTTAAATATCTCAGATAATCTTGGACATGACGTTTGACAGGACCAGAAAACAAAACCAGAAGAATTAAGAATCACCAAACCTTATAGACCTGTACCATCACAAGGCCAGAACTTATCACAGTTTTTTTTTGGATTCTGACGTTCTTCCTTTATGCTACACTAGAGCTGGGCTGGCCTTTGGCTATGGGTATTGAACTGTAATCACTGGAAATCCAGAAAGTCAGATTGTGTTGCCAGCTGCACTTAGGAGCATGAAAGAAAAATGTGAATTGGAAATGCTTTTGGAGGTGTTAAACCACCTCTACAGTTCAGATTTGAACTTACAGCCATTCTCCTGCCTCTGCCTCCTGAGTGCTTGGATCCCAGACATCAGCTAGTAGGCCCTCTTCTGCTACTCTTTTAAAGCTCTGGCTCTTTTTTTATTTTCAGATCAGCCCCAAACTTTAGCTTTTTGTATTGTCTGGGTACAGTAGCAGGATACCTTCTAATTCCTCGTCAGCACTCAAGAGGGGGACAGCGCCAGCAACAGGAAACTGCCAAGAGGCGCTCCAAACCAGAGTGAGAAAGAATGGGGTGTCAGGAACGAAGTTTCTCTGCAAGGTTAAGAAATCACCGCAGGCAGACTGTCTTTACTCTTTCCTGGCAGCCACAGAGAGCGACGCTGAGCCCTCTAAATGAAGAGCTGTGCCTGAGCAAGGTCACCTGCCAGGGTCTGGTGACAGGTTATCTGTGCGAGTTCACGTCTCTCCCTGCGGGCCCTTCAGCCTGCCAGCCGTTCCTTCTGGAGGGATAGAACAGCCGAGACCCGGGCTCATCGTCCAGGCGCGACTCGGACTGGCCATCCCGCAGGAGTCTGTGAAGGAGGTTGCTTTTAGGTGATGGACAGATGCTGTCTCAGTTGGCTGGGGACCAAGGTGCCCCTGGGAGGCAGGAATGCCAGATTGGGGCTTGCTCCGTCAGCTTCCTCCTATCCCGCCGAATGGAATGTCCCTGCTGTTCCCAGACCCTACCCACTGTAGCTGGACGAGGGCGCCGTTCCGGGGCTAGCGGCGCCCACGGGACAGAGGGCTCGGCGCGTGGGGAGGAGGGCACGTGGGGAGGGCGGGTGAGCAATCGAGGGAGGTGGGCGCTGGGCTGGCGCTCCGGAGACCCGGGCTCTGCGCCCTCCAGCAGAGGCGCCGCACAGCAGAGTGGGCCACCGCGGCCACCGCAGCGCGTTCTAGGGGCTGGCAGCGGGCAGTGGAGGGGCGGCTGCGCCCGCGCAGCAGAGCCGAGCCCAGCGGAGCCGAGCGAGCGCGCAGCCTGGCCGCAGCCGACTGCCACAAGCCATCGCCGCCACAAAGAGCTCCCTGAACCCAGGCGGCCGGAGCTCCAGGAACTGTGCGGCACAGGAGGCTCTGAGCTGCGGACCAGGGGGAAGGGACCAGACTGAGGATGGCCCGGAAGAGAAAGCCCCCTAACATCCAGGGTGAGTCGCTCTCGTCCCCACGTTCACATCCATCTCTCGGCCCGCAGGATCGCAGCTGAGCTCAGCCAAGTGGCAGGCGGCAGCGGGCAAGAGTTTGCCTTCTGCGGGGGTAGGGGTGGGTGGGGAGGGGCGCCTTTGCGCGACGTTGTTTTCCTTCGCGTGCCTTAGGGACGCTCCGGGAGGAGTTTGTTGCTGGCTTGGAATCTGGAGACTCTGGTCGCCACACTCCTTCCCTACACCTTGGTTCGGGAACTGGTTATCTGTTGCTTCTTCCTGGCCCCTCCGGGCAGTGCCTGGAGGGGAGAAGCTACTTCTCTCTTGGATGCTGGAATCAGTCTCTCCTTCTCCAGTCCCCAGCTGCTGTCACTCCCTTCGTCTGCCTCTTTTCCCAATGCCTCGCTCCTCTCCTCTTCTTCATCCCCAGGGTGACAAGTTCTGCATCCATTTTCTCCACCTTCCCATTCTTAGGAGGAGACGGTGGTTTGGCTATCTGTTACTACTAGCCAGGTTCCTTGGGGGCTGCTATCCAGGTGGGCAAAGATTCCAGCTGGGTCTTGCCCCCTGTTGCTCCTTTGGCGATAGGCTTCCAAAAACTTGGAAAGTTGAGGGGTGGAAAGGATGGCAGGAGGTTATGGGAAAAGCTTGTTGCTGGAGTGACTAGAGGCACCTCTGCTCTGTCTGGGCAAAACCCTGGAAAGCTGCCTCCTGCGTGGCGCCGGTCAGCCTTGGGGAACAGGTGTTCTGAGCGCGGACTGGGAGACAGTGACTCCTTCGCCGCAACACTGCGGACAGAGGGAAGGCGGCGGCCGGGCACCGAGCAGTGTGAAGAGGGCTGCCTAGCTAGGCAGGAACCAAAGCTGAGCGTGGTGGCCAGGAAAAAGTGGCGGTGTTTGAAGTTGGACTTCAACCAGTGGATTCCACAGCCTGTGACACAGAGTCTCTTTATGATCTGGGGGCTATACCAAAGAGAACTGCGATCCTGAGATGAGAGCTGGGGCCAGGATGGCACACACTGGTCCACAGCAAAGCAAGGGCCTTTGACCTGCTTCTTGTTATTTCTCCCTAAACCTTGCTTCTGGAAGATTAGCTCCTCTCCAGGCATCGCTAGGGGAACACAACTTTACTTAGGTCCTCTGTCTGGATGTCTGGATTGTGAAGAATCCAATGGCTTACTGGGAAGGGTTAAAAATCATGATTCTAGATTCTCCTTAGACATCATTACAAACCACTGTGGGTATTTAGCTGCTGTGAAACTACCACCTAGGAACAGCGACTGTTCTTAAGTGACTTTTCTTAAAAAAAAAAAAAAAAAACAACTGTAACTCCTGGGCAGGGGTAGAGGCCTTACACGTCATGCCCCACTACTGATTACTCCGAGTCTGTAGAGGCCAGTGGAAAAGAACGAGTGAATTTATCCATGCAAGACACTTTCTCTCCTTGCCACAGAGTGGAGAATTTGTCTAACCCCAGACTGACAGAGTGCACGCGCTACACTTTATGAAACCATATGGCACCAGGGAACCAGGCAGGAGGACGCCTTTCAGCTCTGCTGATGTTGCTCTCCGCTGGCAGGAAGGCAGTTCCTCCTCTCCCTCCCCAGCCCGGCAGACTGCAATGGGCCTTGAAGGTGCAGAGTCTCACTTTAAGGTACAGGCTACCTGAGGGGTACCCACTAGCTGAGGAAAGTCATACTTTAGGAAGGATTCTTTTTAGTCAAGGCTTACAAATGAGGCCAAATGACAGTGACCTAACTAGAGACCTATGGATAGATACTGCACCTCTTCTCCTTCCTCCCCTCTCCTCCTGCTTCTTCTGAACACCAAGACAGCTTTGGTTTTTGTCACAAAGCAACAGCCCTTTCTAGAGTGAACCTAGCTGACAATGGAATGATTAAGAGACAGGATTTTGTCATTTACCTGTTAATGGTTGATCCAGGAACACAGATAACAAACTTCCCAGGACACATAGACCCAGGCAATTTCAGCACAGTTTTTAAGCCAAGGTTCTCTAAAGAGAAAGGTTGGCTCAAGCTCTCTTGACTCCTGTCTCTCTCTGCTAGTGCTGAGCTCCTTTTCATTTCAAAATTCAGATCATTTGCTATTTCTTAGAACAAAGATGCATTAAAAGCCTTTTGCAATTCATGACAGCAGACAGTTTGGCATGCCAATACACAGAGGGACTCAAACCTAGAAAGTTGCCATCTAAACACTTATGTCAAAGTTATACCTGTCTGTCCATCCACCTATCTATGTTTTTGCTTTCTGATACAAAGTCTTGCTGTAGTTCAGGCTGGATAGGAACTCACTATGTAACCAGTCTAGCCTTGAACTCATGGCAATCCCCCTATCTCAGACTTGTAGCTGACACAACAGGCATGAGCCATGCCAGTCTTCAGTCTTGCCCTGAACAAAAGTCCCTGGCTGCAGGCTTGCTGAGCTAATGTTAGAACAACCACAATACCCACCTGGTAGAGGGAAACTTCTGGGCTTTGGGGTGACTTTCCTGGATAATATCCATATCTTAGCAGTAACTATCCTGTGGCTGTGCTGATACCCTTTGCACGAGCTGTTCCTCTGCTCAGCTGCCCTGCCTGTGGGGAAGAGTCATGCTGCAGCTTGTGGCTTCCTGGGAGTTTCCCTGGCACCAGGTCCTCTCTAACCCCGAGATGCCTCTCATCAGGTTGTCTCTTTCCTTACTCTCCCCTTAGTCCCACGTCCAACCCACCTACCTTAAGTTTCTCTCCCCACTCCATACCCCCACCTCTGCCTCCAGTTTACCCTGGAGATCTCTTCTATTTCCCTTTCCTGGGGAAATCCATGCATCCCTCTTTGGGCCCTCCTTGTTATCTAGCCTCTCTGGGGCGGTGGATTGTAGGCTGGTCATCCTGTACTTTCCTCCTAATAACTATCTATGACTGAGTACACACCATATTTGTCTTTCTGGGTCTGGGTTACCTCACTCAGAATGATTTTTTTTCTAGTTCCATCCATTTTCTTGAAAATTTTATGAGGTTATTATTATTTTTTTTACAGCTGAGTTATAGTTCATTGTGTAGATATACCACATTTTCCTTATTTATTCTTTGGTTGAGGGGCATCTAGGTTGTTTCTAGGTTCTGGCTGTTACAATAATGCTGCTATGAACATTGTTGAGCAAGTATCCTTATGGTGTGATTGAGCACCATTTGAGTATATGTCCAAGATTGGTATAGCTGGGTCTTGAAATAGATTAATTCCCACTTTTTTGAGAATCTGCCATATTGATTTCCAAAGTGGCTGTACAAGTTTTCACTCCCACCAGCAGTGGAGGAGTGTTCTGCTTACTCCACATCTTCTCCAACATAAACTGTCATCAGTGTTTCTGATTGTAACCATTCTGACAGGTGTAAGATGATATCTCAGAATCATCTTGATTTATATTTCCCTGGCGACTAAGGATGTTGAACAATTATTTAAGTATATTTCGGCCACTCTTTTTTTTTTTGAAATTTCTTCTGTTGAGAATTCTCTGCTTAGATCTGTATCACATGTTTTAATTGGATTATTTGGTATTTTGGTGTCTAATTTCTTGAGTTCTTTATATATGTTAGAGATCATCCCTTTGTCAGATGTGGGGTTGGTGAAGATCTTGCCCATTCTGTAGGCTGCTGTTTTGTCTCTTTGACCATGTCCTTTGCCTAACAGAAGCCTTTTAGTTTCATGAGGTTTCATTTATTAATTCTTAATCTCAGAGTCTGTGCTACTGATGTTATTACATTCAGGAAGTGGTCTCCTGTGCCAATGAGTTCAAGGCTACTTCCCATTTTCTCTTCTGTCAGCTTCAGTATAACTGGATTTATGTTGTGCCATGGTGTGCAGGGCGACAGATGTGAATCTATTTGCATTCTTCTGCATGCTGACATCCAGTGATGCCATGGTGTGTATGGCGACAGACATGGATCTATTTGCATTCTTCTGCATGCTGATATCCAGTTATGCCATGGTGTGTATGGTGACAGACATGGATCTATTTGCATTTTTCTGCATGCTGATATCCAGTTATGCCATGGTGCTCATTTTGATCTCTCATCCAAAGAACAGCTTTTCAAAAGGGCAAATGGAATTTTCAGTGAGTCCAGGATCAATGTCTTATAAACCCAAGTCAGTTGAGTTGGCAATGGTGATGTTAGCCCTCCTCTGTCGTAAGAACAATCAAGACGTCTGCGGTGGTTTGAGATCTGAATTGAGCGCTTGGTTCTAAGCTGATGGCACCATTTAAAGAGCTTATGAAGCCTCCACGAGGTAGAGCTTTGCTGGAGAAAGCACTGAGCAAGGCGTGGGCTTTGAGGGTTCACGGCCTCTCCCCACTTCTAATTTGTTCTCTTTGCTTCTTGCTTGCCATTGAAGCTGTGATGCCCCAGCTCCCCACACTGTCTGTCTGTTGCCATGGCTCCCCTCAAGCCCAAATAAACTCTTCCTCAAGCTGCCTTTGGTCAGGTGTTTTATCTCGGCAACAGAAAGAAAGTGATACACCTTCCCTCTACGTTGCTGAGGTTCCAATTCTAAGCTTGGAATTATCTGTTTACCCAGCTTCTATGGACCGAGCACTGCTATGTGCCAGGGTGTGTGAAAAGCATCAGGCACATAGCCATGACCATGACAAGCCATGAGCCTCAGAGGGGGCTTAGAGGGGCAGGTAGTGCGTGAATCAGAAAATTTCATCTGGTGATTGATACCATGAAGAAGTTAAGCAAGACAGCGTATTTCGGTGACTGTGAGGTCACGTTTGGTTGTTGGAAGATGATATTTACATTGGGAAGGGAGTGATGGAGAGTGATTTGTACGCCAAGACCTGGAACACAACCCTGTAGACTCTCAGGAAGGAATGGAGCAGTAGCTGAACAGGTTCCTGGACAGAGGGGTGGCCAGTGTGCCTGGAGAGAAGGGTGTGAGATAAAAACAGCAGGAGAGAGCCCGGATCTTTTTTATTACAAAGGAGAACAGAATTTTAAGGGAAGTGAGAAGCCATTGGCTACTCACTTGATTTTCTGTCTATATCACAGTTCTAAAGAGGTAGAAAGCCAGGTGCCATGTTGCAGACTTGTAATTCCAACACGGGAAGGCTGAGAAGGGGTGCTGTGGTGTCGGGGTGCTACGCCACATGTTTCCAGGTCTTTAGCTCCAGTTCAAGGACGTGAAATAAAGGCATGCACAGCTTGCAATGCAACAAGGAAAATTGCTCCAAAAGTAAGATGACTACAGAAGGAAAGACGTTGTCACGAGTGACAGTGACCACGTGAGGGACAGTGCTCAGGGACCCCAGGTCTCAGGAGGAAGGAGGGATTGTTGCTAAGAAACGTACCATGCACAGGTCTTTGTTTCAATTGACAGATTTAACTCGTACAGCCTTTTTTACACTGCACCTGCCCCTTCCCAGAGAGCATCTGGTTTTAATCCTGCACATGCCTGGTTATACAGAGGTGTAAGATGGCAAACAAGGTTTCTCATTGACGTTCACTTAGAGGGTGTGATGCGCCTTACTGTGAACACCCTCAGAACTAACCCAGGCCGAGGCCCAGCCCCCTCTAACTGGCCTGTGACTGAGTGGAGACTGCCCACATTGGATGGTGAGTGAAGGAAGTGGGAAAGCCCAATGTTTGCAGAGAGGTGTCTTGTCACCCAGTGCGAGGGTACTAGGTTGTGACAGGTTGATGTGCACATTGCCTGGAGAGGGATGTGTGTGTGTGCATGTGTGTGCGTGCGTGTGTGTGCATGTGTGTGTGCTCAGTGCACAGAGGGGAGAGTTCTAGGCTAACAACTGCCCAGATCAAGTAGAGTTCAGGCTCTCTCTCTCTCTCTCTCTTGAGACAGGATTTCTCTTTTAGTCTTGGTTATCCTAGAACTAGCTCTGTAGACTAGGCTGGCCTTGAACTCACAGAGGTCCACCTGGCTCTGCTTCCAGAGTGCTGGGATTTCAGGGAGTAAAGGCACGTGTCATCACTGACTGCCAAGTTCAGGCTCTTAAACCATTTTCTCACCCTGCCTCAGGAGGACTCAGAGTCAACTATATAGTGAGTTCCATTACAGTTTAGATCACAGAGTGAGACCTTGTCTTAAAAAAAAAAAATGAAAATAAAGGAAGTTGATTCCAGGGAGGTGGGTGGGTTTCTCTACATCACCTCCCTAGGCAAAGCAAAGTAAGGTAACCCAAAGACTTTTCTTTTCTTTGTCCTCCTGCCCTTTTTCCTTGCATGGAGAATTGAACTGATGGTTTCATACTCACTAAACAAGTGCTCTATACCCGTGAGCAATGTTCCCAGACCACTTGGTTTACTTTTGATATCTTGAGACTGTGTCTGGCTATGTAGTCCAGGCTGGTCTGTAGGTTACTATATAGTTCAGGCTTCCTTCCTGCTTCAGCTTCCCACATGCTAGGATTATGTGTGAACTCAGACACACTTCACTTTCTTCCTCCTCCTCCTCTTCCCTCTTATTTCTTCCCCTCCTCCTTCTCCCCCTTTTCCTTCTCCTGCTTCTTCTTCACCTTTTTGATGGTGGTGGGGTGGTTTGCTCTTATTATGCCTGCTGGCTGTCCTAGAACTCACTCAGTAGACCAGGCTGGCCTTGAACTCACAAAGATCTGCCTGCTTCTGCCTTCCAAGTGCTGGGATTAAAGGCGTGCTTCCCTGCATGTGGCTCAGACCTCGCTTTTCTAAGTGTTTAGTTATACTTCCTATTCCCTGTTAGAATGCACCAAGAATAGCTACAATATTTGTGGTTGAAACATGGTGTCTCGTTCCACAGAGAACAAGGATCAATTCAACAATTTGCTACTTCAATTTTTTACAGCGTGTGTGTGCATGTGTGTGTATGTGCATGCCATGGCATATGTGGAGGTCAGAAGACAACCTTCTGGTGGTGGCTTTTTCTTTTCGCCACGTGGGTCACAAGCCTCTAACTCAGCAGCAGAGACTCAGAGCCTGTACTGGCTGAGCTGACGGCGGTGATATGATTTGCTTAGTCTTGCCGACCGAGAGCAGCTCTCAGTGTAAGTCCATCTGAGAGAGTTTAAGAGTCTGAAGGAGGGTACGGAACATACTGCTCAGGGGTGGAATATGGAAGGCAGCTCATGTCTCTTAGGCAACAAAAGAAGCCCAAGAAAGGAGAACAATGTTGGGAGAGGGGGCACTGGAAACCGCTTAGACCCCAGACAATTTATGATTTTGCCAAGAGCCTTGGGAGCCTGGTGTGAGCATGCTGCAGAAGAAAGCCTGTCATTTAAGCTTGGAGGGCTGGCAAGTCAGGGCAGCTGCGCTTTTGGTGACCTATTACTCATGTAGCATTGCACATAAAACACTAGTATTTTTACAGTGTGTGTGTGTGTTTGTGTGTGTGAGATCACAGACCTTACACATGCAAACAGCCTGGAGTCTGAATAACTACCATTATCATGAGGGAGGGGCTGTGGATGAATTGGTGCTGAAATTTGGTCCTTGCGCCTCAGAACTCACAGTGCTGCCAAGGGGACAGGGCCTTCTCGGCTGCTTCTCTACATCTTAAGCCTTTCTGATGAGAAGATGGCCTGGTATTTAGGGATGACATAAATAATGCTTTGTTTTAAACCTCACACATCTACTCTCACTTTCAGAGGTCTGTTTCTTTGCCAATGATTATCGATGAAAAATAAAGAAAATTTGAAGTTCCAGAGTTTAACACTAAGGAGATACAGATCTCCTCCTGTGTTTTCTCCTGTCCTCAAAGTGGCCCTTTAGAGGCTGGTAAGGCTGATAGAATCTCAAGCACTATGTCACCAAGAATGGGGGCTGGTCCTTAGTGACACCGTGACATAATGCGTTTGTGACATCATTTTATTTTCATAGTAGTGACAGTCACAATGTCTGCTCACGGTTGACTTATTGAGGAACGGCACAGTGGGAGGTGAGTCAGATGGCCATAGAGCGGCAGCCTATGTCTGGAATCTGGAAGGGGTTTGCTTAAGTTTATCATTTGAAAGTGTATATTCTATACAAGTCAAGGAATACAGACGTGCACACATGTGTATATGGGCCTACATACATACATGTAAAGCCATAGCCACTCTTCACTATGCTATCCATACATATATTGGTATCTGACCCTCAAGAGTTTTGGTGTTACTTTGGTGTTCATCTTTAAGTCATTTAAGCACATGGTAGCAAGTCATCAAGCACCTCAGTGTCCTGAGCTTGCCAGTGGTGGATGCACCCCTGTTCTTCCCTTCCCCATGGAATCTGGGCTAAGCGAAGGCACAGACGAAGGTAGGGTCGCACACACTGATGCCCAGTCTCCTGTGTCTTCTGCCCTTGCACATGGCTCATTTTGAAGAAAAACGCTTCTGTATTATGAAACAGTATGAGCATGTCCTGTAGAGGCCATCACCTCCTGTGGGAAGGGGTTCTCCACCTCTGCCAAGTTTCCTGACATCTGAGCCTCCACTAGCATTTGCCTGAATTTCATGATTAACCTTGACCTGGGGCCACACAGCCAAGCTGTGTTTTTGGATTCTAGAATCGTAGAACTGGTAAGGAGATAATAGGTGTTTACTATTGTCTTAAGCTACAGAATTTTGTGTTAATTTGTTGCATTAGGTAACGAGCATGCTTGTAGCTATGGTTTCTGCATTTCTCTCTGCTGGGAGGCATGGGGCGCTCTTCCTTCACCACTGTGTACATACTGGGGCAGTATGAGAGAGAACTGAGCTGGCCCTGTAGTGTGGTGGGATTAGTGTGCTTGCTTGTGCCGTCTCTTTAAGGGTCCCCGGCAGCTTATCTGCTGCTTCTGGGCTCCCAAGAAAGAAAAGAAGGAAGCCATTAATTCACAGTCTTCATTAATACTCGATTGGCTTTGGATCTTAGCTCTTTTTTCTAATTAGTGAATTTCGCTTAGATCTGAATTAGTGCTGAGATCCCCAAAGTCCCTTTCATCAGCTGGTTTCCTTCCCTCCTTTCCTGGGGAATCTTTTGCTCCTGATCTTCAGTTCTGCTAGTTTAGAAGCTTGCTTAGAAGTCACCAGCCTAAAATCCAGAATAATAGAGAGAACACACAAGGCCTACAGCCTCTTATGAACCAGAATAATAAACACAAGGCCTACAGCCCCCACAGCAAGCCAACCTACAGATAATCCCTTACAGCTTAAACCTTCAATTCTTACCATAAAATGGATCAAGTTTGTGAAGCAATACATATGTTATAGTCTGGTTTGCCATTCTACAATGTATCTATACGTGAAAAAATGCTATCATACGAATATACTTTATTTGACAATTAAAAAAAAATCTAGAAGAAAACTCTTCAAATCTACTAATAAAACCTCTCCAATTTGTATTTAGACAACTCTTTCTACCAAAGAAGCCCTTTCTCTCCCCTCCCAGCGAGAACTTTGATGTTTAACTAGGAAATCCAGAGAGCTGGGTATGGTGACATGCATCCATAATTCCACTGTCTGGGAGGCAGATGTAGAAGGATCCTGACAGAGGCCAGCCGAGGATCTGTAGGCAGTTTAAAGCTAGCCTGGGCTACATAATGAATTTTGAAAAGAAAAGAAACCAAGAGAGAGGATAAAGAAAAGAAAAATAGCCATCTTGTCTACCCTTCTAAGATATTTGGGTGAGATAATTGTCTCATTTCACCCACCTGCTCGCGACCCTAGCTGGCCGTCTGCTCTGAGCCAGGCACTGTTCTAATCGTCCAGAGAACAGCACAAAAGTTTGCAAGTCAGATAGCAAAGAGGGTTCAGTAGCAGGCAGATTGTTGGTTACATGTGAAAAGCGCCGTGAGAGCAACGGTACAGCCAGGAAGGGGATCTGGATCACTGCTCCTGAGTGACGCCAGAGGGCAAGCTGGGGTGTCGATGATGTGGGGAGAGTCAACATGGTGGAGGGGCGATCCTTGGGAAGTCCCCAAGAGGAAAGCCATGCGTGACACTTAGATTTCATTGTCATTGCTTGACACGACCTAGACTCATCTGGGAAGAGTCTCAGCGAGGACTGTCTACAGAGGGGAATGTCTTCAGTTAGCTGATGTATGGGGATTTGACCCTCTGTGGGCAGTACCAGTCCCTAGGAAGGGGTTCTGAATGGTATGAGTGACAGAATCAAGCTGAGCACAATAAGCAAGTGAGCAGGCGCGTGTGTAAGCAGGCATGTGAGTGAGCAGGAATGTGTGTGAGCGGGCACGTGTGTGAGTAGGCATGTGTGTGAGCAGGCACGCATATGAGCAGGTGCACATGTTAGCAGGCACGTATGTGAGCAGGCACATGTGTGAGCAGGTGCACATGTTAGCAGGCATGTATGTGAGCAGGCACACGTGTGAGCGGGTACATGTGTGAGCAGGCACATGTGTGAGCAGGCACACGTGTGAGCGGGTACATGTGTGAGCAGGCACGCATATGAGCAGGTGCACATGTTAGCAGGCACGTATGTGAGCAGGCACATGTGTGAGCGGGTACATGTGTGAGCAGGCACACGTGTGAGCGGGTGCACATGTTAGCAGGCATGTGTGTGAGTAGGCACGCATATGAGCAGGTGTACATGTTAGCAGGCATGTATGTGAGCAGGCACACGTGTGAGCGGGTAGATGTGTGAGCAGGCACACGTGTGAGCGGGTACATGTGTGAGCAGGCACACGTGTGAGCAGGTGCACATGTTAGCAGGCATGTGTGTGAGCAGGCACGCATATGAGCAGGTGCACATGCTAGCAGGCACGTATGTGAGCAGGCACACGTGTGAGCGGGTACATGTGTGAGCAGGCACGCGTGTGAGTGGGTACATGTGTGAGCAGGCACGCGTGTGAGTGGGTACATGTGTGAGCAGGCACGCGTGTGAGTGGGTACATGTGTGAGCAGGCACACGTGTGAGTGGATACATGTGTGAGCAGGCACACGTGTGAGCAGGCACGCGTGTGAGCGGGTACATGTGTGAGCAGGCACGCATATGAGCAGGCACACGTGTGACCCGGCATGTGTGCACTGTTCTTCCTCTGCCCTTGACTGCAGGTGTGACAAGCAGCTTCAACCTCCTGCAAGTATTTGCTCCTTTTAGAAACTTGAAGGAGCCCTTTATGTAAATTTCGCTGTTTACTGAGTTGTGTTTTAATGTTCAAGTCTAAAGACAAGATACTATTTTTAAAACTGATGTTCCATTAATATCTTAGGAAACATTTATTACCATGTTGTCTTACAAAAAGGTTCCAGTTGTCTGAAATTTAGCTGATGGCTTTATATATTTTGTATATATAAGTTAAAAATATAAAAAATTATGAAAATTAAAAAGAAGCTGCTTGCTGGGCACGCATACGTGAACAATCCCAGTGTTGATAGCATCCTTCACCGAGCTCAGCTGGCTTGTCTTTATCCTTGCTGACCCACTCCCCTACGTCTTTCGTTTGCCCAAGCATTCCATCACATTCTTTCTGCTGACAACACCGTCAGTGAGCGTTTTGGTGGCCGAAGGACCACTGTGTTGTTAAAAATGCTGATAATAGATTGATGTGTCCAGGGCCATTGTGGCTGCCTGACTCTGACCTGAAACTGTCCAGAATCACCTGTGGAACTCAGCCCTGGCTTTAGCCACCACGAAAGTTTATGTTACTGAAGTGCTGTCGTGCCTTGAAGACAACTTGTTTTGGTCGTCCACAGAAACCCCAGAAAGGCTTGAGTGGCAGTTGCTCTCTGCATCTGAGTCTGAGATGGCAAATGTTTGAACTTCTGGGATCAGACTTCTGCTTGCCCCTGGTCTTCACTCCCAACTTCTTTCTCCAGTTTAGAGCTGCCTTCCCATCCTGACTCTGCCCATGAACTGTGAGGCCAGCAGTGTGGAGCTGGGCTACATTTGGGAGAAAATAGGCAGCTAACAGCTCTCTGTGGCTATATGTGTTTTATAAATGACTTCATGTCTTCTTTGCAACAAGATGATTTATATGCAAATAAGTGTTAGATGAGATTAAATTACCAGAGATTAAATTAGTGGAAAAAATTTAAAACTCTTAATTTACAGAGTTATTATTTACACTTGGATATAGTACTGTCCTAACTCAACTCCTATTTCTTTATTTGTTTTGGAAGGTGCTATCTGATCTTCGCTGATAAATAATTTCTCATGGTGGCACACACCTTTAATCCCAGCACTCGGGAGGTAGAAGCAGGTGGATCTCTGTGAGTTTGAGGCCAGCCTGGTCTACAAGAGCTAGTTCCAGGACAGGCTCCAAAGCTACAGAGAAACCCTATCTCAAAAAAACAAACAAACAAACAAAAAAAAACAAAAAAAAACCAAAAAAAACAAAAAAACCCAAAAAAACCCCACAAATAAATAAATAAATTCCCACGAAGATGGTCTTATAAACTGCACCTTGTTCATCTAGTAGAGGCCGAGAGCCCTTTAGCCCATCTTCTCCCACCCCATCCTCTTCCTGGCCCTTGCTTATCTGATGAAGTCACTCACAGGACTGGCCTTAGGTCTTTTCCTTTGCTGCTTTGTTTATCTGATGAAGTCACTCACAGGACTGGTCTTAGGCCTTTACCTTTCTCTCTTCCTGGCCTTTGTTTATCTGATGAAGTCACTCACAGGGATGGCCTTAGGTCTTTACCTTTCTCTCTTGCTGCTGTCCCAGATTGTATTCAGCGTTCATCATTTCTAGAGTACTAGAATTCCTTCCACTGCCTGATCTCCTCCTTGTAGACTTCGATCGATCTCCAGCCTGTTCCACCCTGCTGTGGACATGACATCTCTGAAAGGCGAAGCTGCTTGTTTTATAGCCCTAAATCCCAGAACAACTTCTCAAAGCCTGCGCATGGAAGAAACCGCATTTCACAGCAAAGGCTGCGAGTTTGGATCCTACCCGTTCTTTGCCTTCCTTCATCCCCCACATTCATTTTAATTTTGACAATTCATTCCTTTATTCTTCTATCCTTATGATGTTTGTTTTTTGTAATGTCCTAAATTCCCACATATCCTTCAAGACTCAGTAAAAATATCAATTCCCCTGTACAACTTTCCCACATCCCAGTCTGGGCTCCTTCCTTTGAGATAAGCAGTTTCTCCTCTTTGCTTCCATAATTCCTTATGCACCCCTCAAAGCCACACTTCTGGAAGGGAGCCAAAACAGGGCTTCCCCATGTGTCTACCTGAGCAGACAGGGTTTTTCCAGGTCTCTACCTGAGCAGACAGGGTATCTCCACATCTCTACCTGAGCAGAGAGGGTTTGTTTGGTCTTTGTTCTTGTTTGAGAGAAGCTAACGCATGGCCTTCATGTGATCTAGAGTAATGTGTGTCTCTTCTCTTGTGAAGACTTAAGTGGAGAGACAGAATGGAGTTGCCTGTGGCTGTAGGCAAAGAAGGGTCAAGAGTAGGTTGTCATGATATGTATCTACTTTATTCCTGCAGGTGGAGAGGGCCCTTTGCAAAGGGCTGTGTATGGAGGTCATGCTGTGGATTCCTTGGTGTAAGAGCATTCCTCAAGAGTGGACCTTTGGCCTGGCTGGATTGTAGCTCTGTAGTGGAGCACGGTCCTTACAGACAGTTCACTTTTGGGCTGGGGCTTAGCTCACTGGTGGAACCTGGTTTGCCTAGTTTACTGTTCTTCGTAGGGAACGACTAGGTCAGAAACTTAACAAATTGCCCAGGATTCACCGTTGTACCCCAGAGGTACCAGTGACAGAAGATATCTCAGCCAACTGGGAATTAAAGAGAGAGCTCACATTCTGATGGCTGCTGGGTCGGAGTATGGGGAGAGAAGAAAGCAGCACAAGCCATGCTCCAGGGTGCTCCCTGTGTCTTCCCACCTGCTCCTCCTATCAAGTCATCCCTGAGATGTCAGGAGGGGAGGAGACCCAAACACAACGTTAGATTAGTGTGCAGAATTAGACAAGACAGAACTTTCTAATAGCTGATGGCAAAGTTGTTGTCATGGAAAGAACTCTGAAAGAGGCTGTCGGGGATGGAGGAGGAGAGCCTGTCAGGATGTGTGAAGGTGGTGATGGGGCGTGGAGCAGTTTCCCGACTGCTACTGAGCCCAGCTCAAGTGATAATGACTTTTACAGATAAATTGTAAGGAGAAGGAAGAGATGGAAGGGAATGCTGCCTGGATTATAAGCAACTGAGAGAATTACTGCAGTAGGGATGCTTATTTAGATAAAGGGCTCAGTTAGTTTCCTGATGCCGTCAGACTTCAAATGTCTACAGATTTGGGGTTTGAGAGTAAGGGCAGTAACTCATTAACAGATTCTGTCCAAGACTGACTTGTCAGATCTCAATAAGCTTTTGTACATAACAGGAAGCCAAGCCTTCTTTTATGGACTGCTATATGCTTTTCCTACCGTCTCATCCTTTCATTTTTTTTGATTTATCATAGAAGCATTTTCATTAAAATTCTGAAATTACATTTCCCATTGCCGACAATGTAGCTTTTAAATCGTGGCTTATAATAGTGTCATTAGTGGTTGGCATTTTTATTTCTTTATCGTAGGGGACCCAAATGACTTAAGCCTTTTGAATATAAGCCAGTTCATTTAGCTAGCTCCATCATTTCCTAAGAGCTGAGATTTAGCATGGAACAGTTTTAACAGCTCTCTGATTGATTAGACAATGAACATTTGGGTTCAAACATATAGTGCATTGTAAGATTTGGGGCCCCTCTTCCAGTTCCCCCAATTTCTCTTTAAGCTTCTATCTACTAAGACTTGTATTTCTTGATCCTCTTTTGGAATGAAGAGATTAAATCACTGGAGTCATTAGCTGTTGAATTTAGCCCTTTTCATCAGCCTTCAGGGACCCTGTTTTATTGAATAATAGCACTTAAAAATGTTTACCAACTTAGAATTCTCCTAACTTTTTCATATTCTCTTATAGCTAGACTTCATAGGTAGCAGGGATCCAAGAAAGCAGCTTCTCCATAACAGAGTGCAATCCTGTAGGTTCTGATTTTTGAAAAATGAAGGCTGGGTGTGGTAGTCTATGCCTGTGATTCTAGGACTTGGGAGGGTAAATTTCAGAAGGCCAGGACCTCAGGGTCAACCTCTACTTCATAGTGAGTTCAAAGCCAACCCAGGAAATGGCCTAGCAGGTAAGTGTGTTTATTGCTTACACAGAAGACCTGAGTTTGCTTCTTGGCACCTACATCATCATGTGGCTCACAACTGCCTATAACTCCAGCTCCAGGGGATCTGACACCAACTTCTGGCTGCTACAGACACCTGAACTTACATGCACATACACGAAGATACACACACACACACACACACACACACACACACACACGTTAGGCATACAATAAAATATCTTTAAAATAGTATACATAAATGACCAGGACAGGCTCCAAAGTTACAGAGAAGCCCTATCTCAAAAAATCAACTCCTCCCAAACAGTATAAATAAATGAACACATCGATTAATAAAATACATTAAAAGTGAAATCGGCTCATAACTCACTCTTCTCTTTTAATTCCTATGACACCTTCCACAGCAATAGTGTGCCTTGGCCCTGTTTGATGCTAAGCCTGGTTACATGGGGTTTAGATTGTTTTCACACATGAATAAGGGTCTGTAGACTCACTGGTTAAAGCATCATGGCCAATACAGTGTCTTCATCTGACCCCTTGCTTGCCCTCTCTCTGTTTTTAATCATAATTGATTGTTTAGCACACTGCTGAGTTTTCTTCCTGATGAATAGGTTTATAAATCCTTCAAGATGCCATAATCATCTGTATTAGTCAGGGTTCTCTAGGGTAACATAACTTATAAATATCTATGTATGTATGTATGTATCTATTTATCTTTCATCTATCACATTTATTAGAAAGACTTACAAGCTGTGGTCCAGCTAATCCAACAACCATTGGCTATGAACAGAAAGTCCAAGAATCCAGTAGTTGCTCAGTCACAATGTTGGGATGTCTCAGCTGGTCTTCAGTATAGGCTGGAATGCCAAGGAAGTAGGCTCTGTGCCAGTGAAGGAGTGGACTTGCTAGCCAGGTGAGGGCAAGCAGCAAAGAGCAGAAGCTTCCTTCTCCTGTGTCCTTACATAGCTTTCAGCAGGTGTGGCCCGGACTAGAGGTGGGCTTTCCCAGACCAAATGATTAGAGGTGTACCTTCCCAGCTCTACACCCAGATCATAGGCATGTCTTTTCCTAGTTCAAACAGTCCAGATGAAAGGCATAGGCCTTCCTAAAGATATGGATTAGAAGTGGATCTTCTTACTCCAAATTAAACAAAAATCCCTCACAGGTGTGCCTGCCGTTTTTTGGGTTTAGTTAATTCCAAGTGTAGTCAAGGTGATACGGATGCAAAAGCCTGTATTCTTTTCAAGCTGAATTACTAACCACATCCCCAAATTTGACAAGAAATGACAGAAGCTGGCAATTTGTGTTAATGACTAAACTATTCATTTTTTTTTTCCTTCTGGGTAGGTGATTGAGATAAGTGGATTTCTTTTTTTCCCACTTGGTTTTGTTTTTTTCAAGACAGGGTTTCTCTGTGTAGCCCTGGAACTTGCCCTGTAGACCAGGCTGACTTTGAACTTATATATCCACCTGCATCTGCCTCCAGAGTGCTGGGATTAAAAGCATGCACCATTACTGCCTGGCCTTTTTCATTTCCTTAAAGTGCAGATAGATGAATTTTGACCTCACATTTTTTCTTTGTAAAAGTCCGTAGAGTTATTTCAGATTTACCTATCTGCGTGTCTGTCTCCTCTAAATAAACCTTATCTTTTGAGAAAACTTTCTTCATCTTCAGTTCTTTGAAAAACTTTCCTAGATCTTAACCTATCACATATGACTCTTGACAAGAGGCATAATTACTGGGAAAGGCATTTGTTAAATGTGTTATGTCTGTGAGAAAAGAGCTTTTGTCTGGGATTCACGAGGGAAAGGAATACATTAGTGTACATAAACAAGCAGGGGAGACTTTGTTCAGCAACTCACAGTTTCTTTTTATTCTACAGTCTCTGTTGCAAATGTCTGTATACTGGCTCATCTACCTGATTAGTCAAGGAGTTATTCTTTCTGTGAATTATTGCCTCTCCCTGTTATCCAAACATGACACCCTGCCTCTGGTAATCTGATGATCATAATTCAGAGTCCATTTCATTTCTAAGTGGAGACTACCTTGGGCAATTTAAAGGGCGGGGTTAATTCTTTCCTCTATAATTAGCATTTACAGCCTATTTTAATTAGGGTGCTACTGCTTTTAATTATTTATATGTGTGTTTCGGCCAGAGGCTGAAGGTTGCGTGTCTTCCTCAGTCACTGTCCACCTACTTACTAGTTAATTTGAGACAGGGCTCTGTGTATCTCAGGCTGGCCTTAAACCCTCTACGTAACTGAGGTGGGCCTTGACTCCTGATACTCCTGCTTACACACCTCAAATGCTGTAATTACAGGCATGTACTGCCATGTTTGGCCCTCCACCTTATTTTTAAAGAACAAATCTTTCACTGAAATAAGAGTTTATTGATTCGTGTAAACTAGCTGACCAGTAAACCGAGGAGATCTGTCCGTTTCTGTTCTCCCATTCTCAGACCCACAGGGCTAGGGTTGCACATTGTATCACCATGCATAGCTTTTAAAAAAAGGCATATTTCCATGCACGAACTGGCTTTTTGGAGCCCATTCCCTATGGGGAGATACATTGCTCAGCCTAGATTCACGGGGGGAGGGCCTTGGTCCTTTCTCAAGTGATATGACAGGCTTTGTTGACTCCCCATGGGAGGCCTCACTTCTCTGAGGAGTGGATGGTGGTGGAATTGGGGGAAGGTGGGGAAGCAGGAGGGAGGGAGGGGAGGGAACTGGGATTGATATGTAAAATAAGACTGTTTTAAAAATGAAAAAAGTTAAAAAGGTCTATTTTCTTTGAGGATTTCATATATGCAAACAATGATCATATTTACTCCCCTAAAATCCTTCCAGATCCTCCACACCCTCCAATCCCTGCTAATTTTGTATGCCATCCCCTCTTCTCTCTCCCCTGTCTGTCTATCTATCTATCTATCTATCTATCTATCTATCTATCTATCTACCTATGTCTTATAGCCCCCACTCCAATGTGTGCTGCTTATATACTCATAGATTTGGGGCCATTCACTGGAACTTGGCTGACCTACAATTTTAAAAATGACTTACATCTTAGAAACACACACACACACACACACATACACACACACACACACCCCTTATTTCCTTTTCCCAGAAGCCATGAACTATCCATGGATCCTTAGTTAGGGGTGGGGACTCAAGAGCTCCTTTCCACTCTATATTAGAATGGTGACTGACTTGATCCTGTGCAGGTCTTGTTGTGGTGGCATTTCATTTGTATTTTAATAAATAAAAGCTTGCCTGAAGATCAGAGAGGAAAACAGTCCCACTAGTCAGCCTTACAGACCAGGCAATGGTGACATATAACCTTTAATCCCAGTAGCCACACTAGTTGCTATAGAAAGTGAGTGGTGAACGCCTTTAATCCCAGCCCTAGAGAGGATTATAAAACGGGAGGAGACAGGTCTCAGTCATAGTCCCATCCTGAGATTCCTGGAGGCAGGTTGCCATTTTGAACTGAGGTCTTAGTACATTCCTATTTCAAATACCCAAACCTGAAATATCAACAGTTTTAAAATTGATAAGTAAAAATGTGCACAGTCAGCTGTGCACAATGTGATGATTTGATGTATGTGTATGTTGTGAAATAATAAAACATATCCATCACCTCAAATATTGTTTTGTGTTTTGTGGCGAGAATGCTTAGCATAAAGTCTCTTAGCAATTATCCTGGTGTATAGTCCATTACTGTAAACTGTTGTCTCTGGCTGCATAAGCAGAGCTTATTCTTCGGGTAAAACTAAAACGCAGACTACTTTGGTCATCAGCCCCACCACTCACTCGCCCTTGATGACTTCTGCTCTCCTCCCTGCTTCTGTGAGCCTTTTCCATAGTCTACAGAATAGGGAAACCATGCTCATCTGTGCTGGCTTACTTCCTTGTGCAAAGTTCTCTAGGCTTAGCTGATATAAACATCAGGATTGCCTTCTTTTTAAATCCCGGAGGAAGGGCTGGGGAGATAGCTGCGTTGGCAAAGCATTATCCTGCTTGCTTGAGAACCCGAGTTCCATCCCCAGAACCACATAAAAATTTCAGAATTGTGACTTAGACACATCATCCCAGCTGTGGGCTTTCTGGGCAGTCAGTCTAATCCAATTGGTGATCTCCAAGCCAATTGGAGACTATCTCCAAAGGGTTGAGTGGTCTTTCTCAAGGAATGACACCCAATGTTATCAAAAGGGTTGAGTGGTCTTTCTCAAGGAATGACACCCAATGTTATCAAAAGGGTTGAGTGGCACCCAATGTTATCCTTTGACACCCTCCCCACATGTGTACCTGTACACATGCAAACATGCATGCATGTATTTTTAAAATTAATAAAGACTGATTCACTTGCTGGTTTCATTGTATACATGTTAATATAGCACATTTTCTTAATCCATCCTTTTGTTAGTGAACACTTAGCTCAGTTCCATACCACCACTACCATCACCACCACCACCAACATCACCACCACCACCATCAACCACCACCACCACCACCATCATCACCACCATCACCACCACCATCATCACCACCACCACCATCAACCACCACCACCACCACCATCACCACCACCACCATCACCACCATCACCACCACCACCACCATCACCACCACCATCATCACCACCACCATCACCACCACCACCACCACCATCAACCACCACCACCACCATCACCACCACCACCACCACCACCACCACCATCACCACCACCATCACCACCACCATCATCACCACCACCACCACCACCATCAACCACCACCACCACCATCACCACCATCAACCACCACCACCATCACCACCACCACCACCACCACCACCACCACCACCACCACCGTCATTACCACCACCATCACCACCACCATCATTACCACCACCATCATCATCATCATCATCATCATCGTTACCATCACTACCATTACCATTACTACCACCGCTGCCACTATCACCATCACCACCATCATCATCACCATCATCGTCGTCATCATCCTTTTGAAACGAGGTCTTACTCCTCAGCACAGGCTGACCTAGAGTTCACCAACTGGCTCAGGATAACCCTGAAGTGGTTGTATCTATCCTGCCTCAGCCTCCCAAGCCCTGTAACTTCAGGTGTGTGCTATCATGCCTGGCTTGGGCCTGGACCTTGGTGGATAGATAATGCTGCCATGACTTACACACTTGTGTTCTTTCTTTTGACCATGCAGTAGGACTTGGTTTCCTGAGATGGTTCCATCCTCCCTCTCTCACTCCTGGATCACGTTCTTGTCCCCAAGGCTCTGCAGTGCTCCCTTCCCCACATTCTGCTCCTGTGGCCAACCATTCTAACAGACGCCTGAGGCTAGCTTGCGGTACATTGGTTTGCTGCTCCCTGGTGGGTGATGGGGGTGAGCATCTTCTCATACCTCCTCTGACAATTTATCGACCTTCTTTTTGAGAAATATCTCCTCAAGTTTACCAACTTTAAAGTTACTTGTTTTTCTTATTATCTGTTCCTTCCAAGTTCAGACATTAATGTCTCATGGAATGCATGATTACAGGTGTAGACCCACATCCCATCCCATCCCATCCCACAGGTGCTGGTCCATTCTCTTTCCTTCACTGTGTGTGTGTGTGCGTGCGTGCGTGCGTGCGTGTGTGTGTGTGTGTGTGTTTTGATGTAGTTTGATTTGTCTGGTTTAATTTTTACTGACTCTGTGCCCTTAGGTTTTATAGGAGCTCGTTGCTCAGGTCATAGACAGCATTTCTTCCTGGAAGTTTAAAGTACAGCGATGCGTATAACATATCCCCTGTTGTTGATTAGCTGGGGGATGGGATGCTTGGTTAAAAACTTGATTAATTGAAGATTATTCTGAGTGTATTTTAAATTAATAACTGACATAAAAATTGCAATACAATAAAATGCCCACACCACTTGAAGTATACAAAAATAATTAAGACTTTCTAATATTGTTTGAGAATAATTACCGCAAACACCTGCTACATAGGTAAACAGTGGTGCTAATTAAAACAGCAAGACTTGAGTTGGATTCGAAGGAACCACCTGAATACTGCTCAGATACTTGCTTATGATTCAGCTATATGTGAAGTACAAAAATTCAGGAATGACAGAGGGAGATAATGTAATGCTAAATTGTTTTAAAATTTCTGTAATTGATTATAGCGCTTGAGTAAAATTCAATCAGTTAAACTTGTTTGCTGATAATTTTAAAGAAATAATAGAAAATAGAGAGCAATGTGCAAATCATATGCCACTAAGAACTTCTGTAATTCTTCTTACTTAAAATGCACTTGGGCAGAGGTGAGGAATATAAAAATATATTTGAAAGCTATCCAAACCTGGCTCCGAAGACGTTATCCTTGTGGGGAATTCTTTGAAGCTTTATGGCCATGTGAGTTTTTAAATTAATTTAAATTAAATTAAAGATGTATTTATGTATATGAAAGTTTTGTTTGAATGGACATCGGCACATCACAAGAGGACACCAGATGCCATGAGCCTACAATTATAGATGGTTGTGAGCAATTATGTGGGTGCTGGGAATTGAACTCAGGTCCTCTGGAAGGACAGCCAGTGATCTGTACCAGTGACCAGTTCCTGGTCATGCAGTTTCAATGGTGGGATTATTGCATATTACAAACAAGGTAAACAGGAAAACATTAAGAAACAATACAATGTCATGAGCTGATGCACCGCTGAGCGTGTGTAGTGGGAAGTGTGGGGTGATTAGGTCCCCGGAGGAAGCAATGGACATCACTTACTGTCCTCTTCCGTGTGTCCCATCGTTTCCAGTGTTTGATAGTTGCTAACTTATTCAACTCTATTGCTTGATACACATTTATAGTTTCTATACTGTGAGCCTGATATTAGTTTGACCCCTAGGGATGTACACTGGAACAAAAAACAAAAGGACAGTCCTGCCTTTGAGTAATTTATGTTGTAGTTGAAGAAGGTATGCAGTCAAATCAATATTAGTAAGTAAAACATATGACATGCATTAAATGCGATTATATGCTATATAACAGGGGAGATATTGGACAATAAGGGGAATGTGCCTGGATGCCTGAATGAGGAGTCCTTTTATTTTAAGGTAGGCTTTTTTTTTTTTTTTTTAAAGCTCAGACTGGCTTTATAGCCCTGGATGACGGAATCTGGAATCCTGGAAAGCTCGGAATCCCCCTGCCTCAGCTTCCCATGCTGAACTTCCACACCCAGCTCCAATACAGCAGTGATCCTCCTCCTCAGGGAAGGACAGAGCGCACCTAGGAGAAAGCAGAGGGCTGTGTTTTCTAACATGCTACTTCATGCTCAAACCTCCCTCAGCAGCTCTGGGAAAGCTCTGGGAACAACCCCTCCCCACCCCCGCAGCTCCTGATCATCACACATTTCCCACTAGTTCATAGGAAATAGTTACTGCATTGGTGCAGCATCCCTGTGAACAAATATGGATCTGTAAATGAATAGCTGACCCACTGCTAACTGTTGAGCAGGGCATTCGCCAAGTCAGTGTGTGCATGGTTCACAGTCATAACACCACGTGTCTGTCACTTGGCAGTTGGTCTCATTAGAATAAGGACATCATAAAAATCTATTTTTTCATGAGTATAGTGGACCTGTTATGTTCAGAAGATGCTATTTCATTTTGGCTCTCTCTGACTCTGTCTCTTAAAAATCTTTCTGCCCCCTTTTCCATAGTGGTCCATGACCCTAGGAGTATGTGGTATATGTATGTGTGTGTGTGTGTGTCTGTGAGATAAATGTTTGTTCTATTTGGGGCTGAGCATTCTGTAGACACTCTGCACTTTTTCCAGCTGTGAGTTTCTGCATTAATTGTCATTCAATGAACAAAGAGACTTCTAATGAGTACTGAGAACTTCACTAATATATAGGAATTTAGGGAGTGCTTGTATGCTACAACTCTTTAGGAAAATAATAATAGTGGGTTCACTCCTGAGACCTAGGTCAACCATGTCTGAGTAGAGGACCCCGAGCCCAGGAGTAAAGGGACAGCATGAGTTAGAGTCCATGGCTTACTAGAAAAAAGAGGACATAGCTAGTGCACCATTCCTTTTTGACGATCTTCCCAGCACCCATGCCTTCTCTATGCTAACACCTCCAGTTTTAGCCAGAGGACTGTATCTTGTTCAGGAGACTATTCTACCTGCCCACAGGACATGTTTATGGAGCCTGAGAATGGCGCTTTAAGCAAGGCTAGTGGGACTCGGTAAGCACCGGCTTCTTCACCTCTGTTGGAGCAATGCTAACAGCATTAGGTCCAGATGCCTACGGGGATATTCTTTGCTAAGGGACCTTTATTGACAGTCTTTATCTCATTTTCTTCTTTCTGCCTGTGTTTCCAGGGGTCAACTCTCACATAAATTGCTTCTATTCAAGACCCCTTATCTTAGAGTCCTTCTTCTGGAGACCTCAAATGAAGATACCTTGGATTAAATCTTTTCTTTATTATCATTTTAATGAAATTTCAGGTAGAAAAAAATCATAAATTTAAGAACTTTTGTTATGTGGTCTCTGAATCCTCTTAACCAATAGCATTGTATTGGGCAGTTACTATGGGCCCGTGGGGGACAGAATAGTGAGTTAGATACAGATGTTGCCTGCCAGAAGTTTGTGTGCCTGGTAGAGACTGTGCCAGTGGCTTCACAGGTCCAAGAAATTATTTGCAGACCGTGACTTCAGTCAAGAGTTGGCTGTTGGGCCGGGCGGTGGTGGCGCACGCCTTTAATCCCAGCACTCGGGAGGCAGAGGCAGGCGGATCTCTGTGAGTTCGAGGCCAGCCTGGTCTACAAGAGCTAGTTCCAGGACAGGAACCAAAAGCTACAGAGAAACCCTGTCTCGAAAAATCAAAAAAAAAAAAAAAAAAAAAAAAAAAAAAAAGAGTTGGCTGTTGACAAGGGCAAAGGAGTAGATTTGAAAACAAAATTATGGGGCTAAAAACACTTTTAGAAAATGGCTGAACACAGACCTTCCTGACCTAGGAGGGGTGACTGATTCTAGAGAAGCCTCTATCCCACAGAGGAAGGCTCTGTGAAACAAGCTGAAGGCAGTATTAAAGCCCAGATACACACGCAGGACAAATTAACATTGTAGGAGCTGCTCATGTGAAAACGGATGGAGATTAGTGATAAATAAGTCATGCAGTTAGGGTTGGATCTGACAGGAAGCAGACATTCACTCTGAGTGTCTTCGAAGGGCCAATGCTGTGCTGAATGCTTTATTCTGTGGGAAGAGGCTTTTGCAAACGGTGTGAATTTCATCGTTTATTCTGGTGACCTGGGGATGGACCATGGGGTTGGGAGTCAAAGGACTTTGAGAAATGCCCGGGGAAAAGCTGTTATCAGGAGGAAACAAACTCCTACAAGTTTGGAGAGTGGGAAAAGCAGGAAGAATTCAAAGGAAGAGCTGAGGAGGTGGCTTGGTGAGGGAGCAGAGCGCTCGTTGCACAAGCGTGAGAGGCAGAGTTGGGATCCTGTTAGCCAAGCTTCTAGGAACTTCTTAAAGTGTAAGTAATGCCTGAGAAGGCAAAGAAGAGAAGAGCCTACACCCGGGCCAGTTAGAATCACACACCTGAAATCTCAACACCTGGGAGGTAATGGCGGGAGGACCGAGGGGTTCAAGGGTCAGTGCCATAGTTGGTTCTTGGACAGGCCTTGCACAGGCAACCACAACTGCTGGGTTCTTGAGTATTGTTTCTCCACCATCTGGACAGCACTGTCTTGAAGCAATCTTCCCTATACCTGGTTCTTATAGTTTTTCTGCACCTTCTTCCTTAACATCCCTTGAGCTCTGTAGGGAGGGATATGAGCTGCAGCTGTGAGAATTTGTACGACTTGCTTGTCTACTGCAAAGCAAAACCTCTCTAGTGAGACAAACCCTAAATGTTAAGCATTTGCTTCATGCTGTCTCTTCAAGGTCTTCTCCTTCTGTTTGTGCCGTCTGCAACAGGTACAAAGACATGGCGTTCTTCTAGTCTTCCACCGTCTGCTTACCTGCTTCAGAGCTCCTCTTCTGTGGCCATCCAGCAACACAGAAGTGACAACTTCATGGGAATTCTGCTTTCTTAGGATTTAGAAATAGGAACCACTCAAGACTCCGCATGCTTTACCCGCAGTCTCGCAGTTTCACACTCTTTAAACAAAGACGTGGTTGCTCATGGTCTGGGGTAATATAATCAGGCTTCTGTTGCTTGGCTGCCATTTGTTATTTCTGATTAGAACTCAGGCAAAAGCTTCTAACTTCAGACAGGAGGTTTTTCTGAGAAAATTCTGAGGCTGCCATATAAAACATGGAGCTATAGTTAAGAAAGTAGCTATACTTTTGTGTTCTAGATGTAGTTGTAGGAAAAAATGGTCAGCATGCCATCATGGTGGAGGCCAGGGTTGTTCGAATACCTGTTTAATCATGACCGTATGCAAACGTACCCATTTCTAGGTCACATAACTGTGAGGCTAGGGAGCCAGAGTGGGACTTTGTGGAACCACTTCCCACCATCGTAGCCAGTGAACACCCTGTACAGTAGATAGAGATGGATCAGTGTGATGCGATCTCTCTGGATTCATGCACAGCTGTCTATGTAATTGTGGTCACATTTCTTAAGCTCCTTTTCCATTAATCTCTTTTTCCACATTGAAAGGAAAATAGCAGCAGTGTCTATTCTATAGAAGTGAGGGACTTGGGATGCCGTAAGTAGTACAGGGTAAGATATTGTTATTTATTTCTTTTGGAGCTTGGCAAATTATTTCTTATGTTTATTCCAAAACCTTTTCTCAGCTCTAGTCAAATCTATTGTCATTCCAACTTTCGATTGCACCCTTCTGCTTCTCTGTTGTGTTCTGTAGTGTTTCAAGCTAATGTAGTAATTGGATTTGACCTTGTTCAAATACATGTGCCCATTTGAGAGTGGTTTTAAAAACCTAAGATCTTCTCACAAAGATCTTAATGAAAGGCTGTTACAGATGATAAAAACATCATCACCCAACATGATTTATTTTCAAGATGAGACTGGAATCTGGGGGTCGTGTTGTTCTGCATGACTACTGAAAATGATTGCTTAGCATGATTGTAAGCAAAATAAAAGATTCTGGTCTAACTGTGCTGGAGTTAACCTTTTGTTCACAAAATCAGTCACATGACATTTGCAAACTAAATGCATTTTCATTAGCATCAACCTGCATGGCTCTACAAAGTGTTGCCTGAATCATGTGGGCTTTTGGTGTTACAAGTAGGCTCCAGATGGCTGCCACATGTGTCCTTATCCTAATTTAATACTAACTGTGTTAGTTACTGTTCTATTGCTGTGAAGAGACACCATGACCAAGAAAAAAACATCTAATGGGGGCTGGCTTGCAGTTTCAGAGGCTTAGTCCATTATCATCATGGCTGGGATCATGGCAGCAACCGTGGTGCTGGAGCAGTAGCTGAGAGCTTTACATCCTGATCCAGAGTGAGGGCCTGGGCCTGGCTTGGGTTTCTGAAACCTCTAAACCAGCCCCCCAGCGACACTCTTTTTCCAAAAAGCCCTTCTAATCTTTCTTAATCCTTCTAACCCTATCAATCACTTCCACTCCCTGGTGACCCTGGGAGAGCGAGTCTGTGGGAAGCCATTCTCATTCAGATCATGACCCTAGTATTGGGGTTCCTCGTGTCCCTTTGAAATTCTTGTAAGTTGGAGTGCTCATCATCAGGCCTTGAATACCTGCACTTCTGCTTCCTTCAAGATCTCACAGCTCAGACACTGACTTCAGAGCTGTCTGCTGTCTCATTACCTGGGTACCATTCCCGCCTCATTGTCATGCACCTGATGTGGATTGCATGCTATTTAAAGATGGGACTGTTTTTTCCCCCCTTTTTTAACATTTGAATAATGCATCAATGTGAAAAAGCAACGGCTTCTCCATTAATGAGTTTTAGATGCCAAGTTAAAGCCCCAGAATTTATGACTAAAATCATTACCTTAAAATTTCTAAGGTCGTATCTGGTTTTGGTAAGAAAAAGAGACTAAATTCATTTAGTCTCTTTTTGGTAACAAGCATAAATTGTTCTTTTTGACTCTCGCAATAGCTCGTAGAGGCAGGAATTCTTTTCATTTTGACAAGAAAGCTGCCAGTTGAAGAGACAGATACTCTGCAAAGGCCTGCAGAAGGAGCTTGGACAAAGGGCGCTTACGGAGCATGCGTGGGGCCCTGGGTCCAATCCCCAGCACTACATAAGCTGACATGGTAGCACAGGCGTGTAATCTCAACACTTGAGAGGTGGAGGTGCAAGGATCAGTAGATGAAGAACATGTTTGAGGACATAGCAAGTTGGAGGCCAACCTGGGCTATATAAGGCCACCTCTAAAAGACAAAAAGTCAGCAAAATTGCTAAGTGAAAAGCCGAGTCAATGCTTGAACATAGATTGGACACCAAAGAGAGTCCATTCTTTCTGCTCTCTTTCCTGGAGTGAAGGGCAGAGAAATGTATGTACTAAATGTCAGGTCTGGCCATCTGGGAGGAGAGTCTGCCTAGTTCTAATATATAGTGATCCACCTGACCTGGACAAATATTAACACCAGTTCAATCCCCCTCCACAGCATTCCCATCCTCATAAAATAAAGGGATATGGATATATTTCCTTAGCAGTTGTGGTGGTTTTTAAGGAAAATGGGCCCCATAGGGAGTGACACTATTAGGAGGTGTGGTGGTTTGAATGTAGTTGGTCCCCATAATCTCATAGGGAGTGGCATTATTAGGAGGTGTGGCTTTTGGACTGGGTAAGGCCTTGTTGGAGGAGGTGTGTCACTGTGGGGGAGGGCTTTGAGGTCTCCTATGCTCAGGATACTGTCCGGTGTCTCAGTCAACTTCCTGTTGCCTCTGAGTCAAGATGCAGGGTTCTCAGTTCCAGCACCACGTCTGCCTGCACACTGCCATGCTCCCTGTCACGTTGGTAAGAGACCAAACCTCTGAAACCGTAGGCCACCTGCAGGCATTTTCCTTAGAAGAGTTGTCACGGTCATGGAGTCTCTTCAAAGCAATAGAAACCCTGACTAAGACAGAAGGTGTGGCTTTTGTTGGAGTGGGTGTGGCTTTGCTGGAGTGGGCGTGGCTTTGTTGGAGGAAGTGTGTTGCTGGGGTTGGACTTTAAGGTCTCAGTACTCAAGCCAGGTCTCGTGTGTCTTATCCACTTCCTACTGCCTGCCGGTCCTGACGTAGAACTCTGTTATCTCTTCAGCAGCATGTCTACCTGCATGCCATCATGCTTCCCACCATGACATCGTGGACTAAACCTCTGAACTGTAAGCCAGGTCCAATCGAATGTTTTCCTTTATAAGAGTTGCTGTAGTCACGGTGTCTCTTCACAGCAATAGAAACCCTAGGACGGCAGAAATCCCCATACTTTGTGACGTGGTATTGGCTGTACAGTGGCTGCCATCGGCAGAAATCCCCACACTTTGTGGTGAGGTACTGGCTGTTCAGTGGCTGCCATCTGCACATCAAGAGCTGTTTGAGCTGAGGGGGAGGCTCCCAGTCAGTGAGAGCTAAATTGTCTGCACTAGTCTCCTGCTGGGATCTGGCTAAGCATTTTCAGGAGGAATTATCCTTTGGCCTCATTTCAGCAGGTTTCAGTATCATCGAATGTAAGAACATTCAGCTAGAAGTAGAGGAGTCTCCTTCACTAGAGAGAATCTGAAGGCCAGGGCTGCTTAGCGAAGCCATGAATGGGTAAGTGGAGCAAATCTTCAGGAGACCACACACAGGCTTTTGCCATGAACAACAACACATACATAAAAGCGCCCGTTCTCTCATTCTTCATGGCTTCTAGGTCGTTTGAAGAGCCTGAGACCTCTAGGGGTCAGATGTGAAGAATTAATCCGTCTGTAGAATCCTCACTGCTCTGTCCAAACCTTTGGACAGCACCTGCGGGTACTTTAGAATACCATTTGCTCCTTCCTCGGCCCAGGAGATCACTTCAGCAGAAGGTCAGAATGGCTAATTAGAATGTAATTCTCCTGAACGGAGAGGCAATTCCAGCTTCCCCAGAAGCAGGGTTAGGGTTGGTGTTTAGGGTTGTGGAGCTTGTCGTGTTCTCTGTATACCACACTGCAGCTTATATCAAATGTGTACTTGTAGTGTTTTGATGTGGAAGGTTGAAATATCTTCCCTAACAAGAATGTTCAACAGGTAAATATATGCAATTTTGGTTAATAGTCTGTCTTTAAAAAACAAAACAAAACGACAACAACAAAATACTTGCTTGGTGGCGCACGCCTTTAATCCCAGCACTTGGGAGGCAGAGGCAGGCGAATCTCTTGAGTTCGAGGCCAGCCTGGTCTACAAAGTGAGTTACAGGACAGCCAGAACTCTTACACAGAGACAGCCTGTCTTAAAGAGACAAACAAACAAACGAACACTCCAAACAAGCAGACAAACAAGAAATCTTATGAATACAGATTCTATTTAATTGATCAATGTATTTATAGTATATGCATGTGTTCATGTGGACATGTGTAGGTACACATATATGTGTGTGTATATATATGTGCTTGCCAAAAGGTTCACCCTGGAGTATCTTCCTTTCACTCTTCATTTATTTTTTGAGACAAGGCATTGCTCTGAAACTGGTTCTCGTTGATCTGGCTGCCTGTGAACCCCAGGGATCTGTTTGTCTATGTCTTGCTGGGGTTATAGCTGTAGCTGCTAAGCCTACCTTTTTAAAGGTGGGTCCTGGAGTTAGACTTGCCTTCTGCTCATACGGCATGCACTTGACAAGCAGAGACATCTCCGGAACTCTGAGCACAGCATACAATCCCAGATTCGCTCTCACCTTATCTACTGGCGTTTATCTCTTTCTCAATCAAGATGTTGGAGACAGTTCTTAAAATTCGACTTAAAACTGAGTTGTAAACTTTTTATGTAACTTTCAGATAACTAAATGAAAAGAGTAATGGATAGGTATCACAATACATAATGAGATGGAGCAATATGATATTGATAATTAAATGGCCTTGGTTGTATTACTACAAATATAGCATTGTCTCTTATTGTTTCCGAGGTCACTACTGCCTTATCTATAAAGGGACTTTTAAATTCAAGGAGAGCTTCTGAAACCTTGCTTTCGGTTATTTGGTTAGCATTATAGAAGGTTACTTTAAAGTATTAATTCAACCATTATGAACAAGTTTTTTTGGCTATCACTTTGTAAAAATTTTTCTAGACATTATTAAAGAGAGAATCCAAACAGAGCATTTCACACTTTTGGTATCAGAGAAGGAAAGGCAAATAAAATAATCCTGGACAGAGACTTTCTGAATAAGATACCTTGTAGTCTAGGGGAGTGTGTGTACGTGTGTGTGTGTGCATGTGTGTGTCTCTGTGTGTACGTGCATGTGTGTCTCTGTGTGTGTGTGCATGTGCATATATCTGTGTGTGAATGTGCGTGTGTCTGTGTGCGCATGTGTGTGAGTCTGTGTGTGTGCATGTGTCTGTGTGTGTGCATGTGTGTGTGTCTGTGTGTGCATGTGCGTGTGTCTGTTTGTATGCATATATGTGGGTCTCTCTGTGTGCATGTATCTGTGTGTGTGCATCTATGTGCGTGCGTGTGTGGGTCTCTGTGTGTGTGCACGTGCATGTGTCTGTGTGTGCACATACGTGTGTGTGCATGTGCATGTGGGTGTGTCTCTGTGTGTGTCTGAGGCCTCTGCAACTACTGAGCTACACCCCTAGTCCTTTTACTCACTTAGAAACATTCATAATGCTCATTTACTAGGTGTCGGGCTGCTTGCCTATAATCCTTGCCCTCAGGAAGCTGAGACAGGAGGATTGTGAGAAAAGAGAAACCAAGCAATCAACACACATACACACACACTCACATCCCCATGCACACTTATCTTCCCATTATGTCCTTATACCTTCCTTCATTTTTACAATAAAAGTATCGTATCAGGATGGCACTTGGTAAGGACTCCTGCAAATATAAGGAAAATATCTCCTGTCATTTATTCCGACACAAATCATGTGACAGTTATTAGCCAGTACCCAAAGTTATAACAATAGTAAACAATAAATTTAGAAAAGCCTGTTAGCAGAAAATGAAAAGCCAAAATGTTGTTTACTCTGTTGAATGTACCAAGACTTCCTCTGGGTACACTGGCGATGCGCCAGCAAGGAGTTGGGGGGGGGGTGCAGAATTCATGACACAAACTGTTCCACTTCAAAGCATTTGATTTTGTTCTCATTTGAAAATATTAAAAATTGAAATTAATGTGTTTTCACATGCGATAGCCTGTATGTGGAGGTCAGAGGACACCCACAGAGATGACTTCCTCCTCTTCCTCCTGCTGCCCTGTGGGTCCTCAGAACTGAATTCAGGTTATCAGGCTTGGTAGCAAGTTCCCTTACTCGTTGAGCCGAGCCATGGTGCCAGCCTTGTCTTTGCTTTGATTTTAGACAGCATTTTGTTTGTATTTGTTTACTATCACTATGTAGCACCCACGGCCTGACAAGTGATTGATTGGTAAAGCAAGCTGACCTTGAACTCCCAGAAATCTGCCTGTGTCTGCCTCCCGTGCTGGGATTAAAGATGTGAGCTACCAGGCTTCCCCCTGGCTGGCAGTTCAACACTTGGAGTTACTGTAAAGGATATTAACCAGCAGGAGTCCCTTGCTCAAAAAGTCCAGGAAACTGAGAGCCCCTGAATGGGTAGACACAGTCAAGCCAGACAAACGTAAAGAGCTTTCCCCACCTGTGATGAGAATCGATTCTACCCTAGTTGCTCTCACAGCACGGTACCTGCACCTCCGCGATGGTTCCAGGGTTAGCTCCATGACCAAGACCTACGGAGGATGACAGAAAAATGGTGTCAGATCCGGCCACTTCAGCAGAGGCTCCAAGAGTATGTCCCACTGGGTGCTTCCTCCAAGCCCTGGAGGCACTGAAAATGGTGGGAAAAGACCAAGACAGTAGCCACAATCTAACACCTCAGGGACAGAGAGATCTGGACAGAATCGCCAGAGAGGCAGCCGCCGCCATGAGAAGCACTAGAAGAGAGGATGTTGGGTTAATACAGTGCCTCATCCATTAAAAACATGTGTGCTGCTTTGAATTTATTCAGCCATTGATTGCTGGGTTCTTCAAGGTCAGTGTAAGAGAAAACGCGGGCATGATCTGATGGCCAGCCCACTTGGCACACGGTGCTTCCAAATAAGAAGCATGGCACTCCATGCCCCAGAAGTCAGAACACTGAATTCTGAAGAAGTGTGTGAAGCCAGCAGCTGGCCTGTGGAGAAGTCCTTACTCTCTACATAGAGATCCTGGTAGTGTGAGTGCTCACTCTCCAGTTTGAGGTGAAGTGCTAACCAATCTCAGCCAATAGACTCCCGCTAGATAAGTGGTTGCTCATTCGCAAGAAAGCAGATGCTGTTCCCTGAATACCTGTCTCTGGAGTGGCTCATCTCCACCCTCTGCACTGACCCATGGGCATTGCTCTCTTGTTGGGGGACACCTCAGTTACAAGGACACCTCAGTGTCAAGTCCACTGAGAAATCAATGATCAAAGTCAGTACTGGAATATTGAGCAAGCACTGTATAGTGTCCATTGGCGTTCGAGACAGTAGTACAAACTACCTGGATCTGTCTCCACAGTGCCGACCTTCTCCTGGGATAAGGCAGACAATGACAGTGTTTGGAAATCAGTACGTAGCAAGTATGCCAGTTATAATTAAATGCCGCTGAAAATAATACAGTAGAAAAAGAGCGATTTGAACAATTTGTCTGCGCACGGCTCACTTATAATAAAAATATTTCTATTCTTGCCTTTCTTTTGCCAAGAGATCTACTAATAATAACCTCTGGAAGTATGCTGTGAAATCCATGTATAATCACACATAATTGATCTACCCACTTTTTTATATTACAAAGGACACATTATGAGTCGCTTAATTTGGACCATGCAGAGAAAAGCCTTCAGATAGAAGTGATCCGTAGAAATTGAGACTGACATCTGTGTGGTTGGAGGCCACCACTGAACAGCAAGCGGAACATGGCGCTGGCCCAGAGATGCACATGCGGGCATCTTGAAGAGAGTGGTTTCTAATCAGAGGGAGTTCTAGCCCCGTTAGAATTTGAACATCAAAGATAGCTAACTAAGAATGAATACATAACTTGTCAGCTTAATTTATATGTTGGTTACTGCACACGAGCCACGCATATGAAGTGGAATTAGAGTAGAAAAAAGATGTCAGCTTGCTTGTTGATATAATAGATGGCCAATAAACATTTCCTTCAGGGCCCTGTCTGAGTGGAACAGAGATGCCTCTGTCTCTTGAGGCCCTTGCTCAGTCTTAGGCACAAGAAAGTGGAGACCAAATCCATCACAGACACAGTTTTGTGCACAAAGAGAAACTAGCTAAAAATATGTAGAAGTTAGCTTGTAGGAAATCTGCTTTTAAAACTATAATGAGCTTATTATACCATTTCACTTTTTACACAGTCCAATTTAATTGCTCATTTAGAATAGCCACAGACTGAGCCAACCATCAATACCATATTGCCTAAGACCTGGGGGGGGGGCAGGTTTGCTTATTTTTGTCTGTATAGATGGGTGTACTTTGAACATTACATTGACTTTACATAGCTATGTAGTATTCTACTGTGCAGAAATACAGCAGAGTTTGTTTATGTATCAGTTGATTGCAGGAAGTTGTTTCCACAGTTTGACTATTATGAATAATGTTTTTATGAAGAAATTTGCACATGTTCTCCCGTGGCTACATTATTTCATGACTTTTGGGTATATGCTAAAAACAAGAATCACTGGCTCTTATGGTAACTCTATATTTGCTTAAGAAAATATTTATTATTTTATGTGTATGAGGTTTTGCCACTGTATGTGTATGTATCATATGTGTGCAGTGCTCTTTGAAAGAAGGCATTGATAGCCTGCAGCCGGAGTTAACAACAGTCATGAGCAGCAATGTGGGTGCTGGAAACTGAGCTCAGTCTTCTGCCATAGCAGCCAATGCTTTAAACCGCTGAACCACCTCAGCCTCTGTTCTACTTTGTTGTTATTTTAAGACAGGGTCTCCCTATGTGTTTCTGACTGTCCTGGAATTCACCACATAGATCAGGCTGGCCTTGAACTCACAGAGATCTGCCTCTGCCTCACAAGTGCTGGGATTAAAGGTGTGCACCACCACATCTGGCTTATATTTACTTTTTTTTTTTTGAGGACCTGACAAACTGTTTTCCAAAATGGCTGTATCATGCTATGCCACCCCCCCCCCCCAAGCAATGTACAAGGGTGTTAGTCTCTCCATGCCACACCTCTGACCACTGTATGTATATCTACCATGCCACAGAGGTCAAAGGAGGGGTTGTATGCCCTGCAACTGAAGTTTCTGATCTTGTAAGCTGCCCCGTGGGTGCTAGGAGCTGAATTTGGGTCTTCTATAAGAGCGGCAAATGCTCTTAACCACTAAGAATCTTCCCAGCCCTGGAATGTAACTTTAATGGCATGTCCTGATGATTTATGAAGTTCACTGGTGTTTGTTGTAATGTCTTCCTCTCTCTCTCTCTCTCTCTCTCTCTCTCTCTCTCTTTTTCTCTCTTCTCTCTCTTGTTTGTTTACACTATGCAAGGGCTTGCCAGTGTTCAGTGAAAAGGTGTTCAGAACTGTAATATCCTCTTGCTGGCTTGTCCCTTTAGTCATTATAAAGAGACCTTCTCTATTTCTTTTGACCAACTTTGGGTTGTTATCTGTTTTGTCAGATGTTAGAACAGACACATCTAATTGATTTCTAGTTCCTTTTACCCCAGTTGCTTTTTTTTTTATCAGCCCTTTACTCCAAGATTGTGTCTGTCTTTGTTGGAGAGGTGTTTTACTGGAGGCAACAAATTGGTGGAACTGCTTTCAAAATCTAACTTGCTGGTCTGTATTTCTTGAGTGCTGAACTGAGGGCACATTCAAAAATATTTCTGATAGGTAAGTATTAATTTCCATAATTTTGTAGTATATGTTGTTTTTCTCTTCTTTTACTACTCTTCTAGCATGATTTGCTCTTTAGTTTAGCATCATGGATATGTTCAGCCTTCTCTTAAGTACAGAGGCTCCCTTCAAATATTTTCTGCAGTGTTTACCTAGTGATCAAGAATTCCTTTAATTTGTATTTATCATGGAATGTTTTCCATTGTCCTTAAATTACAATGGATAGTCTGGCTGGCTATGATAATATGGGTTGGCATTTATTATCTTTTATATCAGGGATATATAATTTCGTGCTATCCTTGTTTTGAGGGGTTCCTGTTGAGAAATAAGATGCAATTCTGGTAGTATGCCTTGTGTGTGTGGCTCAGCACCTCTCTCTAACAGCTTTCAAACTTTTTCATTGTTCTTTCTTCTTAGTGTTTTAGCTAACTATGACACAGGGATCTTTTTGTGTGTGACTTGCCTAGTGTTTGAAATGCCTCCTGGATCAGGGTGGTCATCTCTTCCCCTAGATTTGGGGACTCATCTGATTTTATTGGATATTGCTTATGTCTTTAGCCCAAAGTTCGTCCTTGATGTGTGACAAAGCTTTCCCCAGGGAGATGCCACGTGTACCTACTCACCCCAGGTTGGGAGTCCATGATAGACTGAAGTATAGAAACCACCAAAGTCCAACTTGGCGAACCAGTGAGTTTTATTGGTATTACTTACAGGAACATGGGGTAGGGGTCACTCACAGAAGCAGAAATAATTCAAAGACAGCTGTATCACTAGAGTCTACCCAAGCATGGGTGCCAGTTCACAAAGCTAGAAACCTAGCCCAGGATGCAGGCAGGTCACTGGGTTGGAGAGTGTCCTTTCCAAGGGTCTCAGTTGGTCTAAACCTCCTTAAGGCATCTCAGCTGGTGCTGCCTTTTTCCTCAGGCAGCTCTGTCACTGGAGTCTTCTGTGCATCTCGGCTGGCCTGACTATGCAGCCTGGTTCCCTAAGTGTGAGTCTCAGCAGCAGTTTATTTATGCTGGGAGGGAGGCACTTAGTGAATCTGCTCAGTTTCAGGGACTTCCTGAAGCTCTTTTGAGTTGTTTACCTTCCTGCACAGGGAGCTTCCCTGAGGGACTGAATGTTTCAATCCTGGAGGAAGCTGTTAAATAACATGCCCCTCCTGCCATGTCTGTGCTTCGTAGATTTGATCTTTGCTGGTGTACCATAGAGCTCATAGGTCTGCTCATACATAGCTGTCATTGCCACTGTCTGACTATTCTAATTTATTTGTCTTGTTTTCCATCCCCGATGTTCAGTCTATCACCTGATCCTCTCTCTTGGCAAGGCTTTCCAGGCTTACTGAGCTTTTCTCTTCTAGAATTTCAATTTGACTTTTTCAATATTTTTTATCTTATATTGAATTATTCTTTAATATCCTGTGTTGATTTCTTTATTTCATCCAGCTGTTTATGTGTATTCACTGCCGGGATACCTTTTCCCTTAGACCTGCAATACTTCCCATAAGGGAAACCTATCCCCTCAGAGCTGTAATACTTAAACACCCATGCTCAGAGATCCAGATACAAATCCTGCATCACTCAGAGTAGAGAACTGTCTGCAGAAGCAATTGCAGCTATTAGTTGGAGATTTTTATTAAAGACTTTTTAAAATAGACACAAGGATTAGGAGAAAAAGAGGTGTCCAGAATAAAGTTGGATATATCCAGGTGTGTGTGATATCTTCCTCAGGGGGAAAATAAACCACACTTTTACTACTAAAGGAGAAAGAAAATGGAGTCAGAACTAAAAGGACATTTGAGATGCCGATCGCATAAACATTTTAGAAAAGTTTTCACGTTTCTTTCAATAGTAGTTTATATAATTTTTGATTACAATGAATGTTTTGGTTTATTACTGACCCTAGCACATTGTGTGACTCCTAGTGGACAATCTGTGGATAGGTATTCCCTATTCATGAGCTGTGAGAGTATACTAATATATAAGCCAAGTTCTAGCCTTCACCTTCACTATATGGTACTTGATTGAACTCAGGTCGTCAAGTTTGGTGGCAAATGACTCTACCCACTAAACTGAAAGACCCCCATCCAGCTTGCTAAGCAGCTTAGCACCAGATGAAAGACCCCCCCCCCAGCTTGTTAAACAACTTAGCACCGGTAACGCCATTTTACAAGGCTTGTACTGAATATTCAGGGTTTGAACAAAGGGCAGTTTAAAAGCTGCCAAAACGAGATAGAGACACCTGTGGCTGGGCCGGGGGAGGAATGGGGAATACCGAGAATGTGGCTGGGCGTCGTCTGTCCCAGGCTGGGAGGAACGGTGAATACCGAGAAAGACACCCTGTCTGCCCTAGATAAGAGCCAAGGCAGCCTATATCTGAATTCTCGGGAACTAGGGACCTTGTCCCGACCTGAACTCGGCCACATTCAAACTAACCAATAAAAACCCTGTAACTACGCTTCTTGCTTCTGTACCGTGCTTTTTGCTCCCCAAAACATATATAAACCCATTACCCCGACCTGGAGGCGCACAAGTCCTCCGAGAGACTTTGTCGCCCCAGGTACCTGTGTATCTGAATAAACCTCTTGCTGTTTGCATCCGTACAAGTGGTCTCGCTGTTCCTTGGGAAGGGTCTCCCCAGAGGAAAGACACTCTTGGAGGGTCTTTCAAAACCATCTTGTTGGCCCCAAGTTTTAGTAATCTAGATTGAAATATGGGTTCATAATGTTTTATTAATTAATCAAATATTGTATATTAAGAGATTAAGCAAAACTAATAAACTAAGTTTCATTTTAAATGTAACAAAATACTTTTTAACGTTACTGAATTTCTAAGTAAACATTCTACGAGATCAGTACTAGGCCCAGCCTGTGCATATGGAAGTGTAATGTGCCTGACCCGATCTCATAGCTACAGGTGACTGGAAGGGATATGAGTCTGTTGAATTGCCCATTTTTGTCAACGTGATATCCTGGCTATCTTGTGTCCTATTCACATGCAGAATGTGAACATTAACCTAACAGTACACAGAGAACTGTCATTAGAGACACCAGGAACTGAACCTAACAGAACACAGAGAACTCTCAATACAGACACCAGGAACTGAACCTAACAGAACACGGAGAACTGTCATTAGAGACACCCAGGAATAGGGGCTAACAGAACACAGAGAACTCTCAATACAGACACCAGGAACTGGACCTAACAGAACACAGAAAACTCTCAATGGAGACACCCAGGAACTGAGGCTGTATTGCAGAACCACAGGAGAGGCATGGCTGTGGAATCATTAGGGGTGAAGTTAAGCCACCATTTCCTGTTCCCACCTGTCTCACTGTCTTGTCTGCCCTTCCAGTTATGCTGTCTCCCCCAACAGATAAGAAAACCCTCCTGATATCCAAGTGCTCTCTCCCTGTCTTCTCTTCCCATCCCCCTCCTCCCCTCCCTTCCTCTCCTTTCCCCTTCTTCCTCTTAAACTCTCACTTATGAATCTGTAATAAGTATTTCTCTAGAATGAACAAATAAATAAAAAGTTCAGAAACCAATATATCATTAGTAGCATCTCTAGCTAATGTTCCCATGTCATTTAAATTATGGTGAACCTCAGGTGTTCTTGTTTTTCTGGAAAACACAATGAAATCTTTCTGAAAGCCATGTTTTTTATTCATAACTTGGCTATGTCTATTTTCAGGCTGTTATCTATATGCCTATATTGGAATAGAAATTTTATATATCTGTATTGTATATATATTGTATAATACATATTACATATCTATATTGAAAAGGAATTTTCAGAAATCTTAAATCTTTAGGCATTTATTCACAAATGTGAAAACTATAGAGAGGCACTATCAACAAGCACTATCTACTCACTACTGTGGGACGGGTGTGGTGGAAAGTTACGGGCACCACAGCGCCCCAGAGCCTCAAACAGAATGTTCTCTCAGGCTCACGTGACTGTTGGAGGATGTCATCTTTTCTTCAGAACTGTAAAAACTCAATGTGGGCAGATTAGTTGAGATAACCACTGCAAACAAAGCTTTCTGAGCTCTAGAGTTAGAGAAAAGAATGAAAATGAAAAAGAAATCAGCCAGGAAATTTAATAAGGTCTACTTTTGAACATAGAAAGTATTCCATTTTTAGCCAGTTGGTTGTGTTCCCTCTGATGGCATTGTGTCTCACAGAATACCCACCCAAAATTTTGTTCTTAACCTGCAAATGCTAAAATTTTTCTGTCAACTTGTCTTAAGGTACAATTTTAAGTGTTTTTATGTAGCTAGTGACTTATTTCTGCTTTTTTATTGTAAAATTTGGCTGATCTGTGAAGTTTGTATTCGTTCATGTATTTCCCACTATTCACATTAACGCCAGTGGTGCCTCCACAGTGCCGCGTCTAAGAATGTGGCAGCCAATACAGACTGGAGATGCAGAGCCCACAGAGACATTGTGGGATGGGCTCTCGAGGCACAGTTAGTAGCCGAGGAAACAGGCACGAAGAAAGGCTTCATTCACGACAACGACAGGGCACATGTGCAGATCACCCTGCAGGATAGAGAAGACGTTCCCAATTGCATTAGCACAGGCTCTAACAGCTTCTCTGAGGTCTTACTGAGGGGCAGACCCTGAAGACACAGGGCAGTTGCATGACTGAAAAAAGAGCATCATGAAGGAAACCCTGTGTGAAGAAGGAGGATTAGAAGAGATCGCGATACAGCATGAGGGACATTTGGGAACACTTCCGTTCATTTGGAAATGTTCCGTACGTGGTGCACTAGTTAGCACTGTCAACTTGACGGCCTAGAGTTACTCGTGGAGAAGTCTCAGTGATACTGGCTACCTTGGGTTGGCATGTGGGCGACTCTGTGGAGATGGTCTTACTTCATGTAGGAAAACAGCCCAATGTGGGCAGCATCATTCATGGGCAGCATGAATGGAGCAACTGAGCTGGCGCAAGCAAGCAAGCATGCATTCATCTCTCTCTGCTCTGGACCATGGATGCGATGTGGCTAGCTGCTTGAAATTCCTGCTACGATGGGCTATAACCTGGAGTTGTAGGATGAAATAGTCCTTCTCCTCCCCAGGTTGCCTTTTGTCAGATGATTTTCTCACAACAGCAGAAATGACACCAGAGCACCACGTGGTTTAAGAAAATAGACAGTAGCACTGTCGAGATTCTAACATTTCTGGGCACTTTACTGTATACTCTTTAGTATTCACCATAACTCTGTGAAGTAGAGCGCTGTCAAGTCTGAAGGACTGATTCCAGTCTGGTGCCGCACGGTGTGCTGTTCCCCAGGGGATATCCTTGCTCAGCCTCAGAGACTGGGTTGCTATGGTCACGCAGAGGTTAACAGGCACATGCAAATTGATTCTTTCTAACCGAATTTAAGGGAGTCTGATTATGGACCAAAGCATCCATTTACAAACTGTATGGGGAAATTAACTGCCAAGGAGACTAGAATGCTCCCATCAGCTTGTCAGCACGTTCTGTTCCCTAGGGGAGGGAAAGCTTGGGGAAATGAAATTAAGGGCTGCAGGCTGCTAAGGGAGGAAGAATTAGAAGGAAGCGAGTTGGATGCTTTTAATAAGGAAATTACCATGCTGTGCTGAGCCTAATGTGCCGCTCCACCGCAGAAATACGCTTGCCTGCCCGAGGGATCCCAGCATTGTTTTCAGACATTCAAACTCTTCTCTCCTGGTACCACTCAGATTACGGCAGTTGTGAGCAAATCTGGAGGGCCAGAGACCTTGTACGAAACCATTGCTCTGGAGTGGGCTGTGCGTCTGATGGTGCTTCAGAGGATGGGGCAGAGATGCTGCATTTGGAATGAACACAGGGCAGGGTTTGTAGCATAGCTTGGCAACACCAAACTAATGGAGGATTTACTGTGTTTGAGGAGCTAGTTAAGAACACCTCATGAATTTCCAAATTTTGTTCCTACAGCCAACCTTTAGGGTTGTTAACAATGTTTCTCTTTTGTAGATGGTAAATGCAAACGCATGTCAACTAAAATAATGTGCCTAGAAAGTCTCCACAGACAGGGCATGGATCCCTCCGGGCTAACGTATCCATGTTTGTACTCTTCATTCCTTCTTGAAATTAATTCTTACTCCAGTTGAGAGTGTCCGAGTGATGATTCATCTCTCTCTTTGCTTCTCCTGCCCTCTGTTGTTGATGTTGATGGCCCTTGTACGCTTCCCTTCTCAGATGCATGGTGGGTATTTCTTTCTCCGTCCTTGTTGTCTATGCTAGTCCAGTTGTGGGCCTCCACTCCAAGACCTAGTTAGTCTGCCTTCCTAGCAACCAGTCTCTAGTACTGAGAACACTGTTTTTATTGATGTAATAGTTTATCTAATGTAAGTTAGATTATTTTAACCCTTTAAGAAGCACATATTTATGAGTGTCTGTTAGTACATTCATAGTTTGCTGCTGTCGCCAGCCTACAACTGCAGCTTATTCTCATGACCCTCAGAAAGCACCCTCATCCACTTATGGTCAGCTTTATCCATCCTGGTGATCTTTTCAAGATGGGTGAACTATCTTCTGTCTCTGTGAACTCATCTCTTCTGGAAATATAATGTAAATGGAACAACACACTCATGACCTCTGTGTCTGCCTTTCTTCACTCGGTGTAGTTCATTCACAAGGCGGTGTGTGCTGGGACTTCATTCCCTTTCACGGCCAAATGATATCTATCATTTTTTAACACTGGAGCATGCAAGGTGCAGACCGACCTTTTTGGGGAACTGCTCAGAGTGCTTGGGACTTGCTATCATTATTACAAATGAGACTCTTTCCCTGACCATTTTATTTTTAATATTTTATTTATTTATTATTCTTCGGTATGTGTGTGAGTGTATGAACGCATGTGCCATGGCACTTGTGTAGAGGTCAAAGGCCAAGGTTCAGCAGTCAGTTCTTCCTGCTGTGGGTGGCAGGGACTAAATGTGGGAATGGGGCATGTGATGTGAAGTGAGTGTTTTTGCTCATGGAGCATCTCATGAGCCCTTGTACCACATTCAAACAAGACACCCCTTTTAAAGAACAGGAATTTCTAGAATTCCTGTGAGCCACATCTTTGAGAGCTTCCTGTTTTGCCAGTCTCAATTTCAGAGCGGTGAATGAAGGAACAGAGTGATATTTTCCACAGAAACATCTTATGATTTATGAACTGCTACTAAAGAAGAGATATTTTGTTTTTTATTGCCATAATTGGTTTGTATTAATAAAATGCTAGCAAAACAAGTCCAAGGCAAATAGCAAACACCAATTAACACTTTGACTTTAAAGCCCAGTAGTCTGGCTGTGCATGGTTTATTTATACGAGCTTGTAGGTAGCACATTCAGATAAGCCTACAGAAAATGAAGTAAAAATAGCCAGTAAGCATGAAAACATTCACCTTCAACAGCAGATAAAGCAGTAATTTAAATGATAGGCCATTTCTGGGCTATGAAACTATGTTTCAGAAAGTTTATGAATGGATGTTTGGACAGCAGCAACAAAATCCTTGCAATCGTCTTAGTATCCAATAGCATGGGAATGGTTAAGTGCCATGTGCACTGACTTATTTTACTTTTCATTGTGTGTATATTTGTGTGCCTCTATATGATGTGCTTGAGAGTGTAGTGGCTGTGGAAGCCAGGAGAGGGCAGTAGATACCAAGCAGACCTTACAGAAGGCTGTGAGCCAGCAGATGTGGTGCTGGGAACAGCACTTGGGTCCTCTGCAAGAGCAGCGTGCTGAGCCCCACTGTTCTGAACAATTTAAAATGGTAGAAATGTTGATGCTGTTGTGCTAAGTGTGGAAGGCAGCAGGTAAGACACATCTTACAGCCCTCTAAGAACACACACAGGCACTCTGGATAGCAACCCTGCGTTATGGAAGGTGCTAGAATGTTGGTGGTGAGAACCGGCAAAGAGTATCAGATGGAAACTGTGCTACTTTCATAGCTTTTCTGAAATTATGTCAAAATAGAAAGTGAAAAGATACATACGAAAAAAAGTGCTCAAAGTCAAAAGAATCAAAATGTCAGCACTGGTTCCACAACCTACATGCATGAAAAAAATCATAAATCATATTTTATATAATTAGTATATGACAATTAAAATAGAAAAAACCTTCTTTATATATTTGAAGGAAACACATGTACCAAAAAAAAATTAGTAAAATCAAAAGCAAATGCAGTCCACTCCAGTGAATGTGTTAATCAGCATGCAAGCATGACTTAAAACTCATGGCAGACAAAGTTTGGGGGGATGGAAGGCAGGAAAGTGCAGAGGTTGGGGCACACTCAGGGGTGCCATGTGAGACCTGAGAGGGCTGGGATGGGCTCTGTGGCCTGGCACTGACATTTCAGCTCCACAATAAAGAGAAGCTGCTCCTGCAAAGACAGACGATGTCCAGAGTGTTTTCTTTGTGAATTCTCTGGGCTTTAGGAGGCATAGGCAAGTCAGAGGAGGTGATGGGTGTCTTCCTAAGACGTCATTTCTTCATAAGTGACAGTCACTGGTGTGCGATAACCATTTCCATACTTGTTTTTAATCACAGACTCCTTTCTAAGCAACTCAAGTGTGCGGTGATTCAGTTCAGGCCTTCAGAAGAGACAGCCTCATACCTTAATGAGTGACTCAGGTAATCACCAGCTCCAGTTAAGTCTCTCGCCCCGAACCTTTGTGTTAAATATTTGTCTTAGTTCAGTGTTACCTGAAGACAAGTGGAACCGTGAGTATGTACCCTGGTGTCACTTGGAGTGCCCCCAAATATCTGCAATGGTTCTGTCTTTCCTGAGGATGTCTTCCCTCCTGCAACTGGGGCTCACTGCAGTGGCTCCTGGGAACAGCCAAGCAGCAACTGTGGCTCACTTCAGTGTCCCCAGGTGGGCTCCTGACACCACTCACTGCTGCCATGTCCACCCACTCCCCACCAGCTGTTAGTGCTGGAACCAGAATCCTATTTTTGCATTTTGCTGTAAGGTTCTTGTTTTAGCCGCCTTTCTCATGCTCATGTGTGCTCCTTAGAGACGTCCCATGCTTCAAAAGCTGTTTATTAGAAGAGAACATATGGCTCCAACATTGCCCCAGTTCAAACTCTTTCTCTCTCCAGGATTAGATGCTAAATCCCTTGCGGGCATGGACCATGCCTATCCATCATTATCCTCTTCCTACTTGGTCTTTGAGTTTTGAAACACCACTCAGATGGTAAGAAAGTGAGCGTAGCTTTCTCCAGGGGTCAATGCTGTTCCTGAAGGGAAACCTGTCCCGTGCTATGAAAACTCTGGCTTATACAGGAATGAAAGTGTAAAGAACTTAATGTATAGCCTAAAACTGAGAGCAGCTTTGGTCTCTGGCTGAGCTTATTAAAATGATGAAAAATGTTATTAAAAATAAGATCTAAAAGTTTGTCTAGCAAGCCTCTTAAAAAAAGAGTGCATGAGTGTGGGTGATCCGTGTGTGCTCTTGAAGACCGCAGAGTCCCTGTGCTGTGTGGGTGTCAATGATTTGCTTCTCATCCTGGCCACGTATCACAGGGAACGCTGGGTCAAAGAATATGCCTACCGTGTGTGGATGCTCTTGACTGTACGTTGAATGAACAATTCCCAGGGCCATTCTTATGAGTAGATGAATATTGTTAGCATGCTTAGAGACGATTATTTCAGTGTCATCAGTGGAAGGATCATAATCATTGTCTCACAGGCTGAAGCAATGATGATTGTAACCGTACACGCTGAGTCCTATGTATGTGCTCAGTGAATGACAGGCTTCATTAGTACTCACACACTTTAGCCAGGGGTTACTGGGCTCGGGAGATGGCTCAGCAGTTAAGAGCAACCGGCTGCTCTCCTAAGGGACCCTGTGTTTGATTCTTAGCACCCGTATGGCAGTTCACAACCGTCTGTAACCCCCATTCCAGGGGATCCAACACATGCACAGAAATAAACATGTAAGCAAAATACCAATGCATATAAAGTACAAATAAATAACTTATTTTTAAAAAGTGTGTTACCAATGTCTAAGAGCATTTTATAGTTTAGATCAGCTTATGTGGCCTGAAAACACAGTACCACTACCCCGTTTAACCTTGAGAAAAAAAACTTCCTTCCACGCAAAGCCAGCATGTAGTCAGCTCTGAATTCAGGACATGACTACAATTGGATATCTTTTTAGGCCTTGTCCCTTGTATATTCAGTGCTCACCCCTCCTCTTCAAGTATTTAATAATAAAGAAGACAACATAACGTTCACCATCATGAACAAATCTTTTATTTTCATTGTAGCATCTGCTTAAAGAAGAGAAAAAACGACTTCCCCCTAATTACTGCTTCTGTTAGCTCCTGATGAAGGTCAAGTAGTTTACACGCCTTTTGACTTGAAGTTGTTCCCTGATTTTCTCGTTAGCATTTATGAGTCATAGTCTTTGGGATTGGGTCATTACTCAACCTACTTAATGAAGACTTTGGTTTGATTTGATATTTCATTGTTGTGCTGGGGATCAAACTTGGGACTTTGTATATTCTGGGAAACTGATCTTTTACTGACCTGCCTTCCTGCTCTTTATTTTTCTCTTTAAAAATCTCCTTTTGTGGGGCGCAGTTTTTATATGTGTAATGAATAAAGCATGTTGATTGAAATCTGTAGTGAAGTCTCCAGATTATAGCAAAGGTCTCAGACCAAAGGACAGGGCTTCCACACTCACTAGAGCAGGGTAGCCAGCGGCACCACCTGCGTCTCCAGTGTCAGCTGGAGATGTTGGTAAGGAATGAATTGCCTGTGATGCTACACTTGGCACTGACCTAAGAGAAGCTCATCAAAAATAGGGATGAAATTTATACAGAATTGACATAGGGGTATGTGTGTGCAGAGAAGAAATTCTAAGCAAATATCCATATTTATTGTAGTTTGAATGAGAAATGTCCCCCCCCTCCCCCAGGCCAAGGTGTTTAAACTCTCGGTCTCCAGATGGTGGTTCTGTTTGGGAAGGTTAGGGAGCCTTTAGGAGATGCAACCGGACAGAAATGGACAGGGCGTTAAACTGAAGAGCCTGACCCCATTTCTTGTTTGCTCTTTGCTTTCTGAGTGTGAATGAAATGTGACCATCCAGGTTTTCACTCCTGCCAGGGTGAGCTGTGTCCCTCTGGAGCTGTGAGCCAACAGTCTTCCTCTTTAAGTTGCCTTAGTCTGGGTGCTTCATAGCAGCAATAGAGGAGTCACTGTGAGCAAACACGTGAAACTCCAGCATGGAACGCATTCTGTGTGCCTCAAGTATATTTCAGAAAGCACACTTAGGATTTTGATGGCATTGTAGGCTGATGGATCATGGTGACAACATGAATATGTCTTTTGATTGTGTTGGGACATGTATGTATAATAAATGCCCACCAGAACAAGTCTTGTGTACAGTCAGGGAGAAGGTGTTCCGGGTAAGCGTGATCCCAGCACCTAAAGCATGTCAGTGTGTCTGCTTGCAGCCCAGAGAGGACACCAGGGTTTTGTACAGAGATTCCAGGCAGCCTATGGTCTCAGGGCACAAGGAAGTGCTAAAGTCGGAGGTGATGAAGAGGAGGCTCGGGCAAACTAGTTAGCACCAACAATTGCTTCAGAGAGGAATAATAAATTTTGCCCAAATTGATGTGAATTTTACGTTCCCAAGGCTGTGTGCTTGCAGAAAAGCCAGAAGACGTTTAAATTTGGTTTTCCAGCTGGCAGGCTCGACATTTGCTACTCTAGCTAAATGGAAATGCTGCTGCTGCGATTCCCTCTCCAGGCCTTCAGCTGAATGCTATTATGGGCTATCTTGAGAGTACACTGGGATTTATTTGTATTAACATATTAATTTTGCTAAGTACTCTGTGCTTTGCCTTTACTATTAGGAGATTGCTTGGAAGATGACGTTTTATTGTAAAAGTTAAGAATTAGCATTATAAATAGGATTTCCAAAAGCGAGAAGCTATCTTCCTGTAATCTACATTTATCTAGGTATCTATATACTTAAGCCAACACCGTCCCTTTCTCTCTGTCTCTGTCTCTGTCTCTCTCTCTCTCTCTGTGTGTGTGTGTGTGTGTTTCAGCAGTCATACATACTTTCACAGAATGCTGCTATTATACAAAGTAGAAATTCACGTTTAGGTGGACTCAAGGCTGAAACCCATGAAAATCAAACGCGGGGATCTCAGTAATGAAGCAAAGACTAGAGCACCTTTTCCTCAGCTCCCAGACAAGTTGATTTAGATCCATTTCTTTCTTCTCCTACCTGTTATTCTTCTTTTTCTATTTCTTTAGAATTCTATTTCCATTAGATAAAATTTTAATTTTTTAATCACTTATGCCAACATTGGCCATTTTCAGAATTTGTGATATTGGCATATTTTTGCTTATATGACTGCTTCTTTCTTTGGGCTTCCATGCCCTGTCATGTGACCACTAGCTGCATCTTGTCATTGTCTTAGAATTATTTTGTTTCCATTTGCTGCCCTTCCCATGAAATAGAATCCTAAAGAGAAAATATTCCTCATGCACTCACATCTACAGTGATTAGCACAATGCTTTCAACCCACCTGGAAAGTGGCTAATGCATGAATGATTCTCTGGGCAAAACAGCCACCATGGTCACGGGCTCAGCTGTGCCTGCTTGCAGAAGGTCGTCACAGCCGGCTCATCGACCATTCATGCTTTCTCAGAATAGAGGGAACCAGAGAGGGCCACCTGAGCCTCTCCTGAGAAGGGACCAGAGAGGGCCACCTGAGCCTCACCCGAGCATCCAGCTCTCCATTCAGCTACTTCTTTGCATTTTTGTCATAATCACATATGGCCTTTGGGTCTCAGAGGCTGTGAGAGTCTGTAGACCAGGAGCAATGAATGGAGAGGGACTTCATCTAGGCAGCTCTGGGGGAGCCATTGTCCGTGCTGCTTTGGGGTCACACAACCCCTGCCAGCAGTCCCTCACTCCCACTTTCTAAGTCAGACCTATAAACTCATGGCTTCCACACAATGAACTCCGGTGCAATTGTATTTGGTTTGCAGTTGAAACTTCAAGAAGAGGGAGTTCGTATGTCCTCCAGGAAGAAGTCTCACAGCAGCGTGTTGACTGAAAAGTGATTCAGTTTGAGTTTGGGAACCATTGGGCCAGAAAGTGGAGTGCTCCAGGTCCATCTTCGAGAATGGACGGACGTATCTGGAAGCGACTGTGGTGGTGTTTGTCTAAACGCTCTATGCCCAGAATACCTTCGTTGGGATCTCGCTATAAGCTTTGAGTTTGTTGTAGTTTCTACCTCAACCCTGTGATCCCTGTGATCCCTGTGATCCCTGTGATCCCTGTGATCCCTGTGATCCCGGGCTGCTGGAGTGAGAACTGACTGAGCCTTCTGTGCTCACTGAGCTAGTGAGCGTGTGGTAGGTCTGTTTTGGGTCTACTGGGGCTGTTGCTGCTCTCTCCAACCCGTAGGACGGTCTTTCACGGAGCAGGCGCAGGGCAGATCCCGGGCACCTAGCAGGCTGTTTCAACATTCCTTTATGCCCTTGTGGCCGTGCTTGTGGCAAAGCAGCCACTCTAGTCTTAGTCCAAGGATGAGTGGGGCTCACCCTCCTGCCAGGAAAGGTCTGGACCCACTGCTAGGACCTGTGACAAGTGACACAGTCGCTATAATGGCCTAACTATGAAGTTCCAGTTGGTGTCATCCTTTGGTTGGAGTAAAGCAGCCTCTAGCTGTGTGAGATGATACAGGGTTTTTGCACTTCAGAGAATCAGCTTCGGTTATCTTCAGCCTAAAACTGGAAGTGGAATTACAAACACGGAGGTGGACTCAATGACTGGCGAGGGGCACGTGGGCAGGCTCGTCCCAGCTCTGTTGTGACGGCGGCTGTGTGGTCTAGCTGATTTGGAAAGAGGCTCTGGAGAATTTACAACCCTAAGATGTGAGTGTCGTTTTCATAGTGATGACATGGTCTTCATTCACAGGATGACAGGTGTTGGTCTCCTTCAGCTCTTCTTTAGATTCCCCTCAAATGTGAGCTTTCTTAAAATTTAAATTTAGTGATAAAACTCTGTTCAGAAGAGCACTTTGTGATTACGGAGAGAAATAAAAAAATCACCTTTAAAACAACATGTTATTTCAGGACCGGAGTTGAGCCCAGTTTCTAGTAATAATAAAGATCTCCCCCCTCTCTTTCTGGAATGGTGGAGTTATACTATTCTGTTTTGCCTCTTTCCAGTCATGACATATTCTAGGTTTAGGTAAATAAACTGAACCAGAAAATCACAGGCTGGCCAAGCCTGTCTGCCACTCCACTGAAGGCTGCCATTTTTCATTTCAACCTTGTACTCATGAACATTAATATGACGGCCGTCTGTCAGAGCCTGGCGTCTCATGTTTTGATTGCATTGGAATGGGAATTTAAATTACAAATTTTAGAAATGGATTAAAATCTAAGGGCAAGCATTCCTGGCATTCCTGGATACAGAGTCATGAGGCTGGTTCTGCCTGTGTGTGTGTGTGTGTGTGTGTGTGTGTGTGTGTGTGTGTGTGAGAGAGAGAGACAAGCCACATTTCTCTGTATTAGTTTCCCTGGGTGTTCCCGTCTCTGTCAGGTCTGATAGGCTGGTTATGTCTTTGTGGAATGCCGAGCAGGGACAATGATAGGAAAGTGTCTCACAGACCCAGTTGGCAGGAGGGACGGCACAAAGACAATAAATACTGACCACCTGTGAACTGGACAGCCTCTGGATTGACTAGCTGCTGCTTTCATGATATATTCTCATTTTCCCCACCCAGGGACCCCTCTCCTTAAGGAGACTGGGAGTTTGAAAGCAAGGAAGCCCAGCCTTTTTTAGATCAATGGGCAAGTCTGAGCTGATGTCAGTCAAGGTGTAAATTGTATAACGTAACTTGCCATATTTAGCATGTGGGAGCCTTGTGAGTAACTGCTGATGGGATTTCTCTACTGCTTCCTTTGTGGTCTGCTTTCCATGTAGCTCCTATTGTACCAGTACCACCACCTCCTCCCACACACCCCTTAAATTGCATCCCCTGCACAGGTGCTGCTACCTCCTCCCACACACCCCTGGATAGTACTCATTCCCTGCACGGGTGCCACCTGCACGGGTGCTGCCCCCTCCTCCCACACACCCCTTAGATTGTGCTCATTCCACTAATTCCATGTTGGGTGTCAGAGCTGAGCTGTGCCTTATACACAGTGAGTAAGAGAGACATTCAGATGTCTACAGTCATTAGAGTCACAAGGAGTCAAGGAATCTAAGATGATGGGGACCTTGAGCAGGGCCATAGGAAAATGAGTTGTCCAGACAGAGGGCCTTTTAGACCTGGGACAGAATTTGAGTGACACATGATATAGGACACGAGCACCATTTGTAACAATAAATGGGAAGCAGAAACAGTCAAGTTTCAATAGGAAACACTGACTATTATTATTATTAACACTGACCTTATCTCTTCACCTAATCAGCTTTGTTTAGATGGTTCTCACATCCCAGATCCTCTATTAGACTCTGGGGATATGACCCTCAGCAAAGCAGAGAGGTTTCCTCTGATAGTGCCTGTATCCAAGTGGAAGGGGACTGTAAGCAAAGCAACAAGTGAGGTTGAGTGAACTCAGAGTTTGTGTCCTAACACATTTTCATGTGATCTTACTGATGATATGGGCAGTAGTGGTAATGATTGGTCTGATCTAGTGGAAGTTACTTGGTGAACTGTCCCCCTCAGGGGATGGAGAGCCCAGCTTGGGTTTACTGGGGCTGACTGTGTTCTGGACTGTGGTGGCTGGGAGGGTGAAGAAACCACCACTCTGTTCCCATACTCATTTTGCTGGTGAGGTAACTGAGGTCTCAAGAAATCAGCTTGTGTTTGAGCTTAGCATTCTGCAATTCATTTGTTTATCTGGTTCTTGCTTATATAAGACCAGCAGTTTTCAATATACTTCTTGTAAAGAAGGTTCAACAGATGTCTATTGTTGAGTGATTCGTTTAGTGGGAAGAGGGAACTGAAAGCTCTTGGCTGCTGTTGGAAATGCAATCGTCAGGGCAGTACTTTGGGAAGGGTACTTAAGGAGGGTAAGAACAGAACCTGGAGACTGCAAGAGGTTCATTCTCATCACTACAGGAATTCTCAACCTTCCTAATGCTGTGGCCCTTTAATATAGTTCCTCATGTTGTGGTGACCCCAGCCATAAGCTTATTTTTGTTACTACTTCATAACTGTAATTCTACTACTGTTATGAATCATTACATATCTGTGCTTTCCAATAGTCTTAGGCAACCCCTGTGACAGGCTCGTGACCCACAGGTTGACAACCACTGCACTGCTGTATTCCAGTAGGGCTTTGTTGCAGGAAGGGAGGCAGAGACCAGCAGCACTGGCCCTACCTACAGATGCAATGAGGACTGTGGGTCCTCCTAGCTCCTGACCCAGAGCTGTGTGTTTCATCAGCTCCAAGGGTAGGAGGTGGGATGGGAGGTGAGGAGATGGGGTGGGATAGGAGGTGGGGAAGGGAGGTGGGGAGATGGGGTGGGATGGGAGGTGGGGAGATGGGGACTATCTGTTTCTGGATGTATGACCAGTCCCTGAACATTGCCCTAGAGTGCTGAGCAGGTCAGCTCTGCCTCAGACATGTTCTTTGTAGTACCAGCTCACTGAGCTCTTGATAGGCATTCAGGGATCAAGAACATTTTAGCAGTCATGCTGCTGAACATAAAATAAATCTCAAAAGAAAAAAAAACCTGAAAAGATCTGACTAACCACAGCAGGCTAAGTTCAGGCTGAGGAAAGCTAGATGGAATCTGCATGGCCAGACTTCTCCATGTCTTTAGTGTGTGTGTGTACTTTCCCAGTCCTGCAGCAGGAACCGTGTAGCGGCTTCACATTGACTGATCCCAGGAGACTGTGGGTCCCTCCCCTGCTTATCTTCTGAGGAGGACACCGTGGTATAGCTGTAGCGGATGCTTTGGGACGGTTGGGAGGGAAACCAAGCTCTCCCTCTTACTTGTGGTAGCCATTCCTTCTTTTCCAAATGGAAACATTGCTATCAGCAGTCCAGGTTTTTATAATATAGGCCACGCCTCTAGGCCAGATGGCACCCGGTGAGGCCATGCTCCCTGCAGCTCATTCTGCTGCAGAGTTAAGGAGTCTGTGCTGGGACATCAGACCAATCATTACCAGTGTCACCCATATAATCAGTAACAACATCACATGGAAATGTGTTAGGACACAAACTCTGAGCTCACTTAACGTTCTTAATAGAAGAGTTGAAGAAGCAAAGAATATTTTGGGAAAAACATGAAAGGATTCAGTTGATGTCTTAAGGAGTGTTTTGTTTGAACTACATAGATACTGGGACAATATAGGTGGGTAGAAATGAGGAGAAAGTTTGGATAGGGGACTGAGCTTCTCATTTTTAGAAGAAATGAGGAGCCAGGGGAAGGAGGAATAATGTACGCTGCATCTTATGTTAAGGTCCCTGGTGGGGTGCTGGAAGGTTTGGTGGGAGGCGATGCTAAGGAATGGGGGACCAAGGAAGAAACTCACAAAGTTCACGTTAGGTGAGCCGGTAGTCTTGATCCACAGACATGCTGTCCTGAATAGAAGCGCTGTGTACTCTTCACTTAGCCTCTTATCTCACATGTTTTCTAGAAACAGTTCTTACATCTTCATCTGCCACCAATGCTTTTGCTGCTTCCTAATTATTCCCTAAAATGCCCTTTTCTGCTCTTGACAGATTTCTTTTTTTTTTTTTAACTTTTGTTTACTGTGGATCTTTGTAAAACTTAGGTAAAGAAAATTTGTGTTGAGGGAGAAGTAATTAGGATTCTTATGGGCTAGATCTTGTCACCACAATGGTGGGGAGGCTCAGGTTCCCTAGAAAGGAGTAGGAGAGAAATAACAAAGCCAAAACAAACAAATAGACAGACGACAGACAAAAACCCTACTGTTTTTCAGGATGGAAAGACTGAAAAATAAAGACGTCTGAAAGACAAATAGTGCTTCCAGAGCTAGGAGGCTTTGGCACAGGAATCCAGATGGTAGGATTAGGAAAGAGACGGGGAATTAAGGGCAGGAAGATGTAAAACGCATGCCTGTCTCAGAAGGAAGCTGGGACTTTAGGTGAGAAGTTCAGAGAATGAAAATGGCTGTCAGAGCAGAGATGGAAAAGGGCACAAATATTGGATGTGAGGCTAACCCAGAGTGCCGCGGCATCAGGAACATCGCTACAACAGGGTCACAGACTGGCCCGGAGAGGTGACTAATGGATCCTGAGGGCTGGCTACAGACTGGAAGGGCTCTGAGGATGTGGATTCAGAACAGGGAAGGTAAATGGGTTCTCTAAAATCGCCGTCATGCTGAAGGAAGAAATCGATGTGAAACGGAGGAATTAAAATAGTTCCCTAGAAAAGTCCTTACCAATTAGTAGGTGGAGAAGAATTAGGGAAATCTGAATCCTCCCACAGGGACAGCTGCGTCTGCTCCGGGCATTAGTGCTGGTCTAAAGCCACAGTCAGTTTTAGGTTGAGTAACACTGTGAAAGGGCGCTATGCTGGCTTTGAGCATTTTATTTATTGGTCACTTAAATGGGCTGTTTGAATGCATCTTTCTGTGTGTGTGCCACACACAACACAACATGTTGTCCTGAGGGGAAGGAAGAGGCAGTAGCGGGAGGCTGTGCTAAAGTACCTGAAGCAGTTAATACACGGCTGCTGACCCACACACACTCTCCCATGAATAAGTCAACATACTTATTGCCATGTGTAGAGGCCTGGAGGGAAAGGCCTCGCTCCCTGGAAATCCCCAGAGGCTAAGTCTTCCTGAGTGACATCAGTTGTTGTTTGCAGGTGAAAGACAAGATTTAAGGAACAACTGAACTGGATGCAAAAATAGAGGTTTTCCCCATCAGCCTCAAAAGGCACAGAAACCACTAGCACAAAGCACGTGAAATTTGTGTTTTTGTAAGTCGATAACAATTGACTCCTCACTACTGGTCACACAAAAACTCTGCTCCTGTGGGATGGAGGCCTCTTCTCTACATGTGCCTGATTTCCTGTCTTCTTGTGCCTGTTCCCTGTTGTAACAAGGACCACAAAAGCCAAACAAGGATGGGGGCATGGCTAGGGGATGAAGTGCTCTCTGCCCAAACACGAAGATCCAAGTTTAGATCCCTTGACTCAAAAGCTGGGCACACACTGGGCACACACTGGATACGACACTGGGCACACACTGGGCATGACACTGGGCACACACTGGGCATGACACTGGACACAAACACTGAGCGCACACTGATCTCACACTAAGCGCAACACTGGGAACGACACGAGGCATGACACTATAACCTCAGTTCTGGGGTTGGGACAGAGATAGGTGGATCCTGGGGGCTATTGGCCACTCAATAGAGCTGAATAAGCAAAATCTAGGCTAAGTAAAGGGATTCTGTCTCAAAAAATAAGCTAGAGAAGTGATTTAGGAAGATACCCAAAGTTGATCTCTGGTCTCTCCATGTGAATGCATACACACACACACACACACACACACACACACACACAAATAATAAAGTGACAACAAAACAGAAAATTTTACCTTTGTATGTGTTCATGGTTAGTAAAGAAAGGGGCTTTCAGGTGGAGAGTGTCTCACACAGGCAATGGTGGGAAGGGGAGAGTAGTCTGAGGGTCTGGGCCAGCTGGAAGGATCACGGGCTAGCCTGAGTGGGAAAAAAGAGACCCTGAGGCTCCCCTGTGGTTAGGAACTAATTAATTCACTTTGTAGTTAGCAATGGATTGGTGGAGTAATATCTTACCACCTTCTGAATATCCCAACCATCTAGAGATCTTCAAATTCATCAGTGACCCCTGCCAAAAGGTTTATTTAATAGGGAGTTGTGAAAATTGTGACTTTTAAAGCCCATATTTCCCCTGTGTTAGTATTTGCATTTTATGGTGAGCAATTTTTCATTGCCATCTTATATTTTATGAAGTGACTACAGACAATTTTGATTATATAGAAAAAGCACACATCAGCAATGATCTCAAAAACCAGTGATTTGTTCAGAATGCTATGTATTTCTTCACACTCTTTTTTAAAACTTATAAAAATAACATTTTATAAAAAATGGTTTACAAATTCAGTATTTGATGTTATTAAGTGTGTTAAGGTATTTTTGTTGACTGCAGGCCACAGTACAGCATATTTAAATTCCCATTTCATAACCAGAGAAGCAGTACAGCTTTATCTGCCTGCCACAGTCTTAAGTAATGACAGATATTATTAAAACACCCCTCCCGTTGGCCCATAGAATAGCAGTGACATGTCCGTACAGAGCTGTGGATCTCTGACCTAAGGACTGTGTCTCTAGTGCTCTGGAAACTGCTCATTCAAGACTACATAGCCAGAAGAGGTTGAGCTGTGGTATGAACTAGGTGTGTCCATCCCCCGTGCCTGTACCAGACGGCCTGTGTCGCCAAGCACCGTGGTCATGTACCCGTCGTTGCTGAACAGACAGACAATGCAGGAAGAGAAGTTCATTTAGGGTCTGTTTGATTGTCACCAAAGCAATTCTTATTATTATTTATTTTTTATCACCTGTCTGTGAGGTTGGTTGTGTTGACTCAGGAACAGCGTTTATCTGCATCTGTACTTGTTACGGGGTTTTTAATGAGTCTGGGGAGGGCTTAAATGGGAACCAAACAAAGAGAAATTGATGAGTTCTCCCTCATCCTGATGATCCTGCCCTTTCTTCTGTCAAGAGAATTCCTTTTTATGTGAGTGGCAGGAGCAGAAGGCAAGCCTGTTCCAGGGCCTCTCAAAGGGAAGGAAGACAATTTAAGTCCTGGAAGAAATAAGCTGGCTTCCTTTTACCTTTGGTCCTAAAAACTGTTGGTGCAGAATAAGAAAACCATTCTCGAGCTCTAGAAGGAGGAGGCTGCATGTCTGGAGTGATTTCATGTTGTTTGGGGACCGGCTGTCAGCTATCATGAAGGACCAGAGTCAGAAGAGGACAAGGGTGGGGACATCTCTCCCACATCTCTTCCTGCATCCCTGCCCCAACACTAACGGATGAGGACTGAGTGGCAGCCGGGTGGCAGAGGGGACATTGCCAGTTCTCTCCTCGCTAACACTGCAAGGGGAGGTTTGGCTCAAGCTCACAGGAATCTCTGGCAGCATGGAAGCTAGCTGGTGCTAACCCAGTCACGTGGGTCCTTCTCGTTGTGGCCACTGGTGATGGTGGGGGCTCTTGAAGGGCAAAAATGATGCTATGTCAGAATCGCTTTGCTTCTGGAAGATCTAGAGCAGGAAAGAAGATGATGGGAGGAGATTCTTTGAATCAGAAACACATCATTTCTCATGTACTCCTAACCTTTTCTCTGTATCTAGTGCCAAGCTGTTTTCATAAACACATCAATGTACATACTGACATTTCCACAGCGGATGTCATGACCAGCAAGCCAGTGCATGGAACAGTTTAGAGACTGACACAGCCATTAAAATAAAATGCTGTGGAAGGTTTTACGTGGTCAGAAATGGAGTCACAGCCACTGCCACCTTCTGTCATCTGCAACTGACCTGCTGGGCCACATGGCTGCCACCTGTTCTGTCTCATTGTCCCTTTCGGCAATGACTCCCTGGTCAGTACTTTCTGGGCTCTATGTGTGAGGACTTTGTCCTTCCTCGCTCCCTCCCTACCTGTTTTTCCTTGCTTTTGGTAACTAACTGGGCGTGTACCTCCCCTCTGTCCTCCAATACACAGGCATTAGCACCTGAAAAGGGTGCTGTGGGCTGGGGAAGGTCCCCTCACAAATCTTCCCCAGGATTTCCTGGCCTAACCCCCCATTTCTTTTTTTTTTTAATATTTATTTATTTATTATGTATACAATATTCTGTCTGTGTGTATGTCTGCAGGCCAGAAGAGGGCACCAGATCTCATTACAGATGGTTGTGAGCCACCATGTGGTTGCTGGGAATTGAACTCAGGACCTTTGGAAGAGCAGGCAATGCTCTTAACAACTGAGCCATCTCTCCAGCCCCACCCCCATTTCTTCTAAATCCCGGGATGTCCTTAGAAGGCTAGGCCGTGGAGGGGTGGGAGTATTAAATTAAAGAGAGTTTTGTCTGCTCGGGCCATACATAACAGCGACACCTGAATACTGGGCTTCTGTGTGCATGTGTGTGTGTTTGTGGAGTCCCCTTTTCTCAGCATGCAAAGTATTTAAAAAATTCTAGATAATTCTTAAAGTCTAGGGCAGTACCTTTGAGAGTTATTGGCTCAGCATCAGCGTGGGATATGGTACTTCTCCAACTCCCAGGCTCATAGCTGTTCCTTAAGTTCAAAGTGCACTCCAGGTTCATAACGTTCAGGTTTTCACTGCTGTCACTGTGTCTCAATTTTTATTCTCTCTCTCTCTCTGAATCTCTTTCTCTCTCTCTCTGTTTCTCTTTCTGTCTCTGTCTCTCTCTGTGTGTGTGTATGTGTCTGGTGGTTTGAGAGAAAATGGCCCCTCCGGGGAGTGGCACTCTTAGGAGGCTTGGCCTTGTTGGAAGAAGTGTGTCACCATGAGGTCTCGTTTGATCAAAATTTCCTTGGTGTGACACACAGTTGACTTCCTGTTGCTTGAAAGATGTAGCATTCTCAACTTCAGCGCACGTCTGCCTGCAGGCCATCATGCTCCCCGCCATGATAATGTACTGAACCTCTGAGACTGTAAGCTAGCCACCTGAAGCAAAGTTTTTCCTTGTAAGAGTGTCTGTGGTCATAGTGATTCTTCACAGTAACAAGAACCCAAATTAAGACAATGTGTGTGGACGTACATGTGCGCGGCGCCTGTGTGGAAGGCAGAGGGCAGAGCTGTAGGGTCCCAGAGATTGGGTTTCCTCACTGGCTGTCTAGCCAGCCGTGTCTTATTACTGGGGCAGGGCCTCACTGTGTTGTCCAGATTGGATTTGCTCACTATCCCAAGCTAGCTTAGCACTCACATTCCTGCCTCCGATCCACAGTGCTCTAGTGATGGACATGTGCCTCCACAGCTCAGCTCTCAGCTCCACGGTGCCGTGGTTACAGGCACGTGCCACCATGCCTCAGCTCCACAGTGCTATGGTTACAGGCATGTGCCACCATACCTGACCTTAGGTTCTTAAATATACTCATAACTATGAACTCTACTGGCATTATAAAGAATCCCTAAGGGCCAGGCTAAACATTCATGCTTCAGAAGAGGACTTCAAGCACGGAAAACTGGATTTTTAATGTAAACTGTTCTCCACAGGCTCACGGGTTAGAGCACTTGGTTCCCCACTGGTGGCACCACTTAAGACGGTGGAAGAAACCATTAGGACCAAGAGGCTTGCTAGGGGAAATGGGTCACCGGGGGCACACATTGAAGTTTGCTATCCCAAGCTCCACATCCTCTCTGCTTCCTACGGTGTATTCAACGAGATCTTTGATTGACATTCCAGCCATGATGTCTCCTCCGTTACTTCACCTCTTTTAAGTTCAAACAAACCCACTCCTCCTTTAAGTCTCTTCTTGTCACACATGGGTCAGAATAATGGGAAAGAGCTCGATTTACAGAGCTAGAAGGACTTCCTTCTCTGTCACAAGCCTCCTGTAGGGCTCGGCTCATCCACTCTTAGATTTTTCTCTTGTTTTAGCTTCAGCCTCCCTGAGTATTGTGTATAATCCTTTATGTTTTAAGTCACTCCAGTGTGAACAGTATTTAAAAGAATTCTTATGTGGTTGCCTTCCCCAATTTCAATGCACCCCACGTTGTCTGAAATTAGGCTGCTAGCCCTACTCTCTGTTTTTCTGATTTACCGCTGTTGTGTCCTTGGGGAAGTTTTCTGATGGGCACATCTCACATTGTGAACTTGTGATGGCTTTTCCATTAATGGGCTGGATATTACTGTGCCTCAACCCCTTTGACCCTGCATCAGGATGATTCAGCTCTAGGATGGACAAGCGCCGTAATTTAGAAACCCTTGACCTCCCTGTCAAGCCACTGAAAGCCTAGCAGTGCTTTCTTCCCAGGACGGAGTTGGGAAGGCTATTTGAACAAGAGCGCGTGGTTAAAATTCTCCCTCTCTTAATCCCACCTTCTTTTTCACTGTGTGCTATGCTCCATTTTCTTGTGATATATGAAGACACAGAAAGGGAGACATTAAAAAAAAGACATGTAATTTTTTTACCTTAGCTATTGTGATATTTTAACTTGTACCTCTTCACCCTGCTTTATTTCATACGTCTTTTAGATCCTAATCAGTTTCTGCCTTAAACAGACATATTCTATTTCCCATTTTTATTATTTGTCATTAAAATATAATGACATCATTTCCCCTTCCCTTTCCTCCCTTCAATGCCTCCCATGCCCTTCTTTGTTGCCTCTCAAATTCATGGCCTTGGATATGCATCCCCTTCGCCCCTTAGCACATCTATTGGCATCATCTTTGTTAAGGTCTTGATCAGGCAGCAGTGTTGCCTAAACAGACTTCTTGTTGCTTGTTGTTGCCAGTTGAAATTCTCAGTGTTTTGTGTCTCCTTTCTTATCTCTCTCTCCCCTTCTGTTCCTGATCTTCCTTCTCTCACTGATTCTTTTAATTATCTGCTACCTATATGTTATTGGCTATCTATCTATCTATCTATCTATCTATCTATCTATCTATCTGTCATCTATCTATCATCTATCTATCTATCTATCTATCTATCTATCTATCTATCTGTCATCTATCTATCTATCTATCTATCTGTCATCTATCTATCATCTATCTATCTATCTATCTATCTATCATCTATCTATCTATCTATCTATCTATCTGTCATCTATCTATCATCTATCTATCTATCTATCTATCTATCTATCTATCTATCTATCTCCATACAGTCCTGTAGAACACTGTAGAGTACAGCCCATCTCCATACAGTCCTGTAGAACACTGTAGAGTACAGCCCATCTCCACACAGTCCTGTAGAACACTGCAGAGTACAGCCCATCACCCTACAGTCCTGTAGAACACTGTAGAGTACAGCCCATCTCCACACAGGCCTGTAGAACACTGTAGAGTACAGCCCATCACCCTACAGTCCTGTAGAACACTGTAGAGTACAGCCCATCACCCTACAGTCCTGTAGAACACTGTAGAGTACAGCCCATCTCCACACAGGCCTGTAGAACACTGTAGAGTACAGCCCATCTCCACACAGGCCTGTAGAACACTGTAGAGTACAGCCCATCTCCACACAGGCCTGTAGAACACTGTAGAGTACAGCCCATCACCCTACAGTCCTGTAGAACACTGTAGAGTACAGCCCATCACCCTACAGTCCTGTAGAACACTGTAGAGTACAGCCCATCACCCTACAGTCCTGTAGAACACTGTAGAGTACAGCCCATCACCCTACAGTCCTGTAGAACACTGTAGAGTACAGCCCATCACCCTACAGTCCTGTAGAACACTGTAGAGTACAGCCCATCTCCATACAGTCCTGTAGAACACTGTACAGAGTACAGCCCATCACCCTACAGTCCTGTAGAACACTGTAGAGTACAGCCCATCTCCACACAGTCCTGTAGAACACTGTAGAGTACAGCCCATCACCCTACAGTCCTGTAGAACACTGTAGAGTACAGCCCATCTCCATACAGTCCTGTAGAACACTGTACAGAGTACAGCCCATCTCCATACAGTCCTGTAGAACACTGTAGAGTACAGCCCATCACCCTACAGTCCTGTAGAACTCTGTACGGAGTCCAGCCCGTAACTTGATGCTGGGAAAGGGAGGCTGCTGATAGCAACATTGAGTTCCCATCCAGGTAGCAGAGGCACATGAAGGCTGATACTCAACTCACCTCCTCCTTTTTATTGTCTTGGGCAGTCAGGTTGGGTCTTCCTATGTCAATGAACTTAATAAAGAAAATCACTCATGGATGCGTGTAAAGATTTGTCTCCAAGGTGATTGAAACCTCATCAAGCTGGCGATACTGACCATTAGAGATGGACATGTACAATCTACTTTGAAACAATAAGTAGTTTCAGGACAAACGTGGCGGTCATGGCCTCTGAACATAAAGGAATTGTCCTTCTCCTCCTGTAGCAGCTCTCAATGCAGTGTGCTCAGATATTTGGGGATCCAGGAGCAGGGATGGCAGATACATCTTTGATATGTTTGAGGGCCCCTCCGGAATCCAACTGACAACCTTGAGATAGTTACTTTATAAAGGCATTATTTATTTACTTTTTATGTGTATGTGTGAATGTGTGGGTATGTGCACATGGAGGTGTGGACACACGTGCCTATGTGCATATGCAGAGCCTGGAAGAATGCCTCCAGGGTCTTCTCTCTGCCTGTACTTAGGCCTCACAGTTTCTCAGCTGTATTGGAAACCAGTTAGCCCTAGTGAACCTTCGGTCACCACCCCTGTGAGCTGGAGATCATGAACAGGCACAGGAGGCCTAACTTACTTTGTGGGTTTTGAGATCTGAACTCTGGGCCATATGTCTACAGAATAAGTACTCTTAACGACCGAGTCATCTTCCTGCACTCAACATGACAGCTTGACCTCCTCCTCCTCCTTCTTCTCCTCTCTCTCTCTCTCTCTCTCTCTGAACTGTGCACAGTGACTTGAAGTAATTGTTAGGAAGTATAAAAAAAATCTTTAAAATATTTGAAGACTCCACTATCAGTGATGATTGGGAAGTGATTTTTTTTTATTACATTCATTTTTTCTGGGTTTCTGCTTTTTTCTTTTTTTAAAAAAATTTATTAGTTTCTCTCCCTTTATTCCTGCACCCACCTCTGCAGTGTGCCCTCTGCTCCCCTAATACCAAAGTCAATGAAACATAAGCCCTCATCTCTGTCTCATGCTTTCCTCTAAGACTTGGTGTGTGGTCATTTTCTGCCTCCATTTTTCTTTTCTCTTTTGCAGGGGAGGTTGCTTTCTTCTCCACTGACTTTTCTGGATGATGTGCTATGTATGTGTATGCAGTCCTCATGGAGGCTAGGAGAGGCATCGGTTCCTCTGGATCTGGAGTTGTGGGGTCCTGCGGAGCCACCCAAGATAGGTGCTAGGACCCAAACTTAGGTCCTCTGCAAGGGCAGTACAAGCTCTTAATGACTGAGCCATTTTTCCAGCCTCCAAAATAATTTATTTCAGTATAAAAGGGGTATTCTAATGATTATATCAGATTTGAGGGAAAGGAGGCTGAGAAGAAAGGCATCTTCTATATTCAGTGTAGGATGTGAAAGCACACGGTGACAGAAAGGCCAGGACACATGAATGAAGATCAGCACAGTGACAATTGAAGGGGAGGCTCAAAGAGGTACAGCTGTTAAGTCTAACCAACTGATATTTGGTTTTACTAAATGGCATGACGAGAAACTCAGCATGAGCCAAACGGTGTGTGTGGAGTTTTCAACATTAAATATGACAGGGTGTAATTTGAGTGTCAGCAATGGCAAGGCTCTTATAGGCGACATTAGAATGATTCAATGCACTCACTGTGTAGTAAAGAGCAGAGCCAGAGTGAGGTGTAATTTTCTCCTCTGGGGCTCCTTTGTTTGCATGATTAGGAACGCCTCATCCCGTCTAGCTATGCACCAGTGAACATTGCCAAGAGAGAGGCTGGCCACTGGAACTGTAGTAGAAGAAAAGAGAAACACATGGCCATTCCTATTTTTATGTTATTAAAGATCAATTTGCTTACTGTCAAGCCTGATGACTTGGGTTCAAACCCTGGAACCCACATGGTGAAGAGAAAAACAGACTCTTACAAGTTGTCCTCTGACCTACACACATACACATACACACACACACACACACACACACACACACACACACTCACACACACACACACACACACACACACACACACACACACACTCACATACCACATACCCCCCCTAAACCTCCACCTCCCACAAAATAAATAAATAAATGTATCAAGGAAAATCTCTTTGGAAAAACTCCTAAGATTTGCATTTAGTATTACTCTTGATATTTTCTTCTGCAAATCCAGCATGTTTTGTGTTTGGTCTTTGGGGCTGCTGAGTGGTTGGTTTTGCTCGTTATCTAGGTGAACAAACTCTGGATAAAGCTGTACTTGCTCCCTATAAATAACTCTTTAGCTGTCATTGGCCTTTGCTGGTCCATGCTGAACATTTCCAGTATGTATTATGCAGTGACCTTCAATTGCTGCATGTGGGCAGGGGGAGCGTCCCACATGCTTGTTGATGGCCAGACATCTTTGGTGCCGAAAATCTTTTGATCCTAGATAAATGTTGAGTCTGTTCTTGCTACCAATTCATTAAATAATTCCTCAAACCCGAATTTATGTTTTCAGAAGGGAGTCCTTATTGTAAGGCTTTTGTTTTTTGATTGAACAGTACTTATTTGCACGAAGACAATTTCTGGTTCACTGAAGTCAAATTGTAGCAGACTGGTGTGATTTCTCACACCAATTTCTTGGTTTAACGTGGGCTTGTGTCATTGCTCCAAAAATACCTTCTCTGTGGCCTCAGACCAATCACCGATCTCCTCTCGATTTCAGCACCTAGTCACATGATTGAGATCGTAACATGGACCTCATCACTGTCTCATTTGAATGGAGAGAGAATTGATGGACAGATTGGCTTTACCCACTGGTGAGAAGGAAGGCAACCACTTGCTTTTGGGGGACTGATAACTCTTCAAAGCTAGAGATTACAAAATGCTTAGAATGATAGTTTCCTAAAGGACTGTGGTCTAGCCTCACAGATGTAATACACTGCTCCATAGCAAAAAACTGCTGTGTTCTTGCTGGCGGGAGAAGCTGGCTAATCCTGCACCGCTCTACAAGACTAAGCTCACAAATAAATTTATTGGTCATGGTAAGTTGATAGAACCTTACAAAATAATGCTGCTGAGGTTATTGCTGCAATATAAGGTTAAATTGGATTTTCAAGATAATACTTTTTCAAGTAAAAAGTCCTTCAAAGTTGATACTTACTATTTTCCTACACTTCCAGTTGCTTTGCATGAAGATTTCAAGCGCATTCTAAGAATTGTATGTCAGACACACATTTGTTCAGTCTTCCTGTCTTTCTATAGCTTTCATGCACTTTGAAAATTCACTGATGTAAGTACCAGGTAAGCCTGTAAAACAGTGTGTTTGGTGTTGAAAAGAAGTCCCTGTACTTGAAAAGTTTGGAAATTATTTTCCAGTACAAGTCTGATTATTTTTGAAACACAAAGTCCTGACTAAACCAAGACCTCAGATAACATTTGGATTTTCCCCAACGTTCTGACCATTTTTTTGCTTCGTCTGTTGATTTTGCTTTGCATGTGGGAACTGAGTTCAACAAGCCAGTCTCTTCATTCTTTTTTCTGACATTTCAGATGGGAACTTTTATTAAGACACATGGCAAATCTGCCAGATTTTAGCAAATAGGCTATTTAAAGCCTCCCATAATTAATGCCTCTTATATTATTTCCTGAGATCGTGGGTGAGAATCTGTTTTGCATAGTCTGGTGGCTGCACCATGGATTTGGAACAAAGTCGAGCTTGTTTGTGTCCTTCATGCCTCCATCTGGCCTAGGGGTCCTGCATAGTCTCAAATTCCTTTTTAGATCCTTCCCCTGGTTTTCTCCCCACAGTGCTGTCCCACCTTCCATCCTAGCTTCTCTTCACTGAAATACTGGTGTGAGTGCATGAATGTGTGTGTGTGTGTTTACATGCCCACATATGGCTGTGTGTATGGGCACATTGAGTGTAGAGGCCAGAAGTTAGTGCCAGATGTCTTCTTCAGCCAATGTCCACTTTATTTACTGAGGTGTGTGTGGGGGGGGTCTCTTGATTGGGATACTAGCTAGCTCACCCCAGGGTTCCTTGTCTACTCAAGGTGATGCAAGCCCCCACCTTTTATGTGGGTCGGGGAATCCTATCACAAGTCTTCATATCAGCATGGCAAATGCTTTATCCAATGAGACATCCCCACAGACTCTGAAAGTCATTTTTAAGAAGTTAATAACAAGGTTATCCTAGCAAATTTGAGAAACACAGTTTTCCTGATCTTTCCGGAATATTCTCGCCCTTTCTGTCCTGTAGGACTCTGTGCCAGCACCCCTCCCCTAGTGACTTTTCTATGGCTTCTGGTTTGCCTTATGTATTGGATGTCCCTTATCTCTGACTTCAAAACGATTTATGTGAAACTCTGCCCATATCTAAACTGGATTCTATCTATAATGCCCCGCCTCATAACTTGCCTCCCCACTAGACTATGCATGGGTCATTGATACAGAGGTATAGGGGCACTGCAACTCATCAGCAGCATCCACCAAACAGTGATTCACTAAGTGAACTCCCATTCACTCCCCATGAATCTTAAACCTACTGTTCATTGTGCTTTCTAGTCCAGGCATCTCAGACCACAAATCCTACTTCTTCCTCTCCTTTACAGATGGCTTCTACAGGGAATTATTGGGTATCTCTTTCCTTATGAGTTTTTCAACATAACTTCCCCATTTTCCAAGTTTTCACTGTGTCTATTCACCTTCCTACACTTATTTACTGTTTAAAGCTTTCCTGATTAAAGCTGTAAATTTCTGGGCAAATATATTGATTCTTCCTGTTTTTATGAGTTGAACATTTTGCCCAAATTAAGGAGTTCATCACTTGCTTCCTCAAGAAATTTCAGAAACTTAAATCACTTTGTGTAATCTACAATCCATCATTTTCTTTCTGCTCTTCTCCGCACACTCAGTGGACAGGCTGAGGGACAGAGGATACCGCTTGCCTGTGTCTTAAAGTCTCTCATCAGCAAAGCAGTTGCTGTAGTCTATCAATGTATTCTGTCTCACATGGAGCACCAGGCTTGGCATCAATCTTGTTTGAGTGTCCATGTCAGTCTAACTCAGTTCAGCTAAACTACCTCCTGACTGCACCTCTCATTGTCCCTCACCTTGTCATTGATATCATCATGGGGATTCCCTTGTAGTTTTTCAAGGACAATTTTCTTGAACTTTTCAGGACGTGGCTCACCTGGAAGAGCACAGTGCAAATACAGCAGCTGTTTATACTCACACTGAATTCTTCTCATGGGCACCCACTCAACAATGGCATGGGTTTTAAGTATTCTACACTCCATTCTTCATGTATTTTCCTTACCTGAGGAAGGAATGAAATAACTGTTTTCTCTACTGAATAAGGGTCAGTGTGTAGAGCTGTTTGCCTTGTCATTACAATGCTCTTTTGTGTTATGTAAGGCAATGACATTACTAATTTAGAACTTGGTGAGAAGTTTCCACCAGACTTTTAAATGTGGCACTTCCAAATTTGTTTCTTGCATTCTGTAGGTGATTCATTTTTTAAGTCAACAAAAGGTAAGCAAATATACATTCTGGGGTTTTTTTTATAACTTTAGCTGTAAAAGTTTAGACCTAACATCGACATGAGGCTAGAGAAGTGATATACCAACTCTCACTGGTCTTGTTTTCTGCATAATTATTTTTGACCTGTGTACCCAAACAGAAAGGTGTCTGCGTTCATGAACTGTCATAGCAGTATGTTTGCGAACTGCCACCAACATCGGAAATGTGCAGTCGGTCCCCAGAATCCCTCTGGTATCCCCTCCCCCTCGTCTTTCCTAAAATAACCAATTCCTGTAAATAGTGATTCTTTTTGTTCATTTTCTATGACCCAGAGTTGAAATTATAGAATTGGAAATTTGGGGGTTAGGAAGAGGGCTTAAGGGGTAGTGTTCTTGTTTTGCAAGTACGAGGACCCAAGTTTGCATCCTCTGCAGGCCAAGTGAGAGATCTGGTCTTAAAGAATAGGATGGAGCATGATTGAGGAAGACAGTCAACATCTGCCTTCAACCTCCAGATGCAGGCACCCACACGCACATGCACACACGGGAGTACTTTCTGTCTGTACAGAAGTTACCCTAGGAAAGGGGGCAAGTTTCAATTAATTATTTTGATAGACATTTATTATATGCATGCATGCATCAGTCTCTTTTGCAAGTTTAGAATTATAAAACATGACTAGTACTTACAAAGTTATAGAATACTCAAGTGGCTCAATTGTTTCATGTAAATTATAAAAAAGAATCTTTAGAAATAAGAAAGATTACAACAGGAATTTCTGTCCCAGTATTTAGAAAAAAGAAAAAACCGAACACACTGAGAAGCAAAATGTAGGTTATATGATGATTGTCCTTAAACTCTTGCCTGGCTGCTCAGCTCTTCACACCTTCAGTGTGGACACCGGAGCAAGAGTCGCTCACACTCCTGTTCCTTTTGGTGACTTAGTGGTACGTGTTCTGCCATGGTGCCTCAGCCTGGTTGCACATTACAGTCATGTAGGTTTACCGACCACGCACACAGATATTGTCTTATTCTTGTATTGCAGTCAAAACCAAATGGCAGGCTGATCATCTGTTTTTATAAGCAGACAGTTGGAATGAGCTTGGCACGCCAGAGGCTTCTGGGAGCCAATGCTTTCTCCGATGAGAATATGACTCATGGACTGAACTACTGGCCTCTTCTGTACCAATTCTTCATATGTGTTGATGTTACTAAGGGGAAGAATTAATTACTGCTACCCGAGAGGAGATGTTGTTGAACCTCTGTGCACCTGTTCAGCAAGAGCCCTGGGGCTTTTGTGATTATTGTTGTGGCCGTGTATGCAGCAGAGGATAAAATCTATCTGCAGTAACACCTAACACTTCTGACTGCCGCATGGTAGTTTTTAAATCTCATCTAATTCTCAGCCTAACTTTGTGTCATGGGCAAGAGAAGTATAAACCAGGGAAAGAAAGCAAAGCTTGGGCAAGACTGAGTGATCTGAGGACAGAATTGGCCCAGCACACTGCTTAGAATTGTTTTTAAAGCCAAGACTCTATTTGGATTGTTTCTAAATCAATATGTAAGACCCAAGGAACTTATGTTTCCATCATCATCATCATCATCATCATCATCATCATCATCATCATCATTATGGTTTTTCAAAACAGGATTTCTCTGTAGCTTTGGAGCCTGTACTGGAACTAGCTCTTGTAGACCACACTGCCCTCAAACTCATAGAGATCTGCCTGCTGCTACCTCCAGAGTGTTGGGATTAAAGGCGTGCGCCACCTCTGTCTGACTTCTATTTTAAAAGGTAGAGGGCTAAGAATGCAACCCAGTTGATAAGTTGCTTGCCTAGTATATAAGAAGCCTTGAATCCAGTCCCCAGAATCACATAGGACCAGCCATGGTGGCACAGAACCACATAGGACCAGCCATGGTGGCACAGAAGCACAGAGGACCAGCCATGGTGGCACATACCTGCAAATCCAGCACTTAGGAGGTAATGGCAGGAGGGCCAACCTTGGCTACACAAGACCCCTTTTCAAAAACCATTAAAATCAATGACAGAGATGTTGAATTTTATCCTTATCTACTTTATGCTTGGTTATCCAGTAAGTGTTCATACTGCAGTCAACACCATAAATGACTAGCTCCACGCGAGTTCAAATTTCCCATGAGTCTGTGTTAAGACACAATGCTGCTGGCTAAGAGCAGGTCCTCAGATGCACCCAACTGGTTTATATTTTTTATATTTGTGTTACATAGTGTGCCCTCGACAAGTGTGTCGTAAATAGGAACTCTGTCTCAAAAGCTCTTAGAGGCGCTCCCCGGAAAGGTGGAGGGAACAGCAGAGAGTTATGTGGTGCACTGAAATGACTGTCTTCCCTCTGTTGCTTGATGCTGATAAAAGGTATTGTCGGCACCTGCTGGGCTCCAGGCGCTGATTGTCACACTAGAGTTCAGGCCTTGGAATCCGTCTTAGGCATCATGCCATCACAAAGGACTTCAGCAATGCAGCTTCCATTGTACGTGAACAATGGATTTGTGGTTGCGACTTGAGCAGATTTCATTTGGGGCACAGAGGTGCCAGTGAGAGAGCGGGTTTTTAAGAAAAACTCTAGAAATTAATTATTTTGCTTGAAATTCTCTTTGGTGATGCTATTCTTTATCGGTAACTGTCATTTCTCACGCCTGGGGCTTTTGATTCAGATAGCACATCAAAGAAGTGTGACTGTTCAAGAAAAAAACCTCGGCCCAGGAGCCCAGAGTATCATCTCGTGCAGATGTCTGTGGTTTACTAATGAGCCTAACGAATGTCACAATCTTCTTGGCCCCTGAAGTTCACTCCTGCAAGATCCCACTTCTCGTAGGTGGTTTTTGATCAGGTTTTCTTTTCAATACAATTAGAAAATAGATGAGATAGTGCTTTGAACTTTGCAGACTGCTTAGCTGACATGAAAGTATTGCTAACATTGTTGGCTATGTCTACCAGAACACCTTCCTTAATAAAGCAAGATTAACTTGAAAGGATGTGTGAGATCTGCTACCTTTAGATTGGTGCTGGCTGGGAGAATGTTAGCTGACAGGGAAATATCAGGTCTATTATCCGTTTTGTTACTTTCTTTCAGGCTTCCAGGACTTGGCAAAGGGGGATGAGATTGAGGAAATACAGAGGAGACAGGAGATAAGAGGGAAATAACACTTAGAAAGACTTGTGCTGAGACAGTCTGGTCAATCGGCCCAGGTCTTTCTTTCCCTGACTCTATTGGTCTGTGTTTGTGTTTCATTTTCTACTGTTCACTGGACTAAGATTAGAATCTTGGATTTAATTAAATGCTCAAGAACTACTATCTCAGGTACTGATACAGGCTTTCAGAGGCTTAACACTCTGAAATTTGGGTAGGATTGGGAAAGGGGATCAGCTGAGTGCATGCTGGAAGGCTGCCTTGTCCTAAACACGTGTGATAGGTCACAATGTTGTCATGACCACCCTACACCATAATACAGGTTCTCCTCAGTTTATACATAAGAGCAACACATCATCAAGATTAAAAAAAACAAACAAGAGTGTAGAACAGGCCATGCACTTAATAAATGGGGAGGCAGCACACACAACTAAGTCCTCAGCTCCTTCTGAGATGCGTTTGATACACTGACTTTGTGGTGAACTACCCACTGATATGATGTTTTTGTCACCCAGATCATATCTTCTGATGTCACTGATAATTGTGTTGATGAAAGATAAAAAATTATTCACTTTGTTTTTACAAATGAGCATCAGGTGCTCGTATTATATAAGGTATTTGCTGTACAAAGAACCCCAAGCTACCCAATGTTTCTAAGATGTTTTATTTCCATTTCATATAAAGTAAAGACAAAAGCAATGAAACCAAGCCAACCTCGCATTTCTAGTGGGTGAGATCAGTCCCTTCCAGGTGGATTACTCAGGCATCCAATTCTCTTCCTTTTTGTGGGGCTTCCGTTATAAACACATGTGATAGAAGAGGCCACACGGCAAGAAAGAAGGTGGTCACTACATCCACTTCTCCTTCTTTTCTGGCCAGAGGTAGCAGTGTGGTCCACTTAGCTATCGGCCCTGGGAACAGTAATCTCTGGACGATGGAGTTACTGGTTCAAGAGGCACTAAATCTATCGTACAGCTTCCAGCAACAAGTGATTTGCCAAGTGTGAGGGCTGGTTTTTTGTCAACGTGACCCAAGCTAGAGTCATCTGAACAGAGGACCCTCAACTGAGAAAATGCCTCCATAATGCCTGGCTGTAGGGCATTTTCCTAATTAGTGTTCCATGGGGAGGGCCATTGTGGGTGGTGCTATCCCTGGGCTGGTGGTCCTGGGCTCTGTAAGGAAGCAGGCTGAGCAAGCCAGTAAGCAGCACCTGTCTGTGGCCTCTGCGTCAGACCCTGCCTCCAGGTTCCAGTCCTGTTTGAGTTCCTTTCCTGACCTCCTTCAGTGACAAACTATGATGTGGAAGTGTAAACCAAATAAACCCTTTCCTCCCCCAACTTGCTTTTGGTCATGCTGTTTCATCACAGCACTAGGAACCCTAACTAGAACACCAAGTACGCTGCTACACATACCCAGAACCTCCATCTTCCTAGGCTCTGAAATTAATTCTCTCTGATTTTCTACTTGGCCACGAACACCATATATTTTATGACAGCTCGCTATATGTACCAAGCAAACGTAGAATTTCCAAGGTTTCTTTCTGGCCAGGACAATAGCAGTGTGGGTCCCTGGGTATATGTGTGTGCTGGAGGTAGGGAGATTCAAGTTTATGGAGTCTGGTCTCTATGGAGTCGGCCAGGCGTTGTGACATTCATTAGCCTGCCATCTCTACAGGTGGCTTCTACAAACACATGAGATTGATAAGTAGCTGAGAGACTTTCATGGACAGAATCTAGACACAGTGAATATCGTTCCTGCTCCTAGTTGGCTACCCAGAACTGTAAGATGTAACTAAACCTAATAGCAGGGAGGCAGCGAAGGGACGTGTGTGATAAAGACAGAGGGATAATGGTTACTAAATAGCTCATTGCCATCTGCCTCAGTGAGAAATGCTTTTTAAAACATGTTTATATTGGCCGCATTTGTTCGTTTGACAAATGACTAGATGTGCTCAATGAATTGCAAAGATATTGAAAATTATTCCCGCTGTCCTATGATCAGGAAGAGGCAGACCCGCATGAAAACTACTTGGCAGTGGCTAAAAACTCCTGTGCGTCATTTGAGTATGTAAAATGTGTTTACACATATGCAAAACCCGAGTTAAGCCTGATTTGATTATATTTGCTAAGAGTACGAATTTGACATTCGGTGTACTACTGTGTATAATTCTGTCATTTGGAAGGCAGAGTGTATTTGCGGACCTCCCTCTAGTCTCTCATCCTGAAAATAATCCATATTTGTAACTAGATAGAATTCATTTCATGAAAAGGTCACATACTCATAGACTTAAGGACCATGGCTTAGATAATGTGAGTTTTCTTCCTCTAAGCATGTCTGACCTTAGTCCCTTTACCCGGAGAGACACAGAGTGAATCAAAAACTTCATGGTCCTATGAAATTAAAAGCATTGTTGTTGTCTATGATCTGGGCTGCTGCCAGGGACCAGGCTGATGTCCACAGTCTGAGCTGCTGCCAGAAACCATCTAGAAGTCCACGATCCAGGCTGACGCTGCCTGCTATGGGCAAGCTAGCTTCTTTTGCAGTGGTGTGGATGACAGACTCATAACTTAGAATGAGAGACGTTGAAGTCTTCTGGGACAATCTCTCCCTGTTCCCTCCCCACAAAGAGAAACAGTCCAGATATGAAGTTACTGAAGAGAGTCCTTAAACCTGTGATAAAGATTCTGAAATGTAGCTTTCGCAGCTGATGGCTTCTGGTGAGGGTGGGATAAGGAAGGACTCACTCAGATTTCTTTAAGGGGCTGGACACTGGGAGTTTGTCCAAGCTCCGATGAGTATACAGGCAACACAAATTGGACTTGGTGGGGTTGTGTTTTTTGAGGGGGTTGAGAGGGACTCATAAGGGTAAGAGGGTGGATCAGAAAGGAATGGAATGTGAGTGTGATCAGCGTGCAGTGTATGAAATTTACAAATAATTAATAGAATTATTATGTTGGACAAAAATATTTTTGAAGCCTAATTAAGACTTCTAAGGACATTCAGATGGAGACAGAGAAAAAGAGAGTGGTTAGGAATAGCTAGCCTAGAGAATAGCCTTTGCCTACCCTGTCTTCTTTCAGTTACAGGCTAGCTAGATATCAGAGCTTGCAGGGCCACTGGGAAAGTAGGCTCTGTTGTACACTAGCCCAAACTAAAGCTGCCCTCGGATTCCAGTGTTCTTTAGGTGTCTAGATGGGGTCTTAGAATGCAGTCCTTGCTGACTCCAATAGAGTGGATGCTTTCTTTTCCTTTTTCCTGTTTCATAATTGGAAAGCAGAGGCTCATAAGCCTGACCTTGGAATGTCTCATGTGGTGTGCATTTGAAGGAAGATCTTCCCTCTACTGCACAGTGGCCTATAACTAGAGCTCTGAGGGATATGACACCCTCTTCTGGCCTCTTTGGGCTCTCATGTGTATATGTGCACACACATATGTGCACATATACACACACATACAAAGACATGTACAAACGTGCACACACACAAATACATACACATGCATACTTCAAATTTTTTAAAAGTAGGGGATGGATAGATGGTCAAAAGGTTAACGGCACTGACTGCTCTTCCAGAGGACCCAGATTTGAATCCCCACACTCATGTAGTGACTCACAACCTTTTATGACTCCAATACCATGGAATTCAATGACAATCTTTTCTGGTCTCTGAGGGCATGCCTACATGTGCTTGCTAAGAATATAGACAGGCAAACAAAATGCTCATGCACATAAAATAAAAATAAAGGTTAAATATTTTTTAAAAAATAGATGGCTATTAAAGTATTAAACAGGGGCATTGTTGGCACTTTTCTTGTTTGTTTATTAGCTTTATTGTTATTTTTAATGTGTGACGATTTAATGCCTTTGAATGGAGCTGAGGCATTCTGACTAGAGAGTAGGTACTCCAAGGAGAGATTCAGAGTGTACTGTTTAATGTGGCATTTTGTTCTGTTCTTAGCTCTTCATTTGGGTTACACCTAATGAAGCTGAGGACAAAACTAATATTCCTAATTTGGTGGCTACAAGTAGTTTATTTTGCATATTATTAAAAGTGAGTAAATCTGACAAAAACATTGGAAAGCTATGCCATTGGTTCTTAATCACCCCTCCTTAAATGCTGTTTGTGAAATGCAGCTCCTCTGATAGATTTTCAAAGTTGTCTTGGGTCATCTGGGCTCGAGGGTGCTCTCCAGTGGTTGTTAAGATGTGACAGAGACTCCATGTGTCGCCCCAGCCATGTGGGTTGGGAGAAAGCACATTTGGTTCCCCACCAAGCTGCACCACTGACAAGGCTAGAAGCCTGGTGATGCTGCCTCTCAGAAACAACCAAGGGACCAAACCCTGTCGCTGCAGACCTTAGCCAACCTTCCCACTCTGTCACTGGGCTTCACTGTTCCCTTAGCAACCCACACTGGATGCTGCCCCATCATCTTCGCCTTCACTCACAAACCACAACAATTTATTATTATCTATCTATTTCCTGATTTTCCCTGATCCAAAATCTCAAGAAATTGAAAACCCCAATAACCAGAGGCATGCAGCAGATTTTAATAAACATTTTCTGAATGAATGAATTGTTCAGGAGTTGGTACCAGAACTGAATCTTCTATCTCCAGAAATCTGCTGTACTGGGACCCCTCTACATGGTTACAAATCTTACTGAATTACTTCTACATCTGCTCCTTGGAGAAAATAAGATCATATATGTCTACATTGCAATATTTGCTTGTTATTGTGAAAATATGCCCAACAAAAGCAATGTAAAGAAAGAAGGATTTATTGGGATCACAGTTTGAGGGAACACTCCACCATGGCAGGGAAGGAATGGGGGCAAAGCTGTAAGGCAGCTGGCTTCCTTGTGTCTAAGTTGGAAAGCCACCACCTTTCCTGAAACAAAGCCTCAAAGGATGCAGGGTGGCCTCACTCTCCATGTGATGACTTTGAACTTGGGATGCTCCTTCCTTCGTCTCTGGGTTTGACACTGCACAGTTGATGTGGTGTTTCGGGGTTGGTACTGGGTTGAGTTCAGGGCTCTTTGCATTCTAAGCAAGCATTCTACCAATAGCTACATCCCCACCCTCTTTTCTCCTTTTAAATCAGTCTTGATCTCAGGTTGTGGAGCATGGTACCACATTCTGAAGAGGTCAGTTGAACACATCTGGAAACACCGCCACAGACCCCCCAGAAGTGTATTTCCGTGGTTATTCTGTAAACGCTGCCACAGACCCACCCAGAAGTGTGTTTCTGTGGTTATTCTCAATCCCTATAAACTGACAATACAATCACCATGTCCTAAACTCAATGACTGTCTAATTTCTGCTCTACACGAGGAAGGGAGTATAAACTAAACACTGATTAAGGGCTCTTGGGGAATGTCACTGAGGTAGGCAGCATGGAGAATGGCAGAGACAGACGCTGATGGTTTGTGTTGGACAGAGAGATGGCCCAGGGGTTAAGGCCACTTTCTGCTCTTGCAGAGGACCTCAGTTCAGTTCCCAACACCCGTATAGAGTAGCTTACAACAGCCTGTGACCAGAAACTCCAGGTTCTGGCTTTCATGGGCACCAGAACACACACACACTCTCTCTGTCTCTCTCTCTCTCTCTCTCTCTCTCTCTCTCTCTCTCTCTCTCTCTCACACACACACCCTGGAATATGATCTTGGAGACTTATTTCACTAACTTAGGTGTTGAATAGCTTTCTCTTCCTTGTCAAGGACAGGATGTCAAATGAACCCAGATTCTCTTGGAGGCCTTGGATATACTGTCTTTATTTTGTTTTTTTTTTGTTTTTTTTTTTTGGTTTTAGTTTATTTTTTTTTAATTTATTTATTTATTAAAGATTTCTGTCTCTTCCCAGCCACCGCCTCCCATTTCCCTCCCCCTCCCCTAATTAAGTCCCCCCCCCCCCTCAGCCCGAAAAGCAATCAGGGTTCCCTGTCCTGTGGGAAGTCCAAGGAACCCCCCACCTCCATCCAGGGCTAGTAAGTTGAGCATCCAAACTGCCTAGGCTCCCACAAAGCCAGTATGTGCAGTAGGATCAGAAACCCAGTGCAATTGTTCTTGAGTTCTCAGTAGTCCTCATTGTCCGTTATGTTCAGAGAGTCCGGTTTTATCCCAGGCTTTTCCAGACCCAGGCCAGCTGGTCTTGGTGAGTTCCCAGTAGAACATCCCCATTGTCTCAGTGTGTGGGTGCACCCCTCATGGTCCTGAGTTCCTTGCTCGTGCTCTCTCTCCTTCTGCTCCTGATTTGGACCTTGAGAATTCAGTCCTGTGCTCCAATGTGGGTCTCTGTCTCTGTCTCCTTTCATCGCTTGCTGAAGGTTAATATTCAGGAGGATGCCTATATGTTTTTCTTTGGGTTCTCCTTATTTAGCTTCTCTAGGATCACTAATTATAGGCTCAATGTCCTTGGTTTATGGCTAGAAACCAAATATGAGTGAGTACATCCCATGTTCCTCTTTTTGTGTCTGGCTTACCTCACTCAGGATAGTGTTTTCTATTTCCATCCATTTGTATGCAAAATTCAAGAAGTCCTTGTTTCTTACTGCTGAATAATACTCTAATATGTATATATTCCATACTTTCTTCATCCATTCTTCCATTGAAGGGCATCTAGGTTGTTTCCAGGTTCTGGCTATGACAAACAATGCTGCTATGAACATAGTAGAGCATATACTTTTGTTGTATGATAAGGCCTCTCTTGGGTATATTCCCAAGAGTGGTATTGCGGGGTCCAGGGGTAAGTTGATCCCAAATTTCCTGAGAAACCGCCACACTGCTTTCCAAAGTGGTTGCACAAGTTTGCATTCCCACCAGCAATGGATGAGTGTACCCCTTTCTCCACAACCTCTCCAACAAAGGCTATCATTGGTGTTTTTGATTTTCGCCATTCTGACAGGTGTAAGATGGTATCTTAAAGTTGTCTTGATTTGCATTTCCCTGATCACTAAGGAAGTTGAGCATGACCTTAAGTGTCTTTTGGCCATTTGAAGTTCTTCTGTTGAGAATTCTCTGTTCAGCTCAATGCCCCATTTTATAATTGGGTTGGTTAGCCTTTTACAGTCTAGTTTCTTGAGTTCTTTATATATTTTGGAGATCAGACCTTTGTCAGTTGCGGGGTTGGTGAAGATCTTCTCCCAGTTAGTGGGTTGCCTTTGTGTCTTAGTGACAGTGTCCTTTGCTTTACAGAAGCTTCTCAGTCTCAGGAGGTCCCATTTATTCAATGAGGTCCTTAATGTCTGTGCTGCTGGGGTTGTATGTAAGAAGTGGTCTCCTGTGCCCATGTGTTGTAGAGTACTTCCCACTTTCTCTTCTATCAGGTTTAGTGTGTTCAGACTGATATTGAGGTCTTTAATCCATTTGGACTTGAGTTTTGTGCATGGTGATAGATATGGATCTATTTTCATTCTTCTACAGGTTGACATCCAGTTTTGCCAGCACAATTTGTTGAAGATGCTCTCTTTTTTCCATTGTATACTTTTAGCTCCTTTATCAAAAATCAGGTGTTCATAGGTTTGTGGGTTAATGTCAGGGTCTTCTATTCGATTCCATTGGTCGACTTCTCTGTTTTTATGCCAATACCAAGCTGTTTTCAATACTGTAGCTCTGTAGTAGAGTTTGAAGTCAGGGATGGTAATGCCTCCGGATGCTCCTTTGTTGTATAAGATTGTTTTGGCTATCCTGGTTTTTTTTTTGTTTTTCCACATAAAGTTGATTATTGTCTTCTCCAGATCTGTGAAGAATTTTGATGGGATCTTGATGGGGATTGCATTGAATCTATAGATTGCTTTTGGTAGAATTGCCATTTTTACTATGTTGATCCTCCCAATCCAGGAGCAAGGAAGATCTTTCCATTTTCTGGTGTCCTCTTCAATTTCTTTCTTCAAAGACTTAAAGTTCTTGTCAAATAGATCGTTCACATCCTTGGTCAGAGTTACCCCAAGATATTTTATGCTATTTGTGGCTATCGTGAAAGGTGATGCTTCTCTAATTTCCCTCTCTGTTTCCTTATCCTTAGTGTATAGGAAGGCCACTGATTTTTTGGAGTTGATCTTGTATCCTGCCACATTACTAAAGGTGTTTTTCAGCTGTAGGAGTTCTTTGGTAGAGTTTTTGGGGTCGCTTATGTATACTATCATATCATCTGCAAATAACGAGAGCTTAACTTCTTCTTTTCCAATTCGAATCCCCTTGATCCCTTTATGTTGTCTTATTGCTATTGCTAGAACTTCAAGCACTATATTGAAGAGGTATGGAGAGAGTGGACATCCTTGTCGTGTTCCTGATTTTAGTGGGATGGCTTTGAGTTTTTCTCCATTTAATTTAATGTTAGCTGACGGCTTGCTGTAAATAGCTTTTATTATATTTAGGTATGACCCTTGTATCCCTAATCTCTCCAAGACTTTTATCATAAAGGGGTGTTGAATTTTGTCAAATGCTTTTTCAGCATCTAATGAAATGATCATATGGTTTTTTCTTTCAGTTGATTTATATGCTGGATTACATTGATAGATTTGCTTATGTTGAACCAGCCCTGCATCTCTGGGATGAAGCCTACTTGATCATAATGGATAATTTTTCTAATGTGTTCTTGGATTCGGTTTGCCAGTATTTTATTGAGAATTTTTGCGTCGATATTCATGAGTGAGATAGGCCTGTAATTTTCTTTCTTGGTTGGGTCTTTGTGTGGTTTTGGTATCAGGGTAACTGTAGCTTCATAAAAGGAGTTTGGCAATGACTCTTCTGTTTCTATATTGTGAAATACATTAAGGAGTATAGGTATTAGCTCTTCTTGGAAGTTCTGGTAGAATTCTGCATTGAAACCATCTGGTCCTGGGCTTTTTTTGGAAGGTAGATTTTTGATAACGGTTTCCAGTTCTTCGCGACTAACAGGTCTATTTAGATCGTTCACCTGGTTTTGGTTTAGCTTTGGTATGTGGTACTTATCTAAAAACATGTCCATTTCTTTTGCATTTTCTAGTTTTGCGGCATACAGGCTTTTGTAGTAAGATCTAATGAGTCTCTGAATTTCCTCTGTGTCTGTGGTTATGTCCCCCTTTTCATTTCTGATCTTATTTATTTGCGTGTTCTCTCTCTGTCGTTTAATTAGTTTGGATAGGGGTTTGTCGATCTTGTTGATTTTCTCCAAGAACCAACTTTTTGTTTCATTGATTCTTTGGACTGTTTTCTGCATTTCTATTTTGTTGATTTCTGCCCTCAGTTTGATTATTTCCAGTCTTCTGCTCCTCCTGGGCGTGTCTGCTTCTTTTTTTTCTAAAGCTTTCAGGTGTGCTGTTAAGTCTCCGATGTATGCTTTCTCTGTTTTCTTTAAGTGGGCACTTAGTGCTATGAACTTTCCTCTTAGCACTGCTTTCATAGTGTCCCATAGGTTTGAGTATGTTGTTTCTCTATTTTCATTGAATTCCAGGAAGACTTTAATTTCCTTCTTGATTTCTTCCTTAACCCAGGTGTGGTTCAGTAGTTGACTGTTCAGTTTCCATGAGTTTGTCGGCTTTCTGGAGGTAGGATTGTTGTTGAATTCTAACTTTAATCCGTGGTGATCTGATAAGACGCAGGTGGACACTGATATTTTTTTGTATCTGTGGAGGTTTCCTTTGTTTCCGAGTATGTGGTCAATTTTCGAGAAGGTTCCATGGGCTGCAGAGAAGAAGGTATATTCTTTCCTATTTGGGTGGAATGTTCTATAGATGTCTGTTAAGTCCATTTGCTTCATTACCTCCAGTAGTTCTCTTACTTCTCTATTAGGTTTCTGTCTGATTGACCTGTCCATTGCTGAGAGAGGTGTATTGAAGTCTCCTACTACTAGTGTGTGTGGTTTGATATCTGCCTTGAGTTTTAGTAATATTTCTTTTACATACATGGGTGCTTTTATATTAGGGTCATAAATATTCAGGATTGAGACATCATCCTGACAAATTGTTCCTGCTATGAGTATAAAGTGTCCATCTCGATCTCTTCTGATTGATTTTAGTTTGAAGTCAGTTTTGTTAGAAATTAATATGGCCACCCCTGCTTTTTTCTTAGGACCATTTGCTTGAAAGACCTTTTCCCAACCCTTTACTCTGAGTAGATGCCTGTCTTTGTGGTTGAGATGTGTTTCTTGCAAACAGCAGAATGTTGGATCCTGTTTTTGTATCCAATCTCTTAGCCTGTGCCTTTTTATAGGTGAGTTGAGACCATTAATATTAAGTGATATTAATGACCAGTGGTTGTTCATGCCGGATATTCTTGTTGTTTTTGGAAGTAGAATTTGTGTGTCTCCCTTCTTTGAGTTGTGCTAGTGAAGGGTCGCTAGATGCCTGAGTTATTGTAGGCAGTGTTGGCAATGTTGGATTCCTTGGGTTGCGGTTTTCCTTCTATTACTTTCTGTAGGGCTGGATTCGTGGCTACGTTTTGCTTAAATTTGTTCTTATCCTGGAATGTCTTGGTTTCTCCATTTATAGTGAACGAAAGCTTGGCTGGGTATAGTAGTCTGGGCTTGCATCCATGGTCTCTTAGCTTCTGCAGTACTTCTATCCAGGACCTTCTGGCTTTCATTGTTTCCATAGAGAAATCAGGTGTAAGTCTGATCGGTTTACCTTTATAAGTTACTTGGCCTTTTTCCTTTGCAGCTCTTAGTATTCTTTCTTTAACCTGTATATTTTGTGTTTTGATTATTATATGGCGAGGGGATGTATTCCTTTGATCCAGTCTGTTTGGTGTTCTGTATGCTTCTTGAATATTCAAAGGAATATCTTTCTTTAAGTTGGGAAAGTTTTCTTCCATAATTTTGTTCAAAATATTTTCTGGGCCTTTGATCTGTGACTCTTCTCCTTCTTCTATTCCTATTATTCTTATATTTGGTCTTTTTATTGTGTCCCATAATTCCTGAATGTTTTGTGATGAGAATTTGTTGGCTTTGCAGTTTTCTTTGATCAGAGCGTTTATTTTCTCTATGGTGTCCTCAGAATCTGAGATTCTTTCTTCTATTTCCTGTATTCTATTGATTAAGCTTGTTTCTGTAGGCTGTGCTCGTTGACCTAGATTTTCCATATCCAGCTGGTCCTCAGTTTGTGTTTTCTTCCTTGCTTCCATTTCAGTTTTCACTTCTTGAACTGTTTCCATTACCTGTTTGATCGTTCTTTCTTGGTTTCCCAGGGTATTATGTACGTATTTACTCATTTCTTCAAATTTTTGGTTATACTTCTCATCCATTTCTATAAGGGCATTTTTCACATGTTGTTTAAGGGACTCTACTGCTTTCAAAAAGTCAATTTTTTCCACTTCTTCTGTGTTAGTGTGTTGGAGACCTTCTGTTGTAAGATCATTGGGTTCTGGTGTTTTCATGCTGATTTTCAGATTATTGGGTGAATTCTTGCCTTGGCGCCTGCCCATCTCCTCCTATCGATGTTATCTACGGGATCTGTTAAAACTGGTTCAGGTTTCCCTGCTGGCCAGGGGCTCCTCTTACAAAATGCCCTTGCTCTGTTTCCTGGTTCCTGCCGGGGGGGGGGGGGGGGGGGGGGGGGGGGGGGGGGGGGGGGGGGGCAAGATCCCTCTCACCCCTCAGAAGGGTCTTCAAGAATAGGACCGGGCTCCTCCTCTGCCAGGGACCTCCCCAACCGAATGCCTACCTCTTTGGTTTAATTGTAGTGGGGCGATCTGTTCTCGGTGTTTCGCGCGGTCCCTGCAGCCTGCTTCTGCTGCTGGGATGGTTCCCGCCACCAGCAGCCTGTGTCCTCTGCTGCCGCTCCGGTCCCTGCCGGTTCCAGCCTGTCCCAGTTGGTCCCCGCCGGCTGCACTGGGCGTCCTCCGGGCCGCCTTCCGCCGCCAGGTGTTCCGGCCGCCTTCCGCCGCCCGGTGTTCAGGCCGCCTTCCGCCGCCCGGATATACTGTCTTTAATAGAGCTTTAAGATTTACTTTTTTCAGGAAGAGTTTCTTTTTCTATTGATCAAATGTCTTATTTCACTCTCTTAGTCTTTTCCTACCAAATAAATACATTTGTTTGGTTTTGGAAGTAGAGGTTTCCTTGGAGATAACTTACTCCAATACACTCATTTTTATTTACTTTTCAAATTAACACAATTAACTTGTATTTATATCACACATTTTTGAAATTTCCTTGAGATAAGAAAATGTAAGTCTTCAAACAAAGAATAATAGTTCATTCTCTCATCTCTTAATTCTCTGACATGTTAGCAATTCTTTGGTTCCAGGGTTTTATTGATCCACATTTCAATGGTTCTCAATAGATTTTTAAAGTTTTGGCAAGAGCCAACATTTCATCTTCTCTTAATTTTGGGCTTTTGTTTTTTTTCTAAGCTGTGGTGGAACTAAAATCCAGGGCCTCTTAAATAGGAGAGAGAATTCTACTGCTAAGTGGCCCCCTGCCTATGGCCCCCTGCTGATAATTACCAACCCTGGGAACTCTGAGGTCATCTGTGTTATAGAACAAGATGTCTTTACTTCTTTTGAGTTTTGGAGATTTGAGAGGAATAAAAGAAATTTTAATAAGTTATTTTTATTTTGGGATGTAAGGGTTCTTCAGCTCTATTGTTTTAGCTTGATTTATTTTATTGTTTTGGTGACAGGTTCTTGCTAGGTAGCCCAGGCTATGTTATTGTTTTGGTGACAGGGTTTTGCTACATAGCCCAGGTTGACTTGAACTCTTGTTCTTTTTGCCTCAGCTTCCTCAGGGCTGGGATTGCAGGCTTCCACCCAGCCTGACTTTCAACAGTTTATTTAAGTCAGAGAGACTGATCTCTCTCCAAATAGCTGCTTGCTGGCTTTCGGGTCTGCTTGGTCAGTATAGTTTTCCTGTGGTCCTGAGGTAGAAGCTGTGTCTCTGGATTTATTTCTCTGGATTTATTATATGCAGGAAATATCAGACTCCCAGGAAATATTAGCTGAATATTTTCTATATTAAATGCTACTTAACCAAATTTCAGGTTTTCCTAGCTCATATATTTCACACATGGTGTTCCACAGTTTATTATGTCATTTGTTCTACAAACAGATTTTTTATTGTTTCAGATTTTCCTAACAATCTAATCGAATAATACAGAAATAAGGCATTCCACCCGGGTGGTGGCGCACTCCTTAATCCCTGCACTTGGGTGGCAGAGAGGTAGGCGGATCTCTGTGAGTTTGAGTCAAACTGTACAAAGTGAGTTCCAGGACAGCTAGAACTGTTTCACAGAGAGACCCTGTCCTGAAAAACGAGAGAGAGAGAGAGAGACAGAGAGAGAGAGACAGAGAGAGAGAGACAGAGAGAGAGAGACAGAGAGACAGTGAGACACAGAGAGAAATAAAGCATACCCAAAGTTAAAGATGACACTTACTTATTTATCTTTGAAGGGAAACATTTTAAGGCTCTATGGGCCCCACTGCCCTGTCTAGTTCTATTAGAATATTCACATTCTTCCTCACCAGTTAAGAACAACTTCCTATTAAAGTCTTAGGGTTAAACAAACAGAGCATTTGTACTGGGCTCACGTTCCTGGTATTTATGGCCAGAAGAAATTTTTTAGTGATTTAATCAAAATACCATTTTCAGACAAGAAAACAGAAACAGGAATCGATTGCTGCTGTTAGCACTGTGTAGGTGTATATGCACATTTTGTGTGTGTGCATGCGTGCATGTGTGTGTGTGTGTGTATGAGTAGCTATGCTCACCCATGCTTGCATGAGGATGTTGGTTTCTCTGATACCTTCGCCTTATTTTATGACACAGGGTCTCCTCCTGAATCAAGAGTTTTCCATTTTAATGAGACTAGCTTGTAAGCGAGTGCTAAGGTTCCACCCGTCTCCATGTTCTTTTGCCTCCATGCCTTTTACACATTTTCCTCACTGAGCCCTTTCCTGAGCCTGCTTGTTCGTGTGTTGACCTGCTAATGCTGCTCTCCTTTGTGATGGGTTTCTGCTTGTGCCTCCATTACACAGCTTTAAATAAAAGAAGCCAATGTGTGTGTGTGTGTGGGGGGGGGTTAAAGCAGGCTCCCCATATCATACACCTTGAAAATGGTAAAGTTGGGAGCTTCATTTAGTTCTCTGGGACATCATGTTAGAATCACGGACGACCACGTGACAGGGTGGAGATCTGATGAGACCTGGAGCAGAGCCAAGAACTGTACATCAATTCCTCGTGAATGTTCTCTGAAATGTTCGGAGATGTGTAGTGTTGGCGCTGTGCCAACTGGGTATCAGACAGAGCGTGGGTGGATAACAAAGGGAGCTTTATTATGTTGAGAGATCTCTGTGTATCCGGAGGTGGTGGTTGTTCAGAGGCTTCCATCTTCCTGTGGAATGAACTTATGCCAAATGGACCACGGCAAAGCTCACCCCTTTTCTGCTAAACCTCATCCTTCCTCTCCATGTCCATCACTTCTGATAGAGCTTCCCCTTGACTGCTGTGTGCCTTCTGAAAGGTTCCCTCTGTGACTTCCAGTGGCCACCCAGACAGGACATTAAGGCCACACTTCTGTTGGCCTCTGCTGAGCTGTGAGTAACTGAGAGGTGCGATGTGAAGCCGTTATTGACCGTGTGTCCCTGTGAGTGGATCTCTCTGGAATGATGCTGAGGAAGAGTAGGGAAGGCAGGGAGGTCAGTCTCCGTGGGTAGCGTCTTGCTGTGCTGTGAACACCTCCAGGTGAAACGCAGCGCTTTTGCTCTCTGCCCATCATTCATCAAGTCGTGACTGACCAGGGCCTCTTACCCACTGAAGAGCATGAAAGAATGTGTGTGTGGAGTAGAGAAACCGAAGGTACAAAGTTCCACTGAAAGGTCTGGTGTTCCCTCCCTTGTCCTGGGCACTTCTGGAAGCCTTTATAGTAGAATGACACTTTGGCACAGTTAAAAATGCTTCTGGGTATGGGTGTGTCCCCACCAAATTGTATGACAGAAGCAATCACCCTGCTTCTGTGCACTTAGCACAGACAAGTGTTCCTGAAACTTGTCTAAAAGGAATCACACTAAGATCATTGATTAAATGTGTACTTAAATAAGAGACACCCTGGGCACAAAGCACCATGGATCGTGACTCGCATCTTTGATGGCCAGTTTGCAAATGGAACTGCGCTCTGCACAGCAAATCACTCTTTGCTGACGTGCTCACTGGCAGGAGTAGAGCAAGGGGTCACACTGTGTGCTGTCAGACAAATGGCCTTCTGTCAAGGCCAGCTGAGTGGCAGTCGCTCGACACACAGGAACATCAGAGCATGGTCTTGGCCTGTGCGAGTGCATCGGAAAGGGTGGAATCACCCGCCTGAACATCGTGTGTTCTGATGCATCCATGTCTGCATCATTATCTAGGCCTTTGAGTGTAGCTTTACTGCAGAATCTTAAAGACTTAATAACAAACACAAAGCAGATTTATTAAATTTAGATTTTTTTCACATTTGTCATCAAAAGTGCTTAACAAGTAGTGGAGGAAGCAAACTGTGTTAATGAACTCCAACAGAGGTTATGAGAAGCTGCGTTTTCCATCAGATGTTTGCTGTTCATCTCCTGCCGAGAGTCCTGGGATGAAGTCTTCTGTGTCCATGGCTGACTTAACCCAGGAACATATACGCTCAGTAAAGCAGCTCATGGCCTCACATTTTTATTGTCATATGGTTTTGAAGAAGCAAAGCAAGTCAAAAGAAAAGATCTAGAATTTGAGGCACAGGCACAGCGCTGGTCACATTTCCACCTGGAGGAGGATGTGGCTTTCTGAGGTCTTGTAATGCAGCCACATTGCAGAGAGACAGTTGAGCTATTCATAGCTGCATACCCCACTGTCATCTGAATGACTACTGGACAGTCTCAAGAGGCCACCATGGAGGAAAATGACTATCTTCTTATTTAAACAGTTAAAAGAAAGGTAACTTATAAATCCACAGGAATAACACAAGGCCAACGAATAAAAGGGAAAAGGAAGAGTGAAGCCAAGAAAAAGAGGCTGTAAAATACGGTGTTGGTTGTGGTGCTGGAATACGCAAGATTGAACAAAAGGACTGAATAAAAGAAGTTTCATCTCTGAATTCAACTCTTGAGTGTGAAAAGAAGAAGCTGGGGAGATGGTCAGTCAATAGTCTCATCTGCAGTCACGTGAAAGAGCCAGGTGTGTGGCCCATTTGTAGCCCTCCATCATCTGTAGGTGGTAGGCACACACAGGAGAGGTCACAGAGAGTCTCTGGTCAGCCAGCTCAGCCTGATAGACTCGGGTGTTACGGAGAGACCACCTCAGAAAAAGGTAGATCATTCTTGAGGAATGGCACCCACAGCTGTCCTGTGACCTCCTCACTGTGCACACACACATGTGCACGCATGGGAAGGTGAACACACGCAGAATGAATACATTAATAAAACCAAATAAAGTAAAAACATGAGGCCACTTCCACACCAAGGAAGACATGACAATGAAGCGACTCTCGGTAAATGGAGTTTGATTGCAGCAGAAAGTGGCTTTTAGCGAAGAGCAGTAGAAAATGAGCCAGCTCAAACTTCTCAAGAGGCAAGCAGCCAAATGCCATTTCCGTCCCGCCTTACCCCGGACTGTCAGACCCAGGCTAGAGCCATGCCATTGGTGGTAGCACACACTCAGGAACCCACCAGTCATAGCTGAGTCAAATGCTCAGCTGCTTTCTTTTGGAAAAATTCCAAAACATTTTCATTTTTGAGAGCTACTCTTATTTTTTTCCATTAGCCAGGATTGTTTTAAAATGCATCATCCAATTCTTGCCCTTGAGTGTCCTTGAAGAGGTTTGGAGGATATTGTAAAGCATCGTTCCCTCTGGAGCTGCACTGTGGACCCAGGACATGCTGGGAAAGGCTTGTAATTTTTGTGCAGGTAGAAGGACATCCAACTGAAGGCCAGGCTGTCATTCCACCAGCAAATTCAGGTGCCATTCAAAACGGGAAGGTACACTTTGATTGCTTTATTAATAACGCCGTATTGCCAGCACTGAATTACAGCCACTGTTTTTACAGGCAGCTAGGAATACTAGCGGCATAAAGCAGTTTTACAGCCAGTCACCTCTGAGGTTAAGGGAGGCGACGATACATCACATCGAGGTCTTTAGTGCATGCCACAAGAACAGACCACACTGTGTGCAGGCGTGATGACTTGCCACTTTTTAGCGTGTAAGGAGGACTGGAGAACAGAGGTCGTAGCAGGCTGAGGAGCATCATGGAGTTTATGCATGGGGGACAGGGTTTATGATGCTTTTGAGAACACTCCAGTTGCTGTGGAGACACAGTCCTAATCCTTATAAGTACTACATTTATTCTTTAATCGGAAAACTTCTATTAAGATCCGCCTTTCAGTGAGAGACCGTTATCTAAACAGAACACAGTCATTTCTGCGGCAAGATGAAAAACTTGTATTTTAAAAGCCTGAGAAGCGGCTTGAATGTTATCATAAGCTGACACACGGTCCTGAGGTTCCCTGTTGCTATCTCCCATCCCAGCATGAGCTTCAGAACCTCAGCCTGCTCGATAATTCTCAGGGCTATCTTAATTTGAGCCATAACCAATTATGTATGTAAAAATATAGTGTCAGGGTGATAACTGGAGAGGAAGAACAGGGAAATGTGGTTTTTCAGGCTTGAGATTAATGGACGCTCAACAATGTTATTAATTTTGCAGAATCGGAGCCCATTCTAAACATCCCCATCTTAAAATGCTTCAGCTTTCATTTTGGGTCGGTGCATCCAGTGGACGCTCACTGGGTCAGGAAGCAGCACTACCAGTGTGTCCAATGTTCCTCATCCCAATTTCCCACAAGGCACTCCCCTTCTCGGTGTTCTTCCTCTTCATGTCAGGTTGGCATTGTGCGGGAGCTCTGTTGCCAGTGGAACAAGAAGAGGGGAAAATGTTCAGGCTTATTTTTATTTTTTAAACATTGACGATGGACTCTGATCTCCTGGGAGCTAGTCAGAGCCCTGATAGAACCGTGTATGGTCACACATGTGTAACTTGCCTGAGCCCTGCCAGCGAGTGTGAAAGACACAGACAGACTGTTCCAGCACTTGGCACCAACAGATCAAAGTTGGAAAACAAGAGTGACCAGGAAGAGGAGCCCAGAGCCCTGGAGGAGTCTGAGGAATGGCTGGGATAGGGAGCACACAGCCCTGGAGGAGTCTTGATGAATGACCCAGAGCTGGAACACAGAGCAAGGCAGGGACTACTGGGTTGTGCTGGTTAGGTTTTTTTTTTTTTACTGTCAGCTGACATAACCCAAAGTCACCTGGGAAGAGACTCTGTGGAGATGTTGTCTGGATTACGTGGGCCTGTTGGCATGTATTAATTGTTAAGCGGTGCTGTGAGTAGCACCGCTCTCTGGGCTGGGCCCTGAAATGCCTGAGAGTGGTGGGAACTGACTGGGTGTGAGCAAGCAGGTGTTGTGGGCGCCTCTCTTTCCCTCTGCTCCTGACTGTGGTGCAGTGTGAACTGGACTTTCCCTTGCTTGGAACTATAACCTGCCATTGTAAGCCGAGGGAACCCTTTCCCTGCCTGTGTTGTTTTCTGTCTGGACACTTTATCACAGCAGCAGAAATGACACTTGAACAAGTTCTTGATGAACGGCTGGGAGGTCAAACACAATGGGACAAGAGGCCCGTGGGCTTTTTGTTAGGGTTCTCTACAAAGGGTAGAACTGCACGGAGCTAGCCGAGTTATTTGGGTTTCTCACACACAGAGGAAAGGCAGAGGATCTTGGGCAAGATCCCAAAGGTTTCGAGACTATACAGAAAACAGGAAAGGCCATCATAACAGCAGAGGAAAATCAGCATGCTATAGAAGAGAAAGAAAGCCAGGGTTTAGATCTACCTGGAATCAGTTAGAAAAGGAAAGTAAATAGATGTTTTTTAAAAAATTGAAAAAGAGTCATTAGCTTCTCTTTATGCTCTTAAGACCCTCAGTGGCTGGAGGGATAGGGCTTCCCCTTCCAGGACCTCTGGCTGGAGGAACGGGGCTTCTCCTGCAGTAACTGGGCAGAGCTCCAGGTAGTAGAGAAGGTGAGGTTGTGGGGTCACTCCTTTCTTCCCTTTGCTCTTAGCCATGCTCACGCTCAGGTGTGTGGATTGGACAGAGGATTTAAAATGAATGTCCTTGAAGGCGTAAGTCACAAACAATGCCACACCAGTTTGGAATTATGATTAATAGGGTGGTATTTATTTAAAGGGGAAAAAACTTACAGATCACAGTCCCAAACAACAGCCCTCTGCGCAACCAGGAAGGGAGTCTAGTCGCAGCCGGCAGAGCAGGAAGTGAAGAGAGAGAGGAGAGGGAAGTGGCCGCTTTTTTAAAGGGAGAGAGACCACGCCCCAATGGGCTGGTATCTCCGTGGCTATAGGCTGGAGGATTGGGAGGACCTCCCGCAACATGCCCTAAACAATGGTCTACCTCAGAAAATCTCCCATCTTAGGGGCCCTCTTTAAGGCAGGAATCCAAGCAGTAACGAGAAAGGGGTTCTTAGACTTATCATAAATGAAATATTACAGCCAAACTATAATCAAACCACAAAAACAGAGGAGAAGAAAAGGTCCAGGGATCAGTAAGCCAATACTAACTCTCCAAAAGTGTAATTAATGAATTTGACTCCGTCCTCTTAAAAACAACTCCTTAGTGTATGTGAAACTTAGTTGTGTTTGATTAGTTTTTGCGTTTTCTCTTAAAACCTTAGAAACATGGTCTCAGAGTTTTCAATTAATTGGGGAGTTAGAAACCCCAAAGGAGTAATAGGCTCCTGGTCAGAGCAGAAGCAGCCAGCTGGAGGGCTCTTGCTCTGTTGGTCTGAAGATTGGACTGTACTCATGAGCCTTGTGTGCAAGGGACACGGAGGGAAAACTTGTTTCTCTACCTGGCCACTCACTGTTGCTCACAGGCCACATGTCCCTCCGGCCTGGGAGAAGAGTTGCTTCCCATTTATTTTGCTACATTGACAGCTCCTCCTGATGTAGGCTTGGCTTAGCGCCCACTATCTTCTGGAAGCCAAGCCTCCCTCCTGTCTAACTGTGTGCGCCTCCTGCACTGTCCTGGTCTCAGCAACCATCACTCTGTGTAGTGATTTAGATGTCTATCTACCAAGCCGTAACAGCCTCCCTGAACTGTGAATTCTATCCTTGAGTTCCACAGGGCCTTATATAATACAGCGTCATGGAAGACTTGTTTCATATGGTCTCGTGTTAGCTGTGGTGGTGGATGATGAACAGAACTGTGGGTTCCCTTGTTTTTTTCTGAAGCGCCCATTTTCTTCCATCATGAGTGTGGTTTTTACATTGTTTTAAGCCAGAGCCCTAGGGTATTTGAAAACCAAAGCTTTTAGCTGCACTGGTAGAGCTCATCCAGCTTTTAAATATTGGTTTGAAAAGTTGTTTGTTATTATAACCCCCGATTCTTCCTGGGTCACCCCTCAGTTGTTCTTACAGGAACATCTAAATGTGTAGGAGACCTTTAATGCGGTGCCTTAGGAAATGGCCGCTCATAAACAGCTGTCTCTAAAGGAACTCCTTGGTGCTTTGGGAATTCTTAAGACATTGCTGAAAGCCACCTTCTCTCTGGAAGGGCAGTTTTTCACCGTAAGAGGCAGGATACATCGATTCTGCTTTTTATTTGTCCCATAACCAGGAAACTTTTTAGCCCAATGGTGTAATATATTTTTCATTTTACACCATAATATTTTTGCTATGTTTTTTACAAAGTTATATGTAGGTTGGTTTCAGGATAACAATAGAAAAAGAAAGGAAAATAGATAAACTCACCGTGTTTTCTGCTGGGAGTAGAAGTCGCTCTGCATTCAAATGCCAGGCATGGTAGGGCTGGCTGCTGCAGGGGCACGCGGCACCACAGCGTCATGGCGCCACAGCTTCACGGCGCCACAGGCTCACAGGGGGCCACAGGCTCACAGGGGGCCACAGGCTCACAGGACGCCACAGGCTCACAGGGCGCCACAGGCTCGCTCACGGGGGGGGGGGCTCACAGGGTGCCACAGGCTCGCTCACGGGGGGGCCACAGGCTCACAGGGGGGCACAGGCTCACAGGGCGCCACAGGCTCACAGGGGGCCACAGGCTCGCTCACGGGGCGCCACAGGCTCGCTCACGGGGCGCCACAGGCTCGCTCACGGGGGGGGGGGCACAGGCTCACAGGGGGCCACAGGCTCGCTCACGGGGCGCCACAGGCTAGCTCACGGGGCGCCACAGGCTCGCTCACGGGGCGCCACAGGCTCACAGGGCGCCACAGGCTCACAGGGCGCCACAGGCTCACAGGGGTCCACAGGCTCACAGGGCGCCACAGGCTCACAGGGGGCCACAGGCTCACAGGGCGCCACAGGCTCACAGGGCGCCACAGGCTCACAGGGGGCCACAGGCTCACAGGGCGCCACAGGCTCACAGGACGCCACAGGCTCACAGGGCGCCACAGGCTCACAGGGGTCCACAGGCTCACAGGGCGCCACAGGCTCACAGGGGGCCACAGGCTCGCTCACGGGGGGCCACAGTCACGGGGCGCCACAGGCTCACAGGGCGCCACAGGCTCAAGGGCCACAGCATCAAGGCACCACGGCGTCACTGCGTCATGGAGCCACAGCCTCACACCACGCCAGAGCGTCACGGCGTCACAGCCTCACGGTGCCTTAGCATCACTGTATGGTGCTTGCTGTGTCATTAGTGATGGACAGAAGTTAAGTATTTTCAGCTTTTTTCATTTTAATTAGTCGCCTAACTTTGTGCCATGCTTTCTGAGCCCCTTCCACATGCAGATTGAATGTGGCCGGCCTGGGGAAGGATGAACCACAACTGTAACGCACAGACCAATCACTTCAAAAAATGTTACAGGAACTCAAACTGTTTCATATTTGTCTCTATGAATCATCTCATGGTAATTGCATGTGAAAGGACCATCAGAATTTATATAATGAAAGCCATTTTTAAAGGGACCAGAGACATGAAGTTGTCTACAAGCTTCCTCCTCATCCGTTTTTATTTCTTTAGGATGGGAAAGGCAAGTAGGGAAAAGACTTACTCGAGGTTGACATGAAGCTTTTCCTGTTGAGAATATAGATAATATAAAATAATTAAAGACTAAGGTGGTTTGAATGGGATTGTCCCCCACGGGCTCATATGTTTTAATACTTAGCCCCCAGCTGGTGGAACTGTTTGGGAAGGATTAGGAAGTGTGACTTTGTTGAAGGGGGAGTGTCACTAGGGGCCGGCTTTGAGGCTCTACCAGCCACGTGTGTTCTCTGCCTCCTACTTGTGGAACAAGATGTGAGCTCCCAGCTTTGCCTGCCACCATGCCTTACTCCACCATCATGGACTCTAAGCCACCGGAACTAGAAGTCCAGTTAAATTCTTTCTCTTACAGGTTGCCCTGGTCATAGTGTTTTACTAGAGTAATAGAGAAGTAACTAACGGATCAAGGAATCATATAGAAGAAAGAGTTTATCCCAGATTACTGAGCCATACTGCTAAGAGTCTATAATGGGGGGGGGGGGCGTGGAATTGCAGCAGGATCAGGAAACTGAGGGAAACATTCTGAGCTGCTACTGTCAAAGCAAGAGAGGGAGGCTTGGAAGCAAGGTGAGGCTCTCTCAGATCCCCAGTGATCTGCTTCTTCCAGCAAGGCTTCACCTAAATGTCCCCAAACTGTGCCACCAACTGAGAACCAAGTGTTTAAACACATTAGCCTCTGGGGGAGGTCACTCCATTAAGCCTCCACCATGCCCCACAGACATGTGTGGACTGTTTCAGTTTCAGTATCTAGATCCCTTTATTACTGAGGTCTCAAATGCAGTGTTTTACTTCCATTGAATGGTTTTTTTTAAAATGTAAAATTGTTAGATTTGTGTCTCCGTGTGTGTCTTTCTGCGTGTGTTTGTGTGTGTGTACATGTGCTAGAAGATTCTGAGGCTAGAAGGTGTCAGATCCCTCTGAACTAGAGTTTTAGCTATAGGCAGTTGTGAGCTACCCAGTTAGGGTGATGGGAACCAAACTCATTGAATCCTCAGGAAGAACAGCAAACATTCTTAACAGCTGAGCCACCTGCCCAGAACCTCTCCACCCCCTGAATAATTTATCAGAGCCAGTTGAGCAGACTCCGAGAATGTCTGGAAGCTATACAGTCTCATACAATGACCAACATTATAGGCGAACTGTTTAAATCTGCAGGGAGCTGTGCCTTTGTGCTGATAAATCAGTAGTAGCCCAGACATTTCAGTTCCATTAAGAAAACCTTGGAAGAAAGGTTTCATCTGGATTGTGTTGCACAGGTCTCGGTTTTTAAAGGAGATGCTAAAATCCCTCCAAAGCTGACTCTACATTTTGTGAATATACTGTCTTCATCACGCTTCTGCTGCTGGTTGCAGGCTGGAAACGGCCACCCGCTCCACATAGTTGAGCGGAAATAGGCAAGCCCGGCCCCCAGCAACGCAGCGTGCGTAATGATGAGTCCTCCTAAAATATCGCCTCTCATTAGCATTGCAGTACAAGGCCCCTTTGCAGCCAGAGTGCCAGAGTTCCAGAACAGAAATGTCCCGAGCTTCCATCGCCGTGCGCGCTTGCATGGACAGCACAGGGAATGTATGTTCAGTGCAGCTGAGTGGCGTACTTTATACTCTGTGCATGTAGAGCTGTTACTCTTCAGTCCTACCTGCTACCCCAGCAACTTGGTTGCAGAAGCAGCTCTTACAGGAGTCGATCCCTACATCCACATGTTGGTTTTGAGAGCACCGCTTTTCTCCATGGATGCTGTTAGCTTGCAGCTGCTGTGTGTGTTGTTCGATCTTGTTCATCAACTTGGTGGACAGAGAAATGGAAACATGCTTGGACCTCAAGAATGGGTCGTTTCTTCCAGGAGTCATGAACTGATGGCCTTGTGGGGGTGGGGGAGGATGGAAAGTAGGTGGAGCCTAGTTGGAGGAAGTAGGTCATTGGAGTATGTCTTTAGGGACTAAACCTTTTTTTCATCCACTTATTAAGTATCCTAGGGTTAAGAATATTTAGTTTTTAGATTTATCAATTTTATGCATACGAGTGCTTTGTTTGTATGTATGTTTGTGCCTGAAGAGGTTAGAAGAGGGTGTTGGGTCCCTTGGGATTGGAGAAACAGGCAGTTGTGAGCCCCGTGTGGGCTCCTAAACACTCTCAAGCTGACATCCAGCTCTCTATCCGTTGATCGTACCTTATTTTGAGCCATCCAAGTGTGCTTGGTCATGACTCCAGTGTGCTGATCTCCTCCACATCAGCAGGCCTATGTCCCTCAAACCTATCGCAGATGCCATTCTCAGCAATCAGCTCAGAGTGTGCGTCTTTCTGTTGACATTCTGCAGCACTTTTTAACCACCTGGACGATACTGAAGCTCTTAGGACACCAGTTTCCCCCAATGTCTGCCTGTTGTGTTGTTAGCTCTAATGACCAAAGTATCTGCTTCATTCTTTGTGCCCAGCAGTCCTGAACTACTTCTTCTTGGTGGATCCCACACAACACACTTTTTCACACCTGAGCTTGTACTCTAACTTCCTCTGTTCACACCACCCCCTAGTTATTTCTTCCTCACTCCATAGGTCCCCAGTGATCTTCCCCCAACTCCCAAGGGCGATCTGATGTCCTCTATGGTTGTGCCTGGCATATAATACTGAAATTCTGTTCATGTCTTGGGCCCGTTTATCAGGTGGCAAGCTTGCAGAGGGTAAGAACCAGGTTGCAATCTGTGTGTCCTTGGTGCTGGGTCATGGTAAGGGCTCAGTAACTTCCTGAACTGATGTCAAGGATGTGCTGCTTGACTTTCCCTACAAGCAGCCTCATCCAGCACCATGTCTCCTACCTCAGAGAACACTTGCGGTTCCTTCAATATTCTGGGGCCTCTCTCCAAGGGTTTGCAGGAGGATGTTCTTCAAGAGTCTGGAGTCCTTTCCTCCTTTCTCACTGTCACCCAGTTACTATCTGCTCTTTAAGAAGGTGGCTTGGCTGAAACTCATCAGCACTTCTTTCTTCACAGTTCAGATCAGACATGCATTTTAACCCTTCAGGCATCTTCTGTTACCACAGCACTGGTTTAACTGGGGGTCATTTGGGGGACGACTTGTCTTTATTCCAAGAGTGGGAGTGCCTCTGTCTATTACTGTGCCTAAAATGTGGTAGAAACTTAAGGGGTGGGGGAGAAAAGGAAAGGAGGGTGGTGAGGAAGAGAGAAGGGGAAAAGTGACGAAGAAGGGCAGGGACATAGATTTTTCTTCCTGCCTTGAGAAGAGGAAGAAAGAATTAAACTTTCTCTCCCACCTCTGTGTGTGTGTGCAAGGCATGGCTGTATGTATGTGCAAGTGTGTGTGTGTGTGTGTGTGTGTGTGTAGATCTTGGGTGTTCCTTAGTAGGGTCTCCTATTTGGACATAAGGCTTGCTGGCTAGGCTAGACTGGCTGATCAGTCAGCCCCAGGGATCTGCTTTGTCTCTGCCTCCTCAGTGCTGGGATTATGAGTGACCGCAACTGTGCACAGCTTCTTACGTGGTGGTGGGGATGGAACTCAGGTCTCAGGCTTGTATGGCAGCACTTTATCAAGTGAGCTGTCTCCCACCCCCAAGGATTAAACTCATGGGGACCTAGCAGGAGGCTGTCACTGAGTCTAGGTGTTAATCTGCATAGAACTTGGGGAAAAAGGGAATTGGACACAAGAGACTTGGAAAACAGGAAGCACTCAGAGTTCATAGTCTCAGGTCTGTGCTTACTCACAGGCTTGGAGGCTCTGTTATTTTCCCGTGTGTTCTTTAGAAGCTTGTTTCTCTCATTAGAAAACGTGTTGACCTATTAGAGAAGTACGCAGGTAATTAGCTTACTTTGTAATATCTTCTGCTTTACTGGGGAGGGTCTTCTGTTTTAATGGACTCTGTGGTGCCTCCTAAGCAGGAGCACGCATTTCTCGGGGGCCGTGAAGCCAAAGAAAAGGCAGATGCTTTCTTCTGCTCATGTTAATTTATTCATGGCTGCAGGGCTTCTGGTTAACTATGACATAATGAAGTCATTTTCATGCTACCTTCTTCCTACAGACTTGTAAAAATAATAACACAGGGAAACATCTCCCAAATCTCAAAAGAACAAAAGGTCCAAGAAGCTTCTATATTCAAGTGAAAACAGGAATGAGACAAAAATAAGGAAAAAAACTAGCCATATATAGTGAAATCTAGGTTACATATGAGAGAATGCCAGACCTATAGTAAATGGAATGAAAATATTTCTACATGAATGTTGCAGATCTGAAAAGACCACAGAACCAGGGAATCCATTCCAAGATCCCAGTGAAGTGTGCCGAGTGGGAGCTGTGGGTGCTGGCTCTTCTGGGTATCTGTGACTTAGATTCTTGGCGAGGGAGATTGTGAGAGGAACTACGAAAGGAAGCTGATGTCACCCATACCTATACTTTACGTCCTCTACTGTTAGCCATTCCAACATCAAGTACAAAGCCAGGAGACAAGAGGCTAGGGAAACGGACACAACTGGTCTATGAAGGTGTTAGCGAGGCCAGAGGCCAAGCCTGAACTACTCAAGACCCCAGCTGCATAGCCACAAAAGCACAGTTACTAACAGTGACCAAAGAGCAGGGTGCTGGGACGTTGTGGGACAGGGCATGGACACTGTGTGAGCCCCAGAGCCTAGGAAAAGGCGGTAGAGAGAATTAACTTTAAAGAGTTTCTTCTGACCCTCTGACCTGTGCATGCACACTCTGAAATGCATGTCTGCAAACAAATACAAATACAAGCACACACACAACAAAACATTTAAAAAGAAATTGGATTTTCAAAACAGGTGCTATTTAAAAAAATAATATTGCAAAAATCCAAAACACTGAATTGCTTCATTACTTCTTTTTCTTTCTAAACTTAATGGGAAATAAGAGTTTAATATATAGTATGTAATATAAGATTGATTTTATATCACCTAAGTTCTAGCTTCTAATACTTTGGTAACAATTCTTAAATGGATAAATTACACAAGTAATAGTTTGTTAGTCTTAGAGGAACTGACATAAACAAGAGGTTCAGTAACATGAATGTAAGTATCTGTCCTGAATTTCCAAAGAAAAGGGGATGGATTCCAAATATTGAGTGTGATTCCTACTCTGAATACAGCTCTGAAGTGGGTGTTAAGTCCATCTGTAGTGAGATTTTGTTTATGGTTTAATAAGTGAAGCTTGCCTGAATATCAGAGGGGCAAAGCTAAGCCACTAGAGGCCAGGCAATGATGACACACACCTTTAATCCTAGGATCTGGGAGACAGAGGCAGATGGATCTCTGTGAGTTCAAGTCCACCCTGGACTATACAAGATCAATGCAGAAACAAATCCAGGTGGTGGTGGCTCACACGTTTAATCCCAGTACAAGAGGGAATATAAAACGGGAGGAGAGAGAGGCTTAGTCTGCTTAGTCTGCGGTTGTCCAGCCTTGGTAAGACTTCTCTAGTGCCTTGGCTGCTTTGCTTTTCTATTTTTTGACAATCTTTATTTATTAAAACATAAATAAAATATCACTATACCCATCAAGTTGACAGTTGTGACTTACAGGGGTGCTAACAGGCAAACACAGGCCAAGGCAACTCCATTTGAGCCTCCCTACCCCCCTGCACCTCTCTCCTCAGAAAAGGTCTCATTTTTATCCAGGCTCCTATTGAATTTGTGATCCTGCCTCCTCCACTTTCCAAGCACTGGGACTCCGGATATGGGCCAGTGTGCTCAGCCATAACATAATGACTTAAACTCATCTCCCAATGTTTGGAGACAGGAAGTCTACAGTGATGCACGTTGAGTTGCAATCTCATTCATTAGAATCTTTCCCGATAGATTACATACAGTACTGTCTAATTTGATAATGAACTTGCATTTATCATAAGAACACTTCAAGGCCTCAGGGAAGTGCCGTCATCTGACCAGTAAATGCCTTAACTTAGTTTCCGATTAGAATATAAACTCAATTCTCCTGCCTCATTTGATAGGAACAGCTTTCCAAAGACACTTTCAGTGAATTATCCCACCTCCGGGTCCATTCTGACATTTCCGTGAGCGTGAGCAACACACATTTCAAACAATACCTTCAGGCCAAGCCCTGGAGTTTCCCATCATGCATGCTGTTTCCTGGTTTGCCAACAGAGGACTAGCCTGCTGCGTACTGCCTTACAGGCCGCCTGAAAGTCACGACATGCACCAAGCATCATGCTCGCCACAGCCTAGATTCTGCTCTAACAGGCGTCTCCCCTCTGTCTCACAAACTGTTGTCAGGCCATCCTTCAGATGTGTAAGCCAGGCTGTGAACTGGTTCTATCCCGTGTGCATTCGGAGCTTTCCATTTGCCCAGCGTGAAAGCCACGGGGAGGGACCACACCACGGGGAGGGACCAGGCCGCGGGGAGGGACCACGCCATGGGGAGGGACCACGCCGCCTTGTGCCTTCTCCAGCTTTGCTTTCCTGCCCTGTCTTCCTCTCCTCTCCCACCACTTTCTTGCAACCGTGCGGCTCCTGAGCAGTCACGTGAGCTGTCTCAAGGCTTCTGCACTGCCCTTGTTTCCTTTCCGAGCCACCCACTCAGCATTCTATCTAACTTCCTCCAGGCCTTTGTCCAGATACCATTTGACCTTCCTAGACCCACCACGACGATCAAAACCTCAGTTTCCCCGCTACTTCAGTCATTTGTTCTGTCTTTTGCCGTTGTCCGTAGCATGGTTACTCACTTCTTTGTACCCATTACTATAATGGAAGTTCTATCAAAACAAAACTTTTTGGTGTTGCTTCTGACATGTGGCAGCCTCTAAATAAATATAAGTGAATGAAAATATTCATAACTGTGTGTTGATTGTTAATTTAGCTACGGGCTTCTATTCTCTGTTTAGAAGTTTGCAGCAAGCTTTAGATGCAGCTGTTTTCTTGCTAGCTTATCGATGCTTACATTCATTTAGTTATATGTTGGTATTATTTTTACTTTAGGATATTTTCTGACATTACTGTAACACGGATCTTCAACTCTGTTCTCTTGGTCCCCCTGGGCCTTGTCATGTTGTGAAAGAGTTCAGGTATCTAGGTGATACACCTAGAGTGTGGGGTAGAGGAGAAGTGCAGTTTATCATACAAAGCAACGCAGAGGGCTCCCTGAAGACATAGGGGGAGGCTGGACAGTGGTCTGCGATTACAGATTCGTTTCTGAAATCTCCAAAGCAAGGTGCTCTCCCTTGGACTCTTGGTCCTGTCCAGGCTGTCCACAGCCAATGTCTAATCTAACAATGAAGAGTTTGGACCCAGGGAGACCACAGTAAGGGTCATTAAATTGCAATTTTCTCATCCATAATGTTTTTTGATAGGTTACAATGTTACCTAATTGGATGATGAATTTACATTTACTTCCAGGAGGGGCTCAGTGGCACATGTTCTAGAACAGTCTGTCTCTGTTGCCTTCCCAAAATGCCCTCCTATGCTGTGAATTCATGGGGTTTAGCGCTTCTGATTTCAGGGTCAGATAGGTATGTTCTCACAGTCTTGCAGATAATCCAGGATGTCATGGTTCCTTCCAGACCCAGAAACATGACTCAGGTCCTACCCTTTCTACCAAAAATTAAAGTTTCATGGTTCCAGTCCCCTGATAGTCCAGCCTCTACATCCTCCAAGCCTTTGAATTTCTAACTAGCCGCCTAACAGACCTCTTTAGTGGCCCTTCCTCTGTTTCCTGCTGGGACACCAGCTAGGGGACCAGGATATCTTTTCATCATTCCTGTGTGTCCCTTTAATAGTTTGAATTTTGTTTGTCTGTGTTGTGTCTGGACAACCCATTTATGGTGATCTTCCAACCAGGGAGTTTGTCTTCACTTTGCTAACACGTTATTCCATTCACAAAGACGGGCGAGTGCAAAGGCTTTCTTGTGTTATCTAGGGCAGAAGAACAGGGAGGTTGGAGGGCAACAGGAATCTGAACTTGCCTCTTCCTTAGACACACTCTCAGAATAGCCAGTCCCTTTGCTCCATAGCAATGCACATCTACCTGACAGCTGCACACCATTGCCCAAATCCCTCCCCTTAGGCTCCACCCTCAGCACTGCCAGGTGGTCAAGGTCAAGCTCGTTTGGAAGACACAATTGCACCACACCTTAGTGCACAGGTTACTTGCTTTATACAGTTGTGTGTGGTTGCTCCCCTCCCTGCTGTTAGGCCTTGGTTTTGTTTTCAGCTGTTAACTTTGACGGAAGTTCTATCAAGTTCTATCTTTGGCCAGCTCTAAGTCTACAGTTTGTTGTTTGCCTGCAACTCATGGTGGGTTTAGTTTTAGTTTTCTGAAGTATAGGGTCATATTTACCTCATGTAGGCCTGTGTGTTTTGTCATAATGAATCAGCATTTACCTTCTGCTCTGATAGCCAGATATTCTACCAAGCAGTAACCAAACTAGGCACTCTGCGGCTTATCTGGATTAACATAGAGATCTTAAGTTCAGCTCCCGTCCTTGTGGTTAGCCAGGGCTGTGTGTTAGCTATAAAAAAACAATCGCAATTTGTTTACCTTTGACATAACCCACTCTCTTCCCATCCAAACCATACACGGCTCACTTTTTACTTTTTGAAAGCTACAGTAGAGATGCTCTTCAGTTCTTACAAACCCTGAAGCTCTTTGAAATAGTGTTTTATCCAGGGCCCTTTTGATGGAGGGCTCTTTGGGAAGATTTGCCGGAACAGACCACTCTGGAAGCCATTCTTCCGTCTCAAAACCACTCCAGTCAGGCTTTCTTCCCCATCATTTCATTCATAAAATTGCACATCTCAAGGGACATCAGCAACTTGCAGGCTGCTGAATCCCACGATCAATTTCCTTTTCTTCAAGGCTTGGCACAATTTCTGTCTGTCTTGTCAATGGCAGCATTGGCATTCAGCATCCCTCATCACCACCCAGCGAGCAGCTGAGATGTGAACGGCTTGATTTTTCCCAGATGCATTCTCCATGTTAGAGTGAATGAGGTGGCTGAGTAGACGTTCAGTGTGGCCTGCTCTGAGAGCCGAGCTTACTTAGAACCACTGCCACGTGTAAGATTAAGAACCAAATGTATAAGTAGAGTACTGACGTAAATAAGAAAACAGAAGTCACGGAAAGCCACAGTGCTCATGGACATCAGGCAACACTGTGTCTTCCCAGGGAAGTAGCTCCGAATGGTACAAGGCCCAGACATTTGCAATGCAGTTACTACCTGCCCGTCAGTACTGCCTGGTGTCAGGGTGATGCTGTTCTTGTTATCTTGCTTCTTGGTGATGTAGTGTCCACAGACCCTCAACAATTTAAACCCTATTAGCTTACCACTAACAACCAAGCTGTCCTTGGTGAAATTCTACAGTTCCCACAAATATGGGCACCCTCAAGACACATTGATAAAGACTCTTTGCTGTCATCACAGGTTAAAGTGTTTGCCCTGTAAATGTTTGAAGTCAGCATGGAGAAGGTGAATGCCCTTTGATCATCTCAGCTGAATTGTGAGGCTGAGGGTACCAGCGCACAGGCCAGGCTGTCTACCTTTGCTGGTACCCCGTGGGTTGCCTTGATTTTCCAGCTAGTCCAAATCTGGTTTCTGGTCTCTATTATTATATGAGAGTGACAGATTTTAATTTGTCTGTTTAAAATGTACCAGGTGTTTGCCTTTTGACAGAGCAGTGTCAGGGGAGAGACCTAAAGTTTGGATTTTGCCTCCCCAGTTGGTAAAACAGGTCGGTTTTGTTCTCCTTCACCCTCTCTTCTGTTTCCCTTTGAAATTTCTTAGTATTTTATGTGGCTATGCAATATAGTCAGTCATCTAAGTGCACAACTTTGTGACTTAATGAGCATGCGGGCTTCACGCTGGTGGTGTGGCTCAGTGGTAGAGCCCTCCTCGATCGTTTTTCAAGACCCTGGATTAAATACCCAGCACTGCTAGAGAGTAAGAACCCGCGAGGGTTTCGGTAAGAATGGAGAAAAGCCCTGTATTCTGAAGCATACATACAAGCAATCCAGAGGGTTTACTAGAAATAAATTCAAGGAATGACACTGTGCAGCTAGAGAGGCAGGGGGATGGGGTCTGATGGAAGGGGAGCAGGTGTCATTGAGGACGGTGGGGCCTGGAACTAATCATAGGCATGGTTTGTGCCCTAGGAAGATCACGATAGGCGATGGGAGCTCCTTCCTAGCAATACTCAGTAGCACTTCCGCTGGGGATGCACAGATAAATGAGACATTTCTACTCTCAGAGAACTCTGTTGTTATGAAAAAATGGGTTTGGGGCTAAAAAGAGCTCATAGACTTTGTAACAGTCTCAGTGAGAGACTGTAAAAATTTTAATGATGGCGGGTAACAAGAGAAATGGATAGGAGGGGGCAGAATCAAGAGACACGTTAGAAAATCACCCATAGGAGTTGCAGGTGGGGAAATGTGGGTCTCATTGAAAGTTCTCTAGGAGACCGGGTGACTTAGCTGAGATGGCAGAGTGCTTGCCCAGCCTGCCCGAAGACCCGGATTCCATCCCCGGCACCACAAGCAACGGGCATCACTTGGGGGCTGAGCCAGGAGGATCAGAAACTTATGATGATCCTCAGCTGCATACGGAGTTTAAGTCTAGGCCGGGATGCATGAGTCTTGTTAATAAACTTTAAAGACGCTCTAAAACGTCTGGCTGTCATCGGAAGGGCAATGCTGGTATTTGTTACCATAGGAACACAGAAGAAAGACAGGCTGAGAGATAGGGGTGTAGGCTGAGGGAGGGAGGGAGGACAGGCTGTATTCTGCTTTAGAGCTTGAGGGGTCAGCATGAGGACAGGTGAAAGGGGAATTTAGGAAGATGTGAGAAAGATGAACTATAAATCGTCGAGAAGCTGCCTAAAGTTATACAGTGGTGAGGTCTCCTGCTGGGATGGGATTAAAGGGTGTGTGTGTGTGTGTGTGTGTGTGTGTGTGTGTGTAAAATGTGCCCTCATGGCTTTGGGGACAGCTTGGAACAGCACGAGAAAACTCAAGAAAGAGAGCATTGGTTGGCTAGCAATGCCAAATGCTGTGTGGAAGTCAACCAGAATGAAGGGCAAGGAGAATTCATGGCGTTTTTAAATTAGAAAATTACAGGCCCCCTCTGGAGACCGGGTTTAATGGGAAGAGGCTCTGGTGGTCTTCTCAGGCCGCAGTGGAGTCGTGAGGGCTTCTCAGACAGAGTGATCGGGAAATAGACTTTTCCCACTCATTTAATCTATAAATATTTATTGAGTATTTGCCTCTCATTGGTGAAGGAAGATGGAATAATTATATAACAGGGGAATTGGGGCCAGAGAAAGATTACTTTTGATGGAAAGGCTGGGTCTTTAGCTTTGGGAAAAGAACAGGGCAGGGGGAGAGATGAGACTAAAATATGAAAAATAATTGAGGTGCGCTTCCATAGGTGGGGGGCTGCAGAGGGGAACAGGTTTGGTGGACTTTGGGGAGCTAAGGACATAGGTGTGACTGCCCCAGCTCTGGGGCTCAGTCCACACTAACGGCTGACTTTCCACGTGTCTTGTGATTGTAGTAAAATTCATTGAAAGACACCATAGCTGCGCTTTTCTTTTGGGATGAACTTCATTTCTTTTTAAGTTAAACAGAACTCTCTAGGAGCTATAGACTATTTAGTGCTTCAGTGTTAAGAGTCTCCCGAGCTCCTTAAGACACTATTATAAAATGGAGTTGGGTGTGTAGACAAACAGAACGGTGTTCTCAGACAATAATTAACTTCCTCTGTGGCTCACCATGGACATTTTCTGGGGTGAGTCCTACTAGACTCAATTGGAGTGGTAGTGTAAAATGATAACACTCTGAACCTCTGAATGTGGGATGACATAAATAATATTGTAAACTTTATATCAAGACAGGGTCATATGTAGCCTAGGCTGGCCTTGAACTCACTGTGCAACTGTGGCACGATTTTTGTGCTAATTGTTTTCTGATAACAATTTCTGATACAAATCCGGACATACTCGGGAAGAGGGAATCTCAGCTGAAGAATATCTTCTATGCAATTGACTTGTGGCCATAACATGGGGCATTTTTCTTGATTGTTAATTGCTGGAGTGCATGCCAACCTGCTGTGGGCAATGCCACCCTGAGGCAGATGGTCTGGTCTTTATAAGAAAGCAGGCTGAGCAAGCCACAAGGAACAAAGCAGGAAGCAGCCCTCCTTCATGACCTCCCCTGCCGTTCCTGTCTCCAGGTTCCTGTTTCGAGTTCCTGCCCTGGCTTCCTATAGTGATGGACTGTAAGGCAAAGAAACCTTTCCCTCCCCTATTTGTTTTAGCTCATGGTATTTATAAAGACAACAAAAAATAATCTAGGATGATCTTGAACTTCTGATCATTCTTTCTCCCACCTCCCAAGTGCTAAGATTATAGATAGAGGGACGTCACCATGAATGGTTCACATGGTACTGGGGACTGAAGCCAGTACTCCCCGCATTAGAGGCCAGCAGAATGGGCTGTAGCCTTTATCCATCAAATACTTGAGAGCTTAAGGAGTTGCTTCGCTCATAACATCAGCATGTTTGAAGCATGTGACGTCCTGCAAAGCAAGCTTTCTCCTGGTCACACTGTCACCAAGGTGGCTATTCACCATGGGAGTTGAAGAAGACATTTAAGGTGCTAGTTGAGACAGTTTCATTGTGGAATAAGGAAATTGGGTTGATTGTAAAGAATACTCTTTCAATTCCGTTTGAGTAAAAACTGCTTTGTGAAGACATTGCTTCATAAAGATTCATCTTGGGAAGGAAGGTCCAACAGACAGCACCAGGAACAGATTCCATAAAGGGTTGAGAGCAATTGAGTTGATGAGAAAGCTTAACCTTGATTTAATGCAAATTGCTGAGAAAATGGAGGAGGAGGAGTCAAGAGGGATCTGTTTTCATTATTGACTTGAACTGGCCTGACATTCACGTAGCCCAAGTGGGAACCGTCTACACACAGGCAAGAATAAAATAATGTGAAAAAAATGTTTGAAAAGTTCTGCATTGTGAACTAATTCCCTCTGCACACAGAGGAATGAGCCTGAAACCCACACTTCCCTTCCTGTCAGGAAACAGACAAGCTGCGCTTTCTGACGTGCTTGAGTTACAGGGTTTCATCTAAAGGGCTGACCTGTTCCTCCCCTTCTCTTCGTTCAGTGGCCTTTATTGCTTAGGTTTGCTATGTCATCAAAAAATCTTGTATATTTCTCACTGGACATGAATTAATAATGCTTTACCTGCAACACGGAGAACTATTAAAGTGATAAAAAAGCAATGGATGTATTTCAATCTCCAGTAAAAAATGACACCCCTGCCCCCACCACTAGACTAGTAAATGCTGAAAATTCAACAGGATTCCTGCAAGGGTCATATTAAGAGTCTACTAAATAAGTGAGTTAATTAAACCTTGACATCCGGAAACAAATCTGAGAAATTCTAATTAATTTTTGGAGAATCGTGAAATGATGATGTGAGCCCTAAATTATCACAACCCAGGCAATCCCGGACCACGCAGCAGCTGCTGAGGTTTCTGCAGTTGGAAGCATAGATCCTTGCTCTGGAAGGCGAGGGATGTAGCCTGAAGGCAAAAGCCACCGAGGTTTAGAGAAGTGGCCAGAACTGTTGAGAGTTTTATTGGCTGTTTGTGGTATTTCTGTGCCTTTTCCTTGATAGGATGCCAAGGGACAGAAACTAATGTATTTAACTGCATCCTTTTTATTGAATTGTTTATCAAAGGTTGTAGGATTGACTTTTTTGACTGCATAGATTTTTTTTTTCTCCAATTCAATCCGAAGAAGGTTTGGCTTTTCTCCCAGATAAAATTCTCCGAGTGTGCTCTCCGTCCTTAGTAACTCCACAGGACTGGTAAACAGGAGCCTGCTCATCACCCAGGCTCATTTATTCTCTTCATTGTTGCTTCTGTTGCCATTACCTGTGTGAGTTTGGGAATTGCAGTCTCAGAGTAAGAGGTGAGGGGTGAGGCTAGGAGAGTGGAGCTGAGGGGCCTGAACTCCAAGCCGGCGATTTTCTGAAGTGTGTTTCTAACTGCCCTCAGGACAACCCTGCTTCATCTGCCAGGGTGTGTGATTTTCTGAGGTGCTCATTAAAAAAGCAGATCCGTGGGGCTCCATTCAATCCACTGAACCTGGTTCTCTGAGGGTGGTGTCTGGAATTTGCATTTTAAGAAACAAGGTACAGGATTTCATATTAAAACCTTAGTCTCGGGTACCTGGCATAATAAAGAGCCACCTGGAAGAGCTCTCTCTCATGGTTCAGCGTCCCGACCACTAGCAGTTCCCGGTGGAGATGCATGCATTTTCCCAACAACACATGGGTTCTGGATCAGCAAGTCTTCCTTCGAAGTGGCCTGCTGCTGGGACCGAACCCACAGACTGAGCTGATAAAGTTTCCACAAGGCAGAAGACAATCCGAGTCTTAGACTCACGAAAGACAAATTCTAAGGTTCTTTTCTGACTTGGGCCCAAGTCCAATCCTGTCTTCTTCTCCAAGAAGACTGAGGTGAAATAGACACTGTGAACTTCAGGGGAGCAGGGGAATGAGCCTCACTTCCACAGGCTTAGAAGTATGGAGGCGCGGCCTTCTTAACTTGGAAAATGAGGAGTAACTGAGTGCTGTGAACTCCCAGATATACAGCCGGGGCTTTTGTGTGCCCAGCTTAGAAGACCCCATTGCAGTTGAAAGTGAGATGGGAGGAATGGCAGGGTTGATGTTCAAGTGTGAACACAGTTGTGTGTTTATGTGCATGTGCTGATGTGTGCGCACCATGTGCTAGATTCATGTGTGTGCACCATATGCTAGGTTCATGTGTGCACACCATGTGTTAGATTCATGTGTGTGCACCATGTGCTAGGTTCATGTGTGTGCACCATGTGCTGGGTTTATGTGTGTGCCCCATATACTAGGTTCATGTGTGTGCCCCATGTGCTAGGTTCATGTATGTGCACCATGTGCTAGGTTTATAAGTTCATGTATGTGCAACATGTACTAGGTTCAAGTGTGTGTGCTGTGTGCTAGGCTTATGTGTGTGCACCATGTGCTGAAGTTTGTGATTATAGGACTCTGAAGTGGTCTTCATTCTTTCAGGGCGAGCTTACTAGGGAACAAGCCACCCTCTCAGCTCCCTTTGTCTTTCAAAGCAGCAGTAGCTGAGGCCTGGTAAAGACATAAGTTTTCAGTAACTCACTAAGTCACCTTGAGAAGGCCTTGGTGGCAGCACTTACAGAAGTCCACATGGCTCTGCTGTAGTGTAAGGGAAAGATAAATGCCCAGTATCAGAGGTCTGTTTCCAAATACCATAATTAAGCAGCCTGCATGATTCCCCCATACACATAACTCTTCTTTGAATTGTGTATCAAAAGACCTTCCAAATTTATCTCCCAACATAACTCTTAGGCTGCCCTGATTCTGGGCAGCAAGCACATTCTCCTGGTGATCGCAACTTACCCCAGAGTCTGTGCCTGATTCAAGGCATATACTTAACAGTAGTTTTCAGAGAAGCATCAGGCGGGAATTTCAGGTAGATTCCTGAATGACTGGGATAAAACAGACATTAGCAGATATTACTGATCTGCGTGGTGTTCTCCGAACTATTCCTTATTGGGATTGTCCCACTCTGAGTATGTCTGACTCTGCCATCATTTAAATAGTAAATATCGCCCAATAAAAGCTGTAGAGCCGCTTTCTGTGTCAGGGCGGTCTGGGATATGATGACATGCACTCTCCACAGTGCTGGTGGCTCAGAACAGCAAAGGCTGACATGATGCCCATTTAGTGTATCGGTCTTGGGACAGTAAAACGTCCCCATTAACTACACGACACCAGCGTCTACCATGTCAAGAATCCCTGCTCACTCTGCTGGAGGGAAGGGGACATGTGGAGAGAGTCTCAACTACTTGTTTAGTTCCCATGCTCTTAATCATGTGACAAGCTCATCAACCAATAGAAACATTGCTGCATATGCCACAGAGGAGGAATGGAGGACCATATCTTAGAAGACTATATTTTATTATTTTTATTTTATTATTATGATTATTTCTGTGTGTTATAAGAGCACATGTATGTGCGTGTGTGGTGTTTTTGTGTATATATGTATATGTGATATTTTTGTGTATGTGTAAACATGTATGTGTGTGTGTGCAGTGTCTTTGTGTGTGCATGTGATTGGTTGTCTCTGTCTACCATAAATGCTAGGAAGTGGACTCAGTTTGTCAGCCATGACAAATGCCTTTACCTGTTGAGCCATTTCATAGACCCAAGTTTTATTTAATTATAATAGAAAACATGTAATAGTTACAAACTGTTCTAGTTTTGCTGAGCAGACACAACTCCAGAATATAATAAAAGCAGACTTTTGTATTTTTAACTAAAGGTCAAGTAGGACTTCAATCTTTTATTAATTCCATTTTTTAAAAGAAAAAAATTAGGCACAAGGAATATAAGTAATTTGTCTGAGATCCCACCATAGCACAAGGCAGGGTTGCTCCATGTTTTTAATCATCAGGCCATTTACCTGTATTTGGATGAATTATGGGCAGACAATGTGGTCCTGTTAAGCCGCAATGAACCCCCTTTTTCCGTTCCTTTTATAAAAAGGTTTTGCTGCGAAGAGCTCACTCTAGCCCAGGCTGGCCTCAAACTAACACTCCTCCTTCCATGGTCTCCTGAGATCTGGGATTTGTAGGCATATACCATCATGATTGTGTTGGATCATGATTAATTAGTCACCCTTTTTTGAGCTAAAGGAATATCAGAGGTGTAAAAGTATATTTGTTGGAGTTTGGGCATGGTGGCATACACCTTTAATCCTAGCACTTGGGAGGCAGAGGCAGGGGGATCCCTGTGAATTTGAGGTAAGCCTGGTCTACAGAGCCAGTTCCAGGACAGTCAGAGAGGTATAGAGAGAACCCCCAGTTTCTCTCGTTAGTTAGATTTTTTTTTTATAGCAGTTGATGTGGGATTCCCCTCTGTATGCTATGAATATGTTTTATTGCCATTGGTTAATAAAGAAGCTGTTTTCAGCCAATGGCTTAACAGAGTAAAGCCAGACTAGAAGAGAGAGAGAGAGAAAGAGAGAGAGAGAGAGAGAGAGAGAGAGAGAGAGAGAAGGTAGAGTTGAAGAGGCACCACGTAGCTGCGCAGGAGCCAGACGCCGGACACTGGACAGAACCTTACCAGTAGGCCACAACCATGTGGCGATACACAGATTAATAGAAATGGGTTAATTTAAGACATAACATCTAGCTAGAAATATGCATAAGCTAATAGGCCAAGCAGTGTTTTAATTAATATAATTTCTGTGTGCTTATTTTGGGTCTTGGCATCCAGAAAATAAGCAAGCAGCGTACGTCAATAAGCAGTGGCCTAGTATTGAGTGTATTTATTAAAGGGAATGTTTCGTGTGTTTTGGTATGCTCTGGAGTTGTGCTGTGTGACTGCTATCCCTTTGGGATGTTCTAATTTAGACTGATTTATTTAGGAGCAGTAAGTAAGGATCATTTCGAGATCAACATGCAATCTGAGTCTAAAAACATGTTTATCTGAAAATTAATTAAGGTAGCAAAGAGGGCTGTTAACTTTTACAGATGAGAACTAGTGGGGATGCAGACTTGGCTGGGAGAATCACGGTGTGGCATCAAGGGGTCCCTCCAAGAACTTGTCAGTGAAGATGGGGGGCAAGCAGGGGTTTCTGCCAGGAGTGGACATACTGAATGGGATCTGAACAGCTGAGGGTGCCCACCAGGATGTGGGAGCTTGTGTTTCAGTAGGGGCAGACCATGGGCCTAGGCCAGGAGGTCATTGTTTCACCAGCTTGCCCTGACTATGGATGCTGTGCCTTCACCTGGAACCCGTGCCACTACTGTCCTCATGCCACCAGAAGAGTCCTCCGCGACCCCGATCTTTGTGATGCTAGGGCTGCATGCCAAGTCCTGAGTGGCTTGAGCTTCCATCCAGGCAGAGATCAGGTCTCTTAATATGAGGAATCCTCTACATACAGAGAAGGAGTTCGGACGAGGCCCACTCAGTGGCAAAAGGCAAGCGTCCACCTTAGCTGGTGGATGGGGCTCCTACCCTGTCAGTTCTGTGATTGTTCAGGAAAAGAATGTGTGCTCCCTGTCTCTTGTTGATTTCTTTCCACAGGTTTGCATCTGAAAGGTTTTTAAACTACTACTTATTTATGTAGTTAAAAGTTAACATCGATTTCCTAAAATCAATTATTCTAGATACTGAATGTTATAGAGCTTTCTGTGGCTCGTGCCATGCTGGGGAGGGGTATGGGAATGGTGCAGAATAAAATCAAAGGTGGACGAGCATTCTCAGAGGCAGACAAGGTGATTATCTTGTCTTTCTTCTGAAGTTCAAGGGGAAGGGTGTGTGAGATGAACATTACACACGTGGACATGGTAGGAAAAATATTTTACAGAGGAAAAGACAAGAAAGATAGCGTGGTTGTATATGGAACAGCAAACTGCACAGCGGTAGCTATATAGATAAGGTAGGGAATCCAAGTTCTACCAACTGACAGACTAGTCTTCCTGAATTTGTGACTCAGGTGTGGTTGTTTGATAATTTATAACTATCAAGGAACTATTACTGATTGTTTTGAGTATGGGAAATGGTAGAGAGTCAGCTGTGGTTGAGAGAAACCAACCTAGTAATATGTAGAACAATTTGAAAGAAACTAGAGTTGCAGAAATTCCTTAAGAGGTAAATATAATCTATGATAAAGATATTAAGCCCCTAAAATGAGTTTTGAGCTGAAGTCAGCATCAAGAATAAAGACAACTCATAACTAGGCAAGCTGCAAGGAACAAGTGTCTGCACGGTGCTCTGCCAAAATGGGACATCTGTATCACAACCTCGTCACCCAGGGCTCATGGGACATAGAGAAAGAAGGGACAAATGATACTCAGGGACAGAGGTTGAGGAGGACATCGTTTCCTTGGCATGGCAGGACACCAAACCCAGGAATTCTCAGTAGCTGTGACTGCCAGCACAAGGCAGTAGACCATCATCCCAGCTTTGAGCAGGGAAGGGCTCACGAGGCCCCACACCTTGCTGAGGAGCTCTTGACAGTTGATGGCTGCTAGAGGGACAGTCAGTTTTCTTCAGGGATGCGGCTCCTGGTCATGCTTCCATGGATGGCTCCACAGCCACATGTACCTGGGTACCACTAACTGGATTCACTGAGTTATTTTACAGGAGCCATGAACTTGGGAAGAGGAAATGTGGGTGGGGGGGATAAAGGAAGAGTAGAGGATGAGTATGATAAAGTGTATTATACTTACAATAAAATCTTCAAAGGATTAAAAAGTTAAAGCAAAGGGGATTTGAGAAGTATATGTTACAAAAATACATTATAATTAAGAAAATCCTATTTGTATTTGGTCACCATGGTGAGAAAGGGGCTCCCGTGGAAGTGCTGAGCACAGCCAGTGGACACAGACCATCCCTTTCCTGACCATTATGCTGCCACAGCGAACCACGTACCACGACCGCTGTGCAAGCAACCCTGTACGTTTGCAGATGACAGCATCAAGCTACAACGTTGAGAGGTTTGATGGCCCTGGCAGCCTTCTCTCCCCAGTAGAGCACAGTGTGTAGATCTAACACAGTTTCTTAATTAAATTGGCCTATCTGCTCAAAAGCATTCGGGTTCCAGAGAAGATAATGGTCTGTGCTGCCTCTGTCTCCCCATAGGCCCCTGTCCCTTGATTGCTGACTGAGTTCCCTGAGAATGAGATGCTTCCAGACTCCGAGGCTCCAGGCCTCTGCAGCTTGATCTACCATCTGCCTCTTTTCACAGCTAATTTACCCCTTCTCTTTTATTTTAATTGTTTTAGATACTGAGTTCTTTGCTACTCAAAAGCCCTTTATTATTTTACTAATCCACGAACGACCAATGTTAGTGCCTCCCCCATTTTGTGCTTGGTGCTGTGTGAGGTACCTTCAAGGTGCACAGACTATGACTTGTTTGCCCCGAGCTGGGCCTTGCTTGCTCCTGGCTTTGGCCCCTTCTTGCTCTGCTCCTCTCTCACAGTCCCCTGCTTGGTCAGGAGTGTTACTGTCTAGTCTGAACTTTGGGACATGGTATGTTTACAGAGCCACAGAACAGAAAGTAAATGTCAACAACCTGGAAAGAAACCAAATGGTGTTTGAAATGCTGAGCTTGTTTGGTGACACATAGTTGTTACCCCAGTGTGTGGGACAGGAGGCAGGAAGATGGGGTTCCAAGCCACCTTTGGCTACGTAGTAACTCTGAGGCCAGCCTGGACAGCATGAAACCCTGTCTCAAATAAAACAAACAAGCAAAAAATAATTAATTAAATTTACTAAATGGACTTAGTGGGGCAGAAGTATTCTGTTAAATGCTTCTTGCCCTGAAGAGTTGCTTCTTAAGGACATCACAGCAATGTTTGCTGTCGGCTGAGCTGGAGGATGAGGGAACTCATTGAGTCTTTACCTCGTAAGCGACTTAAGAAAGAATGGCCATAAGATATTATAACGTAAAACCACATTCTTGGGAATTTGATTGGAAGAATAAGTTTCTTGACACTTTAATATTTCAATATTCATCTTCTTTGATGTTTATATCTAAGGCAGGTCCCCCAAACAACTGTAAAGCTTTTCTCTGTTAACTACACTTGGTGAATGTAGTTGGTAATAGGCTCAGACTCCTGCTGTTGCAGTGGGGACTTTCTATTAAAAATATGAAGCTACATCAGATATTTAAAATTATAGTAGGGAAAAATATCAAAAATATGGCAGAGTATATGGGAGCTCTTTTTCAGCCTGTGGAGTGCAGCTTAGACTGAGAACGGCCGGTTTAGATGTCAAGAACCACGTGGTGGCCCGCAGGAGCAGAGCATTGACCTTCCGGGCACAGAGGACAAGCTCAGACATTTGAAGCATCGAGAGACAAAGCGTTTCCTCCCCTTGCAGATTGTCCTAAACACGGGTACGCATGCTCTTAGAGGGGAACAAGCATGCCGAATACCAACACTAAGTTCTTGATCCCCAGGGACACACGGGCTTCCTGCAGAGTGACACCTCTGGCTCTTAGTGATGTCGCTGCTGCTTGCACCCTGGGCAACAAACTGTGGGAAGCTAATGGTGTTTTAAATGGGAAGCAGTAGTTCATTAGGATTGGCTGAGAGGTTCTTGGCAAAATTTCCACTGACTAGGTACGCAAGTGTGTCTGTGTGTGCTTAGCAAGTGTGTGTGCTCAGCAGAGTGTGCTCAGCAGTGTGTGCTCAGCAGTGTGTGTTCAGCAGAGTGTGTGCTCAGCAGTGTGTGCTCAGCAGTGTGTGCTCAGCAGTGTGTGCTCAGCAGAGTGTGTGCTCAGCAGTGTGTGTGTGATCAGCAGAGTGTGTGCTCAGCAGAGTGTGTGTACTCAGCAGTGTGTGTGTGATCAGCAGAGTGTGTGTACTCAGCAGTGTGTGATCAGCAGTGTGTGATCAGCAGAGTGTGTGCTCAGCAGAGTGTGTGTACTCAGCAGTGTGTGATCAGCAGTGTGTGATCAGCAGTGTGTGTGATCAGCAGAGTGTGTGCTCAGCAGAGTGTGTGCTCAGCAGAGTGTGTGTACTCAGCAGTGTGTGATCAGCAGTGTGTGATCAGCAGTGTGTGTGTGATCAGCAGAGTGTGTGCTCAGCAGAGTGTGTGTACTCAGCAGTGTGTGCTCAGCAGTGTGTGCTCAGCAGAGTGTGTGCTCAGCAGTGTGTGTGTACTCAGCAGTGTGTGTGTGATCAGCAGAGTGTGTGTACTCAGCAGTGTGTGTGTGATCAGCAGAGTGTGTGTACTCAGCAGTGTGTGATCAGCAGTGTGTGATCAGCAGAGTGTGTGCTCAGCAGAGTGTGTGTACTCAGCAGTGTGTGATCAGCAGTGTGTGATCAGCAGTGTGTGTGTGATCAGCAGAGTGTGTGCTCAGCAGAGTGTGTGTACTCAGCAGTGTGTGATCAGCAGTGTGTGCTCAGCAGAGTGTGTGCTCAGCAGAGTGTGTGTACTCAGCAGTGTGTGATCAGCAGTGTGTGCTCAGCAGAGTGTGTGCTCAGCAGTGTGTGCTCAGCAGTGTGTGCTCAGCAGTGTGTGTGCTCAGCAGAGTGTGTGCTCAGCAGTGTGTGCTCAGCAGAGTGTGTGTGCTCAGCAGTGTGTGTGCTCAGCAGTGTGTGCTCAGCAGTGTGTGCTCAGCAGTGTGTGCTCAGCAGTGTGTGTGTGCTCAGCAGTGTGTGCTCAACAGAGTGTGTTTAGTAGTGTGTGCTTAGCAGAGTGTGTGTGTGCTCAGCAGTGTGTGCTCAGCAGTGTGTGTGTGCTCAGCAGAGTGTGTGCTCAGCAGTGTGTGCTCAGCAGAATGTGTCCCTAGCTTTCTGGTGGTGTCATCTGCACTGCAAATTTCCTTGGGCAGCTAAGAAACAGAGTTCTGGGAGCAGGGTGTGGAGATCCAGAGGCAATTCTGAAAGAGGCAAGGCCTGTGGTCAGGCACGAGAAGGGGCTTCTTTCTTAACACATGAGTCCGTAGACCCTGTTAGGAATCTCAGTCTAGAAACAGCTTAACAGGGACTACTAGGGAAACACCTCAGTCTGTAAAGTTTGAAAACATGCATTTCATCCCCAGCCCCATGTAAGTAGCCATGCAAGGTGGATCACTGGGGGACATTGGCCAACCAGCCTGAGCCACTCAGTGATCCACCTAACTCCAGATCCCAGTGAGGCCCTGTTCCAAAACCAAGAGGAATGGCTCCTGAGGAATACCATGCATGATTGATCCCTGGCCTCATACATGTGCACATGTATGTACCCACAGACATGACGTGCTTCCAATAGATACCGAAGAGCAGAAATAGATGTGTTGGGGGGATTAACCAAGGGATAAACAATTGTCTGTAGTGGTATATTATTTGTGTCTTGCTAAATAAACCTTGCCCGAAGACCAGAGGCAAAGCTAAAGCCACTAGAGGTCAGGCAATGGAGACACACACCTTTAATCCCAGGATTTGGGAGACAGGCAGATGGATCTCTGTGAGTTCAAGACCACTCTGGGCTACCCAAGATCAATGCAGAAACAAATGCAGGTGGTGGTAGCTCACACCTTTAATCCCAGTCCTAGGGAGCCACACGCCTTTGATCCTAGCACCAGAGGGGATATAAAATGGAAGGAGAGAGAGAGAAGCTTAGGTTGCTTAGTTTGCAGTCTTTGGTAGAGGTAAGACTCCTCTAGTGGTTTGACTGCTTTGCGTTTTTGGTTTTCAGGTTGAACTCCGGTTTCTGTCTCTGGGTTCTTATTGTTTGTGCTACAGTAGTTCACAGATATTAGCTTTCTCGTTTGTGTCAGATCAGTATTTCTGCTGGCTGCTGCTGAGTTGGTAGAAGACTCACATGACAAAAGACACCTACCTCATTGGATTTCAGTGGCCACCTGCACCTGGAGCAGATACTAATATTGTGCTGTTTGCTGAGGAATCAGGACCTTACTAAGCAGATCGCTCTGTATTGTCTTACAGTGTGTGCGGGAGATTGCCTTATGAGTGAGGAATTGCTATAGGCATTCACTCCAGAGAGGATACTGTAGCTCTCCGCTCTTTCTGAGGCAGCCAGAATAACCCAGCCCACTCCAGAGAATGCTTCGAGGGAAGAATGAGGATTTGATGTCAAGTAGCTCAGGACTGGAGATTTTCAGAGCAGAGAAAAAAGAAGGGAGGTTCTGCTGCTTGGCTTTGCTTGTTCTCAGCACACAGGCTTTAGGGACAGGATAAGGCATTTTCATGAGTAGAGCATGGTTGTAGGCAGTTGAAAGATTCAGAGTCAGTATTAGACTCAAGATCCTGCTGTGTCTGTCGGTCTTCGTGCCTCCTGGAGAGATTCTAATCATCTCCGTGAGCCAGTCTCCTGCCTGCAGTCAGAATAACTAAGGTTTCCCCTATACACGCCAGGACAATGCCCCTGTCAAACACTCACTAATACACTTGCAGATGTGATCACAGGTGTATGGAGGCCAGAAGTCAAGTATCATTCTTCAGGCGCAGTTCACTGTAGGATGATTTTTTTCTGTTCCTCCTGCCAGCTCCCAAATCACGACACAGAGGCTTCTTGTTATGAAGCCTCGGCCAATAGCTTAGGCTTGTTGCTAACTAGCTCTTGTAACTTAAATTAACACATATTGTTTAATTTCTATTCCTTTATGTGGCTTGGTTACTCTTACTGTGTAATGCCCATGCTGTTTCCTCTCTGCTAGGCTGGCGTCTCTTGCGTCTCTGTCCTTCTTCTTTCCAGTGTCCTCTCTGCCCCCCAAATCCTGCCTAGGTATTCAGCTTTTGATTAAGCCAACCAGAGTGACACATCTTCACAGTGTACAGAAAGTTCACCCTGAAGCATCACTGTCATTGGCCTCAAACTCAAGTAGACTATGTTGGCTGAGTAGTGAGCTCAAGGATCCTGATTCACCCGTCTCTGCTTCCCCAGCTCAAATTTTTCAAGTATGTGCTTCCATGCCTGGATAGTTCACGTGGGCTCAGAGGTTCAAACCAAAACTTTCAATGTTGGGGCAATAAACACTGACTGAACTATCTCCCCAGACCTAATAGCTTATTAAAATGACAAACTTCCCCCATAGTCCACCAATGGCTTCTCTATGCCTGTGAATGGCACAGACGTGCCTCCCAGGGGAAGCCTCTGCAGTCATGTCTTTTGTGCATGGAGCCCATTGGCTTGAGATGCTGATTGTCTGGCTAAACCACCTATATTGGAGTTTCTTTTCTCAAGTTTATCCATACAACAGTTTTGAGATGAAGCAAAACTAACTTGTAGGAGGAGGCTGTTGTATTTTCAATCATGGCTGCATCAATATCTTTCTGCTGCAAGATTTCTCCAAAGTCTGAGATGTGACATTGTCTGTGCGGACCCCCTCTGAGCTACAGCCTTGGGAAAGGCTTGGATGCTCCTGTGGTGGATCTGATTCAAAGCGAACCTCTGTGAGCGACATTTGGACCACTCGCATCCATTCACTCCACAAGGGCACTTGCTTTTCTACAATACGAGACTCTGGGCCAGAATCTAAGTATGCTGTTCAAAGTGCAGGCACACAGGCATGCATGTGCACTCTCCCCCCACTTATACACACACTGTATACACACACACATACACACACACCCCACACACACCTCACACAAACCACATACACATATCACCCACACACCATACACATTCACACACATACCACACACACATGCACACACCACACCTACGCCACACCCACACTCACACTCACACATATTACACACACCACATACACACCACACATACATGAGCACACACACATGCACACACAGCAAATTATCTTTGGCAAAATGCTTATTTTTATGTTTTGAAATTTTGATATTTGTGAGTGTCACATATGTGAACATCGGAAGACAAGTTCACAGGTCCCTGGGATTGAGCCAGCCTTGTGCAGCAAGTGTCTTTATTTCCTGAACTATCTTACTGGTGCTCACCAAGTACTTCTTGGAGTTCAGGGATTTATTGAGTACCTTGGGAAGTCATATGCCACCTTATCCACTCAACAGCTTTCTGCTTGAAACCCTGTCCTGGTTACACAGTGGATATTTCTGTGGTAATCCTTGCTCATGTGCCCATACGTCACGTGATTCTCCAAGGTGCTTTATTCCCAGCCAAAGAAAGTATTTTCATAAAGTGGCTTTCTGATTAGTAGAATGTTTATGTTTTTATCTCAAGCCTCCACGAACTGTGTGTTTCTATGCTTTGATCAATCTCCTCCCCTTCCTGCAGCGATTCAGCAGTAGCCATCAGGAGACCCTTCTGGAGTTTGTTGAAAAATGGCTACCTTTAAATTGTTTAAATTATGTGCTTATACATATCTCTGTCTGAGTTTGTATGCTTCTGTTTTGTATTCATCTATTAATTTACCATACCTACTGTTTCTTTTGCGTAGATCCAGCATCCTGACTGACTTCAGGCTCCGGCCTGGAAAACTTTTAATAGTCTATCAGTTTTGGCAGTAACAAATTCCTCACCTTTTGCTGGCTTGAAACATCTTTATTCCACTTTTGTTTGGAAGATTTTCCTGTCTGTAGAAGGTCTTATCTTCACTGCCTTTCTTCTGTGCTAAAGGGCATTGTCTTTGCCTCAGGTCTCTGCAGAAACACCTGTCACCTGCCTTTCTTCCTCTCCACATCAGCATCTTCTGCAACTGCTTTCAAGATTTTTTTTTTCTGCTGCTGCTTTTGACAGTTGGAATAACTGTGAGGTTTCCTGGTAAGTCTAGGTCCTGCTCACTCCCCCCATATTTTTCTGCCCATGTTTGTTGAGATTCTTGGTTTTGTTTGCATTTTTACTCAGATTTGGAAACATTTTGACATTATTCATTTGGGGAAGTTTGTTTAATTTTGTATTAACTTGAAGATAAGCATGTTATGTTAACTGACATAGGAAGACAACACTGTGTCTACTTATGGAGCATCTTAAACCCTTTGTTTGCAGTGTTCCTAAGATATTCTCATGCATATCTAAATAAGCTCTGTGATGTCTTTTTGTCCCTCCTGTGTGACCTTTTTAGTCCCACTGACATATGGGTCAGATGATGTGGTCCTGTTGTAATCATGTTGATATTTTGTCCAGCAATATTAAGAGCAGTGGAGCTGTATGTTTCTCTCTTTGCGATCTGTGGTCTGGAAACATCCAGATTGTGGTCAGGACATCAGAAGACTCACCTGACTTTTCCCCATAAGAAAGTCCAATGCTCTGAAAAGTGTGCCTTGCTTTGTCTTTCCTTCATAGGTACATTCTCTTCTTTAAAAAACAAACAAACAAACAAAAAAACCTCCTGTATGTACATGTGTTTGTGTGTTAGTGTAGATGCACTTGTCCCATGGAGGTCAGAGGACAACTCAGGTGCTGGTCTCCACATGTTCGAGAAGGAGCCTCTTCTTGTGTGTCACTGTGCCTGCCAGGCTACATGGCTTGGGTGACCTGTTTCCTCCAGTGCAGCCCCACCTCTGAAGTTTCCACAGTATCCTAAAATAGTGCCACCAGCTGGGGACCAAATGTTCAAATGCATGAGCCTCCAGGACAATTCGCATTCAAACCATGCTGCTTCCTGATTATGTGCTTTGTGGCACCTGCAGGCTTCTCCACAATCACTGGACACAATTCGTAATTTTATTTTTATTTGTGTGCTTTTTTTCCCCATTACCCATCTGCTCGGTAGCCTGTGACCTCGAAGAGGGCAGGAATTGTGCCTACTTTGAGCATCTTTGCATTCCTAGGCTCTGACAGATGGCAGATACTTAACAAATATTTGCTGACTGATTCTTGCGTAGGGCTGGGTGAGGTTGAAATGCACACACGACAGCAAACAGGATGCAGAGTAAGCATGAATGTCAGTAAAATGCCCAATGTATGCGGTAAAAACTATCCTCGCTTCTCTACTGGAGTTTAGTGACGCGAGGGGCAAACGCAGTGGTGTCTCTGAGCTTAGCAGTCCCCACGGCTGTGGCACCTTAGGAAATGTCTAGGGATGCCATTGTTTTCTCAATCTAAAAATAAATGAACTTTTGTTGGTACAGTGGCGCTTGCAGTTAATGACAGGTATCTTGACTCTGTCCATTCCTGACCATACAACTTTGGAGCATGCAGTCACAGAGTCACATGTACTATGCACCACTAGATGTAGACAAGGTTAGCCCAGATTTCTCACTCGAAGGGACTGAAGAAGGAAGATGCGGGTCCCACAGTTCTTTTTATGATCACGCCCCAAAGCACCAAAAACTTTCAGTTAGCCACACCTCTGAAGGTTCCACCAGCCTCCATCAGTACCACTGTCCACGAGTGTCACCATGGTGAGCAAGCCCTTAGCTCAGGGATCTAAATGCTAACTTATTAGCCGCCCTTGAGGAACCTTGGAAGTGCCTCACCCCACTTTCCAACATGGCTACAGTGAAGGCCACATCTCCACAGGAGTTTTGGTGGTAACAAACCCTATTCAGACTGTAGCAGGATAAACTATGGCTTACGAAAGACAAGGCTGACAGAGAGTGGACCTTTATGGATGTGCTAATTGTATGAATTACTACTATGCATGTTGATGCCAGAGGGGCTGTTTTGTAGGGATACTTGCAGCTTACGGTCTACCAGACAGAGACTCAACTAGGGAGACGGAATAAATTTCAGGCTGAATTTCAGCCTACTTGGACTTGGTTTATTTGCCTCACTCTGTTTAGAAGGATTTGTGTTTGTGTTTAATCTCAAAGTGTCAAGTGAGGCTATCCAAATGTTTGGAAGGACCTGAGATTTATTTGTGGCAGTACTTGATCACCTTGTCCCAGGAGGTCACAGAATCTAAACTCTTGTTTATTAAAATGTGACTTTTTTTTACTTTTACTGGTGTATTCAACAAGAATTTATAGAATTCTTAGATGTGCCCAGAGATAGCAGCTTGAGGCATAGTCCTTGCCCTGAAAGTCAGGTGGAAACAAGATGACAATGTTATTGCATGAAAAATAAACAAGTGAGTTATTTTCCCCATCAAATCCCAGAGCATGAAATCTGTTCTATTTAATTAATTACTGGATGTGTGTTTAAAACTGTCATCCCCAGCTCATTCGGCATTCAAGCTGAAAACTCACACAGGGTTTATAAATCGCGGTGAAGCTGTCACTCAGCAGATCCCACTGCTGACAAATGGGATGGTGACATGGACCTGACAGTTCTGTGTGGGCTCGTCCGCTAATCCCCATGCAAAACAGCAACGAAATCACGAAATGGATCATTGCAGGGTAGCAGCTATTCAGAGTGAAGATGGAAAATAGACAAGAGAAAGTTCTATCGCTTGTCGTGGCGTGGGGGGAGGAAGGACAGGAGGGAAATGGGGGTGTGATCAACGTTATCAGACATGGATAAGATGCTGTGATGAGACCTTGTGCTCTGGACAATTAATGAATACTAATATTTTAAGGAATGCACACATTAATGCTTTGTCTCCACTCTTCCTCTCAATTCAGCCCTGTGCCGTATACCCATGTCTTCTTGCTTTCCCTTTTTGCCTTGAGGACTGTGTTCTCCGTGTGTATTGTGATTGGGCTCTGCCATGGTTCAGTGATTGTGAATGAAAGAGGACCCTGATTTCTCTGCTTGCAGCTGCTTAATCCTTCCTTATCTTCAGCTCACCTGATGCTCCGTTGCTCCTGCTCGTTCAGTTGTGCACTTTTTCTTTTCCTTACACCTCCCTGGATGGAAGTGTGGCAAATGTATCGCCTCTGACCTTTAAAGGGAAGACATAATTAGACAGCAGCCAGCAAAGGCCAATGTTTATGTGTGATGTGGTCTTTAACCTTCTGGTTTTTCTTTAGGGGCAGGAAACTGACATACTGTCTTGATGCCTATCGAATGTGCAGAGTGTGAGTCTCTTGCTCTTGGCACCCCTTCTTCTTCAGCTTGCTTATTTACTTACTTACTTATTTATTTTGGTCCACACCTTCCTCTTCAGCTTGCTTGATTATTTATTTATTTTAGTTTTTCGAGACAGGGTTTCTCTGTAGCCTTTGGAGTCTGTCCTGGAACTAGCTGTTGTAGATCAGGCTGCCTAGAACTCACAGAGATCCATCTGCCTCTGCCTCCCGAGTGCTGGGATTAAAAGCATTGCCACCATGGTCCAGCTCTTCTTCAGCTTATTCTTAAGACAGTATTTTAGGATGAGTGAAGGTTTCAGAAGGCTTTCTCTTTATATAATTCACTTTCTCTCTCTAGTCATGTGAGCTGGGTAAGCTGGCGTTAGCTCTGTTTCTGGCATTGAAAATTGGGACACGCCATTATGCCATCAGTTCAGGTTGAGTCCCCTGGCTGCTGGTTTCATGCTGTGAACTTTGATGCCACCCTCCCTCCCTTTATCAGCGTCTTCCCATGATGACCCTCCTTGCACTCCTGTGGCTTAGGAGGCTCCCTCATTTGCTTTCTCACAGGTCTGTGAGCTGCCCGAAGCAGAAACAGGGTCTTGCCATTTCTTTGTGTCACGGGAGCCAAACTCTGAGGACAGAGAAGGAACTCAAGAACGTTTGGCTGAATGAATGCAAGAAATACAAGTGCCTGAGAGGGCTCAGGAAGTAATTCTAAACAGAAAAGAATAGAGTAAAGCATGGCTTCTTGGTAGCAGCAATTTCTCAGATCTGCTTGCTAGAGGCAAGCACTGTCATTTAAGAGAGGCTACCTGACTCAGCTTTAGCTGCAAAACTCTTCAGCTCTTTAAGAGGTCCTGTCACGAAACACTTAAATGGTGTTGATAAAAGCTGACCACATGCTTTATGGTTTTTAGCAATAGTAGGAAAAAAGCTGTGCTGCTTTAAAATGCTGGCTGTCCTGCCAGGGCAAACTCTTGACTCTTTCAGGCAGGAAGTCTGACTATGGAGCATTTGAGTGTTGTTTGTGAACACACTGATGCAGCTTGCTTTCTGGCAGGGACCTTGAAACACCATAGAGTTATGGCAATAAACATGGCTCCGGCCAGTACCTCTGCCATGAGCCTGGAATTTCAGAAAGCTAAGGAATGAGCTGATCCAGCCGTCAAAGCCATGGCTTTAATCCTTTCCATATTGCTTAGCAAATTAGAGACTCATGTGGTCAGAAAAAAAACCAGATATACAGTAAAGAGAGAGTCAAAGATGAAGAAAACCTCTAAATGGTTTACAGTGTATTAAAAATATATGCAGGCTAAAAGTTAAAGTTCTTAAAATAAAAAATAAAGAAAGAGAGTAGTTGGGTGTGGTGGCACATGCCTTTAATCCCAAAGCTTGGGAGGCAGAGGCAGACAGCCTCTGTGAATTCAAGGTGTGGTGGCACACACCTTTAATCCCAACACTTGGGAGGCAGAGGCAGGTAGATCTCTGTGAGTTTAAAGCCAGCCTGGTCTACAGAGGGAGTTCCAGGACAGCCAAAGATATACAGAAAACCTGTCTCAAAAAGTAAAAATAAGAGAAATAGAGGTTAAAGTAAAGCCACATAAAGATGGAAAAATACACAGAGAATCTGGATACTATATGTTATTATGCTCTCTTTGAATTGTTTGAATGCTGAGGAAGGAGCAACAGCTGCCAAAAGACATTTGCTTATAAATGCTGCTGAATTAATCCAAGATAGGTATTTTGAAAATGCCTTGACTTCAAAATTGAAGTCGAAAGGTATGTTACTTTGGAGAAGAGATTTTGCTTTTGTTTCCACAAGAAATAAGAGGCTATGAATTCATTATGGGTTAAGAAAAATAAGGTTTGATCAAGGAAGACTACCTGAAAAATCTCCAATAGGAACAGATGGCCTGGATGTCTGAGTTCTACATCCAGAACAGATTCAAGACTGCTGCCTGAGATGATCAAGACTCACAGGATTCTTCAGTCAGGACTTGATCATAATTCTAAATTTTCTTTAGGTCCCCATAAGATTATCAGTGCCCCCAACCAGCAGGAAGTAGCCTGGAAAACTACGCCCACATTCCCCCCCAAAAATGGACTGTGGATGTTCATGATTTTTTTTTTTTAAAAAAGAGGAGGATAAAAACATTACTTCTAGGGACATCTTGCCTACAATTTATTTTCAAAGGACCTTGTTTACCACAATTAAAACATTTGACATTTTGGCATTTCTTAAAATTTCTAGAAATTACTTTTCCTATCAAAGCAGCATCCTAAGCATAAGATCCAGTATCAGTCACATTTGTAACCCATTCACCTATTGGTGCCAGTCTTGCCTTTAAAGGCCTAATCGCCCCTTTGCATTCTGAATTATTTTTCCAAAACCAAAGATTCAGTTAATATTTGTTCAACTTTTGGGTCTGATATCCTTCTATTTACAGATTAAGTCAATATTTTTAGAAAACTGGTGAAGGCTTCTTTGGGGCCTTGTATAATTTTTGTAAATGACTCAGGTCACTTTTCTGGTTCTTCAACCCTGTCCCAAATATTCAAAGTTGCTATAAGGCAGAGCACCAAAGTACATCATCAAATCTAAGCTGTCTTTGCAAATTAACATATTGGCTTTCACCAAGAGGGTGGTCTTGTAAAATTTCCATACCTCTAGTCCTACCTCATTGTTCTATGAACATAGCTTCCTCTTTCCATCATGTTTTCCATTATAACTAAGAACTAGCTTCCAATATTGCAATGGTAAATCTTTCCAGTCTTGTAGGATAATTCTGTTCCCAGTTTCCCATGAATTTAACAACTGTTTCACATAGGGTGAATGCTTATCATGTGAAACAACTACTTCTTTAAATCTCTTCAAATCTAAAACTGCTACAAGATTCCAGTTAACTTCTTCATAGCCTTGAGGATGCCTAATCTGGTGGTTATTCTTGTATGGTCACTGGATAAACTGAGATTGGTTTTCTAATAACCTTGGGCTATTTCTCTTCAGTTTTATAATGCAATAGTGTGGTAGGTTTGCTGTAAATTCTATCTGTCTGTGTCTGGGTATTTTTCTTATTTTTGTTAGTAGGTCTTTCTAAGGCTTGTATCTTATCAGCCAGAGTTTTATCATTTTTTTTAGTTAGTCTTTCTAAGGCTTATATATTATCAGTTAAATTTTTATATTTGGTACAGTTATCAAACCACTTCACTTCTTTAAGGATGAAATATGAATTGCCAAACTGTTGGTATTATGTTAATTTCAGCTAAGTAATTTATCCCCTCATTCAATGCCGTATTCCCCTTTGTATGCTGTGATATGTTTTATTACTATTGGTTAATAAAGAAACTCCTTTATGGCTTATGGTAGGAAAAAATATAGCAAGCAGACAGAGAATAAAAGAAGGTGTCAGAGAGATGTCATGTAGTTGCCAAAGGAGAAAGATGCCCAGAACCTTACCAGTAAGGCACAGTCTCATAATAATACAGAGATTAATAGAAATGAGTTAATTTAAGATATAAGAGCTAGCTAGGAATATACCTGAGCTGTTGGACAAACAGTGTTGTAATTAATAGAGTTTTGTGTGATTATTTGGGTCTAGGTGGCCAGAAAACAAAATCCTGCCTCTGTTTACAGTCATTTATCTTTCTACATTTACAAGCCATCCATAGTAGCACTAAACAGGGCCCTAATGCTTTCTATTGTGATATTTCTGATTCTTAACTTGGGAAATTAGCCCCCTTATGGCGCCAGTTTGTAGGAGGAGGACCACTTTTTTGTCCTGGCTGCCCAGAACCAAAATAATACACAGAAGCTGTATTATTTAAAACATTTCTTGGCCCATTAGCTCTAACTTCTTATTGGCTAACTCTTATATTAATTTTACCCATTTCTATTAATCTGTATATTGCCATGTGGCTGTGGCTTACTGGGTAAAGTTTCCAGCATCTGTCTCTGGTGGCTCCATGGCTTCTCTCTGACTCCACCCTTCTTTCTCCCAGCATTCAGCCTAGCTCTTTCTGCTTACCTATGTTCTGCCTTGCTATAGGTCCAAAGTAGTTTCTTTATTCATTAATGGTAATCACAGCACACTGAGGGGACTCCCACATCAAAAGATTTTCCATCTATTTTAAAATATCATTTTTAAAAATAACCTCTTTAAGAATTCCTGGGTATCTCACCAAATCTGCAGTTGATGAGAGTAAAGCCATGCCAGTGATGCTCGACTGGTGGAGAGAAGGGTGTGCCGCTAGCTGTCACTGCTCAGCATAGCTGGGCAGAGGATGTGAATAGTGCATGGCTGGGCCCCTTGGCTACTTGCTGTGGTGACAGTCCCGAGCAGGTGTGAACCTATGTTAAGATGGCCAAGCTGGCCTGTGTTGACAGCCTGAAAAGGGGGTGCAGGGAAAGCCCACATGGCAGGAAGTGAGGGCATGGGCCAGCAGTGAGCAGCTAACACCAGTGGCATTTTGGGCCTGGGGTGGGCAGCAGATGGAGGTTGCTATAGAAAGACTGCAATGGTAAAACCCTGGACTTAGATGGAGGGCCTGTGGAGAGGAAGACAAAACTGGTGCAGTGGAGAGAAGGCAGGTTTATGCCTTGGTATGGTTTAATGTCACACATTGGATGCCAGCTGTAATGATGATCTAAATTATTCTATTATCAGCAAAAGTCCAGGAGTCAGATAATGGGTGAAAACCTGAATGATCTGAGAAGCAGCAGAGAAGTGACCAGTGATGTCTTCCTTCTCTCCTTCCTCGAGCCGAAGGGCCATGAATCTTTCTAAACCCCTCTGTACTAATTCCTATGTCTCTCTATATGTCTTGAGTCCTTCACATACCTTTATGGCTAATTCTGGTCAGCTAGTTCTGCCCTCTGATTCAAGGTAAACTTTATTGCCTCATGATTGTCAGAGTATGATCAAAATAGCCCACAACAGTTGGTCTAATGGAGTGTCTATGGAGGAGGTAGGAAAGACTCCCCTGAGTGTGGAAGGCACCATTTCTTGGGTTGGGTACAGGGAAGGAATGAAAAGGAGAGTAGAAGCTGAGCACTGTTCCCTCTCTGGACTGTGGGTATAGTGTGGCCAGTTTTGTCACGTTCCTCTCTGTCAGCCTCCGTCTATGCATTGATGGACTGTAACCAGGAATTGTGAGCAAAACAAGCTCTTTTTCCTTTAAGTTTCTTTTTCAGGGTATTTTGTCCCAGCAGCATGAAAGGAGTCAGTGTGTACATTTGCCCACACAGAGTTCCCAGACAGTGTCCTCCAGTTCCCCTGGCCTTGCTTTAGCTTTTCAGGGCTGCCAGGCTCTTCCTTCCTAACATGGGCTCTCTGTCCATAATTGCCCTTTGGTGAGACTGCTGACTACCCTGATGGCACTTGCTCCTCTTCCACTTAGCCTGGTGCTGTTTTGGTGCCTTGCACTTCCTCCTCACAGCCCTCATCATATCGCATTTGCGAGTAAATAACAGTGTGCATAAGCAACCTAATAAATTAAAAAACAGCACCTGAAGATAAGCACTCCCTTTCCATCTATGTGGACTGCCTGGCATTTGAAACCCAGCATGAGGTCAGTGAAATTAAGGAAGGAAGGAAGTAATGAATGTTGGGTAATCGCTGTGTACACACCTCATTCAATTCTTGCCTTGATTGATGAGCTCATAATCATCCCTTTCCTCAGATGGTGTAGGTCTTGTACCATATACATGGTGAATGGTCTCTAGGTCTCTGCATCAAGGCTCAGTCAGCAAATGTGGAAGAAGGAAGAGGAGGGAAATGTGGCTACAGAAGGGCCACTATGTAATCCACTGCAGTCAATGTGCACAGCAAGATAAGGTAGAGTCTGAACAGTGAATAGCAACTAAAAAGAGTCCACCTTGACAGCCCAGGCACAGCAGAAGGAGCTCCTGCCAGGAGAATATGCTGGAAACTCATCCACGCTCTGGGCGGTCTGTCTCCTCGAAGATAGGCCCAAGCCAGAGAGCTGGAATCCAAAGGCCCATTAGGGCTGGCAGAAGTGACATAGATCTTCAAGGCCAGAGCCAAGAGGCAGGCTCAGGAATGGGGACTGGATCTGTGGACAGGGGCACAGAGGCAGAAGCTCAGACCCCTCTCTCACCGAGAGTGGAAGCAAGCAGCTGACAGTGACAGCAAAGTGAGGGAAAACCAGAGTCAGATGCATGCTGGGACTCACCACCAGCACCTGACCACACAGAGCTTACCCCAAACTGACCCTGTTGGAAGGTTATACTTCTCTTCTGCGATCTATTGACTTTTAGGTACAATAACAGTCACTAAAAAGTGCTTCTGTGACTATTGCCAAAAGTTAGAAAATACATCAAAGCAAAATGATACTAATCAAAGAAGGACGTTTCAGCCATCTGTAGATATAATATTGATAAAATTTCCTCTCACATCTATGACTTGTTTGAAGAATAAGATTTTGTAAAAACCAGGAGTAGTGTTGAACCTGTAACCCAGTGTTAGGGAAGATGCAAAAGGTGGTTTCCCTACAGTTCAATCATCAGCCATTCTAGCTGAATAGGTAAGCTCCAGGTTCCCTGAGGGACGCTGTCTTAAAAAGACAAGGAAAGTGGAGAGACGAGGAAGACAACACAGCATCAACCTCTGGTCTTCACATTCACACACACACATACACACAGTTACACACACAAGCCCACATGAATACACATGCACAAGCACATACTTCCACACTCACACATGTGAGCCCACACATGTACACACAGACACATACAAGTGCACACATGCACATGCACATGTAGACACACAAGTTCCCATGTACACACATGCATATGTAGCTACATACTTTTACAGATACACATAAGTACACATATTTGCACACACACGCACACATGTGTACATGAACGCATGAATGTCCACAAGTGCACACATGTACACAGGCATACACATGCACACACAAATGTGTGTGTATACAGACATATACATATGTGCACATGTACATACTTATACAAGAGTAAGACTGCTTTGCATGCTTTTGTTTATTTCTGTGCTTTTTATATTAGTTTCTGAATTTAAAAATTATTCATGTATATGTGTACATGATGTATGTGGAGGCATTATTTGCCATGCGATGGGCATGGAGGTCAGAGAACAATTTTATGGACTTGGTTCTCTTTGCACCTTTGTATGGCTTCTGGGAATTCCACAAGGCTGCCAGGCTTCAGATGGAAGCACACTTCCCTCTCATCAGCCCTGCCTCCTCTCTTCTGCTAGTTTCCAACTCTCCATCTCAGCAAGTGTTCATTTTTTCCCTGATACCCACCCTATATTCAGTTTCCTCCCATTGTCCACAAAAATCTCTACACCGCATTCTGTCCAAAACAGAATCTAATCCGGGCCAGACTTTGCATCTGGTGGTTTGGTCTCTGAAGTCCATACTAATTGGCATTGTCTCTTGTTTCTCTGTTATGGTGGAGATGACCTCATTTTCTGGATCTGTGCCCTTACAGGGCATCATGTAGTGTCTTTACCATCTGCATTCCTGTAAAGAGTAGGTCAAGCTAAATCTAGAGGATTGGTTCCCATTAAACATTTGAGGCTGTGGAGTATCATAGGCATGATGTATATATTCTTTGTGTGTTTGTGTGCATATGTACATGTGTGTAAACATGCGTGCCCATGTGTGAGGAGGCCAGTGCACATGTTTCTCTGGTGATATTCTCCTTGGTTTTTGTTTTGTTTTAAGATGGCCTCTCTCAATGGCATAGGTCTCACTAAGTAGTTTAGGCTGGCAGGAAAGAAAGGATTACAGGTGCACAGCATCAAGTCCTCTGGGCCTGGGGTTTCAGATGATTCTGAGCCACCTTGTGGGTGCTGGGAATTGAACCAGGGTCCTCTGGAAGAGCAACCTTGGCTCTTAACCACTGAGCAATTGCTTCAGCCTGTGCCCAGCTTTTCTTGTACTTGATTATGGGAACCAAGTCCAGACCCTTGTGCCTGCAAGACATGTACTTTACTGGCTATCTCCCTAGCCCCAGAGGTATACATTCTATTACTTCACTTATGGAAAAACAGAACCTGGTTAATCCATCTCCAGTGTTGCTGAGCTTGAATGTAGGAGATTGATCTCAGAAGGACAAGACAGGAAATGACTCTCACATTCATCTCCCATCATGCCCCATGCCTTGCTGCTTCCCCCACCAGTGACTTTTATCTCCAATCAGCCCTCACCCCCACCCTGTAACTCCCAAGGGAGAAAGAATAAAAAGTGGTGTCACTTGAGACTTCACAGTAAATATATGGTACCTGGAGATAAATACAAGTGGAACACTCACCCGTTAGGAACTCACTTCTCTCTCGCATTCCATCTTCTCAGCTGATTGAGATTCAGAACAGCTTGATCCTATGATGTATACACAATCATCTTGCAGATGGTATGAACATTCTCATGGAAATATTTGGGAAAGATGTAAGCCTTAAAGAAAGAGTAGTAGTTCAACAAAAGTATGAGCATACAATAAATGAAATATGATCTATGTATTTAGTTTTATTAATTTTGCAAAACTTGCCATGAGGAGGTCCAAGGATTGGTGCAAGGTCCTCAATCTGGGCTGTACAGAGCCGTGTCTGGCTAGCATCTTCATTTGGATTCCATTCTCACCAATGTTGCACATCCTTGGTCAGGTTTTCCCAGTGCTGAGCCTCTGTTCTCCTGTGTAAAATGGGGAAATGGTGCAACATGTGGAGAGAATTGTGTGAACGAGCCGTGAATTGCCTGCAATAACTGCAAGGAAGCATCCGCCAGGACATGTGCATTGGACTGACTGGGACTGAGGAGTCTGTCTATCATGATAAGCATTGACTCTAGATGGAGCAGAACATGTGGGTGGGATTTACTAGTTCATACAGCTGAGGACTCTGGGAAATACTGGAGGAAGCAAAGAGTAGAGGCTTAATGTTATCACTGTGTGAGGGTATTTGATGCCACGTGTTTGATAGGTGGTGCTTTTGACCTTGGACTTTTTAAATAAACTTTGACATATTATGTAAGCATGTTAAGGACATTAAAGGCAATGGAAATATTAAGACATCAGAAACAGAGGTGGCCCTTTTGTAAAGGACCTGGACATTTTATTGTGTGTCTTGAGCATCAGCCTTGTACTTACATATTGGCACTTTTATTCAGATTTCCATATGGTATGTGAAAATCATTTGAATCCATTTGCCTCCCGTCACAATAGATGTGAGCCAACCGCCATTAGTCTTCAAGGATGTGATAGGGAGGGGTGTTCATAAAATCTGTGACTAATATCTATGTTTACAGGTTGATGCTGCTACATGCCAGTGGTTTTATTGGTTATCCATATGTAGTAGGAGGTTGCTATTTTGTACCTGGCTGCCAAGACCTGAAATAATCACTCAGAAACTATTTTAATGCCAATATTGTTTGACCAATATCTTAAGTGTATTTCTAGCTAGCTCTTATATCTCAAATCAACCCATTTCTATTATTTCATGCTTTACCACCAGGCTCATGGCCTACTGGCAAGGTTCTGGCTGGTGGCTTGTGTCTTTCTCTCTGGCAGCTCTGTGGCATCTCACTGACTCTGCCTACTTTCTCCCAGCATTCAGTTTAGTTTTCCCACCTATCTCTATTCTGCCCTATCACAGGCTAATGAAGCTTATTTATCATTAAGCAATAAAAGTAACACATCTACATAAGGACTTCCCACACCATTTTCCCTTTTTTTTGTTCAAATAAAATGGAGGGTTTTAATTTAATAACATAATAAAATTACATATAACAAAACAGTTATCAAGCAAGAATTTCAGTTACAATATTTATATCAACTTTATATTTTATCATAACTAAGGAAAGCTTTAATTATAACTATCTATTCTTCAACTCCATCAAAGACCTCAGAGGGATATAATGTTACCTAAGTAAACAGGAAGTGCATTATAAGGAACTTCCAAAACTCTAGACTTGACAGAGACATCTTGCTGTCTGGACAGTCACCCAAAGTTCTTCTGTACCATTGGAGCATCCATTTGCAGTCTACAGACCCATAGTATCTGACAGACTTTTCCATAAAGCAGGAAATTTCAAAGGCAGTTCTGCTTTTGTTGGCAGTTTGTCAATTACTTTCTTCTGTGTCCTGCAGAATGTCTGGCAGACTCTTTCATGAAGCCTGAAGGACTGTTTCACCTTCTTTGGGCAACTTCAGCAGTCATTTTGCTGTGGGTCCTACATGTCCAGTTCATATGCAGCATAACATCAAGCAGTTCAGGCAAGAGCAGGTTCTTGCCCAAATGGCTAACATACTCCATAAGGATCCTCTTCAATGCCCATCATCCTCTTGAAGTAGATTGGTGCTGCCAGGAGCAGATGTGTCTCATTGTCACAAAAAGTCCTAAGTTCTTTTTTATTAGATTAATAATATATATATGTATATATATTATTTTTCCATTCAAATATTTACACTTCCTTCCCTCCTACCAATCCTCTCCCACTCCCCCACACCACCACCTCTCTCTCCCTCCCTGCTTGAGAGAGGGCAGGGAACCCTACCCTGTGGGAAGTCCAAGGCCCTCCCCCTACATCCAGGCCTAGGGAGCTATGCATCCATATAGACTAGGGTCCCCAAAAGCCAGAACATCCCGTAAAAACAGGTCCCAGTTCCTTTATCAATGGCTTCTCAGTCAGCCCCCATTGTCAGCCACAATCAGAGAGTCCGGTTTGATCACATGCTCATTCAGACCCAGTCCAGCTGGATTTGGTGAGCTCCCATTAGAAAAGGCACACTGCCTCAGTTGGTAGACCAACCCCTCGTGGTCTTGTTTTCCTTACTCGTCTTCTCCCTCCTTCTGTCTTTCAACTGGACCTTGGGAACTCAGTCCGTTGCTCTGATGAGGGTCTCTGTCTCTATTTCCATCCATCACCGGATGAAGATTCTATGGTGATATTCGAGATAATCATCAGCGTGATAGTGGGGCAAGGACAGTTCAGGCACCCTCTCCTCTGCTGTCCAAGGACCTAGCTGGGGACATCCCATGACACCTGAGAAACAAAAACAGAACCTCTTTTCCAAAGCAACATATCCTTAGACCCAAATTTTGAAATATACATACCTTTAAAACATATGTTTGTTTATCTTAGCAGCCTATATAATGAAATGTATCTCTGTACTTAGCTCATTCACAGTCAAAAAATTCAAAAACACAAAATAATATACATTATCTAGACTCTCTGTGTATTTTCCATCTTTATGTGACTTATTTTTCTGTATTCCTTTAATCTATGGCTGTCTATACTCTGTCTCTTTAAAGACTTTATTTTATTTTTTATAACCATTTGCTTTCTTTTATAACTGTCTGTATTCTTTTTCTTCTTTCTCCCAAGCCTATGTACATTTATTCAACACTGTGACCCATTTAGAGGTCTTTTTATCTGAATCTGTTCTTATTGTGTATCTGTAATAATCTGACCAGGCGCACTTTTAAAATGCTAAAGGGCTTGGTGCCGCAGCTCTGGATGCTGGTTCCATCTCTCTCAGGCTTTCAATATGGTGGAGGCAGTTCACCACTGGCTCTGGGGCTGCTGGGTGGAGCCATCCTCACCACCTTAACTCTCCTGCCTATGTACTCCTAGAAGACCCAGTCCTGCTGTGTGCTCAGGCAGGTGTGGGGAGGGCACGGGGACATGGGCATGCTCTTAGCTACTTTCCTCCTAACCTGAAGCGGGTATAAAAGCACCCGGAGTCAAAGTATGTGGCTTGCCACACAGGGTTAGCCTCAGTTGTTTGGACACCAGGCTCCAGATGAAGATGGATGCTACAAAGTAATCCCACTCAGAATGGAGTATAATAAAGGGATAGTTATTTAGGGGTAGACTCAGGTCACAGTCCTCTGCACAAACAGGGAACAGGAACCAAATCTAGCAGCCAGGAGAGACAGTGCATGCAAATTTTATGGCTGGCTGCATTTATAGTATAAAACACCACACCCAAATGGGCTGGTATCTTAAAGGCTATTGGCTGAAGGAGTTTCCACAGCATTCATGAACCCTGGTTACACTCAGACCTCACTGTGAATTACAGTTCCCTGATTACAGCAGAAGAAACTTCAGCTTGTTGCTTTTATAAGGACAGCTCACTTTTGTGGCTTTCTTAAGCAGAGTGTGACTTTATTAAGAGAGCTGTGTAAACAAAGCCTTTCTCCCAACCATAGAAAGTGTTGAGAATAGCAGGGCACACAAGCTTTTAATCCCAGCACTCAGGAGTCAGAGGCAGGTGGATCTCTGTGAGTTGGAGGCCAGTGTGGTCTACTAGAGCTAGTTCCAGGATCGGCTCAAAGGCTACAGTGAAACTCGAAAAAAACAAAACAAACAAAAAACAAAACCAAACAAAACCAAAAAAACACAAAAAAACAGGGTTCAGACATCTATTTGATAGTTTGTAGCATTGTTTTTCAACTGGCCATAGTTAACAGTTTTAACTGGAATCCTTTAAAATACTACAGTTTTTGAGACAGCGTTTCTTTGTGTCATTCAGACTGACTTTAGACTCTTGGCAATCAATCTACCTGCCCTAGCCTCCCTAGTCCTGTGAATACAGGCAAGCATCCCTATGCCTAACTTCCTGGAATATTTTGTATGTGTATATGTTCATGTGTATACAGGTGTGCATGCATGTGTATGCGCATGTACATGAAGGCCAGAGGTAACTCTTGTTCTTCAGATTCCATCCTCTCTTTCTGAGGACAGGGTTTCTTACTTTCCAGAAACTGACAGATTTGGAGAGGATGGCTGCCAGCAAGCTCTAGGAATCCTCCTGCGTCTTCCTCCCCACAGTAGGATTAAAGACGCACATTGCTGCACCTGGTCTTTTCACGTGGGTTCTAGGGATTGGACCTGAGTTGTTTAATCTTGCTTGCAAGGCGAGCACTTTCCCACTGAGCCATCTCCCAGCCCCACCTTGGAGTCTTCATCCTGACTTGGGCCCTCAGCGATTGGTTCCCGTTAGTCAGTTTGATGAGAAGCATCAGCCTCAAGAACAGGTGTAGTTTCTGCCCAGAAGCCTTATAGAGGAAGCTCTTTTTAAAAAAATATTTAATTATTTGACAGTTTCATAATTATATTTTGATCATACTCGTCTCCTCCCCAGTTCCCCCCAGATCTCAACTTCCCTATTCACCCAACTTTACCCTCATTCTCTCTCCTCTCCCTTCTTTAGTTATTGTTTTCGCATGCTTATATACATATAAGTGTATAAATACAGTCTGTTGATTCCACTTAATATTGCTTATGTACATGTTTTAGGGTTGACCACTTGATACTGGATAACCAGTCGTGGACTCATCCTTGGGGAAGACTGCGTCTTCCTCCCCGAGTAGTTGTTAATTCCTGTAGCTCTTCACCTAAGGATGGGGACTGTGAGATTGTCCCCATGTGTGTTGGCATGTCTGATGGTATTGTTGTTCGGGGCTTGTTAAACAGCCTGTTGTTAAGATTTCATAGGTACAGCTTCTCTGTCCATATAGAAGACAGGATTCTGCCATGTCTTGGTTCTCTGGAACTTCTAATGTTCTTCCCTCTCTTACATTCTCTGAACCTCCTGTGTGGGGTTTGTGTGCAGATGAGCCAGTCGGGCTTGGATACCCCACCTTCAGCTGTTCTCTGTATTGACAAGTTGTGACTTTTGATAATGGTTCCATCTGCTGCAAAAAGAAGTTACTTTGATGAGGGGTGAGAGCTATTCTTGCCTGTGGGCTCTAAGAATATCTATCTAGGATGCAGGGAACAGTCATGCTGGTTTAAGGAAGAAGCAGTAAGTTCTGCAGCTTCTATTTGTCTCAGTCACTTTTACAGGCTGGCAAGCGAGCGGAAGCACCAGACAGGTGTTCATTGGAAGAGGTAATACCATCATCTAACGTCAGGGAGGCCGAGGGGTTAGAATTCTGCTGCTATTCCTCACGGCACATACAGCACCGCCCCCTCACAACCAGAGTTGGTACCCATGAGCACACAGGTTGCCTTCATCCTCGGGGAGGTTCTCCTCAACCTGAAGACAGCTTCAGTGGGGTTAAAGTATCACTGCTGAGTTTCAGACACACAGCCCCCACCCCCACTACATTGCCTATTCTGTGTGTAATTAATTAAAGGACTTAATGCAGATTTTTTTCATGTATCATGAATATTATGAGGTTTAAAGAGTAACAAGTGAAAAATGAAAGACCTCATTTTCTGGTGATAAATTTTAGTACACATGTGATCCGGTTTTGGAGTCTGTGCAAATCATTTATGATGGACAAGGCATGAGGAAGTTGAGAGAGTTCATGATTACATTTCCCTACTCTTTCCAAACTGCCTCCTACTCTCCCATCTCCATGTATTTGGTAACTTAAGACTGAAGGTCACCTATCTGGGGATTAATGCGGTCATCCCCCACCGTTATCAGGGTTACCCGATCAGGAACTGAGGGTCCTAAGGTGTTGCTGCCGTGCACTGTGTAGTAGACCGACCGTGCTTGTGGGTATCACTCTCTCCATCACCATGGAGCAGCTGTTAGCAGAATCGCTGCTCCTCCGGAGGACTGTAGTTCAATTCCAAGCAATCATGAGCTTCAGGCTGAGCCTCTGCATGTCCTTGAACCCGTGTGCACATATGTTTACACACCATTAAAAAATGAGTCTTAAAAATCTGTGTCATTCCCAGCACTCGGGAGGCAGAGGCAGGCGGATCTCTGTGAGTTCGAGACCAGCCTGGTCTACAAGAGCTAGTTCCAGGAGAGGCTCCAAAACCACAGAGAAACCCTGTCTCGAAAAACCAAAAAAAAAAAAAAAAAAAAAAAAAAAAAAAAAAAAATCTGTGTCATATGATACAATAGCTATTTATGTAGTGTTTACACTGTTACTTACTTGATACTTCACTGGTATTGTAAGCACTCTAGATGATTATGTATGTATAGGGGAGGATACAGAAATATATGCAAGTATTATGCCATTTCCTGGGAGGCCTGCGAGCACAGATTTGTACTGACATTGGAAGCAGACTCCGAGGATGCTGAAGGACAGCTGTATTGGATCAGCACCGCTGACCTTCTGTTAGGGTGTGTGTGAAGGCCCAGGGGCTGGGCTTCCTAGGGCAGGAGGGGTGGTGTACAGTTCCAGTCACTAACTCCACATGTAAATATTTGTTTACCCTCTGTGCTTTTTCCTAGAATCAACAGAAAGTTTCGCTGATGATCAGGACTTTGGTGAGTCAGTTCAAGCACTGAGTTAGTATAAAATTCCTTTGTGACAGTGATAAACATGTATTCAAAATCTGTAGATAGCTTAGTGTTCATTTGGGGGAAGCAATCCTGTTCTGAGTTCTTCTTACAGCGAGTCTCTCTTTGTGGAATTGCAAATGCTTCTATCAGGCAGATGATCCTGTGGCCACCTTGGTTGTGTGCTAGTCTACGCTCCCCACCCCACCAAAACTTGCATTTTTCCATTCTAGTTTAGGACACTGGCATGCAGGAGTCTTGTTAAACTCTTTCCAGTGATGGTCTCCACCACCAGACTTTGAAGACGCTAGGAGTCTTCCTTGTGTTACAGCTGGTTTTCATTATAATTGTCCACAGAGATCTGGATCTTGGTGCTCGAAGTGCGGGTAGGATGTTAGCAGCTGGGGCAGCCCCGAACATTAGTGGAATACAGCTCTCAAGCTCTGTCCCGGACTAACTGAATGGGAATCCCCATCCTCACAGGATTCTCAGAGGCTAGTGTGCCAATGAAAGCCTGAGTGGCTTTGGATTTAGGAATGTTTCTCCCTGAAACACTTCCACTGCCCCGAGATATATAAATGGGAACTTGTGCCTTCCCACACTGCTTAGACCCAAATTCTTAGCTAGAAGATTGGGTATGGTATCTGGAAATGTTAAATGTATTCACTATGGTGAGGTAATAAATGTGTTAATTAACTTGACTTAGTTTTTATAATGTATTAATGAACCAAAACTTAGCATTGTACCTGAGAAACACATGCAATTATTGTCTGTTAAAATCAATACAATTCTAAAGTATGACTATATATGCATTTTTGTCTCTGTTATCAAATAACCTTTATTGTCTTTTGTGCACATCATCTATTGTGATTCTTAATTATTATTTATACTTAATTAATTTATACTTAAATATTATTTATAATTTCAAGTTTCCTTTTCTTAAATTTTTTAGCTTGGTCCCCTATGATTCTGTAAGTTGGTAATCAAAACACGTAGAGGCTATTTTGTAATTTTTCAAACTTTCAGGGTGGGATAAAAAGATGAAAGATGATAACCTGAGAAAGGTAGATGCCAATTTTGTCATCAGAAGCTGGCAAATTGCTCTAACTTAAAATATGCCATGAGCCAAAATGTTTTACTATTCAATAATGATTGGAGGTTTGCTTTCATTCATAAATCTTAACCTCTCAATTAGGAGAAAGCAATTATGTGTATAATAAAATCCTCATCTTTCTGACAAGGGTTTGAGATGAATGAATCAAGGACAAATAAGCACTGTGTCTTGCTTATTAAACAGTCTAAGGAGAGAGGGACCGAGTGAGGATTCTCCCTGGATAGACAGAAGTCCAGGGAAAGGCAAGCAGAGCTGTTTCCCTGAAGCTTTGGCTTCCTTCTAGGCGTGCAGAACCAGCCCCATCATTCTCTGCTCCTAGGAATACATCTGTTGCTGGGGAAACAGATCCTGAGTGCATGATGCCCAGAAGTGAGGGTGTGTGCCTGCACAGCATGACTCTGACTAGAGAGTCGACTAGAATTTGTCTCTTCTTTCTGAACTGTTCCTTCAATATTTGTACTTCTTAAAACCATGATGCTAAATAAAGCTTCCGTGTATTAACAATGTAAATTTAGTTAAATTAGAGTATTGAGCCCCTGTCAGTTGAGCTTAACCAATAGAAACATTTTCACCAGACTTGGGCTGCCAGGGACTCCCCGGGAGCCCTCGTGGCCACTTTCAAGATCAATCAATCTTTCTCTGTTTGTTTTCTTTTTTTTCTTCCATAGGTTCTCATATAGCTCAGGCTGGCCTTGAACTCCTGATCCTTCTGCCACTACTTCCCAAACACACAGATTGCAGATATGTACCCTCATGTTCCAGTTCCCCTCCTAAAGAGGATTGCTTTCATCCTAAGGCTGGTACCTGCACCAGTTCCCATTACGGTCTCAATAGAAACATTCTGCCATTGGCTATTAATGAAAGGACACCAGCCCCCAGAACCACGTGCACATCCCAGTATTACCCTGTTTCTTACCCAGGTTGCTTCATGGCCTGACTTCTCCTTCCCTCCAAACCAGTCTTTATCTTGTGTGATGTGTATGCTGTGTGATCCCTTCGGAGAGCAGGCCTCTGCGTTGCTTCACTATTCCAGAATATTCTTTCTCACTTAGCCTTAGGCGCATTAACACAGTCAGCCAGTCTTTAAGAAGGTATTTTCTCTGTTTCTCGAATATCATGCCTCTGGCTTTTCTCTTTTCTCTGATGTCTCCTCTGCTGTGTGCTCTCTCACATGTAGAGACTGAGTACTGAGTGAGCTCAGGATATATTCCTTTTTCTTCCTAGGTAACTCCATTTGGTCCTATGGTTTGATTCAACCATGTGCTTAATATTAATTCCTAAATTTGCCTCCCAACCCAGATTCTCTTTCTTGATCTAGACTTGTTTGGCCACCCTAATGTCCCACCAAAACTCATGTTTGTGCTTCTCTGTCATCTCTGAAATGCCAAGTCTCACCAGCTCCTCTGCACCAGGCACCACATGACCACCATAGCCTGTACTGCATCAAGGCCCTGGTGTCACGTGACTACCACAGCCTGCAACAGATCAAGGTCCTGGCGTCACGTGACTACTACAGCCTGCAACAGATCAAGGTCCTGGCGTCATGTGACTACCACAGCCTGCACCAGGTCAAGGTCCTGGCATCACGTGGATGACCACCACAGGCTCTTGGTTCTTTGCTTACAAGCAGCTACTGTCTGACTGGAGTCTATTTTCCTTCGAGCCATCAGAAGACTCCTGAAGTCTGGATGAAAACAAAGCAAACGTCCAACTGCTATTTAAATTTTTACAATGCAAATGCAAATAGTTTAACATTGCTTTTTTTCTTTAATTACACTCTATTTAATTTTAGTCCGCTAGTACCTAAATATCAGCAATCACAAGATACTAGCTTCGTACAAATATGCCATCTTAGATATTGGCTATTGATCTTATACTTTGATACTGATATTTTATAGCTATCTCAACTTTACAATATTTTGACCTTGTTTCTGCATTTGAATATTGAGAGAAGATTTATGGCACTGTTTTTAGTTAAAGAAAGAAGAAAAACTGACTGGATTACTTGTGCCTTTAGTATTGTTAGCTTTATGCCGTCATTTTATCTGCCTACTCTAATTTTATGTGGATCAAATGGTATTTCACGTTGAGTGTCCTCATTATCAAAATGCCAAGGTTAAAGTATTCTATAATTTTAATTGCTCTTCTGTCCCACTCAATCACTATGTCAGTGTTAGCCGTAACTATGGCAATAAAAAGTTATTGTTAGAATAGATCTGACTGCAAGCACAGCCTCATCCCAGGAGCCACGGCAAGCATTAAGGAAAAGGACATATTCCTCCTGAGCAAAACCTGTTATGGGAGGCTGACTTCTGGTTCATCAGGGAAGCTCTCTGCCTTTGCCTCTGAGTATGTCTTCCATTTGGCAATACCGTCTCAAAGAGGGAGGCTGCCTGTTTGCACAAAATCTTGTGACTGTAGATTCCTACTCTGATAGAGAGCCCATAGACGGCTTATCTAACTAAAACACAGCTCTCCATGTAGCTTTCTTACAATGAGACTCTTCATCTTCACTTCTGATAGGTTAAATTGTTGAGAAATCTAAACCTCTTGTTAATTCTCTTGTTAATTCTTGGTTAATTCTCGACATGGGTTGGGTTAATCCATGGCAGTAGCCTAGTTCTCCAAAATTATTAAAATCAAATAAGGTGAGGCCAGGTGTGTGGGAACACACTTCTAATCTCAGCACTCGGGAGGTAGCAGCAGAGTTAAATCTCTATGAGTTTGAGGCCAGCCTGGTCTACATAACCAAGTTCCAGGCCAGCTAGGGCTACACAGCGTGACTCTGTCTGAGAAACAGATCTAGTGGCTGCTCTAGAACGGAGACAACTGCCCTCTGGATGTTTCTAGATTTAAGTTTCCTTGTGAAGTGTGAACGCTTAGTGCCACACACTGCAGGGAACCTTCGAGAGTCTCTGGGTACATTGACAACAAGAATTAAAGACTGGCAGTCCAGACCATGCAAGGCACCATCCTTGCCCTTGTTCATGTGGAGATGCTTGTAACCTGGCCAGCAACCTTTGGAAGATGCTTCTGTGCTCCCTATTTTATAGAGGAGACTAAGCCAGGGAGAGCTCATACGGTTTGCACAGTTAAGCACAGTAATGATCCAATACAAACTTCAAATACAAAAATTTTTGTTTTTAATTAAAAATGGTTGTTTAATTCCCTGATTTAGGAACTGGGATGAGCTTATAATTCTATACATGCATATCCTGGCTTTATAGAGAAAGATAGAGATGAAGTATTTCATTAAGATGGACCTCAGCCACACTCTCTACTTTGTGACTAACCAAACTCAACGTGAAAATAAGAATATTTTCTTCATATCAGCAGAGGCCCCAGCCCTGATCTATCAAATCTACCTTTTCTGACAGGCTTCCTGGCTTACTTCTGTGAGGAGCACGTGAGCGACTCTCATGTGACCTGCACAGCTGCTGAGTCACTGAGGGGCCTGGAGCAGTGTACTTTCAGAGCCCCTAGAAGATCCCTTTCCTGTCGCTTCAGTGTGGAACTTGGCTGCCCTTCCGCTCTTGCCTTCTGCCTCCTCCCTGATATCCCAGACTCTTCTATTCACTTGAAATCCTGTTCCCAAGTGCCTTCGTGGGTGATACCCAGCTTCCTGCTTGAGCTCTTCTAGGAACCACAGGTCTGTGGATCTTGTTCAAATCTTCTGAGTACAATTTCGATGGATTCACTCTGGATTCCAACTCCAGAGTTTCTTGCTTCTGTCTCCCTGGAGTCTCTGAGAATGACTCTGCAGCTCACTGGCTCATCTCTTCTCTGACCTTTGTTCGAAATGGTCTGCACAGGCTCTGTCCCATGGCCTTTCTCCAGTGCCAGTCTTGGAAGTTAAGGTGTTTTTACTTGGTGAGCAGTTGTACGGAACTTCCAATGGACAGAGTTCAGAGGAACTGTGGGGATTGCCCTCGGTCTGTTAATTCTGTGGATTGTGGGGACGAAACTCGAAGGCCGTACAAGTTGTTCCCATGGTTAACTCTGGGACTGGACAGGTGTCAGGTCCTAGGGCTGTGTTCATTAGATTCCATGCTCTTTCTATTTCACTTTCCATTTCATTTTGAGGTTGTACCCCTGGAATTATGAATAAATGTCCCATAATGGCTGTTATAAGCAGGCAATATGAATACCTTTTTGTGTAAAAAGGACCCAAATTTCTACCTTGTTTTTCCATCTGAGATTCAGGATACAGGCATGAGTATCAACAGACGTCTTTATTCATATGTTTCATGATTCAGGATACAGGCACGAGTATCAACAGATGTCTTTATTTATGTGATTTATGAGATTCAGAATGCAGGCATGAATATCAAGAGACAGCTTTATTCATATGTCTCCTCTGGTCACACATGTTTCCTTTGTCACAACTTGACTTTGCTCTGGGTGAGTTAGGAACAGAGCATTCTATTGCAACATTCAGAGATCAGGAATAAGCTTGCATGAAAATGGGTGGGTCTGGAGCTCATTATGTTAAGTGAAATAAGCCAGGCTCAGAAAGACACACACACACGTTATCTCACCTGGGATATAGACATAATCACATATATGCATACTATGTATGTATGTATGAAAGAAGACAAGATTATGAAATGAGAGAGAAAAGTCAGCAGGAGGGGGACAAAAGAGGGTGACAGTCTATGTTATGGAAGCAGAGGAGGACTGTTTGAGGACAAGGAATATGGGACCAGCAGCAGGGAGAGAGGATTGAGGGAGTAGTTAAGGTAAATAAAAATAAATTGCATACATGTATGAAAATATCATGAAATTGATTCTTTGGATGCAAATAAAATAATAACATTTGAAATTTAGGTCAAGAATATGCATACATATGTGTAATTATATGGGAAATGTCACTTGTAGATCTTCAAGTATGAACCTCGGCCATATTCACAACAGGGGAGCATGTGTGGGAATATTCTGATAAGCATACTGTCCACACCTGAGTCACACCCAGCAGCTGAGGAGACAAAAGTTGCTACAAAAGATAACTGGTTTAAATAAAGAAATTCCAATGAGTAAATCATTAAAATGAGATGCCTTCTGTAGCAGCTATTCATCTATGGATGGATGAAGTCTAAATGCCAGCCTGAGTACAAAGATGCCAGCATTTCTTTCCTTTGCCAAGAATCACAGTATCACCTGTAGCTTTGCCTTCAGGAGCCTCACGTTCCAGGTTAAAGCTCCAGAATGGAGCAAGGGAGAGCAGAATCCCCGTGCACCAAAAGATGCCCCCACATTATTCAAGGAATGTCTAACCTAGTCACATAGCTTTAGTTTTTAAAATTTATTTCTATTAATTATTTTTAATATACAAAGTATGGGTTTCACAGCGTCACTCTCCCGTCTTGCCTCGCCCATTTGTTCCCCAAAATACTCCATCAAATAAGCTTTACATTCTTTTTTTTTTTTTTTTTTTTTTACTGTGTGTGTGTGCATGTGCCATGATTCTTATGTGGAGTGACCTGGCCAGCAGGTTGTTCTTCAGAGCGAGGTCCGTGAGCAGGAGGACTGGGGATGAGGAAATAAAGAAGATAGGAAAGTTACATGAGTCTCTTGCATGAGCTGATGGCTTACACCAAGCAAGTTTATTAATAAGTATGACATCTCATGTCCTATTTGTAGGGGGGAAATGGAGCAGAGTCAGCTGAAAACCCCCACATAATGAGACACAATCAGCAGGAAGCTAATCAAGCAATGTTCCTCAAAAGGAGGGCGGGGTACCTCAGGTGCACCTCAGACGGAACACAGTGACCTTCAGACTGATGACGCCAGTGTCTGGTGGGGGAGGGAAGTCAGGTTCAGGTTCAGGTTCGGTGAACCATAACCTTAACTCCTTCAAGGCCCTGGCCCCCTGGGCAGGGACAGAGAGCTAGGCTCCTTTTGTCCTTTCACTGGAACCCTTGAGAAAGCCTGGGATGTCCTGGCTGTCCGTCATGGGGGCCAGAGGACAGTTTGCGGAGCCGATTCTCTCCTTCCACCAATGCTCCTTCTGGGAATTGGAGTCACCAAACTGAGTCAGGTGCCTTTGCCCACTGAATCATCTTACAGGGATCCTGAACTCTAAGACCCTACTTCCATGCAGGCGAAGTGTATCCTAGTGACTGAGGCCTGCCAAGGAAGCTGGGTGATTTCTGAGAGTGTTGGACTGGGGACTCAGAACTAAGACGGGAAGGATGTCATGGGGCTAAAGATCGGAAGACCTGATCCGGCAACTTGGTCATTGATTGACCTAGTTCAAAGTTTAAAAAATTATCATGAAAAAAAAATTATCATGGCGATTTGTTTCTTTCCCTAAAAACTAATTTTGCCTTTAATCCCAGCACTCAGGAGGCAGAGGCAGGTGGATCTCCGTGAGTTCGAGGCCAACCTGGTTTACAGAGCGAGTTCCAGGACAGTCTCCAAAGCTACAGAGAAACCTTGTCTCAAAAAACCAAACAACAGCAAAATCCAAAAAACCTAGCTATTTTCCTTAGCGACCGAAAAAGAAAGCCCTTTATTTTGTAATAGTGAGCAACAATTATATTTAGTTAGAAGTATGAAAAAAGATGTAAAACATTCTGATACTTATTTTAAAATAATTTTACTGAATAAATTACATGATTAAATATTAACACTTAAATTACTTTGTTTGTGGAAAATCAGCAGCATACCAATCAGAGAGAACACTGCTGTCATGGTAACCCTGAGAGTACAGTTTTCAGCCACGTACAGGCTTCCTTTCAACTGAACCACTGCAGGAAAAGAACATCTCACTTCCTCCTCCATGCCTCCAGAACTCTGAAGAGCTTTAATCTTCCCTAAAAATAATTTTTAAAAAATTACAGGGCCTGGAAAGATGGCTCTACAGTTAAGAGCATGGACTGCTCTTGTAGAAGACTCATTTTCAATGCCCCAGATGATATTTTCTACCCCATTGCTTTCTTTTTAGCCTACTCCTATTCCTGTAAAGTCCCATCCTCCCAACTAGATGACCCCTGCTTTGTGCCCCATGTTTCCTGTGGATCTCAATGCTGAGTTTATGATGGCCTTGACTATGTCCATGGGACTCCTCTCCACCCTTCAGCTCCCACAGTCTCGCACCTCCTTTTCTATGAGATCCTTGGGTCTTGGAATGGTAATGTAGATGTCCCGATGAGGACCGATGACTCCACAATCATGTATTATTAGCATTTTCATCAGTTCTGATCCATCACCCACTGCATAAAGAAGTTTCTTCAGCCAAAACATAGAGCAGAAAAATAGAATAAGGTGAGAAATATTTAAAGTCAGTTCGTCTATTATTATCAGTAATAAGTTTTCCCTGGAGCTTGTAACATCTCCGTAGATTAACCCCCCCCCAAGTTTTACAGCATGATATATGATATATGAACTTCTCTTTGGGTAGCAATCCCCAAATCCAATCAAATGATGTTTAGTTAGCCCCAAACAGGCCAGGTTATACCGGTGGGAGCATCTTGACCGGAAGGTTGGAATGGTAGTATGCTGGATCTATACTTGGATAAAACTATTCATGGGTTTTCTCTTCTGTCAGCCCTTGCATCTCCCTCAATATTTATAAGGGGGAGGCTTCCAGCTTTGTTTTGGCGTGATTTATCAGAGTGCTATAGCTCCAGCATATGGTGCCATTAGCAATAGGATTGTGCCATATGGTTCTGGCAGCTATTACTTTTAAGGTTATAACTGACTTGTTTATGCTTTGTGCCCATGTAGAGCAACTTATTTTAAATATTGATGTAGAGTATTCGAAAACCACCCCAGTGGTTAGAAAATTCTGTCATAAATGAGCAGATTTGTCATTCTTGGAGCAGTACACAATGGCTTAGCATCCCTTGTGTTTAAGAGGCAAACACCCACCATGCTGTTAGGTGTCTCTGTACTCAGTTTGAGTGAGTGCTGGAGGACTCTCTTGTGTTTCCACTCCTCTTTCCTTTGTGGTGTGGGCTCATGTTTCTGCCCAGTATAGGTTCCTGGAATCTGATTATTTCCTGGGTGTGGTACTGTCATTAGATGCCAAAGCATGGCTCTGTGTCACTCCTGATCTCACCCCTATCAAATGCACGTTCTGGAATTGCCTTCCTCCTTTCTTACTGCTGTAGCCTTGCTCAGCACCCTGCATCATCTGTCTTGATTAGGGTTAGGGTTAGGGCTAGGGTTCTCCTTGTTTCATCTGCTTTAACCTTCCTGTGTCTTCTGTGTCTTGCAGATTGCATGATATTCTAGGAGCCTTGTAAGTCTTACTCTGACTTGCCTAATTTCTTTGTCACAGTTGGGCCTGTACTTTTGGCCTGGTGTCTCAATGACATCTTTTCCTTTAAATGGCTTAAAGTTTCTTTTCCAAATGTTTTCCCCAAAATATTGTGCCTAGAAGAAATCTTTTTAGAATTACTGGTGCCATTAATGCCTACGTGTCAACTCAGTCAAAGTCGGTTTGCGCTGTTATACATGAACAAATTTGATTATTAGCATTATAGACACTCACATACAAATATATCATATATAGATACACACGTAGACATATATATATTATATACATGACTCACTACTGGAGGTAGAAATTGTTTCCTACTTCTCTTTTTCTCTCGATTACTGTTTTTATGGATATCAGAAGATGGAAGGGCTGAAGAAGAAAGTCATTCTCTCAACGCAGATTCTAGAGATGGTGTTTGACCTGGTTTCCAGGTGTGAGTCACCACTATTGACTCTCTTCCTTGCTTCTTCTGCTAACCCTCAAAGACATATTACATAATCACAAGTTAGAGGTAAGATCGGTATTGCGTAGGAATGGCAATGACTGTCAGTGTGATTCCAGCAGTACATCAGTGCACCTTTTATCTACGCTGAAATCTACTGAAATGCTTAGTTAGTGCTTGCTAGGACTGATTCTCTGTTTGATTTTTTTCATCTCAATTAAAGATGAACATTCAAATGATATCAGCATTCTTGTTAGAAACATATTCATAAGTATTTATTGAGTGCCTAGTGTGGGGGTATGTATGTGTGTTCTGTGTGAATATGTGCATGTCTATGTATCTGTGCATATGTGTGTCTGTACATATATATATGTGTATGTATGTGTGTCTGTATGTGTGTGTATATGTGTGAGTATAGATGAAATAGGAATAAAGTAATAACTAAATTCTAGTTCGGTCCTAAAGGGCTCTTCATTGACCCAGTTGGATAAGTGGTCTTTGTGAATTAACCAACCATTGCTAGAATACCAACTTACCACCTGTGTGACTGAAAACAACAAATTCATTATTTTATTCTGGTAGCAGAGATCCAAAGGAGATCTCAGTGGCCTAAGATCAGATATTCCAGGAAACATTCGTTCTAAGACTCATCCTGGGCAAGGTCCATTGTCCCTGGCCCACGTTTGCAGACTTCTGTCCTCATGGCCTCTTCACTCACCCTGAAGGCTTAGCACCTGGCAGTGAGCTTTTGGATGTCACATCATTCTTAGCTTGCTTCCATTGTCCCATTTCCCTTTTGACTTTGTCTTCCCTTCCCCATCTGAGGACCTGTAAATCACACTGACTTCACGAAGACGCCGCAGAATAACCTTCCCACGCCATGTTGAATCACATCATCACCTTCTCCTCAACAAGGAACATCTTTGCAGTGCTGAGACTGCAGATGTAACCTCTTGAGGGTGACACCAGCTGTGCCATATCATGCTCGGGGTGCGATGTGTTAAGTGAATGATGGATAGGTGTTTGAGAGTTGGATTGCAGCAGCTCCTTAGGAGTGGGGTTGAGAGTAAACTCTCAGCACTGATCCCCAGAAAGTCGGCTCCACACATTGGCACAGTGGCTAGAGAATGTGAATTTTTTTTTTGTCCTTCTTAAAGAGCATTAGGGATTCTGTGCGGGGAGGTGGGGACTTTCCAAACTATTGCTATTACAGGGGTTTGAGGTCCTTGTGATTTCTGTCAAATGAGTTCACACAGGACAGAGCCTCATGTTGAAGTCAGACAGAATTTATTCCAGAATAGCACAAGGCACTTATAAGAGTGAGAATAGGCAGTGAGTCAAGAGACTGGTGCAGAAAAAACACTCTCATGGGTCGAGAGTTGACAATAGCCAAAGGGACTGTTGGAACAATTTATATGTTTAGGAGGGTTTTATACTGTTCTTAAAGTTTCTGGAATAGAGAGCTTCTTGATTTTCCTGTCCTACTGATTGATAGGTCTGTATGGAGTCTCACATGGGAGGAAGCAGTAATATGTCTAGTAAAGAAAATCACCAGCTAGATGGTCATCTTGCAGTCTTTTACCCATTGACCCATCCTGACAGCCCCAAGATTTATAATTTTATAACTTACAAGTATTGGCCATATTGTTAATTTTACTGAGAAATATATTTTAGCTAAAAGAAAAAGTCTTTCTGGATATATGTAGCTACCTGATCTTGCCATTTGCTTTCAGTTGAATGGTATGAAATCTGCACACAAGAATTAATGGACTTGCTCTGTTTTCTTTAATCTTCATAAATTATTTCTACTGAGGAAGGTGCTTTGTATGAAGGCAACAGACTCACTCTGTTCATTACAGTACCAACTGTTTTTGCTCTTTAATAAATGCTGTTAGTGATTCTATTGTCATAATAATTACATGATCAAAAAAATCAAAATATTATAAAATATGACTTAAGTTTATTTTTTATTTCCTTTTAAGTTGGAAATGTGAGTTGAATTCATGCAGCTAAGCCATGGGACAGTGGAGCTCTATAGCTCTTTATCTAGCCTCTGTGGCTGTTTATTACAGAGATGTGATAAGGACATAAAAGCTTTTGCATCACAATGCAAATCCTGCTAGCACACAAAGTGGGATGAAGACATTCTATGCCAGTTGTCAGGGCTGTGAGATCAGCTGAATTTTATCATTTGATGGAGACTGTAGAGTATTTTGAGCTCAAATATAAGACAGCTGGGACTTATAATCAGATGCCGTTGGCTTCTCTGGCAGATTTGACAGTGAACTTTCAGATTCAAGTGAAAAAGAACTCTGAATGGATAGCAGTGTTGGATAAATGTACATAGACTTGGGAAAGAGAATAAAAAGACTGTAGACTATTAGAAAAAAGAATATGTTTAAAAAGTAAAGCAGTCTTTAAAGACAGCAAAAGAAATATATTATTTTTATTAATTATTAACACAAAACTAATTGATCTATTAATTAATAGATTAAAGGAATAAAGAAAAGCCACATAAAAAAGGAAAATACACTGAGTCTGTATTATGCATATTATAGTATTTTCTTTGAATTTTTCACTGTGAATGAGCTAACAACAAAGACATTTCATTGTACAGGCTGCTAAGCTAAACCAACATATATATTTTAAAGGTATCTTGACTTCAAAATTTGAGTCTAAGGAACTATTACTTTGGAAAAAAGATTCTGCTTTTGTTTCCACAGAAAATGAGAACCTGTAGCTTCCTTCCAGGCTAATGTGGTTTGATGAAACAAGAGCCCCCAAAAGTTCTCCATGAATCCTAAATATACTTTGCCCAACAGAAGGCAGGAAACAGTTTAAAGAAAACTATGCCCAAATTTCCAAAATGATTGTTTATAAATGCTTGTTTTCATTTGAAGGGGGGATATGATATCGAAATAATCACTATCTATTCTAGTGTTACATTTGGGGGATTAAAAAATGTGACCTGACCAACTCAGCCCTGTGTTTAAACCAGGACTGGTTTTTCCATTGCCTGAGAACAGGAGGAAGGAGGAAGCAGTGTTACAAACCTGTTCCTGTGCACACAGGAACTCCATTTCCAGATAAAGCAGAATACAGGATCCTAAAACTATCTTCATTGTGGCATCCAGACCAGTAGCAGTCCTAATAAGAAAGGCTGACAATGAGTTCAAGCTTGGTGTTGCAGTGTAGAGTCTTGCACCAGTGGACCCTGGGATGAGTTTGGCTTCCATTGACTGGGCAGTGAGTGAACTTCGGGTGGACTATACATCTACTCTGTCACCATGGATGTGGTCCTTGGCCTCTCTGGGCCGCATTGTCTACATCTCTAAAGTGAAGTACATGGTAATTTCCTACCCACCTAGAGTCAGACAACATAGACAAAATAACAAATAAAGCATTCCATAGAGTATAGCATTTGATGCTAAACCTCTGTGAGATGATGTGTGAGATTGCTATAGCAACAGTGCTATACACCTGACAGATCTGAGAATCTCCTTTTAGAGTTTCTCTCTTTTTGGTGACATGAATTTTTTTCACCTCAGGACTTGGTTCTTTTTAAAAGCTCCAATTTTCATTTTCTTTTTAAAATTTTAATAATACAGTTTACTTAACCCAATATAAACTAAACATCATCATTTCAACATATGGTCAATAAAACATCACTGAAGAGATTTTAAATTGCTCTTTGTACACTAAGTCTTTGCAATCTGGATCTTAAAACATTTTTAATTTTTTTCCTTTAAAATATTTACACATGTATGTGATGTATTATGATCACAATCCCCATCTCACCTCTCCAACACTTCCTAGACTTCGGTAATGTGTTCTCCAACACACGCATACACGCACACATGCATGCACACACACATACACACACACACACACACACACACACCTTCCACTGAATCCAATTACTGCTGCTTTTACATAATACATAGTTGTGAGCCCATCTATTGGTGGATGAGCAACCTACTAATGGCCACACCTTCAAAGAAAAACAGTTTTCCTCCCCCACCACCCATCTACTATCAAGAATTCCTCAGCTTGGGTAGAGTCGGGTAAACTGTTCTCCTATCCATGATGGAATAATTGGCTTCATCTTATACAGTTTTGGGGCAGGCAACCACACTGCTGTGGACTCATGATTGTCAAGAAATAACATTTCTCAGCTTTCCTCCTCATCTTCTGATTCTTACATTCTTTCTGACTCCATTTTCTGGAATGTTCCCAGTAGATACTCATTTTCATATTGAACATTTGGCCAAATGTCATTTTGCCCTCAGTGGAACCAAAACAAAATATGTATTTCCTGTCTGGTATCCATTTTATAAGTGACTCTACTTGCTAATGCTCCTATTCGAACATCATCAACTATTCATCCTTCTTTAAACCTAGTAGTAGACTAGAATGATAAAACATTACAGGTTCTAGACTTGATACAGCCAAAATCACCTGGGAAGAGAGCCTCATTGAATGATTGTTGACCTGTGGTTGGCCTCTGGGCATATCTGTGCAGACTGTCTCAGTTCATGGATGTGGGATCGCTCAAGCCACTGTGGGCAGCATCATTCCCTAGGCAGATTATAAAACACTACTTAAGCATAGAGAAATTGAGCTGAGCAAAAACAAACAAGTGAATATGTGTAGATCCATTCCTTTGTGTTCTTGAAGATGGGTGAGCTATTTGAAAATCCTGCTGTGAATTTCACAGAATAATGGACTGTAATCTTGGATTGTGGGCTAAAATGAACCACTTTTGTCCCTAATGCTTTTTGCCAGTATATTTATATTCTAGAAGCAGAAACTAGGTCCCAGAGAATCTGGAATCACTTGCTTTGAGGCCATCTTTGGTATATGTCTTTTACCTTTCAAATAGAGTTCTCCAGGTTGTAACTGTCTTTTACATGCAATTATGGCACTTTTAATAAGCATCCATGGGGCCTACTATGTTTCAGAAACTGTTCTAATCACTTGACTAATGCTAATTAGCCCTCATACTAACTTATAGGGTAGATACCAGTACAGAATGTGCAGAAACTAAGACTTCCACACTGACAAGATCTGTCTAGAATTACTTGCTCATGTGCAGTGCCCCAAGCATAAACCCTAAGCTACATCCCTGCACTTTGTGAACTTGAATGTCACCTTCCATCACTTGACAGTGACTCACATTGCCTTACCTCTGTTCTGCAGGAGGTTTCCGGTTCATTTCCATGAATTATGTCCACCGATGACACTTGCACATGACTTACTTGTGGGCTTGCTAACGATGATCACAAAGCCCTGTGCTTGCCAGGCAGGTGCTCTACCACTATGTGTCCTAGACTGCTCTTTACTGCTCTGTGTTTTCTCATACAGTGCGTCCTGACCACAGTCTCCCTTTCTTCACTCTCCCAGTTCCCCACTTCCCCTCTAACCCAGGTCCACCACTCCTCTATTTCCTTTCAGAAAAAAAAAAAACCAGCTTCCCAGAGTTATCAACTGAACATAGCATAACAAGATGCAAGAAGACTAGACACGGACCCTCATATCAAGGCTGGAAGAGGCAGCCCAGTCAGAAGAAAAAGGCCACAAAAGCATGCAAAAGGGTCAGAGATACACCCTCTCCCACATTAGGAATCCCACAAACACCCCTAGTTAAACATCCAGTGTGTATACAGAGGACCCACTGTGGATTCATGCAGTCTCTGTGATTGCCAGTTCAGTCTCTGTGAGCCCCATGAGCCCTATTTAGTTGATTCTGTGGGCCATGTTCTCCTGATATCCTCAACCCCTCAGGCTCCACAGTTCTTCACCCCCCTCTTCCATGGGGTTTCCCAAGCTCTGCCTGATGTTTGAATGTGGTTCTCTGCATTTGTTCCCATCAGCTGCTGGAGGAAGCCTCCAGTGTCTATTGGGCGCCAATCTATGAGTATAGCAGAATATCATTAGTAATCGTTTCTCCTTTCCTGTCAGTCATGTCTGGTTCTACCCTATGTCTCTGAGCCATCCAGGCAGTGTCAGGCCTGGGCAATCTTTCATGGATTGGACCTTAGGTTAGACCAGTCATTAGTGGCCCCAGCACATCTTGGAGGGAGGACAGCTGTGAGTCAGAGGTTTTGCGGCTGGTTGCTGTCTCAGTTCCTGCACTGGGCGCCTTGCCTGGTTACTCTGGAGGTGGCTGGTTCAGGCTCTGTAACCACCATTGCTGGGGGTCCTTGCCAGGCTCACCCTAAAATGTTCCAAGAAGTTTCTACAGTGTCCCCTCTTTGCTCCCCCTATTCCACTCATCTCTCCCTGTACTCTTCCCCCTCTGCCCCCTCCCTCGCTGGTCCCTCATGTTCCCCCCCAAGTCCACCTGCAAAAATCTATTTTATTTCCCTTTCCCAGGGAAACCCACACATCTCCCCTAGTCCCCTCTTTGTTTCTTAGCCTTTCTGGATCTGTGGATTGTAGTATAGTTATCCTTTACTTAGCAGCTAATATATGCTTATAAGCAATCACATACCATGTCTGTCCTTCCCAGTCTGGGATTTCACTCACCATGATTTTTTCTAGTTTTATCCATTTGCCTTTGAGTTTCATGATATCATTTTTCCTAATATCTGAGTGCTATCCATTGTGTAAATATCACATTTTCTTTATCCATTTTTGGTTGGAGAACTTCTAGGTTATTTCCAGTTCCTGGCTCTTATGAATAAAGTTGTCCTGAACATAGTTGAGCACATGTCCTTGTGATAGGCGGGCGTCTTTTGGTTATATGTCCAAGAGAGATATAGCTGGATCTTGAAATAGATCGATTCCCAATTTTCTGAGGAACTGCCATCCATAGTGATTTCTGTACTGGCTGTACTAGCTTGCAATCCCACCAACAATGTAGGAGTGTTCCCCTGACTCCACATCCTTGCCAGCAGGGGGCTCACTTGTGTTATTGATCTTAATCATTCTGACAGGTGTGAGATGGAATCTCAAAGCAGTGTCAATTTGCATTTCCCTGATGGCTAAGGATGCTGAATGTTTCTTTAAGTGTCTTTTGGCTACTTGAGATTCTGCTCTTGAGAACTCCCTGTTTATCTCTGCACCCCATTTTAAAACTGGGTTGTTTGTTTTGTTGATGACTAGTTTCTTGAGTTTCTTATATATTTTAGCTGTCTATTGAATGTGGAGTTGGTGAAACTGATTTCCATTCTTTAGGCTGCCTGTTTGTGCTATTGACAGTGTCCTTTGCCTACAGAAACTTCTCATTAGTCTTAGAACCTGCACTGTCAGCCTTCTGTTTCGGAAGTTGTCTCCTGTGCCTAGGTGTTCCAGGTTATTCGCTACTTTCTCTTCTGTCAGGTTCAGTGTGTCTACCTTAATGTTGAGGTCTTTGGTCCACTTGGATTTGAGTTTTGTGCAGGGTGATAAATATGGATCTATTTACAATCTTTTATATACTGACATCCAGCTAGACCAGCACTATTTGTTGAAGATGTCTCTTTTATTATTGTGTATTTCTGGCTTCTTTATAAAACATCAGGTGTCCATAGGTATGTGAATGTATGTCTGGGTCTCTGATTCAATTCCATCGATCAATGTTTCTGTTTTTACACCAGTGCCATGTGGTTTTTCTTTTTTTAATAACTATAGCTCTGTAGCACAGCTTGAAATCAGGGATGGTGATGCTTCCAATAGTTCTTTTGTTGTATAGGATTGTTGTAGCTCTCCTAGGTTCTTTGATTTTCCATATGAAGTTTAGTATTGTCCTTTCAAGGCTAGACTGCCCTTGTTAGCATGATTTATCTAGTCTCATTGCCTTGTTCAAAGTCTGTCTCTGGATCCCTGTGGTTTATAACATATGAAATAAACTCCATCCCCATTCTTTGTACGTGCTCTGGTTCCACATTGCCTATTGGACTTCCTTCTGTGTCCTGCTCTCCCATTACCATGACTCTAGTGACCCAGCTCTTGCACCTCTCCTGCAGGAATGCTCTTCATCCCTAGCTCCTGACTCCATGCGTCAGGACAAGCTTTGTCTTTGCCTATCCATTGAAAACTTCGGTGGCTCCATGAGCCTTGTCTGCTGATACTCCACTGACTATGGCATTTAATGTCCCAGGATTCACAACACTGTCCCTGCATGCTTGCCTCTAATGACCGTATTCTGCATGTAATATAGGTTTGTACTTTTCTCTTTGCTGTGTTGAAGCATGATTCTTTCCCCTTCTCTTTCACACATAACACATGATAGGCAGTCATTACAATAAATATGTCTGAATTTTGGTTTCAAAATATGTCTCTTATGCTTCTCCCTTTGTTTCATATTGCGTGCGTGCGCGTGCGCGCGCACACACACACACACACACACACACACAATCTCATTTCCTGAGTGGAACCTTCTTGACTGCTATGGTCCTTGATGTAATTTACTTCCTCAGAGCTCTGTAACACCTAAGGCTGTCACAACACCTTCATATGCTTCTGTCCTAATGAGCCCCCTAGGCTTGGTAGTTTCTGACTACAGAGTTTTTTCACACAGTTTTAGAGACCTCAGAGTCTGAAATCCAGGAACTGGCAGGTTTCTGGAGGAGATGGCTGTCTGATTGCAAGATAGTCCTTTTTTGCTGTGTCTTCCCATAGTGGAGGGTGGCCACATGGAGAACATGGTATATCCTAACATGCCAGAAGAGAGAGCTTTACAAAGGCTAGGTTGGTCTTGCATCTGTTGTCTGAGGCCATTGGTACCATTCAGTCTGATGACTGCCTTATTGCTTAATTCCATTTCAACAGGGCTTGCTAACCCTTCCCCCATCCGTGAAGGTTTTAATTTTCAAGAAGAGGAGCTGAGGAAAATGGGACTGCTGGCTTTGAGACCCACTTCTTGGTACTGTTACTTCAGTGGTACCCAGCATTCATTCAGACCATAGCCCCACACAATTTAGTGTTCTATTGCGCTGTGCAGCGTGTTAGTAGAGATGCCTTGCTGAATGCACTGGCATGCAGACTCTGCTTTTTGAGATGCAGCCTGACCATGCCTTGCACACCTCCTGTGCCTTCTCAGATGCATGTGTGTGTGTTACAGGTACCTTCTATGTATTTGCAGGCTGCTTGTTTCCTGGATTTCCACTGAAGATCTATTCTTTTGCTATTCTGTCCCGAGTGGACCTACACTTGGAGGACTCCAGTTTTCTGGAGTGATTTCCCACTTTGTAAAAGTGGGACCAACTGGCTGTCACTTAGAAGTCTTCTAACCCTCTGAAGAACCTGTCTTTGATTCAGGAGAAATGTTGTGATAGACCCAAATGTCTAGAGGAAGAGGTTGGAGCACTTGCAGGGAGGATCGCTGGGTGTTGGGGTTTACAACCACAGGCCTCTGGCTAGGGATGACATTACAGGAAAAGACTGTCCCACGAGGATTTCATATGGACAAAGACAGGCTATTAGCAGCCCCATGACGCAACAGTGTCTGTTTGTAGATCTGTAAAGAAGCCCACACTATGCAGCCAATAGGGCAGAGCCAATGAGGATTGGTAATTAGACTTCCTGAGTGGAAGCCAATGACAAAAGAAGAGCTTAGACAAGTCCCATCTTGAATCAGGATGTACGCCTCTCAGGTCCTCAGCCGCAATGGCAATGGCAGACTTAGAGGGCCCAGCAGCTTAGAAGGGCTCCGGTGTTGCTCTCCCAGACATGTCTTCAGAGCTGGCGCTCTCTGAAGGAGGGTGTTTTTTACAGCTTATGGGGAATATGACCCTCAGGGTCTTGTTTCTAGTTGGAAAGAGGACAAGAACTCAGCAAGCGTGACCAGGGCACACCTGTTACTTCACTGGACAAAGAATTTAGCATTGCACGGGGGTGGGGGGCAGTAGGCCAGCCAAGAACAAGCTCTTTCTTTGGTAATATTTTATATTCATTTATTTTTCTTTTCATTGGCTTCTATACTTAAAAAGCTTTTGTTTGATGCAGGTGATCCGAGGACGTATGACCCAGATTTCCAGGGACCCACTGCCGACAGGTAAATGGCTTTTTCCTAATGAATGTATGTTTCTAAACGAGCACCAAAGTTAGTTTTGTGTGCATCATTTTATAGCTCATGGAGAATTTCATCGATTTTCAGGGACAAATGCCTCAGTTCTGCCTGAATGTAACCTTATTTACCTAGGGAAAGTACAGAAAACAAGTCTCTCCTGGAGTCCTGAACACTGTTCATTCAGCAAATGATCAGCCTTTAGTTACTAGACTGAGAGTCTGTGTTCACCAGAAGAGAAACCTTGAGAAATGCTTTATGCAGCTTACCCACCCTGTGGAGATGCAGCCTCCTTCAGGTGGTTCTGGCTTGTGTCTGTGGACTCCGTGGCTCACAGTGGCCAATGCAGAGTTGCTATGCCAACCTCTCCATGCCAGGCGTATGTGCCACTCAGCTTCCAGAAACAGGACACTGCTCAGACCACCATTCTCGGAGGCGTCACGGATCGTTAGGATGAGAGTCTTCCAGGGGAATAACCACATCTTTGCTGGTGCTCCCCTCCCCCAGCGTTGCATGACATTTCAATTTCAGCCAATAATTTAACCCTCTTATCATTTATCCTCTCCTCTATTCTCAGGCTTACAGCTAATCAGAGATAGGACTGATGGGGACAGCTATAATATAGGATATGCTACAGGGGACAGCTATAGGACAGCGTGTTCTGCTGGGGACAGCTATAGGACAGGGTGTACTGCTGGGGACAGCATAGGACAGGGTGTACTGCTGGGGAGAGCTATAGGACAGGGTGTGCCGCTGGGGACAGCTATAGGACAGGGTGTACTGCTGGGGACAGCATAGGACAGGATGTACTGCTGGGGACAGCATAGGACAGGGTGTGCTGCTGGGGACAGCTATAGGACAGGGTGTGCTGCTGGGGACAGCTATGGGACAGGGTGTGCTGCTGGGGACAGCATAGGACAGGGTGTGCTGCTGGGGACAGCTATAGGACAGGGTGTGCTGCTGGGGACAGCTCTAGGGCAGGGTGTACTGCTGGGGACAGCTATAGGGGAGGGTGTACTGCTGGGGACAGCTATAGGGGAGGGTGTGCTGCTGGGGACAGCTATAGGGGAGGGTGTGCTGCTGGGGACAGCATAGGACAGGGTGTGCTGCTGGGGACAGCTATAGGACAGGGTATACTGCTGGGGACAGCATAGGACAGGGTGTACTGCTGGGGACAGCATAGGACAGGGTGTGCTGCTGGGGACAGCTATAGGGGAGGGTGTGCTGCTGGGGACAGCTATAGGGGAGGGTGTACTGCTGGGGACAGCTATAGGGGAGGGTATACTGCTGGGGACAGCTATAGGACAGGGTATACTGCTGGGGACAGCTATAGGACAGGGTGTGCTGCTGGGGACAGCATAGGACAGGGTGTGCTGCTGGGGACAGCATAGGACAGGGTGTGCTGCTGGGGACAGCTATAGGACAGGGTGTACTGCTGGGGACAGCATAGGACAGAGTATACTGCTGGGGACAGCTATAGGACAGGGTATACTGCTGGGGACAGCTATAGGACAGGGTGTGCTGCTGGGGAAAGCATAGGACAGGGTGTGCTGCTGGGGACAGCTATAGGGGAGGGTGTACTGCTGGGGACAGCTATAGGGGAGGGTGTACTGCTGGGGACAGCTATAGGACAGGGTGTGCTGCTGGGGACAGCTATAGGGCAGGGTGTGCTGCTGGGGACAGCTATAGGACAGGGTATACTGCTGGGGACAGCATAGGACAGGGTGTGCTGCTGGGGACAGCTATAGGGCAGGGTGTGCTGCTGGGGACAGCTATAGGACAGGGTATACTGCTGGGGACAGCATAGGACAGGGTGTGCTGCTGGGGACAGCTATAGGACAGGCTGTGCTGCTGGGGACAGCTATAATATAGGATATGCTACAGGGGACAGCTCTAGGGCAGGCTGTGCTGCTGGGGACAGCTCTAGGGCAGGCTGTGCTTCTGGGGACAGCTCTAGGGCAGGGTGTGCTGCTGGGGACAGCTCTAGGGCAGGGTGTACTGCTGGGGACAGCTATAGGACAGGGTGTACTGCTGGGGAGAGCTATAGGACAGGGTGTACTGCTGGGGACAGCTCTAGGGCAGGGTGTACTGCTGGGGACAGCTCTAGGGCAGGGTGTACTGCTGGGGACAGCTCTAGGGCAGGGTGTACTGCTGGGGACAGCTCTAGGGCAGGGTGTACTGCTGGGGACAGCTCTAGGGCAGGGTGTACTGCTGGGGACAGCTATAGGGCAGGGTGTACTGCTGTATCTGTTTCTGCCTGGCTCTGACTTTGATTTTTGGCAGTCACATGTCATAATAACCCATGGCGTGAAAGAACAGTCAGCACACTGGTTTACACTTGCCAGTCATCGGGATGTGTGCCAGCCTTTCCTGTGATTTCCCTCAAATCTCCCCGCTTTAAGCAGCTTATTCAATTAGGCAAAATGTCAGGGCGTTTGTTCAGGTTTCTCATTTGCAGTTTCTTAGGATGAGTGAGGAGCCTCCCTCGTGTCATTCTCTCAGTGGTAAATCGGTGAGTGCACCCTGTTGCCCAGAGTGCAGATAGCCTTGATCAGCATGGGCTTCACATTTTAGAGTAACCAACTGCTCAAGACTGAATGTAGCCTAGTGCCCCCAAGGGATCACTAAATATCTCTGAGCTTCAATGGGAATAATAATCACGGTCCACCAACTGTCACATTTAGGCAGAAGAAATGTGAATTTGAAGTGTGCCTCTCCTAGCCATAGAGAAGGCAGCTGGGGTCGGCCTGGTTGGTTTTACGGAGATAAATTGAGATCTTCCATCATGTGGCTGCCATGAGGACATGCTGGTCAATCATGAACAAAGTGTGTGGCAGCAGGCACAGAAGAGCGTAATGGATTGTGTGTTCAACGGCAACGCATCACTGCAATGTTCATACCTGGTGGCACCAGAGAGGCCACAATGTCCTCATCTTTAACGCATCGCTTGCTTGCCCCGGCGAGTTGTGTCGGATCACAGAACTCCACAGCATTCACCCTCAGGAGCTATAAATCTGTGGCTAAGGAGCAGTAGGTGGGGCCACACATCCATACGTGCCACAGCCGCTGGGTGTCGTGTAGCAGTGTGTACCATCTGGGTTTGAGGAAGTATCCCAGCAGTATTCTCACAGTGCCAAAAATGTGCAATGGTGCATTTCTTAGGAAGATCCCTGTGGTTATCAGATATGACTAGGGACCCCGATGCCGTGAGCTCCATCCCGAGAGCTGGGAAAGGAGAAGAGGGGTTGGTGAGAGGAGAGAATTGACTCACACGAGGTACACATTATGTGGAGGTTTACACACACACACACACACACACATACACACACACACTCCAGTAAACTCTAAATACCCATAATAATCGCTGAGGAAATAACTGTAGTCTGGGGTTGGGAATGCTCTAGACACCACAAAGCACTTCAGGCCCAGGAGATGAACACACTCACCTAGCTGAGGTCCAGGAGATGAACACACTCACCTAGCTGAGGCCCAGGAGATGAACACACTCACCTAGCTGAGGTCCAGGAGATGAACACACTCACCTAGCTGAGGTCCAGGAGATGAACACACTCACCTAGCTGAGGCCCAGGAGATGAACACACTCACCTAGCTGAGGTCCAGGAGATGAACACACTCACCTAGCTGAGGTCCAGGAGATGAACACACTCACCTAGCTCAGGACCAGGAGATTAGCACACTGACACTTATCAAATTCTGAGGGATTCTTGGTTCTGTTACTAGTAGAACTTCTCAATGAATCTCCTCCCAGAGCTGCCCCCTAGTTTATGCATAGCTCAGGCTCGCATCTTATTGTAATAATTGATGTGCTTCTTGTCCCTATAAAAGGACTCAAATACCAAAAGGTAGAGTTAATCCCTGCATAAGCCGAAGTCCCTGATAAAACCAACCCTAAATACTGTGAAACTGTCTGGAAAGAGGCTACAGACCATTCTGATTTGAAGCATAGTTAAATAAAAGCCTACCTTTCAGCAAGTCCTCGGTAAAGTCATCATGCACAGGAAAAGGAAGATGTAAAAGTGAGAATTGTCCACCTTGGAAGGCAGAAGAGTCTGGAGTCTGAGGGCAGGCGGAGGCAGCAGCAGTGACAGAGGCAGGGGGCGGCATGCACTCACACTCACGTGACAAGGAGTGAAAGTAGGCAGGTACTGCCTCTTCCCTAAACCCCTCTCTACCCAGGTCACTTGTTGGAAAGTGCCACCACCTCAGAGACAGGGGCTTCCACCCTGAGCTCAACCTTTCTGTGAAAGCCCTACAGATACCTCCAAAGGTGATTCTTAGCTGATTCCAGTTCCTGTTGACAGGATTAACTGTCAATGAGGTTTTCAGTTTCGAGCCTCAGCAATCCTCTGCATGAGCTCCCACGGCTGTCTTCTGCGTGAGCTCCCATGGCTGTCCCTGGATGAGCTCCCATGGCTGTCTTCTGCGTGAGCTCCCATGGCTGTCCCTGGATGAGCTCCCATGGCTGTCTTCTGCGTGAGCTCCCATGGCTGTCCTCTGCATGAGCTCCCACGGCTGTCTTTTGCGTGAGCTCCCACGCTGTCCTCTGTGTGAGCTCCCACACTGTCTTCTGCGTGAGCTCCCACGGCGGTCCTCTGCGTGAGCTCCCACGGCTGTCCCTGGATGAGCTCCCATGGCTGTCCTCTGCGTGAGCTCCCACGGCTGTCCCTGGATGAGCTCCCACGGCTGTCCCTGCGTGAGCTCCCACGGCTGTCTTCTGCGTGAGCTCCCATGGCTGTCCTCTGCGTGAGCTCCCACGGCTGTCCTCTGCGTGAGCTCCCACGGCTGTCCCTGGATGAGCTCCCACGGCAGTCCCTGCATGAGCTCCCACGGCAGTCCTCTGCGTGAGCTCCCACGGCTGTCTTCTGCGTGAGCTCCCATGGCTGTCCTCTGCGTGAGCTCCCACGGCTGTCCTCTGCGTGAGCTCCCACGGCTGTCCCTGCATGAGCTCCCACGGCAGTCCCTGCATGAGCTCCCACGGCAGTCCTCTGCCTGAGCTCCCACAGTGGTGCTGTGCATGAGCTTCCATGGCTGTCCTGTGCGTGAGCTCCCATGGCTGTCCTGTGCGTGAGCTCCCATGGCTGTCCTGTGCGTGAGCTCCCATGGCTGTCCTGTGCGTGAGCTCTCACGGCTGTCCTCTGTGTGAGCTCCCACCACAGTTACCTTGCCGCTGACCGCAACACAGATGCCTTCCTTACGTGTGTTGTTGCTGAGACTAAAAGCCCTATGAGAGAAACCAAGGGAGGGAGGGTTATATCAGTTTCTAGTCCCTTCTGGAAAGGACATCACGAGGGGCATGAGCCTGACCTTCAATTAGGAAGCAGAGTGGTAAACACCTGTGCTCATCTGAGTTTCTTTATAGTTCACAGCTATAGCAATGATAGCAGTGCCCATGTGTGGGTGAGTGTTCTCATCACAGTTAAGGTATATAATGCCTTACAAACATACCCAGAGATTTGTTCCCATAGTGATCTAAATCCAAACAAAGTTGACAGCTAAAATGAACCATCACAAGCCATAGGACCTGAGACTTGTGTGTTGGTGTTTGTGTTCGGGATGCTCTGGTGGATCTGGACTGCAGTGTGGAAGCGTGATTTTCACCTGGAGGTGTGGGCTGCAGTGAGGACCCCTAGGAGGGCAGGGGTCATGTGACAAGGAAAATTTCTGTTAGATGCATTCTGCACCCGTGTTTCTGCTCCCCTTGGTGTTTTCACCTCTTTATTTCTCTGCTGAGATGCCTTGCTCCCAGACAGCGTGGGTCTTTTTTCATCATCTGGCTTTGAACGCAATAGCAATTTGCGCAAGAGCCCTTTATAGCAACCCCCTTCCCCTCCCCTCTCTGACATGCTAACTGTACCCACTTTATAGTACTTGCCACCACTGAAAACTTTATTTCTTGATTACATCGTTACTGTGTTGTCTAGACCTTCACTCTGTGAAGAACGAGGTCTTTGACTGTTTTTGTTCCCTGGAAACGTCCCTGACATACAACATCGATTTGTTGAACAATGGAATGAGCTGTCATCCTGGACTCGAAATGATGGAGGGCAAGGAAAGACAATGAGCCCCTTAGAAAGCCACTTCCATGACCCAGCTAAGAAATTGTTAGAACTTGGCTAAGGCGGCGGTCCTCTGGGAGAAGAGAGCTCTGATCAACACACAGGCGAAAACATGCCTGGCTGTGACTTGCTGTGAGTGGAGGAAGGGCTGGCGCAGCCGTGTCTGAGGAGGCGGGGAAGCTGGGGACAGTAGGAATGGCAGAGATACCCTGCACTTGGACACTGGAAAGCCTGGCCATGTTTACGTGCCGACCAGATAGGTAGAAAGGAATCTAAATGTATATTTGAAGCTCTGTGAGACAGTCTGTATTTCTTTTAACAAAATAAACTTTCTAAGGACGGAAAGACCTACGAAAGAATATTAAAACCCACTGAATATCAACTTAAGTTATCACATCTAAGCTATATTCCTAGACCACCCATGAGGTCATCCGCACGTGCCTCTGGGATCTGTGTAAGTGTGATTACATGCCTCTCATCACCACTGCTTCCTCAGCTGGCTGCCCCGGATCTGGTTGCTTCTCTTCCATCTGCTCTGGACGAGTGAATGAAAGTCTTGACCACATCACTTTTCCTCACTCAGATTTTACCAATGCCTCCCCACTGCCACGGTGTGATGTCTAAATATCCTTCCAATCGCGACAGACCATATCCACATATATACTCCTCTCTCTCCATCCCTCTCCCCTCTCTCCCCCACTTCTCTCCTTCTTCTCTCACCTATCCCTTCCTCCTCCCTCTTCTCTAACTCTTTAATAAACCTACTGCTGAGCCAAGCCACGTACGTACCCATACACAGGGTCCGAGGCTAATGTGTCAGTGCCCTGTAATGTTGCCGCTTAGGGATGGCAATTGCCACTGACGAGCTGACAAGGGACTGGTGTGTAAAATGGAGTGCCAACACCATGGTTCACACTGGCAGACCCCGTGGCTGAGCTGACCTCTAGAAACTAATGACCCCAAGACCGCTTGAGAAGGGCAGGTCAGAGCAGGGAACTACAGAATGTCTAGAACGTCAGGTTCTGAAGCCTGTGCTCAGCAGGAAATCCATCTGGATCCTGTGTCCATGGGACAATGTAGCCTGGACAGCGTTTGGGTGGCAGAGCAGAGGGACCTTGGCCATCTCCTTCTCTCCCAATAGGAAGTTGAATGCTTTAGCGTCGTACCAGATAGGGTTTCTAAGGTTATTTAAGTTCAACTTGCTACACCTGTTGGCTTAGTGTCTGTGGTGACTGTTGTCCCCAGGTGTTCAATCATGTATGGAGATCTGTTTAACTCAGAAGGAAAGGCTGTCTGTCATTTTGTTCTTTCTATTAATATTGGAGGGTTTCCTCTTTTGAGGCAATGTCTCCCACTGTATCCCAGGCTGGCGTAGAATTTGTGGCATCATTCTTACAGACAAGCTAGTCTCAGACGTGCAGTAATCATCGTGCTTAACTTCACGGGTTCTGGGACCATAAGTGTTCATTGCTGTCTAACAAACAAGGCTGTTTTCCACTGTCCCGAGTTGTGGGGAAACCATGGCCAGAGTCATAGTCTTTGTTGTTTAACAGCTCTGTGTAGGACCCAGCCCTCCTGACCCCGGTCTAGCATCCTATTCCCACATTTGGGCCTGCAGCCATGCTGTTTGGAGTCCGTAGATTTGGGCGCAGTCTAGACTGGTTGTTAGTGGTTTTTGCCCTCCTGAAAATATGTGTTGTTTTGTCTTGTAAAACCTGTGTTAGGTAGGAATCTCTCTTGGAGGACACAGGTCTGTTCAGTCCGTAGTTGTGAGGAGGGCTAGCTGTGTATATTGTTTTGGGCGGTGGTTTTCACTTCTCTAGATAACACTATTGGTTAGAGTACTCCTTGGGGGGCATTCTGTTCATAAAGAATGGGGTTATTCTGTGGCTGCTCTTAAAAATGCCAAGATTCTTTTTAAAATTAATATGAGTTGACATTTATAATTGCATTCATTTATAGGATATAAAGAGACGTTATGAATTATGAATACAGTGAAGAATAACTAAATTAAGATAGCTAGCATGTTCATTGGTGTAAGTGTTCAACATTTTTGTAGTAATGAGAATTGAAATGTACTCTTAGCAATTTTGTTATTGGCATCAGTCTGCAATAGATCTAAACAAACTCACTCATTCTTCCTGCTTGAAATGTACACCCTTGGGTCATTGTCCCCATCTTCACCAAAACCCCTAGCCTCAGTTCCCACTCTTCGCTTTCTGCTTCTGTTAGTTTGATTGCTTAGACTCCATGTATAGATGCAAAGATGCGGTATTTGTCTTTTTGTGTTGGCCTCATATTACTTGTGATGTCCTCTGATCTGCTCATGCTATAGCGAAGAGTTGAATTTTCTTCTTGGCAAGGCTGGTTAATATTCCAGTGTGTGCACATCACGTTCCATTTGTCTGTTCATTCATCTGCTAACCACCACGTAGATTGCGTGACGTGGCGTTTGTAAATATTGCCACAGTCAACATGGCAGGGCAGAATTTTTTTTCACAGATTGATTTCAAACGTGGGTGGATACTCAGAATTGGGATGAGTGAATAACATGCTCATTCTGTTTTTAATTCCAGAGCCACTTCCACTCAGTCTTCCATAATGTCTGTATCAATCTACATTTTTATCAACAGAGGACGCTGGCTCCTTGTCCTACACACCATCCTCAACACTTGCCACCCTTTGTCCTTTTATAACAGCCATCTGACGCATGTGCAAGGACATCTCGTTGTGGTTCTGAATTGCAATAATCAATTTTATTGCATATATCACTGACTGTTTGTACGCCTTCCTTTCAAAATTACTGTTCATGGTCCCATGTCCCCAGAAAGTGCAGATTTTATTTATTGGAATCCTCTTCCAGGAGATTTTCTTTCCTGAAGCAAAGTGGAGCTGAAATCAGCTCCACCCTCACCCTGGGATGGCACTCATTACAGTGGGTCAGTGCAGCAGCTGGACCTCCATGTGTCCGGGCTCAAATCAAACAGATGGTCTTAGTACTTTAATGACTTTTATCTTGACATGAAAAGAACGAGATAAACTAAATAAGCTGAAGTTTTTGCACCAGGACCTGCAATCTGACCTCCTTGTTACAGCACACTTGGCTAATACAATACAGCATGCCGCGGCCATCAACACTTTATTAAAAGGTTCTCATAGAACGTAGTCTTGACTGTGGATTGTGGTCACTCAGATACTCAGAGATTCCCCAGTGTTCATTCCCTACTTAGGCGTCTGAAAGCTCAGCTCACACCAAAGGCTTCTAACAATGGCGTGGGATTTGGGAAGTGATCTGGCAGCATCCAGTAAGGACTGTAAAGCCCTCTGGTCTGAACACGCTTCAGTGGTGCATGGTGACAGTTTAGTCTGAAATGCGAGAGTGGGCTGTGGTCATTTTCAGCCCCTTGGGGCTGATCTTTGTCTCCATGTTCCATGTTTGGTGTCTTTCTCCTCATCCTCTTTGAGTGAAATCTAGGTCAAGAATGATATTTGGTGGTGGTCACACAAGTGTGGATTGACACATGCTAGAAGGGCAGACAACCTAAAGTGTTTGCAGTTCAATGAGAGAAGTTGGGGCACAGTGACAAAAGGGACCCCTTTTTATGGGGTCTTGTGGAGCTTTGGTTCTAACAATTAGTTTTCAAAGATTATCATTCAGTAAATATTTATTAAGCATCTGTTCTGTGTATGGGTCCTTCCGTGTTAGAGCAGCATGATGGCCGATAGTAGAGTAATTAGGGTTTAAATATTGTTCACCAGCTAGTGGCTGTAGGACCTTTAGAAGGTGGGGCATGATTGGAGACACTAGTTACTAGGAGTGGGCAGGAAAAGGCTTCATCCCAGTATCTAGTTACTACTTAGTTCCTCCACTTTCTTGTCCACTGTGATGTGAGAGACCTTACCACAAGTCCCCCTACTGCCATGACCTGAGCTGCTCTACACAGCATCCCTCCCTCCATGACACATGGAGGCCCTCTGAAGCCAAAGCAGGTCTTTCCTCCCTGGATCTGTTCTGTCAGGTGTTGTAGGCCCAGTAACACAGAAGCAGCTCATGTATGAAAGTTGATTGATGTGGAAGAGAGAAAACAGAGCAGACAATGTCTACATTAATGTAAGCACAGGAAGGAAGTAAATGAGGCAGTGTGGCGGTGCCTTGCATGGGTGTGAGGAATGTGGGGCTCTAGCTGATGTCAGAAAAGACTTTGTATGGAGCTGAGAACTGCAGATGGGTTGGGGAGTGTGGCAGTGGCAGGATGTTCTAAGTGCTAAGCCCATATCTGGGTGCATTGGAAAAACCACTGAGGTGTTAGAGAAAGCATGAGTTCGTCTACTGCCTGTTTTGCAAACCCATTCGGACTGCTAAGTAGAGGACGCTTTCAAGAGACCACAATTGGGAGCGTGGGGATGAATGGAGGCTTTCAGAGCCACCTGAGTGAAGGCCAAGGAGACCTGGATGAAGTGGTGGTGGAGGAGATAGCAGAGATGAGAGACACGAAAATTCAGGACACATCCTGGTGGTGTGGGTGAATGTGCCTGTGGACGGGATTAGCCCTGACGAGCAAGAGACAGTAGAACACCCGCAGCAACAGTGAGCTTTGTGAGGAACATAGAGCAAGTCAGGATGCCTTCGGCCCCATATGGGAAGATGGCTACTCAGAAAAATGGTTTGCTCTTGCAGAAGTCAAGGCCTCTGCTGAATCTGTGTTGGTGTGTCTTGCCATCTAGGTCACTCCTTGGTGAGGGTGTGCAGAAGAGCTTGAGACTCAGGAGGAATAAGATCAGCTGGAGTGTGTGTGTGTACATATGAACACGTCTGTGGGCATGCACACATGCACAGAGGGTGCCTTGGGCTGATGTCTCGAGTCATCCGCATTGCGCTTCCATCTTATTCATTGAGGCAGGGCCGCTCAATCAAACCCAGACCTCATCAGTATAGATATGTTTGCTAGTAACTCGCTTTGTGCAAGGGTCCTCATCCTTCCTGAGGCTAGAACTGCAGGTGAGCTGCCGCGCCCATGGGCCATTACATGGGTTCTGGAGACCTGAATTTGGGTCTTGATGCTTGACTGTCAAGTGCTTTAACTGCAGGGCCATCTTTGCAGCCCCTGCACACCCACCTCTGACGTGTGTCTGAATTCGTCCCACCCAGAGGTGCTTCACTTAATTACTTCCCACGCTTCCATGCCTGGCTTGCTCAAGCAAAAGCCCTCCAACAGCATCGTGGATGGCGCTGCCCGCCAGACTGATGCCCTTTCTCTTCCTGTATCTGTGTCACTTGCTTATCATTTTTGTCTTGCAATATTTAGCTAAACTATGGCTACATTGCAAATTTCTGAAAGAGCTATGACCCAGCCATGTGATAGGAGCTAGCATATCTGAATTAAACCAGCCTTACCCAAAGCATGAACATTTTTCTTCGCTTTACTTTGAAGATCGTTTACAGCTCATCCTTAAACTGCCTCATTATGTCTTTCAGAAACAGTTCTCAGAAAGCAACTAATCAGGGGGTTCAGTGTTGGAAGCACATTGGGGGAAACAGATGTTTGCTATTTAAAGCTCTGTGGATGATTGTTAATTCTTTTTCTAGTCAAAAGGCATTCTTACCCACTAAATAAATACATTGTCTTTAAGTGCACGTCCTTGTGTGTCATGGTGGCGGGAAATTTTCCCTGCCGGAGTTGGAAATGAAAAGGTTCTGCTCATTTTGCACCATGGGGAAGGTGGGTGAAGAAAGCACTGGTAAATTCACTCTTAGCCTAAGATGAAGCAGGTGGAAGAGAAAGCGCTGCAGGAGGCTGGAAAATACTAGCAGACTGCATGGCCTCAGGAGCCCACAAGCTTATCCGAGGTTGTAGGAACACCAAAGCTGCAGTCACGAGCCAACATAAATGTTAGCGTTTTAGCCAAACTTAAAGGAGGAGAAGTAGAAGAAAGGGGCCATAGCTGTGATTTCGTGCTATACTGAACTATAGAATTTAAAGGAATTAGCATGATTAAGTACAAAACACAGATTCATAATAATTATCCATTCAATTAGCAAAGAACTTTACAGTTTGTTCAGTTGAGACTCCTATTTGTGAGCAGCATAAACGAGCCTGGAAAGATTAGCAAAGTCTAGACACAGTGACCCGGCACTTGGATTCGGATCTCTAGGCAAGGCCCTCACCAGCCTGCCCTATTGTGCCACGGAAAGATAGGATTCCCCAAGCCCAGACCCTTGGCTGGCCTCACTCCCCCATCTGTTCAGCTCCTGGTGCCTACCAGCAAGGTCTTGGATCCCAAATGCCGTGCCCATGCAGTTCTCCTAGTTCTTAACACTGGCTGACAAGCACTTCTCAGATCCTCAGCCCTAGGACCACACTCCCATCCAACCAGCCAGCTCCAAAGGAGTATATCTCAGTGCAGAAGCAACACAAATCCAAGATAGCATCTCCGCTAAAAATTACTAATTCTATAATAATGAGCCCCAATGAAATAACTTCAAAGAATTCCCAGACAAGAAACTCAAAAGAATGATTAAAATTACGTTCTAAGAACTCCAAAAAGACAAAGGCAAAGAGGGAAATGAAGTGTTAAATCTCAACACAAAATATGGGAATAGAATTCAATGGAGAGATTGAATTAGTGAAGAAAGTCAAACTTAAATGACACCAGAAGTGAAAAGCCCAGCTACCTAAATAAAAACCTCATTGGAAAGCCTGCCCGGCAGAGCATCGAGCTAGAAGATGGGGTAGAAGAATCACATTACTCGGAAAAAGTCATGATAAATCTATAAAAAGCCATAAACAGAACAGGAGATGCCGCGCACACTGCCTGTCTGTGCTCTATGTGCGCGAGCTTCGGGCAAGGGGCTGGAGGTTGAAACATACAGAGACAGAGAGACGGACCTCTAGTCACTAGTAAGAAACCCTTTATTCAATAGCACCATGGAGGCTTGTGTACCCAACAGTTAGGTGGGTCAACAGGTGAAAACCTTATCTTTTGATCCTCAAGGCAAGGCAACACGTGCTCGTGAAGCAGAGCTGGTAAACAACTTTGACACAGCTTTCAGTGACTCAAATCAGAAGGAAAGCAAAGATCTCTAGCAGGGAAGAGCAGCTGGAGGCCAGGACCCCAGATGGTCCCAACAACGAGAGAGCTCTGAGGCACTGTGAGATGACCTAACTTTCAGATGAGGATCACGGAAAAAGAACATCACACCAAAGGCATAGAATATATTTTATTAAAATTCTAGAAGAAAAAATTCCACAGCCAGAGACAGAGAAGCCTGGGGTACAAGAGACCACAGAGCGCCAACTAGATAGGACCAGCAGAGAAACTCTACGCTGTATTATGCACAAAACCTCAAAAGCTCAGAAAGAAGAAGGGGTGTTGATAGTTGCAAGAGAAAACAGACAAGTCACTTGGAAAGGCAGGCCCATCAGAAGGACACCTGATTGCTTAACAGGACCTTAGATAAACGAAAGAGACTAGAAAGCTGTGTTCATCTTTTAAAATACTGTCTGTCCACCCAAACTATTATACCCAGAAAAATCACTAAAATTAAAAAAGAAGTATAAACTTTCTAGATGAACCAGCTAGCTCTACGGTGAGTGCTTCACTCTGAAGGGGCAAAACACAGCCAAGAGGTCATAGGGAGCAAACACTGCAAGGCTGGGAAATCAGGAGATCTGAAAACATCCCCAAACTGACAGAATGACACACATCTTTTCAGTGGAGTTCCGAGTAAAAGACCAGCCCAGCAGGTTGAATCAGAAAACAGGATCCAACCTTTTCCTTCTCCCAGGAAACACACCTCACCACCAATGGTTGACAGATGCCACCCGAGGGCGGGAGAACAGGAAAGGGCACTCACAGCAAATGGACTGTAAAAACAGATTTAATGTCTGGTGAAACAGACTTGCAGTCTCTAGAGTATACATGGTGAGTTCTTTATTTTTAGGGTGTAATAATTTCTAGTATGTCTAATGCTGTGGGTTTCAGTGCATCACTAAGTTTTGTGCATTGCTGCACAGTAAGCTGGTCATAAGAGGGAATTCGTATTTCTGCCCTTGGTGGAGAAAGAGGAAAGGATGAACCATGATGTGTTATAAACTGAGTGTTACCTCAGAAATACGAAAGCAAGCAAAACCACCATGAATTGCTTTTTTTTTTCTGTTTGCTGAGTGCTTTTAGATTGTCTCCCAGGCTGCTGAGTGTTCTGTCAGTCATGTAGAATTAAGCCTACATGTAGCAATCATATTAGAATTAAGCCTATATGAAGCAATCATAGACCATGCGGGGCTTACATGATGCAGTAAATGAGGTTAAGGTCGCACTGCACAGTATCTATTCACTTATTACTCACAGCCATACTAAATATCGGATGTTAGGCTGAGTGGTGGCACACGCCTTTAATCCCAGCACTCGGGAGGCAGAGGCAGAAGGATCTCCGTGAATTCAAGACCAGCCTGGTCTACGAGAGCTAGTTCCAGGACAGGCTCCAAAGCTACAGAGAAACCCTGTCTCAACCCCCCCCCCCCCAAAAAAAAAGGATGTTATTGTTAGTAACTTAAAGATTAAATCACAAGTGAGGGAGGTTTGAATTAAGTTTCTTGTGGAAGTATCATTCCTGATAAAACTGAGCCTGATACAGCCTGGGCAATGGGACTATGTACTAAGAAATTAATTAAGGACAGGCATAGCTGTTAAGAATGAAGGAAGAAAATGTTGAACTTCAAATTGGGAAAACTCCCTGAGTTGTTCATACCATGCTTTTAGAGTACATGTATAAGAATAGTTGTTGCTGCTCCAGGAGAGGACCTGGATTGTGCTGGCTCATACCTGCCTGTCACTCCAGCTCCAGGGTATCCTATGCCTTCTTATGTCCTATGCAGGCACCTGCATGCATACAGTGCACACAAATGCATGCAGGCACATGAACACACACACGAATAATAAATAAATCTTAAACCCACAGGTAAGAGCAGGTGGGGAGTCAATGCACGTGTGTCTAGAGCTCAGCTTATTTTCTCTCCTCACCATCCATTGACCCAGACGCAAGAGCACTGCTGCCCACAGTGGGCTGGGTCCTCCCATATAAGACAGCTTCCTAACAGAAACACTTCAGAAATCTGACCTAGATAACCCCTCACTAGACACACCCTTGTCTCTGCAGTGACGCCGTAGCTTCCACATCCACAGAAAATGGTTCCAGAGATAAATGAGCAGATCCTAGGGCCCAGATCTGATTCCTTTACCATTTTTAGAGGAACCAATGGTTAAAATAAATTTATAATTAAAGGACTTTAATTTTCTGAGCAGTAGGGTTTTGTTTGTGTTTATGCTGCAAACAAAGTTGAGCTGCAGAAGCTTTGCACACAATTCAGCAAATGTCTATCAGCCTGGAATTCTGTTTGTAAGATTTTCTGCCATCTGAGGTGATCTGGCGTCTATGACAAAGGCCAATTCCCATCTGCTACTCATGTATTCATAGAATGTGTTTGCCCAGAAACCAGGAACAGGGGGGAAAGGAAAGATTGTATTTCTGTTTTGTGCAAATATTAACATACCTCAGAGCACAAGGGAGTCTGTACGGGATCATATGAAATGAAGCTAAATAAAAACCAACCTGGGGCACCGTTTACCAACTTCACTTTTAAATGTCAGCTATGCCAGACGCGTGTGTGGGTTTTCTTATTTGATACTTTGATGTGCTTTTGACGGTGAAGCCCACACCTCTGGAGTTCTGCAGATCTGTAGATGTAGAAAGACTGTAGGACGTGGCATGGGGTGGTGTGTGCATTGGCTGTGCCGCTGGTCTGAAATTGAGCTGCGTGTTTGCAATGGAGAAGGCTGGATTAACTTTGAATGTTGGTGCTGAAGTACAGGGCACAGGCTCTGCTCATCATGGTACCACAGAGATCATCTCCCCACATCTGACAGGTGCCAGTAATGCTGTGGAGACCTTGCAAGAGGGTGCCACAAAGGCTGGTCCTGGCCATGTGCCCTGGGCTAAAAGTGGAGCATAGAATAGGATACTGAAGAGTGAACCAGGAGTGACAGCTCAACACTGAAGGCCAGGGACAATGTGGGTTAACCTGGCATTAGAACTCAACACTGAAGGCCAGGGACAATGTGGGTTAACCTGGCATTAGAACTCAACACTGAAGGCCAGGGATAATGTGGGTTAACCTGGCATTAGAACTCAACACTGAAGGTCAGGCATAATGCAGGTTAACCTGGCATTAGAACTCAACACTGAAGGCCAGGGACAATGTGGGTCGACCTGGCATTAGAACTCAACACTGAAGGCCAGGGACAATGCGGGTTAACCTGGCATTAGAACTCAACACTGAAGGCCAGGGATAATGCAGGTTAACCTGGCATTAGAACTCAACACTGAAGGCCAGGGATAATGCGGGTTAACCTGGCATTAGAACTCAACACTGAAGGCCAGGGGACAATATGGGCTAACCTGGCATTAGAGCTATCTTTTTACCCTACCTGGGGTTTGTTTGTCCTGAAAATCAGGGAATATCACTATCTAAAATCTATCTGTGATGCTTTAGAACTACATTTTCACGCGACTTAGTGATCTGTACTTGGATAAAATAACCAGATTATCTTGCTTCTAGTGAAATATGCTTGCCAAAGTAAAATTTTGTTGTGTGTGTTGTGTGTGGGGAAGGCTGGGGTAAGGTCTGTCCCCTAGTTCTAATTTAAGTCTTTCCTAAGTCCAAGACTTGGTCCTGGGTCTCTCACATCTCTCCCTCCCTGCTGAGCATTCTCCTCGTTCAGGGATAAGTCAGCTAAGTGTTGCCGCTGTGGTATCAGAAATGATCGAAGAATTACAGCGCAGCCTCTTGTTCTAAGATCATACGTTTGAAATGTATAATATTCTGACTTGAAAGAGCCACCATTCTAGTCACACGAGACATCCAGCCTTTAAAATACAGATGTTATCTCTTTCATTTATGTTCCTCTTGGGCTCCTCTTACCCACTAATTCAACAGATTTGTAAAACGCCAGCCATGCCACTTTCAGGAGATGAAAGCTGACTGAGTCGCCCAGGACGCTTAGAAAGAGGCTCTGCTGATGGGAGCATTTGATCCTCCAGGTCCTCTGTGCGCTGTCCGTGAGGAAGTTTGTTCGTGTCCACCGTGTTTAGCATACTGAAAATAATTTCGATTGAAATATTATTAGAAATTATCTTAGGGTTTCTTAGCGATTATTTTCCTTGAAAATAATCTATGTGTACAAGTGTGCAGGCCTGAGTTCTTAACACTCACATAAAAATCTAGGTGTGCCCCAGTAATCACAGTACTGGGGGACAGGAGACAGGTGGACCCCAGGGCCAGGGCCCAGCCAGCCTAGCTGAAATGGTGAACTCCAGCTTCAGTGAGAAACCCTGCCTCCCTCTCAGAAAAAATATGCTAGAGAGTCTCTCTCTCTCTCTCTCTCTCTCTCTCTCTCTCTCTCTCACACACACACACACACACACACACACATAAATAATCAAGCTAATAAATCTAATAAATTAGTTTAATGAAGGAAATGTTATATACAAAGACCAGATGTCCTTGAACATTGCTTTAGTTTTTGATTATAGTCCTTTAAACAATCAAATAAAACATCATAACATTAAACAATTTAAGGTAGATAAGACCAAATTTAATCATCCTTTCACCTACTCATCTTTCTCCTCTCATGAAGTTTCACTTCTGGAAGAGGGAATGTTACCTGCTCTTTTGCTTTGTTCAAACCAAAGTAGGTTTCCGGAAGCTTCTGTCATTGTGTAGCCATGACTTATTCTCCTCCGTACTTTCTTTCTCTGTAGTGTGTTCATGTTTGCACGTGTGTGTGTGTGTGTGTGTGTGTGTGAGAGAGAGAGAGCCTGTGGAAGCCAGAGGGCGCTGCTGGGTGTCTTTCTCTATTGCTCTCTGTCCTAGCTATTGAGACAGAGTCTCTCACTAGACCTGGAGCTCCTGAATTTAGCTAGATTGGCTGGCTATCGATCTCTCAGGGCTGTCCTCTCTTTTTTAGTGCTGGGGCTATAGGCATGTGACATCACACCCAGTTTTTTTTTTATTTTGTTTTGTTTCATTTTGGTCTGGGTACTGAGAACTCAACTCAGGTCTTCTTGCTTATGTGGTAAAAATTTATTGATTGGGCCATATCCCCAGCCCCTAGTATGGATCTGCTCCTGCTTTCATGGAGTTCACTGTCCCAGGCCCACTCCAGCCCAGGTCACTGGCACAACCTGTCTCATCACAACGATGTCTCCTCTGCTTTGTCTACAATCTCCTTATGTGTAGTGTGTGGATTTATGCTTGTGCTTTAAGATGTCCTTATTTTTTATGATAGCATTTTTATCTTCACGTGATTTTCTAAAATAATCAAATTGCAGTTTATAAGAGCTAGGATTGTACTTGCTTTTCCTTTTTCTTGATAGTCTAGGCATGCTTCACTCCCATCCTGTGCTTGTGTATGCCACACCTGCACATAACCACACACATTTGCATGCACACACATGCACATAATTCATACACATGCATGCACAGACATGCACATAACTGCATACATGTGCATGCACACACACATAACCACACAGACATGTATGCACACATGCACATAACTCCATACACATGCATGTACACACACATAACTGCATACATGTGTATGCACAGGCATGCACATAACTGCATACATGTGCATGCACACACAACCACACATGTGTATGCACACACATGTGCATGTACACACATGCACATAACTGCATATACATGCATGCACATACATGCCTATAACTGCACACATATGCATACACACATAATGATATTTTATTTATGTTTTAATAGATAAAGCTTTCCTGAATATCAGAGTGCAAAACTAAGCCACTAGAGGTCAGGTAATGGTGACACACACCTTTAATCCTAGGATTTGGGAGACAGAGGCAGATGGATCTCTGTGAGTTCAAGGCTACCGTGGGCTACACAAGATCAGTGCAAAAACAGATCCAGGTGGTGGTGGCTCACACCTTTAATCCCAGTACTAGGGGGTCACATGCCTTTAATTCCAGCACTAGAGGGCAATATAAGATGCAGGGAGACAGAGGCTCAGAGCTCAATCTGCAGTCGCCCAGCCTTTGTAGAGGTAAGACTTTTCTAGTGGCTTGGCTGTTTTGCTTTTCTGATCTTCAGTTTGAACTCCATTATCTGTCTCTGGATTTTTATTATTCATGCTGCACACACATGCACATAATCGCACACTCACACATTCACACACACGCATGTAACTACACACATGTACATAACTGCACATACATGCACATAACTGCAACTCACAAATGCACACACATGCATGTAACTACACACATGTACATAACTGCACACACATGCACATAACTGCACAATGCACATAGCTGCACACATGTATACACACATTCACATAACTGCACACATGCACATAACCACACACATGTACACACACATATATGCATATAACTGCAAACATATGCATACACATATACACATAACTACACACACATACTCACACATGCACATAATTGTATCGCTATGTGCGCAGGCACACACACACATACACATGTACATAATCTTCTCACTAGAGTAGCAAAAGACAGATGTATTTTAAACCACCATTGAAAACACCTGCTGGGAGTTCTTATGACGCCCTGAGAAGGAAGGACCCCCGTCTAGGGACGGCTCAGAAAATACAAGTACTTCACAGACATACTGCAAAATGTAAGGAGAGCACGGGATAGGAACTGGACCTCGTGTGTGTTTGGTGGAAGGAGAACATGGAATAGGAACTGGACCTCATGTGTGTTTGGTGGAAGGAGAACACAGGATAGGAACTGGACCTCGTGTGTGTTTGGTGGAAGGAGAGCATGGGACAGGAACTGGACCTCGTGTGTGTTTGGTGGCAGTGTTTTTTTAATGGGCATCAGAACCATTATTGAACAAAATTAAGTATAAATGTCTTACGGACTTTCTGAGTTGTTATTTAGCTGCTATTCCGGTGTCTAATGCTGAAATGGCAGAGACTGGTATTGTTTGTGATATGTTTTGTGTCTAATGACCAAAAACTATGTGACTATCTCAATATGCAGCCTATGATGACTGCATTGGTATATACAATGACTTCATTTAGATTTCAAATTCCATTCCCTTGAAAATGAGCATCAAGGACTATATAAACGATTGAATTTAAAATATGAAATTATTCAACTGGAAGTTCCAACAACTTGGTCTTTCTCTGTTATTGGTACAAGGTCCAGAATAAACTGTTTTAGGGAAATAAGCAGAAGTTTGACTTAGGTTGAATTCTTCAGCTTTCCTAGATTAATCTTTTAAAATACATAAATACTTCATAATAGAGTAAACCACACATTCTTTGCATAACCCATTTGGGTAAACTGAAAATTCTTAGAAGAAAACATAGTTTTAGTATGTGTGGTATATGAACATGGAGGGGGCATACATGCATTCTTACACATTGGTGTGGCAGCCACATATCAATGTCATATGTCTCTTGATTCTTTGTTGGGACCATTTGGAGTCCTGGCCTCCAGCTGCTCTTCCCTGCTAGCGATCTTTACTTTCCTTCTGATTTGAGTTACTAAAGGCTGTGCCAAAGTTGTTTACCAGCTCTTCTTCATGAGCACGTGTTGCCTTGCCTTGAGGGTCAGAGGATAAGGTTTTCACCTGTTGGCCCACCTGACTGTTGGGTATACAAGCCTCCGTGGTTCTATTGAATAAAGGGCTTCTTACCAGTGACTAGAGGTCTGTTTCTCTGTGTGTGTGTCATTGTATGCCCGAAGCTCACGAACTGTACAGTCGCGCATAGAGCGCAGACAGACGTTGTGTGCTCTGCAATTCTTTATGTTGTTTTTTCAGGCAGAGTATCTCACTAAACCTGGCACTCACTGATTTGGCTAGACCACTGTGTAGTGAGCTCATGGGGTTTTCATGTGTCCATCTCCCCAGTGCAGAGACTACAGACACATGCCTGCCACATCCGGCTTTTGTCATGGGTGCTGGGGATTCAAACTTGGGACCTTATGGTGTAGCAGGGACTTTGCACACTCAGCCATCGATCTGGTTCCCATAATGGCTGCTTAAGTTCCCTCTCTGGGCTTTGTGGGACATTTGGTAATTGGTCTTTCTCAGCATCCATCCCTAGATCTTCACCAACCCCGCATCAGACAAAGGTCTGATCTCCAAAATATATGAAGAACTCAAGAAACTGGACATGAAAATTCTAATTAACCCAATTAAAAATGGGGTACTGAACTGAACAGAGAATTCTCAACAGAAGTTCAAATGGCCAAAAGACACTTAAGGTCATGCTCAACCTCCTTAGCAATCAGGGAAATGCAAATCAAAACAACTTTGAGATACCATCTTACACCTGTCAGAATAGCTAAAATCAAAAATACCAATGATAGCCTATGCTGGAGAGGATGTGGAATAAGGGGAACACTCATCCATTGTTGGTGGGAATGCAAACTTGTGCAACCACTTTGGAAATCAGTGTGGCGGTTTCTCAGGAAACTGTGAGTCAACCTACCTCAGGACCCAGCAATTCCACTCTTGGGAATATACCCACGAGATTCCCAATCATACTACAAAAGCATTTGTTCAACTATGTTCATAGCAGCACTATTTGTAATAGCCAGAACCTGGAAACAACCTAGGTGCCCCTCAATAGAAGAATGGATAAAGAAGGTGTCACACATATACACTTTAGAGTACTACTCAGCGGTAAAAAACAAAGACGTCTTGAATTTTGCAAAGTGTTTTATACAGAAATCCTGTTTCCTACTTGTGTGGTTTAAGTTACAGTTGGCCTCTCATCCAAGTACGAACAAGCCCTGCTCACTCCTGTGACCAGAAATGATCCAGCACACTCAAGGTGGTTTACACTACTAACAGCAGGGCAGTGAGATGACTCTGTGGGTAGAGGTGACTGCCACCAAGTCTAACGATCTGAGTTCAAGCCCCACGCCTCACACGGTGGAAGGAGGAAACTGACTCTAAGTTTCCTCTGACCTTCCCTTGTTATTGTACCCCTGTTGCTCCTCCAAAATCTTCTGAACTAATTTAAAATCTAATTAGATTTCTAATGACCGAGTTCAGATTTTCAATGACAATGACTAAGTAGCTCTCTAATCCCAGCTCTCCCGAGGACTCATCCCTAATGGCTTTATCCCTCACAATTTGAGAGTGTTATTTCCATGAAGCTGAGAAGTCACCCTGTGTTCATCTTAGTATCTGAGGTTATTTATATTTCTAAGGGGTGCAAAATCAATACATGAATCTGTATTTTAAAATTGCTCTTAATTTGTCAATATGAGAAATTAGTATTCAATTTAAAAGGCACAAAAAGATAGATTAAAAATAGTTCTCTTGGGTCTGGAGAGATGGCTCAGCAGTTAAAGAGAACTGGCTGCTCTTCCAGAGGTTCAGAGATCTGTTCCCAGTAACCACATTGTGGTTCACGGCCATCTGATGGCCTTTTCTGTCATAATTCTTCCTTACTATTTCAGTTTCCCTCCTTGAGAAAGCCACTAACTCCATCTGTTTGTGTAGTCTATATGTAATCACTTAAGATGTGTTTTTTCCATTTAATAGACACCTCATTGTAAATATAAAATTGCTTTACAAATAAAGCTGTTTCATTGCCAACCTAATCTTCCAAACTGAATCCTATCTCTCAGTGTGAAAACACTCTGATGTCCACCAGGGTTTCTGGTGTTCCTTAGCATTGTGATAGCTCCTCCGGGTGTGATAATGCTCAGAAGTACATTGCTGTTTCAATATAATTTTTTGCTCTCCTACTCTGTGTGTCTATAGAGTGCTAATCTACTCCAAATATGTAGGCATTCCTTTCTCTTTTGTGTCCGTATGTGTGCGTGCAAGGTGTATGTAGGTGGCCTTGCACCTTTGCGTGCACATCAGCTGGTGAGGGTGTCCCACTCCATCGCCTGCATCATTACTCTCTAGAGGACCTCCCCTGGAGCTGGGCTGGTGGGCAGGAGCCCGCCAGTGGTCCTGTCTGTGGCTGTCACAGTACTGAGGTGGCAGCTGTGCACATTCAGCCATGCAGGACTTTCCATTTAGGTGCTGGTGCAGCGAGCCAACCCAGCTCCACTACTTCAACAATAGCACTTTAAACAGATGAAAATTCTCCATAGCAGGTACTGATAACTTTGGAGAAAGATCCAGGCTGTCCAAGGCTATCTCACTCCTTGCTTGTGTTGGACTTTTGGTCCGTAGTGCTAGTTGTAAGATGAGTAATGTCTAGGGTCTGCCTTGCACCCTGATTTCCTTTTCTTTCCTTTTTTTTTGAGACATTTACCATTATGTACCCCAGACTATATTCAAACTTGTGGAAATCCTTTTGCCTCTGCCTCCAAACTGCTGGGATTACAGATGTGTGACCCACCGTGTTCAATCTGGCTTTCACTATAACATCAGTTTACAAAGTTATTTCCAACTACTTGGAATGTAGTTCAAAACTTATAAAAATGATGAATCGTACCTGAAGACCAACTATATCTAATCCTACTCCGTTTTAAACAAAAGACATACTTATAGAAGCATCACTTGAGCTCTATGTAAAAGAATAGGCTTTATTTCCCTTGACAAATAGAAAATATAAATCATGGCCAGCTAAAGCTGTTTTCTCAAGATAGTAGAAACTCAAATGCTAGGAAAATAGAGTAGAAAATTAATCATGGAGAATACAGAAGGCTTTAAGACACAATTATTCAGAACTAACTAGAACAGATACAGCACCCAGCAATCTTATTTGACCTGTGTGACATTGCCAATGCCATCCTAGTTCCATAGGAGTTTGAGTTATTTGTTATATTTTATTTTCAACAACAGCTTCAAGTTCATTTACATATTACCCCTACAAAGTAAGTACTCTTCTCTCAATAGGGTGCTGGCACTCCTTTGGAAGGCAAATGGGGCCTTTGATACAAAATGTTGCAATTTGAAAGCCAGTTGCTCTCAAATACTTGAAAATGCACATTGACATAATAAATGGCCTCCCCAATTAAGTCCCTGATTTTAATAAGTGAAATTCTTCCAAATATTCTAGAACTTTTCCAGTCATTTTAAGAATTTGTTCCAAACCTTTTCAGACGTGTCCGTAGCACACACTGCTCTATCTCGGCCCCACTTCCTTCCTTACCTGCCCACTCTCCACACTGCACAAATCGCTCTTCTGCATCCATGTCTGTCTGGTTTGTACTGTGATCGTGAGTTTCCCATGGTTGTCTGTGTAACCAGGAGTTTAACCAGGGCCATCTGTATGGCCAGGAGTTTAACTAGGGTTATTCTGTGTGACCAGGAGTTTAACCAGAACCATCTGTGTGACAAGGAATTTAACTAGGACCATTTGTGTGACCAGGCTTTTAACCAGGGTCCTCTATGTGACCAGGAGTTTAACCAGGGCCCTCTATGTGACTGGGAGTTTAACAAGGGCCATCTATGTGACCAGGAGTTTAACCAGGACCATCTGTGTGACCAGGAGTTTAGCCAGGGCCATCTGTGTGACTAGGATTTTAGCCAGGTCCCTCTATGTGACCAGGAGTTTAACCAGGGCCATCTGTGTGACCAGGAGTTGGGAGCTGTGCATTGGAGCTGGTAGTCTAAGCAGTGGTTGCACAGTCTCCCTACCCAAGCATCTCTCAGTAGCAGTAGCTCAGTGGTAAAGGTAGCACCCGGTGAGCCCCTCTGTCTTTCATGACTGATTGTTGATAAGACCTGTCTTCTTGCGTGGGTTCAATGTATGAAAACTCAGGATATTTCTCTTTCTCTCTCTCTCTCTCTCTCTCTCTCTCTCTCTCTCTCTCTCTCACACACACACACACACACACACACACACACACACACACGTACAAGTGATGGGAAGCAGCCTACTGTAACAGAGTATCAGTGATTAGGCAGTGTTTCTAGTAAGCAAGAAACAGGGGTACACAGATTCAGTCTTCACACAGTAAGGAGGCCTGGGAGCTCGCTCCCCTCCCAAAACCGCCAGAGTTTCTATCAGTCATGGAAAGTAGAGAGAGAGAGAAAGTACTTCAAACTTGCGTTTGCAGTTACTTTGTCTGTTACAGAAACAATTTCAGGAAGGAGAGGCTTAATAGGCCTACAGAGGGCACAGCCCATGGTGATAGGAGAGTCATGAGGGCTGGAGTGGCCTAGTCCAAGAGAGCACAGGGCTTGTTTATATTAGGCCCCCACCAGGAAGCAAAGGTGGATGTTACCTTCAAGGCTTACCCTAAGCTTCCCACGTCTGTCAGCTACACTGCAGTCCCAGAGGCTCCACAACCTCCCCCAAGGGGGGGGGTGACATGTGCCACTCACACCACATTCTAGAATTGGTGATGCAGATCTTGGTGAAGCTTAGGCGTTACTCATATGCAATCCACCTTGAGTTGTAAGACAGGATCTCTCATTGGCTTAGAACTTGCTGTCCAGGAAGCCTGGGAGACTTCCCTGCCTCCGCCCTGCCACCCCATACCTAGATTACAAGCACAGGCTAGCACGCCTGGTCCTCCAGAACATGCACTATTTTCATGGCCGACACGTTATCGACCAGCTGTTACCTCAACCCCGGAGCTGACATTTGTGTTGAGAGCATGTGGGGTAAGAGACAAGTTGGTGGCATCCTTCCGTCCGATGTCGTTCCTGCGTGGCAGAGGCACAGAGAGGCAGCCCTTCCATGCTGGTTATAGATGCAGCCTCGCTGGAGTCACTGACTGGGGGGGAGGGGGCAGCTCCTCAGCTGACTCGTTAGGCACTGACAGGTGATCTGTCAGAGAAGAATGAGTCTCGGAGCTTCCGTGCTTGCGCTAATGCTTCTTATTAATGACCGTTCAGGGTGGATGATATTGAACTTCCACCTGCCACAAAGAAAGAAACCTAAAAAAAAAATGAATCAGTTTCAGGATGAGGATAGAAAGCTGTCCCCAGACGGGAAGCTGAGTGACAGCCGTTGGAAAATGAAAGCAGCCTGCAGCTGGGATGTGCGCTGGGCAAATAAAGCTCCGTTGCCACCTGGGACTTGGTTTGGTTGGTGATTTTCCCTTTACTGGTGGCGTGTGTGAACTTGACCCAAACAACTCTCTGTGGGCAACTTACTCGCTGTGTGGACTCAGAAGAAAAGGAAATCTAATCCAAACTTCTAAACACAGAACCTGAATGGTCAACAGAGTCTACTTATCACTGATCCACCAGTCAGAATGTGTGTGCCTGTGTGTGTGCATGTGTGTGTCTGTGTGTGTGCATGTGTGTGTGGGGTGCATGCGTGTACATGTGTGTGTGGATGCATGTGTATGCTCATGTGTATGTATGTGCGTGTGTGCCTGTATATGTATGTGGGTGTACATGTGTGTGCATGCATGTACGTGTGTGTGGATGCATGCATGTGTGTTCATGTTTATGTATGTGCGTTTATGTATGCGTGTGCCTATGTATGTATGCGTGTGTCTCTGTGTGTGCATGTGTGTGTAAATACATGCATGTACGTGTATGTATGCATGCATGTGTGTATGCATGTGTGTTCATGTGTATGCATGTGTGTTTGTGCATGTGTGTGCATATGTATGTGCATGTGTGTGTGTGTAGCTAATCCGGTCTTCTGCTGAGTACTGCTTCAGAGGCCTCCATGTTTGGGGTCAGAGTTCAGCACTCTTTTTCTATAAGGTTCAGGATATAAAGATTTTTGATTTTGTAGGTTGGGTGACTTCTCATACAACCATCAAAATCGACCATTTTAACACAAAATTGACCACAGACTATGAGCATGTAAATGAATATTTGTTTTTAAAAAATTCTTACTTATGGATACTAAAATTTGAATTTTGTCTGTTTTTTATGTCACAAATGTGATACTGTGATTTGGCTTTTTTGTTGTTGTTGTTGTTGTTAGACAAGATCTTTCTACATAGCCCAGGCTAGCCTCAAACTCATAATTTCCTGCTTCTGCTCCTCCAGGGCTATGATTTACAGGTGTTTACTTCCATGCCAGGCTCTATCTGGGTTTTTAAAAACTACATAAGGATGGGAAACCCAGTAGAAGGAGGCAGAGGTTCAAGAATCCAAGGCAAATTCCAGACCAACTGGGGCTACATAGTGACACCCTTTCTCAAAACGGATGAATAAAGTAAAAGTCACGCACAGCTCAGTGACTGTACATGAGTAAGGGAACACCAGCTCTGCTGGTGGAAAACAGTGCCCCTCTCCCTCCACTCTGGTCTGTGTTATGGTGGGAGAGTAGACATGAGGTGCACAGTCCACAGGTCTGGAGTCTCGTCCCGTCAAACGCTTCAGGAAAGGTCACACATCGAGCTGGTTAGAGAATGAGATTTTATTACTGGGGTAGCTCAAGCTCAGACACTTTGGGGGAATAAATGAGTGTTCTTGGTGGGCTCCCCAGCCCCATAGGTGGAAGCAAACTGCATTGTGCCCAATGGGGCATGCAGTTACCCAGGAACAGAAAGCTCTGACTGTGGACGATGGACAATAAACTGGACACACGTGAGTGAGCAAGTTTGTCAACGGAAGCATGTTGAGAAGGAACTGGGGAAGACGGGCCTGGAAAGAGGATGTGGGGCTCAACAAGGAGCGGACCTGCAAGTTAGCATGAAATGACATGCAGGAAGTGAGGTGGTGGCCTGGCTCTGTGTGAGAGAAAATGATGTCGTGTGTCCCGATGGCGTTTGATTACAGAACAGTTTGGCAGAGGCAGAGACTGCTTGCAGGAGCCCAATTAAGAGACCAGGGCAATGGTTTGAAGAGAGGATAAGAGAACCTCGATGCACACCAGGCAACAAAACCAGCAAGTGGTAGGTGGGTGAAGGCCAGATCAAAGAGGAAGTATTGCCGGTTGAATGTAAAAGCTGCTGAGAAAATGGGAAATCACAGGAAGCTCCCAATGCTTTAAGTTCAGGTGACCATGCTTGTGTCATAGTCATAGTTTAGAGACATAAGGGAGGGAAATTTGTAAGCACGTATGTAATTGGGATCCCATTCTTATGTTTGGAATTTAGATACAAGGGAACAAAGTACTTTGCTAATTTATCTTGACAATGCTTTCATGTCGGAAATCCTTAGTCTGAATAGTGTTTTAAGAGTCTTTGTTTTGGGAAAATGTGACTTTGATAGGAGGGAAGTAATGAAGAGAGTTGGGCCTATTTCTCCGTCAGTTTTCACTCAAGGACCCCATGGGACGCAACCCACTTCTTAATTTCTCCAGTGGATCTTAGCATTTGCCGTAACCGGGAAAAGGAGCCCACCTGAGGAAAAGGTACCCAGGACTGCCCTCCAGCTCAGATATGGCTCAGAATCACTCAGACAGAGATTCTACAAACCACTTATTTCAATATTTGTCTTGGGAGTTACTTTTTTTTAATTATCCAAATGAAATACTTGATCTAAAACCCACCCCACTTCCTGTAGAGCACAGGCATGGTGGTTGCCGCCCTGAGCTCAAAAGTCAGAAACAAAGATAAGCCTCAAAGCTTGTAGAGGCAGAAGCGGCTGCTGTATTCCTTGACCCAAACCATTTTACACAAGCTGTATTTTATATTATGTTCAAAAAAAAATTCCAAGAAACTTTCTAAGCTCTGTATTTTTTCCCTGAAGAGAATATGGGGGAAGAGGCAGGAGTAAGTGAGTAATGGAATAGTAGGCGATTATAGAAAAGGCTGTGATCACCTGGAAGTACATACATGAGCACACACAGACACACACGGATATACAAGCAGACACACAGATACAAATACATACAAAGATGCCCTCACATCTCACCTGCGCTAAAGCGTGAGTGTACCCACATGCCTCCAAATCAAAGTATTCTGTTTTGAAAATTCTCTTGCACAACTTTTAATCCTATCACATAAGCTGTTGGTGTTTTATATTCTTTTTTCTAAGCAATATCTGCCATACAACCAAGACTGCCTCGAGATCATGGTTCCCCTGCCTCATCTTCCTGAGGGCTGGGATTACAAGTCTCACAATGACTGCCTAGATGGTTTTTTTTTTTTAATAGATTTTTTTTTATAATAGATTCGTAATTGTTTCCAACTAAGAAGCAGCAGAGTTGCTCACTTTAATGATAGCTCTAACTTTTAAGCCATTGATAGTGGAACACAACATCATACTGGAAATAGGGAACACTTTATTTTGAAGACCTTGGGTGTCGGGGCTGGGGAGATAGTTCAGTAGTCAAGAACACTGGATGAACCTTCAGAGGACTGGGGTCTGAGTCTCCGTATCCACATGGCACAACCATTTATGATTATGGAAAGAAAACGTCTACTTGATGGTGTTTTATATTCTTTTTTCTAAGCAATATCTGCCATACAACCAAGACTGCCTCGAGATCATGGTTCCCCTGCCTCATCTTCCTGAGGGCTGGGATTACAAGTCTCACAATGACTGCCTAGATGGCGTATGCTAATCCCTAGAAATGTTTCTCACATGAACCAAGAGAGAATAAACACTAGAGCTCAAAGCGAGTTCTTGTCATGGTGATTTGACTCCCCCACTTGGCCTTAGTCTCTGACTGAACGAACTGCCTTTCAGAACTGTTTGCTGGAGGTGGCTTATAGCTGTTATCTTTCTTTCCCTACGTTTTGTATGGTGAAGAAGTCACTCAGGATGCCTTTTAATTCTCCTTCCTTTCTGTTCTCAGGAGTTGTACAGACGTTCTGTGCTGCATGATCTTCATACTGTTTGTTGTGGGCTACATTCTGTTAGGACTCCTGGGTGAGTAACCACAGGTATAAACAATACTAACCATTTGTTAGTGGATCAACAACGCCAGTATCTCATTTTAAACATGAGTTGTTTTCTTCTTGTTATTGACGTTGTCTTCTCTGGACTTGTTTGGTAGTGATACAGGACAAAATTGGCACGGCGCAGAGTGGCCAAGTGGAAGCTAAGACAGCAGCAAAGAGAAAAGACAGGTTTCTAGTTCCTTCTTTAGTAATTTCTACCTTTTAAATTCCAACGAAGAGCTCATTATACCAGGGCTGCTGCTGGCTGTAGGAACTGTTACCTAGGGCCGTTGGGCAGTTTTTAAACGTGTTGATTCATAAGCTAGACAGGGTAAGGGCAATGATTATCAATTTCACCAGCTAGTTCATTCTTTAAATTGAACCCTGTTCTCTTTACCTACCAAGAAAGAGGCACTCTTGTTTGCTGTTAGGTTAAAGATTTTTCTAGAACACAGAAACAAATAAGACAAACACATGATTGTTTTAAAGAAAATAGCACAAAAAGAAAACAAAAAAAATCATTGTGCATTTTCCTGTAAAAAGACCTTATAATTGTAGTCAGTACAGTAGACAGTTCCACCAGGAGATGTCATCCTGTATCCCAGGAACTGACTTAAGAAGATCTGATTTGCCTCTCTAAGGGTAAGAGCCATTTCCATCAGATCTCAGCAGCAATAACTATTGACCTGTGGTTACCATGGAGAGAAACCTGCACCATGTTACAGAACACTTTCTTTTTACCCTCTAGTAAGAGATGTGTGAGAAGGGAAATTAAAAGTAACTCCCCAACTTAATCTCTGTATCACCATACAAAAACATAAAATTTAGGACAGGAAAAGAAAAATTTAACAAGCATTAACACAGAAATAAATAATATGCCTTTATAAGGGCTCAAAGAATGTCCCTCTTGTTCTTAAATATTTAACTTTGTAACATCTAAGCATTACTGTAGATTGAATACAACCTCTAGGTTGATTAAATATTTAACTTCGTAATATCTATGCATTACTGTAGATTGAATACAATCTCTTGGTTGAATATTATCAAGTGTTTTATAACTTCAGGACACATTATTCCTAGTTTACATAAATATTGGTTATTTTTGCTACTGTCATAGAATTGAAATGTGTTGTGTAAGATGAGGAGAATTTGGAACTAGGCAGGTCTAGATTCTCATACTCTTTTGTGGGGTACAGGTAACTGTTTAACCAGCTCGCTCACCTGGGAAGAATAGAAACACTCCCTGAATTTCCAGTTATGAGGGATGAACTGCAATGCCCAACCATGTGGGCAGTGCCGGCAAGAGTACTAGACAGTGCATAAATAATTTAGCTCTTTGAAATTGCAATAAATTTGTTTTAAGCATGATTTACAATGTTGTTTCTGTTGCAACCCATAATTTGGGTTATTAAAGTTTGAGTGTACACAGGAACTCCCCAAGGGGCTTCTGCTGTGAGCGGAATCCTTCCACACAAGGTCTAACTCAACACTGGTTGAGTCTCTCTGTAGGGTAGGTGTCTGTTCTTATAGGGATTGTCAAAGTCACAGCTGGTCCTGGCAGGGTCAGTGGGGGAGCGCCCAGCCACCTCTGTCCATGGCAGGATCATAACAAGAATTTCACCTTTTTGTTCAAGATCTCCAGATTTGATTTGTAAGTGTTTTGATTCATATAGGAAATTGGGGAACAGGTTTTCCTCAATCAAAGTCAATATTCAATATCAAATTAATTCAGCATTTCTCCCAAATTAATCCTGATACCACTGCTAGAAACAAAGGACTCAAGAAATTCTCTAAATATCCACATACTTACTCTATCCCTCAGCTATAGCTGGCTTTGCTGGTTTGAGTTCAAGATATTGTCTTAACTCCTGGCTATATCCAATGGAGGTTGGAAGAGGACCGCAGGGGTCGTCGGCAGGGGCAATGTTAAGAATGTTAACAATGGCTGTAGCACCGAAGAATGAATGGGTTCCCTTGAGAGGTCGTTTTCACTGTGATGATATTTGCACTGTGGAGCCTGGCCATCTCCATTAGATCAGGACCTTCACGGATTAGTCATTTATCTGTGATCTCTCCGTGAGTGTCACCATGCCTATTAGTTATGTTTCTGTCGCTGCTATAAAGTACTACATTCAAGACAGAAGAAGAATTTTATTTGGCTTGTGATTCCGTGGAAGTGAGGCCTGGCAGCAGGAAGCTGGGCACCCACATCTCTTAGCGCGAACCCTAAGCAGAGAGAGAAAACCAGAAGTGGCATGAGACTTAACTCTCAGTGCCGTCCCCAGGGATTTGCTTCTTCCAGCAATAGCACACTTCCTAAGCCTCCCAAATAGCATCGTCATCTTGGGGACCAAGCGTTCAAAGACCCGAGACCATGGGCAGCATTTCTCATTCCTTCACACCATGGAGTAGCCATTTCTGTTTCTCACCAGAAACCAACCAGGCAGACCTCATTCTAAAATGGAATATTAGTTTAAGATATGTTACATTCACTTATGCTATGGAATATTTTTTTAATGATGCAAAGATGTGTTGCATGTATATAACTCTGTAAAGCTGTGTTACTTTGCCTGCCTAAAACACCTGATTGGTCTAATAAAGAGCAGAACAGACAATAGCTAGGCAAGAGAGGGAAAGGAGGGGCTGCCAGGCAGAGAGAATAAGTAGGAGGAGAAAGAGAGAAGAAGGGGAGCAGGAAGAGAAAGAGAGGAGGATGCTTGGGGCAGCCACCCAGTCACACAGCCAGCCATGCAGTAAGAGGTAAAGAAAGGTATAGAGAAAGGCAAACGCCCAGAGGCAAAAGGTAGATGGGATAGTTTAAGAAAAGCTGGCTAGAAATTAGCCAAGTTACGCTGGGCATTCATAAGAAAGAATAAGTCTCTGTGTGTTTATTTGGGGGCTGGGTGATGTGAGTCTTCAAAGAGTAAGAGTTAAAAATAAACAAAAACAAAAAAACCCCACTAGCCTGTTCTCTGCTCCATGTGGAGTGTGAGCACAGGGTGGTGCTTGCGCGTGAGCAAGGCACTTAGCATTCCGCTGACAGAATCTTTGACTGAGTGGATAGAGTGGAGCCTGGCTAGAAGGGAATCCAATCTTGCTGAATGATCACGTGAACATTTAGGATAGTAACTCCCTTTGTGCTCCTTCACAGGTGGTTGCTGGTCAATTACTGCACTAACTAGAAAAAAGAATAGGAATTCTTGTTATGCAAATTGCTTTCTGTAAACCTTGGACTAACATTATATACATAAAAATTGTGACATTCAACAATCTTAACATTCAACAAATTTTCATTTTGTTTCTCTCTCTAAGCATTAGTCCACGGTTACATTTCCTTATGAAATACCGCAGACTGGGTTTTGGGTTTTTAATGTTTTCCTGGAGTAATTACCCTTATTAGCTGAGATGGGAAGTTAATAGGGACATTCGTGCAGGCGAGCCCAGAACTCTGTCCTCCTGCTGTGAGAAACCCAAGAGTCATGAAAAAGCTTCCAGGATGGGGTGAGGGGGTCTGGACAGCAGTCTGAACTGGACAAACTGGGTTAATTATTCCTGTTGAAATGCTGACTTCCTATCTGAGAGACCCCAAGTAAAAGGCAAACTTTCCCCTAAATCTCCATCTCCTCAGATTATGAGGAAATGTGTGCCTGAAGGAAAAACAGTAGAGAATCAGATAGAGCCTGGAATCAGGAAATAGGAGCCTTAGCAAGAACTGAAGGGTAGCATTGTCTCTGTGGCATTACCTTGGGGTATTTGTGTCTGTTTTGGCCAGGAGACCTAGCTGAGAAGCTGGATCTGTCCTGATGTGAAGTCGCAGGGAATTTGTCAGGTTCTCCCTTTCATCTCTTAGATCAAATTGGTCTTTTCCCATCAAGGGTACAAGGAATGGAGAAAGCCCCGATCCCTAAGCAAGGTCACTCACTCATGTGACCTTTCCAGGAATAAAGATAATTCTAGGATGATTTTTGGTTATGTCTGTAGAGAAATGCAGGGGCTGTTTTATTCAAGTTAAGTATAATTAAACATCATAAATTTTTAGATTTGAAAATATACAATTGACAAAATATTATAGGTATTTGAGATGTACAACATGAAGGCATTTTTAAACTGGAGATTGAACCCAGAACTTTATACACCACAAAAAGCATTCTTTCAACTGCGCTATTGCCCCAGCCTGACATTTTGCTGTTAGTATGTCTTGTATAATTATTATCATAGTTAAGCTTATTAGCATCCATTCCTCGGCATAATTACCTTTTGGGAGGGGCGAATATACTTAGGATGTGCTCTTTGCGGAAAATTTCCCGTATGCGATTGCACACAGCACACTGTATGCTAAGTGTCTAAGAGTCAGTTGTATCGAACCTAACGATTTATCATTAGAAGAGTCCTAGTCCTGATCCCGTAGCCGGAATCGAGCCATGCTCCCTGCAGCTCTCTGTCTGTGCTATGACTCGATGTTCTCACGCCTCTGCCATGTGTGCTATGCTGAACTAAATTACAGTGGGAAACTTCCCTCTACCCCTGAAAGGCTAAAAAGTCAGGCTTTTCCTGACCTAGAGATTTCTCCAAGACTCCTCACTGAGACAGGTCAGAAATTTGGGTCAGAGATGAAGGTTCTCTCTGAAGAGGTTCCTGCCTGCCCCCAATAATGGCATTCCCCCCCACACACACACACACTCTTGATAAACTCCCCTCCAGGCGTTGAAGGGAAGCCTCTCCCTCTCCTTCCCTTTAAGGCTCCATCCCGTTTGCTTTGTATTGTTTCTATCTGCTTCCTCCTACCTCAAGGCCTTTATGTCTTCTCATTCAGATAAACCTTGTACCTGAAGGGATTATGAATTATGTCTCCATCTGGACCAGCTGTTGCTGTCATCTCCTGTTTAATTCACACTCATATCTCTTGATCTATGTCTTCTCACCGTCCCCATCCCCTCACTCCTGGTAGCTGCTGCTCTACTTTCTGCTTGGATTCTTGTTAGAGTTCACGTATTAGTGAAATCTAGTGAATTGTGGTTGCTTTTCTGCGCCTCTGCCTTCATTCCTGTTGCCACAGACAGTCAGATTTCCTTCTTTTCATGATTTTGTTTTCTTGGTTTTTTGAGACATGGTTTCTCTGTGTCACAGTCCTAGCTGTCCTGGAACTAGCGCTTGTAGAACAGGCTAACCTGGAACTCACAGGTTTATTCTGTGTGTGCACGCACACACTTTCCTTAGCCATCCACCTGCTGACAGATTCTTAGCTTGTCTGTGTCTTGGATACTGTGAAGAACATGGAAGTCAACATGGGATGCAGACACCTCTTTATTTGTCCTCACAGATGCCCCACAAGGGATGGCTGGTGATTCTAATTTCAGTGTTTTGAACCCATTTTCCACAATAATTGAGAGAATTACGTTCCCACCTACAAGGTCCAAGAGGCTCCCTTTTCCCCACAACCTCCTCACCACTGGCATCAACAGGCATCCTGCGGTTCTCTCTTAGGAGCAGATATACTGAAATATTCATCGTTAGATGGAAGTGAACACAGGGGCCCGTCTTGCCATTTGCTTACATTAATACCAAAACGAACCTACCTGCCATGTCATAGCTAAGACTCTTACCAAAAGTAAATTAATGCCTTCAATTAAAAGCTCACTTTAAAAATTGATTTCCATTATTTCAAGAATGGTTCGACCACACTTTTATTTCTGAAAAATGTCTTGTGCACTAATAGGATGACAAGGGTCAATATTTGCTTTCCTTATGAATACAGACATGTTTATAAACTAAATCCCACACTCGTACTTCCGCTTCAGCAGTCTTCGCTTTAAAAAGGAAGCGTTTGGCTTTCAGCGGAGATTTGAGCTTGTCCACAGCCCTGAGTGATTTTGGCCTTTTGTTGGGTTTTGCTGTGCACACCTGTGCACGCCCATGCTGTCCAGACTTCTTGAAGTGTGGTTAGCACATGAGGGACTGGCTTGCACTCAAGGACACGGCCCTAAACTCACCACTGGGTGGAAGAGGCCACCTGTGAAATGACAACCAGGTTTGTCACCCAGGCAACTGGAGACGGGACTGTTTCTCAAAGCCCGTCTACAGCAGCAGCCCTGCCAACAACACGGGTCTTCAGACCCGACTTCATGTGCCCTATTATCTGCTTCATTGCGTTTGTAAATTGCTTGTGTTAAAACGACATAAGCGCGATGTGGCAGGCCTGTTCCGCGCATACTAGAACAGGTAAGTGGTGCCTTTAAGGGGCACACGCTAACGACCTGAGAGCCAGCATCCTGGGCAGCCAGGGCTTCAGGGTTGCCTTCCCTGCCCCCAACAGATCTGCAGTTCATTCTTCAGGGTCAGTGTGAGCAGTCGGGTCTGATATTTTCTCCTTGACTTGTAGAGGGCTTTATAATGGCTGCCACTTTTCAACGCGCCCCAAAAGCACAACCGGAGGTTGCTCTAAAAACCCCTGAAAATGAGAGAGGATGTTAGGTAGTAGCGATGCTCTCCCGGATATTCGGGGATGAATGTTTCCTTGAGATTGAGTGATAAGGTCTTTTGCCCAAATAAGGCTTTCACTTGTCCCTGCCAACCTTTGGCCATCCTCTGTGAACTACCTCAACAGACTGTGCGAGTGTACAATTCCTCATCCTTCCCCCCTCCCCTACACACACACACACACACACGCACGCACACACACACTATTCATGTCTACATCAGAGTCAGCTAAAGCCATCCTTTTAAGTTATTTCTAGGCACGTGGCAGTTGGGTACCTGCCACATAAACATGAGGACCTGAATCCGATCTCCAGAACCCACTTAAAACGCTGGGCCTGGGGGTGCACATCTGAACCCCAGCTCTGGGGAAGCTGGGCAGATGGATCTGTGGAGCTCACTGGACAGTCAACCTAGCAGAATTGGTGAGTTCCCAGTGAAAGAGGCCCTGTCTCAAAAACACGGTGGGCAGTACCTGAGGAAGGACAATCGAGGTTGACTTCCAGCTCCGTTATGTACTCCTCCAAACAAATACACACACACACACACACACACACACACACACACACAGAGAGAGAGAGAGAGAGAGAGAGAGAGACGTTATTTCTAAAAGAGTGGGCTAATGAAGGGAATAATATGATTGATTCAAGTGTATGTTATAAATTGCTCTGCAAACTTCATCACCCAGGCAGTTTGCACGCTTACCCACTAGGGTCTAGCGACTTAATTACTGGAGGTGTGTCATGAAGCAGAGGGCAGGCTGGGACTCCATGACACTATTCTAACGTCACTCACACCCTCCCCTCATGGTGGCTACCATGTTAGACAGACCTGAACTCACCGCAGAGCCCAGAGTGACTTCAGTCCCAAATGTTGGGACTACAGGCATTGGCCTCCCTCCCGTGGGCTTTTCTGTGGGACCGAGTACTGGGCATCATCCCCTAGGGCTAGAGAGCAGAAACAGACGACAGAGGAGACCTACTCTTTATCATTGTCATTATTCTTTCTATATTACATCCCAACCACGGTTTTCCATCCCCCCTCTCCTCCCAGCCCTTCCCACCCCACCTCCTAGATCTACCCCCTCTGTTTCCCTTCAGAAAAGGGCAGGCCTCCCAGGGTTATCAACCAAACATGGCATAACAAGTTACAATAAGACTAGGCACAAACCCTCATATCAAGGCTGGGAGAGGCAACCCAATAGGAGGAAAATGATCCCAAAAGCAAGCAAAAGCAACAGAAACAGCCCCACTCCCACAAGAACATCAACTACACAACCATAACATATAGGACCTTGGTCAGACCCATGCAGGTTCCCTGACTGTCACTTCAGTCTCTGTGAGCCCCTAGGAGCCCAGGTTAGTTGATTTCTGTGGGCCGTGTTCTTGTGGTGTTCTTGACCCCTCTGGTTCCTAAAATCCCTCTTCTCCCTCGGATTTTCCTGTTGTTTGGCTGTGGATTTCTGCATCTGTTTCCATCTGCTGCTGGATGAAGCCTCTCTGATGATGATTATGCTAGGCTCAGGCCTACGAGGAAAGCAGAATATCATTAGGAATCATTTCATTGACTTTTTTTATCAGTCATGTGTCCTACTCTTTTTAATATATATATATATATGTGTGTGTGTGTGTGTGTGTGTGTGTGTGTGTGTATGTTTGCTTGCTTTATAACCCGACTGCTGTTTCCCCTCCTTCCTCTTCTCCCAATCCCTCTTCCCCCATTTTCCCTCTGTGCCCCCTCCATCCACTCCTTCTCTGTTTCTACTCTTAAAAGCCACCAAGGCCAATGGAACTTCACATTCTATTTCTGAAAAGCAAGTCCCAAGTCCAGTTCACATTCAAACTGTGAGGGACTGGGCCCCTCCATGAAGGAGAAATTCCAACTGTAGATGTCACAGCCGACCTCCTCACTCTGTCTCCTACTTGAGCCTCAGTTTCTGCATGACAACACACATATTATTTAATTTTGAATTAGTTCTTATTTCTCATTTATATTAAATAAGGGCATTATGTATACTTTAAAAATATGTCAGGCAGTGGTGGCACAAATCTTTAATCTCAGCACTTGGGAGGCAGAGTCAGGAGGATCTCTGTGAGTTCGAGACCAGCCTGGTCTACAAGAGCTAGTTCCAGGACAGCTAGGGCTGTTACACAGAGAAACCCTATTTAAAAAGCAATATACATATATATATATATTGATCATATTCATCCTGACTCTTCCCTTTACCTCTTCTCTGACTCAGGCCTCTTCATGTCCAATTTTTTTATAAAATAGCTCCAAGGAGAGGCTGTCTGCTGGAACACAGTGGGCACACTGCCGGCCACACCCTTAAAGGAAACTGCTTCCCCTTCTCCAGCAGCCATTAACTATATGTTTACATTTCAAAAAGAAAAATGTTATTTTATTAGTGAGCATTATTGCCAGATTTTGAAAGGGACATGTAAAGTATTTGTTCTAATAATGACGTGTTGGGTACCACAGATTTTTGGATGACTTATTAGTCAGAACAACAGCGTAACAATGCTGTTCATCACCTTGTACAAGGAGCCCGCATTTGTGAGGATATTTTCCAGACCAGATCTGACAGAGAGATGACATCTTAACTGACACTGTAATCTCTTGTTTTCCACATTGAGAGTACTTCTAAGAAACAAGTGAATTTATTTCAGTGAGTTAATAATGAATTTAAGTATCATTTCAAATGTAGCCAATATAAAATATGGAGTCTATGATTTTGTCCATACTGTGTTTAAGATATACTTACCTAGTGTGCATAAAACCCCAACACCACGTGAACTAGGCATGGTTGTGCACAGCTGTAATCCAAGCGCTCTGGAGGTGGAGATGGAGAAACAGAAGTTCAGAATCAGATGACCATAGCTGAATTCTAGCTGGACATACATTAGACCCTGTCTCAAAATATAAAATAAAATAAGTCAAGTATTTCACACTTGTGTCCTGTGTCTTTAGTTCTTAGTAGACAGGTGACTTCTACAGCACACAGACTGTTCTGGAAATCCCACGTGTAGAAAACTTACACGAATGAAGTAAAATGTGGATACCCCTGACTTCCTGAACAGCGTCAAATATGGCTTCTGTTGCTGCGTATCTCCTTTCCTCTTCTTTCTGGCAGCCTGGAGCACTTCCAGCTCAACACACACTGTCTGTGGCCAGGCCTCCTCACTGGAGCAGAGTGGGAAAGGTAGAAGATGCTCAGTAAACATGGCCCCAGGGCAGCACCAGGAGATGGAGAAGGGAGCTCCTTCTTAGACCCCTGTATCTTTACCTGCTTCTCCTGTCTCTGGGTGTGTGAGTTAGCCTGTCCATCACTGCGACAAACCCCTGTTGACTACGGATGCTATGTGGCCAGCTGTTTTAAGTTCCTGCCTTGACTTCCCTGCAGTGATAACATGGAGCTGTGAGCTGCAATAAGCCCTTTCTCCCTTAGGTTGTCTTTTATCGTGGTATATTTATCACAGCAAAAGGAAAGAAACTAAAGCAAGCTTGTTCCTAATTTATTTTTATCAGAAGGCGTCGTTGGTTAGTCTACGTAAACCTTTCATCATTTAATATTTAATAAGGAATTATTTTTTAATATTTAATGCATCTAAACTTTTTTATTATGGAAGTATTTTCTGTTTGTTTAATGTATTTAGCTTCCTTGCCACTGTAGTGTGGTGGATAAAACCAAAGCAACAGCCCTAATCGTAAACTCTGGTTATATCACGTAAAAGATGTATGATTTTGAGAAGTAAACTCTAATACAAACCTTAGATTAAAAGGATGGCAACCTCTTAGGGTTACCGTGAGATGCACAGGGCATGTGAGGCCCCAGGTGTAGCCGAGAGTCTCTGACCCATCCCAGGTAGATACCACAGGGAGCTTCCGTTATCACGCGGTTCTTCTGGTTCTTCCGGTTGTTGTTCCTGTCCACACCCAACTCCAGGTCCAAATCCTAATCACTTCCCAAAGTCTGCCTCAAATCCCGCTTCTTCACTGAGCCCTCTATAAACTTCATCCTCTCCCCAGCCCATTCTCTTTAAGAACCCTGGCATGTGTCTTTTCCAGAGCTGACACTGACCCACAACACACAAGGGTCCCTTAGCGGAGTCTTTAATTAGTTGATCGATAATGTGAAAGGGGAAAGAAATCAATGCTGATGGGAGACCCCACTTCCCCTCAACCCATCAGCATGCGTTCACAGTTACGGGGGCAAATGTGCAATGGCTCCCCACAAGCACCACCAGGTAATCGCGGAAGTTCTCAGAGGACCACAGCTGTCTGTCGCTGTGGTCTGCTGATTACTCTCTCCTTCACTGTCCTTAATCTGTCCTGGGTTCCAGCCCATGGCACCTGTGGAAGCTTCTGGGAGCTGCTCACCCCCACTCCAAACAAAGCACAAGCATCAAAGTCTGGGTTCAGATTTCGATTTTTGATAAACTAAAGAAAGAGCTAGCATGACTGCGCCCACAGTGGGTCCAGAGCCCCTACCAGACCTTCCACTTCCATTATCTTCTGCAGGCTCAGTGTCCTAGGCACTTTATACCACTACTTCTGTGCTTTAGCAGCTAATTAGAAAGTGGGGATTAAAATACGTGGATAATTTGATCTGGGTTATAGACAATAAAAAACAGATGTCTAAAGATGGTGATCACTCTCCAGGCCCCACTCCTTACTGAGCAGCCTTTGGCCATCGACAGTTACAAGAGAAGGGAGCATCTTTGTCTTGAGGATGTGGCGCTGGCTGCCCATGTCCCTCTGAATGGCTGCACACATGAGCAACACTGACTGGACTTTGTGGTCATTGAGAAAGAAGACATAAAGTTGGGAGGGAAATACGTTGAGGCGATATGGGGAGAGTTTGTGGTTGGGGAGTTGGGTGGCAGCCGACACATTGCATTGTGTGTACTCATGAAATCCTCAGGAGCAAAGAAAAACCATATAAAAAGGAATCCGATGCCCAATTCCCAGCTAATGATTATTTAAAGAAACAGGGTAAAGCATTTTAGGATAAAGCTAAAAGAATAGAGTTGGATGAAATTGGATCGCTTAGCCAGTGTGTGGCAAATTAAGGCACAGGAGCGTTATAATAAGGGTCTAACTGAGCGCCGAACACTTGGATGTCATTTACACACTATTTATAGCTCTTTCTTTATTCTGGAAAACAAGGACAGAAAGACATGGTGGCTACTCAGATCTCACAAGACGGTATTCCTAGATGAAGCTGATTTGGCCTCTGTGACATTAGAGAGAAATAGACAAAGAGAAATAGACACTAACCAGAAGAAATGAGAAAAGTACTGAGAAAAAAAAAATCCTCTTCCTTACTACAATCTTCATTTGGAAAATGGATTTTTTTTATCGTCACACCAGTCATATGCATAAGGGTGATTGAATTATGAGGCAAACTGTCAGCTCCAATAAGTGTGGGGAAGGAGATGGTGGAACAGTGTTATCAGAAGCAAAGGACCAGGATGTGTTTTCAGCTGCAGCCTAGACGTTTTAACAATAGCGTTGTTCAAACTTTGAGAAGGTAGAAAAACAGTTAGAACAAACAGTTATTACTTAGTTTAGTGGTGGATGTTACTTTCTGGAGATTTGTCATTCAGATGTCAGTCCAAGTTTATCACCCGCACAAAAACAAACAGAAAGGGGTGATGAGTTTGCATGAAGCAGAGCCCAGCATCTCCACAGAAACCATGGCTGAGTCCTTGTTATACTGAAGTCAGGGACGCATGGTCTTTGCATTAAGCTCTGAGATTACCGGACAAATGCCTGGCAGATCTTTCCTGCCAGGTGCCTCTGCCATGTCCTTGTTTGCCTTTTGAGTGTCCTGAGAAATCAGAGAGCTGGTCGATTCACTCTGTTGAATTCTTCGGTGTTTCTCTCTTCTGTATACCCCCCAAAGCATTACATCATGCTGCCTAGAGTCAATCTATCAGCTCTGGCATGAAGTCATTTGTGCTGGAGCTTTAGGAAAGGCGTCTTCTTTTCCAAGAGGGCTTTTGTCTGTGCCCTCTCTCCTCCTCATTTTAATAACTGTCATTTCCTAAGTGCATTACCTCATGTTTTGGCTGCAGCCCAGATGAATCTGGAGAGAAGAAAAACGCGCTTTCAGACCAATTCATCCATATTTTATTTTACTTTTCATTAAGAAATTACTCTTTGAAGAAAATCAATAATGTTCTATGACTGAGGGGGAAGAGGTGAGCGTTGCCGTGACAATTCTAATCTCTCAAATCAGACTGCCTTCAGCCAGATGTTGCTGATGGAGACTCTGTCCTTTTTTGTTCCCACAGCTTGGACACACGGTGACCCCAGGAGAGTGGCCTATCCTACAGACAGCCAGGGACACTTTTGTGGCCAGAAGGGAACCCCCAATGAGTGAGTATGGCCCCTGTGCTTTGGGTGGCTTTACTGTCTAAAACAGGACCCTAAACACATCAGCATCAATGCCGCAGGATCTCTGAGCAAGGCTGAGACTCAAGGAGGAGGTTTCTGCTGTCTCCTTTCTTACAGGCAGCCCTAAGTGGTTGGAGATTTCCATTCTCTGCCTCTCCACTCTTATCAGTGACAATAAAATTCAAAAGCAAGGATGGGCCCAGGAGTTTGTTAGCGGCCATATTTGGATCACATCCTTTGAGTTGGGCTGTTGTGTGGCTGTCCTGAGCAGCAGGTGACATGCCTGCGTCATATCCCACTCTTTGGTCATGTTTGCTATCGTGTTTGCAGACAACCATTCTGCCTTATGACGTGCCCCCAGCTCTTCAGTGCTCTTTCTGCGCAATGTCAATCAAAGCAGAAGTGTCTCTGCTTGGAAGCAAGGTTTTTTTAATTGATTTTTATTGAGCTATACAATTTTCTCTGTTTCCCCCCCTTCCTCTCTCCTCCACTTCAACCCTCTCGCATGGTCTCCATGCTCCTGATTTACTCAGGAGATCTTGTCTTTATCTACTTCCCAAGTAGATTAGATCCATGTATGTCTCTCTTAGAGTTCTCATTGTTGTTTAGGTTCTCTGGAATTGTGATTTGTAGACTGGTCTTCCTTGTTTTACGTTTAAAAACCACGTATGAGTGAGTACATGTGATAATTGTCTTTCTGGGTCTGGGTTACCTCACTCAAAATGATGTTTTCTAGCTCCATCCATTCACCTGCAAATTTCAAGATGTCGTTATTTTTTTCTGCTGTATAGTACTCCATTGTGTAAATGTACCACATTTTCCTTATCCATTCTTTGGTCTAGGGGCATTTAGTTGTTTCCAGGTTCTGGTTATGACAAACAATTCTGCTATGAACATAGTTGAGCACATGTACTTGTGGCACGATTGAGCATCCTTTGGATATATACCCAAAAGTGATATTACTGGGTCTTGAGGAAGGTTGTTTCCTAATTTTTTGAGAAATCACCACACTGACATCCAAAGGGACTGTACCAGCTTGCATTCCCACCAGCAATGCAGGAATGTTCCCTTTACTCCACAACCTCTCCAGCATGAGTTATCATCAGTGCTTTTGATCCTGGCCATTCTTACAGGTGTAAGATGGAATCTCAGAGTTGTTTTGATTTGCATTTCTCTGAAGACTAAGAATGTTGAGCATTTCCTTAAGTGTCTTTCAGCCATTTTAGATTTCTCTGTTGAGAGTTCTCTGTTTAGGTCTATACTCCATTTTTTATTAGATTATTTGTTCTTTTGATGACCAATTTCTTGAGTTCTTTGTATATTTTGGTGATCAGACCTCTGTCTGATGTGGGGCTGGTAAAGACCTTTTCCTATTCTACAGGCTGCTGTTTTGTCTTGCTGACCATGTCCTTTGCTTTACAGAAGCTTTTCCGTTTCAGGAGGTCCCATTTATGAATTGTTTCTCTCAGTATTTGTGCTGCTGGGGTTATATTTAAGAAGTGGTCTCCTGTGCCAATGCGTTCAAGTGTACTTCCTACTTTCTCTTCTATGAGGTTCAGTGTGGCTGGCTTTATATTAAGGTCTTTGATCCATTTGGAATTGAGTTTTGTGCATGGTGATAGATATGGGTCTATTTTCATTTTTCTATATGTTGATATCCAGTTATGCCAGCACCATTTGCTAAATATGCTTTCTTTTTCCATTTGATATTTTTGGCTTCTTTGTTAAAAACCAGGTATTTGTAGTTGTGTGGATTGATATTTAGGTCTTTCATTTGGTTCCTTTGCCCTCCTGTCTGTTTTTTTGACAATACCAGGCTATTTTCAGTACTGTAGCTCTGTAGTAGAGTTTGAAGTCAGGAATGATGATGCCTCCAGAAGTTCTTTTATTGTACAGGATTGTTTGGCTATCCTGGGTTTTTTGGGAAGCAAGTTTTCTATTTACCTAAAATCAAACAGACAAAAGCCATGTCTCACATTTCCAGGAAACTTTTACCCCTTTCTCGAGATCCATTCGTTTCTTCTCTATTTGGGTTTGGTGCTAGATCTTCTCACGCTTTGCCACCAGTTGAGTTTCTGTGGATAATTATGGAGAAGCAAAAGGCCAGGTGACAACAAGGGCTCCACCAAGAAAAATACAGTCTCAGACGTTTCTGCCATGGCTCTGTGGTGCCACCCAGAACTGAGAATGAGTTATGCTAAGAGATATGCAGATTTAAAGACAGGCCTTCGGTAAAGAGCAGAGGAATCCATGGGGTAGTATGGCTCTAGACAGTGGGGGAAACGAAAGTTTGGAGGAGGGAGAGGGAACTTTTAATGATAGCAAGGCAGATTTGGAGAAAGTGTTGCCTACAGAAGGCCTCTGTGTAGCAGACACCTGGACTGAATTTTAATCTTAGAAACCTAAAAGAAAAATCTGAGACTTTTTACATTGTGGGGGGACAAAGGAAGAAGCAGGTGGTTAAAGAAGGAAGAAAGAAGGAAGGAAGGAAGGAAGGAAGGAAGGAAGAAGGAAAGAAAGGAAGGAAGGAAGAAGGAAGGAAAGGAAGGAAGGAAGGAAGGAAGGAAGGAAGGAAGGAAGGAAGCATAGATGCTCTAGATCCTCAGTTCCTTTGAAACGGGCTGTTTTTAGAAGGATCTCTGTAAGAAGTTGTCCAGGCCTAAGCCCATGACCCACTTATGTCAGACAAAGAGGTGACACCCCAAATTGCAGTATATGAAGACTCTCCAGAGGTGACCCTTGCCTACCAGATTGGTCATTCAAATACAATGTCCTATAAAAATAGATTTGAAATGGAATAGACCTCAACCACCTCAACAGCTCAGGTCTAACCGCTCTGCTCACCTGTGAGGCAGCTCAGGTCTAAGTGACCCGTTGCAGGAAGCACTCAGGATGGAGCAGCCGCTCTGCCCACTTTCCCTTTCAGTTGTCTCTGTGTTACAGTCCCGAGATTCCTGTTTGCCTGTGCTCTATGGTGCTTGTCATAATTGCCTTTTATGTATTTAAATTTCCAAGCTGGTTGGAACTTAATTTTTGTATGAGTAGGATGAAACAGGAGACAAACATTTTTTTCTAACTGCAAATTCAATTATTTAAAAAGATTTTGTTGGAAAACAGGATTTTTATGTTTCATTTGTTTACAAAAGTTATTATTCTATAAATAAACTTGCATACCTTTTCCTTTCTGAACCATAAGCCTAATCAATGCATTTAAGTCTTCCAGTAACTTTTAAAAGTGTATTGTGTGTGTGTGTGTGTGTGTGTGTGTGAGAGAGAGAGAGAGAGAGAGAGAGAGAGAGAGAGAGAGAGAGAGAGAATATGTATCTATGGATACCCGTGAGGTCAGAAGAGGGCATTTGATCCTGAAATAGCTAGTTTTATGCCAACTTGCACATGCTAAAGTCATCAGAGAGGAGAGAGAGCCTCTGTTAAGAAAATTCCTCCGATACAGCCCAGCTGTAGACAAGCCTGTATGGCATTTTCTTACTGATTGACTGGGAGAGCCCAGCCCATTATGGACCCATCCCTGGGCTGGTGGTCCTGGGGTCTATAAGAAAGCAGGTTGAGCAAGCCATGGGGAGCAGTCCAGTAAGCAGCACCCTCCATGGCCTCTGCAGCGGCTTCTGACTCCAGGTTCCTGTCCCGCTTAGTTCCTGTCCTGACCTCCTTTTATGTTGAACAGGGCTGGGGAAACAAAAGCGAAATAAACCCTTAAACCCTTTCCTCCTCCAATTGCTTTAATCGTAGTGTTTTATCATAGCAATAGTAACCCTGACTAAGACAGAACCCCTGGAATTGATGTTTCAATTATTATAATAAATGTATACCAATTAAAAAACAAAAAGTTATTTTAAATTATGCTTATAGATTTAATGGTAAGTGGAAATACTAATAGAAAATCAAACTTTACTCAATATGAAATTTGTAGGTAAGAGGCTGGAGAGGTGGCACAGGGGTTAAGAACTCGGGCTGCTCTTCCAGAGGATCCAGGTTCAATTCCTAGCACCCTTAAGGAGGCATACAATCATCTTTAACTCCCACCCCTGGAGATCTGATGCCCTCTTCTGGCTTCTATGGGTACTGCACGCTCATGATGCCCAGCTCTACATGCAGGCAAGACACCCACACACATGAAATAGAAATAAAGGTTATTCTGTTTTTAACTTAAGGGGCTAGAAAGACATTCAGAAGTTAAGAGTAGTTACTTGTCTTACAGAGAGATCTCAGGAATGGTCTCCAGTCCCAGGGAATTAGATGCCCTCTTCTGGCCTCCATGGGCACTAGGCAGTACACGCAGTGCATATACACACATGCAAGCAAAACATAGGATAAAATAAACAAATCTTTAAAATCAAATATGTATAAGTGTAATTGAATAAAAATATATCTCAGAAAAAGGTTAGAGCAAATTCATTAGAGTAATCACATTATTCTAAAGTATAGACTGGTAATAAACTAGGTACAAATAAATCAATTGTAAATACATTTTTCTCAGGATTGGTGATAGAATCTAGGGCTGTACACATGGAGACAAGTGTTCTGCCTGAGTCATATGTCTGGCCCCTACTTAATCATTTATCTGTTTTGGGACTGAGTCCCTCACTAAGTTGCCTCTGGTGACCTTGAGCTCTCTCTGAAACCAAGGCAATAAACTTGCAGTCTTCCCTCCTCTGCCTCTGGGGTAGCTGGGGTCACAGGCCTGGGCTGCTAGATTTGGAACAAAACCAGGTTTTTAATGTGACAGAGATAGAATTTCAAGTCAGTACCTGGAAAATTCAGTATTCAGTGAGTGGTGCTGAATTGAATGAAACTCTATTCATGGAAGTAAAGCTAAATGTGTATAATAATTCATACCTAAAAGTAAAGCTAAATGTGTATAATAATCCATACCTAAAAGTAAAGCTAAATGTGTATAATAATTCATACCTAAAAGAATACAGAATCAGGGAAGGTTTTATGTACAGATGAGATAAAAATCAGAAAGCAACCCTGGCCAGGGATGTACTTATAAAACCATGGGCCAGGAGCTCAGACCGGGATTCAAAGAGAAGGGAGGAGCTGCGTGGCTCTCTGATGGACTCTCCTTGGAATTTTATTTGCTTTCTCTGGGTATTCTTCAGTAAGACGTCATCCAAACAAGAAATAATGAATGCTTGCAGTTCAGGCGGGCTTCAGAGGACCCAGGGAAATGCAGAACAGGATGGAAAAGTCAAAACTGACAAGAAGTTTGAGCCAGCTTCACGTCAAAAAGTTTAAACTGCACTGTGCTGTTGGTAGCCGAGGGCGCCCTACCCACCACAGCAGCATGGGAGATGTGAAACCTTTCGGACTCTGATTCTGGGCTGTCTGGTGAAGAAAGCAAAGAGGTGAACCAAAACAAAGTAAAGCAGATAAAAAGGAGGGGAAAGACCCAGAAAAGAAGTCAAGTCAAAAATGCTAAGTGGGGAGAAAAAGAAGAAAGAAACGAAGAAAATTGATCAAAAGGATCCTACGAATAAAAATGAGTTAGATAATTCTGAAAGAATTTGGGAAGTGAAAAGCTTGTGTAAACCCCAGAAGATAGATTCGGAACTAAGTCTCAAGAAGACTGGTGAGGAATTTCTGAAAACATTGAAAGGAAAAGGAACATCACTCTGCCCAATGGGAAATTAAGGACCAAAGATTCTGAAATCTCCAACCATCACTTGTAAGGCAGAAAGGGCTTGGTTGGGAATGCTGAGTCTTCTGTATTATGCTATTTTACTGTGATCTCTTTAAGAAGTAAACACTGATTGTTTTGTAATATTAGGAGAGCAGTCAAGTGTTTATAAATCTATGAGAGAAACAATAAAAAGTAAATAAAACTATGGGCTAAACAACATCTTCTAAACAGAACAGTAAAACTGAAAACATATCAGAAACTTTGAAGAATTCTGTCATTGAAAGTAAACCACCAAAAGGGCCAGACTCTGTGGCTCATCCCTGTCATCCCAGCACTAGGGAGGCGGAGACAGGCGGGTCTCTGTGAGTTCCAGGACAGGCAGAACTACATGGAGAGACCCTGTATCAAATTTAAAAAACGACGACAACAACAACAAAAAAGGAAACCACCAAAATCATCGTAAACAAAATTAAAGCTAAGTGGCCATCCAGGGACAGCAAACACTTTCCCTTTCAACAAATGGAACGCTGGCTTTACGATCTGAACACAGAAACCACGAGGGAAAGGATTCAGCCAAGTACATGCAAGGCGCTCAGCACTGAGGGAGCTAATGTGCAACCTGATGACCTGGGTCTGACCAGAAACCCACGTAAAGGTGGAAGGAGAACCCAGCTTCACAAAGGTGTTCTCTGGCTCCCATGAGTATGAGTGCACACACGTGTGCACAGTCTATCAGTGTCGAAACACAAATGCTGATATCCACTAAAAATAAGACAAAGGTCACAAGCAGGAGATAAAATCCTATGATGCCCGAGGGCAACAGGAAACTTGTTGTCAGAGTTGAAAAGGAAAATGCAAATTTAAAAATTATTTTTGCCTGTGAGATTGTCAAATAACCAAAAAGGTTAAAATGTCCGGTATTTGGTGTAGTGATAGATTAGCACCCCATTTTCTGCTGCTGGTGTTTGGTGGGGTGAGAGGTTAGCACCCCATTGTCAGCTGCTGGTGTTTGGTGGGGTGAGAGGTTAGCACCCCATTGTCCTCTGCTGGCAGGGTGCTAGGTGGTGGTATTTGCAAGGTTTTATCAAATGCTTACCAACACTTACTCTCTTGTGACTCAGCAGTTTTCTGCCTAGAAACTGACTGAATGAAATTTGAATCTTTTGAAACTTTGTGAGCCGTGTTAGCTTTCCATCGCTCTGAGAAAACACATAAACGAGTTAAAAGAAGAAAACTTTGCTCTGGTTCCTGGTTCATGCTCTTGTGGTCCTGGACTTTTGCATCACTTGGTGGCCTTATGGTACACTAAGGTGGAAGCCTATGGCAGATGAGGTATGATCATCTCATAAGAAATGAAAAACAGGCAGAGACCCCATCTATCTCCCCACACGAGGCTCACCCTCAAGGATCTAACTTCCTCCCAGTAGGACACACCTCTGAAAGGGTCACCGGCTGGGACAGAGCCTATGAGGCATGGCCTGTGAAAGAATTTCAGAGAGAGCCACCGTCTGCTGTCTCCATGAAACTAAAGGAGCAACGGCAGGCAGTGCGGTCGTCAGGACAGAATGCAAACGTCTCCTTGTCTTCCCAGAGACTGATGACATGGGCTCTATGATAAAATAGTGAGATACCGTCCATCTGTGACACTACTGTGCATAGGTGTGTTTTTGATAGGGAAATGTGCCTGATGTGGCGTCAACTCAAGAAGGCAAGGTGGACCAGAGAGATGGCTTTAGTGGGTAAAGGCACGCACTTGCTGCCACGCCTGGCCTCCAGAGTTCAATCCCTGGAACCCACGTGGAGGGAGGAGAAAACTCACGCCTGCGTGTTGTCCTCAGCCTTCCACAGAAGGAACTGGGGGGCTGCCTTAGAGAAGGGTCTGATGCCCAAGCGTGTGGACCTGAGCTCAGTCCCTTCAACTCACATTTGAAAAGCTGGGTGTGGTGGCTGCAGCCTGTGACCCCAGTACTGGGCCACTAGGGGCAGGCAGATCGCTGGGGTCACCTGCTAGCCAGGCAAGCATACTTGGTGAGCTCCAGGCCAGTTAGGAGCTCTTGTCTTTCAATAAAAATGTGGGTAATGCCTGAGGAATGACATCTGTGGTTGACCTCTGGCCTCTGTGTGTGTGTGTGTGTGTGTGTGTGTGTGCGTGCGTGTGTGTGTGTGCGCACATGTGTGCAAAACGTATTACATAAAGTCAGGCACTAAATAAACGTGCACACTTCTGTGCCAGGATGCAGTGGACACATCTCTGGCGAGGAAAGCCAAGCCAGGGCCACGCTCAGGTCAGTGTGAGCACTGAGTGGTTGTATTTGGGTCACGATGGCCTTGCAGCTATCCTTGAGTTCTCATATGGAGCCGAGATTCCTCATAACTGGACACAGAGCCTGTGTTTGGAGAGGGCATCGTTGTACCTGGGATGGAGAAGAATCAGGCCTTTTGGGTTTTGTCTATGCCCAGCCGAAAGGACTGTGGGAGAAACACCGATGGGTTCCTGAAATGCCAGATGAAACCCTGGCTCCAGAGGACACCTGTGCTTTGCCTCCCTGTGTGACTCCATTGCTTCTCGGCACACAAGTTGCTCCTGAGCTACGGTTTGAAGGCCTGGTCTTCAGTATTTTCCACCGAAAGGTGTGAATTTGGTTGATTACACCGCCACCTTCTGGCTGTTACAAGAACTTCGGCTCATGATGATTGCTGGGCTTTCAACACATGCTACAGGAGACTGAGTCAGAGACTGAGCCCAGATATCCACCACCCTTGAGACCAGGACTGAAACCAGCCACAGGATCGTTCACTAAATGACAAGTCCCACAGATCTGTTTGAATATATGACCAACCCCAACGTCCTATTGGTTTAATTTTTGAAATTTGCGTTAAAGTACTATATGCATTTGGAAGGAAATTAAATGGTAAGGAAGAACCTATAACCAAAGGAAAGGCCCCGGCCTGGCTCTTGGCCCTCCTTGCTCACAGTCGTATTCTGTGGAAACCCTCCTTTGGGTCTCGGGCTCAGTTCTAGCAGGTTTTAAAAAGTACCTTTTGATGTGGTTCTGTTAGTTCAGGTGATTTCCACTGGTAACCCGCTGTGGAAAACCGATTTCGTTCCTCTTTTTAGCCACACCCCATGTCTGAGCTTCCGTCTCCTTCTAGCCCCTTGGAGTAGCACAGTGATTGTTCCCTCTGCTTCTCGTCCTGACTGGACAGTGTCTGGGATCCCCTGTGCACAGGGGATCCCATCCCCACACACCATCTCTGTCTTCCTTTCTTTCCCACTTTGCAGTTGCTGTATCTGCTCTTTTCCTTACGTGGTCCAGTCACCTTTTACACTCGGCTCTGTAACTTCAGCAGAACCCAGCATGTCCTGTTGTATCTGATACCAGAATTTGGAAGAAATGAATGACTTTGATTTTGTTGTGAGTGCAGTCTTTATTCACTGCCAGTCTGTTGTCCTTTCGATTCTTCCTTATATAAAATCAAATTTTGTATTTTAATAATAGTCTATGATCACACCACATTTTAATTTGTCTCTACATAGAGCGAGAGAGAGAGAGAGAGACAGAGAGAGAGAGAGAGAGAGAGAGAGAGAGAGAGAGAGACTCCACCCACAGGATTCCAAGAAAATGTTTATTTGGCCATGAATTTTGTCTTGAGTATTGCAATGGTCAATCTTGATCATCAGCTTGCAGCTCCCTGTTTCCTGACCATGGATGCGGTGTGAACGGTTGTCTCACGATCTTGCTATGACTCTTCACTCTAATGAGATGTGTGTCTGAATCAGACAAACTGCCTTCCTACATTGCTTTGGTATTTGTCAGAGCCACAGGCGAGAGCTGCTAATATAGATAACCACCATCAGGACCCCTACACTTGTCCAGAGTCCCCTCCCTCTGATGACCACCATCAGGACCCCCAAATATGCCAGAGTTGAACAACTGCTTGAGTCCAGCATCATCTTAGGTCCTTCTATGCCACCATAAAGTGGACAGAACTGGTATTGTCTTCATCTCCCTAATAGGATCATTCAAATTCAAAGAGAATCTCAAATGACAGGATATATTCCATTGAATGTGTATGACTGCCACTTAGTACAGTTTTTAATAGAAAATGCAATTATTGCTTTTGTACATCACCAACGTAATACATTCTTATGTTAAAGAAATCTATAAATACAAAAATTGGATGAAGGAATATATTCCCAAATTTTAGATGTTATCATTTCTTTTTGCATATAATTTAATTCTTATTCCCACATAGTCAAATCATATTTTAATGGTCTTTAAAGTAAGTTTCTTTCTAAAATAGACATATTAATTTCTCCTTCCATTAAACATGTGTGTCAACATCATTCCCAATGACGTGATCTTCTGCCTCGTGATAAATGCTTTCTTGCTGGTGGACAATGTATTTCAACTTTTAATAATTACAAAACAGTGCATTGATTGTCAGGTAATGTGAAGGTGGTTTGAGAAGATGCTGCACCCACATGAAGATGAAGTCAATTTTTAAAGACGATGCATTCAAAGCACCTGTGGTTTGATTCCTATAGAGCGTTCCCACCGATAAACACTATTTGTGTTTTCTTTTTTGACAGGAACAAGACCGTTTTGTTTTACTTTAACTTGTTCAGGTGTACCAGCTCCTCCGTGATGTTCAGGCTCCAGTGCCCTACTACACAGGTAAGGCAAAGGCTGCCTTCATGGAGGTGTTAACGTCTCTAACACTCGGGTGACTTGAGGATTTCCACGCTGAGTCTGTCTGTGAGGTAGGAAAAGGTAAGCCTGATGTCATGCTCATGCACATGCAGTCGAAGCTAAGGCAGAGAAGAATCCTTTCAGGGTTGCTGGGGAACCTCAGTGATGGAAACCATTCGCTCTTATAAGTGACCACAGCAGAAGCTTGTCTGCTGGCCCAGTCATTTCTGCATCTTTGAATTCATTTATGGAGGAGTTGTAAATGTTTGGAAAAAGCCATGTTGCCTTGCTTTTTCATGATTCTTGTGTTTTTACGCTTTGATCTGTGCATCTGTTGGGATGTGCATCTCACTGTTGGGGCCGTCTAAGTAAGCTGCCTTCCCTGGAAGGCTGGATCTGCCATCATATTCAGAGAGGAGGAAACAAGCCATGACAGCAAAGCCAAACAAGATACAGAGCTCTAATTAAACCAAGTGACGCCTACTGCTACACCACCAGTGTGCATAGAGAGGAAAACTGCTTAAAAAAATAATGGAGAAAAGACATAATGTTAAAATTAACTAAGATAATAGCAAATGAATGAAAAAGAGGAAGGTGATGAGGAAGGAGAGAAGGGGAAACCAAAGTTATATATAATATAATAAGAAGAGGGAAGTCATGTGATAGAGAATGGCGAGAGATAAATGCACGATTATGAATTAGAGAAAATGTGTAAATAAAATCACATAAATGTAAGAAGAGGAATAAACACAAACACTTTAATGACATAAAAACAATACTAAGAATATAATAGAAGCAAGTATAGAAATAAAAAGTCTTGAGATTGGAGGCTCCTCTCCCAGGTCGTCTGATGATGGGATCTGTGGATGGAGGGTGGTTGTAGCTGGAGTTTCTGGCCATTCCTGTCATATAGGCTGGAACTGTCGCTGGCTGAGCTCCTGGGCAGTTACCTGCTTCCCTGGTTTTAGACGCTTCCTTTCTCTGTATATCAAGAGGCATGGCTAGCTTCCCTGAGCTTTGTAGCCTGTGCCACCCCAGAAGATGTTCCCATATCCCCCTCTAAGCAGAAAGGTCTGTAAGGTTAAATAAATAAATAAGCCCACTAGATAAAGCCACCTAAGCACCGCTCTTGGCGGGCTTCTTTCTTTGAAGGATGCAGGCAGGCTCCTGCTCCTGCCGTCTTCACTTTCTTCTCCGACTGAAGTACTTCTCTGAGTACTCTTCTTCCAGATGGCTTCATGGATCAACCACCAAGATGCAAATCTTTCTATAATTGTTATGTTTTTGGTGAGGTCATGTGTGCACACGTGTGCATGTGTGTTAGCGTGAGACCAGAGGCTAACTCCAAGAGTCCTCTATTTCTCTCAACCTTAGTTTTTGAGACAGGATTTCTCAATGAACCACTGATTCAGCTAGGCTGGCTAGCCAAAGGCTACCAGCGACCTTCTAGCATCTGTCCTCAAGCTCTGGGACCACAGGCCTGATGCTGCTCCCGGCTTTCCACATGGTGCTAGGGGTCGTAACTCAAGCCCTCATGCTTGTGCGACAGGGCTTACTGACTGAAAAGCCCAAGACCTCCATCCACCCCTCACTCTCTAGTCTCTTCTAGCCCTCAGTCACAACCATCCCTGTCTGTAACAAGTGTTTGATTGTACTTCTCCCTGTATCCAAAGGCAAACACCTTGAGGGTAAGGATTGTCATCTGTTTTACTTCCTGCTGTGTTCACATTACCTTCAAACCCCCAGAGTAATGATCAATAAATATCTATCGAATGGAGAAATTAATAATGAATGAATACTTTCCTACTCTTTCCACTGTGCCATACAAACCAAAGTTCCTATGATAAGGCAAAAATGCCGTTTATTATTCTCACAAATGGAGCATCCGATTCTTGTTTATAATAACAGTGTTAAGCCCGCCTGAGCTGATGATGTAGCAGCAGTGATGGAGAATCATGCTGCATGCCCCCTGTGAAGTCCGTAGGAATCACAGCTCCGTGGATATATTGCAACTGCAATTTTTGCACCCTGCATCAATTGGCTCTGCAATGGTGTATTTATAGATCAGAGCTCTATTCAATGTGCTCTGTTTCTGTCAGCTGGCAGCATGGTCCAGACGTGTGTCACAAGCACTTGAAGAACAGACCGGGATCAATTAGGATACCCAGCCTCAGTGCGACCTTCTTTAGCTAATTATATGATGATTGCTTCTAATCAGCATCCCATTTGAAGTGAAAAGGTGGTCTGATGGAGGGAGAGAAGAAAGGGCAGTTACTGGTTTTTTTTTAAACAGCTGATTTGTGTTTGGAATGAAGTTTGACACGATTCTCTTTGACAAACTACTTTTTTCCATTTTAATTACTTTCTTTTATGGGTTGTGTGTGCACCAGTTTGTGCGCGTAGTAGACATTGTGCATGCATTTGGAAGTGTAGGGTTGCGGGGTCCCAGAAGCAGTCTCTCACATTATGTGCATGCGTTTGGAAGTGTAGGGTTGCGGGGTCCCAGAAGCAGCCTCTCACATTATGTGCATGCATTTGGAAGTGTAGGGTTGCGGGGTCCCAGAAGCAGTCTCTCACATGATGTCTCTGAGGTTTCTCCTAGTACATGCATGATCTAGTCAGCGTGGCTCCCATCGGAACGAACTTGTAGATAGTGATAAACATGGCAAAAGTCGGGAAAGCTGCCTACTTAGCAACTGTGGCTTCACCTAACTGTCTATAGGGTCAGTCAGTAAGAAGTCTCTGCGTGATCTATAATCTGCTGCAAACAGAAACTTTTCTAAACGATGCTGAGACCATTACTATCTATGGATATAAAAATATAAATATTTAGAAAGCAGTTTTACAACAGTAGCAGCTTCCCCCTAGGGTCTGTGTAGTCCCTGTTCATGAATTTTTGACCAGGTTTATAGTACCAGGTATAAATTCCTTCCTATAGAGCGGGCGTCAAATCCATCAGAAAACAGCTGGTTACCCACATAATAGCCATGGTACTAATGCACCAGTAGGCATATCTTTCCGGCAAGTTAGTGTTATGCTCACAGGGTTCACAGATGAGCAAGGCCGTTCAAACAGAACGAAAGCTATAACCGTGCTGTGAATAAGTTATTGTTGACCACTCACCCTAAGCACAACATCTACATCAGTACTGCAAGAGCCAAGGAATGTGGCAGAAGAATGCCCAGAAAGAATTTAAGAGCCAGAGGATGGAGAGGATTGCTGTGAAATACAGCCTTCTGAGCACAACGTGGCTATGGCACTCATGAGTTCATAGCAGCCATGTGCAAGATGTCACCCGTGAATGTCCCATCACAATGGGGGAGAGGATTCATGAAGCCTCAGTCCTCCCTGAACCACTGTTAGCAGCTGATGGATGGGTGCATGGTGGGAGTCGTCGTCATCAGTAGTGTATGTAGTCACTGGTAAGTTGCTGGTAGTCCAAACAAATAAAAAATGAAATAACCCCATATCAATAGTCATGCAAGCAAACCTAATTAAACTTAGTGTGTCCTAAAAATGCAAAAACATAGGTACAAGAAGAGAAGCTTCAGCAGGGATGGGAAGAAAGTGACAGAGAGAGTTAACAGGGCATGAAAATTCTTGCTAAGCATGTATAAAATTGTCAAGGAATTAAAGTGAAAAATGGTTATTAAAGGATTGATGGGAGATGATGGAACAGGCTAGGTCTGGGGGATTTCCACACAGAGGAGTCAAGCTGACGTAGACGTGCACAGAAGTTGATGCATCTCTTGCACAGAAGTTGATGCAGCTCTTGCATAGAAGTTGATGCATCTCTTGCACAGAAGTTGATGCATCTCTTGCACAAAAGTTGATGCAGCTCTTGCCCAGAAGTTGATGCAGTTCTTGCAGTTAGATGTGGCTTTTGTTTCTTTTGGAAACCATAAGCAGGGAGAGATGACTCAGCTGCAGAGTGGCTAAGAGCACCTACTCCTGCTCTTCCAGAAAACCTGGGTTCAATTCCCAGCACCCATACGGCAGCTCACATCTGTCTGTTCCAGGGGATCCAACACCCTCGTGCAGACATATATGCAGTCAAAACACCAAGGCACATAAAATAAAAACAAATAAATTTAAATAAATAAAAAATCATAAGCAAAAGCAAGTTCAGCAGGCTACACCCCCCTGGTTCTGCCTTCTCCTTATGGAATTGCAGTTGTATTGCTGTCACTTGGCTGTGGCTCCATGGATGACCACAGTAACTTGGTTTGTCACTGATATGCTTGCTCCATGGATGACCACAGTAACTTGGTTTGTCACTGATATGCTTGCTCCATGGATGACCACAGTAACTTGGTTTGTCACTGATATGCTTGCTCCATGAATGACCACAGTAACTTGGTTTGTCACTGATATGCTTGCTCCAAGTCTGTTACTGTGAAACAGTTGCACAGGTGATCTCTCTTGCCCATGTCTAGAGAGTGTTGATAGAAGACCTCCCTGGTGATTAATTGTGGCAATTATCTGCATTCTGCTTTCTGTCTTATGGTGACAAAGTCTAACTACGTTTTCACAATTATAGGGAACTCATGAGTACATCCATGAATATTTACCATGCACGTTAACAAATATCAGAAAACTTCAGTCATTTTAGTCGTGTGGAAAACAAAGCAAGACTCTGACCTAGAACATAAACAGACTGCAGAATAATTAATCTTGAATTATGCTCCTACTAATTCAGATACTCATAAGAAAGTGTTCTATGAAAGAATCATGGCAGAGGTGGGAAAATAGCACTTGCTGCTCTTGCAGAGCACCTGGGTTCAGTTGTTCAGCTTCCCTGTCGGGTGATGCACAGCCTCCCACAACTCCAGCTCCTGGGAATCCTCTGTGCTCTTCTGGCCTCTCTGGGCACCTGCACGCACACTGCTGTACTGACATGGACCCACGTGAGTACACTCTGCAATACTGATGTGCACACACCTGCATGCACACTGCACATACTGATGTGCACACACCTGCATGCACACTGCACATGCTGACATGCACCCACGTGAGTACACACTGCACATGCTGACGTGCACACACGTGAGTACACACTGCACATGCTGACGTGCAGCCATGTGAGTACACACTGCACATGCTGACGTGCACACACGTGAGTACACATTGCACATGCTGACGTGCACACACGTGAGTACACACTGCACATGCTGACGTGCACACACGTGAGTACACACTGCACATGCCGACGTGCACACACGTGAGTACACACTGCACATGCTGATGGGCACACACGTGAGTACACACTGCACATGCGGACTTGTACACACGTGAGTACACACTGCACATGCTGACATGTACACACGTGAGTACACACTGCACATGCTGATGTGCACACACGTGAGTACACACTGCACATGCTGACGAGTACACACGTGAGTACACACTGCACATGCTGACGAGTACACACGTGAGTACACACTGCACATGCTGATGTGTACACACGTGAGTACACACTGCACATGCTGATGTGCACCCACGTGAATGCACAGTGCACAGAAATAATAAAAAAACAACCCTTTAAAAGGGGCTTTAAAAATTGTCATTGTTCTATGACCGAAGCCCCCAAGTGTGCACACAGAACTCTCCATCATGGGCACACACCAAAAGGATATAGAATTAGTAAAATCTAAATGAACTGAGTGGCTGTAATGTTACCTTACAGTTGTGTAATCTTACTGACTGGAGAGCCTGAGTGACGAGCATGTACCTTACAATGTGTGAAGTCTTTACTCTCTGGGGAGCCTGAGTGACGAGCGTGTACCGTACAGTTGTGCAAAGTCTTACTGTCTGGGGAGCCTGAGTGACAAGTGTGTGGACATTTCTATTTCTCACAAGTACTTGTGCATTTATATCAAAAATCAAGTTAAAATAAATTCATCTAGAGTTTTTAAACTTTATGTCTCACAGGCTAGAATCTACATATGACAGAACATGCTGGTTTTGTCTCATGAGTTTGGGTCTCCTCGTGGTTATACTTCCCTAGAGAGGCTGGTACTAGGTGATGAGGAGGATGGGAGGTGGGGAAAGGACACATGGGATGTAAAATGGGAAAATAATCGGGGAAGGCAAGGGGGGGCAGGAGCAGGGAGGTGGGAAAGCAGAATGCTTGGTTTAAAATGTTACAGTGGTCTCCAGCACACTGTGTGCTGATTTAAAAATCAAAGCATAAGCTATCATTACTGTTCAATTTCTTGTCTTAACACAAGACCAAGAAAGCAGGAAGCACAGGTTGGTAACAGTCTATACTCAATTTAATTTTATACAATAAAACTAGAAATGTGATTTAAGTCAGCTGTACAGTGACGCTTGACTCTTCTTGCTGGCGAGGAACTGAGAAGCCCATCCTACCGTGTAAGCATTTGCTTGGTTTACTCGATCCATTCCCATCACTGTGCTTTTCTGCTGCAGATCTGTGTCTCCAGGTGCCCAGAGAAATTTCTAACTTACGTGGAAATGCAGTTTTTGAACAAAGAAGACAAAAGCCACTGGGAATACTATCGCCAGTTCTGCAAGGCCACGGCCACGCCTGCAAAGGTACGTGTACTCAAGTTCTGCATGGCCACAGCCAGGCCTGCAAAGGTGCATGTACTCCAACTCTGCAAGGCCACGGCCAGGCCTGCAAAGGTGCGTGTACTCAAGCTCACTCCTGGAAGGAGCTTAGCTGCTATTTCAGTGGAACATTCTAGTTTGCTACTGGAATAATGTCCAGATCTAGAGAATGAATATTAATGGTACCATTCCGATAAAACACAAGCACACGTGAACACTCAGAAACACATACTGTTAGTGGCGTATCAAAACACAGAATATTCAGGGCATGCATTGTATAGACAGAGGAACATGCCATTCATGACATATCCCTGTGTACACTTATAGGGTAGAAAAGACTGTTAAGTGTGCCTAGGTAGCCCTGGCTAAGAGACTTTCTATATCTGGATGGGTTTGTTGCTGATAAGAGCTAGAACTTTATGTCATCTAGAGTCATCACTATGAAGCCATACTGCTAGGCGGCTCAGCTGATGAGGGTGCTTGCCGTCCAACCTGAATTCCCTCCGCAACACTGACACCAACGTGATAGGAGGAGAAAACAGAATCTGGTGGTGGAACTTCCACATGTGTGCCTTAGCATGCATGGAGTACACACATGTACACACACGCACACACATGCACACACACATGCTCACACTAAATAAAACAGTGCAATAAACATGTTTAAGCCCACACTTTCCTAAATTTGACATACACAGGAGGTTTCTGAAGCTTTAGTATATTAAATACTATTAATTGTTTATTAATTATAGAAGATGCTGTTTTTTTTTTCCAGAAATTTTTTGAAGGGTCAGAGATCCAGAATGTAAGCTTTTTGTAAGATCATAGTATTTTATCTCTGTTGATTCACTCAGAGCATTGAGAGGCATTTTTCCAAGAAGAAATTGTATGTAATAATCTTATAGTTACTGGCAGTGGGGAGACAATTTGGGAAAATGAGATGTGAAGTTAAGATTTCAAGCTCAAATTTTTGATAATGAGAGGGAAAGTGGTCGTTGCTGGCTTTGCATTGTTAACATGCCCCCTTCCCTTTCAGTCTCTCTCAGATCTCCTGTCCCATGGCGACTGTCCCCCAGCAGTCTACCCAAGCAGACCCTGTAAGTGGTGATTACTTTACCCTTGACACGACTGAGCTCCCTCAGTTGATAGGCTCAGGCCGACAGGGTTCAGTGCCACCCAGAGCCCAGAGTTAGTCATGAGCGTTGTCTCTGGCCACAACTGTCCTCACTCCAACCGGGGCGTTTCCCCCAGCGCTTGGTGAGGTGTGGGGCTTGGCTACATGAGCATGTTAGGAAGCGGTAGGACTGATTTTAAGAAGCCCACAAGTGTGATCTTATGTACCCCTCCAAGCGTGTATCACCCACACAAGCAGTCAGGCACACCCACTTCCTGAATTTAGCCAAGAACATTCAGAAGTTGCCCCAGAAGCAGTTTCTGAGTTGCATGCCTTGTCTTCATAATTTGACATTTGAAGTTCTCCTGTTTCCCTGATGAATTTATATTTGTTTCTGTGCTGTTTGAGCACAAACTGATAAGCCATTCAGAAAACTGAAATAACGGCTCCTCTTCCTTTCTGAATGATGTAATTCAAACCACAGAGAAAAGCTTCATGGGAGGGTTTTCAACCCAGTGTTCCTTCAGACCAAGCCAGAGAACGGTTAATACAGAGCTCAGAAATCACAGCTGGTGGGGGTGGGGGAGGAAGGAAGGTTGCAGTATCCAGGGGCAAGCAAACACTGAAATAACCATCATGTTCACGAGAGGACATACCTTAGAACTAATAAATAGAGAGCAAAGCACACATGGGTTGATATTCAGTAAAATTCAAACGGCTGTAGACATCATAAGGTCAAGTGTATTGAAATTAAAAGAAATCCTAGAAATTATTTAAGGAAAAAGATCAGAAAGAACACCAAAAATGTTAAGGAGTTGTTTGCCAGAGGGTGTGGAAAGGGAGACAACACGGGGCATTTTCTCTCTTTCTGTTTTCTGTCCCCCAATTCTTCCACAATGAGTGTATAGTTCTTCCAAAGCAGGAGAAAGGTAATAGGCACCAATCTAAGCAGGAAGTCAAGTATGTTGAGTTAGTTGCCACAAAATCCACGTGTTGAGTGCCCATCATCTCTCTGTGGTCCACTAAAGATCCCGAGGTAGAGGTGGGTCGGGTGAGAAATAACAACCCCAGGATTCCCTAGGCGCTGGCTGTATGTGGCCAAGAACAGCATAGAAACTTCTTATGGGAAAAGGAAAAATAGCTGTTCTCACTATTAGATTTCGACTAAATCACATGTTTTAAAATATACATTAGGGATATAAAAATACATAATCCATAACCTCTCTTAGTCTAATGAAATAATGAGACATTAAGATCAACATTACAATCAGCTGTGTTCTCTTAGCAGAGGATCAAGTCTATCGCCATGAGACACGATGTGCAAATAACAACACATAGTCGTTAAATATTTTATAACAGCAGACAAAGTAAGATTACGTGAGAGGGGGACGAAAAAGGAATTCTGTTTCCTGTATTATTTTGGCACCAAAAAGGGTGTAGAAGAAAGATGAGAAAGAAACGGAACAGCAAAATCATATGGTTCACTGTGGGTGGCTGGACAGTGTATCGTTTTGTAATTTTTCTTCATATTCTCTAAATATATACTGAGCATATTAGTTAACACGTCATAACAGACTACCAGGTTACCAGAAAGAATATATAAAATAAGGCCAGGGGACTTTCTAGGTGAAAACTTACACTTATGACATATAGAGGAACAAAACTTATACTCACAGTGTATATGGGAACAAAAAGACTAGAAAGAACGAGAGAGAAGAAATATACTGGCCCCACTGCATGCCAGGCGCCTCACTGCAGAAGGACTAGGATGAGGTCATGTGGGGAGGCAGAAGCAAGGCTCTGACTGGTAGAGAGTGAGCTGAAGGGGTCCTAGAGGCTGCTGTCTCAGATCCCAGAAGAGAGGTAGAGCAGGAGAAAGACGAAGAAGTTATGAAGGAAGTCAGCTCCATCATCTGAAGACGGACAGGCAAGCCAAGGAAAGCTCCGTGAGGAAGCTTGTTCCCTATACCACTTGGCTCAGTATTTTAGGTCCAAGCTCTACATATAAATCAGTGATACTACTTACAAGAAGAAGATATTAAAATTATCTATTCATTTCTGATTTCTCTTACCTCTTTATTTAAAATTGGGGCTGGAATACATTAGAATCCATTTGGTGCCGAGCTCTCCAGTAATGGTTAACGTGGTGTTTTTAGAGAGGCTAGGACTCCATATAACCAAAACAAGACCATACAAGACTGAGTAACGATTTAACTCTTCTCGGAAATTACATCAAACAGTGTGGCCCTCCATCAATAGTTTCCATCTTGCAACGAGATGTAGGTGACTTTGCTGGCAAGGAGGCAGTTATTAAGAATTCACCACTGGACGTCCCATCTCCACGGGAGCTTGAAGCTTGAGCTGGTTCTTATTCCTCCAGGAATCGTCTACTAAACTCTAGTTTCTAAGGTTTCACTGAGGAATACTTAAAGAATATTTTCAAAACAGTCTTTTGTCTATCCCAGACTGATCTCAGCTAGCCAAGAGTGACCATGAACTTCTGATCCTCCTGCCTGCACGGGTGTGCCCTTCCGCATCATCCGGTGTTCAGGACTGGCCAGGGCTTCACACAGGCTCTGTACCACTAAGATGCATGCCGGCCCCCATCTAGAACCTGTTAACGTGCCAGTCCTAAACTCCTCTCACCATGCAAGCACACTCAGCATACGTAGTCTGAGCCCATGTCCCTTCACCTACACACCTTCTTTGTGCAGTTTGATGAATCTTTCACGTGTCAAAATATCAACAGGTTGGGATGTGACTTCATGTTGTGATGCTGTTTCCATTTCTGTCTCATGACCACCAGAAAGCCCTGAAGATGTCAACAAAGGGTAGTTAGCTGTCTCCACTGAGCACATTTTACACCCAGCAAGAACCCGATGCAGATAACGGGGTTCTTAAAGGCTAGACTGGTAAAAAGCTCTTTACTGTGCTTTTCATTCTCTTCCACAGTCCTGCAGAGATGCTTGCCTGACTTCTCGACCGTCAATGGAGTCTTAACAGTAGGAAGCAGGATGCAGATTGAAGATGGAACTGGGAGGACCAGAAATATCGTAGAGCTCAGGGAGGCTGCAATGTATGTCCACATTTCTGTGTTGTTTCGATGCATCCTGATATTGTATAAAGCATGAGAGTACCACTCGGAGTTACAGGAAATCACTTGCGCAGTATTAAATGAAGTACGCATGCCGCTCTAGATTAGAAAGAATAGCATCTTTCAGAGTGGTTAACTTTCTGTTAAGCAGGAAGATTTGGTGTAGAGAAGGGTGCTGTTGCCAGCTCAGATTCTACAATCAAGTTGAGCACAGTCCGTTTCCTGCTGTTTGTTTGCCTGTACGTGGCACACAGTAGTCTGGATTGTTGAGAAATACATTTCCTTGGCTATGTGCCCATTCGCATGTGCGCGAACATGGATGTTCCCCTTTCATTGCTCACTTGCAGAGTTAAAAGCAAAATCAAAGGAATCCTGGAAATTTATTTCCTTTGCTTAAAAGACACTGGGAGTGCAGGTGGTGCAGCACCCTCCTTCGTATTTAGAATGTAATAGCAATGTAAATGAACCTCAGAAATAGGAGGCTGCTTGGAAACCGATAAAATAATGATACATGACTCCGCGGACACAAGACAGAGCAAAAGTCGATGTCCTGTGACGCACACAGATCACAGTGGCGGGACAGGTTACTTTGGAAGAGGGACATGCTATGATGGGGGCTGGGAGGGAGGATTTGACAGTGACCTTGACCACCCACCATGTGGGACACATGATCTATGTCTGGCTACCACATGACAGAGATGCAGGAAGAGGTATTAGGAGGATATGCATGGTCAGATCTAGAAACTTTGTAAATTAGATCCTGTCATTTAAATGTACCTCTTACAGGAGAGCTTCTGCTATACTGAGAGCAGGTAGTGTGAGCTGTGTAAGGATTCCTCCTGCTTTGGATGGCCAGCTCCTCTGTATATGAGACTACAGCTATGCTTGTAAGCGTCTTGAAATGTCATTTGATAGGCTGTTGGGGCTAGTGAAGGGGTCACTATAGCAGATGCTCTCTGAAAGCACCCTTGAAGAGAATCTTGTAAAAATATTTTTTATTATAAGAACTTTTTTTTGAAAATTAACAAAAATAATTTACTTTTCCTTCAGGGGCATCAGTAAAATCTTTGATGCCAGGACAATCGGACTGAAGGTGTTTGAAGACTACGCGACCTCGTGGAAATGGATCCTCATGTGAGTGGACTGAGCATGCCCTCTCCAGATGCTTTTTGATGACCTCTATAGACTCCTCAACCTCTTTGTTCCTACTAAATGGTCACAAGTGGGCTCAGTCCTCAGGGTAAATTTATTTTTCATGTAGGGGTAAGGACAAGGCAGATAAATTTGAAAATATGCCTATAAGAACATAAGTCTCAAGCTCATATATTAATTCACTAGTAGAACTGGTACATGTACCAAGTCCCTGCCACTGTGTCTGGGGTCCTGTGTCCTGCTCTTCACATTCACAGGGGGTGGGCATGGCTTGAATTCCCTGTTTTCCCCCCTTTGTCCCACCTTTGACTCCAATGGATCATTTGTAATTTTTACTTTGCTCTTTTCACACACGATAATAATTCCCATCAAAGGCTATTCTAGTTCTGAGAAACTTAAAATACACACAAAGGTAGAGATTTAAATTTTCACAAGTAAGATTGGTGTTTTGGAAGGTTGACACGTGGGATGTCCGTCCTGATGTAGGCAAGCGTGTCTGGTGTGTAAACCTGTCCTTTCGACCTTTGCACCACTTTCCAGAGTTGAGAAGCTTCTGTGTTTCCCTAGTGACCAGAGAATAAAATCAGTGCCCCGTTAGTGACTTCAGGGTACCTTATAATCACATCAGCACAGCGTCTCAAGCTCACCTCTGTCTTCCTTGATTGGCCTTACATGTCATTTTATTTTAAAGACAGCTTCTTAGTGGGTGGAGAAATGGCTCAGTGATTAAGAGCACTTGCTGCTCCTGCAGACGCTCTTAACAGTGGCCTGTATCTCCAGCTTCAAGGGATCTCTTCTGGTCTTTATGGGTACCTGTGTGTGTGTGCGCGCATATACACACTACACACACACACCACACACAACACACCACACACAAAAATATGTATTTTTCTGCCGTCTGTCTATACTGACTTAAATCTCACTGTGTAATCACAGAGGAAAGTCTTGAACTCCATCCAGTTTCAGCCTTCCAAGTGCTGAGATTACAAGCATGAGAGACACCTGATGACATTGTATTAATTATTTATATATATTTATAATTATATGTAATATAATCATATATGTATATCTGGACTCTGTTTGTTGTGGTTTTTACCTCCAGTGGCCTGACCATCGCTATGGCACTGAGCTGGAGTTTTCTGATACTCCTGAGGTACATAGCTGGATTCCTCTTCTGGTTCTTCATGTTTGGCGTGCTTGGAATTATAGGATATGGTAGGTAACACAACTCTTAAAATCGCCAAGTCTCAGAATAACTTTCCTTGTCATTAGCAATTATTGGAAAGCATTTGGTTGCCTTAGACTTAATTAGTTTGGGTCATTAACTTTACAATATTTATTTAATTTCACATCTATTTTCTCCGTAACTCTTTCTGTCATTATTTTGAGAAGATCTGCATGAGAAAAATCTACTCCTTTCCCTAGCAGGCTTCAGTCTCGGTCCTGATGGGGATTGGGAGGAGCAGGAAAGATCCTGTAAAATAAATGAAAGCTTTTCAAGGGAACTAGAAGAAAGAGAATATATGTAAATAAAAACAGAACAGAGATGATCAGCTCAGATTAAAATGTACACAAGTTGGGACTGTATGTTATTTACGAACTATACAGAATGTGTAAGGAAACACAACAGTTAAAAGTGGAAGAATTGATTTAAAAAAACTAGCAGTTATAAAAAGAAATCTATAATAGTATAATAACATCAGACCAAATAGAATTTGAAATAAAGTTATTAGGAGCAGGCCCAGCCCAATTCACTAAAACAAAACCAATTCTAAACTTGAGTGCATCTATTAAAATACTCTCATGATTCATACAAGTACACAAGATAAATAAGCCAATAGATAAGATATTAGTACCTAGTATAAATAAGGGGTGTTGGTCCATTTTCCTGCAAGACAGATGTACTGTAGCAATATTGAAACAGTCCTGTTGGTGGATGCTAAGGTTGCTATGAGCCAGGAGCCCACTGCAAGCCACATAAATTCAGAAACCATTTATGTCAACCAGAGCAGCAGTTGGGCTATTGCAGCGAAGCCTGATTCTAACTCTGTAGAAACGGCCATATTGATCATTTTTATGTAGGCATGTATGGTAAGCATGTGGCTTCTACTTCAGAAAATAACACTGGATATTGGTCTTTTCCTTCCAAGGCATATGGTACTGTTATCAAGAGTACTATGACCTCCAGCAGAAACCACAGTCCACCATCCTGATATACGACATCGGAGTTCAGAGCAGCATAAACATGTTCTTTCAGCTGAAGCAGACTTGGTTCTCAATGAGTGAGTAGATTAACAACGAAGAAGCCTTGTTTGTGCACGAAGAAGCCCTAGCTTGGTGCATCCTGCTGAACACATGAGTCCCTCAGTGACGACTATAGATGTCCATGAGTTATGCGTGGGAAATCGTGAACATCTTGTGTAGCCTAAGATAGCGCAGCTTTAGAGGAATTCTAGGCCACTTGCCTTTAATTTGAAATGGTTTGATTATGGGGACTTGATTGATGTTAGCCTGCCAAAGAATGAAATGGCTGATTTTCGTGATCTCACTTTAAAAGAAAGAGGACACTTACTTCACTCGCAGAACAGAAGCTTTTATCCGATTATTGCAGGAATTGAGAGAAATAACTGAAAATGGATTTACATTCTTAACCGTTCACATTATTGAATTACTTAAGGTTGGCAGTAATTTCTAAAGCAAGATCATCTCAAAGATAGTTTCAGTCTTATGTTTCTATAATTGGAGATTCATGTTCATGAATCTAGGTTTTGACAGTTTTTCACTGAATTCTGTTTTTGAAATTTTCCCTTCTTTTCATTCATATCGGCCTTGGCATATCAGAGGAACTCAGTAAGGGTGTAGGAAGAAGCGTGTACGCATCACCTGATCACACAGTTATCCTCAGCAAGAGCCTGATCTCTGTACATTCCAAACCTGTTTCTGCCTCTTCATCCGAGAAACTCTGGGTATTAAGGGCAGGCGAGACTATGTCCCCGAATGACACCCAGCACCATGCAAAGTGGGGATCGACAGAACAGCAAACACAGAAGGGGAAGCAGAGGACCAGGTGGCCACGGCTGTTCTGAACCAGGATCATGGAGTCCAGACTGGCCAGAGACCTTGCCTCAGAAAACAGAAACCACAACATAGAAAGAGAATCCATTTCAGTGCTGAATTGAGATTTATAACTCTCGTGGGCTGAAAATCATAGAACTCTGCCCCCACTGAGGCTGTTAGGTGAAGAAAATAGTCTTAAGGAATAAAATGCCTGTGTGTAAAAAAGGACCATACAGTGGGGACATCTTGAGTCCTGTGCTGTTCTTACTCTCTGGGGAGTTTCCTAGCTACAAGGAAAGGTGAAAAGCCCAGATACCTTTCTTCCTCCCTGAGGTGGGTGAGCCAGGACCACTTCCTTCTAGTAGAAACCTCCTCACTTGCTCCATTTTTTTCCTTATCTGCTAGCCAAATCTGCTTCAAAACTTCTTGAGGCCAAACAGTCTTGTTATATTCCCCCACCCCCAATTCTAACACACGCCTTTGTTACAACAGTTTCAGAAAATGCCAGAAAGCCCTTAGCAGAAATGGTTTGCTAAGCCCATTCCTAGGTTTGCAGAATAAGCTTGCTTCTGGTGCTGACTTGTACTGCAGACTGCCGTCTTTTCTTGTTCAGTGATCGTCTTGTCCGTCATTGAGGCCATCCTCATCATCGTGCTGATCTTCCTCAGGAGTCGAATCCGAGTAGCCATCGTCATGCTGAAGGAAGGAAGCAAGTAAGGTGCTCAGCCAGTGCTCATGGCAGGTGTCGGGCTGGGGGAGGGGCTCAGCCAGTGCTCAGGGCAGGTGTCAGGCTGGGGTGGGGGCCCTTGTGCTGCACAACAAACCTTCAGCAAATGGACCATCTTCCCTGCAGTACCCACACCACCAGGACTTTTTAAGGAAGAAATTAAAGAACATTAAGAACGTGTTTAGTTCAGATGTTTCCACTTACTGGCGTCAAGGTCACCTCCAACAAGTCCTTTCTGTCTCTCATTCCACAGTGCAAACTAAGAATCTATGTAGCCTGTGCACAGACACACGTGAACATGTACATGCTAGGAGAATGTCAGTCATGAAGTACAGAGGGGGTTGGCGGTACCATGTGTCCCATTATCCCATGGTGGCACGTGTGTTAATGTCACCGATTGAGAGAATTTGCAGAAGTCCTAATCACTGTAATCCCATGATATCAATTGTGTGCTGTGCAGTGTGTGTGCATGATACGCCCTCCTTGTGGACAAAGTGCTGGTTCCTGAGTGCCTGACTATACATTCTGTATGAGAAACACATAATTCAGGCACACTTCATACCCAGGGCCACTCTCATTTTTAAAATGTTACAAAATAAACCATCTTTCATAAGATTCAATAATATCTATAGTCTCCAAACTGTTCCAAATGGTCACTTGAGAAAGTCTGAGCAGTCAGGTTTTGAATGAGGAGCAGGGAAAACTCCACCAGGAAGCCACAGACCCTCTGCTTACAACAGTGGAAACAAAGTTGTTAACCACCCAGGGCAGAATTATTTTTAATTGTCTTTAAGGACTATTTTAACAAAATTGCCATATTATTATAATCATAGTGCCACCCGAAGCCAGTGGTTTAACAGCTAACAATCTGCTGGTTAAACTCTCCCCCTTACAATAAAGGAGGCCCTGTCATTATCCCCTGAAACTACTGATTTTCTGGGTGTATTTTTTAAATGGTACGTTATCGTGTAGTTCACTATAACCCAACGCACATCTAACAACCTTCAATGTGTAGGTGAGTGTGTGGAGTGAGTATGTGTGGTGCATGTGTGTGCAACTGTGTGGTGTGTACGTGAGTGTGTGTGGTGTTGAAAGGCCAGCATCCTCACTGTGACAGGTTGATAGATTGTCAAAGGGGAAGTAAGGGCCTGAATAAGTGGATCAGAGTTCAGAGTAAACTTTGAATTAACAGCTTAAATTCTGAGTGTGCAGGAAGGGAAGGCAGCAGAGCTCTGGTGTGAGACAGGACAGGGAGGGGCATGTGTGCAGGTGCATTTGATGCAGGGAGATTTCCTTGGCAATACAGAATAGGAATGTGTTCAATCTGGAGACAGAGACTGGAGCAACTTCTTAAAAGCTGCTAGTGACAATCTAGCTGGGAACATTTGGCAAACCGTCATGTGGAGAAATGTCCTAGAAGGAAAACCCGCTGAACGGGTTCCTGTGTTGTGGGGGGTGCTAACACAATCATCTCCTCCCCAGGAAGTGGTGGGTGTGAGATGTCAGAGGCAGATGAGGAAGGCCTGTCTGACTCTTCGTAGGATGGCATAAACCGCATTATAGTTCCCTGCGCGGTGCCTGCAGCAAAGGCCAGCGCAGCGTGGAACACAGCACAGAGGTTTCTGAATCAGGAGAGGAATCTCACACTGTAACAGAAGGCCTGAAGGTCTTCTCTCACTTTAGGAAGCTAAGAGTCTAAACAGGAAGACATCACAGGGCTGTGGTCTGTCAAAACCTTGCTGGTTGCTCAGCAGGGAAGGGGACTGGAAGTCTTGTGCAGGAGCTGACCTCAGCACTGGGGAACACCCCTCTTTAAAATGCATGAATGCATGTCAAAGCCAGCTCAGGACTTGCTACGACCACCGCTGAAGAAAATAAGAAAATTATCAGTGACCATTAGCACTGTTTCAGAAATCTAGTCTGAGGCTTGCATCTAGTTCTTTACACACGAACATTTGGGTATTGAGAGTGTGCAGGGTATTGAGAGCGTGCAGATCCAATCCAGATTCCTTCTGAACATCAGCTGTTCGCTTCATTTCAGGGCCATTGGCTACCTCCCCAGCACGCTGATGTACCCGATTTTAACTTTCATCTTGCTGTCCATCTGCATCTCCTACTGGGCGGTGACAGCCGTGTATCCTTTGGCCGCTGACCTCTGCTGTTACCTTTTTAAGTTGATGTGTAAAATAATAGATTTCATCATGACACACATATATATACACATATATGTATATGTGTATGTATCTATATGATTGATATGTATGTGTGTGTAAATAATAGATTTCATCATGACACACACACACATATATACATATATGTATATGTGTATGTAGATATATGATTGATATATGTGTGTGTGTGTGTGTGTGTGTGTGTGTGTGTATGTGATTGCCCTTCGCTCATAAGTGCCTTCCCACTTCCCTTCCCCGACCCTCCTCCCCTCTCTCCATAATGGATTTCTTTATCTCTGGAGTCCACCTTGCTGCTCAAGACCAGACCTCACACCCAGGGTTTTTCATTCCTGTGAAGACAAGGAACAACCTAAAGAAGTAACTGGATTAGGTTCCAAGCCTAAAAATTTGTTGATCAAATTTAATTTCCCCCTAAAGAAGTCACAGATATGTGTTCTGTTCTAATGCTTATTCTTGGCAATAACTAAGCAGTGTCCTCCATCTCTCACTGGTTTGTCAGGGCCCTGTCAGTGCAACTGGCCCATGATGCACTAGTATCAGCCTCCTGGGAAGATGATCGGTACAACATGGGAAGAAAAGGCCTTTAAAGCGCATTCCTCCACAGTCTGCCGATTATGGTTTTCTTATCTGTTTATCTTTAATTTAACAGTAAATAGTTTATCCTTAATCAAGGTTGTTCAGTTTCTTGGCTACATCAGGAGTACCAATATTCAAAGTTATGGTCCCAGAGGGGAAATGTATCTATGAAGATGAAACTTGTGACCCAGATGTGAGTAAAAGAATTCTGCTATCGCACATCATGAAACAGATGCAGGGGAACTTGGTACAGAAAGAAAGGGAGGGGTCGTCAGGAAAGCATTGGATGTAGCAGGTGGAACAGAGCTCCCTTTTCTGCAGTAAATCCAGGAAGTTGCTGTGGCAATGAAAGCACAAATAATGTGTAAAAGTACAGTAGGGAGAGAGGTGGGTGCATATGGATTGAAATCAGCCCTTTCCAGAACTCATTAAAGAATTCCATCAGTTAATATACCAGAGAAGTAGCAGCCAAAAGTAATGAAAAGAGGACAAAATACCCAGCTGGGGAGCCACAAGGAAAGATAAGACCCACATTTAATGCCATGTTCTTGTATCTTCTTCTGAGCACAGATTTTCCCTGAAACTAACATTCCCAAAGTCTGCCCCGGGGCATCCTGTAACTTCGCTTCCTACAGTGGAAAGAATGAGTATCACAATTACATCATGACCTTCCAGATGTACAACCTCTTTGCCTTCCTCTGGCTTATAAACTTTGTCATTGCGTTGGGTCAGTGCACCCTCGCGGGGGCCTTTGCTTCATACTACTGGGCCATGAGGAAACCCCAGGACATCCCGAAATACCCGCTCTTCATTGCCTTCGGACGAGCGGTTCGGTAAGCTCAGCACTGAACTCCAAGCTCCTTTCTTCAGCTACAGTTTGTGCTCTGGTGTTTATGCTTGGCGAGTGAATTCAAGTGGAAAGGCGCTAATGAGCTGAAAATACAACTTGAGATTCGTAGATGCTCTAGTTACACGGCTTTGCAATCCCGTGTCTCGTCAATGTCCTAAATCCCATAGGTTACCAGAGACGATAGGGCATACAGTTGGACACCAAAAGAATTATCTTGTGGTCCCATTGATCAGGCCAAGACCCCTTCTAGGAGAGCATATTATGGGTTATAAAGACAAGATGCATAATTGCTTTCAAACTTTCTGTGGAAAGTTCTATCAGTTTGAATAAGAGATTACAAGAAGCCCTGCGTTTCTCCTTCCCTTTTATCCATGGAACTGTTTGAGAGGCACCTGTGTATACAGAACAACCCTTCATTTTATGCCCTGTTTTGTCTTCACCTAGATACCACACGGGGTCCCTGGCCTTCGGATCATTGATCCTCGCATCAGTCCAGATGTTCAAAGTGATCTTAGAGTACCTGGACAGGCGGCTGAAAAGTAAGCTCGCAGAAGTGATCATAGACTTCCCTGCTAAGAGTGGGGTAGGGGGGGGTGCAGGTGACGTGGTGACTGTTGAGTGTGGTGGGGTGGGATGGGGTGCAGGTGACCCAGTGACTGTTGTGTAGGGTGTACTGCAGGTGATGTGGTGACATTGTGGATCAGGGTGAAGAGGATAGATGTGGTAGAGATTTGAATATTTTGAAACACAGTCCAACAGGACTTTTTAAGTATGGGGTACCAAGATGAGGGATGTGAGTGGAGGGGAAGGCAGAGTGTCTGGGGTCCTCAAGGTTGATCTTGTGGGGTCCAAGAGAAGCAAATTTCAAAGAGGAATTGAAGAATTCTGTCTTAACATATTACTGTGGAGGAACATGTAAGATGTCACAGGGGCAGCTCCATATCTGCCAGGCTTAAGACACTGTGAGCCTTGACAACACTCTTCATACACAGCACACGCAGTCTGCACACACAGGTTCTGCTCACACTGCATCATAAAAAATAATGAAGTGGGAAAAAAAGTTGGAGCTCTTATTTCCTGATTGAATTTCCTGATTTTAGATAAAAATGATAGCATTAAAGCAGGATGGTTTGGCAATCAAGTGGACATATAGACCTGGAATAACATGAGAATCCCACACATAAATTCTCACATTTAAAACTGTTTGATAGGGAAAGACTAGTCAGTCTAAAGCTGATAGAGACGTGGGAGCGCCCACATGTGAGTACATAAAGCTGGACCCATATTTACAGTAAATACAAAATTAACCCAATACACAGCAAAGATCTAAACACAAGGGATAATGCTATACTTTTCGAAAAGAAGAATCTTTATGTCATTGGATTTGATGCCGTTTCTTGATTTTACACCAAAAACACAAGGCAAGAGAAAGCAAATTGGACTTCATGAAATTTAGAAACACTTGTGCAAGAAAGGAATGGCGGAGTAAAGAGACAACCTTCACAGTGGAGGAAAATTATTGCAAATAATATGCCAGGTAGTTTAAGAACTTGTCTCCAGAACACATGCAGAACTCCTGTCACTCGATAGCAAGCAGTGAAAGTCCAAAGTTGGCCCAAGGAGTTGAGAAGACCTCCCCTATAGACAGGAATGCTCAGCTAAGACTGTAAGGACAGAGTCATTATACAGGACCTACAAGCCAAGGAGTTGAGAAGACCTCCCCTATAGACAAGAACGCTCAGCTACGACTGTAAGGACAGAGTCATTATACAGGACCTACAAACCAAGCCACATCCTGATGCCACCACACACCCATCAGGATGACTGTCAGAGCAACTGCACAAACCGGCCGTGAATAGAGTGCGGGATAGAGAAGCTGGACCCTTTCATACAAATGTGTCACGGTACAGCCACCATGGAAACAGCTACAAAATGTAAAATGCTAAAAACATAATTTCATAGAAACCCAGAAAACAACTCCCACATTGCTCCCAGTATCCGTGATAAGTATCTACCACAGCCAAAGGATGCGACCCACTCACGTGTCCGCTAATAACAGGGTAAGGAGTGCATTCAACTTCCGGTGCAATGTTAGTGCACAGAAGGGAATAAAGGGGTCGATTTTGAAGGCACTGTGCTAAGTGAAAGCAGCCAGATAAAAAAGAACCCTCTTTGTATCATCCTACTTAGAATTCCTAAGAGAAGCAGCCCTCTGCCAACAAGTAAAATATGAGGAGAACGGAGAAGGGTGGCTTTTGATTGGCCATTGATATCTATTTGATTTAACATGAATTTCTGAAAATGGCTAGTGAGATTATTTTATGACACTGTAAAGGTGCTAAAGCCACTGAATTATATACCAAAGAATGGCTGAAATGTCAACTTGGAACACATCACAGTAAAAAGTTGCGCCCTGTTTCCAATGTCCTCCTTTTGGGTCTGAAGGCTGAGGGTCGCTAACAGACTCATACACCCCTTCACAGAGGCGCAGAACAGTGTTTCCAAGTTCCTCCAGTGCTGCCTGCGGTGCTGTTTCTGGTGTTTGGAAAAGATGGTGAAGTTTTTAAACAGAAATGCCTATATCATGGTAAGTAGGCCACTGCTTGTTTATGGTGCCCTTGCTTTGCCCAGCTGACCTCATGTCTGCCCTACTGCCTGGAGAGCATTCTGGTATCTTGTGATTGACTTTGTTACTGGGATAAGTGTGATTCCACGCCTGAATCAGGGCTACACTTTTCCTGAGATGTTACTACCTTTGATAGCTCATTTAAGGGGAAATGCTTGTGTTGAAATTTTCAAAGTGTGCTAGAGGCCCAGAGAGATGGCTCTGAGGGTAAAGGTGCTGGCTGCCAATCCTGACGAGCCAAACTAGCCCTAGGTTCCACAGGGTGGAAGGAGAGAATCAAATCCTGCAATGACTTCTACAGGCAAGCTGTCAAGTGAGCACACACATATACGCACTCGCACAAATACACACATAAATGTAATTAGACTTTAAAATGATAAACAAAAAGAAAGTGTGGTAGATTGAAATGGCGCTGTATGTCTAAAAATTATGTAAAAGGGAGCTGTTGCCCCTGGGTCCTTCCAAAGAGAAACCACCTTTCTAATAGAGGGATTTACATAAGTTTAGGGAAGGGATTAATTGTTTTACGAACTTTGTGTTAAAGAAGAGTGAGCAGTGGTAAGGCTTGGGCAAATCTCTAACTCATTTCCTGCGAGAATGTGCAAGCCTCTATGGAACTGAGTTTACACAGTAGACTCAGGAAACACAACTCCCTCAAAATGTGGAAACTGTACTATTTTACCATGTTTGCTTATTATCACAGTGTGGTGGGAACTGGGGCTGGGTTCATATAGTTGTGGATGGAGATGCAATTAATTTACCCACAGTGAGAGATAGTACTGAGCCTTTTAATCGCAAATTCTCATAGTAGATAGAAGGTATTGGCTTTCCTTAGGAGTAATTTATTTTGATGACAATATTCAGTCCATTTAATAACTACTACAGTCAAATGTTTCAAAGATAGATTCCCTCATCTGAGACTTGAGGAAAAGGCCTGCCCCTACATCCAACACTTGGCAAGTCTGTTAGTGGAGTCAAGGACAGAGAGCTCCTAGGCATCCTACTAACCTAAATGTTGGAAAGAAGTCAGGGTTGTTAGTGTGGAAGATGGCAGTGAGCTGGACTGTCCTGGGTGGTGTTTGTTTATGCCACTAACAAGAGTGTCAATCATTTTCTTCAGATCGCATTATATGGCAAAAATTTCTGTGAGTCAACAAAAGATGCTTTCTATCTGCTCATGAGAAACATTTTGAAGTAAGTAATCAGGCTGAGGATGACCATAGACAATCTGGTGAGACTTGACATTCTTCGTTTGTAGTTACCCAGGGTGTTGCTGGCCTTAGCAGCCATGGATGTTACCCTTAAGTTTGGTAGATTTTAGTCAACAGTTCTCTTCATCCACCTAGGTGGCTACATATTTAATTTTTATTGTCCTTTCTGCTCAAGAAGTTCTCCAGGTGGCTTACGTTAGCATCTCCTTGGTGCCCATTTCCTTCTCTCAAAATTGTTGAGAAATGGGTGTGCAGAGTCGGAGAATAAATTTACCATACTCAGGATCCAGGGTGCCTTCACTACTCCCACCAGATGACAGTAAAGACCACTACCCAAGTTCTTTGATCAAGTTAACAAGCTTTATGTTCTATCAGACAGGGCTATCTCCTAAATGGGGTTTAAGAAAATAGCATCAAACACAAGAGAAGGTGGGGTTTATATAGTTTTAAAAAGCTGCAAGACTAGGGCTTTTCAAGGGTTGGAGAATTTCCAGAGGAATTTTGGTTATGTAGAAACTTGGCTGAACATTTCAAAGTTATCTGGCAGAACATCTTATCAGGGTGTTGGGAGCATGTTCAATTCCAGAAACAGGTTAAAAGCAAAATCAACTTGAATTTTGCAGCAAACAGAAATGGGCTTGTTCTGACCTTACAACAAAATGGCTTCCATCTGTAAGATGGAGTCAAGCTGCTCCATCACCTTAGGGAGTAGAGAGAGAACCAGATACCGTCATTGCTCATCATCCCACAGGGACATCATTCCAGTGTCCTCGTCTGTGAGTCTCGTTAGAAATAAGAACCTCAGGCCTGGCTCCCATGCTCCTGTCTTGCATTTAACAGCTGCCAAATAAAATTTCACCAAATACACAGGAGCGTGAACCCGTGACTGTTTACCTGGTGTGGATTTCAAACACTGAGTTATACTTTCTTGTTTCCCCTCGATACTCAGAGTCGCAGTTACAGATGAAGTCACACACTTTGTATTACTCCTGGGGAAAATTCTAGTGACTGGGATTGTAGGTGAGTAGTGATAACAACATGGATTCAAAGCTGTAAGGAGTTTGGAGACTCCTGTGCCACAGAAATACCGATAGCCTTTCTCAGAGTATGATATCCATGTCCTGCTTTTTCATGTAGGTATCCTGGCCTTCCTACTCTTCACAGAGAGGCTGGAAAGGGTTGTAGAAGGACCGACGACTTTAAATTACTCCTGGGTACCTTTCCTGGTAAGAACTGGTGACTTAGTCACTTGGGGACACTGTAACAAACCAATATAGGGTGAGTGACTTCACCAATAGAAAGCTATTCCTCCCAGTTTGAAAGGCTTGGAGGTGGCAGCTGGGAAAGAGGTTGATTCTTCACATCACATGCTGGAGAGAAAGGTGGCAGACCCAGTCTCTTTGTAGAGGGGCACAATCCCCATATAAAGGTATTCCCACTGTGACCTCAATGTTTCTTTTAATGTAAGATACAGGGAGCAATTCAGTCTATAGAAGCTTAGCATCAGTGAGTAAGAGATGGAAGCATAAGAAAAGCAAAAGGAGACAGAAACAGCAGAGACAGCAAGTATTACCGGCCTTAATCTGTGTCACTTGTCTCCTGCTTCTGATGTCGGTTCCTTGGAAAGGACTGCTCTGTTGATAGGGCTGCACACAGAAGGTTTGCTGGGTACTCTTCCATGAGCTCCGTTCATAAGGAAGTAAAGAGGACTGGGCAGAGCAAGAGAAGCCAGCCCATAATACACTTACTGCTGTATCCCCAGATACAGTGACAGGACCTTCTGGAAAAGAAGCTGGCCTTGTGAATCATGCCGGCAGTGTTAGCCAGGAGCTGATCCCCCATATGGGGCTCTAACTTGGATGAAGCGGTTCCCTGAAGGGAGTAGATGTCTATGCAGTGAAGCATCTGAATCTTCTCTGCAGCCGACATTCCCAGTCACTGAGGATGAGTGGATGGACAATTCGGCCGAGAGCCGAGTGGAGTCCTGCTAGACCCAGCACAATGAGCTAGCTCTCCTAATCTGTATGACATAAATGCTTCTCCCTGAGGTCAGGGCAGAGGCACAGAGAGGCTGAGTAACTTGAAGACCTAGGTAGTATATGCTCTTAACCTCTAGACTCTCCTGCCTTGATGCGGAAACTCAAAACTGAGATTCTTTGGGTAGGCAATAGGAATATCAGTGGACATGTGAACAAGGACATGTCTTTGTAATCTCAGGACAGCATGTACCATAAAGCCAAAGGTGTCTATATTGCAGATGTTCCCAACACGGAGCATGCCAATGTTTGCTTATCCTGCCTTCCATTTGCATTTGTGTTATTATTGTTCTGAGTGAAGTCAGTATGAACAAAGTCCAATGTGCTGGACCTCTTCTCTGTCTGTTCACAGACTCTGGTGGTTGGATCTTACCTGATTGCTCATGGGTGCTTCAGCGTCTACTCAATGTGTGTTGAGACCATTTTCATCTGCTTCTGTGAGTATCCACCGTGTACATTTGTCCTGTGGAAAACGAAAAGATGAGAAGGTGAAAACTCACTTTCCACCTGGCTTGGTGATTTGCTTTACTTAGCCTCAAATGCAAAGCAGCATTTATTTGGGAGGAGATTATTACTTGTATATGCTTGTTAGTTCTGTTGTGGGGGATGAGAGAAATAGAGAGAAGAAGGGGGGGTGAGAGAAGTATGCATGGTGATGGTGGTGGTGGTGATGGTGGAGGTGGTGGAGGTGGTGGTGGTGGTGATGGTAGTGATGGTGGTGGTGGTGGTGGTGGTGGTGGTGGTGGTGGAGGTGGTGGTGATGGTGGTGATGGTGATGGTGGTGGTGGTGATGGTGGTGATGGTGATGGTGGTGGTGGTGATGGTGGTGGTGGTGGTGGTGGTGGAGGTGGTGGATCTGGGGATTTAACCTAGGTCCTTGCCCTTGCTTGGAGAGGACTGTAAGCTCTATTGCTATTTTCATCTGGTCTTCCCTCCTTGTATCTCTAGCAAACCAGGAGGTAGGGTCAGGATGTAAGAGAACAGAACCCTGTAGCCATGTTATGGCTGAGAGATAATTTCTCTGTCACATGGGGTTTTCGGAGAGGCAGGCAGAGGAAGCTTACTTCCTGAGAAAATGCCTTGTGGAAGACTGGCGGTTTTAAGGCAGGTCAGGAAGAAAGATAATTGCCGACGGGGGGGAAAATCTAGAAAATAACATAATTTGATGTTTTCTAAGCATTTAAGAATCAATTTTTATTAAACAAAGAAATCTGAAAACGTTATTCACTAGAGATGGCTTATGAGGAATGTGAAGAATAATCTTGGCCTAGGGTCTCTGGTTTATTTAAGAAAATGGAAAAAAAAACTGAAAAGATGGCTCATCTGGTAAATTTCCTTGTTACCAAGCTTGGTGACCTGAATTCTAGACGCACTGTCTGAGTCAGGGCTTCTATAGCTGTGAAGAGACAGCATGCCCATGGCAGTTCTTATAAAGGAAACATCTAGTTGGAGCTGGCTTACAGTTCAGAGGTTCAGTCCATTGTCATCATGGGGGAACTTGGCAGAACGCAGGCGCAGGCAGCCATGGTGCTGGAGAAGGAGCTGATCGGTGGCAGCAAAAGGAGACAGTGTCCCACACTGGGCATAGCATGAATATCGAGGTCTCATATGATTGCTCAAGCTGCCCATTCAAACCACCGCTCCTGTGGTGGAAGGGGAGTCCCCTCACCTTCATACATGAACCGTGGCCCATGCATACACACACATACACATAAATATGTGAGTCTAATAAAAAGAAAACTAAAGGAAAAAAGGAAAGGGAGCTGGGCTGCTGTTTCCGCGATTAGGAACGTATAGTTTTGCAGAAGGCTGGAGTTAGATTTTCAGTGACTCCCGGCTCCCATGAAGGGTGATTATGTCCTCCTATAACTAGATCTCCCTGGGGACCGGACACCTCTGGCCTCTGGACACTTGCAGTTATGTGCACATACCCTCCCCCCCCACACATACCAGTAAAATAACTTCAATGACTTTAGGACTGAGGAAATGGTTCAGTCAGCAAAGTGTGTGTCACATCAGCATGATCAGTCTCCAGAACCCATGGAAGAAGTTGGGAATCGTGGTGCTTGCTTGTGATCCCGGCACTGGGGAGGCAGAGCAGTGGATCCCTGGAGCTTACTTGTCAGCCAGCCTAGCCTACTTGGCGAGCCCCAGGCCGTGGACAACATCATCTCAGAAAGGAAAGTGGACAGCTCCTGAGAAGTGAGTGCTGCCCGAGTTTGACCTCCGGCTCTCATGGGCATGCGTGTGCATATACATGTGCACCCACACACATGTGCACCCCCCACATACATGCGCACCCCCACACACATGTGCACCCACACACGTGCATCCAGACACACATGTGCACCCACACACACATGTGCACCCACACACATATGTGCACCCACACACAGATGTGCATCCACACACATGTGAACCCACACACATGTGCACACACACCACATGTGCATCCACACACATGTGAACCCACACACACGTGCACCCACACACACATGTGCACCCACACACATGTGCATCCACACACATGTGCACCCACACACATGCGCACCCACACACACATGTGCACCCGCACACATGTGCACCCACACATACATGTGCATCCACACACATGTGCACCCTCACACACATGTGAACCCACACACACTCTCCCCACACACACATGTGCACCCACACATACATGTGCATCCACACACATGTGCACCCTCACACACATGTGAACCCACACACACTCTCCCCACACACACATGTGCATCCACACACACTCTCCCCACACATACATGTGCATCCACACACACTCTCCCCACACATACATGTGCACCCACACACATGCACCCACACACACATGTGCACCCACACACACATGTGCACCCACACACACTCTCCCCACACACACATGTGCATCCACACACACTCTCCCCACACATACATGTGCACCCACACACATGCACCCACACACACATGTGCACCCACACATACATGTGCATCCACACACATGTGCATCCACACACACTCTCCCCACACATACATGTGCACCCACACACACATGTGCATCCACACACACTCTCCCCACACACACATGTGCATCCACACATACATGTGCACCCACACACACATGTGCATCCACACACACATGTGCATCCACACATACATGTGCACCCACACACACATGTGCACCCACACACACTCTCCCCACACACACATGTGCATCCACACACACATGTGCATCCACACATACATGTGCACCCACACATACTCTCCCCACACATACATGTGCACCCACACACACATGTGCACCCACACACACTCTCCCCACACACACACACATGTGCATCCACATACATGTGCATCCACACATACATGTGCACCCACACACACATGTGCACCCACACACACATGTGCACCCACACACACTCTCCCCACACACACGTGCATCCACACACACATGTGCATCCACACATACATGTGCACCCACACACATGTGCATCCACACACACTCTCCCCACACATACATGTGCATCCACACAAACATGTGCACCCACATACATGTGCATCCACACACACTCTCCCCACACATACATGTGCATCCACACACACATGTGCATCCACACACACTCTCCCCACACATACATGTGCACCCACACACATGTGCACCCACACACACGTTCCCCACACAAATAAGTAATATAGTTTAGCCTTTTACCTCCGTGCTGTGGAGACTAAAGCAAAAGGACTGCCAATGCCAGGCCAGACTGGGCTAGATAGCAAGAGCTTATCTCAAAAGCAAAAAAGCTTGACCTATGAAATTAAATCTTTGCTCTACATTTTCCATGGAGTCAGTGATGTAATGAAAAGTCACAGAGCTGAAAGGTGATACTTTAGAAACCCCAGGAAGAGCTTCCGTATAAACGTGGAGATAAAGATCCAGGGATCCAAGGGCCCAGGGGTGCGGTGTGAGGTGTACCCAGGGGTAGAGGCCAGTTCGCGCCTTCTCCACCACCAGCATCGCCTCCGTTTGCCTCTATTTGACATGCTAACGCTGATTTCTCTGGTTTCTCCCTGTTCAACTCTCCAAATTGTAACCCTCTGGGTCCTGTTGTGCTGTGGCTCCTGCCTTGGCCCCGCCTTGGCTCCTAATACCCAGGTGAAGATGTGGAGAGAAACGACGGCTCGGCAGAGAAACCTTACTTTGTAACCCCCAGCCTGCACAGGATTCTCACCAAGAAGCTCCCAGGTCCCCAGAGACAGACTGAGTAGAAAAGCTCCAAGCAGGAGCCTTGTGAATTAGGTTGATTGCAATGTGAAAACGTTGCTTTGGAGCAGGGTGCAAATTCTGTGCTGTTTCTGAAAAGGCTGCAATTGGTACCACTGGAGGGAGCAGGCATTTGACAGTGGCCTAACATTCTTTTTAGACTGTGGTCCCAACTGCAGAAACCTGCAGCTGACAATGTTTTACTAACTTTTATAACTTTGCTAGCCTTTCTTTTTTATAGGTGTATATTTGTAAAGGATATTCAGGCAGTTTTTTTTAACAACACTATAAATGTGTGATCGATTAGCCATAAACGTACCGAGTTGTAGTTGACCGGCATATGGTACTAAATTTGTAAATATGGTGCTATGGTTATAGTTACTGTTTAAGCTGGTGAACAGCTCTCTAAACTGTGATTCAGCTTGTAACCCTGGTTCCCTAGAAAGCATATTTCAGTCTGGTGAGTCCATGACAAGGCATGTGAATTGCAGGTCCCATGGGTTCCACGGCTAGCATCGCTGGAGGTGACGTGAACTGTGGCCCTGTGGTCCATCTGTTTCAGAGACACGAGACTCATACTGGGGTCAAATCTAGGTTTGTGGATATCATTTCCATTACTGTGGGCCTTTGGCCACCCTGAGAATATTTTGAAAGAGCGGAAATGGCTACCTCGTTCATCTCTTGCCTTTTGCCCAAGTTTCCAGTCATGTAGAAGGCCTTTGGACTCTCCTCTTCACGGGTACATGTCTGTGTTCTTGTGACTTCATTCTGCAGAAGGTCTGAGTTCAACTTTCAGTGAAGGAAGTACGCTGATGGGTTCATTCAGATTTTATTCTAAGGAAATGAATGGACCAGTGGCTTTCTGTCAAGTACCACATCTGATACTTTCAAGGGTGTGCTTGGTTCAAATTGGAAAATCTCCTCCCCACACCACACCCCCAGGGCTTAGAGAGGAAGCTGGTTTGTTGTGGCCATGCCTAAATGTCACATGGTGAACTGGACCCATACACCTGTCTGCTCTTTTCTGTGTGTGGAGGGGACCAATGGGCCACGGCTAATTAAAGCCCCTCCAAAGATCACAGGACTAATCAGTGCCCTTTTGGTTTTGATGCTAAACTCATATCAGATTGTCTATATATTAATAATGGAATGTGTGGATATCAATACGGCCCTCACACTTGAGAGTCGGAAATATATCCTTGAGTTATAAGTTAATATAAATGCTAATTTATTTAATAATTCTGAAGTGTGTGAATCTAGATTTAGAACTGTTTTATGGAGATTTCCTACAGAGAGCCAATTGTTTCAGAAAGTTTTCAGTGTGTCGTCCACATGACAGCCAGCGGCTTGTGCTTTGTCTACTTTATTGAGGTTGTTCAGTCTCAAACGTCACTTGGAAAAGAGCCTTCTTTCTTTCCTTGATAAGACAGAGAAAAGGATCGCTTATCTTTTTCTTGAATTTAGTAGTATTTTGTTTTCAACCATGCAAGGACCTCAACAAAGACCTTTAAGAAGGTGGCATTTACTGGTGAAGCTGCAGCCGCAGGTGTCTCTTGTCTGGATGTGGGCGTCTCTCTGGGTCGTGATAAGATACTTGATCCAGAGACACACAAAAATCTTGATGTATTGTGGTGTATTCCCCAGAAAAATAGTCTCTGTTTATTACCACTGTACTTCAAATGTGTAGCGTAAAAACGAATGTTGTTTCTGAGAAGAATTTTAGAAGCCATTTTCTTATACAGCAATTAAAGTTTTTAAAACACAGAGCAATATTTTCAGAACTGTCCGTGGAAGGTTTTGAAATTAATTGTAAAGACCACTTTGTCAAGGTTTTACATTCTGAGTTGTCATTGGAAAAACAAAGGCAATTTGGAAACATACTGTAATTTAGAGAGTAAATTTGGGAGGGGAGTAAACGTTGTTTCCTCCGTCATTCCATGGAAAGGCTTGAACTTTCGCCAGAACTGACCTGGGACACGAATGAAATGATACCTTATCGATGTATTAACAAGGGCTGATTGTTCTCCATAGCTGTTTACAATGATGCTGATAGCGTCTAAAAAAGCGATGTTTGGCGTTGCTGTGCAGCGGGTGGGCAGCAGGTGGCGATGTTGCTCCTCCCACCGCTTTGCTGCGCTGTTGACGCTCTGCCCTCCTCCCTCCTAGTGGAAGACTTAGAAAGAAACGAAGGCTCTCCTTCCAGACCCTATTTCGTGACTCCGACCCTAATGAAACTTTTGATGGAGCGCAAAACTGATAAGAAGCAGTAGGAGAGCCAGCTGGGCACCCCGCCACCTGCGTCGCCTCCTGCTCCGCTGGGTCCGTCCGACACTCCCTGCACAGTGCTCCGGTCGGGGACATCCGTATCCACGGCCTTGCTGCTTGCGTTCTCATCTTATACCAAAGCCCACACTGCAACCTGTGAAGCCATCAGAAGCCGCAAGGGGATTGTTAATAACATACAACATTTTTATACTAAGATCTTTCGTTTTGTATTTTTTTTAACATAAAGAGGCTTGGATGTTTGGAAAAATATATTAGGTACATTCATATTCTTTTCAGTATTAACTTAATGGCGTATACATGATTTAGATCACTAATAATTTTTTTAAGATGACAACTAAAAAGACTTCTGCAGGGAAAAATTGATAATTAAAGCAAGATAAATGTTTTTAGGTCCCTTCCCCACTCCTGTTTGACAGTCAACCAATTAAGCAGACCACCTGCCTCCGTTTTTGCCTAAGTAGAGGATGCTCCCTGTGAGAGCTGCCAGTCAGCCACCCGCCCCAACCACCCAGTTCTCTCCAAGTGCCTTCCTGGCTGGTCAGTACTTCCCGGATCTTGTGGGCAAGTGTACAGACCTTGTTCGAAGAAATCAAACCCTGCAGTGTCAAGCGATGAAAGGTCTTCTCACGCTTTCAGTTTGTTTTCTTCTGTTTTGTTCCCATCTCGCTCGCCGACTGGATACCTCTGGTCATTTCACTCCTGATATTCCTCACTTCCAGAGGAGCGCATTGTGTGTGTGACTCGAACAATTCCCCTTGCGCCTTGTGGACATTCACAAATGTGTGCTACACGCAAGCAAAACAACCCGGGAGAAAATCTGTTGGCTTTGTCTTTGTTTTTAACCGAAGGAAGTTTTAAAGTAAAATCTTTTCTATAGTAGTTCCTTAAAAATACGGTAGGTCGGCCCCTGCACATCTAGTGTCTTACCCGTCCCCAAGGGCAGCTTGTGGGAGTTACGCGGGGATGCTTGCCCCTCAGAGGGTGGTAATAAGGGGCATGCCCGGTGCTGACGACCTCCCACTTGACTCTTCCGTGGGAGCCTGTTTTGTATATGTCATTCCACTTTTTATGAGACAACCTGTTTACCTGTCGATTTTTTTACTGTGCCAATAGAAGTCTTTGATTCAGTTTTAAATAATGTTCTGAGGAGTGCTAAGGTTTAGGAGAACCAGCTCCATTTAACCCAACTCAGACTTACAGCAAGTCAGCCACATGGTGGACATTAGTGAGTCAGTCAGTAATAACTTAGTATCGTTTATCAATGATCTGTTTGTTGGAAGGTCACTTTAGATACTTTTATACCAAAAAGTTCCCACTAGCGCCTTGCGGTGTGGGCTCACCACCCCTCCCGCCCCACGCCTGGTGGTTTGGGCTCTCCCGAGCCCGTGGCGGCGTGGGTTATATAATCACTGTGTCTCTGCTATGCAGGAACACTCAAAGTGTATGCTCTAAAATACCTTTGGTAGCTAAAATGGTTAATATTTAATGAAATTTGTTGTTGCTCATTGTATATTTGGGTTTTTTCTTCTAATAAAGATTTCGATACCAGACAGATAAAAAGGCTGCCCTTTGATTTCTTTAAGCTAGAAAAGAGCATTTGTGTGTGTATGTGTCTGTCTATGTGTGGGGGGGAGGGTTGCACATGTATGCATGTGTGTATGAAGAACAGAAGACCCTGCCTATTCCTATTTCTATTCCTAGAACACTGGTTATTTCTCCAACGTCATACCTGCCTGCATACCACCATGCTCCCCACCATGTTAATAATGGCCTGAACCTCTGAATTGTAAGTGAGCCACTCCAATTAAATGTTTTCTTTATTAAGTGTTGCCTTGGTCATGGTGTCTTGTCACGGCAATCGTAACCCTCACTAGGACAGAGCCTTTGGAAATTGTTCTTAAATTCTATCCAGGTGGGGTGATTATCTCCATTTTTTAGTTCTTGATTGAAGAGCATGCTTTATAGATTAGTCTTGCTTGGAATAAGATATGGGAACAGAATTGAACCAAAATCATTGCTGCAGTCTGGGATACCTTAACCTGTCTCCCAGTTTCTTGCAATTATTATCCCGCATGTCTGTGCTTTTCAAATATGGCTGTAGGGTTCTAATGATACAACATAATAAGCTGTTAACTAAAATATATGATCAATATCTTGGATGCATTGAAATGCACAGCTTTCTGTCTTACAATCTAATTTCCATTATGCTGATTTAGTTAGGAAGAGAATTATATATCAAATAAATCAGGAATAAATTATTTCTTCAAAAATTATTTCCCATATATGTTTTTAATCTTGGAGCTGAAATGGAGATTGCAGACTTTCCTCTCCGGGTCCAGCTGAGTTGCTGGGGAGCCTTAATGAATCAGCAGCCCCATTAAGACAAAGGCAAATCCATTCACTCAGATTTAGTTGTACCACCTGATATCAGGTAACTGGATAAAGTCACAGACAAATGGCCCTCTCAGGACTGACCAGGCCACTATGAGGCAGTCCGTTCCCCACTGGCAGCTTCCCAGTTGCTTAGGAGGTAGTCAAGGCAGCTGAGAACCTGGCCATAGCTTCCGTCATGGCTTCTCTACAGGGTGAATGCGGGCTGTCCCGTGACACATTTACAAGCAGCCAATTAAATTTTACGAGGTGAAGTCACCAAATTCTTCAAATTTAACTCTGGCTCTTTTTCTTATATACTTATAGCATACATCACAATAATCAAACAAGTGAGGGAACTGGGAAAGCCCTTGCTGTTCTGGCACGATGGCTTAGCAGGGGGTGGGGGCTGGCACTTCTGATCAAGCCTGGAGCCATGAATGTGATCCCTGGAACCCATTAGAAGTGGAGGGAGATAACAGACTTGAAAAGTCAGTCTCTCTCTCTCTCTCTCTCTCTCTCTCTCTCTCTCTCTCTCTCTCTCTCTCTCCTCTCTCTCTCTCCTCTCTCTCTCTCTCTCCTCTCTCTCTCACACACACACATACACACACACATACACACACATACACACACACATATACACACATACACACACATATACACACATACACACACATACACACACATATACACACATATACACACATACACACACACACATACACACACACATACACACACATACACACACACATACACACACACATATACACACACACACATACACACACATACACACACACATATACACACACACATACACACACACATACACACACACATACACACACACACACACACACACACCACAATGAGCTCCTGCACATGCTCATCACATACACATATTATATACAGGTACATTAGACACATGTGATAATAATAAAATTAATTTAAAAAAAATTCTGCTTCTTCTTCGTCTTCTGGCCCCTTGCTGTAAAATACTGCAGTGTGCCAAAGGTGAGGGCGGCTTATCAAAGAGAAAGATGTTAATGAACTGTATAGAAACAGACGTGTTAAGACAATCTTGGGAGTGACACCTGCCACATTCTTTTACCCAGAAGACTGCCTCCTGATGAGCAAGTGTGTGTGTGTGCGCGCACTCATGTGCACACACACACTCACGCGCACACAGAGAAGAACACAGGTGGAGAACAGAAACCCTAAGACATACAAAGAAATCTTCAGGGACCACAGAGGGCAAGAATTCAGGCATCAGGTGCCTTCTGACAGACTCGTAGGTCTGTTGCAAAGCGGCTCTACAAATGAGAAGCCAGTAGTTAAACAAACAAAAATAGTTCTCAGACATCTAACGAACAACACAAAGCAGACTGTAGTACATGAAGCTAATCATGTAGACATATTTAGCCCAAATAATCAACAGAAAAGAGTGACGTCTCAACCCGGCTCATGGTTGAGGACTTTATTTTTATTTATTATTATTATTTTATTACTTTAAAAAATACCTATCCAAGTTCCCACTCCCTCCCCTCCTCCCACTTTCCTCCCACTCCCTTCACACACACACACACACCCCACGCCCTCCAATCCTAAGAGAGGGCAAGGCACCCTGCTCTGTGGAAAGTCCTAAGGCCCTCCCTACTACATCCAGGTTGAGCAAGGAATACATCCAATCCCAAAAAGCCAGTACATGCAGTAGAGACAAATCCCCACTGTCAGTGGCCCCTCAGTCTGCCCCAACTGTCAACCACATTTAGAGGGACTAGTTTGATCCCATGCTCATTCATTCCCAGTCCAGTTGGAGTTGGTGAGCTCCCATTAGCTCAGGCAGACTGTCTCAGTGGGTGAACCCCTCATGGTCTTGACTTCCTTGCTCATACTCTCATTCCTTCCACTCTTCAACTGGACCTTTAGGGCTCAGTCCAGTGCTCTGATGTGGGTCTCTGCCTCTGTTACCCTCTGTTGTTGGACGAAGGTTCTATGGTGATATTTAAGAGGACTTTAAAACACACGCCTCCCCTTTGCAGAGCCAAAGATTTGCGGCCCTGCTAGGCATATCTCTGTGCTCTACCCAGAGAGATTCACCTTCAGCCTTTCCCACTCCCACCATCAGCCTCTTCGTCTCTCACTCCCTCACCTGTTAAAAATTCAGAGCGCATATCACCTTCAGAAGGAAATTCAGGTGGGAGAGGAAGGAGAAAGCCAAGCCTTGGTCCAGGAGCGTGGACAGCACTTTGGAGCACTATGCCATGCTTCCGAGGCCTGAAGGACAGGAGAGCATCCAGAATGGCAAGTTATAGCTTGAGGGCAACAAGCTCAGAGCCACAGCAGGTGAGCTGCCATTCCCAGCCATCCTGTGACTGTAGGGCCATGACGAGCTTGTGACAGCTCAGAGAAAGTTGAAGCTCACCTACCTCCTTTCTCCCTGTGCTGAGCTGTGCCCATTCTTGAAGGCCTAGCAGGGATTTGACACATCCAACTGGTTCTGTGCAGTGGATTTGAACTGCTGAGGGCATATCACAAAAGTGGGAGCCCCTCCTGCCATTCCCTAGCTATGGCCAGGCCCAAGAGATGTGGGGGCTACGCCCCACCTCCCTACAGAGCTTCATTCCGGAGTCAGAATTCTTTAGTGGTCTTGTTGACCACGGATGAAGAACTCCACTGAGTGGGCAGCGGGATCTCACTGGGATTTCGGCCCTCACCTCACACCCTTCTCATTTTAACTTCTGGTATTAAGCCAGTGAGTGAGATGGCGTTTGGATGGACCTGGCCCTTTGCTCGTTCCCTGCGTAACACTGAATCCTACCTAGCATCTAAAGATAATGCTGTGTAAGTAGATACTATAGCCTTGAAAACGGAGGCCTTCCATCCGCACTTCGTGCTTCTGAGGTGGTTACTCTCTGCAGACTCTAAGGATTCTGCCTAGGCCAATGGCAACCTTCCTTTATCCTGGATCACATACAGGGCTTGCTAGACGAGAAGTCCCTGCCAGAGAGAGGCTGCCTGACTAGAACCAACAGCTCCAGCCTCACAGGAAGGCTCTTGTTTCTCTGAGAGAGAATGAGGTGGGTTTGCTAGCAGAGAAGAGTCCATACCATAAGAGCAAGGTTCGAGTGGGTCCTACATTTAGGTGTCAGTGGCTGTGTGTGTGTGTGTGTGTGTGTGAGAGAGAGAGAGAGAGAGAGAGAGAGAGAGAGAGAGAGAGAGAGAGAACATATTTCATTCCATGTTAATAACTATATGTTTATTTCAACTCCCCATATGAACTGCCGAAGAGACAAATCATCTGCCATCTGTCACCCTGGATCCTGAAATATCAGTGTCTTCTGGAAGGTCAATATCCCAGCTAGTTTATGTCAACCTGGCACAAACTAGAGTTATCAGAGAGGAGGGAGCCTCATTAGAGAAAATGCCTGTGGGGCGTTTTCTTAACTAGTGATTGATGGGGAAGGGCCCAGCCCATTGTGGGTGGAGCCACCACGGGCTGGTGGTCCTGGGTTCTGTAAGAAAGCAGGCTGAGCAAGCCTGTAAGCAGCACCCCTCCGTGGCCTCTGCATCAGCCCCTGCCTCCAGGATTCTGCTGCTTGAGTTCCTGTTCTGACTTTTTGTGATGACCGGTGGCGTGGATGTGTAAGCCGAATCATAAGCCCTTTCCTCCCCAACTTGCTTTGGCCGTGGTGTTTCATCAGAACCATAGTAACCTAACTAGGGAGGTCAAAAGAAATCAAAGATCAAATTTAAAGTAAACCAAATCAAAGGAGCAAAGTAAGAGATTCTGTAATCATAGAGCATGCTCCTGCCTGTGGTCTGACTGGGGTTGGGGGTGGGCTTTTGTTTATTTGGTCGTGCTAGGCACAGGATAAGAAGAAGAGGTTATTTGGGTACTGTTGTTGTTGGTTTTTTTACTTTTTACTCTTTTTCTCTTGGGGGGGGAACCCACTACCCAACTCCCAAATAAATCACACCTCTGCTTATTATTACTTGTAAATACCCGGTCTTAGCTTGGTTTGTTTCTAGCCAGCTTTTCTTATCTTAAACTATGCCATCTATCTTTTCCCTCTGGGCTTTTACCTTTCTCCTATTTCTGTAAATTTTACTTTAACCTTTTTGTTTGGTTTGGTTTTGGTTTTTGAGACAGGATTTCTCTGTGTAGCCCCGACTGTCCTGGAACTCACTCTGTACACCAGGCTGGCCTTGAACTCACAGAGGTCTGCCTGCCGCTGCCTACTAAGTGTTGGGGTTAAAGGCGAGCGCCACCACGGCCCAGCAACTTTCACTCTTACTCTGGCGTGCTGTGTAGCTGAACGACTGACCTGATGTCCTTCTCCTTGTTACTTTCTTCTTTTTCCCCAAGATTTCTACTTCTGCCTCTCCTTTCCCCTGCCTCACTATTGACCGTTCAGCTCTTTATTAGACCATCAGGTGTTTCAGGCAGGCAAAGCATCACAGCTTCACAGAGTTAAACAAATGCAGCATAAAGGAATGCAGCACATCTTTGCATCATTAAAACAAACGTTTCACAGCATAAACAAATGTAACACATCTTAAAACAATATTCTACAACAGGGTACAGAATATGTTTTCCAGTTCATATAAAAATTAGATGTTCAAAAAAAAATTAGATGTTCAAATAAAAAACAAAAAAGACCCAAAATATGCCAAGTGTAAGCAAAATGTAGTTTTGTATCTTCTTAATTATGTTAATTTTTTCATAAATTTTTAAATTTAACAATTTTTAAAAAACAAAATGCTGGGGCCTTTATCCTATTAGAAACCTCCTTTTAGCTGGTTATGGTGGTGTATGCCAGGAGGGTTTGCTGAAGGAGGCAGAAACAGGAGGATCATGAGTTCAAGTCCAACCTGGGCTGCATATTTTTAAAATCTCTTTTTAAACTAATTTTAGTTTACTAGTCACAGAACTTTTAAATTCTCATTGCCTTTGCATGTGCTCAACTCAGTGTAGAAATTGCTCCTGAGCCAACTTCCCCACGGTGAGCCATTGTGAAATAGTTTCTCCCAAATGGTACCTAGTGGATCTTTTTTTTTTAAATATTTATTTATTTATTTATTTATTATGTATACAATATTCTGTCTGTGTGTGCCTGCAGGCCAGAAGAGGGCACCAGACCTCATTACAGATGGTTGTGAGCCACCATGTGGTTGCTGGGAATTGAACTCAGGACCTTTGGAAGAGCAGGCAATGCTCTTAACTTCTGAGCCATCTCTCCAGCCCCCTAGTGGATCTTTTTATGTATTTTAATTTTTATGTGCATTTGCTTACATGCATGTCTGTATAAAGGTATTGGATCTTCTAAAACAGGAGTTACAGACAGTTGTGAGCTGCCACGTGGGTGCTGGGACTAGAACCTGGGTCCTCTGGCAGAACAGCTATTGCTCTTAACTGCTGAGCCATCTCTCCAGCCCTAGTACTTGAATCTTAAAACAGAAAACAAGTCACACATAGAGCGGACTGGCTGCTGAGAACTGTCAGACAGGAGGCCAAGAAGAGCAAGGTGGAGCAGGCAGTGTGCTGAGGACATGGAAGGCATCCAAGGCTATGAGGTGGGGGACCAGAGCAGAGGGGTGTTCTCGGGAGCCTCAGGATGGAAGGGCCAAGGGTTGACTGGAAGACAAGAAAGGAGATCCTTGGCTTCCACATGCAGAGTCAGAAGGTCCAGCAGGAGGAGGACTCAATCAACCACGGATGTCACAGAAGATCAAAAAGTTCTCTTGCTTGTTATCTCAGCCATGAAGGTCTCTAAAGGCAAAAGGAATTACCCAAATGTCACAGCTCTGACGTCATCTTGTCCCTTCTCCTGTAATGGGAGGAAGAGCGGGTCTGACAGGGGGAGGAGACTTTGATGGGAAGAGCACTAAGGCAAAAGGTTCTGCGTTGCCCAGCTACCAACTTAGAGTCTATGGCACCTTCCTGGTACCTGAGAGAATCATCTGCCTCAGGAGGCCAGGTAGTGTTTGAATAGATATGTTAGAAGCCTAGAACAACAGAAAATGGCTCAAAGACAATGCTGGTAATGTCACAAAACAACCTCTTAGAAAGGTAGACACACCAAGGGCTGGTTTCATGGTTATCTCAAACGCCACAACCTTTTAGAGACTCCCTGGTCTTGTACTGAGGTCATTTCTGCTGGTCTTCCTATTTGTTTGCCTTCTTGCTTTCATGTTTAAGACAGGGGATTGCTGTGTAGTCCAGGCTGGCTTCAGATCTTCAGGTGTCCTGCCTCCACCTCCCGAGCACTGAGATGACAGGCATGCACCTACGTGCCTGACTGTAATGACGATCCCCTTCCTTTCCTTTGCATCTTGGCAAAGAAAGGAAGGAAAGGGGAAGGCAGGAAAGGACATCGCTGCTGCTGTTTCCTGAGGATAAAAATCTTTGCAACTCAACTATCTTGATCAGCTTTGCAGCTGAGATTTCTGTCTAGTGGAGTGGAGTCCAAGGCACGGCTGTGCCCGGCTCCCTGTCTTCATGCCGAGTGCCACCTGCACCTCCTACTCACACTTCCCGGTGAAATGTGCTCCAGCTGTCTTTCTCTTGGAAGGTGCTGGCACGCGCCCTCCAAAATATCTCCTCTCAGCTGGAGACAGCAGGCCAAGGGTGGGGAGCAGAGGCAGGGCTGCCTTCAGGGGACCTGCGTATGGGGACCTGTGTTAATGGTCTTGTGGGTTGCCTTGATTTTCCACACATCTGACCAAGTCAATTTCCTGTCTTGGACCCTTTTCCATCTTCTCAAATCTCAAGTTTTCTGCTCTTCAATCTTGGCTTGTCTCAGTGGGTGATGGATTTTAATTTTTCGGCTTAAAAGGTACCAAGTGTTCGCCTTTGGGAAGGAGTCCAGAGCAGTGTCAGGGGAGAGACCTAAAGTTTAATTTTTTCCAAATGATAAAATTGAGTCGATGTTTTTCTTCTCTGCCCTCTCTTTTCTTCTTTAATTTATTAAAACTTTAAAGACACATAAAAAATCAACATTATAAGCAAACAAGTTATGATGTTTAACAAGTATAACCACTGCCATAATTAATTCCTGTAATTCCTTTGAACAAAACATTAAATAGACTTTGTTAACACTTCCACTAACATAGAACGGCTATTAGCCCAAGAATTGGCTGATTTTTTTCCTCTGCCCAGAAAGGATTGTGTTACTCATTAAGACATTTTAAACATTGTAATGTTCTGTTTATACCTAAGAGAAACTTCCAGTTCCTGAATACACAGATATAAATAAGCAAGATCAACATTTCCATGGTCTGATACAATTGACCCAACAAGTATACCTTTAGGTCTTCCCCCACTTTGGTCCAGTCCTGGTGATGTTTGGATAGTTTGTTTTAAAGAATCTTGATTTTATTAGTGTATTTGAGTAGTTATTTATTTAGAACAAAATACATGGTATCTGTTTTAGACACTGTATTTACATTCCGACATGCAGAAAGCAACCTTGTGGAAACAAAGGAAGAATGGACGCAAATGTCAAGCCTGACCATCACATCCAGTCAGTTTCCAGCCTGAGGAGGAGCAAATTACAGCATAAATATGAGATAGTGTGCTGCGGCGTGGCCATTGGTGCCAGAGAGGGAGGGAAATAATCTTGATTAACGAAGCCTAATCGGCACGATTCTGATGGCTAAACAGCTCCCCGCCCCGAGGCAATTTAGACAGTTTTGACCCGAGAGCTCTGAAGAAAAGAGATTCTAAGACTTATTTGGTAAAGACGTTTCATATTCCTCATTCCCCTGGCCTCTCATTCTGAACCACCAGCTAAATGGAATTCTTCTCTGAAATGATTCTCTTGGGTTAGCCATTCTCCTGTCTATCCCTCAAATACCTTACACACTTTGAGCCACGGTCACCTGATTGCATTAGTGACCCATCTGTCTGTCTTCCTTCTTGGGCAATGAGCCACCTGAGAAGCGACCATGACTTTTCACCCTGTACAGAGCCCTTGCAAAGAAACTACTTGTGGATGGGTGAAAACGAATGAATAAATGTTGTCATGCAGGGCTGGGGAAAGGACTCGATCCTTAAGTGCTTGCTGTGTGAGCATGAGGATCTGAGTTCGGATCCCATTTAAATCTGGGCAGAACAGAACGGTGTGCCCTTGTCACTGGGAGAAACGGCTAACAACCCTGGCATTGTAGAGGCCAAGGCAGACTGACCACTAGAGCTCAGTAGCCAGCCTGGTCAGTTTGGTGGGTGAAGCTCCCTGAGAGACCCTGTTCCCCAGAATGAGGTGGACAGCATCTGAGTGTGATGCCTGATACTGGCTCCTGTCTTTTACACACAACTACACCTACATGCATGAGCTCCCACATGCACGTGTGGCAATACTCACATGAAAATATGTCCGGAAACATGCAAAAATCGTCCAACAATTGACTAACTAGTATCCCTACTCATTCAGTTACTAGTGTCAGTTAGGTTACAGAGTGTCTGAAAAAGGCAGTGCTAGAGGGAAGTGCCCTGGTCTTTGGCCTCACATGAATTACCGGATGTTGAGGGATAAGCCAATGAGACATATCATTGATTTATTTTTAAAGGATTTTTTCTTGATCGACAGACTATACATGAAATAAGAGAAGTCAGTTTTCACTGTCATTATTTTGACATCACCAACCACCAATGTTTGAAATTAGTATGATAAAGTAACAGGGTTGGGTTTTTTGTTTTTTTTTTTTGTTTGTTTGTTTGTTTTTTTTTGTTTTTTTGTTTTTTTTTTATTTTCGAGACAGGGTTTCTCCATAGCTTTTTTGGTTCCTGTCCTGGAACTATCTGGAACCAGACCAGGCTGGCCTCGAACTCACAGAGATCTGCCTGCCTCTGCCTCCCGAGTGCTGGGATTAAAGGCGTGTGCCACCACCGCCCAGCAAAGTTACAGTTTTTATACAACTCATGTGTGTGCACGTGTACACGGGCAAGTGAGTTTGTATATGTGGGTGAAGGCCAGGGGTTGATGGATATTTTGAAACCTGATGTTTCACAAAGCCTGGAGCCAGCTAGGCTGGCTGATCAGACAGTTCTGGAGAAGCTCCAGTCTCCACCCCCCAGCACTAGATTAAAGGTGTGTGCCACCACACTCTTCACACGGATGTTAGGGACCCAACTCAGGTCTTCATACCTGTGAGCTAAGCATGTAACCTCTTTAGCCATCTCCACAGTCAACAAAACTGTTTCTGAAGTTTTCTTATTTTGGTCACAGAGACATGAGACCCTTAATCCTGTCATTTCTGTAAATGACACTTCAGTCATCAGCTGGGTGCAGTTAAGAGAAGAGGCTTCTCATTCCTTCCTGCTCACCGTAAGGCTCAAATCACATATTTGATGACATTGTTATCATGTGGTTTAGGGCTGGGCATGGTGGGATTTAATCCTGGCACTCAGGAGGCAGAAGCAGGAAGATATCTTGGAGCTCCAGCCCAGCCTGGTCTACATAGTGAGTTCCAGGCCATTCAGGGCTAAATTATGAGACCTTATCTCAAAACAAACAAACAAAAATAATAAATTAGTAGTTTGCCTCATTGAGCTAGTAATGTACGTCCAATTTTCTCTTTAGATATTGACTTGATTAAATACAAGGAAACAAAACAAAAAGGAAAAAAATCATGATTTTCCCATTAACTTTCTGGTGTCTTGTTTTCCTTTACCCGAAGAAAGCAGCAGCCTGCTTGTATGCTGACAACACTGCTTATCTGCTGGGTGGTGCAGGCAGGAGCCGGCTGTTTCCCATAAAGCTATCGGGAAATCACACCAGAGCTGTCTAGAGAGCACAGACTATCTGCTTCCCCCACCGGGGGTAGTTCCTGCTGACATGCTGTGGGGGGGTTTTCTGGAGAACAGGCCAAGGTGTCAAGAATGGTTACTGCTGATAGATGCCAAAGTCATCGCAGAGAAAGTGGAGAGGGGGGAAGCTCCTCTCTTTGAGGGAGAACTGGAAATGCTACGGTTGCTTCAGGCTGAAGTCTTGGTAACTCGTGTTCAGAACAGACGTTTTGTGACAGAGGTCCTCGGAATCCGAGGCTGATGGTTGTGGGAAAGGAGACCTCAGTGCTGGCAGCTGTTACTTTGTGCAGACTAATTTCCCAATGAGAAGTCTCTCCTGAGTGTGGTTCAGTTCCGCGGCCTGGGGTTCTGGACTGAACATGAAGAAGAAACGGAGCTGAGCAGCAGCAACCGCCTTCCTGTGCCTCTTGACCATGGATGCAATGCTACCTGCTGCTCACAAGTTTGCCAGCGTGAATTCCTCTCCCCTGAACTGTGAGCCACAGTGAACCCTTCCTTCCTCAAGCTGCTTTTCTTTCTCGTGCTTTGTAACAGCAGTGAGGAAAGTGACTGACACCTGTCTCAGGGGATGAAGTTCTGGACACAGGCAAAGAAGCTGAATGCCCCTGGAGGCTGGGCCTAGGGGAGAGGGGGCCTTCGGGAGTGGGCATGGGCAGTGTGTCTCAGCCAAGCTTCCCTCCATAGGAGAAAGCAGGAGGAAGGTTTCAAAGGAGAAACAGTCAGAGTGAGCTGCATATACTCAGGACAGGGGTATTCTAGACCTAAGACCTCTGGGACAAAGGAGGAACTCTGAGGGACACAGAAGAGAGATCAGCACCTGCAGGATGAGAAAGGAATCCAGCACTGAGCGGCTACAGCGCCTCTTGTCTTCTCCTGTTTTCCTTTCTTTCAATTATGTCTAGAAGGCTCAAAAACCCCGTATGAGGAGAAAGAGCAGGAGGCAGCTGCGTGCCTTTGACATCAATGTGTTAAACTACAAGCTTGAGGCCATGCCTGTAACTCTTAACTCTCAAGTCTGTTTCTTCCATCAGTGAGGGAGCAGAGAAGACACCGACCTGCCCACTTCCACCTGGCACTGGCAACGACCACATGTCCTGAGCAGGTAGAGAGAATAGGGGTCAAATGCCAACCTCAGTTTCTTTTTTCACCCAGAGACTTCGCTCATTCACCACGCTGGCTTTTCCTTACACTTCAGGTGAAATACACCCTCTGACTCAAGCTCAGGGACCTGACTTTAACCCAGGGGCTCTTGTAGCATCTAAGGGACGTCTCTGTAATAAGCACCATGACCGAAGGTACGACTGTCTCATTGTATAGCTCTCACTCCAACCCTGAGGGCCAACATCTCAAGGCTGGATCTTGAGGAAGAAACCGACACAGAGACGCTGCTCCTTGTCCAGCTAGCTTTCTTAAACAGGCCCACCTGCCTAGGGATGGCACTGACCATTGCAGTGGGCGCTTGTCCATCAACAAGCAATCAAGAAATGCCGCATAGACACAGTAACGGGCCTGTCTGACCAAGGCAAGCCTTCAGTAGAGTTTCCTCTACCCAGGTGACTTAGGTTTGTGTCCATTGGCCCTGAAGCAAACACAGTGGTTACATGTTACTTATGTGAAATGTTTCTTGGAATCATATAATCTGCTGTTACAGTTAGACACCACACACTCACTAAGTTAATATAATGGGCCCCCAAACCTTAGCACAACTGACTCCATGACGGAGGTGCCATTCAGGTGGTAAACTCAGTATACAGACAGCACCACCAGCCCAAAGAAAAACAAAGACCTAATCCATCAAAGTCTGTAGTTTGTAGAAAGCGTCTGAATGTACCAACCTTGCTTTCCAGCCTCTGTAGTTCTGCTGCTGGCCAACTGCTCTTGTTAGGTGAAGTATGTCAACCCAGAACACGCTTTTGTGCTTAAAAGCTCCCCCTGAGGAAGGCTAGGGGCTACTCTGGGATTTTGAATACTTGGTAGTTGCAAGCCAGCTAACAAAGACTTTCTATTGACTTAAACCCACGTCTGAGCAGACTTCTCTGGTCAATAACCCACAATAGTTAATATGTAGAATTAATTTTCACAGGCTGATTTTTTATCCAATAAGTATTTCCAATATTGGAAAAGACAGCAGTCATAAATAAGGCATATAAAACTAATTTTTTTTCTAGTTTCAAATACATCATAGTGGTTTTTCCTTGTGCTGAACTTAACTTTCTTTCTTTCTTTTGGTTTTTTGAGACAGGGTTTCTCTGTAGCTTTGGAGCCTGTCCTGGAACTAGCTCTTATAGACTAGGCTGGCTTCAAACTCACAGAGATCTGCCTGCCTCTGCCTCCTGAGTGCTGGGATTAAAAGCATGTTCCACCAAGGCCTGGCGAATTTAACTTTCTGAGTGTTAACATAGCAAGACCCATTTTTACCTCCAAAAGAATTCAACATCTGTTCTTCCTTTGAGGCCATAATTGTGAAAGTCAGGAGGTTTTGTTTGTTCATTTGTTTGTTTTATTTTTTGCTTTAAAAAATCAGTTGACCATTAATGAGAAATTAGACATGACAAGTCCCTGAATATATTTACCATCAAGTCGCTAAAGAAAAAGCGATTGATTTTTTTTTTAAATTTGTTCTGGGCAGAGAGGATTTGTAACCTAAAATTGTTCCCATTCCCTTCTGTTCAGGACTCTATCTGACCTGGCGTGTTGGCACACACCTAACCTGCCTCTGTCCCGCAAGTGCTGGGATCCAAGGTGTGTGCGTCTGGTCAAAGGAGTGAGTTCCAGGACAGCAGGGCTATGCAGAGAAATCTTGTCTTTAAAAAAAATGAAAAAAACAACCCTGTCATCTGACAGTGTTATTTAGCACTTAAACCATATTGATACATATCAAATAAAGTATTTTCTTTTTAAACTCACTAGAAAACAGAGACAGAGAGAGCTATCACAGTCAGAGCAAAGGTGGAAGGACCGGAGCACCACCCAAGACTCCTTTCTCATTCCCGCCTGTAGCCTCAAGGCGCCCAGTGGCAAATGTGCCCACAGTAGTTTGAAACATCAGAGATGTGCCCAAGCCCCCCACTCAGTATGATAGACAGTGTGATGCTGTAGAAGTTCCCCAGAGGCCAGTACAGAACTCTTTGCATGTGCGCGTGTGTGTCTGTTGCCAGAGGAGGCCACAGTCCAAGAATAGTGGGATAGACCACAATGGTTGAGAAATTGTTGCAGGATTTGCTTGCATCTGAGGGAGTATAATAAGGCATGAGTTACTGGAGATTGGGGTGGAAATTGTGGGGAAAGTGTTGGAGGGTGCCTTCCCATCTTCTCAGTTCGGGGAACAGGGCTCCCAAGGGGCCACTTGGGGAGATGGATGCTCATTTCCTTTCCTTGGCAGCTGCAGAGGACCAAGGGAGGATAAGTGAAGTTGACGAGAAGCTTCGCCATAGAGAGAGGCTGAGCTTCCAGACAGCGAGGGAAAAGATGTGTGTGTGAGTGTGTGTGAGCGAGTGTGGTGTGGATGTGGGTGTGTGAAAGGAAGCTGACATCAAGGCTTTCTCATATCTTGCTCGAGCGGCCCAGTCAGCGCCAGCTTTGTAAGGCACGTCCCTGAATGCCCCTTCCCTGCCCTCCCTGCTCCTGGCTTCACATTTGCCACCAGGAAACCCCACAATCGTCACAAAGTTCTAGTTCTTGGGGATGATATGTCATGCTCTCAGCAATTTCTAAAGTCTTCACATTGGTTTTTTGTGTATGTGTGCCCGGGGGGGGGGGGGGGCATGCCTGCGCCATAGCGCATGTGTGGAGGTCAGAGCAATGTCTGCATGAGTCATTTCTCTCCTTCTACCTTGGGGGTTCCAGTACTCGGGCTTCAGATAGCAGCAAACACCTGCTGAGCTCTAAAATCTATTTTCAACAATGTAAGAAAAGGGGAAGAAAATGGCCAACAATTCATATCATCGCCATGACCTGGCAGGCATGTCCAACCTTTTGACTCCGCGACATATGGTCATCTATGGTCACCTACAAAGTACCCCTAAAAACCTCACAATTGAGTTTAAAAGTTAAAACAAACCTCTCGTGGTGTCTTAATTGTTTATGGTTTTTGTTGAGCTGTGTTGGTGGCTGTCTCTGGTCGTCTTTTAGCTGCAGAGTGGATGCTGGAAGCTTCCCAGGCCTGCCAGAGGCTGAGTGGCTCATTATGTCTCACTCCAGGACCCATTAATTGCAAGCCTGTTGCTGCTGTCCACAGAAACAAACTGCTCCAACAGCAGCAAAGAGGAATGCCTGTTCCCCACGGGCAGCTGGCTCCCCAAAGGAAAGACCGTGCTCCTCCTAACCTCACTGACCCAGCATGTGAATTTCTGCGGGGAAGTGAGGGGTGGCAGCTAGCCACAGTGTTTAGAGAACATCGCAGAAGCTGCTCTGCACTGTTGTGTCCCCTCCAGGTCCACCTTGAATAATGAGTTATTGGAGTGGGTGGGAGTTCACTGGAGGAAGTGATATTTACTCTGACACCAGACAGGCTGGCTTTGGGGACAGAGAGTGCAGGGTCAGATGGGAGAGCGGGGTACAGAAGCTGGCTTTAGGCTGGCTTGTAAATATCCCCAAGGTGAAATGGCCGTGGTGTTTAAGACCAGACTTTAGGGTAGAAGAATGATTGCTGGGGAGTCCTTAGCTGCACCAGGGGCGGGAATGGGCACCTGATGTCACCAATGCCCTTCTTCAGTGAATATGTGTCGTTCCAGGATCCAGTAACTATGTCACCCAACAGCAAATGACTGGACCTTCAGCAGGGCAGAAAGTGTCTCCCGTTGAGGATCCTCACAGCAGAGTCTGGTTCCTTAGACCAGAAAGGATGGTTGGGGTCCTCGGCTGGGTTGGTAGGAAGGACACACTGGTTACTATGAGGCCTCTGAATTACTTCAGTAGAAAAGGTGACGTTCTAACTCCCCTCCAAGTTGGTAAGATAGTTTAGGATTTTTGTGTTTGGGCTTGGGCTTGGGGTAAGAGTGTCCAGGAAAAAGCATCAGCCTAGCATATGTGAAACCCTGGGTTTGAACCCCAGCACTGAAAATAAATATAATTTTATTGCTCATGGCTTATATTTTTGTAGCTGGGGTAGTGTAACAACTGAGGTGGAGTGCTCTGGAGCAAAATGGATGAGTATGAGATGCTGACTCAGCAGCTGAGCCGCTTCACGGGTAGAACTCAGTATAGCTGGTGTTTCCTCTTCAGAGCCCCACTACCCAGCTCCCAAATAAATACACAGAGACTTGTTCTTACCTATGAATGTGCTTCCTTAGCTTGTTTCTTGCCAGCTTCTCTTAAATTATCTACCGTTTGTCTCTGGGCTCTTACCTTTCTCTGTTCTATTTACATCTTTCCATCCTTCTTACTCCACAGCTGACTGTGAGGCTGGGTGGCTGCCCCTGGAGTCCTCCTCTCCTTCTCCTTTTCTCGCTCCTCCCTCTTCTCCTCTTCTCTCTCCTGTTTGTTCTCTATGCACGCCAGCCCCACCTATCCTTTCTCCTAGCTATAGGCCAGTCAGTTCTTTATTAAACCAACCAGGTGTTTTTGGCAGGCAAAGTAACAGTTTCACAGAGTTAAACAAACGCAACATAAAAGAATGCGACGCACCTTTGCATCATTAAACACATGTTCTGCAGCATAAACGAATGTAACACATCTTCAACTAATGTTCCACGGTGACTGAGTCTACACAAAGATGAAGTAGGGATGGTTGAACACTCGTGGGATATAGCCAGGATTAGTTAAGCCTTGAGACACCATGGGGCACATGCCAAGGGCTCACGTGATGTAGATGTTGACTTTATACTGACTGACGTGCATTTCTGTTGTTTTGGGATCTGGCGCATTGATCGTTTCTTTTCATGGTACTAGAGACAGAACCCAGCGCTTGGGTATGTCAGGCTGGTCCTTTATGTCCTGGCTTCATCTAGTCCTTGCCAGTGCCACATGGCCCTGCTGTGACTGACCTCAATAGAGAACTGTCTTCTCCAGTGAAAGTGGGTGTGGCCACAGGCCAGGCATGCTCAGTCTGCACCCTAACACCTGCAGCTTCTCCAAAAGAAAGGAAGGCAAAAAGGGAATTTGGAATTTTCCAGGGAAGGCTTCCAGCTGAGAGCTATTTTAAGGCACAAGCAGGTAGCCTTGTGAAGGAACTTTGCATCTCCTCAAGGGATCATCTGGTTCTCCAACAGAGCCCAGAGAGTTCCTCAGAGATGCCAGGAATGAGGCCCAAACAAAACTGATTTGGTTCCTATTTCTAAAGAGGAGCCGTGAAGAAGGACAGGGGCTCAGAGAGGAAAACCCGGCAGATTGGATGAGTGATTCCTAAAGCCTGTTCCAAACACCAAGGCCCCGAGGGTGATGCAAAGAAGCGGCATTAATATTCCAGGCAGAGGAATTCAGGCGCATGCTCAGGAAAATGTGTCCTAACTGCATCCCTGCTGAGCCTCGGAGTCTGCTCAAGAACATGGTGGAGTTTTATACCCAAAGCTACGGAAAATGAGAAGAACCTGTAATGCTGGGGTGTGGCAGTGGGTCAGGGGAGGTGGGGGGGCACTGGGAATGCTGGGGTGCAGGGGAGGCGGGAGGGTGGGTCTCTTACACTAGTTGAGACAGAGGCTGCTTCCTGAGGCCCCCTTCCTCTCACCTGGCTTGGAAGGCAGGCTGTGGGCAAGGAAACTTCAAAAGGATTTATATATAAACAGTTCTAGAACTCTTTCACTATGCGATGTCTGTACCTTAGTACAAGTGGCCCAAACAGCTTTGCAAAGACAGCACGCTACACTTTCTAAGAACCAGAGCGGGTCCTTAGGACAGGCTATGGAGTTTGTTAGAGTGTTAGTGTATGCACAAGGGCACACAGAGCGGGTCCTTAGGACAGGCTATGGAGTTTGTTAGAGTGTTAGTGTATGCACAAGGGCACACAGAGCGGGTCCTTAGGACAGGCTATGGAGTTTGTTAGAGTGTTAGTGTATGCACAAGGGCACACAGAGCGGGTCCTTAGGACAGGCTATGGAGTTTGTTAGAGTGTTAGTGTATACACAAGGGCACACAGAGCGGGTCCTTAGGACAGGCTATGGAGTTTGTTAGTGTGTTAGTGTATACACAAGGGTATTTAGGACCGGCTATGGAGTTTGTTAGAGTGTTAGTGTATACACAAGGGTATTTAGGACCGGCTATGGAGTTTGTTAGCACCTCATTGCACAAGGGCATAAAGGCGACAATGAAGTGTTCTTGCCAGGAGAATGTTTCTATGCTTCAAGAGACAGAAGGGGAGGAGATTTTTGAAATCTCTCTGATGCTAGAAAGTCCCCCTGAGGACACCTATCCAGGTGCCCTCCCCTCCAGAAACACCAATCACACAAACTCTCCTATCTGCCCGTCAGCACAAAGTTCCCATGCTCCCTCTCTCCTTGACACTCAGTCTCTCATCTCTTCTTCTCTGAGTTCTCTTGGAAGTCAGAGAAACGATATGACATCATGGGGAACCGGAAGCTGTCTGCCCATCCTCACAGTGTGGGTTGTACTAGAAGAGCTGTCTTGAAGTTCTGGCTCCAGCTTGGGGTCCATTATCTTGATGCACAGACCTGTGAGCTACTTCATTTCCCACCGGCTTCCCTTGGCTGGACGCTGACATAGTCAACCTGGATGCTCCTCCCCCCATTTGGAAAAAAGAAGCTGCGTGGAATGTACCTAGTATAACTGAGTAAACAGCAACAAACCATTAGGCTGTGTCTCTTGTCACTCAGTGACTCAGAATTCCCACCTAAAAAAAAAAAAATAGAAAATGAGGCTTGAGCCAGTGTCTCTGGGACTGGCCAAAATGTCTGGATATTTGGAAATACTCAGATGCTGGGTACCAAATACATCCATTCTATCCAAATCACTGACTCACACCTTGGCAGCTGAGAGATGCCAAATAGCATTTAGTCAGAGATTTCATGGGATTAAAAAGAGGCAGTGAAAGGAATTTTGCTATAAACAAAGTAAGTCCAATTGTTTGTTATGATTTTTAAACCCCCAGAGCCAGCTAAGTTCTCAGCAGGCCTCAGTTGGTTAGCTTCCCACGCCACCTGCCACTCTTTCTCAGTTTCAGCGGAACATATGGGCTGGGAAAGAAAAGTCAAGAGACCCTGGTCCAGGGCTGGAGAGATGACTCCGTGGCAAGCGTGCCTGCTCTGTAAGCATGACGGCCTGAGTCTGAATCACCAGCACATGGGGACAGCCAAGCATGGATGCCTTTGCCGAGGCCAGCAGACCCCCAGAGCTATCTGGCCAGCTGGCCAGGCTGACGAGCTCTTTAGCTAGAGATCCTTTGTTAAGGCAACAAGGTACAGAGGGATAGCTACCCAGCATTCTGCTGCGGCCTCTGCATGCTTGTGTATGGCCATGCATCTCTGCATAAATACCACACACACACACACACACACACACACACACACAGTGGGGGGCATTATTGTATCATCTATAGAGGGAAAAGGACAATAGCTTATCCCCATTACCCTATGAAATTCAACTGTGGTTACTTTAAGTTCCGAGCTCAGAGCAGACCTGATGGTGGAACAGTCGGTTGTGGAGGCAGACACCATGTGGACCTGACGAGGCTGAATCACTCACCACAAACCTGTGTCTCCTTCCGCCTCCACAGCCTCAGGGTTCACAGAGTATAACCTGCGATGTCTCACGGCCTGCTGGAGAATCCCCCTCAGGCCTAATGAGACTTCTAGTCCCTTCCACAGTGACAGCAAGCCAACATCTCAGTACCACTGTTTCCAACACTCCTTTCAGTCCCCAGAAAACTTCCGAGTGCCTTAAACTAACAGCCACTGAACTAGAACAATAGTTAAGATGTGCGCCACTTTTAGACATTGTTTCCAGGGATTGTGTAACATTCGCTACTGTTTGGGAGGGTCTATGAAGACAGCCAGCGTGGTCCACGAAGAAGGTGGGGCTTAGAGTTAAGGCTATAGTTGGATGGTAGCAAGCTCATCTCACATGTGTGAGGCTCCTGGGTTCCATTCTTGTCTGCTTGAGACAGCTTCTCACTGTGTAGCCCTGGCTGCTCTGGAACTGACTATGTAGACCAGGTTGGCAGCAAAGTCACAGAGACATGCCAGCCTACTGGGACTAACGGTGAACCATGCACCACCACACCCAGCCCTGGATTCCATTGTTAAAATTTTTTTTAAAATCTTGGTTTTGTTTTTTAAGGTCTTTATTTGGTTTGCGTTGTGCTTCGCTTGCTGTCTGGCTGGGAATTTTTGTATTATTACAACATTCTATAGGCCCCATATGTATCACTTGCCTGCTTCCCTGGGCTATTAACAAAATTTTGTATTATTAACTCATTTAATTTTAATAAAACTCCAATTACATCTCAAGGCATCCAGTCTAAAATCCACTCACTCTTAGACTTGAGACTCCCAGAGAAATCTTTAACCCCAGCCAGCAGTGAGGCAGGAGCTTTGGGTGGGGTGCGACACACTGGGCTACTGTGGGCGCAGGGTAATACAAAGGCGGGGGCCCAAGCAGAAAAGGCTGGTCTTTTCTCTTGGCAGTATAGCCTGGAATTTATGCTGAGAAGGCAAAAATGGAGTTGGCAGGGCTGTCAGGCTCCCAGAGGCCCACTGAGTTGTTAGACCAGGATGTAAGTGGGCCAGTCTGGTTGCCAAGGTCTGGGAGCCCCCAAGTCCTTATTAATGGGCCCCACAGCTAAGCGGTGATCTGCAGACATTGGACAGGGGCCACAAGAGGCAAACTGAGCAATCCTGTTTCCAAGGAATTGGCCTCCTTTGGAAGAGTGTAGGTAGGGCTGTGGGCTAGGCCGTGGCTGATTAGCAACGAGCTGATTAAGGGAAGCTTAGAGTGGCTAAGGAACAGCTGAGCCTAAAGAGCTCCAACCCGGGTAGCAGAAGACTCTATTCCACTTCAGCTTACAGGGGCGAGCAGCTGAAGACATGGCTGTGCCGGAGTGAGTTCCCTTGTTCTAGAGCCTAATGTTTTCCCACCCAAGGGCCCCTCTCCTGCTCTACTTGGTCCCTTATTCTGGGAGCTACTACTTCTTTCGTAGGGTTCCCAGTGCGTCGGGTACTGTGCTGAACACTGTATTGTTAGCATGGCAATCCTGTGGGGTGGGCGGGGGCAGGGTCATTTTTACAAATAGACTAGATGAGACGAAGCCACAAGTTCCCGCAGAAAGGTAACCACAGACCTGATGGGTCAACCCTGCTTTTCTTCTCACTCACTGCAGCCTGGAAGAGCAGGATGGCTGGAGGGAAGAGAGAAAGCGTGTGACGTGGGAGAGGATGCGAAATGAAGCCAGAGGGCTCCAGGTGCAGGTAAGTGGGGACTGTCCAATGGCAAGTGCCTGCTGGGGCCACAGGATGTCATATTTTCTTCTGAGTAGATGGAAGTCATGGCAAAGGGGGTTCGAGAGAAAAACATCCATGTCTCCTGTATTTTAGGGGAGGATGGGGGAGCTGGAAGAAAACGACCAAGAGAAGGTGACTTACTGCATGTCACTAGTGACATGTGAGTCACAGGTTCTAGAGATGGATACATGCTAAGTTGGTTTCGGGTACTCAAAAGGCAGGCTGGAGTTCAGACATGACCTATCTTCGTTTGCTCTATGTTGTTATTTAAAAAAAACACTGTTCAAAAGCCACTTGGGGAGGCAAGGATTTATTTCAGCCTGCAACTTATCATCCATTATGAAGAGTGGTGAGGGCAGGAACTCACAGCAGAAACCTAGAGGCAGGAATTGGAGCAGAAGCCACGGAGGAATGCTGTTTACTGGCTCGTTCAGCCTGCTTTCTTAGACAACCCAGGACCACTGCCTACAGGGATCTGGCCCTCCCAAATCAACCATTAATCAAGAAAAAGCCCCTAACAGATTTCCCTCCAGACCAACATGGCAGAGGAGTCATCTCAGTCGACGTTCTTTCTTTTAAGGTGATTCTGGAGTGTGCCAGGATGACAATAGCTAACTAATTCTGTCATTGTCACACTAACTCCAGTTGTCTGTGGTCACACGTAATAGGAGAAAGATTTCCAATAACTGTATCTGAAGACAAAGTCGTGAAGATTCCCACTGCATAAAACTCACGACAGAAGGTGTGTGTGTGTGAGAGAGAGACAGAAAGAGAGAGACAGACACAGACAACACAGAGATACACAGGGAAATAGACAAAGAGACAGAAAGAGAGACACAGGGAGACAGAGACACACACAGAGAGATACAGAGAGACAGAGATATAGAAATACAGAGAGACACAGAGAAACACACAGAGCCACAGAGAGAGACAGAGAGACACATACACAGAGACACAGAGAGAAAGACAGAGACAGAGACACACACAGAGACACAGAAAAATACACACAGAGAATCACCTCTTTTCTCCAGAATGAAAAGTCAATAACAATTTCTGGAGCATGGAAAAAGCCATATACACCCCAAGACCTCAGTCCTCTTTGAGGACTAAGGTCCACAGTGAGCTGATAGCCCATAACAGCTACTGCTGGTGAGGAGAAAGGGCTCAGGAACTCTAGACAAGAGCCCGTGATGAGGCTGCACACTGCGACCACATTTACACGAGGAAAGCCAAGTAGAAGATTGAGCAATTACCCCAATAACTACAGGCTGGGGTGCCTGCCAACTTGGGCAACTTGGATACAAACATGTGTGCTGGCTGCTTCCTTCACCAGAATTACTAGATAATCACCCAACTGTCTGTTTTGCTTAGATAAAGAGAACAAGAAACAGGCCTCTACCCGAGGCAGGAACTCCCATGGGCCGCAGTGACGTGGGACTGAGGAGGCTGGTCCTAGGAGTCTACCCACCTGCGTGGACATGTTAGCCACACGAGGTAGCGGGTAGGTTCTGGGGACCCTGAGGCTAACCATACCTTTCCCACATTCTCCAAGTTAAACGTGAGACAAACCTTAGGTGGGAAGACAAATGTGTGGCCCAGGCATAGTCTTTGAGGAGACACGGGGGATGCAGGAGCAGCAGTTGAGCTATACGGTGTGTGTGTGTGTGTGTGTGTGTGTGTGTGTGAACTGGCACATGAGCGAGGTGAGCGAATCTGAACAGCTAGTAGGCTCATTGGGGAAAAGAAAACTGAGGAAGGGAGAAGGACGTCTTGGGAAAGAGGGACCATTTTTCCTCCTCTAGTGGCAGGAATTAGTTTTCCGATATCTCTGAAGCATAGGGCACATTTTGCAGCACTCTGTAAACACCTTCCTATTGCATCATAACAGCTATTGGAAGTGGGACTATCAGTGTGCCATTTGTATGTATGCGAAGCAGAGGCAGGCCTGGGTGTGCAGCCCAGTGAGTAAGGATTTGCCTAGCATGAGGCCCTGGCATTCCCAGCTCCACAAAGGGGCAGAAAGGAGAGGGGAAAGGGGGATGAAGGGAGAAGGGTGAGGGAAGAGCACACATACACACACAAACACACACAAGAGAGAAAGATGATTCTAAGACAATCTTTTGCTAACTTATCCCCAGTGACAATGCCAGTCACTGTCATCAGCATCCAAGCATCTGCCATACTTCCCCAGGTCTGGGTCAGTCTCTCCCTGGCTGTTACCATGTAGATATCCTCAATGGATGGCAAGACCTGGTGCTTCACTTAAGGCCAGAGTTAGACTCCAGAGCAAAGCCCCAGCAGAACAAACTCCATGACAAGGCTTTGGCACTGCCCTTATGCACCCTGTTCCTGGCCCCCTGCCTCTTCTCTCACCAGTCTCCACTCTCCCAAGCCTTTACTCTGCATGACCTCAGCACCTGCCTGAGAGCCCTAAGTTCCCCGCACACTCTGGCAGCTGCAACACAGCCTTTTCTCTCCTAGCCTCACAGGAGCAGAGACCCTTTGCAGGGTGGTGGATTCAGGTCTGAGATCTCCTGATCTCTTCCCAAATTGATTAATTGATTTCTCACCCACAGCTAGTGCTGAGATCTCCCCAGGAAGCTGCACAGCTGGTTGTGCCCTCTGAGACCCGCGCCCATCCTGAGATATGTGCCTACCATCGCCATAAATGAACAGAACTGTTTCCTGAAAGATGAATGATGAGCTGGAGGGGCTGCCCGCACTCCACACACGGGCTCTCCTGGGGAAGCCTCAGCCAAAGACAAAATGTGTGGTTCAGAACCACGGTGGCAAAGGATCAGAGCCTTGCCAGTGTGTCTGAAAGACATGAGCTAAGCACGGGTCGTGGTTCTCGGGAGACTTCACCCTGGTTCCTGGAAGTAAATATTTTGAAATCAAATTTGTAATAATGGTTTCCATTTTTTAAATATGGTAGCACAATTCCTTTGAGTTTAAATTTTTTCCTTTGAAAACATTCAAAACACCCCAGTAAACAAAATTACAAGCTTTCCAACCCAAGTCCCAGTGGGTGCTGGCATCTTGATGGGAAGTTCTAGGGTGGGTGGGGGGGAATGGGTGCTTCCCATTCAAACTGAGGCTGCAACAGGAGAAGGCCAAGGGCGAGGAGCTCGCTGGTAGCTTGTTGTCTACTTGTGAGCTTGCTGAAAGGAAGGGCAGAGGGAGCCAGGCTTCCGCAGGACCCAGTGGCTTTCTGATGCTCCAGCAGCTTGGCTTCATTTGCCTCATCTGTCAGCACCAGCCCACCCCAAACTACAGGATTCTGTTTTTAAACAGCTTTTTTTTTTTTTTTTTTTTTTTTTTTTTTTAGCTCATTTTCTCACCTTACTCTCATAAAATCTTTCTGCTAATTTGAAAACCAGCATCAAGGGAGGCTGGGTCCTCAGTGATCCAGCTGGCTCACATCCCTGTTGAAGGTATAGGAAAAGCCTGAACTGCCACAGGATGCCAGAAACCAGCTGAAGGAAGGAGGAAGAGCAGCATGAGCATCTGAACTCTTCGGGAAGATGATGCTGGCCCAGGAGGCTCAAGCACCGTGCCCCCCCCCCTCTCTCTCTTTCTCTCTCTCTCTCTCTCACACACACACACACACACACACAGAGAGAGAGAGAGAGAGAGAGAGAGAGAGAGAAAGAGAGAGAGAGAGGATTTTTTTTTTTGCTGAGGTTTTTATGACCTCTGAGCTGCAGTCTGCCTGCCTGGGATTTTTTTTTTTAAATGAAGCTCATACTACTAAAAATGTATGAATACATCCTCCAAAGAGCACTGTACACCTATGAAAATAACCCGCATAATTCTTGCATATAAAACCAAAACGTTAATAATTATGTTAATCAGAACTCCCTAAATTTCCATTCCTTCATTAATTAAGCAGGGGAATATTCAGGAAGATGCCAAGGCCCAGTGCTGAGGTGCGACCATAATCACCAGCGAAGCACACAGAATCCGAGGGTGTAGAGGGCAGTGTGTAAATGGAAATCTGATTTCAAGTGAATGACGGCCCTGCGAAACAAGTCTTTTGTTGTGTCCATTCTAACCATGCATGCAAAATATTGCTGGGGGGGGGGGGGGTGAAAGATTCACTCTTGGGTATAGAATTTATTTAGTAGGTATTGGGAAGGGTTAAGGGTAAAGGGATTGTGGAGGGAAGAGATAAAGAGAGAAGAGGGGGAAAAGAGAGGGAAGGGGGCAGGAAGAAGGAGAGAGAGAGAGGATAGAGAGAAGGTAGAGATCAGCTTGCCTCAGAGAGAAGGGGGTGGGTGAAATTTGATTCTTAAAGGGACAGGGTACACAGGTGGCAGGGAAGGTCAGCAGAATGATAAGGAGGGGTGTGTCATAGATGTGATCACCTGTGTTTAATTTTAGCACTTTTATAAGAAACTAATTCTCAGAAATGAAAATGAATAGTTCACACCAAATATAGCTCTGAAAATCTTCCGATTGTCCATAAAATTAGAATAGTTACAAAATTCATTTGACTGGCAGGCACAGCAGGAAGGGATCTGGGAAAGTCTCAGACTCTGATGAACGCAGCACACAGTTCCTGGGGGTCTTTTAAGTCTTAAAACTTGGCTCACACAGCCACACTTCTAAAAGGAACAGTTTGAAGGACTGATGTCCCTCAGAGGTTCCTGTCGGTGGTGCTACTTGGGAGGGTGGGGTGAATAAGGAGGTGAGACCTTTGAAGGGGAAGTACAGCATGGAAGAGGAGGAGAGGGGGGATGGCTTGGCCCCACTTCCTGCTTCCTCTACTTCCTGCATTGGGGAAAACATGCTTACTTCCTGTTCCTGCTGCCATGCCTTCCCTGCCTAGTCCTCTATCCTCCCTCCCGGATGGACTTTCTCCCACTTAAGCTGCGAGTTAAAACGGACCCTTTTTCTTCCCTTTTTGTTGGTTGGGGTATTTCTATCACAGCCACAGAAAAGCAGTAGAAACACTGGGGAAACACGGATGTTACATTGTATCCATTTGGGGGGGAGACATGGATGGTTACATTGTATCCATGGCGGGGGGGGGGGGGGAGAAAGCCGCGGATGGTTACATTGTATCCATTTGGGGGGGGACATGGGTGGTTACATTGTATCCATTGGGACCCTCTGATGGTTACTTTGTGCCCATGGGGGAAAAAGCCGGGGATGGTTACGTTGTATCCATTGGGAATCACAGATGGCTACATTGTATCCATGGCGGGGGGGGGGGAGATGCCGCGGATGGTTACATTGTATCCATTGGGACCCACTGATGGTTACATTGTACCCATGGGGGGGAAAGCCGGGGATGGTTACATTGTATCCATGGGGGCTTGGATGGTTACATTGTATCTATTGGGGGGGATTACGGATGGTTACATGGTATCCATAAGTGTAAATTTGCCAGACCCTGGTCATGTAGATGGCCCTGGTTAAGCTCAGCGAATCACAAACCAAAATGAACAATTATGAACTTAAAGGATTGTGGGGAGGAAGGGTTAGGCAGAGAAAGTGGGGAGGGGGGTGAGAGTGGTCAGCGTGTATGCGCGTGAAACTGTCTAAAAACAAATTTAATCAATGAAAAGATGGGTATAGAGATGTCTACCATAACTGCTGTTTAGATAGAGAGCAAACTGACTTATGGCTGAGTCAGCAGAGCACCTGCCTAGAATGCATGAGGCCCTTAATTTGAACCCTGGCACGGAAAAAGAAAATAAAAGAGTAAGGGCATAGACTTAAAAGGTCGTATCTGGAGGAACAGAACTGCTCGCTTTACACACTGCCTTGGGGCTGTTGTGGACATACAGTGCACAGAGTGTTCAGTGTCTACACTTGTAACACAGCTGCTAGATCAATGATGGACTCTGTCCTGAGGAGCTGAGGGCTTAACCAAAGCATCCAAGGCACTCAGGCATGCGCCAAGCGCTCAGTGTTGGATGACACCCATCTCTAAACTTACTGTGCCACATGGCTTGGTGCACGAGGGACACTAGCGAAATACCTTAGACTGGGTGGCTTAGAAGCAGCAGGATGTTGTCCATAGCTTTAGAGGCTGGGATGTTCAAGATGAAGACACTAGAACATTTGGGGTCTGCTCGGGGGCCACTTTTCATAGATGGACCGGGCTACACATCCTCAAATTGTGCACAGGCAAAGGGCTAAACAGGATCCCTCAGGCCTTGTGGATAAGGTCACTTGTCTTGTTTGCAATGGCATCCACCCCACCACCTGTTTTCAGAGACAGGCTTTCTCTGTGTAGCTCTGGCCATCCCTAGAACTCACACTGAAGACCAGCCCATCTCAAATTTAGAGACACTGCCAACCCTGCCACCCTTGCCTCTCAAGTAGTGAGAAAAAAGTTGTATACCACTATGCCCAGTTCCAGCAATTTTTAATCGGTATATATATATATGTATATATGTATGTATATATGTATATATATATGTATATATATGTATGTATATATATATAGCGTGACAGGGGACAGTCACATTAATTACAATGTAACATGAATTATAAGTATTAATTATATACAACATTTTTTTAATATTGTGATACTGTAGATGGTTGTGAAGTTTGAACTTGGGAGAGATAACAGTTATAACTCTTTATATCAATTAAAATCTTATAGATGAGTATTTTACTTAAAAGACATGTATACAAGTTTTATAAGTAATTTGTCTATAGAATTGCTAACAATTAGCAGGTACTCAATTTGCTACTACTATTCCAATTTATTAGGGCACAGATTAATCTGGTTGTGTCATTTAGGAGGTCAGTGTAAATGCTGAGATTACGATATTGTCTTCATTAGCGCTGTCTTCTGTCTTAACCAGAGAAGTTTGTCTTGCAGTAGCTGGCAGTTAGAGCAGGCTCACGACCACCCAACTGTGACAAAAGTGATCATTAAGCACTCATCCCCAACGAGACACACGTGTCAATGCCTCCCCCAAGTTTAGGGAACACTGAGGATCAGGGGGCCCAGAGACTGTAAGAGATGGAGTGGGGAGGAAGGATGTTTTCTTCTGGGCATCAAGGGGCTGGTGCACCCATGAGGTCACTGTGGCTACACTCACCTGCACAAGATGAAGCCAACAGGATCAGTCAGCGTTCTGACAGGCAGCCCTAACTGGACTCAGAGAAACACAGCGATAAAGTGGACAGGTTGGGGGGTACCTTGGGAGGAATGGAGGGGAGAACTGGATGTGGATGCGATCAAGACACACTGTGTACACATATGAATTTGCCAGAGTAGAAGATACTCTATAAGTAACTTCAGAAGTCATTCTGTAAAAGGGGAAAGTCAGGTTATCAAACAGGACTGTGAGAACACAGTGTGTATTTCCACGTTTTTTATTGCTGTGTGTTGGTGAGGGCAGGGTGTCTTCTAGTGCTCTACACCCTAGTTATTTTTAGACAGTGTCTCTCACTGAACCTGATACTTACTGTTGAGTGAGGACTGATGGATAGCAAGCTCCCAGGACCCATCTGTTTTTGCCACCACCCTCAACCCCCAGTGCGGGAGTTACTGTCACGTATGGCTAGGCCCAGATTTTATATGGGAGATTTGAACTCCGATCGTCTTGCTTCTACAGCAAGCACCCATACCCACAGAACCACCATTTCTAAAGCCTCTTATTTTTGGGTTCTGGAATAGCTACTTAGCCACAGGTGACTTTGAAATTCCACTTTCCCAGCCTCTGGAGTGACAGGGTAACTATACCTGATTTTTGAAGGTTGAACACCGAATCCAGGACTTCAAGCAGAGTGGAAAATGTTCTACCAACTGAACCACCCTGGGCCTACACTTCCTTTGGACACAGATAACCTTAGTTGTTTAATTTCAGTTCCTTCAGCTCCCGCAGGGAGCACACTGCGAACTTTCTCTACACTAACAAACATTCAGTATTGCATGCCAGCCTAAAAGACTTCAACAACACAAAAGTGTTTCTTTCCCAACCGCTCAGACCCTCCATGCCATAACAAATGTCTCGAGATCCCACCTAATCTCATAATTCTACCTCAGTAATTATATATACCGTGTGCCAGGAAAGGCTGCCGCTATCGGCTTTCAAATGCCTGTAACAGTTTTTGAAAGTATGAACCATGATTCTACCTCTTACAGTGTTTATTATGGGATACTCAACTATGTGTGCTTATAATTTATAATCATATGGGATTTAAGAATGGCATTTGTGAAATGTAAGATTACTATTGTTAATGGCACCTTGTCCTACTAACAAGCATGGCTTCAGGAGTGCTGAGTCGGTTTCCCTGTCTGAGTAGGAAGCTTGATTTGCATGGCAAAAGTTCTACCCTCCCAGTTTCATGGTTTTAAGGGCATTAAAATGCATTAACTGCCTCTGTGTTGTATGTCTCTACCAGCAGGGTCTGAGATCTTTCTAGAACCCTTGTTCGCTCTACCTACTGGTAAAATGAATATCTCACCTCTTCTCTGGTCTCTTCATGCCTGAGAAAGCTGTCATCTTGCCCCTCCCTCCCTCCCCCACCAAAGCTACTTCTCTACCTCCAGCTCTAACCCAGCGAGTCCTGTGCTCGCAGCTCGCACTGGGTGAGGCAGCCTGAGCACTTCTGATTATCTTCCCAGGAATGCGCAGACGCAGACACAGGCTCCTGTCTCCTCCTCCTGGAAATCCAAACCCATCTCTTGTCGTAAATAATACCCGGTGCAGGGAATACAAACCTCATCCGTTCACAGGGCTTTGAATGTCTGCTGAAGAACTGTGGCTCCAACTCTAAGATCCATCTTTGGGAGTTTTACAAGCTCTCACAGATTCAGAGGGAAAGGGCAGTGGAGAGAAAAGCCTTGCCTTTGGGCCCCTCCCAGGCTAATGGCTGAGAATGTCAATCACACGCAGCTGGGGAAGGCTCTCAACCTGCCCAGTGCTGAGCCTGGCGGATCCACAGGAGCTTGCTGGGACATCTGGGAAAGGTAAAGCTGACATCACCGTTCCTTGCCCGCGTCAGGCAGTGAGACCCAAGGAGACCCGCGTCAATCTCCCATCATCAGATAGAGAGACTTCTGGCTGCGTTATTTGGACTTTGGTCAAAGGGATTCCAACTAGAGAAGCAGGTTGAAAAAGAAAATTGTTCCTCTTCTTGGGCTCGCAGCTTCTTGCACAAGGCAGATCATCTAGTTCCCTGTGCCCATGTGATGCATTCTGGTTGCATTTACGATGACTAAGAAGGAATCACAAATACCTCACTATTACTTCCAGTCCCCAGCCAGATGTGCGGCCGTCCACTCCACTAAGCAAGCACTTAAGCCGAGAGTCTCATTACCTTTCTGTCCCTTCGTGGTCCATGAAAGACCTGAAGAGAGTGTGGGGAGCTGGCGCTGTTCACCTTTGTAATTGAGAGAGAAGCATCTATTACCTAGGCTTAGGATAAAGTCCTGGGGGTTAGAACTAAGAACCCCTACATGCAGTCACCTGGAAAACAAACAAACAAACAAAACAAAAACAACCCAGAGCCCTGGTTCTAGAAATTTTACTCAATACTCCCGGTTTCTTTAAATAAAACTCTGAAGAAATATATGTTATGGCTAGATTTCATGTCTAGAGTAAGACACCCCAACGGTCAGTCTGAAAAGCATTCTGCCTTTAAGGCCACATGAATTTGACTAGCTAGTTTAAAAGCAATTAAAGGCCATTAAAGGCCAAGTGAGATGTTTTCACATACGGGTTGTCTGTTGTTGTTAAGTACAGTCATCTACAGATGGCTTTCCCAATAAAACGAACTCATGATCCTGCTCGAAACAAAACAGCTTTGTAAAAACAGATTAATAGCAACGTACTGGTGGCAGCACACACAGAGAAGACAAGCTGGCCGCAGCCTTCACAAGGGTGGAAAGTGTTTAATGAACTTAGGATGGTGGCTTCGTAAACTAGAGTGTTATTTACAGCTAGGGCTCCCCAAGAGCAGACACCGCCGTGGGTGTGCGAGGCATGCTACGACCGACGTGCCTTCAGCTCATCCCGAAAACACTGGCAAAATAAACTTCAGTTGCAAATTCACAGATACAAGCTTCAAGGTATAAAGTTGTATATAACAAAAAATACAGATAATATTTATGACAATAACTTACAGATACAAACTCATGAGAAACTACAGTTCCACAAAGGGCTGTAAACATTTTGCACATTGTCAGTCCAGTCTTTTAGGCAAAGTGCTCTTTTGATAATAAATTAACAGATACACGCTAGAGCCAACTATTTCCAGACAACACACAAAAAAATGTTTTGACTTGTTTTCTTCTTGTAAACATAAGTTTTACGAAAAAAACAAAATGAAGAATTAATAAAAGTGTCTTGCAGGCCAACTACAGATACATACCTGGGCAGCGAAAGGATGTTTGAAATGTTTTGAATGTTAAATAAAAAAATTAACATTAATATCTTTTCAATGGTATTTTATACATAATAAATGACAAGTTTATATCCTCAATCATTTCTATCCCTGAAAAAAGGAATTAGGTATGACTTATTGGCAGCTGGGTCATTGTATGGGGTAACAAGGGCTGGAGTCCAGGAGTTGCTGGTGAGCTACAAAATAGAAAAGAGACGTGGGCATCAGTTCTTTAGGGTGACCAATCGTGATTTAAACAAAGGCAAGGTGTCTTCATCACTATCTCAGATGTGGGCATTAGTTCTATGTGGTATCTGGCATCAGATATAAGCAGCAGTCCATTGACTCTTCTTTAGCAAGGAGACCAAGCTTTAGGCATGGAGGCGTGCTCCAACTCTCTCCCATTTACCGTACCTCACCCTGCACTGAGAAAGCTATGGTGTGCAGCTCCTACAGAGAGGGAGCTCCCAGTGCAGGTGTTCGGGGAGGGGCACACCCAGGCTCTCCTTAGGGGCAGTCAGTTACATTCTCCCTGAACTGCAACTCAAGGTTTTCCTTCCTTGGCCTTAGCCTCTGGGTACTGGGGTTACATGTAAGAACCCCCATGTTCAGCTAGCATCTAAACATGTTTGTCTCAGCAAGTACTGCAGTCTCTCACAGAACACACATGGTTCCAACAGCAGCGTAAGTAAATGGCACAGTGGTATTATGGGTTGTTTATTTTTTTAACCAAAACTTAAGATTCTGCTTTCAGCAAAGACTTCAAGCCAACCCCCTCTCTGAGAGCACTGGGAGAGCCGGACAGTGACTGGATCACGTGCTAGAAGGACCTTTAAAAGACACCCACGTAGTAGGAAGTTTTGAAGTCCAGACCCAGAGAGGAAAGAAAGAAAATGGGCTTCTTGGTAGCAAAGATACTGCCAGGCTGAGATGCTGAGCAGCTTGTTGAGAAGTTAGACTTTGGCGGGGCAGTGGGGAAACAAACACAGGCCCTCTCTTGGGATTCCAAAGACGGAACTGGACTAACCTCCGAAGAACTAACGGGACTTGAGGTGATTTCCTGTTGCCCAGATTCGTACCACAGGAAACCACAGTTGTCTCTGATGAAAACGTATCATCCAGAACCCCAAATTATTTATTTCTTACCCAAAATCTGAAATGAAGTGGGTTTAGGGTTTTGTTTGTTTTGGGGTTTTCGGAGGGGGGAGGGGCTGGCAGATAGTAAGAGCTGCCTCAGCTAAAGAGAGAGGGGAAACATCGAAGAAGATGCAGAAAGGGCACAGATGCTGGAGCCATCAAACATGAGCGTTAGTGTGAGCATGGGCAATGCAACCGCTCAAGTCAGGAAAGCAGTGCCAAGCAAGCAGAGAGCAACAGAGATGAGGGTCCTCCACTGAGAGTCAGCAACCGAGTGGGAAGCCAATGGGTGGGGTTTATGCGTTTATATATGCAGAGAATCTGTGACCTAAAGGATGACCTGGAAGGAAATGCACTAAAAATGGGAAGGCCAGAAAGTTACAATGTAAGAAATCATCACTGGCTCAAAATCAATGTTGTGACAGGGTCTATGTAACTTCGGCTGGCCCAGAACAGTATGTAGACCAGGCTTACCTCAGACACAAGAGAGTCACCTGCCTCTACCTCTTCCTTAAAGGTGGGATTAAGATCTTTGCCACAATCGACTAAATAATTTTTAAAGGACACCGAGAGGTCCACTTTGCAAAGCCTCTAAGTAGAAGATACTTTCGACACTTGCACTTATCGAAGGCTTTATGTGTAGATTATAATCAGAAAGATCAGATTTGAAGAGACACCATCAGGCTTTATGTGTAGATAATAATCAATCAGAAAAGATCAGATTTGAAGAGACACCATCAGGCCAGTAGCCAGATACAGACACAGGGTCTTCGCGGGGTAAACAGATGTCCAAGGGGGAGGGCATCTTGTCAGCCCTGAGAAGATGCTGATAAACATAATGAGATGGGACTACACTGTCGCCAGACTGGCCAGGATGAAGCGGGGGCAGCGGGCTCGGTGCTGGCGGCCACAGAAGCTCACGAGCTGCAAGCCGACCCGTTTGACTGCAGAGCGTCACACGCAACCCACGTATATATCAGCTAGAAGTCTGAACCCACAGCAGCCTGTTCCTAAAATACCCAGACTGCAACACGAAAGGCTATCGGCCATAAAACAGACGTGAGTGGAATTTTGTACAGTAAGTCAGCAACACGGTGACTCTCACACTCCACAGGAGAGAGAGATTCAAGATTGTACTGCCTGGTTCAGTTCCCATGAAGCCACAAGACAGCCTGAGTTCAATCCCTAGGACCCTCGGGGATAAAAGGGTCTAACTGACTCCTGAAAGTTGCCCTCTGACCTCTACATGTATGCCACGGCAGCACACGTGCACCATACACACACACACACATATGTATATATACACATATGTATATTATATATTATATATACATATGTAAAGAAGTTTTAAAAAAGAAAATTAAGATACGACTTCTGAGCTCACGATCAACTCTGCAGAAGCAAACAAACCTCTGCTGCACCTCCATCAGGTGCCATTTACAGAGGACGCTCAGAGGCGAGCCAAGCCCAGCACATAAGTGCGCTTTCTACATGTATGACTTACTTCAATAAAAATGTAGAAGAAAAAAAACTCCAGTGCAGAGATATGAGTCAATATCCTTCTCTGACCATAGAAAATTAAAGTATTTAAATAGGTGTTCAAAACAAAACAAAGGGGGCTGGAGAGACGGATCCACAGCTAAAAGCACTGGCTGCTCTTCCAGAGGACAGAAGTTCAATTCCCAGCACCCACATGGGAGTTCACAACCCCTCTGAGGTTACTTTACACATGGAGTACACAGACATACACGCAGACAACACCCATACATATAAAAACAAAGGAAATTTAGAGAAAAAGAAGAAAAGAAACAAAAACTGCTGCCAGCAAAAACCAAGTAACAAGTACCAAGTCCTCACTGATCTCTGCCGCTCAACCACAGAGTACCACGCTAACAGGCGGATGGCTTTGCTGTCTGCTGTACCCTATAATGTTTCTCAGCCATTGCTGAGGTAATCTCTCAAAGCTGTGACGGAGATCAGCAATCCCATCCTAGACATTACCAGCTGTGGGGCGCTGCGCTACCTACCATCCATGTAAGTATGCAGCGCGGTCAGCATCGTCCCATCCTGGGGCACGTAGGCAGAATAAGCCATTTCTTCCAGCATGGGTGGAGACAGCCTGGATGGGGGCACCGCTGTGACTGGGGCGGAGGAGGAGTGATTTGGACTGACGTGTTTCTTGTGGCGGGCTCTGCAGTTCTGGAACCATACCTGACGGGGAGAAGGAGGAGGCCGTGAGGTCATGCACTGGCTTCTGATCCATGGGCCAAGTCATCACCACACACCCCAGAAACAAACCTTCCCAAAGTCTGCAGATGGAGCTGGGAGGCTCTTCTGAGGCTCTGGTTTCTACCCACACACCACAGAAACCCAGTGCAGTGATGCATGCCTGTAATCCCAGTACTTGGGAGGAGATGGCAGATAGATCCTAAATTCAAGGTCATTTTTGGATACAAGCTACAGGCAAGTCTGGGCCATACAAGATCCTGCCTCAAAAAATTTTAAAATGTTAGGGGCTGGAGAGATGGCTCAGCAGTTAAGAGCACTGGCTGCTCTTCCAGAGGACCAGGGTTTGATTTCAGCACCCACATGGCAGCTCACAACTGTCTGTGACTCCAGTTCCACAGGATCCAACATCCTCACAGAGACATATATGAAGGTGAAAACACCAATGCATATAAAATGAATAAGTTAAAAAAAGTTTAAAAAAATTTAAAATGTCCACTGGCTGAAGAAACATTTTAGTTCAAGTATTATAACAATAGTCTTTTTTTCCTAAGCTAGTCTCTGGTGATTTACTTAACTGTCTAGTCTATGGGTTTTTTTTTTTTTTCACCTTTTAAAGACAGGTGAAGCCTTGAGAATTCTGGGAAAGTATCTCCAGTTTTACTATTCATGTTTGGAAAAAAACAGAAAACAGTAAAGTTCTTTCAATCAGAACTTAAAAAGAAAGTACGGTTATATTCTTAGACACCTGCTGGACGCATTTCAAAGCTTGTTCACATTAGGAAAATCCCTACTGGGAGCTCACAGCTTTCTCCAGGATTCTTGATTGAGCTATCTTAGTCACATTAAACCTGCTGTGTCCACTCTTTCAGTGAATACCTAGACTGTTCCCTGAGAAGCGTGCTAAGGTCAAGTCTATAATAAGAACAAACTAGTCGTATTTAAAGCAGAATGAGCTACAAACACATCCATCTTGTAAGACCGCACAAAAAGCAAAGTGCCGGCCATTTTGCTGTCTGCTCTGTAGCAGAGGTGAAGTGTTCCAGACGAATGAGGCTTAAATCCAGATCTGGGGACCCAAGGCCTGACTGCCAGAACACACCCGGAAGCTAATCTGTGTGTGTGGACTCTGCCATGAAAGGCAACTTCAACATACAGTGTCACAGGCTGAGGTATAGCTCTATTGTGGAATGCCTCTGCCTAACATGCATGCGTGCGCACACACACACACACATACACATTTGGTCACCACATTCCAAACAAATTGTGTCACTGGAAAAATGAGAAAAGAAAGTGCTAAAAAAAAATAATTCAAGGAGGTTAGAATAAGCATTTTGGCATCTAGCAGGGTCCAGGCCACGGAAGGGTTAGCAATATTATCTATGTCCAGGGTCACCAAGTGGCGCTTCATGGCATGAGAGAAGAGAGAGAAGGTGCAAAGATCTTATAAAGGGATAAAAGCTGGCCAGGTTCCAAAGACATACCCTGCCCCTTAGGGCTCAAAACCCCAGGGCTGTGCAGCCATCAGCTCAAACCAAGGGAGCCAAACTTATCACTCATAGATGTAGGGCCTGAGCAGGTGACTGGAGAAAGCACAGGGAAGGTTCCTCGGTGGAGACTTGGGCATACACCAAGGAAAAACAGGGCGAGGTCACAGCGTCCTCTCCTGTTCTCTCTGTTCTCTGGAGACCACACCCAAAGTCTCCAGTGCCAGGTCCATCCACAGGCTCTGTAACGGCACATGCCGCCACTCCAAGGAGAGGACACTACATTCCCCACTGCTGAGGGGGCCGTATGCCACCTGTGACACCAGGAGTCACACCTGTGACACCAGGAGTCAAATCACCTGCCATCACGTCAAGAACATCCAACGTTCAAGCCACACACACTAAAAGTTCCAATCTGACAATATGAGATTTCTGAGCTAATGCTGGAAGGCAATCTGACTTGCACATGGTGACCTAAATAAAGCCTGGAAACAGCCTGGCCGACACCTCTCTTGGGTCGCTATCCTTCAATAATAAGAACCGTGCTGGGAAGACCATGCTGTCTCCTTTGCTAGATTCATAGCGGTTACAAATCTGAACTTCTTGTCTCCACTGCACAATGAAGTCTGAAATTAGGAGGCACCCTCCATGCCATGGAGTCCAAACTAGCCACAAGGAAACGTCACTGCCTTCAGTAGCATCCACACCGTACACACAGCCTGTCACGAAGAAAGTTCGTGATGAAGTGAACCACTCCTTTCCATGCACCCTTCCCAGCATGGCTACGCGCAGATATCTGAAGAAGCCCCCTCCCCTTGTCACGTCTGCCTCATACTCATTGCCTTTAACACTATAAGGCTTCTAGATCTTTTAAGCACGCCTTTTGAACTTGTTAGTGCTTTTGTAAAAAATAAATAAATAAATAAAGTTAGTATTCTGAGCATGTGACCAGTGCAGAAGATATGTAACCTGACTCCTTAGGGAGCCTCAACACATCACACACCACAGTCACCAGGAGCCGCTGGAAGCCCTGTCTTCAGAGAGAACCTGCCTCTTCCTAGGGTGTCCCAAACGCAGGGTTTACTAATTTATCGCAAACACTTCCTGCTTCCCAGAGAATAAGCACCTAAGGATCAACTCCATGCAACAGCACACGTGTACCAAAAAGGAAACCGTGACCCCAGGTCAAATATATTTTCTGCAGGTTATGATTAGTGCCATTCATTTAAAAAAAAAAAAAACCCAACTCAACACTTCCTTTAAATGTTCCATGTCCCTAGCCTCTCTACACCACACCTCTGCTCAGGCAGTCACCTCTCTGATGAGGTAACTTCTTCAGACCCTCTGCTGCTTCTCCAGTCAGGGTGCTGCCAGGCTCCCTCCATCCAGACAACCTCTGCCACCCTGTCCTCCCCCTCAGGAACCTCCTCTGTTCCTTATACTCGCTCAGAGATTGTAAAGGATCAACCCAATTTCAAGGGACCTGTTCACACAGCAGGTCACCACCAACCCTGCATAGCTAGCACAGGTAGAGGTGACTGCACCCCCCTCCCAACAGCCAAGGAGGTTTCTTCTGACTACCCCGTTCCCAGGCACCCTTCCCAGGAGAACCTGAACTTCTAATTGAGCAATGATCTCCCTTCCGCTTCTCTGGTGCAGTCTCTCCGGGCTGCTTTCTTGACTTGCAAGCAGTCAGTAGCAGCCATCATTATGCAATTAGTAAAAATGTTTCTGAAATTTAGTTATAGGCCCACACTGCAGTCAACTCTCTTAAAAACAAGAGCAAACAAACAAAAACAAAAACCTCCCTCTAGTTTCCTGGTCACCGGACCCGAAATCCTTTTTCTAAATCATCTATCATGGCTTCCTTTCACAAAGGGGGCAACTCCAACAATTTCCCAGACTTTCCACACATGAATTCTATGGTATAGCATGTCTGGCTACAGCTCACTCTTCCCTAGCCTTATTCATGTCACCCCTTCTTCCTGAATCTTTAGTAAAGGCTAGTATCATCCTGTGGAGGGTTGGGCAGAAAGAGGGGGTGGGAGGAAATGGGGAGGGGAAGGAGCCAGGAAGGGAGGGCTCAGAACCAGGTTTGGCTTGGAGCAGCAGCATCGCTCAGCCCAAGGATCTCAGCGCTATCTGTCCAGGAAAGCCAAAGTCAGGCTGTCCTTTAACAATTTCCTCTGCAATTGAAACATTCCATCCCTCAGGAGGCTCCTGGAGCAGGAAGGTAAACAACTCGAAATAGCTTCAGGAAGTCCCTGAATTTGACCAAATTCACTAGGCCCCTCCCTGCCAGAATAGACAATAAAAGCTGAGCATAACAGAGAGACCAGATACTGCCTGGAAAAAGCAGAAAGCATCCTGCTGAGCAGCTTGAAGAGGTTTAGACCAACCCCAGGCACCAGGAAAGGATGCTCTTTAACCAGCTGAGCCAGCCCTGGGCTGTGCAGTGTGCTCCAGGTCCCCAGTTCTGTGAGCTGTCACCCTGCTGGGGTGGACCTTGGTGATGCAGCTGTCTATAAGTCATTTCTGCCCGGGTAAGGAAACCCAATAAAGTTCACTGGTTCACCACGCTGGACGTGGGTGTTTTCACACTTTGGTCTGTGGTGAGAAGACTTATGTGCTGTGTCTTCCCAGGAAAGCCTTTGTCACACACGCTTTTACAAAATAGGCTCAGTGGGGAAGACCTGAAGAGGGATCTGGCATTCTGTGGTTTTTCACAAAAGAGCAGCATCCACACCCAGAGTCAGATGCAGAATTTCTTGTCTCTCTTGATGTACCTGTATGATCTCACCTGTATGACACGCCTGCTTAAGCCTGTCCTTTCTGCCAGCTTCTGGAGGGTCTGTGCATCTGGGTTGTTGTCCTGAGCAAACTGTGCTTGCATAACCTGTGGTTATTTTTAAAAACAAACGTTGGGAGAAAATCATTATCAGCCTGATCTTTGGTGTTTATGATGGAACAGATAAGACACACAATGACAATGTGATGTGTATTTAATTCCTGAGGGTCAGCGCAGCCACGAGCAAATGAAAGAGCGGCTTGCTTTATAAATCCACATAAACTCTGAGATCTTTAAAAATAAAACCACTGCAGGATGGAAAGCCGCCTCTCAACTATGCCATTAGAGATGTGACCTTTCCCCATCCAGTCTCAGAACTCACAGATAAAATAATACAGAATACAAGTCTCCTGCACTGGGCTTCTCATTCTGATAAGTAGCCCTGCACTGGAAACTCAAAACACAAACCACGCTGCATTTATCTCTGGCCTCTGTGGGTCTGAACAGCCTCAGGGCCTCTAACAGCTTTGGCTGATGCCCTGCTGTGGACATGGATGTTACGGCACTGCGGTCATGCCGTTGTTGTGTGGAGGGGCATTTGCTCCGCATGAAGCCACCTCTGAGATCTTAAGAGGAGACACATCCATTAGTCCACACGAGAAACCTTAGCAGAGCCCAGAGATTTAGCTGTGACTTTCTGCTGATCTCACTATGAAAGAACTATGACATGTATACATTCACGTATGGCAGTGTTTGGGGAGGGTGATTTAAAGTTCCTAGAAGAAAAAAATACAGAAATGCCGATAATCGCCTGTAATCAAAAGTAAGGGAGAAGGAGATGAAAGCCGAAGTCAGGGCCTTTGAATTCTTGGAAGGGGATTGTGAGAATCAAGTAACACATTGGAATTTTATTACCCAAAGTCAATCAGCTGCGGGGAGTGTGAGATAAAGATAGTAAAGAATAGGGGCATTTAATAGGCTGTGCTTATCTGTGGACCTGGGAAGTGAACAGGTAAACACCCTCTGTCCCACCTACTAGCCCTTCCCGAGGCAGGTGAACTGCAGTCTCTGCCTGTTCCTGACTTCTCTGGCCCTATCTCTCTCCCCTTTTCCCCTCTCTCCTCTCTCTGTCTCTGTCTCTGTCTCTCTCTCTGCATCTTCAAATGTTGAAAGGTAGCCCAACAGATTGCTTCAAAAAAGTAGGAGCCCAGGGGACCAGGGGAAAGAATGTTCCCCCACCCCGGGGGGTGCCTGCCACAGAGGTATGCACTTCAGAGTTGGTGACTAAAGGACCCTTAACAATATGAGGGAATGGAGAGATGGATAAAAGCCCAGTGTAGGTTAGAAATATCCTGAGGCTGCAAAGATGCCCCTGGCTACCAACTCTTCTAGGGTCAAGTGCTAGACTCCTCGTGTCCCATCCCAATATTGCATTAATATACTCATTGGTAAGGGAGCTTATGGACTAGCGTCTGTAATTTCCATCCCTTCACTCTTCCCTTCCGTACCCGAGGGACTGCTTTCCTGTAGCTGTGCGTGTGCTGGCGTGACTTAAGCATGACAACCCAAAGACAAAATGGCAAGCAAATTAAATACATCTTGGGGCTGGAGAGATGGCTCAGAGGTTAAGAGCACTGACTGCTCTTGCAGAGGTCCTGAGTTCAATTCCCAGCAACCACATGGTGGCTCACAGCCATCTATAATGAAATTTGGCGCCCTCTTCTGGCATGCAAGCATACATGGAAGGAATGTTGTATACATAATAAATAAATAAATCTTTAAAAAAACAAATACATCTTTAATTTTTCACAAAGACAAAGCTTAACTGGTATTTGGGAATTTGCTTCTAAATTCATTATTGATAATCTGGTTTAAATAGGAGCAAAATCCCTCTAGGAATAAATAATAGAACCACCAATGTATATTTAGCAAAGACAGTTCATCAAAAAAATGGAACTTAAGTCTACCTTGGCCAATTAGAACTAGAATATTCTAAAGATGTTGTACTCACTGTTCTTCCTTTAGTTAGTACTAGTGTTCAGTCTCACATAAAAAGAAAAACGGGAAAAAAAGGAGAAAAGAAAAGGCCCTTTGGGTTTCTACTTGGTTTCCCTATTCTGCAGATGTCAAAGCTCCTGAATACCACCTCCCAAGTCCTTCTGGGATGATCATGGGGAAGCCCTGCAGAGGCAGCACTTTAACACCAAGAGGTCTACCAGAAGTCCAGAGTGTGTGTGTACTCTCATCTGATCAATGTGATCTGAAAACAGATCCGTGTAGGAGCCAACCTTGGGTGTTCAATGTCGACATTGCTGGCTGGCTATTGTGAGCTAACCATGGCACAAGCAGGAATTTGAGTGCCCTTCTTATCAATGGGGCCACATTGAGACACATCTGTAGACACACCCTCTGAATTGGAAGCTTCTTTCTGTGAGGTGCCGAGATGGAATTTCAGGATTTAGTTGCCCTGTGCTAACGCTCCTCTCCAAAGCAAGCACCACATGGGCAGGATCGACTCAGTGGTCACGGCGATTTTATTATTATTATTTTGTTGAAGTCAATATTTGAATACATTCAGTTTTCCCATAATGTGGGAGTTTGATAAGGTGAATACAGTACCTGGTTTATCAGACAATCTGGGAAAAGTAAATGACTTGGGCGGGGGGGGGGGGGTTGTTTGTTTTTCTTTTGAACCTGTGGCTGCCCCAGCTTTCTTGTTCTTTAGAGCAACTGAGGACTGCGCCTCATTTATTCTGACCATCTCGGGTACAGGATCAATACTACGGAACGCTGAATCCATGAGACCATGCTCTGCAGAACCCGACTCTGATCGCTAATGATTCAGGTCACGTTCTTATGTAGCAATGCATGGTTTAAGTATTTTGTGAACATTGTAAGTTGTAATTATAAGCCTGTCTGCAAGCTTCGGGATTTTTCCTCTCTGTATTGCTGGGTTCTGGTGGAGAACATGGTCTCCTGGGAGGCAAAACCACATGAAAAGCAGAGGCTGGATGAGTCTGTCTGAACCTCTCTCTCCTCGGTTACCTTTGCGGGTGCTTCCTGCGCCCCTCAAGGAGGCCGACTACACTGAGAACCTGTGGGATTGGCTGAGGAGTTGACGATATAAGCACGATGCCTGCCATAGGACTTGGCCTGCAAAAACACCCACAAATATCCCACCTTATTTTTTTTTTCCCCTGTAATTATCTTCTCACCAGAGATTGCACAGCTACCTGCCATGGCTTTGAAGCTCTACAGTTACAATTTTAGTAAGGAATTTTCACATCCAAGTTTTGAAGCTTGTAACTGTCAAAGTCCCAGCCACCCCCTCACGGAGCGACCACTTTCAGATCCGATACGCGTCTACTGAGATGCCGTCTAATCCGGCCCGCTTCTGCAGACTGGGTGCTTTGCAAAGCCTGGACAAGAGTTCACATCAGCAACTGCATGTGCGTGACTCTCTCCAACACCCCGAGGAGCATCCAAGCAACGAGACTCAAACAACGGCAAGTCTTTCAAACGTAATGTTTTTCACATATTAATTACAGGTCATGGACCTCATGTCTCCTAAGTAGCAAGCGATTGTCTACGTGCAGGGTGTGGTTCTAATGGAGCTAGATTTTAATACGCGGCATTTGGTCCATTTGCCAAATCCTTTCAGAATGCTGGCCATGTCCAGGTTCTCCCTCTAGTCATTCTTTAAGACACCACTCTTGAAGTCCTTCTAGTGTAGAAGTCTACACTGCTGGCCAGTCTCTGACTACTACAAGTGCCTTCTCTTTCTTTTGCTAACAAGATACAATTGCCGCAGTCCTGACCTGAAGATGATATCATATGCAACACACCCAGTAACCTACGGAAGAGGTGCAGGAAATGCCGTTTATCTTAACACAAAACAAATACCTTGGCCACACTGATCTCTTAGAAAATACAACTATCCAGAAAAATTCCAGAAAGAATCATATGTAGACTTAAATATAAAGCAGGGAATATTTTCTTGAGAGTCTGCACAAATGAGACAATACATTCAATACAACTGTGATAACGATTCCATCTATTTTCAAGGGGCAGAGTCAGCCTCAGCAGGGACAATGGAGTCACTGTCTCCACCCCTCACAACCGGATCAACCATTCGAGTCTCGTCTCTGTTGGGCAGGTTTGGTTCCTCCCTGCAATTTTGTAGATTGAACAACTCACATGATTTACTGAAATGACAGCACATCGGAGCCCCACAGCCTTGGGTGCCAATTCAGCTGAGTCTTCTGTTGTCATTACAGGTAATAAAACGTCTGCCTTAGATAAATGCTCTCAGGAACAACACTATGTCCTAATGTCAGTACCAAAGAAACCCTAAGGACACAAAGCTACCACGACTGGACTCTGTAGCACGTAACCTTTTAGGGCAGTAAGTGTATTTCTAGTCTCATCAAGCTGGATCTTTTAGGGAGTATAAAACAACCTTTCAGCAAACAATATTCTTGGGCAGCATGGAGATCGCTTTTGATTTTGCTTTGAAGCCTGTTCTCTGTTGTGGGGAAAGAGTTTGAGAAACCACAACTGTATTGTCATGTCTACCTGGAGTTGATCGGCTGTGAAGCTGGTCCGGGCTCTTTTGGCTGGCTTTGGATGATTGACATCTTGTTCTGTGAGCAGGGCTCCTTCCACACTAATCCCGTTACCTGCGGTTTAAGAAACAAACCACCCCGTTGGTAACTCAGACGGGTCCACACGTCTGCACAGCGACAGTTCCCTGACACGCTGTGGCTTCTTGCGGGGCCATGTGCATCTTTTGAATTTGTAAAGTTTTAAAAACGTGTTGCAAATAGACCAGAAGAGATGGTCTATTTATAGCCTTGTACACTCTACCCAAAATGTAGTGGAAGTATATACCACAGGTCCACATTAGGAAGGCAAATACAGAGAAATAAAGCTAAACCCAAACTCAGGCTGCTGCCACAATGTACAGTACAGTGAGGGACTCACAGAGGCCACCCCTTGCCCACAAAGCAACAGATGGAGCTCTTTCTGGCAACACTGTGGACTTTATGACCATTACCTCCTTTATAAAAAACACCCAGAACCCATTTTCATCTCTTCGCCCACCGTCCTACAGACTCAAAGGTGTTTGGAAGCCCCACCTACCGTTCTCCACTTCTCTTTTTAAATTATCCAGCATGCAGTCGAAATGCATCCTGCAGAGAACTTTCTCTTCCACCAAGGCGAACTCCTCTCCAGTGGACAGTTGCCTCTTGCAGGAAAAGCAGGCAAAGCAGGCCAAGTGATACACGTTGCCCTTGGCCCTGCGGACCCAGTCAGTAGAGTGGATGTGCCTCCCACAGCGGGAGCAGCGCGTCCCATAGCGTCTGCAGCACACAGGGAGGAGGCATGGTGAGGTGGGCATCTGGCAACCGTACACTGATCCATCATCATGCTCGTTGGAGGGGTGTAAGTATTTGAGTATGGAAAGTGAAACAGGCATTAATTTCTCTTTCTCAATGTAGGAAGCAGTTGAGACAGGGTCACAATCCAAATGTGTTTTGAAAACAAAACTGCCTCAATCAGGAATGGTGAGGAAGACGAGTTTTCTATTAAAATAATTGAGAGGACTTTGAATAGCCCTTTTATTGTGTCATGTGTTAAGGCATTTATATGTTACCTAGAGATTCCAGATACTCATGCTCAGTCACACATATACACTCAGGGTTGAGAACCTCAAAGGGCAAAACTACACTAACTCAACATCGAAACACGGATCAACTAGGAATCTAGCTGAGGGGATGGGTGGAGCTCACGATGGAATACGTACAGAGCCCACACAACACTGGGTTCAGTCTCCAGCACCAGAAACAAGCTCACATCCCAGTTGAGATGAATGGGGGACCAGTGAATCCAAACAGATTTAAATTAGAAGTTATCAGAGAATGCACAGAATCTAGATTCTACACCCTGAAGGGCGGGGAGGGGGGGTTTGCAGGATTCCAGCCATGACAAATGGCCACACTGTCAGCCACAGAGAGTGGAAGTAGTGTCTAAAACTTCCAGAATGATCTGTAGGCATTCTCAGAAAGATACCAGAGGCAAAGGGAATTTTTCCCCCTCCCTGTCATAGTGATTAGATGCCCTCCTCTGTCTCCCATCAGTCCCTGGTAGACAAGGTTAGCACATCTGCCTTTGTCTACCCAGGGACCCATCCTTAAAAGTATTGCCAATTTAATCGGAGCATTGAATTCTAAAAATGAACTTCAGAACATATACACACAAAAAATCCTAAAGAGATAGATTTTAATAAATTCTTTTTTAAAAAATCAACAATTTCAAAGGGTGATTAACATATGGTAATTTGAAATGCCGATGAATTAATTGGCACAATTCTGGCAAAGCAGTGGTGGTATACACCTTTAATCCCAGTACTTGGGAGTCAGAGGCAGGTGGATCTTTGCAAGTCTGAAAACAGCCTGTTATACAGAATGAGTTCCAGGACTAGACAGAGAAACCCTGTGTTGAAAAACTGAAGGAAAATAAAAGAAAGAATAGGAAAAGGAAATGGCATAATTCTGGGGAGAAGCATACATTTTTTTTGGCAATTATGAAATCACTTCATTGTACAAAATAGACTCAGATATGACCATGTTCTATAACCTTTGTATTATATCCAACTCCATCAATAAAGTCGCTGTAATAACTTTTGAAATGGTGTTGGCACAGTACTGTTACCAACTTCGCTGTGCAGAATTTTGCAATGAACTCTGTCCTATTTAGGAATGCAAATGAAGAGATATGACCACACTTAAAGTAAGGCTTGTAAGTTTTAGACAACTCTCCACAAAGACGTGCGTCCTGGAAGACACCTCACAGTTACACAGCATGGAGACATCAGAGAGAGAAAGGCCACACTTAGTATCTTGCACAAATACAGTCTCACAAGCCAAAGTCAAAGGACAAGGCCATAAATAAAAATAAAAGCAAGACTTCTGGGCAGAACAATTCAGTTTGTTGTATTTATGACAATGGGATAGTTTGTTATCTAAACGCCTAGTATCTTGGAGGTTTATTACCGGGGAGCAATTCCCCATAATGTTTCTATTTTACTTCAGCACTGACTTCAAACAAGGAATCATGTATTTATTTCATCCCTAACTGCAGATCCCAAAATTCCCTGTTTTGAATACCCCAACCTTTCATCCTTAGGATGGGAATATGACCCAAAATGAAGTTTTATGTAGCCCATTCCTAAAAAAGCCAAACACTAATTTAGTTTAAATACAAATTATTACCCCTTCCCCAAATTTTGAGAGGTTGAGCATGGTGCTTAAAGCCTCTAATTTTGGCACTTGAGAGGCAACACAGAAAGATTGTGAGCTCAAGGCCAGCCTAGGCTACATAACAAGCTCCGATCTCAAAAAAAAATATTTTGAAATATATCATCCTAATTGGCTTTGAGTAATCAAACTGTATGCAAAAAGTCCTGTTACAGAGGTCTTTTAAAATAACTTCTTGAGGCATTTATTAAAATGAAAATAGCGATATACCTGAAGTAATCGAGTTTACAGAAAATGTCTTTGTCTTTAATATAACAGCTCGTGTGCCTTCCCAGGGAGGTTCTGCAGACGCTGCAGGAGAGACAGCGGACATGCCAACACAGGTCATTTACCTGCAAGGGGAAATGAGGGTGAGCAGGCAGTCCATACCACCTTCAGGGCCCCCAGTCACTGACATGTGGGCAGGAAGAGAAAGGCTAGCCTTGGAACACAGGCTCAGGTTTCCTGCACCCAACCAGCACCACCGACAGATGGGCATCTGGCTATATCATTTTCTAGACTCCAACAAGAAACCAGACTCCTATAGGGCACATTTCAAATTTGTTTTATTCCTTTGAAGCCTTCATGTCTTCTTTAATATTCATTTTCTCCTTCCCTCCCTCCTTGACCAGACCTCGATGAACACAGAGAAAACATTTATTCTGAAGTCATATGTGCAGGCGCAGTGTTCATCTTTGCTCTAACCCTTTCTACAATGAAACCTGGCAGTTATGGGAGTCAGGATACAAACCTTTCGATGTACTTTTTGGCCAAACAGTTGTCAACTGTGTACCATCGATAGGAATGACAAAGGCAGAAAATGCCTGGTAAAATACCCTAGTAGAGAGAGTAAGCTGTCCACTTCCTGCCTTACACACCAGAATCACTAAGGTAGGAGCTCGATGCCACTGTGCTTGCTTCTAACACAGACAGCTACAGAGAACAAAGTGCCCAGGCGGAGGTGTTGGGAACCTATGGAAGGATCTATCTTCTGGAGAAAGAAAAAGGGATCTGGATCATAAGCACCCAGGAAATATGCTCATTTGTACTTCAATATACACTCCATATATGTGCCCAGTGTTCATTTATGCTGAGTGAGGCAGGACTGCATTTAATAGAGCAGGCACTCTAGACTGACAGAGGAACAGGGACTATCATCAATTCAGAAAACAAACCAACAAACGGTCATTGCAGCTACCTGAAGCTGTCACTGCCCCCCTAAGCACTGAAGTTTAGCCACCAAATGGAGGTGTGAACTGGGCTGTGCTGGCCTGCAGACATTGGGACTAACTGGGTGTATGCTTTGTAACTCCCGGTTAGAGTGTTTAGCTCTGATAGGATGGAGATACAAAAGACACTTTGAAGGAAACAATAGGCTTTCTATTGAGTTATGAGCCTCTTCCCAAAGCAGTGTTTTATTTCTGATGGAAATTAAAGTTTGGGTCTGGGTCTTTCTTCAGAAGAACTATGCAATATTTACTATATGAAAAAAGCTTAGTTAATTGGATTAAAACGAAGATGTCCTGGAAGTGGAAACGCATTTTCCTCAGGGTTTCCCTCAAGTTGTTCCCAGTCACTCCTTGGGGCCTCCCTGCAGTCACACCCATACTTTTGTTTTGTTCTCTAAGGCAAGGCTTTAAAACAGAGCCCTGGTCTCTAACTCTCTACAAAAGCCAGACGTCTTGCCTGGCTTGACACCTTTCCTCAGGGTTTCTTTTGAAAAACAAAAGAAAGCTCCTTAACATTCTCTGTCTTTGCCAGGGAGTAAAGGAGGGTGGGAAGGATTCTGGAAAGCCTTCTGGAAACTATCCCTGAACTAGCATGCATCCAACAGGGCTCATCACCAGGCTAGGACCACTCCAGGGTGACAGGAGGGGCTGGCAGGGGGCCACGGCTGCAGGTAACTCCTGCTGACCCCTCCGTCTGACTCCAGGAGCCTGTCCCACAAGGATGGTGCTTTTCCATAGCCTCAAAGGATCGATCTGCCCTGGGTCAAATACTTTTTACCAGTGAGAAGTTTAGATTCAAAGTTGGAGTAAGGAGTCAGCACTTCCACTGGGGGTGAGGATGCTGAGACTTTAGAACTTCTAAATGATGCTGAGGTATCAAAATGCAATTAATTCATAAAGCCTAATAGTAGAAAACCTTCCTAGTTGGACTCCTATCCAACTACAAAAGAAAACTTTGCATAGCCCATTTAGATATAATTTTTATATAATATGGAGACAAACATAAGCAAATATAAAATTATACAAGATGAATGCTAGAGTCTGCAGAATTTCAGAATTTACCGTGTAACTCTTTCTACATCTTCTCTGCCAAGAAGTGTTAAAGTTTTCTCAAGTCCATTTCAGAAACAATCAAGACTCTGCTACTGAGAACTTTGTTCAAAACAAGAAGCAAATTTTGTCTCAGTGGATGGTTTTGTGATATTCAGTTTTCCAGGTAGCAAACTGGAAATGGGGTTTTTAAAAATGCAGATTTAAAGAGAAAGCCAGGTTAGTCTGTCAGCTTCAAGAATCAGCTCACAACATTTAAGAATGCTTTCTCATCCAAGCCTCTTTCAGTGTGTGCTCTGGACTCCAGAGTAATAGTCCGAGTCCACCCAGAATTCAACTTTTGAATGTTGTCCGTTAACTTAAACCCACTAATTCACTTTTTGAACTTTTACTCTCCATAATTAATCTTCTGAAAGCTGAAGTTTGGGGAGGAGGACGGAAAGTGAACTGGTTTGCAACTAATTTGGTATAGAAGAAAACATTATTTTACATAGTGGATTTTTTAAAAAGCGATTGAAACCCAATGCGTTCAGATGAAGACACTTAAGACCAAGACCCTGCCTGCAATGGCAACCTGAGAGAATACCAACTCCAAAACCTTTCCACCCCCCGCGCACAAAATTTTAAAAGTTAAACTGAATTAAGCAAGACATTCAACTCTGAAACCACCTTGTGAAGCACTTGAACCGATGCTCCTACTGTGTGCGCCCAACTTTACATCTGTTTGGTTTTGCACCCCCACAAACACCCCCAGCACTGGCAGGACCATTGTGCTTAGCAAGATCTGGGAGGTCCAGAATGGCTTCTAAAGCCTTATACGAACTTTTGCTTTGGGAAGGTTCCAGGTTCCTGTAAATAAACGCGAGACCGCGGTGATAATAACAGTCCAAACAGAAGGTCTTTTAGTCAGTTTACAGTGTTTGTAGTTACAGAAAGAGTCGAGCTGAGTAGGTTGACATACCGACGACCTGGGCTGTGCTATTCTAGGAAGACAGCAACGTGGACATATTGGAGAGGAGGGACCAGTTTGGAGAGTACAGGGTTTTCAAATAAGTGAAGGTCTAGGTTTGGTAAACAAACAAAAGCCCTGACAACTGGCAGCTGTTTCAGCCTGGGTGGCACTTCCCCGAGCTCTCCGCACACACCTGGGGAACCCTCTTTGATACATACAGTTTCACAAGTAAACCCTGCAGTCCCTTATCGCACTTTCCCCTCCTCGCTGTGGGCCCTAGAGAGGACTACTTTGCTCAGAGGGCCTACGGAGCCTCGGCTGACACGGGGTAGGGCCCTTTTCCCAGGGCCCCTCTGGGGCTCGCCTGCCCCCCAGTCCTACCTTGAGGAGGTATTTGTCCACAATCTCCAGGCCGCAGCTGCTGCACACACACTTGCCTGGAGGGCAGACGGAGCCCGAGGCCATGGACTGGGGCGAGGACGACGGGGAAAGCGGGGCCGAGGAAGAGCAGGAGTCCTCGTCCCCGGCTCCCTCGGGGTTCACCTGCAGGAACAGCAGAGCACTGGCCGCAGACCCCTCCTCCCTTCCACGTCCCACCTACCCACGGGGGGCACCCCACGGGCTGTCGTCTCTCCCCATCCGCTCCCTGGGGTACCCAGACCTGCAAACCCCTGGAGTCCCGCAGCCCCGCGCCCTGCCCTGCCCAAGGAGCTGGGAGATACCCCGTAGGCCGCCGCCCCACTCACCAGTCCTTCTTCCCCGGCGCCTTTGCGTGTCCTCCCGGCCGCCAGGGCTGCAGGCCTCCCGCACTCCTCCGACATGAGCCCCGGGCACTGCGCCGCGAGAGCGGGGAAGGCGGGGAGACACGGGTCAGGAGCCGGCGGCGTGCACGCGGCGCCCCACAGCCTCGGCCCCACCGAGCTCTTGAAGGCCCCGCACGAGGGCGGCGCGTGCAGCCGCGGGCACCTGAGCCCGGGCGCAGCTGGCGGGCCAGCGCGCAGCCTCCCTGGGCCGCCGCCGCCAGCGGGCGACTCGAGGACTACGGGGCCTCGGCTCCGGGCTCGGGCCCCGCGCTCACCCCGGCACGCCGGCTCCCCGCCCCCCGCCGGGGGTACCCAGCTAATAACCGGCCTCCGCGCACAAAGCGATTGCTTTCTAGACGTCAATCACCCGGGAGTGGGGGAAACACCCGGCTAAAGGGGGCGCGGGGCGGGGGGGAGGTGGAGTGAGAGAGAAGAAAAGATGACTGAGGAGGGGGTGGGGAGAAAAACTTGATTTCTTTAATAACCTCAATTAAAAGAGCAAGACACACATATATTTTTTTAAAGGGGGGCTTTTTGAATAGGATAGCCCGAAAGGTGAAGAGGTTTAATCGGATACTTGAAAGCTAATTACAGTGGGATTTAAGAAGCCTGGTGTTTGTTCCGACAATTTGAATGAAAATGCTTCAGATTAAACGGAGCCAGCAGCTCTTTGGTAAACTTAAAGCAATTAGAACGGTAAGCGATTTACACTGGTTTCTTTAAGGTGTGAATTGCCACTTAGCGCCCAGTAAGTCAACATTTTAGCTACTAAAGGATTATCTTTAACCAGTGCAAAAAGCGGGTCGAATAATGGAAATATCCAGCTGAATTTAATTTGTCCCATTAAATTAAAAAAAAATCCCTCACCCAACACGGGTCAGTATATTTTAGAGCACACAGGCGCGTCGCTCAAGTGTCCCCAAGCACTGGCTGCGCTTTCAGTTTTGTTCTACAAACGAACGCAATCTCTCTGAGAAATCTAGCTGCGGGCTGGTGGGTCCCCGGATTCCAGCGGCTCACGCCCACCGCGTTCCCGCCTCTTTGTCTCCTTCTCTGTCCTCTGACAGCCCCAGGTGAGCCAGCGGCCGCACGTGGGGTCTCCCGAGTGCAACTGCTCCCGGGCCGCGTCCTCGCCGCGGACACAAAGCGTCCAGGCAGAAACTCTACCGATCACCTTCCACGCAAACACGAAGCCAGCAGTGCCCCACCCGCGTCCTGCCGAGGTCCCCAGTCTGGGAGCCGGAAAATGCAAGCCACCCAGGGTCTTGCCTTCCGGATTCCCGCGTTAGACTCGCTTCCTGCTGCGAGGTTTGCCCCTTGGGTGTTTCCAATGAAATCGTTTTATGGCCCTTCCTAGGAGCAGACGGACTCTGGATAACCCAAGTCCTCAAGTCGGTCGCCTAGGGTCCCAAGACCCCACAGGCGCCTGATCCGAGGCAAGAGCACCCGACTGCAGCCTGGACCCCCATCCCACCGCTGTCCCAGGCCGCCTCGAACAGCAAGTTAAATAGAATAAAAACAGAACTCACATGGCCCCGAGAGCACCTTAGGCTCCAGGCTTCGTCTCCCAAATTAGAGTGTCCATGCCTCAGGTTAAGTGAGCCCACGGGGTGGGGACAAGGTGATTACTACCTAACGCTGCTACGTAATAAAAAAAATTGTCAGGTCTGGAGATGAGACAGTGACAGGTGGTTTTCCGAACCTCTGCTAGGAGCCTGACAACTCTCTTTTCTCAAGGAAACCGCTGTTCAACGCATCCTGCCAGGCGTCTGGCTCGCTCACCTTCTCGCGGGGAACCGCCAGCTCCGGCACGTCCTTTCCCTCCAGTTTACACACAAACATCTGATCGCTCTTCCAATACATGGCCCTGCAGGCGTTGCTTATCACATACCAGCTCCAGAGGGTCAGAGGCTGTGGGTGTCAGCAGTGCCCCCCTCCCGCGCGCCAAAAGCGCCAAGGAAAGCTAACACGCAGGACTGCGATGTTATAAGTGCGCCTCGGTCCAAAGAGGCCGCCGCAGTGACCGTGACCCCTCTCGGACACACGGTTCTTAAGATTTCTCTCTCAGCTACTCTGAGGTCTGTCCCTCCAGGAAAAGAGGGAAAGAAGTTGTGTTTTCCAGAGGGTGGAACCTCACGGGGAGGAGGGGGTGTGGGGGAAAATCTTTTCCTGGAGGGACAGCCTCACCTCCCTGCGGAAAAACCCGCCTTCTCTACATGTTAAGATCTTTATCTGCATCAGACAACTTACTCCAAGTTCAGTGTTAAAGGTGGGGGAAATGCGATGGCCCATTAACGTGATTTCTTTTCTCTTTCTTTTTTCTTTCTTTTCTTTTTTTCCCTTTTTTTTTTGGAATCTGCTTTCTGCGTCTGACTTGTTTTAAATTCTCTCTCCCCATCCAAAACCTAAACAAAGATTCGGGTTACAATTCTTTAGGCGCGTGCGGGAGGGGAAGGAGAGGTCTCCTGGGTTCCCAAGCGTTAGCCCTCCCGAAGTGCGCGTCGGTGGTGGTTCTATCTCCATTTGCGAAAAGTTTTCCCGTTAAGATAAAGAAGGGGCATCTGCGCGACTAGATTTGATTTGCGACTAAATTCAGAATCAAGGATACAAGAAAGACGAAAGTATGTTACTCACGAATATTGTTTTTATTTAATTCTAGACAAAAATTTCTGCCATAGATGGAGGCGTTCAGTACAGCTGCGCATTCCCGGGCTAGAGTGTGTGCCTGTGCGTGTAAGTAGGGGGTAGGAGTGATTTTGACCCGCATTGGAAAGTGTAGGAGCCTTTTGTTTGCTTGCTTGGTTGTTTTCTTTTTTTTTTATTTTTTAATAAGGTCTCACTTCGTTTATAGAAGATAAATTTGTAAGAAGTTATTTTTAAATGACTTTTGTTTTCTATTTGGCCTTTTAGATAAACAAAAGCGAAGCATTTGGAAATGACGTAATATAGAGACATCTTGGAGTCTTTATTTAATCAAGCCTTGTAAAAGAACCATGTTTTGTTATTTCAATTAGACAGAAATATGTGCAGTAAAACACAGGGACATGAAATCTTAATCTCTTGTCTTATCTGTGCTGAAGATGAAGCTGAGAGACTGCCCAGACCTGCTCTCAGCGGCTAGCGGAGGGATGGACAGTGGAGGGGTGGACACTTTCTCGGGATGAAATGAGCCTGAGCCTGGTGCCCGAGTAGGGCTGCGACCTTGGGTTTCCTTCTTTCCTTTCCTTTCCCCACTTTTTAACTCCTTAGACACAGGGGACTTTTGAACACACACCGTCTCCGCTTTCCTTTTCTGCCGCTAGGTACCCTCCAGCAGGTCCCCATTAAATTTAGCGTGGAATAAGAGAGACCTAAGATTTAGAGTAACTTATATTCTGGTGGAACACCGAAAAATTTGGATTTCGACTGACTGCCCGAAAAGCTAAACTGTGTTTGTTTGTCAAAAGTAAAAATCAGGACTGGGTGAGAGAATTCACATAATGTATTTTCCATAAGATACTACTTGGAGGTGACTTCCCGAATGGAAACAGAGACTGGTGAGGAATGCTGGCTCCAGCAGGCCGTGCATAGGACCGAGCCCCTGGAAGAGGAATTAAAACTAGAATCTAGCTTGGAGATTTACTTACAGCCCTTTGTGCTAAGGTTTGCAACGTGAATCTGAAGTTGCCTTTGCCTGTTAGCAAAAACGGTCTGAGCTGGTCATCTGGAGAGCCCGGCGCGCCAGAGCTGTTTGGGGGAAGTGGGGAGGGGCGCTGGGGTGCACGCCGCTTTTCCACCCACCCTCGCCTAATCAGGCGGCTCTCAATCAGGTTTTCAACATACTAATCTTGATCTAAGAGCTCCTATCTCTGCATAAGTGGAGGAAATGATTCGTTTTTTAGAGGCTTCCGGGCTTCGAGGAGGAGTAGGACGTCAGACTGCGGCAGAGGATCTAAAAGGCTAGTCTGCGCCCGCCCTGCTCCTGGCGCCCGGCGGGACTGCGACCTCACCGGCAGCATAATTGCGTGTGTCCAGTAAGCTCCTGGGGTTGTCCAGTGGTAAGTGTGTTTTCCCGGTGGAAAGTTCGTTTCCTGTCCGGGGGACTAAGGCTTTGGCTTGGGGTGTGAGATGGAGATGGGCGGAGGCAAAAGCGAAGGTTTTCTCTTGGAAGGCCAAGGCTGAGCTTCCCGCGGGGTCCTGGGCCTAATGACCTTCTGACCCCTCTTACCTAAAAACGTTTTGCTTCTGCTTGCCCGCAGGCAATCTGCAGTTCGTTGCTCCTCGGGTCAGGCAAAGAAAAAGTTCGCCCTGTTTGAGATACAACTTACAAAACACTTTTCTTTTTTAAAATAAAAAATCATGAGAATTTTTAGTCCCGACTCCAAATGAGACCAACTTTGAACGAAACTCAGTTTCGTTTTTTTTCATGTAGGTGAGAAAATAAATCGGCCGTGCCTTGTTGGTGCTGTCCTATTGGACTGACATTTGTAGAAGCCGCCGCTCATCAAATGAAAATCAGAAGCGGAAGGCCCACCTAGGGGGTCTTCCAACATCCTCGAAGCCCGGGCTCCGTCCAAGGAAAGAAAGGAGTAGGAAGGAGAACCAGAGAGAACTCCAAAGAGGTCTGGTGCATGGCTGTGCGGCTCGCACCCAAGTTCAGAGGCACTAAGTGTGCCCTGTTAAAACCCGAGGGGTGCTGGAGGGGTCTGGGTCCCATCGCGCCAGGCCTTGGGTCCAGGGCTGGAGAAAGAGAGAACCCCAACCTACCCGACCCCGACAGCTTCCACCTCGGAGAAGAGCTGCCTAAATGGGCAGCGAGCTGCTGTGAAATTTGCGGTCTGCTAATGAATGACCCACCTCCTCGGCTATTCCTATCAAAGGCACAAAACTGATATTTTCACACCTCGGCAGGAGCTGTTTATAAACATCCTGCGTTCGTGGAATGAAAAAAAAAAGGGGTGGGGGCTGCATTGACAAGGTCTCTGGAGCTCAGTATTTAAAAGCTATAGATCCGAATTAGAAAATTATTACTTTAAGTAGAGAAAGCCCCCACCAATTTAACTACTGAACTTTGCACATCTGAGCTCCTGGCGCTAACTGCAAGTTTGGAGGAACTTATCCTGGAGCTTGCACGGAAGGCAGGCCATCCACTGGCTCTCAATTTCCAGAGCTTTTGCTTCTGGGGCTGCAGTTCTCCAGAGGGTTGGCGAGGGCTATCCTGGATCGCGTCTACAGAGACCTAGGTCAGGCACAGCTGGGACCTGGGAGAAAGCCTAGGCGAAGTAGCCCGAGTGGCCTGAGCTTGGCTGCGCTTTCTTCAGTCCAAGTCCAGAGCGCAGTCGGCCCACTGCAGTAGGGGAATGCGTGACCTTGGCTCCGATGAAGCAGCTGCCATGGTCCCTGAGGTGAGCGCTGAAACTGCACGCACGCACGGCACTTGACTGTAGGCGGGTGTCTTTGGATTGTTGGCCCACTTCGTTTATTGTGCGGAGGAGTCTGAAAAGTGCCTGAAGAAGAAAGATTGTCCAGAGATACTTTTTGCTTAAAACCGTGCGGCTGGAAACCTGTGTCCTTATTCAGTGACCCAGAGCGTGAAACCTGCTCACCTTGGGGCTCACTGGGCCCAGACTGTTTTAGACTTTGTCACCCGTAGCGTCCGGGGGAACTGAGTTGTGACTATTCTCGAAAGTGAAGGTCACCAAGAAGGTGCATACCGGGTCTGAGATCTACGGTTAGCTGAGGCTGTGCCTGACGTGGGGGTAGGGGAAGTTTATTGCTAGACCGCACCAGGGACACTCGGAACACCCTGGTGTGCAGACCAGTGCTCCTCCCCTTGGTCCCTGCGCGACACCCCCATGTCCCAATGAAGACAAACTGGAGGTACACGGAGGAAGAGCGAGGTTCTGCTTAACCGGAGCCTGCACGTGTGTGTGAGCTAGTTCTTCAGGAAACCCGGCCCACTAACGGGGCCCAGAAATGAAGCAAGAACAGAACGCAGGACAAGGAGCCCGAAATTAGGGGAGGGGCTGCCTGGAAGACTCCCGGGTTAAACGTTAGTAGGCAGCTCCATTAACTCATTGTGACATTCACAGGCCCACAATCTCGCTTTAAGCACGCCTGTGGTTTAGAGCCGCGGGTGTTTTGTGACTTTTGTCGTGGCCAATAAAGCAGGAACCACGGAAACTTGACTGTTGTTTCTATAGAATCCTGCCTGCAAATCCCTGAAGTGCAAGGTGTAGCAAAACGCAATAATTGCCACCTCCTACCCCCCTTAGAGTTTTCTTTACAGATTCTAGGCTCTCTCCTCTCCCATAGATCCAGTTTTGAGCTCCCTCATCTGGGAGGGTGGAGCTCTAATCCCGGAGGTGCCTTCCCCACCCTACTCCTATCCCCATATCATCTCATCCCGCCCGAGACAATTCCTCATGGTTCCATAATTGGAATTAAACCCCAGCCAGAGTGACAGAAAAGCCACGCTCTGTCTGAATGCAACAGCCCGGTGCCAGCAGAGTTTCTGTAGCCCGGAGTGGAAGAGAGCCTCAGGTTCCCAGTATTTGATAAAGTTTGCTAAGGGAACGGTTTTGGGAGAGCCCAGCAAGCAGCACACAGCTTTCCTGTCCACAACACTCTGCAACACTCCCCAGGTTGTGCAAGTCAGCCCATGTCTTAACAGAATTTGTAAAATGATGCCTTCGCCATGAATGTCCAAAGAAAAGGTCTAAACCATACTTTTAAAAAGTAGCGTTGTGTATGGATTTCAGCTACAGGACACTTGGTTCTTGTAACCAAGGAAATGTTTCCCTCAAATTCTCTCTCTTCCTTTCTCCTTCTCCCCCCCCCCACTTGCCTTCCTGGGGGCAGGGGTGTTAAAGAGCAAGACAATGTGATGTCCATTTAATGCGGAGTTTGAAGCTAGTGAGCCTGTAGTCAGACATTGAGGAGGTTAACATAAGAGCTCAGTTTTAACCATCTACAAGATGAAGAGCACTAAACAGTTGTCATACCAATAGAAATAACGCTCAGATAAGTGTTCAGCCAGTTCTTTGGGAATGCAGTTCTGCCCCCCCCCCCCCCAGTCTTCCCTAGAGAGGTCTAGGAGCTGAGGCATCATCAAAGCCTTGTTCCAAAAGGTGGGAACAGTCCAGGTTCTCCACTGTCCAGTGAGATGCCCTTAGGGTTCCCCAGACAGCCTGAAGGAAACGTGTCTGTCCATGAGCCTCAGAGGCTCTGGGAGAGAATGGTCAGTCTGGAGCCCCTTCTCCTGACTGGAACTTTAGCCAAACCCCTCAATCTGAATTTCCTGAACTGCCCTGTTCTCCTGGGTTTATCTTGAGGCTAATCTTGTGCGTTTACAAAGCAGGCACCTGGGTTTCCGTGAATCCCTGGGAGGCAAGCATCTGAGTATTGTGAGCATGGCAGTAGAGGCTGCTTGCCCCCATCAAGCTCTGATGCACACGCCTAGTTCAGCCTCCCCAGCGATGCTGTCTCCACCTTAGAATCCAGACCAAGAACATGGAAACTGTGTTTCCAGTCTTTTAGCCATGTGGCTCTTTTGGGTGAGTTCAGAAGGGCCAGCTTTGGTAAATGGTTTTATGACGTGACTCTTCTCAGAGTTCGGAGGACTTGGTGGTGACCTCGCGGTTCAGTCTCCAGCCCTTTGCTTCTGGGTCTTCTGTCTGCCTCTATACCCCTAGGGAGAGGTTCCTGGTATCCATCCCACATCCACTGTCGTGGAATGGTTTGGAGTGTCAAAAAGGGCACAAAAGGGAAAAATGGAGTTAGTTCTTAAACCCACAGTAGCTTTTTGTCCTTTCCCTTCTAGCTGACATTTACACAAGTAGATTCATCCTGGAGGAATCAAGCAATGACTAGATCCCCATACTGATAGTGGTACAGAGGGGTAACTCTAACTCTGTAACTCTAAAGTCTGAGGAGTGCCTGGCTGTGGCTGTGCAAAAGCGGGGTGTTTTACCCTTGGTGGGAAAACCTTCAGAAACAGTTTCCTAACAAACAGGAGTGCCAGCAGGTACTCTGAGAGCTTCATGGAGACGGGAACTGTGTGCTCTTCTGACTCTCTGGAACCAAGTTTAGTGCCTGGCACTGGGCAATACAAGTTCTGGCCAGCAGCAGGCTAGCTCCTTCCTCTGTCTGTGTTGTTCCAGCACTTTCTCCATTGTCCTGGCCGCTTTCTTCCTCAGGAACAGCATTTAACTTTTCTTTTTTTTAAATCCCCCAAAGAACTTAAGAAAGGAAGGGAGTGAACAATCTGACCAAATGGCTGATCTTCATTTACAGTGACAGAACTCTCAGAATCTCAGTATGCAATGGAGCGGGACCTGCTTTGTCTTCCAGAGAGGACACAGGAGGAGCAGCTTCTGAACTTGGGGGATACTATAGTGTATGATTGTAGGGACATCTAGGGATACGAGCATGGGTCATTATAGAGACTATATGTGATCAGGGATAGGATAAGCCTCTCTGGTCTCATTCTGCACACACAGAAGTGCTGTGCATTTTATCAGATTCTGTCACAAGTTTTGCTCCAGGAAAAAAGGGGAAATGGAGCAGATAGAGAAGATTGGAGCTGAGGCTATTGGGAACCAGGTGCTGCTGGAGGCAGGTGTGAGGTCTAACTAGATCTAGCCCACCTCCACCCTGGCTGTGTATTTGTCCAGAACTCCCCCAAAACCTGAAGTCTGGGATTCCAAGTCTTGGAAAGATCTGGAAGAGGACTCTCATCCCCGATGGGGATTAATCCCTCCACTCCAGGGAACACCTCATCCTGAATTCTTGAGTTTTTCACATGCACCAGTAGCACCTGCAAACTCAAGCAGGAGCTGCTGCAGGCTTTTGTAAATTCGGCAAAACCCAACTTTGAGAGTGGTCAGCCTCATGAATTTCAGTCAAATATAAGTTCTCTTTTTTGAAGGTACTCCAACGCAGTCCTATCCCCCCAAAGTGTGTCTCAGGATGTCAGTGGGTAGAGACACTTAAGTTCCCCCTCTGGAACCTGCAGGTAGACAGGGAGGGGAGACTCAGTTCCTGCAAGTTGTCTTTTGACCTGTGCATGCTAGCTGTAGCGCTTGCCCCTCCCCCACCACACACACAAATAAACATAACTTTAAAGACTGTCTCACCCTCCACCACCTTCAGAGAATATTCAGACTCTCTCTGCATTCATTGTTGCTTTTCTGTCTTAGAGTCAAGAGGAAATTTTTGTTTAATTATTCAAACATATCTTTACTGCATCATGTGATAAACTTTCCAATGCTGCTTCCTCTTTCTTCTCTTTGGAATATTTCCACCTTGCACCAGTAACTTTAATGATGCAGTGGAGTGGAAGAAACTCTTCTCAATCAAATCTGAACCAGACACTAAGGGTGCATTAGCTTTAGAGGGGTTGACCCCAAATTCAATTCTCCGCTGGGGTGGAGTTGAATCAAGCTATGCAAATCTGTTCTTTTAACAGTCCTGGTAGAAAGCGGGTTCCCTGAAAACACCCTTGTCTTTGCTTCTCTAAAGCCCGCCCCCCCCCAGGTAAAGCCCTCAAAAGACTATTATAGGCATATATATGTCCATTATAGGCAGCAGTTGAGTGAGGACCACATGGCTTCCCCTGCTGTGTCACCTGTCTCTGATGGCTGTGATGCCCCCTACATAGACCAGAAACCCACAGCTCCAACAGATGCCTCTATGGAGAGGCTGGACACAAACCCATGCCAAGGTCTCAATCACTGTGCTCACCAGTAATAATTGTCTGTTCCTATGGTGTGCTTGCTTCCCGCCCCTCACTTTCCCTTGGAGTAATAGAAGTGAGAAATAGCGTCTGGTTTGGGCAGTGGAAGGTGCTAGAACACTGGGGGTCCTGAGTGCCAGTTTTAAAGTTCGCATGCTTTGCCAAGGAGTGGCTGCAGACTGGCAAGTGGCTTGCACTCTCTCATAGTCTGGGGTTGTAAATACTGTTGCTTTTCCTTGGTAACTCCCACACCCCAGGCTAGCAGGTCACCTCTTGCCTGGCTCCAGGCCCTTTCTCTAGGTGGGTTGCCTGAGCAGCCTGGATCAGCACCCTCTTTGCAGGTGACCTCTTACTTAGGTCCTGCTCGGAAACCACCTGGTCTCTGGGCAGTCAGGCGGTGGTCTCCAGGCTTTTGCCCCACCACCCACCCCCTCTGGCAGGATCTCTCTCCAGTGCATGCTGCGAGCATCCCCACACTCAGGATGTCCAGGAAGGCTACCGTGGCTCGGGATGATGGCCAGAGCTCTGGATGGGCTAGAGTCAACTCTGGGCAGAGAGAGTAGGGATCCTGCTTGGCTGGTGGAACCAGCCACTGCCCTTCAGCCATTGGCCATGGGCTAGCCCAGCACCCAGGCTTGGGTTCTTCTAATGTTCCTGCTCTGGAAGCAGATGTGGCCTCCAGAGCTCCTTAAGACTTTTTTTCTATGAGAAAGTCAATGCCCTCTCGAGGACTCCTAGCTCAAACTGGGTTTCCCTCAGATCCACTTGCTTGTATTTCTTGTCTTTAAAAGAGCTGCAGACCGGCAGGCACTCACTCAGGCAGCGCCCAGAAAGCTTTAAAAAGCTGACTAGAGGCACCTTCTCCAGTTAGGGACAAGGCCTCGCTGTGACAAGGCCTCATTAGGCTGTGGGGATTTCCTAGGTGGGCAGGCCCCGAATTCCAAATCCTGCAGGAAGTTGGAGTCTGAGAGATATGATCTGCTTTGGACTGGCGCAGAATTCTGGAATCCACTTTCTCCAGGCACAGTTCTCCCATCCCCCCTCCTCTACCCCTGTGGTGGGAGGGAGGTGGGGGGGGGGCAGAAGGGGCGCGGGACTCAGGAGGAAGGGATGCTGGCCTGACCATCCTCTGGAGTGGCTCAGTCTCAGGGAGCATTTCCCTGGGGATTGCCTACTTGGCCTTAGTCCCCTTGCCAATCACAGCTGCTTGGCCTTTGGTACTTTTTAAATAAAGCCATTCAATGCTAAGGCAAATGGTTGTAACTTGATTAGGCACGCATGTACAGCTCTAAGGGGTGTGTGTGTGTGTGTGTGTGTGTGTGCTAGGCTGATGAGAATATGTTCTGAGCCAAAGATGGGCAGAGTCCTTAGGGCCCTGAGTTTCTTAAGTTAAATAAAGAACTTGTTTTCCCTTCGTGGGATTATCTTTTTAATATATTTTAAAATCATGTTCTTAATTTTGGCCACCTTGAGAGAAGTTTCTTACCAATGTGAGTAGAAGCCAAAGGGGTACATTTGCAAGGCCACCTTTAATCTGCAGAAAAAAATCAGTGGAGTTTGGTGTTCAACAGCGATATACATGCTTTCTTTGCCGCTGGCCTGGGTGTCGTTTTTTAAAGATAGATCCCTGTTCATTGTTTCTGCTGGGTACAGTGGTCATTGGAACACATCTGTTCCTGATAGCTTTTCTATGTCGAGCACACACTATCGTGTTAGCAAGATTTTACACCATCTGTTTAAAAAATTCTTGCCAGTGCTATTTGATGCCCGGTTGAACTTTAGCCAAACTTCATTTTATACTCTTCTCTTGGTCCAGAGCATATATAATACACTTTAATGAAATTATGCTTTTATACTTGCTGACAGGCATCAGAAACATATTTGCCCAGGTCAACAGTGGTCCAGCCAAGTGTGACAGGGAGGGACAGCCCTGAAACACCGTCGGGGTAAAGATGCTGGAGAGAAAAATATTTGGAAGCAAAGCTATTAAATTAAAATCAAGTCATCACCCAACTAAACATAACACACACACACACACACCACACATACAGAGGCACACACACATATGAGAGAGAGAGACAGAGAGACAGAGAGAGGAGAGACTATTTGGACCTGCATTGGGAACTATTGTATATTTCTGATGATTTATGTATGTCTTCATTATAAGCATTAAATTTAGAAATTTTATATTTTTGACCTTTCCCCAAGTCTGTAATAACTGGTTTGCAAAATAATAAAGTACAATGGTGATATAATGTGATTATGTTAAATGTATCTTGAATGCAATCCGAGGCCATTGAGCCTATCTAATCAGGTATTTATTTTTGATCTTGTGGTCGCTCACAAAGGTTTGAGCTCTTCAGAGCAGGGCTAATATGACATTTCAAAGACTATTTGTAAATCTGTCATTTGATTGCTAAGTATTATGTTCTAGTGGTGGAATAACAGTAAGGCTGTAATTGGCTGGAGAATGTGGACACAGGCTGAGTGTTTTCAAACAGGCAGCATTCCTGGGGCTACCTGTTTACAACAGGGTAAGGCTTTACTATGCTAATTTCCAAAGGTGTCTCAGATTTAGACCCAGAGGATAGTCCTGAGGACTAAGTGAATTGTGCTCTGCCTAGGTGCTGGGGATCAGTATCCCACTGACTGGGGAATATTTCCTTGGAGGGACGTCTACAAAAAACAGGTTGTTCATCTCTTTCTCCTCTGTGACCTGAACAGGCTGCTGTGACTTAAGGGTGTCCATCAAATACCAACTCAGGATGGAAACTCTCTCTGTTTATTCATAAAAATAAATTGTTGCTTTGATGTATATAGTTTTTAAATTGAATGTGTCTATGGTGATGTAGGTGACTGATATTATTTCCACAAGACATTTGTGAATGAGTACATTGTTACTGTCAGATGGAGTTGAGACATTTGTGGGTGGGTACATTGTTATTGTGAGATGCATCTAGTTATAAAATGAAAGTGCTCTTGTAACATCCCTGTCTACCAGTATTTTTTAAAGATTATTTATCAAGATCTCACTTTCATTAAACAGTTAGTTTGGATGTGTTGAAATGTAACTTACAGATTTCTTTGTAAAACAGCCAGTGTTACCAAAATACAAACCCTATGAATCTTCACATGTCTGGTTCCAATTAATCTGCTTAGGCGATTTAATGGATAAAATAACAAACCTGATTTAGCCAATCTGGAGTTCTGCACCAGTTTTCCATGGGCCTCTTTAAGGTCTAATGCCTTTTCTTACACACATTAATTCATGGTTCTAGTCTTCGAAGAGCAGGGTTGGAAAAGTAAATAGCTAGATGCATTTTCTCTAACAACATCTTTTACTGTTACCTCAATTGGGGAGAGTTGGAGAGAGTGCCCGGACAAGCATCAGTGATTACCGGGAAAGAGAAAGAGCGGTACCCATGTAACTATTTGGGATGATTCGTTGAGCTTGAGGGCCTACAACATACCAGGTGCTACAGATACTAAGGCAACACACGGGTGGTCCTAGTGCCCTAAAAAAAACCCTGTCTAGAGCTAGTCTGGGCAAAGGTAAAATTTGTTGATCCTTTCAATTCTATAATGTCTCAATCTATACCCTTGGTTCTCGAATTAATAAAACTATCAAATGACCTCATGTAATTTTCTCTCTCTCTATATATACATATATTCATACTTTGTGATGGCTGCCATTTGGGTGAATGAACTCTCCCTACAAACCACAGACTGTTACCACAGGCCGTTACCACGGGCCTTGCTTGACCATACAACTGAAGCCAATGTTTGTAAGGATTTTGTTGTTGTTTTGTCCTATATTTCCTGGTTTAGATAATTAATTGTCCCGCAAACTGAAAGGTTGGATCCTCCTCCTCCTCCTTCTCCTCCTCCTCCTCCTCTTCTTCTTCTTCTTCTTCTTCTTCTTCTTCTTCTTCTTCTCCTTCTTCTCCTTCTCCTTCTGCTCCTTCTCCTTCTCCTTCTTCTTCTTCCTAGAAAGTTGTGGAAAAATCAGAGTAAAATTTTAGCTGTAATTTTTTTTCTTAGCCCTCACAAAGATAACAGCAGGTACATTTACCTACTATCTCTAATAATCCTGGAGATCAAAGCATAGCTTTATTTTTTTGACCCTTGTGGAAAACAGCAGAGGAGAAAGGAGCAATCATGTGATTGAATTAATTGAATGTCTTTTGCTCTGGAGGAACCCGTGCTAACTGCCCCTGTTTAATCATGGTGGATAAATTCAGCCAGCGTCATGGGTGTTGTATTTTCCTCTGACTGGACATAATCACCGCTGTGTTCTGTAGTTACACAAGCCCTTTATTTCTACTAGATTCGGTCGGGTCACACATATCACACCCTCCCCAACAACCACCACACAGAGGCTCCTGTAGCTGGCACAACCGCACTGTGCAGCTGAAGATGACCTGGAGTTTCTGGTCATCCTGCCTGCACCTCCGACGCAATGGGACGTCAGGCCTGAGATACCACAGCAGATTGATGTGCGGTTTGTGGAGTCGCCCCACCTCCCTGGACTCAGGGTTGACAGGAGGCAGAAAGCTCAGGTAGAAGCCTAGAGTGGGCAACCTCTGACCTGCTTTCCACTTTCAGCCAATCAGATTTTAGCGGTGTGGTGGAAAGACTTAGTTTCTGAATCCTTGCCGCATCTCCCAGGTGAGGAAAGAATCATCAAACTAAGAACTAACTCGGTGGAAATCTTTCTGGGTTTTCATGCTAAACTGCAGTGCTAAATCTAATTGTCTTAATAATAAAATCCTGGAGTCAGATATAGGGGTTGATTCTGCAATGTGCCAGATGCTACAGATACAAGAGTAACACTAAAAGATTAGAGAAGCAGAACAGACCTCTCCTGAATCCTCAGACCAAAGGGGTGATCCTGTCCCCAGGAATCCTCAGACTCAATGCTGTGAGCTCCTGTCTCCTCCCCCTTATATTCCTCTCTCTGCCCAGCCATATCACTCCTGTCTCTATCTCCCTAGTGCTCGGATTAAAGGCGTGGGATCCCAAGTGCTGGGATTATCTTTGTGTGATCTCTGTTTCTCTTTTAGACAGATTCAATCTTGTGTAGCTCAGGGTGGCCTCGAACTCACAGAGATCCCTCTGCCTCTGTTTCCCGAATTGTGGGCTAAAGGTGTGTGTCTCTACTGTCTGGCCTCTATGGCTAACTAGTGTGGCTAGTTCCACACTCTGATCCTCAGGCAAGCTTTATTTGTTACAGCACAAAGGAAATATCACCACAGGGAACCACTGTTCACAGAGGTTTCTTTGTGTCTCTCAAACTAGTTCTTAAGAATATCAGTCATGACATTCTGTAGAGGGAGATTTCTCAGATTATCTGCCTTTCTTTGTCCTTGTCTCTTCTCCTCCTCCTTCTCCTTATTTCTTACTTTTGTTTTTTTTTTTTTTTTTTGAGACAGCATTTCTCTATATAGCCCTGGCTGTCCTGGAACATGCTACAAAGCAATAACCTCAAATTCAGAGACCCACCTCTACCTTTTTAGTGTTGGGAATAAAGGCCTGTGCCACCACTCCCCACCTTCTCTCTCTCTCTCTCTCTCTCTCTCTCTCTCTCTCTCTTCCCTCTTTTTCTCTTTCTTAAGCTTGTTGTGGTATAATCTTTTGTACACTGTGAAGATGTGTCTATGCCAAGGTGCCTTCTAATTGGTTTAATAAAGAACTGAATGTCAATAGCTAGGCAGGAAGATGTGAGGAGGAACTTCTGACTTCTAGAAAGAGAGAGAGAGAGACAGAGAGAGAGAGAGAGAGAGAGAGAAGAAGAGGAATCCATGTATGGGAGAGACACCGTGGACACTGAGAGGAAGCAGGAGGTACAAGATGGGAGAGGTAAGAAGGAACAAGACCAACATAGATTAATACAAATGAGTTGATTTAAGTTATAATAGCCAGTGGGACAAGCCAGAGTATAGGCAAAGCTTTCATAATTAATAATAAGTCTCTGTGTCATTTGTGTGTGTGTGTGTGTGTGTGTGTGAGCTGGAAGCCAGAAGAAAATCTGTCTACATAAGCTTCAGGAATTCCTTTATTTGGAAACTTACATTTTTTAAAGCCTAGCCTTTAATGGCTGAGCCATTCTCCAGCCCCCATGGACCCAGGGCAGCAAGATCTCCATGATACAGGGCTATAACAGGATGTCCAGAAAGCCTACAGAGAGGGCCCAGCATCAATGGTGCAGCAGAGACCAGCAGCCTCAAAGCAGAGCAATGACTCTTTTCCATAAACGCTTGCATGTAAACGTGTGTGGATAAAGGGTTCACTGCAGGGCTCCCTGTGTCACACTGCAGCATCCTCGGCGAGATTTCCCGCTAGTTCTTTTTATCTTCCCTCTTTTTCTCTTAAATTTTATTTTGTTTTATTTTGAGGTAGGCTGGAAAATGGGTGGGATTGGGAGGCATCATGTAAAAGACACAAAAAATAATTTTTTTTCCCAAAAAGGAAACATCTATTCCAAGTCAGGACTTAACACGCTTAGCATTTTCTTGCTGAAACAATTCTCTCAGAATCAAACATGCTTAAATATGTTTAAACATATCCTCCCCTCAAACACATAAAGTACGGAGAAGAACCGAACTGGAGAACTTAAAAGGTCAGCAGAACATTTTCTATGAATCCTTAGGTAGTTACAACAGAATCATCCCTGTTTTGTTGACCTGATGATTTTGGTCCAAAGTTTTAGGATTTCTAGACCGTGCTTCTGTATCCCCAACGATCAGACTGGCTCCTTCTGCTGCTGCCATGTCTTGGTGCTCTTTGGCTTGCACTGGTATAGGGATTAGGTGAAGGAGACCTCCTTTCTATACAAGGGGGGCACCCTTGTTCTTTTATTCCAAGGTAACTGAGACAACTTGTGTAAAGGTGTATCTATCTGGCTGCGATCCTGGAAATGCCTGAGTGAAGTTTGAAGTGCCCCACCTTTCTAAAATTGTATGTGTGTGTGTGTGTGTGTGTGTGTGTGAATGTATGCCACATGTGTGTGGGTGTTTGAGAAGACCAAAAGGAGCATCTGATCCCCAGAATCTAGAGTTGCCGGTGGTCCCGAGACACTCCATTCAGCTGCTTGGGATGGAGCCCAAATTCTCTAGAATTTGCTCTTAACCACTGAACCATCTCTTCAGTCCCAGATTGGAGCTCATTTCCTTGCAGGTCCAGGAAGACAGATGAGTTTCTAAAACTCTTCACTACAGCGAGAGACAGCCAGCTTGATTCTGCAATACAGACTGCCATGGTTTTGCTCTCTTAACAGCGTCAGAACTTGCTGGCACATCCGGTTTTGTTTCAAAACATTCATTTCTTAGGAACCAGGAACAATGTAAACAGTGAAAGTTGTCTCTGTCCCAGGGAAAGCAGGAGCTGCTGAACATGCGGTGCAGTCTGTCACCCAGTACTGGGAACACTGAGGCAGGAGGATGGTGAATTCCAGGCTGGGATCTGGGGTGAGATGCTCTCTCAAAAATAAACAAACAAAAGGGGCTAAAAAGAAAAAAATAAGCAAAGTACAAGAACAGCGACTTCCAACAGAGAAACAAAGGCGGATTCCAAAGCAAGTTCTCAGTAACACTTAGCAGACAATTTGAAGTTCAGTTATAAAGGAACAAAGTCTAGGCACTCTGAATCAAGGACTCAGTTGCATAAGTAATGTCCCCAAACATGGTCTGAAATATGGTGGGACTGGTGACTCTGGGGTCTGGCTGCCTAGGAGAACAAAATACTTCTCTGAAAACTGGAAGCATCGCCGGCTCTATTCTGACCAGCTAGTCCATGTGATGGTTTGTGTTTCAGTCTGTCCTAAACTGTCAGGTTGGTTAGTAGTAGCTGGACCTAAATGACAGGAGTGCAAACATCCTTGAAGGGCAGCTGTGTAAATACAGTAGTTCCCCCTGCATCCCTGGTCCTGCTTTCTCTGCTTATAGCTATAGAGTATCTGAAGGCATTAAATGAAGCAGTCAAGAAACCAACAATTCAAGGCTGGTGGGAGATGGCTCCACATTTAAGAGGCTAAGAGTGCTTGCTGCTTTTCCAGAGGACAGAGTTCTGCTTCCAGCCCCACACAGGAGACTTCACAACAGCCTGTAACTCCAGCTCCAGAGGAATCCAGGACCTCTGGACTGACTCCACAGGCACCTCCAACACACACGCACACACACACACACACACACACACATGCACACACACATGCACACACACAAATACACATATGAACACACACAAACACACATGCACACACACAAACACATGCACGCACCCACATGTGCACACGTGCTTGCACACACACACACACACGCACACACGCACACACACACACGCGTGCACACACACGTGTACAAAAACATTCACACATTCCTCGGCCCCTAAAGGCTAACAGGCCATTGTTTGGGTGGCTTGTTTGTGTTCAGGATAGCTTCCCAATTCAGACTCCAGAGACTTACAGATTTCTTTCATTAGGTTATTATTCTGCATTTTATTTTTTAAGATTTATTATTATTTATTTATTATGTATATAATATTCTGTCTGCATATATGCCCACAGGCCAGAAGAGGGCACCAGATCTCATTGCAGATGGTTGTGAGCCACCATGTGGTTGCTGGGAATTGAACTCAGGACCTTTGGAAAAGCAGGCAATGCTTTTAACTGCTGAGCTATCTCTCAAGCCCCCTATTCTGCATTTTAAAAACAGTGTACAGGACCTGGTATGGTGACAACACTCAGAAGCAGTAGTAGGCAGAATTCTGTGAGTGGGAAGCCAGCCTAGTCTAACTATCAAGTTCCAGGCCAGCCGGGTTACATAATGAAACTTTGTCTCAAAAAAAAAAAAAAGAAAGGAAGGGAGCGAGAAAGGGGAGGGGGAAGCTGGCCGATGGCTCAGTGGTTAAGGACACATGTTCCTATAGAACAGGCTTCCAGTCCCGGCACCCACATGGAAACTTAGTACTGTCCATAACTCCAGTTTCAGGGGGATCCAGCACCCTTTTCTGACCCCCAAGAACACCAGGCATGTACATGGTGTATAGTCATACTTACAAAAGACTCATATATGTAAAATAAGACAAGTCTAAAAAGAAAAGGTGGTGTTAGGGTTTTGTCTATAGTTGTGGAAATGGAACTTCATTGTAGAGTGGAGGCCTGGAACAGAAAAGGCCTGCATGGTAGCCGTTGCACAAGGGAAAAGAAAGATTTAATTCAAGCGAAGCATTTTTAATTTTAGGATACACATTTCCTACGTTTTTCTTTGGAAAACAAGAAGTTGTTTAAGACAGTGCTGCGGTAAAATGTGCTACGTTATCAAACACAAATACTAAGAGGCTGTGGAGGGATAATATTTAAAGAGAATAGAGTGAGCGTCTCCTGCAAGTTATGACTGAGTAAAGGCCATTGGCTGGAGGAGTTCCCACAGCATGACTTGGAGTGGGCTGCATCAATGTGGCTTGGGCTCAATCCCTAGAAACTTCTTAAGAGAGAAAAAAGAAAGATGTGATATATTTCTTTCAAAATTTTTATTACTAAGAAATCATGAAAAAACAAGAAACTTTTGAATTTACTTGAGTTCATTCCCTTTCAAATAAACTGCATCTTAAATATCGCACAATCATGAAAATTGTGCTCTTCGGACCACACTTTTTACATGTTTTTATTTTTAAAAATGTTTTATTTATTTTATGTACCTGTGTGTTTTGCCTACATTTATGTATATGCTCAGTGTTGATGCCTGACATCTGTTGGATAAGTACCTGTGGGGGTATGAGATCCTGCATGCCTGTGCCTGAGTTTATGTATGTTCTCCATGTATGTGTAGGTGCCCGTGGACACCAGAAGAGGGTGCCTGATTCCCTGGAACTGGACTTACAGGATGTTACAAATCACTTGATGTGTGCTTGAAACTGAACCCATATCCTCCAAGACTGGTAGGTGCCCTTAACTGCTGAGCCATCTCTCCAGTACCAAGTATGCCCCATTCCTTTTTGGCCACTTTATGGGAAAGAAACGGGTTTCTTACTGAGGTTTACAATCAGTGATGTCTGACACAGCCCATTGTGAATACGTAAGTGTCTGGAATTATGACTGAGTAAATATGCTTCCCGCAGGCTATGGTGCCTAAGGCAGTCGCTAATAGTCACAAATGCCACTAAAAATAAATAAAAATACTTCCAATATGTGAGAAGAGAAAAATCTGGATTCAAAACTACACAATCAAGAGAATTTCAAACATATTGAGAGGAAAAAAGACGGGAAGGAAATATAATGGCACCCAAGGAAGAAATTCATGAGGTTGCTCTTTTGGTTTTTAGTTTCGTGTGTGTGTGTGTGTGTGTGTGTGTGTGTGTGTGTGTGTGTGTGTGAGAGAGAGAGAGAGAGAGAGAGACAAAGACAGAAACAGAGACAGGGAGACAGAGAGTGAGTGTGTCTACTTTTCAAAAATCGCTTTTGGTTAAAGAGTGTTACATTACTTTTTTTGAGATAGTGCCTTATACTATAGCCCAAACTTGTCTTTAATTCATGGCAATCCTCCTGCCTCAGCTTCCTGGGCACTGGGATTACCAGCGTAAACCACCACACCTATTTAACATTATTTTTAAAATAAAGAGGAGAGACCTTAACAAAACAACTAGATGAAAAACAAGTCAACCTCCACAGAACAGTCTATCCTAGCAGAGACTGGTGGCCTGTGCCTACTCTCCCACCGCTGGCGAGGCCGAGGCAGGAGGGTGGTAAGTTCCAGGCCAGTTTGGGCTGCAGAGCCAATTTGAGGCCAGTACCATCTACTCTGTGAGACTTTCTTACATAGACAAAAACAAAACTCTGTCCTTACACTCTCAAATTTGTACGAATGGTAATTCTTCCTCTAGGTCATTATTAATAAATGTTCAAGAAAATCATTAAGATCTAGTATATTTCTAGAATGGAGTATTACATAGTTATTAACATTATTTTTCCATTGAGGGAAATCTGGCATAACTTGAAACATGCTGTATGTAGAGTAGATCTCCCTGTGTGTGGACATTAAGTGTACGAGGAGAGAAACGGAACGTGATGACATGGCAAGATGGCCACAACAGGAAGCTTTTATTGTCTCTAAATGCTTTCGCTAATTCTTCCACAATGCCTACATTGTAATTCACTTACAATGCCTACTCTCATAATTGGAATAACATAGACATCGAATTTTTTGTAAAAAATATTTCTAAAGGTTTCTCTTTTACAAAAATGTGTTCCTCTTAAATGCAACGACTTAAATAATATAATATATATTTCTTATAAGTTAATAATTTCAAGAGTAATAATAGCCTTTCAGTTTCAAGTCAGAATTTTACTGATAGACATTGCTTTTTTTCTCAGAGCTTAAATCAGGGCCTTTTTATAGAAGCATATAATCTTTTAGTAAAAAGTAATTGATGATTGCTACCAGTTCGACACTGGATCCCATTGTTCAATAACATGCTCACAAGAGAACAGCTTGCTGGATCAAGAAGGAGAGAGAATGTGGCTGCCCTGTGGCTCTATGATTCTCACCACTGCAAACTTCAAGCATCAGGCCGACCCTTTCAACAGCTGAGACTACCGCAGGCCTCTGGATTTGCAGGAGTGTGCAGAAGCAGTCTAGGGCGGATGGTGTAGGGTGTGACTATGACAGTGGCAGCTACACTATCCCAAAGGGCCATCCACAGCAAGGAGACACATACTGAGATGTCAAAACCGTCAAGAGCTCAGTCAAGCCCTTTTGTTTTTGAATTTCGGGTTACTGTGAGACAACGAGCTACTGTAGGTTGTAGAGAGGTGTCTGGGAAGGTCAGAGTCAGTGAGGTGTAAGTCAATCTTATCGCAGACAGTCAAGTTCCCTCCGTGGATGTAAGTGCTTGGGGATATACCAGCTCACTCATTTGGGAGTTCTGATGAAAAAATATGCTTTCTCTTTGAGCAGGTGATTAAAAGGAAGAGTTAGGGCAAAACAAAACAAAAAGCATCTGAAACATGATGTTTTTGTTTTCATGCTGAAAACCTATTCTAAATAAAAATATATAGTAGCATAAGTCCAAATCTCATGGTTATCAAGACACATCAACTTGAAATCAGCAGAATTCAGTTCCTTAGCTCTTCCCTTTGTAACCTTCACGTCATCAGCTCAGCTTCTCAGCAGTGCTTTCCTGTTTCATCTGAGGCACATGTCGCCAGATAAAAAAATATTCTGTGTATTCAACTTTGTCCTTTTGAATGAAATAGCTCTGTTCCTTCTGGCAGGGAATGGTTTCAGATGGTGGAGGATAAGACTTCAGCATTTATAACTGTCTAATGGAGAGAACATAAAGGAGACTTATCTACTGTTATTTAACTCAACATTTTCCTCAAATTTTTTTTTCTGCTATAGAAAAAGGAAACCAATTCGATTTTTAGAAGTCCCACCCATAACCTCTTCTTCCCCAACCCCCCTACAATCTTCCCAAAGCCCCTCGACCAATTTTGTTCATATGATATTTCCCTTGAGGTCTTAATCGGTTTAGTCTGTAGGATTTCCTCTTCGGTGACATTATCAGAAGAAATTACCCTGTTTCATTACCTGTGGTCAATGAGGTCTGACGGGTTTTCCTTCTTGCTGGTCCGCAGTGAGTGGAGGTCACGAAGGACTCTCTGGGACAGGAAGGTGTTGTCTAGACGTGACCCTTTGAAGTTTCCTCCACGGCCATCTTCAGCTCACAGAAATTTCTTGTTGGGGGGTCATCTACCTCAAACCCCCGGAGCCCACCGGCTGCTGCTGCATGGCTTAGCCATTCCACGTGCTGCCCTGTGGTGGAAGGAAAGTCGTGGAATTTGCCTGGAATTCATTCACTGTCAGCCTTGGGTGGCCTTTACCCAAGTGGTTTCAGGCCAGAGGGAAAGTGTGTGTGTGGGGGGGTGAAGCTGGGGAGAAGTGAGGGGGCGGGGGAAGCTGGGGAGAAGTTTTGCAAACTGGAAGGTTTACAGGGAGGGCTATCTTGGTCACACAACAGTAAGTACTGCTTTCCTGGGAAACACTGCACCCATCCTGTGTTTGCAGTGATATCAGGTAATAGTCAATCCTGACAGAAAAGAGTGGCCTCCTAGTTACGTCTAAAGAGATTTTGAAAAGCTTGCTTTGTTTTTATTTTGTACTTTTACATCGCCCTATCAAGCAGTGCAGTTGAATCCTCTTGATAGGTACTACCCTGAGCAAGTCTGCAAAGAGCAAATCTTTATTTAGTTTGAGCGGGTGGGCTCCCACGGTGGGTGCACTGCATTCTCGCCAGAAGATAGCGAGGAGACAGGGCAAAGGGCTGGTACGCAAGTGTTAGCACAGATCTTGGCTTGCTTGTGGTGAATATGCAGTCAAAGAAACAACCTTGGGCTGGAGAGACGGCCCAGAGGGTAAGGTGCTTACAGAATCTGGACCCCCAGCTCCCACAGAAAACAGAAGACCGTTACCTGTGCAGTGGACTGATAGCTAATGCCCCACTCGGGGAGTCAGGGACAAGCAGAGCCCAAGGGGTTGCTCTGTCTACAGAAGTGAGCTGCGTGCATCTGCATCGGTGAGCACACCTGCACACCATCCATGTACACACACGTACAGAATACCCACATGAGAAAATGGTGGGAACAACCTGCTGCTCTTTCAGATTCTTATCAAAGAGCAAATCGATTCCTGGAGTCAGTCCTCGCCAGATACTACTCCTCTGAGGTGGGGGCGGGGAATTATTTTTTTCTAGATTTTTTTTTTTCTTCTATTAAGGGAAGGCTAAACTTTAGCACGCCTGTGTCGTGCCTGCCTGCCCCTCCCCACCTTTAGTCTCAGTGGCTCCTGTCACATGTTGGATTCACACTTGCCTTGTCAGGGTGAGGTTCAGGGAAGGCATGGATAGGATCCTTGGAAAGTCGGACCTGCCTTTATAGATTCCCTTTGGGGAATCGAATCCTCTGTAGACTAGGGGAGAGCTTTAGGATTGACTCACAGCCAAGGGGAAACGGAGGAGGGAAGACCTGCATTCACAGTTCAGGGCCACAGAGGGCGGTGTTGGGGAGCAATCTGCGCTGGCATGGTCAAAAGGGCGGTTCACCTGTGTGTGGGGTAGCTCTGACTCTTGGCCGGCTTCTTCCGCAGCCGTCATTGGATGGCTTTCCATGTCTCTGTTTTCCAAGCCCGGGAATCGGCATTGTGTTTACCGCGTGCTTACATGTGAACGGTTGTTAGGGTTACAGGATCAACATACAGGGTTTGGGGCCAGGTGGTGCACGCGTGCGACTGGAGACTCAGGCAAGCGGATCTCAAGTTCAAGGCCAGCTTGGGCTGCAGCGGGAGTTCCCTGCCAGCCTCCCGAACAACCACGGATTTAGAGATGAACTCTTGCCGCCACAGCTGAATTTAATAGAAATACCTTGGTGGGAAGGGACTTCCGAAGAAATCTGGCTCCTTGAGCTTTGCTGAAGTGTAAGCACCGCCGTGAAACATGGGAATAAATCAAACCCACAAAACACAGGGCCCGATCACTTTGTTTTAAACACCCACATACTGATTTATAACATTGTAACATTCTCTCGAAAAGCGTTTTACAGATGTTCCATTTAAATTTGATAGATGCTCTACTTTTTCCACTTGTATACAGAACCAGTCAAACAGACACAAACAGACACCCCAAATTATACTTATTTAGGAGGTGCTTTCTAATTATTTTCCTGAACAATTTTTCTGTAGCTTGTGTGAGAAATTCAGATTTAAAACTGACATTTAGCATTTGGGGACTGAGAAAGACAGCTTGACACCTGGATGAAAATATAGGAACAGTCATTCACATGATTAAAAAAAATTACATTTATTGTGGACTTAGTAATAGAATTGAATTTTCTATTTCTCTTCTATTTTTAACTTACTAGAGTCTTGGAAATTTACCTTACCCACATTATTAAAATTATCTACAAAATAATAAAGTTTTTTTTAACTGAATGAACATTTATTATTTGTTAATAAAAATCATAACACGTGCTCTTTAGTCAGAAGTATTGAAAATTAAAAGTAAGAAAACATTTTAATAGGAATATTGTTATTTTTTTAACTTCCCAAGAAGTCTGATTTCCTGTTTTTGTTTTTTGTTTTTCTTCTAAGGCAGGATTCCTTTGTGTAGCCCTGACTGTCCTGGAACTCACTATGTAGATCAGGTTGGCCTTGAACTCAGAGATCTGCCTCTGTCTCCTGAGAGCTGGGATTAAAACTATGTGCCACTACCGAATGGCTAAGAAGTCTCATTTCCAATATTAGAATTAAAATTATTTTTAACTATGTAAAATTTTAAATTAAAGATAAATTATTGAGAAAATAACTTTAAAGGAGAGAATTATAACTTATTTCATATATATTTCTTGTCACTATTATACCTTTCCCTGGGCCACTGCAACTTATTTCTTATTTTCTAATTTTAAAAACTAACGGGACATTTCATTAATTCTCTATCATCTAGCAATGTGCACACATTTGGCTGACAACACACACATGCGTGCACACACACAGACACATCTGGGCATGCACGTGAACACACACACACAAGTCTTAATCATTCCAGTGATGTCACTGAGCCCCACAATGTTCTGAGCCTGGAGGAAGTGCTCCTTGGAAAACTTGTAGCTTCATCTGGTAGTAATTTGTAATTTACCATGTTTTGGGCTCACAGCCAGGTCAGCTATTGCCAAAAGAAGGCAGACAGGGGAATACAATGATTATCAAGAGGAGACTCGGGATATACTGAAGGAAGCAAAATAAGACAAACTAAAACAAAATCTGGGAAGCAATTGACTCCCCTGAAATAACTTTTAGGGGGCCAGAGAAAGAAGAGGACCCAGGAGCTCAGCCCGACTCTGGCCTGGGCATCACAAGTATTATACTTTAGATCCAGTGATTAGCTGGACAACAAGGAATAGGTTTCCCCAAACATTTTAGGAAAAGGAATTTCTGACTGGCAGAGTGAGCTCTTCCCCATGTTTTAGCGGTTTGGGATGCAGCCTCTCACGAACTCATCCATGGTCTCCCTACTCCTCAGACTCATCAACACAGTGCGTAAAACTGCCACAGAAAGCATCTAAGGCCTTGCATAAACCTGACGAGAAGTTACCACATTTAACTATGGGATGAGAATTGCACAAGTCCCTAAATAGTGGATGTGTCTAAGAGTCTTAAAAGCTGAAAAGATATCAAATAAAATAAAATAAACAAAAATGTAATCTCAGGAATATTTTTTAAAAGGCTTGAAGTTAGGGTCTTAAGCCTTTAGGACTGAACCAATTTTCTGTGTGGGTTCAGCAAATTCACCAAATCCTTGGGCGCCTTTTATTGTGGCGTTTGTCACAGTCATGGGTGGTCCTCGAGGTCAGACGGTACTGGTGACCATGACACAGCACCCAGAGAACATGTCTACAATCTGTTTATGTAAATCGTCTGAGGGGGCTGGAGAGATGGCTCTGTGGTTAAGGGCATTTGCTGTTCTTGCCGAGGGCCTGAATTCAGACCCCAGAACCCAGGGTAGGTGTCTCGCCATCTCCTGGAACTCCATCTTCAGGGGATCAACCCTATCTTCTAGCTGCCAGGGGCACCTGCACACAATGAGACGCATATACACACTCTCTCACACAAATAAAAATCTTGGAAAAAATTGTTCGATATGTAGGTAATTTCTAAAGAAGAGACAATTTGTATGTGTATAAGAAACCAATAGAACAGGTTAGGGTTTCAGATTGATTGATTGATTGCTAGTCTAAAGTAGACCACTGCCATTATCACCTTGGTTCCTCTCCAGAGAGTGCCTTGGAGTCGCACTAGGGTGTCTTATAGTAAATGGTGCTTGACTCGGCACCAGGCAGACAAGGGTTGGGATCCCAACTCTAGCACTTTCCTCATGGGTGACCTTGGGAAAGTCACTTAAACAGTGTAATGAGAACACATATTGTAATAACATCTCCAGAGACTATTTAGTGACAATACAGGCATATTGCCTGTTCTGATGGGGAGACAGCAAGCCTTCAGTTAATGGCCACTGTTGTGATTGTAGAACGACTTCTTTTTAAAGATTTTAAAATATTTCAGTTATACGTGTGCCTGAGTGCATGTCTGTGCCTGTATATGTGGGTGTGGTTGTGAGCTGCCCAATGTGGATTCTGGGGCCCGAACTCATCCCTGTAAGAGCAGCCAAGTGCTCTTAACCAGTGAGCCATCTCTTCAGTCCATACAGAAACATTGAAGTGAACAGTTCATGTTAATCTAATTCTTAACATTTCATAGTGGGAAAAAAAAAAGAGAAACCCAATGCTTCATTTCTTTTCCTCTGTAAACTTTTGTATATGCGTGTGCATGTATGGTGTGTATTTAAGTATGAAGATGGTCTTGTGGGTTGCTCTTTGCCGTCTATGATTTCCTCAGCTATTTAAGTCAGTCTCTCTGACCTGTGAGTCTCTGAGGATTCTTCTGCCTCCATATCTCTTTTTTCCCATAGGAGAGCTAGGATTAGGGACAGGGCTATCTGAGTTCAAACTCAGGCCCCTGAGCTTGCAGGGCAAGCGCTTTCCTGTGGGGCTGGACAGCCTCCAACATTTCATTTGCAATGTGACATTTTCCTAGGGTTGTTTCTTGCCCGTGTCCTTGGTCGTCTTGAGATGGGTTTGTGTGGAAGAAGCCGGTGGACCTGAAGCTTTGTGCGGTGTTTTCAGGGCTGTCTGTGTGGGCTGCTCAGCTCTCATAGCCAAGGTTACAGCTCAGAGCTTCTGCTTCTGCACAGAAATGCAATGGCTAACTGCCAGGAAGGTTGAAGAAAAGCAGGTACCCATTAACCCTACTGTTGTCTAGACCATGCAAACTGTGGGCATAGCTTGCTTCGGGCCACATGCCATGAACTGTTACTCTGATTTTAATTACAAAAAACAAGTTCAACTTGGCTGTTAAATTCATAATTTTTACAATAGCAAAATCTGTCTGAAAGCTGTTTGTGCTAATATTTTAGGAATCATCTCAGTCTTTTTGACATTGACTAAGATTCACTAATGCCAAGGATTTACTTATAACTATAAATTGAACAAGGTGTCTCACATTAAGTAAATTTCCAAAATTTCAATAGTTTAAAACAGGTATTTTTTTCTTAAGAGTTCACAAGAGTTTTGTTTGAAAATATTAACAGAAATTAGCTTTTTTAGTCTATTCATGCCTCTTGTGACCATCCATAAACATCACAGACAAAATAGGGCCTATCAAATCGTGCCTGGATAGAAGCCCTGTAAGTCCCCTGTATTATTAAAATGAGTATCACACACTCCCTAAAGAGAAATTTGCTGTAATAACTATAATTAAGCAGCATGCTTGAGCCAAAAGAACTCTATATCCCAGATGACCTGGCAGATATTAGAGGCTGAACTACCCCAAACCAGCACAGACTGTCCTCTAAGACACGGCTTTGTGGCAATGGATGTTTGACATTATTGTTTTATTAAAAGAGAATCCTCACTTGGGATTGTTTGGAGAGGTAGATGTTGTGTCTGTTTAACGAAGCATCCAGTACACCGTGCTGACCAGACTCCAAGCTGTATAGACTGCACTGGCAGTGAAAGTGGGCTCGCTTGAGTTTGAACTAATAAAATGTGGATACCCAGAGTGGTATAAGTTTAAGCTCAAGTTTTTTTTTTAAATATTTATTTATTTGTTATGTATACAATATTCTGTCTGTGTGTATGCCTGCAGGCCAGAAGAGGGCACCAGACCCCATTGCAGATGGTTGTGAGCCACCATGTGGTTGCTGGGAATTGAACTCAGGACCTTTGAAAGAGCAGGCAATGCTCTTAACCTCTGAGCCATTTCTCCAGCCCCCTTAAGCCTAAGTTTTAAGAGGCCTCCATCTGTTGCTCTGCCCTGAGACTCCGCCCAACGAAGCCAGAGGTGGTTTGTTTAAGGAAAGCTGGACTCTGTGGCTGAAAAGACCTTATGGAAGATGCAATTGGATCCCAGTGACTTAGCCTTGGTAAGTGGACAGGAGAATGGTGCCATCTTGGAGATCTGACTTGGGTGAAGCTGTAAGCTGACTGCAGACTCCAGAGAACCCAATGACTCCCACGGGGGGCCAGAGATACTGCCTCCTGTACCCCGTCTACAGTGCCCCTTGCATCCCGTCTACAGTGTTCCCTGCACCCCGTCTACGGTGCCCCCTGCATCCCATCTACGGTGCCCCCTGCACCCCGTCTACAGTGCCCCCTGCACCCCGTCTACAGTGCCCCCTGCACCCCATCTACAGTGTCCCCTGCACCCCGTCTACAGTGTTCCCTGCACCCCATCTACGGTGCCCCATGCATCCCATCTACAGTGCCCCCTGCACCCAGTCTACAGTGCCCCCTGCACCCCGTCTGCACTGCCCCCTGCACCCCGTCTACCCACTGCTCCCTGCACCCCGTCTATACTGCCCCCTGCACCCCATCTGCACTGCCCCCTGCACCCCGTCTACCCACTGCTCCCTGCACCCCGTCTACACTGCACAGAGCCGTTTTGTTTTACGCTCTGAAGCGGGGCACCGTGTGTGAAGTGGCAATAATTAACCGTTGCTCTCCGCGTTTTCTTCTGAATGCAATCCCACCACTGAGGTTTAAGCTCACGGTTTGCAGCGATTCATACTGTGAGAATTTACCATTTGCTTTTTTTCATTAAACATGGTATTATGCATATTTTCTTGGTAATTCATCCACCACAACATTTAGATTTTACAAGAGAAAAGAAAAAAAACAGAAATATCATAAAATTTATAAAGTAGCCTTAAACAGTAAGCGGTAAGTTCTTCCCTCCCCTCTCTCTCTCTTCTCCCCTTCCTCCCACTTTTCCTCCTTCCCTCCCACCCGCTCTCCCTCCTTTCCCTTCAGGGTCTCACTCTGTGGCTTAGACTGGCCTCCTGCTTTGGCTCTGGAATACTAGGAATTCAGGCACACGCCAGCATGGCTGGATGTTTCTCTTTATGTTAATGAACACATATGTCGGATCTGGATGCGTTCTGCCGGGTATCTGTTATCTGCAGCGGAGAAACACAGCACATCCAAATTTAGGGTCTTAAAGTAACCGTAAATAAACATTTATTATTTCTCACAGCCTCTCTTGGACAGGAAGGATTCAGGAGTGCCTCGCCTGGGTTCTGGCTTGGGTCCTGCCCTGAGGTGAAGGTGGGGATGTTGGCTGGAAGGCAGTCATCTGAGAGCCCACTGCTTACTGTTGGCATCCCCACTGCCCGGAGGAGTGGCTTCCTCGGGAGCTGCTCAGCTCAGTCCTGCTGGGGTGAGAACCTCCACAGCTCCTCCAGTACTGCCTTTTCTAAGTGTTTTCAGCACGCGGGGCTGGTTTCCTCCCCTCACTGTTGAGGAAGAAGCCAAGGTGGGAACAGTATTGCCTTTTAGGAGCGGCAGCTCATTGCCCGGCTACTGCGGTTGCAGACAGTCTTTCAGCCAGGCGTGCTGTCTGCCCAGGTGGGTAATTCCATCACCTGGAAGGCCAAGGCAGGAAGGTGGTTGCAAGTTTGAGGCCAGCTTCAGCTACAAACAAACAAAGGAACAAAACATTCTTAAAACCAAACAAACACAACAACTAACTTCATTTTGCCTGTGTTGTGTTACGCCTGTGAGACCCAGGCTAATCCCAGATGCCTTCACCATAGCTGCCTGGCTTTCCTTTTGCGTTCATTTCGCTTCATTTTTCTAATAAAAACCCGACTGTGGAAACGCGAATGGGAAACACAGCTTGTTCTTGTGGGATGCACCTGGAGCCATTGTCATACAAAACTATCAGCTCTGTGAATGACAGGGAGGCTATGCCATTTTTACTCAATATTATATTTCTGTGACCTACCAAAGTGCCTGGATAAATGGATGTGGTCCAGCTTAGGGGACAGGCCTGTTTGCTTGATCCTGGACGTATTCTTATATTTTTAAATATCAAGATGGTGTTCCCGGGGAAGTGTGAACATCTGTACTTAGTGCAAGGCATGTTTGTTTGATCCTGGACGTATTATTATATTTTTAAATATCAAGATGGTGTTCCCGGGGAAGCGTGAACATCTGTACTTTCAAAAGTGCAACCGCCTGGCACACGCCCTTAATCCCAGTTCTGGGAAGGCCGAGGCAGGTGGATCTCTGTGAGCTCGAGTCCAGCCTGGTCTACAAAGTGAGTTCCAGGAGAGCCAGGACTGCTACACAGAGAAACCCTATCTCAAGAAGAGAAACAAAGTGCCCCTGAACATTTCAAAGTGCTTTGTAAGCAATCGGCGAGCCATTCCTACATCACTGGAGAAAGTGTACCTTCGGTTGAGCTAATGCCCTAGTGCCCTGATACAGCATTTCTTTAAAACTCCGAAAAAGAAAAGAAAGCTGCATTTTCATGGGAAATAACCACAGCTAAGGCCAGCTTCCCAGTTCTCACAAAAGCTCTCCACAGAGTTTATATTTCTTTCCAGGAACCTCGCTTCCCACTCCCCACCCCAGTGATCTCGATCCTTTGGCAATCACTGGGTTTAGACCTGTCCCGAAATCAGAATCTGTCACCACATCCACATGCACGTTCGGAGGCCAAAGAGGCATAGATTGTATACGGTGGACTCAAGGGTGGTGTAAGTGTAGTTTAATCTTTTTCTACTAAATTGTATGAAGTGAGAACCAGCGTCAAAGGTAAGGAGTTTGCTTTCCAGTGAAGCTGTTTCTTAGAATTGGCTGGGGTGGTTGCAGCTGCTACATCACAGCAAGTGCAGCAGGCTCGCTCTTGTCACTCGGTAATTATTGCTAAAGCTGTTGAAATTTTGATATCAGTCCGGCTCACTAATTTGATGGTGACTCAACTATTCCAGATGTAGTCCATGCACCGAGTCAAAGCGAGGAGCATCCACACCGTGGAGGAAGGACTACGTTGACAGAAGAAGGCAAATCATAATCAAAACAAGCTCATCTTGAGCTGGAGAGATGGCTCAGTGGTTAAGCACATAGGCTGCTCTTCCAGAGGTCCTGAGTTCAATTCCCAGCACCCACATGCTGGCTCACAACCATCTGTAATGAGATCTGGCACCCTCTTCTGGCCTTCAGGTATACATGTGGACAGAATACTGTATACATAATAAATAAATAAATAAATAAATAAATAAATAAATAAATAAATCTTTATAAAAAAAGTGTCTTAGCCTGGCTACCTGTAGCAATGTATGCAGACAGTTCTCCATGGCACCTTCAAAACACCCTCCCAAACTCCATTTGCTCATATTCTGTTCTGAAAAGCTTGTTTCTACTTAGAGAATGATCAATAGGTGAGACTCTACCCACTGCCTCTGGAAATAAAACCAAACAGATAAACACAACCTCACATTTCACTGTGAATGGACACGATGCGCTTGGGAATATTATTTTCAGGTGTCACTTTTGTTTCTGTTGCATTTGTTTAACTCTGTGAAGCTGTGATGCTTTGCCTGTCTAGAACGCCTGATGGACTAATAAAGATCTGAACGGCCAATAGTGAGGCAAGAGAAAGGATAGGCAGGGTTGGCCCATAGAGAGAATATATAGGAGAAAACCGAGAGGAAGGGTTCGGAGGAGAAGTAGCCAGAGAAGGAGAGGACATCAGGGGTCAGCCACCCAGCTACACAGCCGTCCACATCAGGGTCAGCCACCCAGCTACACAGCCGTCCACATCAGGGGTCAGCCACCCAGCTACACAGCCATCCACATCAGGGTCAGCCACCCAGCTACACAGCCGTCCACATCAGGGTCAGCCACCCAGCTACACAGCCGTCCACATCAGGGTCAGCCACCCAGCTACACAGCCATCCACATCAGGGGTAAGATTGAGATTTACAGAAGTAAGAGAGTGGGAAAAACACAGAGGCCAAAGGGTAGATAGGATAATATAAGTTAAGTGAAGTGGGCAAGAAACAAGCCAAGCTAATGCTGTGGGCAGTGGTCTTGTACCAGTTTAATAAAATGCTGATTGGCCAGTAGCCAGGCAGGAAGTATAGGCGGGGTGACCAGAACAGAAGAATTCTGGGAAGAGGAAAGGTTCAGTCTGCAGGTGTGACCCAGACGCAGAGGAAGCAAGATGAGAGCATCTCACTGATAAAAGGTACCAAGGCACATGGCTGACACAGACCAGAATTATGGGGTAGGGTAAGTTATAAGAGTTAATAAGAAGCCTGAGCTAATAGGCCAACCACTTTATGATTAATGCAGGCCTCTGTGTGTTTCTTTGGGATTGAATGGCTGCAGGACTGGGCAGGACAAAAACCTCTGCCAACAAGCTAAGGCCAGGCATTTATGAAGAATAAACTTCTGTGTGTAATTCATTTGGGAGCTTAGTGGTGGGCCCCACAGAAAGGTCCAAAGAACATCACATCACATCACAGTACTACTGTGCAATGCCCAGAACTCAGCCTCCCAGGAGCTCAGCCAGCCAATGTCAGTCCTCACGAGTCTGTTTGCTTGAGGTGCAAACTTAAACAACTATTGCCCTGCTAGGCATTGTGATAAGGATGCTATGCTATTGATTCTCAGTCGGTCCGGTCTGGGGAGCAAGCACCTCTGCTTGTCTCTTACTCCAACCTCCCATTTAGACTTGCTCTGAGCAATCAGTTACAGTTGTAAGTATGGTGATCAAATGTTGCCAGCACCATGATTTGAGCAAATTTTAAGTTATCACATACCAGCTGGTCCAGCTCTTCCCATGTCTGAGAACAGTGCCCAGGCTGACAGAGGAACAAGGGCTACAGTCGCCAGATACTGTGTTAGCCTGGGGCTGGGGACCGTCCAACTCAACAACATGTGACAAAGCAGTTCCCTGAATATAGGTGGAGAAAATTTTCAGAATTACACAATTATCCAGTTCAGGATTTAAATAGGAGATTCATGGGCGAGGGGCGGACATCCTGGGAGGTGTAGTGGAACTGGAACTTCAAAGCCGCAACAAAGAATCCTGCCATCTGCAGTGAGGACTGTTTGCTAGCAAAGAAGGTTTGTGGGCTGGGGTGCAGCTCAGTGGTGGGGAGCACGCCCAGGCACAGGGCTTGATGCTGGGCACAGAAAACATGAGAAACAAACGAGACTTTGTTCTGCTGCTTGTTTTACCTAAGATGGAAGGCTGAGAAGCACTCCTGTATACATTGGTTAAGAAATCAGCTTCTCTAATGCCTCTGACATTTGGTTGGTTGTGAGCTGTTCAAATTTTGGAGCGGGGGCTGGGGTGGGAGGAGGTACTAGTAGGCCATGAGAAACCATTTGGGAGGATGATATATTGAATGAAAAATATCACAAGAACACATATATCCAGATTTCTGATCCAGGCGTGTATGGGAGAAAGGGCCTGCTTTGGGACTGCTCAAAATGACAGGACCAGGATGGGGAAAGATCCTGGACCTCAGAGTATTCTATCTTCTTGTCACCAACAGTCAGGATACGTGCAAATAATTTTTTATATGTCTTCCCAAAGTGAATATATATTTTCACTGTTTCAAAGTATAAAATACCATCTCTGGAAAGTTTAGAAAGTGCCGGGCCCTGGGCCAAGAGGGTGTGAACAAGTGATAAAAAGGCCTGTTTTTCTTTAAAAAGATAAGGAGAGATTAAAATGTCCTCATTTCTCTATGTCAGTGTCAGAAAGGGAAAAATAACTGAGAGGTGATATTTTAAATCAGCAAGAAAGTGCCCTATTCAGTAGTGTAGCTTGCCAACTGGATGCTGACGTGTAAGAAAGACTTGTGTTTGGGGGGCTGGGAAGAAAGGGTGAGAAGTAGCCTAGGAATAGGCTGTTAACAGAGATGGAGCCAGGAACAATACTGGCAAGAGTGGTCATATCTCCAGATAAGGGTGTTCATTGTCCAGCCGAGGGCACACAGTTAACAGACCATATGGAACAGGAGGAGGTTAAGCAGAGGATCCGGAGCCATTCACTGGCGAGGGGAGGGAGCAGGCTACATGGCTACAATAAAGTTCTTTTGGCTAGCAATTTTATCTCAGAATTTGGTGCTAAGCTGATTTCTCAGATAGGTTTGAACTGATGGTGTAGCTCTCTTTGTAGGTGTACCAATGGTGACTCCCAGCCGGGTTAAGCTGGCCCGTAGGACTTCACAGTGACTGCCTCCAAAGAGCTGATGCGTCATCACTGGATGTAAGCATCAGGTTTGTTTTATTTCTGAAAGAGAATTTGATGAATGAATGGAGCTTGCTTGAAAGCAGTTTGTGGTCCACGTGAGGCTGAAGTTTTTGACTACAGCAAGTGAATGTCTGTGTGTGTGTGTGTGTGTGTGTGTGTGTGTGTGTATCCACATGGTGCACTGGGACAGCCTTGGGAAAGACACCGTGTTTAAAGACAGGGTCTCTTGTATTGTTGCTGTCTACTCTAGGTGAGATATTAACTCACCAGGAATCATGAATGAGCCTGTATGTGCATCTGTATCAGGGATAATAAGTAGCTAGACAGAAGCCAAGGAGAGTTCAAGGAGCCATATGTATGACAATGTCACACCTGACATCTTGGAGATATTTAACGACAGGTTAATAGCTCACCCACCATCGCCACCGCCCCCGCTGCCATCTCCACCCTTGCCGTCATCCTTAGGTGAATGAATGCGACTGTGTGATTCTCTGAGCCTGGAGTAGAGGGCTTTGCAGTTTCCACGGAAACAGAAACTTCACAGATGTTTCTCAAGCTGCCTTTCTACCCAGGAAGTTTCAAGTACTTGGAAATGGGCAACATCCACATTGTGGGCTGTAGTGTTGCCGTTGGTGTGTTTATTATGCTAACTCCCTCGACCGTTCTATTATTTATTATTCTCGGCTTTATTTAGAACGGTTTAACCTGTGTATAGTTCAGCTGTATTCTTTGTTAGTATAGCAATTATAGATTTTTCTTCCGTTTATAAAGATAGAAAGAGGATGGGGTAGGGAACGAAAAAGTTTGCAGCTTAAGTACCCAGGTTTTTATTTTCCAGCTGCTAAGAGGAGACGGACTTTCTGGGGAAGGCACCTTGTTTACTTTCCTCTGAAGGATTTTTTTTTTTTTAAATCTGAACTACAACTTTCAAAGTCATGAAGATCTTTGGCACTAGCTTTCTCCCCCTTGCAAATAGAAATTGAGCTAAAAATAAAACAAAAACCATCACATATTTCTTCTTAGACAAACGAGCAGAATTTGTAGATTCAGGAGGGAACACAAATCTAAATGAAGAGCATGATCAAATGAAGGAAAAAGAGAAATCTGGAATTTCCTCTGCTGTGAGCCTTTGTTCCCTGTGGAAAGCGTTTGTGTTAATGGAGATGGCTCTAATTGTGGATTCATGCATGGCAAGACAAAGTGTCAGAGCCAAAGTTACATTTTAAGGTTTAATTACTATGCCTAAGGAATCCATAAAAATTAAAATGCCTCTGATCTGCAAGGACAGACAGACAGTTCCTGAGATGCTGGAGGCTGTTGTTTATGGGAGACAACAAGCCCTGTGTTTCCACTCCCCTAAACTATCTTGTTTGACCCCTCTGCACATCGATTACAGCTGGGATACAGGCAGAAAATATGTCAGGATACATGCTTGCCCCTGATTGGATGTAGCCTGGAGGTGCATCAGCATGTATGCTTGCTCCTGATTGGACCAGCTGGGAAATGCAATGAATTATGGGGTTTCCTTCTTAAACTGCTGTAAGTCACGACTTGGCGCCATTTCCCAGGAACCTGGGTTAAAGCCCATCTCCTTGGCCAGTATTTAATTAAACCTTGCTTCAAATTTGGCCCTAAACTGTGGTAGTGGTAGAATTAACAAAAGCTCCACAGAAAAGTGTACGATCACAAAATAATCCAGGTTTAGTGGCATCCTAAGATGTGGAGTAGAGGGTTGTGGCTATGTAGGTCGGCCTGTTTGGCAGCTGGTGGACAGAAGCACGCTTGGAGTTTGGCTTCCTCTGCCTGCTAGCTTTATACACTCTTTTTTATTTTATTTTATTTTTGCCTTGCCCGTAGTAGGCCTGGGGAGGCAATCATGGCTAAACGATGGTGCCTTCTCATCTCAAGTGGGCAATTTGCATTTCTGAGGATCTCCAGGCTGCAAGAGCAGGTTTTTCCTGCGGCTTCCAGGAATGTTCCTTCTAGAAATTTACCTCATCTTTATCAGGGAGTGGTGGGGAAGTCCTTCTGTATATGTGTTGCTTTTATTGGTTAATGAATAAAGAAGCTTCTTTGGCCTGTGATAGGGCAGAGTAGATCTCTAGGTGGGGAAACTGAACTGATTGCTGGGAGAAAGTAGGCAGTGTAATGAGAAGCCATGTAGTGCCAGGGACAGGTGCTTGTGCTGGAGCCCCCTTACTCGTGGGGATGTACAGATTAATGGATGGGTTAGTTTGGGATGTAGGAGCTAGCTGGGAATATGCTTAAGCTGTTGGCTAAACAGTATTGCAATGAATGCAGATTTCCTGTGATCTTTTCCTGAGTCTGGAGGCAGGAAACGAACAAGCAGCCTTCACCAACAGGGGAGGGACATTGTTTACCTTTTAACTTCCAAGAAACCCCAGACACCTAGGTTTGTATTTAGTAACTTTTATTCCTTCTATGATCCTGTCACTCAGGATTTATAACCTGTGACTTCATGAGCTATCCCGGGTCACATGACTGCTTGCCCGTTTTCCTTAAGGAAGAGAAGGCAGGGCAGAGGATGATCTGTCTTGATCTGCTGTGTGGTTCAGGCCAATCATTTTTATATTTGTTTCAAAATTGTGTGTGACGTGCGCATGTGTGTGCGTGCGCACATGTGTGTGTGTCTGCATATGTGTATGTGTGTATGTGTGTGTGCCCGTGAGTGGGGTATGTGTATATGAGAGCATCGTCCAAGGAGTTCATCAAGAGCATCAGACCCTCTGAGGATTACAGGGGGTTGCTAGCCATCAGATGTGGGTGCTGGGACCCAACCTCAGATCCTGGCAAAAGCAGGAGTCACACTTTACCCCTAGTCCATCTCTCTAGCCCCACCAACTTTGTGGCAAGGAAGGTTGTCATGGCGCTTCAGTCCTGCAAGCTCCCTGGATGATACCACTCACCAATACTCCCCTCCTTCCTGAACCAAGACGGCCTGGTCCATGCGCTCTACACCTATGGCCACTGTGGATATAAGGGTGGGTAATCCGAGGCTTTGTTTCTGGGGGTTCACTGTGTGCAGCCAGAGACGGACAGTGCGTTTATTGTGTTATGTCTTGTCAGTTACTCCACACTGTATAGCACAGTAATTTTTCAGGCTGTCCCTTGTCCTGAGACTCTGGCCTTTGAGTTCCTGGGGAGTGCAAATGCATAGGCAGGCTGTCCATGCCCCTGCTCTATCCACCACCTGTGCAGCACCACCCACACTCCTGCTGCGTCCACCACCTGTGCAGCACCAACCACGCTCCTGCTCAGCGTCCACCACCTGTGCAGCACCAACCACGCTCCTGCTGCGTCCACCACCTGTGCAGCACCAACCACGCTCCTGCTGCGTCCACCACCTGTGCAGCGCCAACCACGCTCCTGCTGCGTCCACCACCTGTGCAGCACCAACCACGCTCCTGCTGCGTCCACCACCTGTGCAGCATCAACCACACTCCTGCTGCGTCCACCACCTGTGCAGCACCAACCACGCTCCTGCTGCGTCCACCACCTGTGCAGCACCAACCACGCTCCTGCTGCGTCCACCACCTGTGTGCAGCACCAACCACGCTCCTGCTGCGTCCACCACCTGTGCAGCGCCAACCACGCTCCTGCTGCGTCCACCACCTGTGCAGCACCAACCACGCTCCTGCTGCGTCCACCACCTGTGCAGCACCAACCACGCTCCTGCTGTGTCCACCACCTACAAATGCAGAGGCAGGTTGTCCATGCGCCTGCTCTGTCCACCACCTGCAAATGCAGAGGCAGTTGTCCGTGCTTCTGGCTGCGGTGTGAATACAGCCATCATCTGTCCAGCACCGCCCATGAGCTACAGGCCGGTGGCATCCTAATAGCGGAGTGAGCACTACCCTGTAAATTTATCAAAGTAAATTTGAGCCATTTGAACACACTGTGTGGGAGGACTGAAGTCATACCATTAGAACTGGGCCTGAGAGCTTAGGTGTACCTGGACCCTCACTTGGGCCCTGTCAAGAGAACACACCTCACAGTGGGGTGATCACAGCCCACTGTCTGCCATCCGGTCACCAGGTGTGTGTCAAGGGCCAACAGCCAGAGGACACCAATATTTCCAGGGACAACCGCTCATCTCGTCCCCACTGTTGACTGCCTAATCGAACAGCTGCCAGTCTGCTGGCTGGTTGGTCCTCGGCAGTTTCTACAGATCTGCTGTGAAGAAAATCTGGATTATGTGGTGAGCTACTGCCAATGAAGCTGCTACCTACTGTAAATCTTTGGTTATCTAATGGCCATGCAATATGGTGGGGTGTTTGTGAGTGGACGAGGTCAAGAGCAGGTTCTACCATGAAGATGGTGTTGTGCTAGGGTGGCACTCATGAGTCCCGTGAGAGAAGGGGGTGGGGCTCTGGAGCAGACCAGCGCCTAAGATCTGTGTGGAAGCAGCCGAAGTCAAGAGGTCACAGGGGACACACAGAAACCACAGAGGTGAGAGGGAAAGCCGTGGAAAGTTGTCTCATGGAAGGCAAGGAAGGCTTTAGAGACCGATCTGTGTGTATGTCTTCTGGGACCTGTTCCAGACCCATGCATCTCCAGACTGTTAAAGTGAACAAGAGCTCAGAACTAAGGTATGAGCACAGGATGCTGGCAGCAATTTCACCTGAATTGTCCAGTTGGGTAGTGTTGATAGAACTTACAAGGTCATTGCTAGCCCGAGCTTTGATCTCTTCCAGGCTGGCCTTTCACTCACTATGTTATTGGAAATGGTTGAACCGATCTTCCTGTCTCAGCCTCCCAGCTGATGGGGCTAGAGGAGTGTACCATCACACGGAGTCCTATGTGGTGCTGGAGACTAACCCCAGGGCTTCTTTCTATGGGATAGCCACAATATGTCCCTGGCCCCTTAATCTTGTAATTTTAATGATTAATGTCACTTCATATTTTTGAATCATGTTATTGCACATTGACTAATTCTCTCTCTTTTTTTAATTATGAAAGCTTAGGCTTATCCCACTAGCTCTTTGTAAATTTTTTTTTATTGATTTTTATTGAGCTCTACATTTTTCTCTGCTCCCCTCCCCCTTCAGCCCTCCCCCAAGGTCCCCATGTTCCCAATTAACTCAGGAGATCGTGTCTTTTTCTACTTCCCATGTAGATTAGCTCTCTGTAAGTCTCTCTTAGTGTCCTCTCTGTTGTCTAAGTTCTCTGTGGTTTGTGATTTGTAGGCTGGTTTTCTTTGCTTTATGTTTAAAAACCACCTATGAGTGAGTACATGTGATAATTGTCTTTCTGTGTCTGGGTTACCTCACTCAAAATAATGTTTTCTAGTTCTATCCATTTTCCTACAAATTCAAGCTGTCGTTATTTCTTTCTGCTGTGTAGTACTCCTTTGTGTAAATGTACCACATTTTCCTTATCCGTTCTTTAGTCGAGGGCATTTAGGTTGTTTTCAGGTTCTGTCTAATTCTCTTGAATCATAGAAACTGCATGTGTGTAAGAGCTGAAAGACTGATAATGAGCCCTTACTTATAAAAACATTGAAGTTATAACATTAGAAACAAGATGTTCACTTATTTTCTGCGTCAGAAAGTCAAAATTTAGAATCTAGTAAGGCATAAGACTTAAGTGATTGAGAAAACGTTCCTAATTTTTAAAAGAGAAACTCCAGGTTTTGTTGAGTTTTTAGCATCTGTTTGTTTTCAGAGACAAAAGACAAACTTTATTTAGAACATTAAACACACAGAAAAGACTTGTCCACACCCTGTTTGCTCCACTTAAACTGCTGCCCAAGCCTCCATGAAAGTCTCCCAAAGTCATCATTGTTCTTTCTAGTGAACATCAGTGTCTGTGTGAAAATTAAGAAAACAAGAAACAGGGCATTTAGAATAAACCAAGAAGATTCTGGATTAGATAAGGCCGGCCGTTCCATTGCATTTTTAATGTAAGGCTGCTTTAACTGACTCACAACATTGTTCCCCCAATGGTGGCCCCTAATTATTTCATCATGCAGGGGAAATCCTGGTAGGTCATATATAAACAGCCGGAGGCAGGACCCTCTTCACGGACACAGCCTGACATCTGACATCTGCCGGGCCTGCTGCGAGAGCATGCCACAATTAACCAGGAGGGACAGGCAGGCCCAAATGCCAGGGAACTGGAAGTTGAGCAAAGGGCTTTCCTAATCCACCACGTTCCTCCACACTGAGGTGGTGACAGCCAAGGGTGACAGTGCTTTAGAGCACTGGACCTTTGTGGTCGTTTCCCTGGCTGGTTTCCAAGAGGGAGGCAGAGCGTGTTTCTCCTGTCTTCCCTCCTTCCACTTCTCACTTGTGCATAATTCCCTGCGACTTTCAATGGGAGTTAAGTGCTCTTGGGGATGGCCGCATGGCCACATGGAGCTCTCGGTATTGTTAGCACTACTCCGGGGCTGGGGTGGGGGTGCTCGGTGCGGGTTTCACTGACTAAATGAGACCCAGAGTGTAACCCTCATGCAGAATCTGCTGAGGGGCTGAGCTGGCACCTGCTTTAGGGGCTAATTGCCTCTCTCAGACACTTGGTTTTTATTTTGTCTTAGCAGATGCTAAAGAGAGTGTGGTGGTTCGAGTGGCTGCTCGGTTTCTTTATCTCGCTAGCTATGGGAAATAACATTTCAAGTTAATTTTTTTCCACATTTATTTGTGTGTGTGTGTGTGTGTGTGTGTGTGTGCGCGCATGCGTGTGTGCCTGTGTGTGTTGGTATGGAAGTCAAAGGTCAGAGGACGCCCGTGGGGAATAAATGTTCCTTTACTATGTGGGTCCTGGGAATTAAACTCAGTTTGTCAGGCTTTGGGGCAAGCTCCTCTACTTGCTGAGCTATTCTAAGAGCCCAGTTTTCAGATCTTACCCCAGCATCTTAGAGATGGAACCCCAGTACCACATTACTGAGTGTCTGCCAGCATGCTTGCCTGGGGCTACAGATGACAGTCTCCGTGTATCAGTACGGCCTGGACCAAGGCTGCTGGTTACCAGAGGCTGCAGATAGTCTGTCTCTGTGTATCAGCACGGCCTGTACCAAGGCTGCTGGTTACCAGGGGCTGCAGATAGTCTGTCTCTTTGTATCAGCATGGCCTGAACTAAGGCTGCTGGTTACCAGCCTGTCACAGAATAAACCATGAGGAGACCTGTGTGACGTGTGTAAGTTGTCTGAGTTCACATAGTAAAGAGGAGGGCTAATGAAGAAAGTCACATGAACACAAGCCCAGAGACTCAGGGAAGTCAGGGCATTCCTGGAGCTCAGTGTGTTTAAGATAAACAGGGAGGTTAAACACTCACGGTACCTGGAGTGTGTGTCAGACACAGAAGGAAGCTTGGCAAGGAAGTGAAGCGGAGCCAGCTTCTCTGGCAGCCCAGAACATCCAGAATGGTGGCTTGCCGTTGTTATTAATTAAAGAAAAATTACCGCTAGAAGCAGATTTATGAAAGCTAGGTCTGGGAAAAGTATAAAATACATTGGAGAGGGAGGAAAGATCTGCTAGGGAGCCAGTTAGAAGCTGCTGGCATCAGGATCTGCAGCAATCACGCGCTGTTTCCTTCGCAGATAAGTCAAAAGAGAGAGAGCTCTGAAGTGTGATGTCTTGGTGGTTTGAACAACACCGGCACGACTTCCAGGTGAATTCCTCGATCCTCTCTTTCCTTCCCACTCCTCTCCCTCATCTTTCCCGAGTCTCCTGAAACCAGAAACGACGGAAATCCCAGGCTTTGAAGCTGACAACCTGCCAGAGAGCCAGTCTTTTCAGCACCTCCAAAGCGAGCACTTTGAAGTCCATGCCTTGTTAGTAACGGTATCGCAGATATTTGTCCAAAATAATCACCAGTGGGGTTGTAAGGGAGAAAAATGCCCAACAGGCAAGGATTGGGAAATACATATGGTCAATTATGAATTCGTTTTAAAAAATCAGAACAAAACAGGCTGTACATCCTGATAAGAGGTATGCAGGGCTCAGGACACACATGCTGTATTAATTATTATTATTCATTCTGTGTCACCACAAGTATACACAGCACTGCCTAAGTGGTTGACAGGAGAAGAATAATATCCCAGGCCTGGAGTGCTTATAATTTATGTAAACACATCCTCTTGTTTTTCCAGACAGTATCTCTGAATTGTAATTTTGCTTGCTTTGTTCATATTCATATTTCAGCTCTGGTTCTTATGTAAGCTAAAGAAAGGAACAGTTGGAGGAAGCACACATGGTTTTCCACAATGATAGTTCTCTTCCTCAGAACAAGAGCTGTCTCACTGAGAATTCTGGGTACAAAGAGCTCGTTGGATGGGGGGGGGGGGTCCTCTACCTATTTAAGGCCCCCCGAGAGGAATGGTGCTCAAGATAGGTATTGTTAATGACCTCTGACTAATTAGGTGTTAGAGCCTTCGCACCAAAGTCCTTTTCTGCTGTAAAAACACAGAGGAAACTGAGTCAAAAGCATCCGACAATACTTGCCCTCTCTGTGCCCGTGCCTTCCGCTCCAATCTCACTGCCAGGTCCTCAGTTCAGTAACTTCTCTTCACACACGCTTTGTTTCATTTTCGGGTTTGGTTTTTTGAGACAGGGTTTCTTTGTGTAGCCTTGGCTCTCCTAGGACATCTCTGTAGATCAGGCTGACCTTGAACTCACAGACGTCTGCCCGCTGAAAAAGGTACCAAGCCCTGTGGCTAACACAGATAAGAATAATGGGTTAAGGCCGGGCGGTGGGGGCACACAACTTTAATCCCAGCACTTGGGAGGCAGAGGCAGGCGGATCTCTGGGTGTTCGAGACCAGCCTGGTCTACAGAGCTAGTTCCAGGACAGGCTCCAAAGCTACAGAGAAACCCTGTCTCGAAAAACCAAAAAAAAAAAAAAAAAAAAAAAAGAAAAAAAAAGAATAATGGGTTAATATAAGTTATAAGAGTTAATAAGAAGCCTAAGCTAATGGGCCAATCAGTTTATCATTAATACAGACCTCTGTGATTTCTTTGGGGCTAAATCACTGTGGGACCTTGTGGGAGGACAGAAACCCAGACAACAAAGTCCAGAAATAAACGAGACTGTGTTTAGGACTCCACCCTCCAAGGAGGGCTGCCCAGAGGATCCAGGTCCTAGTGGTCAGTTCTAATGAGCGCTATGGGGCCTGGATGCAAAGATAGTGGAGGAGATTAAAGTTGATGAGGGAGGAAGGGAGAGGTTTGGAGATGGTTCCAGGTGATAGGGATGGACGCAAGTGACATTCTAGTGAGAATCTAGAATTGAAATAATCCAAACTGACGATAAAGAGAAGAAAACGGGAGGACGGAGAACCATACTGAATCCTGGCTGCTTTCTCTAGCGCGTTTCAGCTGAGTTGCTGTATTGGGTCCGTCTGGGCTCTGTGACTGTGCCAAGTCATGGGTGAGCATCAGTAAATCCATGGCGGAAAATTTGTGCATCTACAGACCCTCAAAGCCACAGGCTGTTGTCTAGTATTACTAAGAAAGAAACCTCCTGAATTACCATTGAATACAGTCATTGTGAAGTGTTAAGTAGACCTGACACCATCATCACCTTGGTGTACACATGCTTTCTCATGCCCAGCCCATGTCCACTGAAGTTTTCATCGTCAAAGATACTGTAGCGAATGAGAAAGGTATGTATAAGAGAAAGAAAATTAGCCACATGGGTGAGGTTTTCAGTAGTGGGCACATAAGGAAGCCAAGAGGCTCGGGGCTTCCCTGTTAACATGATGTTTGAGCTGAACTAGTAGGGCAGAGCAAGAGTGCAGGGCTGGGTGGCATCGTGCCCTTGTGGCATAGAAAGGATCCAGGGTGGCTGCAGTGCGCGTTAACTGGATGAAGAGCAGGGTGAAGTAGGATGAGACACCAGAGAAGCGGCCAGGAACCGGGCTGAGGGGCTGGTTTCTATTCAAGCTTCCTAAGATGGAAAGGGAGTAGCAGTGACATTTCCTGGTCTGTAAGGGGAAGAAATGATAGAGGAGATGATAAGCTGGGGTCATACTGATGGTGATGGAGAGGACTGGGCACATTTGGGGTGTGTTTGGGGTGCACAGTGGCCTGCATGATCGTATGGAGTGAGGTCAGACTGCCATGGCTAAGATTCTCCAAATACAGACCCCTCTGAAAGGAAAATGTGACGGGTAATCCATCAAAGGTTTGCACAAAGAGAGTCACCGTGCTGACCTGTAAACTCAGGTCTGACCTTATCCTGTGAGCTTAGGCCACCAAGTCTTTTAATATATTTTCTTTTCTTTTCTTTTCCTTTCCTTTCCTTTCCTTTCCCTCCCTCCCTCTTTCTTTCTTTCTTTCTTTCTTTCTTTCTTTCTTCCTCTTTTGAAAAAACGCGGTATTAATACAAGCACATGACGCTCCTGGCACCATCCTGTTGAGTTAAAGAATCTCCAGAACGTACTGATGGTATGTTCCACTGTTTGACTATGACACTGTGGTGTCCAGCACGCCTGTGATGTCCAATACAATCTCATCACATACAGTGTGCTGTAGCACGACCTCACAGTTACTACCTATATAAGGACAATTACTACTCATTAATAAAAAACCTTAAACTATGGATAGACTATTACTAATAAAAGAATGAACAAGAGACGGGGAGGTAGGCAGAGAATCGCTTGCTTAAAAACACAAGGACCTGAGTTCAGTCCCCAGAATCCTTGAGGAAGAGTACTTGTAATTCTAACAGTGGGGAGATGCAGGCTTGGCCACCCAACCTGTTATGTGTTAGTGACTCAAATACATAGACAGACGAACAAACAGACAACAAATGGCTGCGGCGCTGACTCAGTGAGTCCAGCATTTGCTGTGCAACCTGGCAACCTGAGCCTGGAGCACAGAAGCCACATTAAAAGCCTGATGCAGCCAACCAAGTGTCTGAGGTGCCAGCTGCTCCTCTGGGGAGATGGGGTAGACACAGAAAGGGGACACAGGGAGGTGTAGCCTGGCCTATGCAGTGGGAACACAGGAGACCCCATCTCAGATGAGGGCAAGGACAGTCATCTAAAGTTGTTCTCTGACCTCCAAACGTGTGTTGTGGCACGCATGCCCCCTCCAACACACACACATGTGCCCCCCCCCCCCCGCAACTTCAGCAAAACCAAAATGGTCATTGTAAATGGAAAGCTAAACAGGGAGATTAGGAGATAACTTGAGAAAAAAAAATCTTTCATATAAAAAGTAAAACTGCTGTTTTTTCTTTTTTCTTTTTTTTCCCCAATCATGTCTGCTTTATTTGACTATTTGCTTTCAGGATTCCCCGTTCAAAGCCTGAAGTGTCTTTTTGTGTCTGTATTGAAAAACCACACACACACACACACACACACACACACACACACGCAAACGCGCGGCTGTGATAGTTCCCATGCTGCCTGGCTCTTATGAAATTCATTTTGCATACATCACACACATTGATATTCAAATATTCATGGGGAGTCCGCAGCAAGCTCGGTGATTATGACCTCAACAATCACCCTAATTGCCCCAGCTTCTCTCCAAGAGTGTACCCAGGAGCTACCCTTCTGGCTGCTGATTTACAGATTCTGTCTTTCCTCTTCTCTCCTTTCCCAGTGAGCAGTTTCAGACTAGAGTCATGGTCTCAAATGCTTTGGTTACATCCCTGCTTTGTGAAAACTGGCGATTAACATCATGGGTTTCCTTGTAAAAATTCCTTGAGATACCTTTTACTGTTTCATGGTTACCTGCAGGATTGGTGTTTATTATTAAAAGTGTTGTTTAGTTAACACCAACCTTAGACACTGGGCTCTTTGTTCTTTTGCCACATAAGCTTAGAACCAAAGCAACACTGCCAGGCTGTGCAATTTTTTGCTGGAAGAAGGCACTCTCAGGTGGTTGAGGCTCAGCAATTGATGGGAATTTACCCTTCCCCAATTGGGAAGTTAGGTCTTCTCACCTGACAGTGGATCTGTAGGGAGCCTGCTCAAAACCAGTCAACTTTAAAGAAAATCTTAACAGAAAACAAAGACTTTGGGCGAATCACATTTAGGTTGTGTCTGTGACCATAAGCAGCATTTGGACATGTGGGACTGGTTCTCCTGTGAATATGTGATGTGGGATTCTCCTCTGTATGTTAAGAATATGTTTTATTACCATTGGTTAATAAAGAATCTGCTTCAGCCTATAGCAGGGCAGAGTATAGCCAAGCTGGACAAGATGTTTAGAGAGAGTAGGCGGAGTTGAAAGAAGAGATGCCATGTAGCTGCTGAAGGAGAAAGATGCTAGAACCGAACCTTACCCGGTAAGCCACACCCTCGTGGCGATACACATATGAAAAGGAATGGGTTAATTTAAGATGTAAGAGTTAGTTAATAAGAAGCCTGAGCTAATAGGCTAAACAGTGTTGTAATTAATATAGTTTCTGTGTTATTATTTGGGTCTGGGAAGCCAGAAAATGGGAGAGTAGTCTCTATTTACAAATATGAATACAATAAAGATTCTGAACTTCTTGGGCAGGAGTGGCACGTGCCTTTAATTACAGTGCTCAGTAGGCAGAGGCAGGTGGATCTCTGTGAATTTGAGGCCAGCCTGGTCTACATAGCAAGTTCCAGGACAGCCAGGGCTACATAGAGAGACCTGTCTTGAAAAACCAAAAAAAAAAAAAAAGATTTTGGGCTTTATTAATAATTTTCCAGATATCCATGAAATGTATGAATACAAAAGATTCTAAAGTCATCAATGATGTAGCTAGGTAGGAGTCATACCTGGTTAAAAGGGACTATAAAACAACCATCAAAATATTGAGTCAAAGGAGAATCAATTGATTTTTGCACAAGAGGAGGAGGAAGGTCCATGAAGTCTGCATTGGAAGGGACAGAACAAATCATCTACACGTGTGTGTGTGTGTGTGTGTGTGTGTGTGTGTGTGTGTGCATGCATGTGTGTGTGTGATGCAAGAGCGTGCGGGAGCCAGAGGGCTTGAGAGGTGGTCTCTCACAACACCTGAAGCCAGCCCCAGACATCCTCCTGCCTCAGCTCCCACAGCACTGTGATTGCAGGTGCACACAGCAATGCCTGGCTTTTCACCTGGGGTCTTGGGATTTGAACTCAGGTCTTCATGCTTGCTCAGCAAGAGCATTAACCTACTGAGCCATCTGCCCAGACTTTCACTTGTACTTTTTCCTTTTTAATGAGTGTTAACATTTCTCAAAGACTGTAAAAGATTAATATCAAACAACCTGGAGTTATTTTTCCCCCCACAACAGTTAGTTTTCCATTAAAGACTGAGATTTCTTCTGCATATTTTTATTTCATCAGGCAGGTGAGTGCTGGGACTTGAACTGGGGTCCTCTGCAATAACAGATGCTCTTAACTGCTAAGCCATCTCTCCATGCCCCTGCCCCAGAATTGGAAACATTTTAATTTTAACATGAGAAAATGACAAAACCCATGCATCTGAACAGAAGTGAGCTTTTAAAATTGTGACAGATCTCAATCTTTAATTTCACATTTATTTACGTGTGTGTGTGAATGCAGGTGTGTGTGTGTGAATGCAGGTGTGTGTGTGTGTGTGTGTGTGTGTGTGTGTGTGTGAGAGAGAGAGAGAGAGAGAGAGAGAGAGAGAGAGAGAGAACAGTATGCGTATGTGTATGAGCTGGGCAGGTCAAAGGACAGCTTTTTGGGAGTTGGTTCTTTCCTTCCACCTTGTGTTTGAGGCAGAGTCTCTCAGTTTCTCACTGAGCTGTGCATGCCATAGGTGCTGGGATTATAGATGGGAGGCCACTGAACCCAGGGGTTCAGGGATTCGGGGATCAGGGTTACCAGCAAGAGCTTTCCCTCATCCATCTCACTCACCCCCAGGTCTCTTTTATAAAGGAAGCAATGAAGGGTGTTCCCAATTCAGCTTTTACCTTTTCTAGCACTGAGTCTTTACCTCAAGGAAGCACAAGTATTCTGAGTCAGGCTATATTAGTTCTATGCATCTGTATGTTGCTTTGTATGAACATATCCAGAATATATATGTGTTTATGCATGCACACAACTTACAGAATTTAGAACACTGTTATTCTATTCTATGTATTTGTGCTGGATAGTTTTCTATCAGCTTGATACAAGCTAAAGTCATCTGAGAGAAGAAAGCCCCAGATGAGAACACATCTGCATAAGACCCAGCTGTAGGGAAGCCTATAGGATATTTTCTCAATCAGTGATCAGTGGGAGAGAGCCCAGACCATGGTGGGTGGGGCTATTCCTGGGCTGAGCAAGCCTTGAGGAGCAAGCCAGTAGGCAGCATCCCTCCATGGCCTCTGCATCAGTTCCTGCCTCCAGGTTCCAGCCCTGCTTGAATTCCTGTCCTGACTTCCTTCAGTGATGAACAGTAAGGAGGAGGTATAAGTAGCACAAACCCTTCCCTCCCCAACTTGCTTTGGTCATAATGTTTCATCAGAACAAGGATGAACACTGACAGTGTTGTTTTGAAATTTTATTCATCAACATTACTTTTCATCTTTTTATTTGTGAGCATTAATTTTTGAAATCTCCTCATACTAACACACCAGCTGCAATTAATAGTTTGTTATGCTCATATAATATTCAATGCATGGAAAACATCTTGTTTTCTCTCCTCAGCAGGGACTCCTGAGGCTATCATCAAAAGTACTTCAGTAAATATGGCATTTCACGTATCCTTGCAGATAGATATGTGCAATTCTTATCTAAAGGGTTGTGTGTGCATGTCTTGCAGCCTGCAGATTCTAAACTTAGCTCTTCAGAATGGCTGTGCCGTGGTTACAGCCCACACCGCAATCTAAAGAACCATCCCCAAATCCTCACCAATGGTTTCCCCAAGTTTGTAATATTTTACCAATTTAGTAAGTATTGCTTTAATTTTATGTGCTGGTTTGTTTGTGATGTTTTCTTTTCATTTTTCCTCTGCAATATCTTTTTTATCTGTTGGCTTACTTGGTTTTTCTTTATTTGTAGGAGTTAGAAACTCCTCTGGATAGAAAGTCTCTTATGATTACAGAGTTCAGCCATGTTGGTCTGCATCTGCACTGGGCTGGTCATTACCTGTGCCTCGAGAACTCTGGTATCAAGGAGTCAACCATTCCAAAGTCCGTCTGTCTTTCCTTCTGTGATCTGTGCCCCATGAGGGAGAAGGAGTCCTAAGAAACCCGTTCCTAATTGAGGTGGCTTTTTAATGTGTCACTTTGGCTAACTAAATTGCATTTTCCAGCATTTCCCTGTGTGTGTTTCCAGTTAGGGCCGACCGCAGCAGTGATCTTGAAGCGAGATTTGCAGGCTGGGGTGGAGCATAGCCTCCATGGAGCTTACACACTTTGATGGGTGGTGGCTGGGTCACCTCACTGATGGAAAGCAGCTGTGAGCTACAAGCGTGATAATACACACGTGTGTGCATGCATGTGTGTGTGTGTGTACATGCATGTGCATTTGTGTCTTAGCCTGTGCACATACATGTGGGTCCTTTTAGCTCTGCCCTCTACAATTCTCCTGCAGTGTGGTTAAGCTTTAAATTCTTAAAATTTTATTTATTTTTGTATGTATCAGTGCTTTGCCTACATGTGTGTCTGGACTACATGAAATCCTGGAACCTGCAGAGGCCGGAAGAGGTCAGACCCTGTGGGACTGGAGTTGTAGGTGGTTGTGAGCCGCCACGTGGCTGATGGGAACCAAACCAGGGTTCTCTGGAAACACAGCCTGTGCTCTTAACCACGGAGCCATCTCCTGAGCCCCAGTTTAGCTTCTTACATTTGTGCTGCTGAGCTGAACTCAGGCTCTCACAATTGATCAGCTACCACTCTGAGCACCTAGGTATCCCTGTGTATAGGCGTCTCCTGACTATAGTAAATTTCGTGTAGATCAGATTAAGGTGAATTGCTGTTACCTCTAGACTCCAATCCAAGGATGCTTCCCTGTTAAATTAATAGAACTTAGATTTTGGAGGAGTTTTAGGTTTTCAGAAAGATGGAGCAGAAAGCACAGACTCTCACCATAGCGCCACACCACACCCTGGTCTGCCCACACCCTGTGTCCCTTAGCAACATGTTACATCACTGGGTAATTTATTGATGTATGTACTGATAAGGGATGTAAAAAGCAGTTAACTTGAGTGGTTTTTCCTAGGGTTTGTTCTCTGTGGGTCCCAGTGATTGAACTCCTGGGTTCAGACTTGGCAGCAGGTGCTTTTACCCATGGAGCCATCTCACCAGCTCCATTTTTTTTCTTATTGTATTCTTTAGGACTCGATGCTGAATAGTATGGTGAAAGGGAGCCTCCTGGACCCTATCACAGATATGTAAGAACACCGAGTTCCTACTTGGCCTTTTCATGCTTAACATTTGGACTTTCTATCAAGGTTTCACGTGTATCTCATGTACAGAAGTTCTCCTGACTACTTTATAACTTTCTAGTAATCTACTTTGTTCTTTGAGCACTAAGCCCTATCACCTGTCACAATGACACTTTTGTTTATCTCATAGAAATTGTTTCACCTTTGGTCTCTTTCCTTGGTCCCATTTTCTCTCATAGTAAGTGTTAAAACGCTACTGTTGGTCACTGGCATCTGTTTTCCATTTATTGGAAAGGAAGCATAGAAGAGCCAGGACTTACTGAGTTTCCATACATAACATTTTGCATTTAAACTCTTCTAGAGATGGCAAGCAAGAATGAATTTCTGGAGAAGACCATGGTCAGCGTTTCATTCTAAAGACCTTTTTTGAGACTTGAAGAAGATTAGGATGGCGTTGGCTCTTAAAACTTCACACTTGCAGTTCCCTGACACTTAGCCAAAGTGGGGCAAGGGGCCATCTCACCAGTTCTTGAGGTGTGCAACCTTTAGCCCATGAATTTTTAGTTGTATTTAACTTAGTTTCTGTAAGTGAAGGTTATAAATTGAGTCTGAGAAAACCCAAAGAATTTGAAAAGAAGTGCCACGGGCTTAAATCAATGTCAGAGAGGCCAAGAACAACAAAGAAAAGAATGGTTGAGACCCTCAGCTTCTGGTCAGCAGGACCCAGCTTCAGACTGGTGCCCAGATATGAACCATATATTCTTTCTTCCCTTGTCTTCCAGTGTTAAATTGAACTATATACATCAATGTGCATTCTTTGAGGAATTTCTTAAACCCTTTAATATTCTTGCTAAAACGGTGTGATAACATTTGAGCCTGTAGTAACTCAGTTGGTGAAGTAGTGGTGTTCTGAGGAGCGACCCTGGAGGCTGACCTCTCGCTTCCACAGATGAACTTGCACACATATACACAGAAACATAAACATAGTTCCATCTCTTTCTCAGCAGTACGGTCCTAGCTAGCTTAAACACTCGGGGTCCTACTTTCCTTGTTTTTCTTGTCCAGTCATTTAACTGTAGCTCTTGTATGAGTGCTTTTGTTGTTAATATTACTATTGTTTTGTATCTCAAGTTGTCCTTTATTTTCACAGTATTCTACTGCTGGGGTTCTCATCATTTCACGTCATTAGGGTACTTGTTCTATGATTGGTTTTACCCTCTGGCTTTGTGAGTTTATATTTACTTAGTTGTGAACCATTTGAACAGGTCTTGAGAGCCTTTTTTTTAAACAACGTATTCTACAGTGCCATGTGCTAGCATGCACTTTACAGCGGTTAGTAGTTGCTTCTTCTACACGCTTACTTGTATTGTATGCCTGAGACCCAAACACTTCTCCACAGTTTCTGTAAATGTTTACTGGGGAAACTTTTTCTGGGTTTTTGTGTGTCTGCATTTTTCCCCCTCAGTCATCATACGTGGTTGACCCAGGGAACATGTTAGATTTAGCTCTACTTCTGGAAAAAGTGACAGCTGGGCTTGGTTGTAGTAGATCTGTTTCTGGATTTTAAGTGGATCATTGTTTGTCAAGACATATTCTTAAATGATGCTGTCATGGTTTTGAAGCAAAGGAAAGCTCTTTCTTCAAATAGCAGAGGACAAAGCTACTTCTATTGGTGAGAGGGAGACAGAGTGATGAGTGTTGAGGCGGAGGTATCAAGATAGCCGTTTTCATCTAGACTCCAAGGGATATCTTGTTCCAAGCTTCTGACTCTCGGTCCGGCCCTCTATGAAGGGAGGATGGCCAGACTGTCAGTTCCTGCTCCAGTTCACCAGGACACGGTTATGTTTGCGTTCTATTTTCAGTGTTATCAGCCACCTGGCCACAGGGAATAGCGCGTTCTTAAGGAGCTGCGATGAAAGCTTCATGGCTTCAAGCCAAGCTGAGAGTCAAAGAACCTGAGGTTATTTTGTTTTGAAGAAACAGGAACTCGAAGAATGTGTAACAGCCCATTCCACGCCTCAGCCCTGAGGTCATCGTTGTTGACATAATATTGAAATGGAGCAGCCACCTGGGATGTCCAAGCATTTGCTTCAGTGGGGTTTCCATGACAATCAATCACAGGTGAGAGCTTGATTAAATCAGGATTACTAGTATCTAATTTCCCATTGAAAAGGAAGTTAATTTTTTTGAAGTCCAAGGACATGGTTACACCAATCCTAAGGTCCAAACTTTGTGGGTTCATCTCCTGAATGAGTTGTAATTTCAGTTTTGTGTCTGGTAAGGTCACAGATTTGTGTGTGGTGTGTGTGTGTGTGTGTGTGTGTGTGTGGTTTCATTTTGTAGAGCAGGGAAATAAGAGTGAATAGGGAGCCGAGGGGAAGTAACGGGAGTGAGTGTGGGAGGGGACAGCACCAAGGGAGATGATTTCAGTCTTGCTAACTGGCGAGTCACCTTTTGGAATATTCCATTCCATGCATAATTAAGGGTTACACTCAAGCAGCTTTCTTTAACTGTTTAGAGTCTGATGCAAGTCACACACTCTGTTTCTAGAAGAAAAGTGTTTGTAATGTTAAGTCTGAGATTCGCAAGAGAAAAACCAGTTCCACACTTTCAAGCCAGATCTGAAGCAAGCTTTAATTAAGTACTGACCAGGATAAGCTCTGGTCAGGTTGACTCCTAAATTCCCAGAAAGCGGTGACAAGATATGTGTCTGTAGGAGCTTTTAAGGGCAAAAACCACACAGTCGCCATATTTCCCAAATGACTTTGCTATTTTCCAAGAACTACGACTCCCAACATTCCAGAAAGCTACCCAGTCCTTGGGTAGGTGAGACTGACAGGTTAACTTTTTTCTTACATCCACCCTCCACCCTTATCTTGAGTTGTATCCTGAGTTAAATCCCCAACTGTGTGATGAGTGCTTATTTATATTGGGATCTAATAACCATCAGCTTAGTGGTACCCAGACAGGAATTATCATCTTGTTGAGGCATTGATGATACAGGAGCCAATAGAAATTAGCAAAAGCAAGAAGACCAAAGACTCTGTGATGGTTATTATCAGAGATACTAATTAGAAGGAGCGTAAGAATGAATGGGCCACCAGCCATATTTATTTCATCTCAGGTCCCCTTTTTATAATGTTACTTTAAATATAGGAAGATTATAATCCCAAATATTTTATATAGAAACAATAATTTTTTCTTAGAACCATATAATACCTCTTTGTTTTCCATAAAGCAGGCCAAATTCCCTGTCATATTGCAAAAATGTTTTAGCTAATGAATCTACCTGTTGATAAATCTGGGCCCATTTTCTTGATATGCCAATTTGGCATTATAGGTAGCCATTTTGTTCTATATGCTATGTGGAACTGCCATTTGCAGTATTCTTTTCTGTGCATTGTGCGTATCTTACATGGTAACAGAACAAACCTTATTTGTTATATTCGTAAATGGAGGAACTGAGGCCCAAAAAGGCTGGGCAGTTTCCCTTGGTCTCAGTGCTATCAGTTCTAGAGCCAGGCTTTCAGCCCTCCAGTTTCTTGGCTTCTTTTCATGAGGGAGGAATGCTGGCAATATGGAGAGAAGAGAGTTCAGCAAGTCCTGGTTGGATGATGCAGGCTAAGCTTCTTCCTGTATTTTCATCCCCACTGAAACCTTCCAGGACAACCTGGACACCTGCTTTGAGCTACTTCCAGCCTCACTTGTTAGAGGTATTTACCTCTTTTGCTATAGGGCATTCTGCTTTCTCACACACGTGTTCACAGATTCTCTTAGGTGAGGCAAGGGGATTAACTGTTCTGATGGTGGTCCAGGTCCCTGGATGGATGTGGACAGTGTGTTTCGAATCGGTGAGTCCTGGCGGTTGAGGTTTTGGCTGGAGACACAATTGGCAATGAATCCAGGTGAAACCCTCTTGTTCTCCTTGTTTGCCTATTTCTGACATCTTATCTGTGAAGGAGAGCCAAGAAGGGAAACAGGAGGGCTTCTCCGCACGCTTCTCTCTGTCCAGTTCTGTGGAAGCACCATCGACAAAGAGCTGGGTATTCCCAGCATATGGGATGAGGTTTTACTCCATAGTCACACATCACTTAGTGGTGGCACATCCTAAAAACTCCTAGATCCCTGTCTCTAGGCAAGGTTCATAGAATGTTCATAGAGTATGCTTGCCCAAATCGCCAGTCCAGTCATGTCACTCAACATGGCCCTGAGACGAAGAGTTGTGACCTGTATGAGATGCTCCTGCTGTGACATAGCAGAGGCTAAAGTAGCTCTGGCTGTCCTGGAACCAGCTCTGTAGACCAGGCTGGCCTCTAACTCACAGAGATCTGCCTGCCTCTGCCTCTCAAGTGCTGGAATTAAAGGCGTGAGCCACCACCCCCTGGCATCCTTTTGTGAGGATGATACTCTAACAAAATGCTGAACTTACACAGTAGTGCCAAATATACATAGGCATTTGTAGTCACTATGAACACATATGGTTACATACCCCTGTGTTTCTACACATCTGATAGTATAGTAGGCATGAATGACCACACCAGTCCTACCCACAAATGTCATGCACTGAACTGGAACTTTAAAAATGCCATTTTAATCTCACTGGGTGATAGGACATTTCCCGATTTATTTACTATAAAATAGGAATATAGTACATGCTATCTGTTGCTGATGAGAAAGTGTTACTTTGCCAATGAAGACTGTATGAACACATTATAAAATGATTACCACAATGGAGAGAATCTGTACATCAGTGGCAGCATGCAGTTACCAATGTGTGAAAAGTGAAACATTTAAGTCTATTCTCAGGAATCTTATGGACAGAATACGGGACAATGAATGATACTAACAAAACTGTAATTAGCTCACCAGAACGTACTTTTTCTGAACTACAGAAACTGTGTGGTTTGTTCAACTTCCTCCTCCTGCATAAATTCTTTGTATATTTTTGGATATTCACCCTTTGTCAGTTTTATAGTTTGAAAATGTTTTCTCCCAATCTGAAAGTTGTCTTCTTCCTCTCTGGATTGTTTCCTTTTTCTGTGTAGATGTTTTTGTTTTGATATAATCCCATTTGTCTGTTTGTGCTTTTGTTTCCTATATTTTTGAGGTCAGATCTAAGCACCTCATGGTGCTCCAGTGTGTGTGAGCTTTCCTCCTAAGCTTTCTTCATTGAGTTTCATTTCATGTCTTACATTGAGCCTTCAGTCCTCTTAAAACTGACTTTTGCCTGTGGGTGGAGATAGGTATCTAGTTTCATTATGCGTAAAGATACCCAGTTTCTCTAGCACCGTTTATTGAAATCTGTTCCTATTCAGATGAATTTTTCGCACTTCTCCTTTGAGAATGCGTTGACCGTAAATGCACGGGTTTACTTCCAAGCTGTTTCCTGTCTGCTTGACAGTTGTGCCACTGACATAGTGCCGTGCTTGTAGCTTTGTAGTTCCATGTGAAATTGGGTCGTGTAATTCCTCCTGTTTTGACGTTTTTGCTCAACATTGCTTTAGTTTTTTGCAGTTTTATATGAATTTTGTACTTATTTTTAGTATGAAGAGAAGTTTTTATATTTTTGCAAAGTGTTAGGAATCAAACCCAGGATTGGTACATGCTAGATAAACACTCTATCACTGAACAGTCCCAAGTCATTAATGTTTAAAAAGGTTAAATTGAATCTATTGATTGCTTGAGGTACTCTATTAGGGTTTTCTAGAAGAAAAAAATGAACAGAACGAAATGCTAGCTTTACTAGTGGATTTTATGCTTTTTGGACATTTTCTTTTTAATCATGAGTGTCTCTTCCTTTCTTTTTTTTTTTTTTTTTTTTTTGATTTTTCGAGACAGGGTTTCTCCGTAGCTTTTTGGTTCCTGTCCTGGAACTAGCTCTGTAGACCAGGCTGGCCTCGAACTCACAGAGATCCACCTGCCTCTGCCTCCCGAGTGCTGGGATTAAAGGCGTGCACCACCACCGCCCAGCCTGTCTCTTCCTTTCAAGTTTGAAGAACATCCTTCATAATTTCTTATATAATTAGTCTTGTGGTAATAAATTCTACTGGGTTTTGTATGAGAATTCTTTTGTTTCTCTATTCATATCTAAAGAATAGTTGTGCTAGGTATAGAACCCTTGACTGACAGTTTTGTCCTTGTGTATTGTGAAAATCTTAGATTGGTAATAAAAGGTCTACTATACCGCAAGCTGTGAAACACTTCCATGACGTTTGTCTTTCCATAAGCTGCATTGAGAATTTTCTCTGTTCTTAGCCTTCGGGGGATGAATTAGAAAATGTCCTGGGGCAGACTTGGCTAACTGAAATTTGACCAAAGACCTTTGACTTTTTGTATTTTAATATTTGTCTTTCCCTAAAAGTTATTACCTCTTTATAAATGCCTCACATATTTGGCATATTCAACTCCTTTTTGAAATTCTCTGATTTGAACATTTTCTCTTTTAATTGTACATAAGTTTCCATATGCTTTCTTTTTGCTGTTATTTTTATTCCTTTTACAATGTATTTTCAAATACTCTGTCTGCAAGTAAGCTCACTAAATCTTGCTTCTGTCTGAGTCCTTTTGCTATTTATAGCTTCTATCATATTTTATGTTTGCTTAGTTACTTTTTAGCTTACGGGCGTCTATTTGATTTTCTAAAAACAACTTCTAAGATATTATGTTTTTGTTGAAATAGTCAACTATTTTTGTTTCCTTGAAACTTTCTGGATTTCCTTCAATCAGCTATTTATGAGTTTCCCACCTGTGAATTTTTATGTATCTATCAATTGCCACGTGAATGGTCTCTGGTATTTTATCTTGCCCATTATGTGAGGTCATTTGTGATGACTATTTTTTATTATCAACTTGATTAGCTTAAAAATTACCCAGATTCTCAGAGATGTACATAGCTGGGTGTATCTACCGTGACATTTCCAGGGACAATTCAGTTATACGAGTTGTGAATTAGCCAATGAATACCATTATTGGGAGGTGATGGAAGACACGAGGCAGGCCTAATTGGAGGGAGTAGGCACTTATGACATATCTTTGAAGCTATATTCTGTCTTGGTTTCTTCTGCCTCCCTTTCTCTGCTTTCTGTTTATCAGGAAGGAAAAAGAAGCCTTTGCCCACACTCTTAACATCATCGTATTTTATCTAAGGGAATGCAAACAAGTGACCATGGCCTGATCACACTGAAACTGTCTTAAGTCATTGCTATCAGATGTTTACCACAAAGGATGAAGAGACATTATGTCACGTTTGTCTGAAAGTTTGTCCATGTACTGGTACATGGTGTGGATATCAGATCGACACATTGGGTGTTCACTCCAATCTTTATAATGCTGTTTTGTTTGAATTTTTCTTTCTAGAAGTTCTAAGCAGCCAACCTGGTTATTTTTGCTGAGTCAGTAGACACACCTGTTATTTCAGCACTAGGTGGCATCCTAAGATGAGGCTCCTCACAAATTTGCTATTGGGGTACTGTCTGTGTTTCAACATTAGAGTGCTGCCCAAACTTGTGTTTCCATGGATCTGCAATTAGTGCATTTTTATAATGCTGGAAGAAGTGTCTGAAAAGGGTAGTCTGTCACTGCAGACATCCACTGGATACTAACTTAGGCAGATGGTCTGTTATGTGACCACCAATGCTTCCAATTGGTCACACACCTAGATCCCCACTGCCTAGGGCAGAATCAAGGTCTACACTGCTGTGGGTTGTCTACTGTTGAGATGAAGTCAAAACTTAAGGCTGCTGCAACCAGTTATGAATTATTCTGGCTTGTATAAAAATCATCTTGAGCAGGGCTGGGTCTTAATCCGGTGTAGAGAACCCCGAGGCTGTCAGGGAACACTGACCTGAGTGCAGAGATGGAGGACCACTTAGTCTATAAGTTTCATTAACCTTGCTGAGATCCAACACACGTTCTCCTATCTTCCCACTTGGTGGAGGAAACCTTTGGCTCTATGGAGGTTGAGACAGGGGTAGGAGAGGGAGTATCATGCTCAGCTGGCTTTAGGAAGTCCAAATGATCAGTGTATACAGGGGCAGAGCCTGTTTCTCTGTTTGAATCATACTGGGTTTCGAGGCTAAGGCTTAGACTTAATGTTTACTTCCTCCCCTAAGCAAGATTTAACTATTGCTGCACTGTATGCTGGGAAGAGGTGGGTAGGGGGTGGGGGAGGTCATGATGTAAGCAGCTTTCTTGCCTTCTTTCTTCTTTCTGTTGCACTAAAACCAAGCATTGAGGTTTTCCACTTGAACAGGGCAGTGTGGTCCATAAAGAGCTGTATAAATCACTTTCCATATGGGGAAGCAGTCACTGAAGTATCTTCCCAGTTTTCTTGACCTAGTCTGGTTTTCTTATTATGATGTGATACATTTGGTTTTGATATTAGGACAGCACTGGCTTTTCTTATTTTTTTTTTTTTTAGTTTTAAGATTATAATATAATTCCAACATTTTCCCCTTTCCTTTCCTCCCTCCAAACCCACTCACACACCCCTCTCTACTCTCCTACAATTTCATGGCCTCTTTGTTTTTCATTAACTGTTATGGCATGCAAATATGTATATGCATATATTTGGACTGTATAATGTTATTTGTATCTATGTTTTCTGGGTTGACCATTTGGTATTTGAGAACCAATTGCTGTGCTCTTCCCTGGGGAAGATCATCTCTCCTGCTCCTACCTTTCTTCAGTTTTTTATAGTTCTTTGGGTAATTATGAGGCCTCAACATTGAACTTTTCAAATGAATTGGAAAGTGTTCTCTTCACTTTCACTTTTTAAAATTTGGGGTGTTTCTCCTAAGGCTTATCATTTATCTGTCCTTAAATATCTAGGAGAATTTTCCAGGGAAACCATCCAGAACTGGTCTGGAAGTCTGTGAAATATCATTTCAATTTTTCTACTTACTGTATGTCTATTCAACGTTTCTATTTCTTCCTGAGTCACCTTTAACATTCTGCCTTTCTAGAATTTTTCTATTTTACTCAGGATAAGCATTTTTTTTGGAGACAGTTGGTCTTGATCCATTTTGAACCTTTAAACATGTCATAAGACTGGTACTACTGTCTTCTTTATTGTTCCTGATTTTCACAATTTTGCTCACCCCACCCCTATTGGCTTGGTTGCCTATCTAATAGTCTGTCAGCATTGTTCATTATTCAACAAATGGACTTTAAACTGTATTACTTTTCTCTTCCTTTTAGTCTCCACTTGTTTCTATGTGTTTTGTTTATATTTGTTTCTATGCGGTTATAGTTTATCCCTCTAATCAGTGCTGGTGTGTTGTGCTATGGCTCCAACTTAAAATATTTTCTAATCTTCACTGATTCCTTATACCCAACAGATATTTAGAAATGTGTGTCAAAGTTTTGAGTGTTTGTGAATAATCCAAATTTCTTGTGGTTAATGATTTCTAACCCTGTTCTATAGTAGTCAGAGAATACATGTTGCATGAAATCAGTTGTTTAAAGTTTACTAAAAGCACCCATTCTTCTGCTGCTTTGTGGCATGTGGCATAAATACAATTTTAGGTTTAGTTTGTTTATAGTATTATTCGGTATAAATATAGAAAATTATAATATTTTGTTTAAAATTATACATTTGAAATTCATACTGTGAAATCCCCTCCCCTCTGATTTGTCATCCTCATTCTTTAACTGACCTCGGGTTGGAGCTTTTCTTCTTCTTGTGTGTAGACATTAGAGTCTTCACTGACTTAGTGGCCAGTAGGCATCAGCCATTTTCCTTTCTCCCTTCCTTCTCTCTCTCCTTCCTTCTTTTCTGAACAATCCTTGTATTCTTGAGTCTAGTTTCCTTTCGGGGTCTGGTACCAATCCAGACCCTAAATTATTTCTCCGAACCAGAGGGGAAATCAGGGATCCCTCCTGAAATCCTGAGTTCACATCCTGAAAATTCCTCTGTGTTTATTGTCCAAACAAACAGCCTTATATACCAAAATGTAAACTGAGGGGAAGATCCATTAGCATTTCATTTCCTAGGTAACCGGAGGAATGTCTCTGGTCATGTCTACACCTTTGACCACACCTGTCTATGCCTGCTTTGTCACGTCTTCCTATCTTCCTGTATGCCAGCTGTCATGCAGGCCTAATTAATGTCTCTTTTCAGGCATCCTCCAAATTACAAAGAAGGAGCAGAACAACATCCTGACCCTTTGTTAGGGATGGTGACAGGTGCAAACCATGGCCTGAGATTCTGGTCACTATACCATGTAGATATATGTGCCTACAGTTTCCCAAGTCTGAGGAACTTTGCTTTTATGGAGTAGGGCTTCCCCTTTTCTCAGCTCTCTGTCTTATCACACCTCTACTCACTTAGCTCAGAAAGTGAGGTCACCTAGTTCTGCTGTATCCACAGCTGTATCCCAGCTGCTGTGTTGAGGTCACTGGAGCTCTCATTTGTGAGCGGAGGATTTAATTTGGAATTTACCTTTGCACGGCACTGCCAAGGAGCACTTTGCTGCGTTAGTTACTTGTTTTGTTGCTATGGGGGAAAAATAAGCAATCTGATGAAACTCATGTGGGTGCTGGGAAGCCAACCTGGGTACTCTGCAAGAGCAACAAGTGCTCTTAGTAGATTGTAGGAGGAGGCCACTCATTTGTTCCCAGCTGCCCAGACTCGAAATGACCACACAGAAACCATATTAATTGCAATACTATTTGCCCAATAGTTTAAGCATATTGTTAGCTAGCTCTTACATCTAGAATTAACCCATTTCCACTATTTTATATTTTATCATGAGGTTTGTGGCCTACCAGCAAGGTTCCAGCTGGCAGCTCATGTCTTTCCTCTCTGACAGCTACAAGGCATCTCTTGACTCCACCTACTCCCTCTCTATAGATCTCTTCTAGCCTGGCTATATTCTGTCAAGCCATTGGCCAAAAGCAGCTTCTTTATTGACCAATAAAAGCAACACATATACAGAAGGACCTCCCACACCAGTGAATGAGCCCTCTGTGTAGCCAGTTCTGTTGCCTGTCCTCCATGTAGACCCAGCAAAGCAGTCCGAAGAGCCATCTGGGTGTGAGCACATGCGTTTTGGGAGTCTAGTGGATGTCATTACAGAAAATAGCAAGCACAAGCTATTAAGCCAGTCGAGTTTTTTAGCTTGCACCCTTAGTCCTGTGTGTCTAGTCAGTTGGCCTGAAAGTGTCTAGAAAATCCCATGAGAACTGCTTCTGGCCTTCAGTTGTGGGGCATTCACAGGGTGCATCCATGAAGGGAGGAAATAGAAATGCAGAGGCAGCCCTGCTCAGCTGCCTCCCATCAGAGTTGCAGCCAAGCAGGCCTGCAGGAGGATTAGCTGCTGTAGACGGGCAGGTTATGGGATCAATGCTTTCTGACATTAAGCCCTGCCATGTGGTGGGGCTTTGCCTCCCTTAGCCAGATTTGACCACAGATTTTTCCTCTGGGTGTTCCACCAGCCTTTGAACCCCAGAGGCATGCAGCGTGGCCGCAGTCACTCAATTGCGTGGTTTTTTCTGTTGTGTGTTTCAATATTTGCTGTGCAGAGCCATGGGCTCCTAGAGGAGAAAGGGCAATGGTTAAGAGTACGACTTTGGAGGTGAATCAGCCTGGTTTTGAATCCTGGTCTCCACATCCATAAACTGGATGATGAGTCTTGTCTACCATATCTTCCCACTGGGTGTGCAAAGGTTTAAGTTAGTAAAATATATAAAAGAGTTAATATAGTATTTAGACATATTATGTCAATACTCACAAGGCTCCATGATGTTATGATAGACTTCATAAGATATTAAAATAATGTCATTGGTTCTGGAAACTTATAATATGTTTTAATGACTTTGACTATATGGGGAAAATGCTAGTTTGATTGGTTAATCAGAACAGTACATTCAGATGACTTAATCCTAACAAATGTCCTGGTTTCAGAAATCTTGCTTGTGCTAATAGTTTCGATCACTGGACAAACTCTTAGTCTATCTTCAGGTTAGATATTAGGAAGCACAGCACAGAAGACTATGTTTTATCCAAGCAGAGGCTGTAGACGCTAACTGCATTTTAGACTTGTGTTAAAAGCCAGTCAGCTTCCCTCTTACATTCTTCAAGCATTAAAGCGGAGAATGACAGCACACTGCCACCACAGGCCTGAGGAGCCGTGTGTCCACGGAGATGTTGGTCACCCACAGAGACCCACTGCAGTACTCCTAGTGGCTGCTTGTACCAACCTCACTGTGTGGGGACATGGCTGCGGTTGATCGGCAGTTAGAAAACACAAAGATAACAGAACACCTTCTCTTTCGAGAGAGACAGCCAGGCTAGTCAGTGTCTTTCTATTCTTCTTTTTGGCTGTGTTTCTAAAACAGAAATATAGATTTTTCTCTGCTGCACAGGTTAGATGATGACCTGACCAATCAGAGATTTTTTTTTGTTGTTTTGCTTGTTTGTTAATTGTTTAGGGTATGATTTAAATACCAGGAAGAAGAAAAGAAAATACTTTAGATATTCCTCTTATTCTGAGAAATTATTTAATGTTCGTAAGTTTTTGTTACAACCACAATTTATTTGGAAGTGATGAGTAATTGACCATCGTGATGGACAGATGGGGTGATGACTACCATATCCATCATGTCTGGGTTCCAGAGCTGTTGAGATATGATGCAATGACTAAGAAGCATGTTTTGGAGAGGTCGTTACTTGCGTGACTGTGTGTGAGATTGTGTGGCCTGTCTTGAGTTTGGTCTTCTAAGGAATCCTATGTAAAAGCATGTATTCTGTGTTGCGCTGTTTAGACCAGTCTTAGAAAAGGCCTGCAACTTCCCACAGAGTTCTAGCCTCAAATTTCAAGCGCAAGGAAATCGTAAATGTTGCACACTATTCCATATGATCAGTAGTCACAGCCTGAGCTGACGATCCTTTTGTCCCTGTTGTGGATAGGAAGAGTGATTCTCTCTGTTCACTTGGAGCTGCCACACCTTCCAAGAGCTCTTGACCCTGTTTTAACATTAGTATCATTCAACATGGAAAAAAAACAAACAGGAAATGGGAGCACGGAGTTGGTGAAGTACTTGCTTTTGGATCCACAAATCAATAGAGGACTCAGAAGCAATTATGTTAGCTATAGATGTGTCTGACCCACACATGTGTGTATCGTATACACATACATATAATACACATATATATAATACACACACACATATATATGTGTGTATATATATATATATATACATCCATATTTGTGTATATGTGAGATCAATAGAATTTAATAGCTGTGGCACACTAGCAGCTAGAATTCATTTAATCTATGCCTAGTGAGCTGTCAAGACAGCTTGATGGGTAAAAGCACTTGTCAACAAACCTAATGACTTGAGTTCAATGCTCATGTCCCACCAGGAAGACAGAGAGAACCAACTCTCCAAGTTGTCTTCTGATCTCAATATGTACGCTGTGACACATGCACCTTCAAAATAAATAAAAATAAATAAATGTGCATTTTCTCATTTGTCTTCGACTTGGCTGGTTAGAGTTCACAGCAGAGTCAGCTGGCCTTGTGTGTGGTGTTCACGGTAAGGGCATTAGTTAGTCTTTGTTGCTGGGATGAGGCACCATGACCACCAGCAATGCCGAGAGGGAAGAGCTTGCCCTGATTTACCTTTCCAGAGGGAACGTCCACAGTAGTGAGGAAGGCATGGCAGGGTCAGGAAGCTGACTGACCACATTTTTGTCCATGCTCAGGAAACAGAGAAGGTGACATGAGAGGGGGGAGGTCTATAAATACTCATCTTCCTCAGAGTACTTTTTCCAGCAAGACTCCACCTCCTAAAGACTTCATAACCACCTCAAACAGCAAAGTTAACTGGGAACCAAGTGTGCAAACACCTGAGCTTGAGGGGGACATTTCTCATCCAGACCCCGTCACTGCAGCGCACAACACCTGTCTGCACTCTGCGCCACCATACAGTTCCTGAACCGGGCAAGGGGCTGGAGATTGAAACACACAAAGACACAGAGACAGAGACAGGGATCATCCTTGAAACAGGAATGCCCCAAGAATGCCCCATTTATTGTGTCCAGGAGCAGCTTATCTAGAGATAGCCACACCCCAGCCAAACACACCAGAAACCACCCTCCTGCCATCAGGAACTCCCGAGGGTGTGCTCAGAGCAGCTGTAGGCACTCAGATCAGGGGAAAACAGGTTGTTTCAGGATCTGGTGGTTCACTGCTCCCAACACACCACGTTTCACACGGCTCAGCCCTTTACAGTCTGTTTAAGCCGAATCTGCTGCAGACCCCTTGTTAAGAAGTGGGAATGGGGAGAAGCACAGACAGAACATGAAACATCTGTTAGGGCTCTTTTCTTTGCCCCTAAACATTGACTGTTTAGCAAGAAGTTAAAGAAAGGAAAAGCAGTGCCAGGAACGAGCTATGGAAGTTGTAGCAGAAATAATTGTGTGCGTTGGCTTCTGAGGGAGGCTGGTTTCTGTACACTTAAGCTTCTAGATGACCCTTGCATTAAAGTAGATCCTAACCTGATCTAACTTGACTGTGGCTTTTAATGCCATATACAAAGAGAAGTTTAGGCTATAAATGAATGATTGTAACTTACCAATGGTATAATGGGGAAACACACAGAGCCAACATGCTGAAGTGTTTTCTGTTATTTACACTAAACAGTTACAGAAATTATACAGAGGTGGAGATAATGACTGTAAATTACATGCCTTCTGTAATAGTCTTGTTCAGGGACCTTTATCCTTTAGTACGAATAAACCCTTTTCCAGAAGTGGGACGGGAGTAAGACAAAACCAAAAAGTTCGGTCTGGAGTGAGGCAGTGTGAGTGCAGCGAGCACCTCTTTAGCTTGGAGAGGACAAAACTGCTTTGTCCCGGTGCAGGTATCGGCAGGCCTCACATTCTCTCATCAGTCTTGAAAGTGTGGCTTCTATTTTAAGGGGTTAAACACTAGATTCCCCCCAATTAATTCCTTTTCTATGAATAACTTTTTTGCAATGTTGGGGTGCTTGATGACATCTGGAAGACAGAGGCAAGGACTTCTGTCTATGCAATGCATCAGGGACAGTCCACCGCTGCTCTCAGGTGCCCTGTGACCTACTGGACTGTGAAAGAACTTCCAGAAACAGATATATATATATAAACCTGTCTCTCTCTTTTGGAAACAGGCAAAGTTAGATTGTCCTTATACTGAAGGATGTGTGGTTTTCCTAGCTTGGAAAAGAGAGCTGTTGAGTGGTTGGAAGCCAGGCTTCAGCTTTGCTCTCTAGTCATTGGGTCTGCACCACCCACAGATGAATTTCTCCTGCGAGGCAATAAAATACTGATCATCTATAGCCCAGCCTGTCTGAGCAGGGGCGAACTGTCACACCAGAGTGTACTTAGATTTTTAGAGGACAAAAAGTACGGGATCAAAACCATAAACAGAAATGCTTAGCTCTACAAGAAAAAGGAAGACCGTAAACAAAGCCCAAACTTAATTTAGCTTCCATATGTTTAAAGCCTACAATCATTTTACCTATTTAGCTCAGTTTTCTTTACATCAAAATGTCTTTTTCTAGTTTATTAGAAGCTACTCTTTAAAAAGATGTTGAAAGTGGCAATATTTTAAGAAGGAATATTTTGCATATCCAAAAAGATAAGTTTAAGGACAAAATGGGGAACATTCTTTCCTTGTAATTACTCCCTCCAAGTACCAAAGGCATGGTTTCACTCAGCCTCGTGGTCATCAAAGAAGTCTGGATTTTAATGAGCTAGATATCTCAGAGATGAAAGATTGACAGAAGCTGCCCCCTTTGCTCATATGTCTGGCTCAAACCTCGAGGGGCTTTCTGTGATGCACAGAGCGTGAGTGTACAGAATATTCCGAGGGGGACAGTCACCCACAGAAACAAAGCCTGATAATTTCCCTTCACTGTTGCTCAGTATAACGAGGGAGCTCTCAGCAGTCGGTAGGCCATTGTGAGAAGGGAGACTCTGCCTACCCCAGGAACAGTGTCACCTACATGGTGGTGACCATTTCTAGAGGGGTTTCAGCATAGCAAAACTAAAGAAGTGAACTGGTATCTCTTCAAAAATATATTTTTAAAATCTCTAATTTGTTTAATTGTGTGTGCACACATGCGTGCATGCGGGTGCATGCACACAGGGCATGTAGGTACTTGCAGAAGTCAGAGAACAGTTTTGGGGAGTTGGTACTCTCCTCCAGCCATGTGGGCCCTGGTGATCAAACTAAGGTTGTTATGCTTGGAGGCAGGTGGCCTCACCCATTGAGTCACTCTGTTGGCCAGGATTGATGTCTATTAGGCTCTTTCTCACTGCATGTTCCAGAAGAGAGGATGGGATCTTAATTGAGTATGGAGCACCTCTTCTTCCCCCTGAGCCTCTCTTATAGAGGTCATGGTCTTTTGGTCTAGGGTCCCCCCATCAGTATGCACGGGAGGAGAGGAATGTTCCAGTCTTTAGGTTTAGGTTCCCCCCGTCAGTATGCACAGGAGAAGAGGAAAGTTCCAGTCTTTAGGTTTTGGGGTTCCCCTGTCAGTACGCACATGAGGAGAGGAATGCTCCAGTCTTTAGGTTTTGGGGTCCCCCTGTCAGCATGCACATGTGGAAGAGGAGTGCTCTGTTACTCCCTTGCACATTCGAGATGACTTTCCTTAGGGAGCATCTCTGGAGCAACAGCCTCCGACACATCCTTTAAGACAGTCATGCCCTCCTTGGGCACCACCACATTCTAATGTATCCCCTGTTACTGTACTGGGATAACCTTCTTTCATTCCTTTATCTCCCTCTTCAACTTTGTGCACAGACGAGATAATTCTATCAAGAGAAGTTTGTAATTTGATGTTTTTCTTTTTAATATGTCTGTCGCCTTTCTGTTTCTCCTCTCTCCACTGGTAAGATTTTCTTCTTTCTCTTGCACAAATGGCGGTGTTTCCCAGTGAGGTGTATTTTATCCTCTCCTCTTAGTTTTTGTGCAGTCTTGTAGTCCCCATGATTCTACAGATGTGAGTGACTCTCAATAATATGTAGTTGTGATTCCTTGTCCTAATTGTATCCTCACAATTAAAATTACCTCTTGGAGGGCCACAGAGATAGTTCAGTTGAAGGGCTTGCTATACAAGCACAGGGAACCCAAGTTTAGATTCTATTACTCAAGTTAAAAGTTGGGTGCATTGACATTTGTCTGTAATCCCTGTAGCTGAAAGGCAGAAATAAGTGGATCCCAGTGCCTCACTGGACAGTCAGTCTGGCTGAACCCACAAACTCCTAGTTTAGTGAAAGATCCTACCTCAAATAATCAGATGAAAGGGTTTCTACAAGCATCTTACAGTTATCTGTAGCTCCAGTTCCAGGGGATCCATCAGCTGCCTCTGACCTCACAGGTACCAAGAATACACATGATGCACACACATACATGCAGGCAAAACAGACATACACATAAACCAAAAATAAACACATGTTTATAAAACAGGGCAGAGAGTGTTTGATGAGGACACATCTGACAGTCCCTGACCTCTGTATGCACATGAGGTTGCTCTTTGGAGCTCTCTCTCCCCTTCTCCTCTCATCTTACTTCAAACCAGGAGGTCGTTATTCTGATCCTAAGCAATCTTTTCCTTATTTCTTCCTTGTGACAAGCAATAAGACTTCCCCATAGGTATTCCTAGACTCTGATATTTTTTTAAATTGATTTTTATTGGGCTCTACATTTTTCTCTGCTCCCCTCCCTGCCTCTCCCCTTCCCCCTTCAATTCTCCCCACAAAGTCCCCAAGCTCCTAATTTATTCAGGAGATCTTGTCTTTTTCTACTTCCCATGTAGATTAGATCTATGTGAGTCTCTCTTAGTGTCCTCATTTTTGTCTAAATTCTCTGGGTTTGTGGTTTGTGGGCTGGTTTTCTTTGCTTTATGTTTTAAAACCACTTATGAGTGAGTACATGTGATAATTGTCTTTCTGTGTTTGGGTTACCTCACTCAAAATAATGTTTTTTAACTCCATCCATTTTTCTGCAAAATTCAAGATGTTGTGATTTTTTTTCTGCTGTGTAGTACTCCATTGTGTAAATGTACCACATTTTCCTTATTGATTCTTTGATTGAGGGACATTTAGGAGATGCTGATCTTATGTCAGGATTTTCATCAAAATATACTTTTGTTGGTTTGTGCTTAAAATCCCTGAGGTCCAGCTAGTATTGCCATCTGAAAATTCTGTGACTATAGATATTAAAATCCATACTCATGTGCAAAAGGTCAAGCTTAACTCTTGTAATAAAGAGCACACTTCATGGTTGTAGTGCCCACATTAAAACCCTCCACTGTTTGTGTGTAGTTTAGAAAGCTATACTTGTTCTTCAATCTGCCATGCAAACTCCAAACAAATTGTTCCATGATCATATTTTGCTTTCTTTTAAAGACTATTTATTATTACTGTTATGTGTGCGCATGATGTATGTGTAGGGTTTGGCACACAATTGCACATGTGGAGGTCAGAGGGCAACTTTGTGGAATCCATTCCCTTCTTCTACCTGTAGATGGATTCTGGGAACCATACTCATGGTGTCTGGTTTCACCAGCAAGTGCCTTCATTTGCTGAATGGTCTCACTGGCCCAAAATTATTTTTTGTTCGTACTTTTTTCTTTTACCCGTAAGTGTATCCTTATCATTTGCAGTTGTGCCGAGTGGCATCTTGACTACTAGCTAAGGCTACATGTATGTACTTTCTTTTCCATGAAAGGCTCCCCGATGCTCCTGTCACAACTGAACTGTTTCCTACCATTCACCAATGCCACCCTTGAATTAAAAGTGTGGAATTAGAGAAATCTTTGGTTTGTGTTTCTCAGTCGTTTGTAGAGTTAATCATTTTCTTAATTGTATTTTAAATAAAGTTGACAGTGCTAACATTGTCTTCTCTGTAATATTCTCAGAATCTGAATTGAATTGATAGTCGGTGTTTCCTGCACACACACAAGTTTCTAAGTGCTTCAGAGGGAATAACTGACTGAAATATGATCGAGTTACATGACGTAACATTGAACAAATATATCTGATTCTGTCACATAATCCTCTATGGGAGGAAGTGTGCGTGGTCTGTGCATTCTGTGTGGCATTAAGAGAATGGAACATACCTAGACTAAACATTGTCACAATGTTCCTCTGACCTTCCTGGACATGGGCTGCTTAGCCTTTGCCATCTCTAATTATTGTAATTTGGTGTTCAGAGCACATGTGGTGTATGGAGACTTTTCTTGCTTCTGCAGGGCCTGCTGGCAAGCACGGTAGGTGGTTGTTGAGGTCCATTTTTGCAAAGGCTACAGTTAAACTTGAAGTCAGTTTGGAGAGAACTGATAGGCTTATGGGATATGGATTGCTTCATCAGAGTGAAGGGGAAGTGAAAACTTCTTATCCATGGAAATAAATTAAAAAACAACTACAACAACTTGAAGCTCATAAAGGACATGCTATCCCCACAGAACACAGCAAGGAGAGGCTGTGGAGGTGGAGATGTGAGAAGCTGATTCTTCCAGAATATTCCCACATTAGTTTTAATTTTTCATCTCTCAATCTTCCCTTTCCTGCTGAACATGTGGTTATTTTTTATAATATGAACTTAAATATAATTAGAGATTTTCATTTGGATATTGCAGTAGTTGCCCTTCCTATGGCTATGATAAAACATCCAGCAGGAAGCAGTTTAGGCAAGAAAAGGTTTTTCCCAGCTTGCAGTCTAAGGGGATCACTCTATTGAGCTGGCAGGAGCAGGAAGCCAGCTGGTCACATGGTTTACACACTCAGGGAGCAGCTAGAGAATAGGAAGTGGGTAGGACCTGGCGATAGAACTTCAACACCAGCTTCCAGTGACCAATTTCTGAGGCACAATTACTAAAAATTCAGAGACAGATATTGGGGTTCAACCTGAAGACCAGAAAAGCAAAACATCCAGCTCTTGCTTCTACCTCAGTACAAAAATGGTGATCCTTCCTCCAGGAAAACTCAGCATGAGACTGAGATTGAGAGCTCTCTCCTCCCATTTTATATTCCTCTCTGGGCTGGGATTAAAGTTATGCACCACCCAGTTTCTATGGCAACTAGTGTGGCTACTGGGATTCAAGATTATATGCTACCACTGCCTGGTCTGTAAGGCTGACCAGTGGGGCTGTTTTACTCTCTGATCTTCAGGCAAACTTTATTTATTAAAGTACAAATGAAATGCCACTACATACTTCTCCAAGCCAGGCTTCAACTAAAGGTGACACAACCTACCCTGATAGCATCGCCAGATGATGGTCATGTATTCTAGCATGTGAATCTATGAGGGTTCTTCCACATTCAAACCACCACAGATATTCCTTATGAAATTTGTGTGATGTAGGCAGAGACTGCTTATTCGTTCTTGGTTGCCCAGACCCAGAATAATCAGACAAAAACTATATTATTTGCTGGACTGTGTGGCCAATAGCTTAAGCATATTTCTAGCTAGCTCTTACATCTTAAATTAACCAATTTATATTATTTTATATTTTACCACAAGGCTCGTGGTTTACCGGTAAGGTTCAGGTTGATGGCTTGCGTCTTTCTCCTCCCGCAACTACAGGACATCTTTCTGACTCCACCTGCTCGCTCATCCTCTATCTGCTTGGAATGCCCGCATTGCCCTATTCTGCACTGCCATAGATCCAAAGCAGATTCTTTATTAACTAATGGTATTCATAGCATACAGAGGGGAATCCCATGTACCTCTCTTTTCTGTCTGAATAAAAAGGAAGTTTTGACTTTAACATAGCAAGATTACATACAGCAAAACAGTTATCAAGAAAAAATTATAGTTACAATATTTATATCTACTTTATCTTTTATCAAAACTAAGGAAAATTATAATTACAACTATCTATTCTTCAACTCCATCAAAGATTCCAGGAGAATATAATATTGCCTAAGTTAACAGGAAGTGCATTGTAAACAATTTCCAAAACTCTAGAATTGACAAAGACATTTTGCTGCTTGAAGTCACCCAAAGTTCCTCTGTAGCATTGAAGTATCCATCTTCAGCCCACAGGCCCATAGTATGTGACAGACTTTTCCATGAAGCAAGAAATTTGAAGATCTCTTATACCTTGTATTGGCAAAGTTTATCTGTTGCTTTCTAATGTGTCTTGGAAAATGTCTGACAGTTCTTTCATGAAGCAGGAACCTCAAAAGACTGTCTCACCTTTAAGAAAGTTCAGCAGTCATTTTTCTGTGGGTCCTGCATGTAAGTTTCATACAGCATACCATCAGCCATTTAGGCAAGAGCAGTTTCTTGCCCAAATGGCTAGCAAACTCCATAAAGAGACTCTTTGATGCCCATCTTCCTCTTGAAGTAGATTGATACTTCCAGGAGCAGATATGTCTCATTTCTATGTCCTAAGTTCTTAAAACATTTTAAATGCCATATTCTGTTAGTCTTTGAAAGGTTTGAACATTATCTTTCTAATTAAAATATATCTCTATGTATCTAAAAACCCAACTAACATGACTACAAGCTTGACTATTATAGATGACTATCTATTAACCTAAATTTTTTAATTATATATTACATTTCTAAATGAACTGAACAAACAAAATGCCTTAATCAAGAGTAGAAATATACATATAACAAAATTGACCTTAAATTTGTATCAATAAACCAAGATCCATACCAATGCATAGTATCTCTATAGCATTTCCTCCTTTAAATGTAAACAAACATTTATAAACAATAATTTAGGCAATTTGGGCATTGTTCTCTCCAAACTGCTTCCTGCTATTTTATGGGTGAAGTATTTTGGGGGGTTCATGGAGACCTTTTGTGGGGTCATGGTCCATCAACCACATTAGCCTGGAAGGAATTCACAGGTTCTCGTCCTCTATGGAAGCAAAAGCAGAACTTCTTTTCCAAAGCAACACATCCTTAGGCCCAAATTTTGAAGTCAAGATACGTTTAAAGTATATATGTTAGTTTAGCTTAGCAGCCCATACAATGAAATCTCTCTCTCTGTGTACTTTGCCCATTCACAGTCAAAACATTCAAAGAAAACACAATAATACACATAATCCAGACTCTCTGTGTATATTCCATCTTTATGTGGCTTATTTTTTTTTACTACTTTAATCTATGACTGTCTGTACTCTTTCTCTTTAAAGACATTGTTTTTTAAATGATTTACTTCTTTTTATAACTCTCTCTAGTCATTTCCTTCTCTCTCCCAAGCCTACGTACATTTTTTAAACACTGTTTTTAAACATGAAACTGTGGCTCATTTAGAGGTTTTCTTATGTCTAAATCTGTCTTTATTGCATATCTGTAATTCTTTTCCTGCTAGGATTGATTTTTAAAATGCCAGCAGCATGCCTAGGACTAAGACTGCTTTGCCTTTTGGCTCCACCCAGTCCAACATGATGGGGTCCATTCAGTGCTAGCTGTGCGAGCCATGCTCACAGCCCTATTACCAGGCACAGTGTGTCTATGTTGCCATTAAGCAAGTGTAGCACTCTACTCACAAACCCCATTCAAATGAGTGGTCTCCTGAAAGAGCCAGAGCTGTTCATTCAACTAGCATGGACCAGGAAACCTTGTTTTTGTTGCTACCATTGAGTCAGGAAGCCTTCTCTTAGAGGAGCTGTGCCTCTCTTCCCTGACAGCAAACAGAACCTACCTATCATCAGAGTCTGAGTGCCTTTTATACAAACTTCTGGATAGAGGATGCTGGCTCTGGCATTATGGGAATCAGAAGCAACTTCTAACTGTCCTGTTACTGGCTAAGTACTTCTGCTTCCATCAAAGGATAGCACTGTCCATTTCCTGTTCATGTGGTTCCTAGGATGATCTAGGAGAAGGATGCTTTAAAATGCCTTGTGAGTTGTGAAGTCTCTTCTGAGAGACCACTGACCAGAGACTGGACTGAATGCAGAAATCCTCAGCCCGCCCCTGCTTCTCTCATTGATGTTCTTTCTCTTTAACTCTGTTCTTCTGCGAGTCCTCATTTCAAGTGACATCACACCAGAGAGAAGATGCCCCGCCCCTTCCATTAGTCTGCTTGACTACTCTAATAGTGCCCCTGAGATAGAGGCTTAGGTCACAGAAATTCATTTCCCCATGGTTCTAGGGGCTGAAGCTTATGATGTCAAGGGCCAGCAGGTTGTTTTCTGTGAAGTCCCCTCTTCTTCAGATGTTTCTACACCACCTCCTCCCTCCTCTCTCCTCTGTCTCTTGTTCTAGAATCTTCTCATGAGTCATGTTGGGTTACCCACTCCACAACCTCAGTTTACCTCAGTGTCTTACTGTTCTTTTAACTGAGATAAAGGACTCTGACAGAAGTCACTTAGGGGCTCATGGTTCAAGGCCATATTTTATCATGACGGGAAAGCCATGGCACAGAACTTACAGCAGCTTGTCACATTGTGTCTACTGTCAAGAAAGAGAGAACAATGAATTCCTTTACTCAGCTCACTGTTGATGCAGTCCAGGATTGCAGGGTGGATAATGACCCCACTTCCAATGGATGTTCGCATCTCGCTTACCCTCAGGGTAGTCCCTCATAGGCAGCCCAGAAGCCCATATTCTCAGCCTCATCAAGTTGATGATTAAGATTAAACACTTAATACCTTTTTACTTTGCAGTCTGGAGCACTGGAAGTTAGGGCTGTAACATGAAATTTTGAAGAGGATACAGGTTAGCCTTTGGGAGCCACCACACCCCAAAAACATCATTTTCATTAGTCCTTATTTATCTTCTATTCCTTTTGTAATGCTTATTTGAAATCATTTAACTTGCTTGTCATCTTTGATGGGGTTTGCCACACTTGAATGCTAAGACGTGAAAGCTGGGGCTTGCTTTTAGCATTGGTAAACTCACCCTCTGGGAAAGCAGCTCGCATGCTAGCTAAGCTCTTGGTTTCTTACTAACCCTGTGATGCCGCACGAATTGCTTGGACACCCTGTGCCTCAGGGCACTGTGTGGTTTTAGGAGCATTGTTTCATGATGACCATGATGACGAGCATTTCATCAGTGCCTCACATGAAAATTGTTCAAGGAGTGTTTGCTAGTCATTGTTCTACTTTCTGTCTTTGCTCCTTCGTTGAGACAATGAACGAACAACTAAGTCATCTTAGTACTTGGTGACATCTCAGTTGATGCTCATGCATCAATATATTACAACATCGATTTTTTTTTAGGCTTTCATAATCCGGTGAACTTGTGTTGTGGGTTTAGTTCAGGGGTAGAGTGTTTGCCCAGCAAATTCAGAGTCTTAGATTTGCTGCCCAGCACCCAAACCCAGAACCATTTGCCTCACCTTCACACTGGAATGGGAATTCTCTTGGTGTAAATGCTAATAGAAATTTAACAGGCAGTGGTGGCGCACACCTTTAATCCCAGCACTTGGGAGGCAGAGGCAGGCAGATCTCTGTGAGTTCGAGACCAGCCTGGTCTACAAGAGCTAGTTCCAGAACAGGAACCAAAACCACAGAGAAACCCTGTCTTGAAATTTGAAAAAATTGAACTTCCTTTTCATTTACTCTTTGTGTCTTTCACATCATGCATCTCAATCCCATTCGTTTCTCATCTCTTTGTATCTGCCCTCTGCCCTTGTAACCTCCCCCCAAAACAAAATCAATAAAATTTAAGAAAAAGAAAGGGAAGGAAAAATATCTGGTGATGGAAGCTGTAGGGTGACAGAGTGAGACATGCAGCAGACCCCTTTGTCCTATGTCTTTATTGCACGTGTTCACTGCAGAGTGTCATTGGTCTGGTTCGAGGCCTGTGGTCTCTGCTACACTGTCGATGCTGGGCCCTCACTGGAACTCCTCTAGGATATCCTGTTGTTGCTCTGTGTTGTGGAGCTCCTGCAGCTTTGGGTTTGTCAGTCAGGTTCCTTCACGTGCTCCAGCACATTGCCAGGCCCTGCCTCGCCACTCGCTGCCTGAGGCAGCTGGGAGAGCTGGCCCTGAGATCACAGGAGCTAATGACATTTTTTGTAGTGATGTCTCTCCTTGAACATTATGCATCCTGTCATTGCCATGAGTGTGTATTTACTGAATTCTTGCATCAGAGATGGCCCTTTGTATGTGTGTGTTTCAAGTTATTGGTCAATAATTCAGTGTTTATAGTGAAACAAGCAATATATATAAGATAGCAAGGCTTTGGATACCAGGAAACTCTTGATCCATAGCACAGTTCTAGCAGAGGAGTCACGTGTCCCTGAAGTTGAGATCGAGAAAACTTTTGAACAAGAATATGAAAGAAAACAGCCAAAGGACCAAATAAAGCTGAAGGAATTGGGTTAGGAGCTGGCCTGGCTGGAGCTGGGGCACGAGGGACAGAGACATGGGAGAGCAGGGCCAGGGATGGCTGTGCATGTCCACCAGAGGGGACACGAGCACACTGCGTGACCTAGAAAAAGACCAGGCATGAACCATCACTGCTCATGGGCTCTGTCATTCTGACTGAACATACAAGGTCCCAGGACAGTCAGTCTTACTCTTGTAGGAAAATAAATAGCTTATCTCACCAAGGGTGTTATAAAGCTTGTGGAAATGTGTTTCTTAACTTCTTAAAAGAATCCAGGAAGTCACAAGTTAGAAACAATGGCCAAAATGTAGAGACAGTGAGCAGAGAATCAGGTACAAATGTAAACATTTAACATTTGTACCTTTTAAAATATTAAACATTTCATGTAAACAAAAAAGGTAAATAAACATTTTATACACATTGTCATATTGAATCATCACCCGTTTATGGGGGGGGGGCTGAATTATTCCAGTCTGTAGAGACAGACCCTGAGAAATTAAGTGGTCAATGCTATGTGCCACATAAGATTATACAGTTTTACCTCATGACAACATCATTTTGTGGCAAATCTGCTAAGTCCGTATTTTCCACTGTGGATGCCCTGGCCCAAAGAGCTTTGCCCAGGGACCTTCGTCACTTTGGGAGACAGGATTAGAAGCAAGAATCCCATGCTTTTGAGTGAAAGTTACACAGGCACGGATTTGCTTTTGGTCAGAGTCTACATATGAAACTAATGTGCTTCTTTGTATTTGCAGACAAGACCTAGTTTATAAAACATGCCACCGTGGCCATAGATAGAAGGAGGAGGGGCCTGTGGACATCTGCATCTCAATTCATGGAGCTCCAAGGTTAGCGAGCGGGACTCTTTCCAACATGCAGGAAGCCTGGTGCCTCTGCCACGCACTCTTTCTAACAAAGAAAAGCTTCTCTTTGGACCGGCTGGCACCAAACACCATGGCGGGAATGATTCTTGGCAGCATCTTTTTGAGTGGAATAAGATGGCAAAATGTGCATATGTAAAACAGAGATTTGGCAATTGGACTGTCCAATTCTTGACATCCAATTCTTGAGGCAAATTTAACTTCATTAAAAATAAAAGCCGAGGCATATAACTTTCCACTTCATTTCTCCTAGGGTAATCCCTACATTCCATGCTGGATAGAAAGTATGCTAACACATCAGCGTCCTGACGAATCACTCCTTTATCTCAATAAACTCTTACGCCCAATCTCAGAGCCCTGCAATCCCTAGTCCTCCACAAATGTGTTTCTTTTAACACATGGCAGTCTTTGTGGACGACATGCTGTGTGTGAGTTCTCTCCAGAGGCTGAAAGCAATCTTCAGCATTCTGTGCAGCTTAAAAACACAACTGCAGAAGTAGACAAAAAGCTTTAAAAAGAAGTATCTGCCATTTCCCCGCTTCATGAACTCTTTAGTCTAATTATTGGGCCAAAGATAAATAAAAACCCAAGCATGTTTGCTCTTAATTAAAGCTCTTTTAGTGGTATACCCAGAGGCAGCACTTATGAGTGTGCAAACCAGATGAGAGGAGTGGCAAAGCTCTCTGGTTTAGTTCCCAAAAATTATCTATGCATTTTTGTTTTGAGAAATTGAAGTTAGGAACTTAAGCAACAGTTAACACTTGAGAAGGGTGTTTGGTTTGTGTCAATCACTCTTCTGTAGATGAGTTTGCATGGCAAAGACTTTATAAAGAGCTGCTGTGTGGGGCGGGACTGAGGGAAGGAGCAGGAGACTCTCATGTACAGAGATAAACGTCTGACATTCTGCTCTGCATTTCCCGAGGACTCTCAGTTCTAATACCTCTCTCACCAAAGAAATGGCTTATGTTCCCACATAAACTGTAAGTGATGGGCTACCTCTTTGTTGTGCGACTAGATTGGAAAGGTAACAGCACCCACTCCAGGACAGGAGACATCTCAACAGGTTCTCAGAGAACTTTGAAACAAATGTTTCTCGTTGCTTTCTGCATGTGGAAACACATGATCGAGAAAGCAACTTGACTTAGATTCAAGAATAATCAGCACAAATACACACACTCTATGGCGTGGGAGCCCCGTACTCAAGATCCACAGAGATTAGTGATCTTGATGTTAAAATGGAATCGAGAATGTCCTAGAACGTCAACTACACCGTGATGTGTCTGTGGGTTGCATCATTCAGGACACAGCTGGATCTTTAGGATTTTGACCTAACCAATGTTTCTAATAATGGATAAAACACTGAATAAAGTCCTGGGAGGTGATGCAGCTATGAAAGGCAGGTCCCTGTTGAACGACATGTGCTGCTGGGTTTTTCCTCAGGAGAGTGCATGTTGTTGGCATTGCCCCCTTCCTAATATTCTTCTTTGCTTGCTCCTTGCTCCTGCCTTAATAATAGACTACATTGCCTCAGCATCGAAGCCTGCATCAATATCTATATTCCCCCTTCAACCTGATGCTGTAAAGTGTTGTCACAATGGTGAAGAGTCAAGCATACTGGATTAATCTCTTAATTTAAAAGCTTACATAACTTTTAACTCTTTCTCCTTTTTAAAACTCTCTTGACACTAAACATCTTTTAGGAGTTGTGCAATTATATATATATATATATATATATATATATATATATATATATCTTTTCAAACTATGGAAACATATCATAAAATACAGATTATTTCTTGTTATGCCAATAAGAAAACAGGAAGTTAAGTAACTTGTCTAGCTTGATATATTTAGTAGAAAAATTTGTACCAGATTCATATCATACTGGTTCTAAAGCCCAAGCAGCTTACCCTAGATAGTGCCAGGGTTGGCTGGACCATGGTTATACAAGTGGGCCGTATGCAGTGATGTGCTGATTTAACAAATGTTACTTCTGCCATATACCACATCCTGTCTTGCGCATTAAGGGTGCAGAAGCAAACATGTGAAAAGACAACATCCATGCACTGAAAGAATCCCTCTTCTCAGAGGGTGACGGCTGCTATGACGACAGCGTGGCACGGGAGGATGGGTGGATGGCAGTGAGTGACAGGTAAGGTTTCCATCAGCAGAGACATAGTTCATTGAGGACACAAGAATCGTAGATATGAGCAAAAAGAGCGATGGAAGCAGAGAAGTCAAGGCCAGCTCCCCTGGGGCACAGAGCGCTGCTCTGCCAGGGTGAAGAAAAGAGAGCTGGGATTGCGCTGTCAGGGAGAAGAAAAGAGCTGGGATTGCTCTGCCAGGGTGAAGGAAAGAGCTGGGATTGCGCTGTCAGGGTGAAGAAGAAAGAGCTGGGATTGCGCTGTCAGGGAGAAGAAAAGAGCTGGGATTGCGCTGTCAGGGAGAAGAAAAGAGCTGGGATTGCTCTGCCAGGGTGAAGAAAAGAGCTGGGATTGCTCTGCCAGGGTGAAGAAAAGAGCTGGGATTGCGCTGTCAGGGCGAAGAAGAAAGAGCTGGGATTGCTCTGCCAGGGTGAAGAAAAGAGCTGGGATTGCTCTGTCAGGGTGAAGAAGAAAGAGCTGGGATTGCGCTGTCAGGGTGAAGGAAAGAGCTGGGATTGCTCTGCCAGGGTGAAGAAGAAAGAGCTGGGATTGCACTGTCAGGGAGAAGAAAAGAGCTGGGATTGCGCTGTCAGGGAGAAGGAAAGAGCTGGGATTGCTCTGCCAGGGTGAAGAAAAGAGCTGGGATTGCTCTGCCAGGGTGAAGAAAAGAGCTGGGATTGCGCTGTCAGGGTGAAGAAGAAAGAGCTGGGATTGCTCTGCCAGGGTGAAGAAAAGAGCTGGGATTGCTCTGTCAGGGTGAAGAAGAAAGAGCTGGGATTGCGCTGTCAGGGTGAAGGAAAGATCTGGGATTGCTCTGCCAGGGAGAAGGAAAGAGCTGGGATTGCTCTGCCAGGGAGAAGGAAAGAGCTGGGATTGCTCTGCCAGGGAGAAGGAAAGAGCTGGGATTGCGTTGTCAGGGTGAAGAAAAGAGCTGGGATTGCTCTGCCAGGGAGAAGGAAAGAGCTGGGATTGCTCTGCCAGGGAGAAGGAAAGAGCTGGGATTGCGCTGCCAGGGTGAAGGGGTTCTGCTCTCAGATTTCTGTGGAGGCATATCATTGTGCGATGCAAGTTTTACAGTAAGGGACACTTTGAGTGCCTGCTGGCTAGTGCTGGTTTGAAGTAGATATGTGTCTTAAATCTTATTGACATACTAAGACACCATGCCCAAAAGCAACTTGGAGAGGAAAAGGTTTATTTACAACTCCCGTCTCCTGATCAGAGTCCATCATGAGAAGTCAAGGCAGGAACTCAGGGCAGGAACCCGGAGGCAGGAACAAAAGCAGAGGCCACAGAGGCCACACTGCTTACAGGCTAGCTCCCCATGGCTTGCTCAGCCTGCTTTGTTATAGCACCCAGGACCACCAGCTTAGGGGTAGCACCACCCACAGGGAACTGGGCCCTCCTACATAAATCAGCAATCAAGAAAATGCCCGACAGGCTTGCCCACAGACCAGTTTGGTGGGGACATTTTCTCAGCTGAGTTATACTGCTACCAGACAAAGCAGCAAATATGCTTGTGGGACCAGGAGATCTGAAATAAATATATTTTAAAAAGTTTGATTTTCCTGGCCCTGTAGTGTCAAGAAAACTTGCATGGCCTTAGCTTTTCTCTGCAGATGGTTTCCACGGTATGCACAGGTTCTGATGATTGGGTAAAGAGATGGCTAGAGCCATGATGTATAGAGGACAGAGTGGTACAGCCTCGGACTCCGAACAATTGTGGGATCATGGCCTCTGACTGTGAACACTGACCGTAAGGTCACGGCCTCGGACTGTGAACAACTGTGGGGGTCACGGCCTCGGACTGTGAACAACTGTAGGGGTCACAGCCTCGGACTGTGAACACTGACTGCGTGGTTCTGAGCACATGTAAGCTGTTTGAGTACTGTAAAAGGGTCCGAGTCTTAATCCTTTCAAGTGGATTTATAATTCCTATGCAGTAGGTTTGTATGGACTAGAAAAAGGTGTGTTGCTCGTGGGCAATTTGAACCCCATGCCAGGCCCATCGTTCGTTGAATTCTACTCCCCAGTCCCTATCTTGGGTGGGTATCTTTATGGAGTGTGCAGCTTTCACAATTACATAGGATAGTAGCCTAGCCTTTGTGTGGTATGGTTAGATTGACCACAATCAGCAAACAGATTTTGGCAAATCTCATCCCCAAGACAATATCATGTGCACTAGTGGAAAGTATTTGACCAGCAAATAAATGCAAACAGAATCTGTAGGCCTTGCTCTCTGACCGATATTACTCCCATTTCCCTGTGCTGAGGATCATGCTTTTGTTGTAAAATGTCTCTGTTTTAGTTCAACTTATTTAGTTTCTTCATAAGAGGGCTGTCGTAGTTAGCTTGTTAACTTCTCACACCTGGGAAGAGGGATTGCCTCCATCAGATTGGGCTATGGACTTGTCTGTGGGGGCATTTTCTTGATTTCTAATTGATGTAGGAAGGGTCAGCCCTTGGGGGCATCACCACCTGGGCTCTAGGAAAGGAAGTTGAATAAGCCTGGGAAGCAAGCCAGTAAGCAGCGGTCCTCTGTGGTCTTGGCTTTGGTTCCTGCCTCCATACTTGCCCTCTGAGCTCCTGCCCTAGCTTCCTTCGATGCTGGACCATAACCTGTAAACCAATCCAGCCTTTTCCCCCTAAGATGACTGAGGTTGTGGTATTTATCACAGCCACAGAGAGCAAACTCTGATGAGGGGTGTGCAAAAGTGTCCTTGTGAACTGCTCTCTTAATACTGTTTACACAATTAGGCCTCAGTTTTACGTTGCTTGTGCAGCCTCGACTTGCAGTGGGTAGGATTATCACAGCGGCTGGGAGGCAGGGAGATCACAACTGGATGCTAGTCAATCATGATCTAGACTAAGGTTTTTCAAATAATATTTTAATATATTTTAGTTTCTTCTTTTATATACTATATTATGATTATAGTTTTCCCTCACTTTATTCCTCCCATGAGGATCTACTCCCTTCCTGTCTCTCATTAGAAAAGAAGAATCAGCTGGGCGGTGGTGGCACACCTTTAATCCCAGCACTCAGGAGGCAGAGGCAGGCGGATCTCTGGGAGTTGGAGGTCAGCCTGGTCTACAGGATGAGTTCCAGGACAGGCTCCAAAGCTACAGAGAAACCCTGTCTCAAAACACCAAAAAAAGAGAAAAGAACAGAAAATAAAAGAACAAACACAATAGTTTTCTAAGAGAAAGCAATAAATATAAGAAGAAAAAGTAACACCCATCAACTGAAGCTGTACTAGGCAGCCCAATAGAAGGAAACAAGTTCCAGCACAAGAATCAGAGACCCCCTTGTTCACACACTCAGGAGAAGTATAATATGTATGCAGAGGTCCTGGTGCAGACCTGCGAAGCCTGTGCTTGCTGCTCCAGTCTCTCTGAGTTCATGTGAGCCTTGCTCAGCTGTTCAGGGGCCCTTGTCCTCCTGGTGTCCTCCATCCATTTCACTTTCTACCTCCTCTCCTATGGACTGACTCTCTCTCTCTCTCTCTCTCTCTCTCTCTCTCTCTCTCTCTCTCTCCTTGTGTGTATATGGATGGCTGTGGGTCTCTGTTCCCCGTTCCTGCAGGACGAAGCTTCTATGATGATAAGGCACTGATCTATAAGGACAGCGGGCTATCATCAGGAGTCATTTTATTGATTTTTTTTTAGACCAGTGGTCTTAGTTTTATCTTGAGTATCTGGGCTAACTAAACATAAACACCAACCCAGCCACAAAAACTTTGACTTAACAATCTGTCCTGTCTGAAAGACAAGCTATCCGAACAGTGGCACAGAACTGGCGGGAGTAACCAACCAATCAATGTCGGAGTCAACTTAGGGTCAACTCCCTGAGAGGGGACCCATCCCTGACACTACCTGGGTAACTGAGATTTGGTGTTTTTAGTGCGTGGCTAGGAGTTATTCCTGAAACCTCCAAAAGAAGTGTCTGAATACGTTATCCCATGTACTGTCCAGTTTCAAATATCAGTACTATCTTCTGCCTCCTCAGTGAGTGAGGAAGTATTGTTACCCTCTCTGGTTACTTTGTTTCTTCTGGTTACTTTGTTTCTTTCTAGCTTTTTTTTTTTTTTTTTTTGGTTTTTCGAGACAGGGTTTCTCTGTGGCTTTGGAGCCTGTCCTGGAACTAGCTCTGTAGACCAGGCTGGTCTCGAACTCACAGAGATCCGCCTGTCTCTGCCTCCCGAGTACTGGGATTAAAGGCGTGCGCCACCATCGCCCGGCTGTTACTTTGTTTCTTCTTGTGCGTCTTTATGTTTACAATGTTGCATCTCTGAGCTGCTAAGCCTGACACATGGACTCCTGCTACTGACAATTACACAAGGTCTGAGATGGTCATGACCTCTGCCGCTACCTTCTCTGAACCCTGTCATCATGTCTCTCACTTGGCCAGCAGTTGTGGCGGCAGAAGGCAGATTGATCTCCTCTCACCATGCTCATCAACCTTGAAGGCTTGCCCTGAATTGACTGTGGATAAAAGGTGTAGGAACTTAAGGAACACCCAGAATTTCACTTTGTTAGACTGAAATCTTCCTTCAATAGGGACATGAATAGGAACACCCTGGGGTGCAACAAGGACGTGATGTTCTGGCATCTCCCTCTCCTCCCAGAACAGAAGTGCAGGCTCTCTGTTAAGAGCCAATCACTTTCACCTTGAGCTATGATTTGAAGCCCGTTCCTGGTCCTACAAACTTAAAACAAAGAGTAGCCCAGCCGAAGAGCAAGCTGTGGGCAATTAGACAGCTCTCAGGCCATTAGGCCGCCTCTTAATGTTTTTTACCCATGGTGAGTGCACCGCATTCAATGCCTTTACTCTACATGGAGCCTCTCTTGAGGTGTTTAGGACCAATTACTGTACCTTCAGGTCTGTCAGAGTGCTGGACTTAATGAGTCTCATTAAAACCGCCTGGAAATGAGCGACACGTGTCAGAGCACCTCTCCTGGTCAGCTCTTCCTGGCTGGCAGGCACTGGAAAGTTGGTGACCTGGGCCAATCTGACAGGGCTGGATAGAACTTGGTAGTTCAAAACCATTCCCGAAGTCTATGGAAGCCTCATGGTAGGAAATTACACCTTTCTATAAGGAAAAGCGTACACAGGGAGGTGTTTGGGGAGAGGGGAGCACACGGTAGCATGTCCTGTTGTCTCTTCTGTGTCATGGCACATTCCCTGCCATCCCATGTTCATCTCCCTGCTAGGGTAAAGTGGGTGGTCCCAGGGAGGCAGAGACATGCTTCCGGGTGAAAGCCTGTGGGTAGCTGCGAGAGGAGGCTGTCTGAGTACTCTTGCCACTTTTTCAGGCCCCAGGTCTGACCTTGAATGTAGGAGCTGCTATGCCTGGGTAGAGGCTAGCAGATCTCCTGGGCACATGGTTTGTCCAGCCGGATGGGAAAGGGAAGTTGCTCTACCGGCATTGCTAAACCCAGTTACTTGGCTCAGGTAACTTCTGACCTGGCATGTGCCGAAGTGGCTTCAGTGTCCCAGCACCCAGCATGGTACTCCACAGAGCACACACCACAGTTCTCGAGAGTTGGAACTTGTGACAGCTGTGATTTCAAGCCAGCTTTTAAGGGATCATGTAGGCCCTTCCTCCCCTACTCTGCACATGCTCAAGTGTGTGGGGAACCAGACAACAACCTCACCTGTTGCTCCTTGGGAGCAACCAACCTGCTTCTTGAGACAGTGTCTCTTACTGGCTGGGAGCTGGCCAAGACCAGGTTGGCTGGCCAGTGATCTCTAGATAACTGCTTGTCTCGGCCTCCCCAGCACCGAGAGTATAGGCATCTGTCATCCCCAGCTTCTTAAAAAGTGGGTTCTTGGGGTTGAGTTCAGTTCCTTGTGTTTGCAAAGCAAATATTTGACTTCCTGAGCTATCCGCCTAGCCCAAGCAATCACTTTCACTGACTGGACACTCACTCTCAGGAATATAACAGGAAACTCATGAGTTTACGTTTGCAACGATCTTCTAGGATTTGGTGGTGTTACCTCAGCACACTGACAGAGTACCTAGATGTGTACAAAGAGAGCCAAAACTTGTGCCCATAACTGCTTCTTATTCTTTCTCACAGTTCTAGACAGTTCTAATCATAGCAGAGGTCTTCAATTTATAATGTCAGTTTAATTTGGTGGGAGAATTTTAATGTTTTATCAAAGTCATTTGTTTCATTCAGGCTGCTTTTTCTAAACAGTGTGGCAGTTCAGTTGAGGTTAAAAAATGGGGTTTTGGGCACTCATCTCTGTACAGAGGAGACATGTAATGAAGTGGGGTGCGGACACTCATCTCTGTACAGAGGAGACACGTAATAAAGTGGGGTGCGGACACTCATCTCTGTACAGAGGAGACACGTAAAGAAGTGGGGTGCGGGCACTCATCTGTGCACAGTGGGGACACATAATAAAGTGGGGTGCGGGCACTCATCTGTGCACAGTGGGGACACATAATAAAGTGGGGTGCGGGCACTCATCTGTGCACAGTGGAGACACGTAAAGAAGTGGGGTGCAGACACTCATTTCTGTACAGAGGAGACACGTAAAGAAGTGGGGTGCGGACACTCATCTCTGTACAGAGGAGACATGTAATGAAGTGGGGTGCGGGCACTCATCTGTGCACAGTGGAGACATGGCTTTGTGGAAAATGAATGGGGAGAGTGGCTGAAAGTTCTGGATCACAGTGCCCCGGATGCAGTGGAGACTCTGGATCCCTCAGTTCTCTCTTTCCTCCTATAACAACTCACTTGCAGTCTTTCAGGAATTTTTATCTACCTACTTATAATTTTAAATATTTTCAATGTTCTATATCCATCATGTATGGTGCAACATGCATGAGGACTGTCCTATAATACCTGAGTATACTTGTGAGTGCCCACCACCCCCTCCTCCCTTTATCACCCACCCCTATTCCCACCAGGCCTCCTTGTTGCCCTAGAAATTTTCAGCTTTTTCACGCTAAATGTACACACGTAATTTTTACATATTTATGTCAATCTAGGAAATGATTGAGAGAACGTGTGATGTTTGTCTTTCTGAAAGCCAGTCAATGCTAGTAACAATTATTATTTTGAAGCATTGGGGATTGACTGTAGGGCCCCATACATCCAAGGCAAGTTTTGTACCTGTGAGCTACATAGCCAGTCTTTTATTTTTTTTTCCCTTTGAGACAGGGTCCTACTAAGTTACCTATGGTGGGTGTGAACTCTCTGTAGACTAAGGAGGCCTCAAACTTGGCAATCTTCCTACATCAGCCTCCAGAGCTGCTGGGACCACAGACCTAAGCCACCAGGCCCAATAATATCTATTCTTTAATTTAAAAGAACACATTTCATTCTTTCTTTAAAATGGAAAATCTCTCTCTTGAAACACAGGTTCAAAAAATTTATTTTAAAATTTATTCTTTGTGCCCTCCCATCTCCTCTACGTTTGGGTCTAGATATTTTACCTTGAAGCTCTTTATGCATTTAAATTACTCTTTCTATTAAGACCAGAAGCTTCGGGTAGGACTGAATTAAGGATGGGTGAATCCAGCTGAACCTTTGAGTCCACTGAACATCTCCGATGAGCTTTCTGAGTGTTTGGGGCTCTCTGAAATCCAAAACAGGCTTCACCCGCTTTTACTCTTAAGTTTGGGGCATGTGCAATTTAAGGGAAATTTAACCCATATGTTTCTGATTCGTTTACACTTAAATAGTCAAAATATTGTTTTTAATAGTTATTTGATGCCCAAGTAGCCTTTTGAACCTTTTAAATAAGCTTTTAGAAGCCTGCATTTCTCTTAAAAACAGGAAGTCATGTCTTTCCAGGGAGGTAAACTAATTTATACATCTGAAAATTCAGGTTCAGTTGAAAACACCCCAAACCACAGTTTTTTGATGGCCTGTCTCCTCCGCAATTGAGCACTCAGCCTTACACTGTGTGTGTACCCACCTTTCCCTACTGCACTGAGCATCCAGGGCAGCCGGCTTGGGGCCATGCAGAGCGTGAGATTTTGGTCCTTGCCACTTAGAAGGCTTTGAAGCTTGCCGTTTACTTGGCTTTTATTTGAAAACAACTATTTTGATTTTTAAACTCCCTCTAGCTTTCCTGGTCAGTAAATTAATGTGGCTGTTTATTTTTCCAGATACTTCATGCTTGGTGAACTTCTTGCAATTTTCTTCCTTCCCTCCACTGATTATCATTTATCTTTCTTTAAATAAATGAAATGTATTTGCGCTCCAGTAGAGCTATGCCTGATTCCAATGGGGATGTGAACACCGTGCCACCTGCGTGCTGAGGAGCTAAGGAAATTAGACAATTAACACAGAGAGTTACAGAGGGGAAGAAGGTTGATTGTTTAGCTCACTTTGGGAATTTGCCTTCAAGCCCAAAGGCACTTGCTTGGAAATACCCAGAGCACAGTAGCACAAAGCCGGTCCCCGCAGTACCATGCTCATCAGCCACACTTCCCTTTGTGCTGGACTCCTGCTCCCAGCATGCTCTTTGCCCAGAACCCAGGACTTGTCTCCTCCGCCTGCTCCCAGCATGCTCTCTGCCCAGAACCCAGGACTTGCTTATCTCCACTGCCAAATCTTCTAAAACTTACTTGACTTTTGGGTCCCCAATTCACAGAGACCCTATCTGTGTGAGAGGCCTCCCTTGTCTATCCAGAAGAAGAAGAAGAAGAAGAAGAAGAAGAAGGAGAAGGAGAAGGAGAAGGAGAAGGAGAAGGAGAAGGAGGAGAAGGAGAAGGAGGAGAAGAAGAAGAAAAAGAAGACCTCCACTCTCTCAACTTTGTCTCCTTTTAGCCTTAATCTAGCTTTCTATTTCCTTTATAGTAATTAGAAAAAAATCTCTCTTGTACTTTATTTTCCATTTTATGTATCTGTTTCTGTCTCCCTGAACAAGAAGATGATCTTTTATGAGAGTCCATGACATTTTTGGCTCACTGCCTTGTTAAAATGTGGAAGACACGTAGACTTGAATAAGTGTTTCCTGAATGTAGCTTTGTCGCACGCCTTCTCAGAAAGTAGTTTCTGCTTCAGAGCGTAATCGACACTCGCCATTGCTAATCAGGATGTAGGTGGCTGCGCATGCGCAGTCTCGCTGTGTCCTCCGGTGGACAAGCCAACCTGTAACGGCGTAAACGAATGCAGACAGATTGTAAAAATATATATAGCTTTAATGGCGAAATAGACTTACAGAACCACCGTTCCCTCGGAGACCAGGAAAGCAGAAAGGGACGGCTGGGAGCATGCTTGCCAAATTTATAGACCAACATTAGCCCGAGGCGAACACGCCCCCTAAGGGGCGGGACTTATCCCTACACCAACCTTTAAGTGACTCAGTTTCCTCATCTGAAAAATGAACCCTAAAACAGTACTTAACTCACAGGTTTGCTTTTTATAACTGATTTTTGAAAAGTATATAAAGCCTTTAGTACAAAGCCTAGGAAATAGTAACTATTTAGGAAATTGGAGTAAAATGTTCATTAACTGAACTCTGTGAGGTGGAGGGCTGTTCTGAGAACAGAACTGCAGTTTTGATTTTGAAATCTAACTGAAGCAAATTTAATCTTGAAGGGCAGGGATGGCCTTGACAACATCTAGGACTAGGGAACTTAGCCAGGCTTAGGTCTCCAGAATGGTACAGCCCTGAGCAGCTCGGGAAAGAATTGGGAGGACAGAGTTGTGTGTGAGGCAGAAGAAGGGGTGAGGAACCACATGGGAGCAAGCAAAGCTGTGGCAGAGCCCCCTGGCTTCTGTGATAGACTGGGCTCATAAAGAAAGATCAAAATTAATTTCTCTTAGTTGCAGTGGCCCGAGAGGTCAAGAGCAAGGAGCCTATGGATCCAGTCCTCAGCTGGCCGATGAACCTCCCCATGTCTTCTAATGGTGGGCCTGGTGAAGCAGATCTCTGAATCCTCTCTATACGTACAGACACTCATTCCACTCGGGAAAACGATGTGCCCCCAACCCCATCACCTCTGAAGTGCTTCACCTTCATTTATATCAGGACATTAGGGTTCTGCATGTGCGCTTGGGGTGGCAGTTCAAACATGCTCACTGTAACAGTAGTGTCATGAGCACCAAGTGATTTGCTTTAGATGGACCACAGGGCTTGGCTAAAATGTTTGATTTTTTTTCCCTCATGGTCATAAGAAAATCACCAAAGATTTTTTAGTGGAAGAGTGACATTATCAGGTTTACGTGTGTCAGCAGTCACAGAAGGCAAGGGCATCTCAAAGTCTGCTGAAGCTTCTTTGAACGGAAACTGTGTTGGAGGAGTCCTACGTTCACCTCAGGCTCTCTAGAGGTCTGGTAGGAGATGTTAAAAGAAGGTCACTGGGAGTTCCGGGCCTTTTTGGCTGAAGGTTTCCATTCTAGTTGAAGGACTTGGGTGGGTGGACTCTCTCTTTCCCTCGCATGTCTGTATGTCCTAATAGTCATCTCCTGAAACAGGAGGTCAAATTTGCCCCCCACCATGTTTCTCTTCTGAAAAATAGTGACCTCAAGTCGATTCTGTTTTATCAGTATGTTGAGTATTTGTGAGAGGAGAGAAGAATATTATTTCCTCTGGTGGAAGTATGGGTGAGGAATGAAAACAAGAGGCAGGTAGACCAGTAGGACATATTACCAAAAGGCAAAATGCTGTGGTTCTGAAGTCAGGCAGTGGCAGTGAAAGCTGGGATGCTGAAAGAGCATGTCTAAGAGACTTGATCTAGTGACCAAGTTAAACCCTAGCTGTGATTCTGGAGACTACTGTAATCTACAGAGGCGTGGAAGGGGTTTCTAAGAGATTTAGAGTTCTGCTAGTAATTTAGACTTTTGTTTTGGAATAATTAATTTGCAATGACATTTGACATTGTATAACATACAAAATAAAATGTATGCTTTGGGAGGACATTTATGAAGTCAGTTTGGGGCAAATGGGTTTTGGAAAATTGATATGGAGATGGTACGAAGCATTTAGGGGTCTACATGTTGAATTCAGTGACTGGAAAAGGTGGGTTTGAGACTCAAGGACGATGTGTAAGTGTAGGTTTCAGAAATGCAGACACAGGGTCTTTGTCACAGAGCATGCTGCCTTTCTTACCTAGCAGCAAGCCCAGAGCCCAGCCATCTGGGATTGCTGTAGCGGCTCCACATTCACTGGTATTTCTGCCTCATTTTTCTGTGTTATCACCTCAGTAACTTTGTATGGTTTCCTGAGAAACTGAGTCTGAGGAAGGCATCCATGTCAGGATATGCATTACGGGGCTATTCTTTAGGACAAGGCCTGACAGGTAAAGTGTGAGCAGGGCAGGGGAGAGCAGGGGTCTAGGAATGCCCACCTAGATAATATAGTGGGCCATGTACAAACCCATGATGAGTGTTCAGGGCAAAGGAGAGCAGGGGTCTAGGAATGCCTATCTAGATAATACAGTGGGCCATGTACAAACCCATGATGAGTGTGCAGGGCAGAGGAGAGCAGGGGTCTAGGAATGCCCACCTAGATAATATAGTGGGCCATGTACAAACCCATGATGAGTGTGCAGGGCAGGGGAGAGCAGGGGTCTAGGAATGCCTATCTAGATAATGCAGTGGGCCATGTACAAACCCATGATGAGTGTGCAGGGCAGAGGAGAGCAGGGGTCTAGGAATGCCTATCTAGATAATATAGTGGGCCATGTACAAACCCATGATGAGTGTGTCAAGAAGAGAGAGGTTTATGAATCAAGAAAGTCAAAGGAATGGTGAATGCGACTGTCCTCCAGTTACTGCCTAGCTCATTGCTCCTGGGTCATATACTAAATAAGTCGTAGTTCAAGAGGGCAGAGAGATGGAGGAATCAGCTGGTTGATGACATGGTTAAGCATTATTTTAAATATTTTATTAGCACATATTAATTACCCACAACAATGGGTTTCATGATGACATCTTCATCTTTGTATATAATACATTTTGTTCATGTCACCTCCACACCCACTGCCCTTCCTCTCTGACTCCCATTGGCCCCTTCCTCTTTACAACCCCTCCCTTCTACTTACATTAGTTATTTTTAAATGGTGCAATGGGTTTTGTTGGGTTTGCTTACAAAATCATGGGTGAGGGGTTATTTGCAGGAATGCAGGCAAAATTATTTGTCTTGATTAAGCCTTTTCAGTACTGGAGATCCAGCTGAGGGACACTGGGCAAGCATCCTATCCCCAAACGGCTGGGCTCAAAGGGCTTTGAAATGGGAGCTGCCTAGCTGTGCATGCGCCAAGGGGACACAGCCAGCACCAAGGGGGGATGATTAGAAATGAGTGAAATTGACTGGTAGTGTGATCTCGAGCACAGAAGCCAAGAGGAAGTGTGGCACAGAAGCCAAGAGGAAGTGTGGCACAGAAGACAAGAGGAAGTGTGGGCATGGAAAGGTACCTTTAACCCTTTAACTGATCCAGGAGGGACAGACATAAGAATAAGAGGGTTTACAGATGAGCCCTTGATGGCGCTAAGTGAAGAGCTGCAAAATTCTTTCAGTATTAAATTTAAATTTATGTCATTGGCAAACCATGGAGAAGGTCATTCATGAGCAAACGGGAGTGGTGCATGCTGAGGGTGGTGGGAGGGGAGAAGATCTGTAACCTTCAGTGAAGGCACAGGGGAGAGATTTGCTCGCAGTTGCTGGGAGAGGTTGCTGGCAGTGTTTCAGGCCCAGCAGAGGGTGACAGTGACGAATCTACAGCCGTAGTAGCTACGTCTCTGCGGTTTCTCTCTAACAGCAGCATTTGGGGTGAGTCAGGCTGTTAAAGCAAGAATACATGCATGGTCCTTATCAAGTTCAAGTTGCTAAAGCACTTCCAGGTGCAGATGACTTGAATGGACTTAGGCACTTAGGGCATCAGCAAACAGACACATGGACTTTTCCTTTGCTTGATTAGTATTGAAACTGTCATTAATTATGACTTAGAGGCTAAATGCAGAGTAGATTAGGCTTTACAAAGATGTTCATAATCCTGAAAAAAAAATTGACTTACTTTCTGCAAGTTGATTTGGGTTGTGATTGTATCTACTTGACACTCCTTGAGCCCAGAACTCTGCAGTCCACGTAGATTCCTGTGGCCAGACAAGTTCCTAGCAGGCATCACTGGCTTCTCATGCCTGAGAGTGGGTATCTGATGGTCTTACCTGAGGTGTCAACGCCTTCTGCTTCTCCTACCACCACCTACCTCTTTTTCCTTCCCCGCTGCTTCCTGTACCTGACACACACAGCATCCTGGTTAAGAGCTCTGACTCTTCCTTCATGTTTGAAACTGGTTTCGCAGATGACCAGCTGTGTGGTCTTAAGAGACGCAACCCCTTGAATCCCATTTCCATCTGTAACACAGGGCTCCTCTATAATGCCTATGGGTGATGATGATTCAACCAAAACATACAATGTGCTTAGTGCCATGCCTGGGGTAGAAAATATTCGCAGTAGTTTCAGAATCTTATTTAATTAATTTGGCTTCCATGGGCAAAGGCACTACAAGTTCTTTGTAAACTTAGCCCTGTAAGAAACCTCTGAATAGGTTCTGTTGTTACAGATTTGCAGATGAACAAGTTGAGGTATGGGGAAGTTAGCAGCTTACTATGTTAAAGGTTGATAAGAGCCAGGGTAATGCCTCAGATCTGTTTTAGTGACCTTTGCCAAGATTAAATAAAAACTGCATATGAAAAAGGTTGAGTCTGTGTGCAAGCCAGATACTTGCCTTGGTGTGCTTTCCCTGTCTTTTTGTTAGGAATCAGATGAATGGCATAGATTGTTCTACCTGCTTTCATTCACATTTTCTGAGCTGGCCACTCAACCATGCTGGACACCCTTTTCTTTGTAAGGCAGAAATGAAGGAAGGAGGTACACAGGATGCTCTGAAGGAATTTAAACCTGTGTGGCTCTCAGCTTTGGACTGAAGAACGAAGGTCTCTAGAGGAGAAAGGAACAGAGTATATAAGGAGGCATATGAGATCACAGCATGTAGCTTTTCTGTCTACCGTGTTTGCTCAAGCAAAGTCTGGTCTTGTGCCTTTCACACATAGAGACACGCTGAAACTCCGAGATTCTTATGTGTGACCCATCCATCAGTGATAGGCCTGTCTCGAGTTCTTCTCTTGGCTCTAGGGCAAAAAATTTCCAGTCAATTTCTTCTCATGAAAGTTCAGCTTGAACTTGAATTCCCTACCCACAAGAAGAGTCCATCCAAGATTTCACATGACTGTCACAATATTTCAAGATCTGTCTCGACCCATAACCATCAATTTCCAAACACTGTGCCACAGCCCTTGATGCTTAGGGTCACTGGTGTGAGTCCAGATAACCAGCCACAGAATTCTTCCAAAAATAAGCGATGAGCATCTAAGTTCTCAGCGTTCGTAGTGCACACGAGGATCTGGGATCCGTCATTTTCTGCTGCAAAGAACTGTGACCTGATCCCTCTGTCCACTGGGAAATCTATCATATTCGGATTGTTTATTGCTCCGTTTTACTTTGTGCTCTTTATTCTGCTGAGAGTCTGTTCAAACCTCTTTCCCACACCCTTCCTTAGTCTCGATACGAATCCTATAGCCTACAAATGGTGGTCATTAACTGAATAGTGAGAAAGTAACCCAGTGAGAGTGGGGGAGGAGGAGCTGAGGCAACGTGAATCCCCCTCCGGAGGGAAGGATGTGAGCGAGAGGGTTTTCAGTGTCAGGTATCTCTTGGGTCAGAAGAAATGTTTCATTGGATTCTGCCTTCCCTGTTTCCATCTGTAATGCAGGATTATCAGACCACAGTCCAGTGGGATTTAGTATCTCTATGTTTACACATAGGGTCTCAAAAGAAAATCCAGTCTTCCCATTGGTGTCTCGGAGCCTGGAGGGAGTTTAGAAGGTTAAGAGCACTCTGTTCGCATCAACTGTGGTCAATACCCAGCATACAAGACCCAACTTCTGCTCACTGGAGTTTTGCTCAGGCTCTGACAACATTTAGTATGCTTCCTTCTGGATTATTCCTTCTTCTCTGGGCGTCAGCTAGACACTTTCTGTAGAGCCAAGTGATGCCTCTCCCTGAGGCAGCCAATTCCTCAGTTTAAGTCTTCATCTTTTTCTGGAGTGTGGGTAGAAATGATGCTCGCCGTTCCAGCATGGCCCGCTAGACTCTCTGGGTAAGTCCACATCCTTACTCACATGTACATTGATCTGTTTGGTCCATGTTCCTGTGTGTCATGGTGCTACATTGTAGCTACGTAGGAATTTAGTTGTTTTTATCTCCTAAAAGGATGGATTGAGGCTTTCATCATTGTGACATTTTTTTCCCCTCTGAGGATTTTCATGAACTTGATTTTTTTTCTAGCATTAGCATAGGCACTCCAGATTTCCTTCGGGCAGTGCCTGCAGGGGATATCCTCAGTTCTGCTTCAACCTTTCCATAGAATTTATACATACAGCATGATTTTCTGTAATTAACATGATTTCTTTTGTATTCAGCATACAGTTGTTAATTTTTTTATGCTTGCTAATCTTTTTTAGTTTTCGTATCCACTTAACATTTAGCACAGTTACTGATATGTTCAGACTGTACATTTTTATGATGGTAGATATTGTCTATTTTCTCTGCCTCGTGCCCATTTTTTCTTTTTGCTATTGCCTTCGATTGAGTTATCTAATTTGAGTTATTAAAGCTTTATATTCTCTTGTGTTTTTATCTGGGCTGGCTAGTTTCTGTGACAGCTTGACACAAATGAGAGTCATCTGAGAGCAGGAAACATCAGCTCAGAAAATGCCTTCTTTAAGACCAGGCTGTGATTGACGGGGGAGGGCCCAGTCCATTGTGGATGCTGCCATCCCTGGTTTGGTGGTCCTGGGTTCCATAAGCAAGCAAACCGAGCGATCCATGAGGAGCAAGCCAGTGAACAACATCCCTCCACGGCCTCTGCATCAGCTCCTGTCTCCAGGTTTATGACTGTTGAGTTTCTGCCTTGGCTTCCCTCAGTAGACTGTGATCCAGAGTATGTGAGCTGAGAATACCCTTTGCTCTGCAAGCCGCTTTCGGTCTGGTGCTTTATCACAGCCATTGGAACCCTAAGTAAGATGACGACAGAGTCCCTTCTTTTCAATGACTCTTCCCCCATCACTTTGGCAATGTTGTCCCCAAACTCTCTGGTTTCTGTTGTTTGTATTAAGCAGTCCCAGCGTTTCTCTTTGGTTGAACTCTTTAGAGTCGGTGGTTTTCCTGGCTGGCTGAGGGTTGTATGTTGTTTCCACCTAGTGGGAGCTGGTTTGTCAGGTCTCACAATGTTTTCTCAGTTCTCCCTTGTTCACTTATTCCTTTTATAGAATTATGTTTTTCCTGGACTCCTATTTGAGACTGCTTTTATTTCATCTTTGTTTGAGTCCTCTAGTTCACTTCTGTATTGTCCTCTCAGAGGTTATGAGTTGCTCAGTTTTTGCTTGTTTGGAATGATGATCGTTTCTCCCTCTGTTTTAAAGTCTAACACTTGGATAGACAGGCATTTCTGTTATCACACGAGAATGGCGTCAGACCCCCTCATCAGTAACTCTCTAGGCCAGGAAAGCACAGGATGATAGACTGTAAGCACCAAATACAAATGGTCCTACAGTAGAGGTCAGTGAAGGGTCAGTCCTACAGTAGAGGTCAGTGAAGGGTCAATATTACAGTAGAGGTCAGTGAGGGGGTCAATCCTATAGTAGAGGTCAGTGAAGGGTCAATCCTACAGTAGAGGTTAGTAAAGAATCAATTCTATAGAATTGCTCATTGAAGCTTCTTCAGCTGTACCCAACCAGTCTGGCGATACTGAGTTTGTCTCTGCTGTCTGAGGATGAGGATATGGAGTCGCAGACAAGCTGAGATGTAACTCCTCTCGGTGAGGAAGTTTCATTTCAGATTAGGACTCACTGTTCTCAGCTGTGAGCCTGGACTGCCTCTTAGTTTTCAAAGGTTGGGTTGGGTCCATTTAGGTGTGGTATGTCCTGATCAAAGAGAAGGGAGTGCTTATCTATGTATGGGATCTTTGGGCCTGTTCTGCACACAGGGGACCATATAAGGCACTGGCTCAGCTTGTCATCCCTCCTGGGTGTGCCTTGCAGCGGAAGACCTTCCCCGCTGCTTCATGGCGTTAAGATGGTTCAGTGTTTCAACTGTGTCTAGAGCCCCAGTCAGTAGAGCTTCTCAGAACAGGCTTCTTGGCTGAAGCTTAAAGAAAAGATCAACCTATCTCTATTTTATGTTGTGGATGCTTTGTCTGCATGCATGTCTGTGTACCATATGTCTGCCTTTTGTCCCCAGAGGCAGGAGGAAGGTATCAGATCCTCTGGAGCTGGAGTTAAAGGAGATTGTAAGCTATCATGTGAGCGATGGGAATTGAACCTGGGTCCTTTATGAGTAGCAGGTGCTCTTAACCCCTGAACCATCTCTCTAGCCTCACTGGCTGCTTCCTGGCACTGTAAGATGGTGGACAGGCCTGCCTGGCTGCTTTGTTGGACATTGCCTGTCAGATTAGCTGTTCCATGACTTCCAGGGCCTGAGAGTGCTTACTAGGTCCACGTGACTGCTTCCTGGGGCAGCCTGCACTAGGTTGGCTGCTCAGGTGTCTCCTGGGTCGTAGATGAATGTGTTTAGCATCTGCTTTAGCTCGTGCATCATAATTCATCTTCATGTGAAATTCTTTCAGTTGAGTAACCTCGTTCTTTCTATAGTGTCTGAGATTCCATTGTAGGACAAGAGAGCAATGATTCTCAAACTTGCCTTGATTTTAGTCACCTAGTGTGCTTTTAAAATGTGATGTGTTTAGAAATGTATAATACAGCAATTAATGAAGAAAGAGACCACGAATTTGAAAGAGTAAAAGGGGGTGGATAATGGGAAGTTTTGGAGAGAAGAGGAGGAAATAATGTAATTCTTTTATAAATCTCAAAATATAAAAGAAAAATCATGTTGGTGACGCTTTTCAAAACCGGCTGCCTTGGAAGCATCTTTTCTCCAGGACTCCTTCCCACTGTCCTCCCTCTGCAGGAGGAGATTCAGGCCGAGAAGGAAGAGCCTATGTCATGGCATAAGTATCTTCCTCCTTTTCTCCAGGTAACATTTCTGTGGAGTGACTGGAAGTTTCCTTTATAACCACAAAGATCAAGGGAGCCACCATCCGTGGGGCTGGGCCTTAGGCAGACTTCCACGCACAGGGCATACGGATTACATGAACATGCCCTGAACTTCGTGGAGCCTCGGCCTCACAGGTTTGAGTAACAGCCTTGCTCAAGCAATATGGTCATAGTTAAATATCCCCGGGAAGCTCCTGAGGTCTGTTTCCAGTTTGCTTAGTGATGATCCTGTAATCATAAACTTGAGGTTCACTTACTAGGAGTGCTAGACTTGAGGAGGGTCATCGTAACTTGCCTTGATCACAAAACCCACACATTTTAGCTGCTTTACCAGGACATTTTCCTTGTGAAGTCAGCAATGATGACAATGTCTATCTTGTCATGGGACCTGCAAATCTAAGTTGACTGGGGGAGGTGTTGCTGACTGGCTGTGCAAAGGCAGGGTTTTTCCTTGTTCTTTTCTTTCCTCCTCCTCCTTCTTTTTTTTTTAATCTGTCATCCCACATATTTTACTAGTCAAACACCCCCTGAATATGTAACAATCAGTAAGATTGCACCCATGCACCTCTGTGATATTTAAGGCTTAACTTAAACGCAGTGTTTCCGCTCTTCTCTGAGTAGCTCTCACAAGGAAACAATAAACCTAGAAGGAATTCCTTGCCAACAGCTGAGGAGGTTGCTCCTCTTCTCAAAGCAGTTGGAGGTGTCAACGCCCTCACAGGGCTTCCCAGTTGTCTTTAATCTCTGAATCTCAAAGCACCTTGCAGACAATTTCTATTAACACACAAAACCCCATGAAATGTTCCTTCTCCTTAAATTTCCTTTCTCACGGCCGTTTTCGAGGAAGCCGTCAGTTTGGGCTTCTTTTGCGAGGACTTCAGAGCTGTAAATGAACAAAGAGGGCTTGATCCTTTTTCTGCATTGTGATTTTTGTGTCTTACTTGGAATGTGCAAGCTTCTTGATCTCGTCCTCACCCCCAGAATGTCTGTGTCCTGGGTGCTTTGATATGGTGGGCATGACCACGGAGCCCAAATCCTAGACAGGTGGCAGGCTCTTTGTGCCTTAGATATTAGCCGCATGATCTAGAGACAGTTTATTAATCTTTTTCTTAAGTGTCTGAAGGATTCCCATTAACACCCATTGATCTAATTTTGTCTAGAATAGGAGTGCTCACAGGCTAGATTGGCTTCTGGACAGCACACGGGAGAGTTTTCCCTCTGCCTTCTTCAAAGAAAATGGCTGAGAAAAATGAGCTAAAGGAACTTTCGGCCGAGATATGCTCAGGCCCCGAGGCATGTAGCCGTGTGGCCTTTTCAAGGCGTCGGAGAGTTTTCCTTACGTCATTTCATCGACCTAAATAAAGTGGTCAGATTAATCATGGTATTATGTTAGAGTGGTTTGTGTTTTCCAACTTCCGATTCTGTTCTCAGTTTTATTTCTTTCATTGGTTTTGATGGATCTGATTTTTCTCCTGCAGGATGTTCCAAGTTATTTCTCTTTTCTCATTCTGAAATATAAGTTCTGCCAATTTCCCCAAACTCTGCTCTTAAGAAAAAGGCATGCATTAGTATTAACCCTTAACATACATCACATCTCAGACCAAAGAGTTGCTATTATTGATGAATTGCCTGATTTCAGTTTAGTTATGTATGTGGGAAAGGAAGCGATATTCAGGGACATGTGAACCTTTGCTACATTTCAAAATTAATGTCATAAGCATTTGCCTATGTAAAGGACCAGCGCCATTCAGAATGTCTTCTGTTGGACAGGTAATCCCTTTACAAACTTTACTTTAGGGTAGGGAAAGCAGGCACATTATTGGTGGTAACAGGGAACATGAAAACAGTAAATTCTGAGTCTGATAATTCATATAGGAAGGCAGGCGTCTTTCCTGGCAGTGTCTCAGCTAGAGAACTTGAAAACCAATGTTCACATTCGATCGGGAGACAAAGGGACTCTGAGATGGAGGCCTGCCACAGCCTTCACACATGCTCAATGGGAAGCGTTTTCTCTAGTAACTGAAAAGCGTGAGCCACCCTTCTCTCTATGGCCATTTTATCTTCTGAGAGGCACGCAGAGGTGTTTACCTCTGAACCCTTATGACCAATGTCGTGTGCAGCATCTACAAGCAGGTGAACGGAGGGGTGGAGCCCCTGTGTGGTTTACAGACCTGCCCGCCTCCCCAGCCCACCTCCATAGTCCACTGTGTCTACTGCTGTAGGATTGTTTGGTACCAAGTCTGGAGGCACTTTCTCCACGGATGCACAGAAGCACATGCCATGCTGGTTTTTCTGAACAGCTTTCTGTAAGAACAAGGTGTACTCGTCCCCTTCCAGGAGACTGGTGGAGAGAAAACTCACTTTTCACGTCGTCCCTTGGGGGACAACTATGGGACAGCCAGGTTTTGGCTCAGTGTCTCTGCAAGGCTCTTTGCTCTGATTTTTTTGCTCCTACAGGTGACTTTTAGACCTGCTTTTTGCCCTTTTGATGGGTATGACAAATGTAAGTTGAGCTAAAGCACAAGAAAGAAAGACGCAGAGTGTCTCCTAAAAAAACCCAATTCCTCACAGACCACAGTAAAGGAAAAGCCTTAGCAAAGAGGCCCCTGGTGCTGGGGCTCTGAGTCCCTCCTCTCCCAGAGGAAAGGGTGACAGTGAAGGCACAGACATGCACAGCCACTCCCCATGGGGAAGGGAGATTCTCTACTTGAAGACAGATGCCTGCTTTTGTAGTTTGAATTTTTTCTTTTGCTGATTTGATGTATTGAAAGAAAGAGTTTGTACCTTAAAGTGGGAAGTGCCTGGGAGCTGGAGGTGAATCTGGGCCCCAGTTTGATAGCTAGCAACACACACACACACACACACACACACACACACACGCACACAGGCACATACGTGCACACACGTGCACACATACACACACAAACACACACACACATACACACCATACACACATGCAGCATTCACAGACCACACTCACATACAAACACACACACACACACACACAAACACGCGCGCGTGCACACACAGGCACATACGTGCACACACGTGCACACATACACACACAAACACACACACATACACACCATACACACATGCAGCATTCACAGACCACACTCACATACAAACACACACACACTTGGGCTTTGGTCTGGCTCTATAGTCTGGTGTTGTCTATCTACTACTAAGCAAGTTAGTTGACATCTCTAAACTTATGTTTCTTTGTAAAAAGGAATTAATAATGATTCTTCTATTGAAGCACCTGAAAAATAAATAAGACGATATTTATGTCAGGTGTAGTGGCAAACACTTATAGTCCTAGCACCCAGGAGGCTGAGGCTGGAGAATTGCTGTAAGTTTGAGGCCAGCTTGGACTATAGAGACCCTATCTCTACAAACAATAGCAACAAAGTCAAAAAAAAGGGGGGAGGGAGGAGAAATACATGAAAAGATGGTGGTAATGAAAACAGGAGGCATGTATCTGTTCTGAGAGCCCCCAGTAATGTTACTTTTCTATGCTACATGTTAGCTAGAGAGTAATATGTTGTTTTTATTGAACCAAAGAAAATACTATGTCTACAGTAAATGAGGAGGCATGAAATAGGATGGATTTTGGTCACTTTTTCTTCTGCTGGATACCTAATGAGCCCAGGGAACTACACTGTATATATAATATAGTTTTGTGCTCTGATAGAACAGACAAAACACATTTGAAATTCACTTTTTTTTATTGTCACTTCACAGAGTGTTATGATTCATTGGCACTGTGATGGGTCTCTAATCTGAAGGACTGGTGAATGAAAAGTTATGTTTCCTGACTTGCTGGGACGCTTTCTCAGTAGATGCTAGGAGACCTGTTGAAGGAGCTGCGGGGTGTGTTCCTGCTGCCCGGCTCCTGGCCACCAGCTAGCTTATGCCCCAAAATAACAACACACAAATTGTATTCTTTTAAACACTGCTTGGCCCATTATATCTAGCCTCTTCTCGGCTAACTCTCGCACCTGGACTAGCCCATTTCTAATAATGTGTGTAGCACCCCAAGGTGCGCTTACCGGGAAGATTCTAGCCTACGTTCATCCTGGGTCGGAGCTTCATCGTGTCTGCTCCAAAGAGCAGAGCTATCGAGTCTGAGCTCACTTCCTCTTCCTCCCAGCATTCTGTTCTGTTTACTCCACCCACCTATGTTTTAACCTATGAGGCCAAGCAGTTTCTTTATTAATTAACCAATGACCTTCCTCCATCAGAGAACCACCCTGTTTGAATGTCAGGGACTTGGTTAAGCATTGGTGCCATCATCTGAAGGGAACTTCACATTGTCTGGTGGTTTCTTCCACTCAACCAGTGATCAGGACTATCCCTAATGTCATGCCCTGAAGCTCCATTTACAGGAAGGAGTTCAGCATTTTCAACTGCTGTGAGGAGCTCTGACTAGGATGGACCCAGTTATAACTCTAAGGCCAAATCAAAATAAAAATTTCTCTTTATACCCATTGATGCCCATATATACCAGGAAGGAGGCAAGTCCCCATCTGTGCTGAGGAGCGTACCTCAGTCTTAGTTCAGGTTTGGCGTGAGAGAGGGATTGCTTGCTCTTGCATTGCCAGTGACATTATAATTCTAGTTTTCAATATGGCTAATTACCTTGCTTAGGGTCTGAGGCTGAGTGTCCAGACAGAGCCTGGTTGAGAAAGAGGAGCAGAGAGGACCCCACACATTGCCGCCCCCGCCCCCCCCCCCCGCCCCCGTCTCCCACCGGAAGAAGGACAACGATTAAGTCACTGAAACTTAATGCTGGGCACTTATTCCCCAGTCTCAGTCATGTTGGTGTCTAGGGTTTGGCGTGTCAGTCAATGGAAAGCAGCGTGGATAAATGTCATTTGCCTACACCTGACTTTCCAGTGATTGATGTATGTTTGTTGGGCTTCATATGAGCCGGCACTGATCCCCCAGATCTGTCCTCGCGTGTTTGCGACCCCCCTCAAAATAACAGACTTTGAAACATGCTGACCTCTCTGGTGGTAGATACCGGATGTCCCCACACCACAAAATGCCAACTTTTCCTCATGACTCTGTGCTCCATAACTCCCCTCTGGGGCTCTGCTTAACCAAATCCTTGGGTCTCCCCACCTTTTAAATGATAAAAGCTGAGGTAAATTGTTTCCCCCTCTTATTAAATAGCTCTGATTGTTAGGAAATAAAGTTGAACTTTCTCCCAGTGAATCTTCACCTTCCAGCATAGTGTGTTAGGAAATAAAGTTAATTTTTTTCCTAGTGAACCTTCACCTGCCGGCATAGCATGCACTTACGTATGTGTTATGCTTACATTTACCACATTACCCATTTGTCTACTCCAACTGGTGTTTAAGTTCCCCGAAGACAGGGCTCTTTGCCGCTTTGGTTCATGAATGTATCTTGTGTCTAAAACAGTGCTAACATTAGTTAGGCAATGCCAGGGGTAAAGCCATCATTTAATAGTTCTTGGACAAATGTAGTAATTGCTGTCATGTCTTACTGAAAGACTTGCCTTGAATTTTTGTGGTTGGAAGGAATGTGTTTAAATTTGTAGCTGCCTTCTCTATAAGCTGGACAAATATTTTAATATTGTTTGCAAGTATCTATTTCTTTTTTAAAGGATGTATTTATGTTTACCTTATGTTTGCGAGTGCTTGCCTACATGTATGTATATGCCCTGTGTGCATGTACAGGCCAGAGAAGGACATCGGGTCCTTTAGAATTGGAGTTCCAGATGGCTGTGAGCTATCGTGTGGGTGCTGAGAACTGATCTGGGTCCTTGGTGGGGTTAGTGAACACTCTTAACAACTGTGGCATCTCTCTGTGCTCCCACCTCAAACAGCCCTTTCTTTAGTAGCCATGGTGGAGATATGAAGAAAGAAAAACTTAAAGTTAAAATATTACTCATTTTTATTTTATGTGTATGGATGTTTTGCCTGCCTGTATGTCTGAGCACTGTATGCATATAGTTCCTGCAGAGGCTAGACGAGGGTGCTGTATCTATGGAACTGGAATTGCAGTGGCCATGAGCTGGAAACTGAACCCTGGTCTTCTGGAGAAACAAAAAAAACCAAGCCATCTTGCCCTCACAACACCAAGCTACCTCTGTAGTCCTTGATGTTGGTTTATTTGTTTGTTATTGGTGATGGAGGCCAAATGGAAGGAAAAGATGAGAAGTCACTGCAGAGCCTGGTCCCTGTGTCCACTGCTCAGGGACTGTACAATCTGAAGCTGTGTCCGGCAGTTTGGGCACTGAATGTGCTGGGAGCACAATACTGTAGGCGGTGTGTATCTGTGCATTGCCAGGAAACCTCCTGGGGTGTCAGAGAGTTGATAGAGGCGGGACCTGTGCAGGGCTCCTCCCTGGATGTATCCTAACATTTAGAATAGTGCTAGGTGTATCATAGATACTCAATAAATATTTGTGAGCCAAGTATGAAATGTTTGAGGTGGTCACTGGCCCTATCACCTAGCCTTATGAACCACAATGGTAGTTAGTCGAGGTAGTAAGTTTTATAAATGTTTAGTACATTTTATACATGTATATTGATATAAAATTATACATATCAGTTCTTTCATTGTGTGGAATGGAAGGCCGTGGAGAGAGTTCTTGAGAAGCAAACTGAAAGGAGGTTTGCTGAAAGCGCCACACAGTTTTGTGGGACATATCAAACGGACTTTGCAGCTGTCTGGAACGGGCTCAGGGAACTTAATTTAGTCAACAGTGGGTAGCTTTGTCCCAGGGATGCTTTAACCCAGTCAAGATCTTCCAGCATCTTGCTGGTAGGTAGGCAGGTTTTAGGGAAAAAGGCAGGATAGCTTCCCTTGTAAGCGTGACTTTCTGGTCTCTGGTAAATTGCTCTGAGAATCACACAGTCCAAAGAGGATTCCACAATGTAGGCTCTGGGTCTTCCCGGGACTGCAGGGATGCACTAGCTACTGGGTGGGCTGATCTGGCTGTCAGGGTCAGACTGGGCAACATAGTGAGACCCTCATCTGAACAATAATCCTAACATTCTCCTGCGATGCTAGAGCAAAACCAAAACCCTTGATCTGCTTGCTCACTGTTAACTCAAGTTCTTCTGCAATGACTCCTCTGGCCGATCTTTTCTTTTCTCTTAGCAACTCAGAGAATCCTCAGCGTTCACTTGGTAACCAAACATTTACTACAGGCCCTCTATGATGACTTAAAAATGCATTTTGCTAAAACAACACTTGGCAAGACAACTCAGGAATTTTCTCCAGAGAAACAACATTAGGAAATTCGTAGCTAGGCAATTTTGACAGATTAATATATTTTTAAGGATACTCTTTCTTGTCTTCTGAAAAATAAAGTCCTTTACGAAGTTACATTTTTAGAAGACAAATATTACCATTGTCCTTAATAAGTATTTCAAGTGCATGTTCTCTTATTTTTATTTTCATTCGATATTATTTTGAGCGGAAAGCATTTTAAGTGAAAAGCCAGAGACATTCCTCAAAAAACAATTCTGAAGAGTTTAGACTTTAAGATATATTCATCACCGCAACTCAAGGTACTGCAAATATTTGTAGATGGTTCTAAGAAGACCATGCTCACATCTAAATGCAGGATAATTGAGTGTGCTCTCTTTCTAGATGACCAGGCAGTTAAGCAGTCGTGAAAACCCAAATTCTTCTGCATTCCAGGGAGAATATAATTCGACAACCTAAGTCTTAATTTCGTTTGAGCCAACCTTAAATATTTAACTCCATACATATTTTATTTGTATTTGGGGTTTTTTGTTTGTTTGTTTGTTTGTTTTGCCATGTTTCTGCCAAATGTGCTTTTTCACGTTGAGTCTCAATGAACTGCGAGCATCACTCCATTATTTTTGATAAAGAGTAGGACCTGTCCCAGATGTGTGGAGAACACAGAGTGCACTGTGAACTTAGGGCGCTGTATGGTTTTGCTGATATCAGTCCTGGGGAACCAGAGGCAGCCGGCCTGTAGCCCATGACTCCAGCAAGTTTGCTGTCACAGTAAGGAAGGACTCTGGTCTGCAAATCAGCGTCCGTACCTTCTGCGCTGACAGGGAAAGCACACACACAATCTGCTGACAAGAAAAGACAGATTTGTACTTACAAAGTTTAAAAGTTGTTTTTCAAGAAAGAGAACATACCAGCTTTTCTCCCCCCAACCCCTGCTCTATAAATAGCTCCTGGCAGGCAGAAAGAACCCTGATTGCGGGAGATGAAGGAGAAGCAGCGGCAGGCTGGAGGCAGAATCAATGGCACGGTGCCAAGAGCTTCATCAAACGAATAATAGCTTCCACTTGACAATCAGTAAAGTGCCTCTTCTCCTACGGATTTAGTTTTTAATGATGATTAGAGAGGATGGGCCCCTAAAATTTCTCTGGTAGAAATGACCTCCTATTAATTTCTATTCCTTGAAATGCTGAATTTCAAAGCTCTCTCCTACAGCTGCACAACCAAAGGCACTGCCATAAAGGAACTATTATCTTTGTAATTGTAGCAACAAGTACTAAATTCGTCATTGATTAGCAGAGACTTTGTAACTTCACCATCCTTTGTTGCTTGAGTCCTCTGTTTGCCTGTGCTGATTTCCTTGCTTTGAAAGTCAAATACTACATTTTAGACCCAACAGCTATCAAAGTCATGTCCTTTGTTTTAACATAATAAATACTTCCTTATAACATCTTATACTGATTGTTATGCCGGGGTCAATTTTGAACGGTTCATTAATTCTACAGAGCCTTTTGTTTGCACCCAGGTAACAAAATTCTAAACGACTCCTGCTTAAAATACACATAAGAGCATCAGCTATTAAGGAAGGAATTTCACCAGGAATTTTTTTTAAAAAAAATTGTGAACATTTTTTTCATCTATTCATAGAAAGTATTTTCCAAGATGAACCATAAATTTGTGTGAAGGGTGAAGACCTTCACATATTGATAACTATGGTGAGTCTGAAGGCTTGTTTTGTCCATTAGGCTATAATCATAAAATAAGTTCATCGTTTCTGTGATTTTTGCACCCAGGGTACAGTACCATCGTGTGTACTAACAATGGCCCAGGATGCATAGTGAGCATGGGCCATGAGCCTCCTTTTGGCTGTAATATAGAGAGCACAAATGCAGGAAAGTTTATTGCCGAATACTCCGCGTTAAAAATGTTTGTCCCAGAATCCCCTAAAGCAACCCAGTGAGTCTGGCAGCTTTTAGCTCCTCTGTAGAGAATGGACCATGCTGGGGCCTCATCCAGATGTTTTCATCCTGGATTTTTCTTATGAGAATGACCTCCTTGCCTACGAGGAACTGTGTTTAATCTTCTTCTCTATGTTAGGGCTTGCTAATCGCTGTCTTAAATCTTCCTAACACACTTGCTCCTTCTGTGACTAAGGTAGACATTTTGTCCCAGACAAGACTGAGTTCTGCTCACTAATTTTAAGTTCTTATAAATCCATGAGCCTGCCTATCTTAGAACGGTGTATATTTTCTAAGTGAAAGAGAAACCAGAAATGATTGCCAGCATTTGATTTTGTCGAGCAGTGACCCGAAGTGGAACAACAAAACATACCAGTGATTTGATTTCATAAAAAAAGAATGTTTTATACATAAAGACATCCTTCAACTGAACAAAATAAGCAATCAATCTGGTTTCTCCTCATTGCTCTGGGGAACATTAAAAATCATCATTGAGAAATCCCCTGAATCAGAGATCAGGAGCATTTTCAGTTCTTAATAAATGTTTCCCTCCCACGTTTTCCGCTCCCTTAAATATTTCTATGAATTCTTAGATGTGATATTCCATCTAAAGTTTAAAAACAAGTTTGTCCTAAGTATTTCTTTATGCAGCTTTTTAATGGCTACAAAGGCTGAGCAGAAACTGTCGTACAGTGTGCCGTTTATTCTCTTGAACTTAGAAATTGTTTCTCTTATCTTGTGCTCTCTATATTACAGCCAAAAGGAGGCTCGTGGTCTATGCTCGCTATGCATCCTGGGCCATTGTTAGTACACACGATGTTACTGCACCCTGGGTGCAAGTAGCACAGAAACGATGATCTTATTATCACTAGCCTAATGGACAAAACAAGCCTTCAGACTCACCCTCGTTATCAACATAAAGGTCTTCACTTCTCACGTGGCTTTCTGATTCATATTGGAAAGTACTTTCTATGACAAAAATACTTTTCAGCTCATTTCCACTGCCAGAGAATAATTTTGTTACTATGTGATCTATTTCCTTATGTATGAATGAAGTAATTTTGTACTTAATTACAATATAGATATGATAGGTCTATAAAACTAAACCTAAAACGTCATTTTTGTCTTAATTATTTAAAAATATTTATGGAGAAAGTTTTTAGGAAGGTATTGGGCTGGGTTAGATGTGGAGTGGTCAGTCCCAGGGCTTTCTTAGACTAGGCATGTTCTAAACCATGCTCACTTATCAGATGGATACTTCACATTCCTTGGCTATCCTGTCTTTATGTTTATTCTTATTCTCGTTATATTTAAAAACCTTAGTCTGAAGTTTCTGACTTGATTCATTCACACCCCAGTGGCATAATCAGGAGTGGTTTTATCTGCATGGTCATGGGGGAAGATTGCACGCAAGTCCAGTGTGTTGGTGACACTGGAGGCCATGACGGAAGTGGAGGGTATCAACAAGTCCAGTGTGTTGGTGACACTGGAAGTCATGACGGAAGTGGAGGGTATCAACAAGTCCAGTGTGTTGGTGACACTGGAGGCCATGACGGAAGTGGAGGTTATCAACAAGTCCAGTGTGTTGGTGACATTGGGGGCCATGACGGAAGTGGAGGGGATCAACTCCAGTCTAGTGTGTTGGTGACATTGGGGGGGGCATGACGGAAGTGGAGGGGATCAACTCCAGTCCAGTGTGTTGGTGACATTGGGGGGCCATGACAGAAGTGGAGGGGATCAACTCCAGTCTAGTGTGTTGGTGACATTGGGGGGGCATGACGGAAGTGGAGGGGATCAACTCCAGTCCAGTGTGCCATGCCTTCCTCACCATGATGAGCTGTAACCCCTCACACCGGAAGCCAGATGATCTCGTCTTCCTAGCACGGCTTCTACTGTGCTTGTTCTAGCCATGATTAGACAAGTGACATGCACAGTGTGCCGATACCTTTCGTCCATTTTTATTTCATTTTCTCATTTATCTGCCTACCTAAAGTTTTGTTTTGTTTCGTTGTGACTTAGATTCTTATAGCATGTTGATTTAAGACATTGCCAGTAGATTTTCCTAGTCTGTGACCAGAGGTTTCGCATTGTCTTTCAAGTCGGTCTCAATTGTGCAATGATGGATATTTACGGTGAAGTCCTGTCTTAATGATGGTCAAACAAGAAACAAGTTTTGTTTTTTTCCTTTTTCAAGTAGCATCCTGGAAGGAAGTAGGCATTCTACCTCTCTCTCTCTCTCTCTCTCTCTCTCTCTCTCTCTCTCTCTCTCTGTGTGTGTGTGTGTGTGTGTGTGTGAATATGTGCATGCATGCATGCACACATGTGTGTTGTTTTAGTGTGTCTGGGCATTGCTGTCACCAGTTGTCAAGAAATAATCACAGGGAGGGCATGGCATACTTTCCATCTAAGACTAAGTCAAAGGTCCTGATAGCTGTCATAACTTTTCTAGTATTTCATGGGTAGAAAGTAGATACAGTGCCATATTACATCATAAGAAAGAACAAGAAATGTATTTATCCAGATGACCACATTTCTGCTTAAAATGCAAGAATTTTGTTTGGTTTAGACGCAGGGGAGAATATGTCTGCAGTACACGATGAAGTGTCTTTTGTTGAGCTTCAACCCTCGATTCTGGTGTTCCCAAATTAGTGTCTTTTCTTCTTTGCCCTGTTGGGTGTTTGCTGAAGGCTTTTCGCCACCCTTAAATGATGACGTTATCATCCTTTAGTTTTCTATGCACACTTTCCTTAATTTCTAACCCATCAGAGTGTCCCAGTGATGTGAGAAGGTTGCAATTATAATTTTTTATATAGGAAGTGATTTTTTTCCCCAGTAACATCGTTCAGTTGTCTGTCTAGATCCATTTTCTGTATGTTAATTCAGGTCTACCAGAATGAATTTAAAGGTGTGAGATTAACTGGAGGAAACGCTTGTGAGACATAAGACAGAGCAGAGCCAAACAGGACCACCAATAATAATGTGTACATCTGGGCCGTGTGTGTGGTAGCATGTTGTTCGTACTCCTGGAACATGCCCGAAGGACCACAGAGACACTTGTACACCCATGTTCATTGCTGCTGTAGTCACAGTGACAAGGAAATGGGATCATCCTAGCTGTCAGTCACTGACAACGAACGGATAATGAAAATGTGGCCCATACACATGATGGGATTTTATTCAGCCATAAAGAAAAATTAAATTACCAAAACCTGGATGGATCTGGCATTTATAACATTATGTAGGATAGGGCTGGAGAGATGGCTCAGAGGTTAAGAGCATTGCCTGCTCTTCCAAAGGTCCTGAGTTCAATTCCCAGCAACCACATGGTGGCTCACAACCATCTGTAATGAGGTCTGGTGCCCTCTTCTGGCCTGCAGGCATACACACAGACAGAATATTGTATACATAATAAATAAATAAACAAATAAAAAAATATAAAAAAACATTATGTAGGATATACCAGACACAGAAGGATAAATAATCTCTTAAAGATAAATGTTCTCTTCCACGAGGACAACCTAGCTTGATATATATATATATATATATATATATATATATATATATATATACACACACACACATCTGTGGGTAAGTGTGAGTATGGATAGCATTCACAAAACTAGAGGGGGCTGGGAAAAGTGGTAGAGGATTGGGTTGTTCTTAGCAGAACTATAAGAAAAATTAGAACTTTAAAGTATGGTTTGGGTTTTCCCTTCTTTTACCCTCCCTTTGTCTCTCTTCAGGTCCTCCCTCTATGGCCAAGGCTGTGCTTGAACCTCCCTCTATAGCCAAGGCTGTGCTTGAACCTCCCTCTATAGCCAAGGATGGGCTTGAACTCGTGATCCTCCTTCCTCACAGCTGAGTGCTGGAGCCACCTGCAGTTCAAAGTCAGGCGGGTCCCAACTGCCCACTTCTCTGCACACTGCCCTCTACTGTCAGGTGTGCGTATGTGAACAGAGACTGTACTTTCTGCTCTGTTGTTCCCATGATCAGAGCAGAATCTCACCTTTTGTCCCAGGTGAATTTTTTCTGGTGACATTTTACTTTGTCAGATGTAGAACTTAATTCTTGTCTTTGGAATTTTTAGTGATTATCAATTTGTTTTTTATGTTCAGTTATTACAAGCCACATGTTGCCTTCTTTTCTTTCGAAAAGACTGGGTATGTGATCTCTGCTTTTTCAGCAGTGTGTGAGTCCACTTGAATTTCTCTTAACCACACGTGTGCACTCGAATGTTCCCCTGGCCTGGTCCTCCGCAGGCATCTCTGCGGAGCCTGTGGCTGGGGATGACATTGTACCAGGGCAGGTGACTCAGATGAGACATGGGGCACTGGTTCACGTGTGCAACCATGTGGCAGGGATATATTTTTCTTATACTTTATTCAGCAGAACTTTCATTCTGCCCCAAACTACCCTGCGGTGGTCACCTAGAAATCCATAGGTACTTGGAACTGATAATGACCATTTGTTACACAATCTGGACAAAAGATTAAGAGCAGATTTTTTAAATTCTCAAGGAAATAAATTTATTCTACAAAATAATCTTTGACGTGGCCTCCTCAAAGATCCAATATTTTGTGGCTATAAGGTCCCAATGTAGTTTGGCCAAGACTGTATTTTACTCCCACACAGCACTGTTAGCAATTTATTTAGCAGGGTCATAAGCACATGTAGGTTATTTTTGATCAAGTAGAAGGGAGAGATCCCAACAAAGTAGTTCTGCTGAGGAGAACAGATGCAGGCAAGCTGTTGCACACACAGTCTGGAGACCTGGGCTCCTGGGGTGCTAGAAATCGCAAGTAATGATGCCAGGCTGGGGTGTAGTTCTGGGTAGAGAACTGGCCCAGCGTGCACACGGACTGGGTTCCATCCCCAGCAGCACCCAAACAAATAATAATAAATAAATAGGGGGATACAGTTTCTGTAAAGATTCTTGATCTGATCGAAATCCTGCCCTGGGCTATCCTGAGACCCCAGGTAGAACATTTTTATTGTTTTGCTTTTTGTTTTTCAAGGTAGGTTTTTTTAGTGTGGCCTTGGCTGTCCTGGAACTCACTCTGTGGACCATGCTGGCCTCTAAGGGCAGAACATCTTCTGCATACTGTGTATAAGCTGTGCACAGAGAGCCCTGCAGGGACGGCCACAGGGGTCCCTGCCTGATCTGCGGGGGAGCTGCTGATGGGAATGGCTTTGGGACAGGTGTGGGTCTTTGTAGGGAAGCCTTTTTTTGAGAACACTCTTTATCTCCAGCTTATGCCCTGACCTCTGCTCACCCTCCGTGGCAGAATCACGCAGGAGTGACGTGGACTAGACAGATTTTCAAGATTGGAGTGTTTCTCGCAGACGGGGACGGGAGGGCTTCGAATGTGACACAGCTGTCTTTTCTCTGGGTGGCCCAGGCTGCCGCAAACCTGACCCTGACTCTCTAAGTAGCTTAAAATTCCTGCTGAAGTCTTTAATTAGAAGGGTAGAGACAGTTTTATAACCTTGCTTACATGAACAAGAGGTCATCCGACTGAACAGGAATACCAGGAGGGCCAGATCTTATGATTTTGGCTTTTCAGGACCCAAACCAGACTTTAAAGTTCTCATTTCCTCTTACAGTTCTGCTAAGAGGAACCCAGACTAGAGCCAGTCGGCTCTCTGCCTTCCTCAGACCAGGATGATGTTGATTCGGGCCGTAAATGTCACCTTGACATAAGTGTATAAAAATGGAAACAAAAATCTCAAACCTGTTCTACATGTGGTAGTGATTTACAGTAACTAACAATTTGGGGGAGCTGGAATAATGTTATGGGGAGATGTGGAAGATGCAAAATAGAGAAAATATTCAAGCAAAAATACCCGTGTGCTGCCGCGGCAAAGACAGGCTGGCCACACTCTGCCGGGTAGGGTTAGGCATCTGCCAGAATCTAACTATACGTGTCTGGGAGCTTCAGCATCTCAGGTGACCATACACAGTCAAAAGCAATGACAAATGCACCACATGCACGCTTTTAATGGAGTCTATTTATTCAATGCACAGTTTAATAAGGGAAAATAATATTGTAAAATTCTAATCACTCCCCACAGACAGTGGGAGTCCTACAGCTTTCTGCCTAATGATGTAATTAAGCTTTGCTCATTATTGTATAGTAGACGCCACACACACACCACATGCTCCCACATGTGCATACAGACACACGCACACACACATGTGGATACGCACGCATGCGCACACACACCACATGCTCCCACATGTGCATACAGACACACGCACACACACATGTGGATACGCATGCATGCGCACACACACCATATACTCCCACATGTGCATACAGACACACGCACACACATGTGGATACACATGCATGCACACACACCACATACTCCCACATGTGCATACAGACACACACACACATGTGGATACACATGCATGCACACACACCACATACTCCCACATGTGCATACAGACACACGCACACACATGTGGATACACATGCATGCACACACACCACATACTCCCACATGTGCATACAGACACACGCACACACACACGTGGATACACATGCATGCACACACACACACCACATACTCCCACACGTGCATACATATGTGTGTAACACAACCATGGACACATATACACTCCCACACATGCATACAGACACACACATGTGCATACACACGCATGCACACACAAACATACACACACAAACTCTACAACTTGTAACTACACTTGGAGAGGAGCAAATGACTTAGGAGATCTATGCGCTGGAGAAAAAAAAATTTAAGGGGTTTTTAGATTTTTTGGGCCAGATCCATGTCAGTGTGTTTTGTAGCAGCCAGACCAAAGCCAGGGTTGTTTGGTCTGGTAGAACAGAAATCAACATAAGAGGAGAACCAAATATCCAACATTTATTATTTATTGCAGCTATTTTTAAATGAAGTGAAGATTTTTATTTTCTTAGCATGCACATTACTGTCTTACTCTTCTTAGTGTTTTTCCTGCCGGTCAACACAGAAAACGTCACACTTGTTTGGGAAGGAGAATTCTTAACTATCTAATGACAACTCTAAAATGTCTTTGCCATGATGGCGAAGTGTTTCAAATTCAATGTTCCCTGTAAAGATGGGTATGGCCTGAGATTGTGTTGTGTAAGCCAGAAAGGCAAGAGTTGTCTGCGTGGGGAGCTATGGTCCAACCAGCGCCTCTGCCATACCTACAGTACAGGTAGCTTATTTGTTATCACACTTGAGGCACTTTCTTGGAACCTGTTTCCCCACCTTATGGTCGGTACTGTGGGCACATTGTTAACTCTTAGGGGAACAGGATGTATGCCAAGGAAGCTCCTTGTCCGGCTATTCGGACACAGTCCTCACCCATTTGAATCACTGAGTTTGTTCAAAGGACATGTACAAGTTTTTCCCAAATCCATTATCTCTGTGCATCCCTGCACCCTTCTTCAGCACAGCTGGGGCAGCATCTGGCACCAGTGCTGTCAAGGTACCTGGAGGCTGTGGAAGTCGGGCTCTTGTCAGTTATGGCCCCAGCACAGAGTGTATTACAGAGCAGCCTGCATGAAGTGGGGTGTGCATTCCCACTTTACTGCTGTGTGCCCCTCGGGCTCCTGCTGCTCTTAACTGTTAGTGACACCCTCTAGGTGGCCTCTTCCCTCATCTGCTTTACTTTCTTTCCATCAGTGGGGTTTCTCTCATCTCATTACTTCTATGATCTGTTATTTATTCCTTGACATTTACAGCAGATAAATCCCAAACTCTCCTGATGTCCAAACTGAGGCCCGTGTGTTAGCATTCAGGTTTCCCACCTAACACTTCACTTGGGTACCATACCCCAGCCATTCTGTGTTACTTTAACTTACCCAAATATTGAGTCCTATACTTTGTAGGCATTCTCCATAGCTTGTCTAACACCTGATTGGTTCTTAATAGGCAGTGAGGTTGTGGGACAGTCTCTCCATGTAGCCTAGTCTAGTCTTGAACTCACTACCTACCTCAGTCTCCCAGTGCTATTATTACAAGTGTGGGCCACTTGCCAACCCCACCCCCAGTTAACAGGTAGTTGTTGAATTAATTAATTAATTAATTAATATTAATAGTTTATGACTCCTTCCTCTGGAGCCAGCATCTTTGGATCTTCATCCCTGAGGTTCTGGGGGTGGCCGCTCTCTCTGCTTTTCATGCACTTTCCCACATAACTTTTACAGGGCCTTTCAGTCGTCATCTGTTTTCAATGATGTGCAGATTTTATTTATCAACTTATTAATTAGAGACCAAGTGATGTCTTGTCTCCCTGATATGCAAGATGAGACAGAAAAGATTCATAAATATTTGGAAGCCTGCTTCAGAGGTGTGTGTGTATACAAGCGTATATGTATGCGTGTATTTATGTGTATGTATATATGTTTGTGTATGTATGTAAATTGTATGTATGTGTGCTTGTATATATTCATGCATATATGCATGTGTGTATATATGTGTGTGTATGTATTCATATATGTATGATGTGTAAAATGTGTGTATGTGTATATGTATGTGTGTCTAGAATTGTATGTGTGTCTATGTGTATATGCATTTAAGTGTAGGGGCTATAAAATACAAATGGGTAAAACACAGACAGACCTCCAAAGTCAGAGTAGGATTTCAGACGTTTTACAGGATTTTGGATATGGGCTGCTGTACTAAGATAGTTTCTGTGAGATCTCTCTGCCAGTGATAAGCAAGGTCTCCACGCTGAGTCCTGGCAGGTCAGATACAAAGCTACAAGAATGCAAGAAGGATGCAAACGTGTAAATATGTAGAATGATAGACGCGGGGTTGAGCAAAACTTGGCAATAATAGATAATAATAACTGTAGAGCTTTAAAGTATTTTATTATTTGTATGAGTGTGTGTTCCTGAGTGTTTCGTGCCTGATGGAGCACCTATCATGGCCCATGTGTGGAGGCCAGAGGACCACTTGTGAAGGATATGCTCCCCTTCCCTTTTCACGTGGGGTCCTTCGGCTTGTGCGCAGGTGCCCTCACTTGCTCGCCCTTTGCAGATCTTGATGATGCTTCTAGCCTAGGTTCCTCTTTTCATGGGATTTAGGAAAAGTTTCTCCCCTTGAAGGGCAAAGCTTTCAATGTTCCAAAAAACAAACAACAAACAAAACCAAACAACACAAAAAACCTTGACTTTACTGTGTCCATTTAAAACTGGAAAGTAAGATAAAACTCCTTCTGCCTCTGCCCTAATATTACACACTTAGCAGGTGTGAGGCCCCAGAGTGTCCACTTCCCATCAGGGACTGTGCCACACAGCAGGGGATCGCTGTCCCTTTTCTTACCTCTTCCCTTTAAACTTCGTGTTTCTCTTGCTTTGTTTTTATTTTCTGTCCCTTTTATAACCCTGTGTTATTGTTCCTCCTCTTAAATTTCTTTCCTTTTCTGTTTCCTCTGAGGTCTTTTCCTTCCCTCCTTTCTTTCTCCCTTCTGTCTTTGGGCTATTTGAGCCTCTTCTCTGTAGGGCTGTGGTCATACAGAGGACTCTCCAGGGCATGGCGGGAAGAGGATACCAAACTGCAGACCTGAAGGACAGCTGGACACAGTCTGTGAAAGGTAGCCTGGTAGCCAGCGCCAGTCACCTGGTCTTCATGTCAGGCGGCACATAGCTTCTCCTCCCCAGGCCTCCTCCCTCCTGTCAGTCTAGTGAGGTCCACGTGTCACCATGAAAACACCTTCAAGAGGCCAGGGAGGGTGAGTCTGACCTCCCTCTCCATCCTGGGGGAGGGTGGTACTTCTGTCACCTTGTTGGCCACACTAGGGACACACTTACGGTAGGGAGAAAAGCAAACTGAATCTGGGCCAGCATCTCTGTCTTGTTCTTCTGCAATCTGAAAAACAGACCTGTCTGGGATATTTTTTAACGAGGTTCAGAATGGATGTGCTTCATTCTAAAATTGGAAGACAAGAAGCAAACAATGAAAAAGTCTTTCTGATGAAAACTGAACCAGTAATCCTTAGCCAGGGACGCCGAGGTCGCTGGACAAGCACAGGTGGTTTTCATTACGTTTCTGTCTGACTGCTGGTTGTCTCCCAAAGAAGAGAGAACCAAGCGGTGTCAGGGTTGTAGACGCCAGTAAAATGTTTCCTACCTACATTACTTTACCAGCCCAGGAACAGCAGAGAAGCAAGGTAAGAAACCATCCCACATTCCTAAATCGCCCTATAAAAACAAGCGCAACAGAACTCTAGCTCTGTCCCCGACTCTGCCCAGATCAACCCTTCCCTGCTCTCCCCACACTCCCTGGGTTCTCTTTTTGCTTTACTAACTATCAACTCCAATCTCCACTGTTCAGATACTCCTGGCTGCGAGGCCATCACAGGCACATGGTCCACCCCACCAGGAGGTCCGTCGTGAAAACAGCCCAACTCCCGAAGCCATCAACTGTCCATGGCTTGTCATTTAGGGGTGAGGGCTCACAAACTTCCCACTCCAACATTAGGATATTTTACATATATGCAAATATATGTAAATTTACTTTCCTTTTCAGTCTGAACATCCTTTGTTTTTTGTTTTTAGACTGATTACGTGATCCAGAACTTACAGAACTGTGATAAAAACCAGAAGAAGTTATCTCCACCTTTCTACAGTTGGTGGCAAACAGTCAGCTTTCTCTGTGGTCCCCCAGGTTCTCACAGTCTTCCCACAGGGTGCCTGCTGCAGACTGGGTGCTCGAACACAGCAGCCTGGGCATTTCACATGGGGATCCTAACACCTGCTTCATGGAGCACTTTTCCCCTTCTTTATTTTTTATTTTATTTTTTAAATAAAAAAATAAACTATCTTTTTTTTTCATTTTACATACCAATCCCAGTTCCCACTCCTTCCCTTTCTCCCATCCCCTCCACCTATCCTCACCCCACCCCCATCCACTCCTCAGAGAGGGTAAGGCACATTGCTTTGGGGAAGGTCCAAGAAGGCCATCTCTACTACACATAGGCTGAGCAAGGTGTCCATCCAAAGAGAGTGGGTCCCAAAAAGCCAGTACAGCAGTAGGGATAAATCCTGGTGCTACTGCCATTGGCCCCACAGTCTGCCCCAGCCACACAACTGTCATCACATTCAGAGGGTCTGGTTTGGTCCTATGCTGGTTTCCTCCCTGTCTGGCTGGAGTTGGTTGGTGAGCTCCCATTAGCTCAGGTAGACTGTTTCAGTGGGTGTCCCCATCATGGTCTTGACCTCTTTGCTCATGTTCTCACTCCTCCCACTCTTCAACTGAGAGCTTTACCCATGCATGGCTGTTAAGTTCTGATCGTATTAACTTTCTCTGCATCTATTAATACGATCATGGGATAGTTCACCTCCTTGACGTCTCAGGATGATGATGACAGCAAAGATTTCCAATATTGAACAATCCAGATTTGATTAGATTCTAATTAGACATAAGATTCTTTTTATAGATTTACCGAACTCAGATTTCTAAAACTCTGTTCTTTCTTTTTTCTTCTGGCCCTGAGGATCAAGTGGAATGCTAGGGCCATGTTCAAGCACACACTTATCACAAGCCACACCCTCAGATACTTTTGGAGGTTTTTGCCTCCACTGTCATGAGAAACACTGGTTTGTACTTCCTCCCCACAACTTTGTATTAGAGTGATGCTGACCCAGGGGCAGTCTCTTTCATATGAAATTTTACTAATTTTATTTGTTTGTTTAGTCTTGAGGCTGCTCTCATACAGTTCTGGATGGCCCAGGACTGAATATATTGGGGATGGGGGAAAGCTGGGGGCTCAAGGTAGCTCCTGTTCAGTGAGAAGAGACTTTGCTTGCTCCTTGTCGCTGCTGTCATTTATTATGAAGTGTGTCGACGAGAATGCATGGTAGAGGTGACATTAATCAGAACCCAGAAGGCACAAACAAGGAAGAAGACGGGTGGAGGATTCAAATGAAACCTGCCTATAAGCCCTGAGGAGTGGAGGATCCAGATGAAACCGAGAACGAGCCACCAGCAGCCGTCTGTGCTCTGCACACTCCGAGTGTCTGTGCTCTGCACACTCCGAGCTTCCTGATCGGGATGATGACGACAGCCACAGCAGCCCCCTCAGAACGGCCGGAGAATAAACACAGCACAAGTCGCCAGCCTTCAGTGATAACGGAGCCATTTGTTATGTGCAGACTTAGAGGAGACACAGAAAAGGAACTCCACAGACTGCAACAAAGAAAATTTGTGAAGCCCAAAGTCACCTATCCACCATGAACCAAGGGACCTTCAGCCAGGAGGGACAGAGGGCAGTTCAGTCAGTGTAGCAAATGTCCACCTTTTAAAATCTCACATCCAGCTGTGGGGGGTTTAAATAGTGCAGCTGGCAGGGTGCGTAGGCTTTTACGATGTACATTTTCACTACTTGAAAACTGACAAGTATTTAACAAGTCTCTATGATACTCATTTGCATAAATATCCACTGATAAATGCTTAAAAGCTTAAAAACCAAAAGGGGGGCAGAGGATAATGATAAATAATGATTTTACTTATAAAAATAGCATTGGGACTAGAACAGCAAGACTTTGAAGCAAAGTTGTCAGAAATGGACTTAATTAAGCTAGGAGAACATATAAAAAGTATTTTAGCATCAGATAATATTTTCAAGTGTCTGAGAATAGCTTAGAGGTTGACTTTCCCCTGTCCCTACAGATCCCAGGGCTACAGGTCTCAGCCTTCAGGGAACCCCCTCGGCTCCTTCCATTGTACAGCAATACGTATGTCCTCATCATAATTTGTATCTTCTATAGCTTAGCATTCACCATTCACTGATGCTTATCACTGTAGAGTGTGGGGCTCTACTCCTCAAAAGGTAGAGTACGTGGGTGTCATTTACCGCTCAAATACCTGGACCTCAGTAGAATTTTAACACTGTCTGGTCAAATAAACAAGACAGCAGATGAAAACAGTTGACGCATCCCCACTGGCCAAGGAATGTGATGTAGATGGTGTGTGCTGTGCCGTGCCTGGAGAGGAGGTTTAGACGCACATGCTTCTGACACTCAGCCACAGTTGGTAGACAGGACAGCTGAGGGTGGTGGCTGGGGCAGACGCTTTGGGTAGGTGTCTGTCCGTCCAGATGATACAAGGAGGAGCCACTGTCTGCAAGGTTTGCACAGACGCACATACCTCACACTGGTCAAGGCTGATTGGTTTATAGTCTAGTCAAATTTGCAGTTAGCCTCTACTGGGAAGATGCGCAGCGAAGGAATCCTCTTTGCCGATCTTTTAACGAAACAGACGCCTTTTCTGTGGCGTCCTATTTTTGGTGGTCTGACTTTAGAAAGGATTGAATCTATGAAAATGCTTGTGTGGGTTTCACTCGTTTCTCTCCTTTTCCTGTGGGAACGGCTTTCCTGGCTTCATCATGTCTGGCTCAGGTGTTAGGAGGTTGCATCCTTAACCTGCACTGCCCCTTTTTGCATATGAGCTGCAGATGTACCGTGATTTTCTAAGGGCATTTTTGCATGCCCCCAGTTTGCAGAATGTGGTGCTTAATGAATACCATTGCAGTTTCCCTGCATTTCTGTTGTAAATGGCCTCCAAGCTATGACCAGACTTATAATTGCACCCTGCGAAAGCGAGACACTGCAGTCTTTCTCTGTGTTTTTCTCTCTCTTTCCGATACAATAATATACATATTACTCTTTTAAACTCTGGCCCTGCCTACTTCACCTACAAGTCCTGTGAGTCTGTGTAGAATCAGACTGAGTCTGTGCACAGTACTTGCTCTCTGTGCTGCCAAAGTCTCTGAATTGAATTCTCTCCAGGAATGTTAGTGTTTGAGTTTATTGTTTCAAGCTAATGAGTGTGCCTTTAATTCAAGGCTCAGACAAGGGCTGAAACCAGATTATGTGGCCTTAAACCACATAGCAATTTTCCTTGTGAAATCTGTGGCTGCTTGAGTTTAGTTTGTATAAAATAATCAGAACACTCTGGGGAAATTATAAGCTTCTACAACAGTTTGTTCCCTCGGAGCAGTTCAGGTCTGCGTGGCGGTGCAGACTTCAGAAAGCAATTGCCTCGATTCATGGTAAGCATTATAAATAAAAATTAACACTAAAACCAACACTTTGTAAGTTTCCCTTCCAAACTGGACTTACATAAAGCTATAAACACATTCATCAAGTTTGGATGACCACAATGTACCTAGAATCCAGCTTGGATCAGTTCATCGTGAAAGCCATTAAAACATAGGCTTATGGACTTATTGATAAACACGTTGATTGGAAATTTATTCTGGGGAAACGATTATTAATTTCCAACTTTGTGTGTTTGTTGGCTTCCAGGAAAGTATGACTGATTTTTTTTTCAGTTCAGGATGAAACAGAGATTCTTTCTGGGCTGAGATGTGAGCATGCTTATGAAGTACCGTTTACAGAAAGCTTGTATGTTGAGTCAACTTTTAAACACGCATTGTATATATTCAGGGAAATTTATTTAAAAACAATTAGCATGGCAGTGGAAACTCACTCAGAAAGTCGACTTTCTAGTCACCAGCTGGGTCCAGTGAAAATTACTTTAAAAAAGGCAAAGCAAAGAATGCTAAACTTACCTTATCAGTATGCTGTTAAATCTATCAACTTCTCTACAGTAAGCATTACTCAGCAATAATAAATTATAATCCAGTGACATTAGAACTATGGAATAATAATAAACTGTGGGGCAGGGCCAATGGCTCAGTGGGCTAAGGGCTTGCCACATGAGACTGGAGGACTGAGTGCAGACTGGGTGGGTGTGGCAGCTGCCATCAATCCTAGGGCTCCAGAGGCTGAGCCCTCATGGAATCCCCAAGGTGAGTTTCAGGTTGGGTAAGACCCATCACACAAAGTGCAGGGCTGTTGCGGAAGACACACGGAGACTGACCGCAGCCTCTACAAGCACATGCGCACCCGTATGCTAACATGCTCATCCATGCGTATAAATGCACACTGTACAAATACTCACACACGCTAAAGTGTAAGACCAAGATCATTCCCTGCAAATGGGAGTCACGTATCCACATGTGTTTAATCTTCTTATTCATTTATTGTTTTCAAGAAATAGAATAGAAATTTACTTTTCTAAAATAAATGTAAAAGACTGAGCTTGGTAACTGGAAGCTGTTAGGAAATCTGGGATGAAGGAATCTTTATACCAAGAACATTAAAGGATCAACTGGATATTTTTCAGGTGACAATTCTGTGATTTACCTTTAAATTCTGCCTTCTGAATGCCAGAGCCATGGCTGTTCCCTCGGGGTGACAGCTCTTCACGTTGTAATTTACTATAATTTGTGTGGACAAGGGTTCTAGAAGAGCTTCTACAATTAATTCCTCAAATATAAGTTTTCAGCAATAAAGTTGCAGGGTGGTGTGGGCCCAAATTTAATGACTCACGCTTAAGAAAACAACATTTAATTATAGTTTCAAAAAAGAAATTTATTTTCCAACCATTCGAAAACATGAGCAGCCTTCTGGCCGTCATCTGGGGTTGGCATGGAGGGAGACGTCTTGCCAACATGTCTGTTGATTTGTTTGAGGCTTGGTGTTCATAAGATGTGTGTAGAATGACTTGCTGTTCTGTAGGCTGATGAGGGTCATACCTGGAGCCCCCTCAACCTTCAGACTGGTTTGCTAATAAATGGCTGGTAAGTGCTCACTGTAGTAGATATTTATAATTCAAGGTGTGCCCTGAGTACAATGCCAAGTTTTATGGGGTGAGGGATACCCACAGGTTTTGAAGGACAAAGAAAAGACTATCACAACCCAGGCATTAACCCCTATAGCTGTCACCTTCAGCAACTGCTGTTTTAACCATAAAAATCCATGCCATAAGGCAGCAGACATAGCTCAGTGGGAGGTGATTTCTAGGGCTTGGTTCCATCTCCAGCACTGGAGAACACAGAAGAAAGTCATCCCATGAGTTCAGACACCATCTCTAGGTACGAGACTCATCTGAGACCTTTCCTCTGAAATGTCCGGAGTTCCATGTTTCTGCAGGACGTTGTAACTCGCAGAGTTCTCCAGACGATTCTGTGAAGTCGCTGTTGTGTTCACATATAGAGAACTGAGATTCAGAGAGCTTACATGTCTTGCTGGACAGCAGGTGGCAGCTCCCGACCCTAAGACGAATGTTCCCTTATCTTCACGGATATAACATTCTTACAGCTCGTCATAGACACAGAGCAGCTCAGCAGCAGGGATACAACATTTGCAGCATGTCTGCAAACACAGGGCAGCTCAGTGGATTCTTAAACACACCTTTGAAAAGATGAGCCAGAGCTGGGAGGGACTTGGAGAGTCTTTAGGTCTAAGTGAAGGGGAGCAGCTTGGGATGCTGGGGGCTAGGAGAGAGGAGGTGTGGAGAGCAGGAGCGGGAAGTAAAGCTGAGGGTGAAGTCAAGATAAAGAAGGAGTTGGGACTGTGGGTAGCATCTGTCTCTAAGAACAGTACCTCTTCCTCATCCTGTCAGACTCCTGAAGCCACAGGGTCAGAGACTCCATGGAATTTCTTATTTGCATTTACTTAGTTCCCAGGAGTGTGTGTTTTGCACCCCGACCCTCGTTCTTCTCGCACTGGCTATCAGTTCCTCCTTTCCTCACTCTGTTTGACATCAGCCTTCATGGCTATATTCTTCAGTCGTGGGGCAGAAGTTGAGAAAAGGGATTTAGGCTCTTGCCTTTTAAGGAAAATTTTATGGGATAATTTTAGGGGGAAAAGCCACATGGCGCTCCTCAAGCTCTCTGAATGGACTGGTGGTATAGACCAGAAACGGCCAACTAGAATTTTCCTCCTGTCTCAGTTTTTATTATAGTTATTACCAAGTTCACACGCAGGGTGCCTAACATAGCCCCAGGGAGAGCCTGCTTGCTTTTCTTTCAATTTTCCTTTCTCATATGTGGGGTATGAGTGCATGTACATGCTCATATGTGAATGTCTGTGTGCACAGGGAGCACATACGTTTGGAGGACACATATTTTCCTTCATTTTATATTCTTTTGAGGCAGGGTTTCTCAGTGGATCCTAGATCTTACCAAGGCCTGAGCCTCCCTAGCCATCTTGCAGAAGGGGACCGCTTATCTCTGTGGCCTGCATGCTGGCATTATAGGCAGCCACTGTGCCCACCTGCCCTTTATGTGGCTTCTGGCACCCAAATTTCTGCTATAGGCAAGTGCTTTTCCTACAGAATCATCCCCCAGCCTCAGCCCTGCCTCCCAGAAGCTCTGTGACATTGGCCATTCATTCCGACTCTCTGAGGCCCAGCCTTTCCATCTTTGAAATAAGCAATGGGAGCTGCCTAGGCTGTCATTCAAAGAGTCACTTTAGAAAAATACACCAGTTGGGGTAAATTTCCAATGAATCTTAGTTATTTATAGAAATTCATAATCAGGGCATTCTATAAATACATGGAGATTCAGCTAAGAAGACCCAGAAGTTTCCGAAGTCCCCGACAGTACCGCCTTTCTTACAGGAGAATCATTTTACGGTATTAACTGCTAGCAATCTCATGAGACAGTCTGTTCAGTCACAATGTATATTGGGGTGTCATGACAATGTATACTGGGATGTCATGACAATGTATATTGGGGTGTCATGACAATGTATATTGGGGTGTCGTGACAATGTATATTGGGGTGTCATGACAATGTATACTGGGGTTTCATGACAATATATATTGGGGTGTCATGACAATGTATATTGGGGTGTCATGATATTGTGTATTGGGATGTCATGACAATGTATATTGGGGTGTCATGATATTGTATGTGGGGTGTCATGATAATGCTGCTCTCGGAAACTAGAGGCATTAGAACACCAACCCTAGTGCTAGGTGCAGCGGTTCCCCCTTCTGAGTTGTGGATCAGAGAAAGCTCAGGCTGTCCAAAAGAATGCAAGCTATTGTTACTGCTGTTGGTTGCCTGTAAACAGAGGCAGAGCTTTTTTGGTACTGCTTGCCCAGTACCAACTAATCACACAAAAGTTTGACCTGTTAACTCAGGCTTATTACTAACTAGCTCTTACAACTTAAATTAATCCATTTTTACTAATCTACATTTTGCTATGTAGCTTCATGGCTTTACCTGTTCTCTAGTACATCTTGATTCTCCAGCAGCTGGCTTGCATCTCCCTGACCCTACCCTTCTCCTCTCTGTAGTTTGGTTTGACTTCCTCATCTGACTTTATTCTGCCTTGCTAGAAGCTAAAGCTTCTTTGAGAGCCATACATATTCGCAGTGTATAGAAGGATTATCCCACAGCGGTTGCCCACAGGGACTAGATGATGAGACTATATTGTCGAAGGCACCGTACCTTTTGCTACAGGACTCAGAGAAATCTGATGGCACTGAGCTGGAGACCCCCTGCTGACTGGCATATCGAAAGGTGCTGTATAGGTGATTGGGGTGGAAAAGTCACTCCTGGTCTTGTGCACATGTGGAACATGTCTATTGTATGTTGACCCCAAGGCACATGTACCCACTACTGTAATAGTGGCATGACTGTTTTAGGAATAACCAGCTCGTTTGTGGGTGGGTTTGAGGCTTGCTCCATGGGAGGGAATACATGCTTGGCACTATATTCCCACTCAAAAGGCCACGGCAGGGGAGAATGTGGACCCCAAGTGAGGAACACACTTCCATGGCTCCTTAAATGGACATGCTATCAAGCTCTCTTATAAGCATGCATGCCCCAGGGACTAGGAAGGCTGTCAGTCTGGGGCAGGGGAGCTTCTTTTGGAGAGGGCGAAGACTAATGTCATGGCTCATATCTAGTGACGGTGTTGAGAATGCGTGACTGACGAATGTTCAGCCTTAAATAGGACATCTGTATCCCAACCCTCCTTTCAAAGCCTTAGGACACATCAAAGAAAGAATTGAGAGCTGGAGGATGGAGACGAGAGGGGCGAAACTCTAACCCAGAGTGGGCTTTCCATCATGGGTGGGTGAGGCACTCACAAAACACCATCTTCTTGCAGAGCCTTGGCTGTTGGTTGCTGGAGCAGGGTGTGCTGGATAGTTTCATGTCAACGTGACACAAGGCACAGTTGTCAGAAATGGAAGAGCCACAACTGAAAAAATGCCTCCCAAAGATCTGCCTGTAGGCAACAAGCCAGTAGAGCATTCTCTTCATTAGTGGATGACTAGGGGAGGTCCCAACTCATTCTAGGGTGGGGCACCCTGGGCTGGTGGTCCTGGGTTCTCTAAGAAAGTAATCTGAGCAGCCATGGGGAGCAAGCCAGTATGCAGCACTCATCCATGGCTTCTGCAGCAGCTCCTTCCTCTAGGTTCCTGCCCTGCGGAGTTCTTGTTCTGACTTTTTTCAATGATGAACCATGATGTGGAAGTATAAGCCAAATAAACGCTTTCCTCCAGATGTTGCTTTTGGTCATGGTGTTTCATAGCAGCAATAGCAACCCAAACTAAATCAAGGGGTTGTCATTTTCTTTAATGGTGTCACCCCTGGGGGGCTACATTAGGAAGAAGTCATTCTGAGCAAAAGGAAGGTGGGTGCTAGGATGACTATAGGGGGAAGGTGAATATAATCAAGATGTGTTCTGTGTGCCAGGTACTATCAGACAATATAAAAATATAATTTTGCCAAAATGAACTTTACTTATTCTTGTTTATTAGAAATAGTAAAAATTAAAAGCAAAAGGGTGGAGTTCTTCATCTCTAGTCTCTTTTTAAAATTTTATTCCTTTATTTTTTTTATTTTATTATTTTATTTTCCCTATTCTTGAAATTTAAACCTTTCAATATTTTGTCTAGTTATTATCAATTAACATAAACATAAGCTTATAATATAATAAAAATCACAATAAACTAAGACACATGTTTAGTGGGATTTCTATTAGGTCACCAACCAGTTTTCAAATCATGATACGGAGACTTTTAATTATGAATGTTCAACCTTAATCTAGGCTTGTCCCAAACAGCTTTAGGTAGGCATCACAACTTAGGGCAGCGTTGATAGGCACACTCTAAGAAACCCAGCCTGACACTCTGCCTTTTACCTGAGTTTGTCATCTTCATCATCTAATTCACCATGGTCTGGGGTTCACATGCAACGTCCTCAGCTCTTGTTTGGTCTTTACACACCCTTCATTCTTCTACTCATCGGTTAGAACTGTTGGGTTAAAGTTTTAGAGAAATCAGGTCATGTTCTCTTTGACTAACTTAGACAGTATATACAATGTTCTTGCTCCCTTTTTTGTAGTTTCCATGGAAACTGTAGCATGGATTCTTACCCATTCATATTTTAAGTGGGTTCTTTCATCTTCCACCCAGGTAATTTATGGATCTTGAAACAGCGGACTCCAGTATTTCTCTCCCGTCTTTAAACTCAGTGCTATTGTGGGCTTTCCACTTTTAAATGTACATGTAGCATCTTAGCTACTTTTATCCTAATACTCTAAATGGTTTTCATTGAGTTCATATTTATTACTTTGTTTGTTTGAAGTTCCTTCCCATTTCACCTGTCTGGGAATAGTTTTGCCAGAAGTCCTTGAACTTGCCTTTTGTGTGAGTTTGCTATGGAGGAGTGTGCTGCCTGCTTAGAATTTGCTTGACCCGCACTTTGGAAGTCATTTTCTCCGAGCACAGCGCTCACCACTGAACCTTCCTCGCTCACTCAGCACAGGGAGAGAGCTGAGATCTGGGCTTTGTCTTCTGCCTCTCCTCCCTTCTTTTAGAAAGTTAGTGCCAGCTGACTCTTGTTTCTTTAAGAACATTTTCTTCCCTCTTTTCCCAGAATGACTGGAAGACTTTCTCATCAAATTTATCATCTACTGAATCTTCTTTTTTAATCTAGATATGGAATTATTTCCCTATCTTACCAAAGAGCGATGAGGCTTCCTCTCCTCCTCTGTCCTCCTGTCTGTCCCCTCCTTTTTTCTTCTTTGTCTATTGGCACAAACACTTGTGCCTTAGAACACATGTTGAGGAGAGAGGACAGCCTGTGGGAGCCAGTTCCCTTCTTCCACTGTGCGGGTCCCCAGTATCAAACTCAGGTCATGAGTCTTGGCTGCAGACACCTCTCCTGGTTAAGCCATCTCTCCAACCCCCATCAGACTTTTCCCATGCAACTGAATTGTGTCTTTCAACTGCAGAAAATTTTCATCCATTTCAAATATGGTTTCTGCCTCATTAACTTTCTCTTCTCACTTTGGCTTGATGTACACACTGTTCTCTGAACACATGTACTTTTCTTCCACGTGTTTGACTTTTCTGCTAGATACTTTGCATCTGGATAGCTTACTCAAACCAATTTTTGTGGAATGAAAGCACCATGAGGACAAGGATCAAGACTGCTCCACCTGCTGTTATTCCTCTAGCTCTGAACAGAATACCTAAACAAATTCTTGGTATCTAACTGAGGCTCATCGCAAGAACGACTCAGAGCACCAGTAGTACTTGTACCTAAGGGTTAACTTATCAACAAGAATAATAAAGTCAATTTGAAGACCATTCAAAGAATTAAGTATTGACAGGCATTAAGGAATGCAGAGAAAGACTATAGGTTCTATCCCAATCAGGTTTATGTCTTCACAGAATACCATTTTCTTATGTTTCCTTTGTGTCCAAGGCAGAAATCACTCATCATTTTCTCTGCATAATCAGCTACAAGATAACACACAACGAACAGTGTTTAGTATCTTGGCCAGCAGTCAAGCAATGAAACCCACCCCAAGATAGTCAAGCATTCCTTGGAGGTTCTGCAGACAGTGTTCCAGGAAGCCATCAGAAGAACATGTGGTCTTCTTTTTGATTTATTTATTTTAAAACTTGGATAGTTTTATAATAATATAAACATAATGGCATGTATATGTGATATCCTAGAACTTGCCATGAGTGAAGAGACTTTGACACAAAGTATTATGCTCATGGTTTACTGAGATTGGGATTCCCTGGTGCTGTGGACTTTTTCTCCCTCATGCTTGGGATATGAGAGTTGTGGGGAAAGAGTTTGTGAAAACCTGAGATTATGTTGGACTTCTAAAGGGCAGGTGGAAATGAAGGGTAACGTCAGAATAAAGTATGTGGACTTTTGCTCATTTTTGTCTTCGCTGGGCTTACTTTTAAAAGAGAATGTTGGATTTTAATACATACTTGATCAGAAAGAGTGGTGTCAATGAATAAAAGAATTCAAGAAAATGGGACCAAAATTTCCTCTTCCTGGGGAGCCTAAGGATATGCCATTTATTAAGCTAAAGCCAAAGCCAGGTTCCCACCCCAGAGTGAGTCCTGGGGCTAGAGATGCTATAAAGAGCAGTCCACTGTTATGGGTGGTCACATTCTCCTTATTCGTTACCGTTCTTTCTTTACTGCACTTGTTCTAGCCTGAGAAACACAAATTAATCATTTACTTCTTCATATTAACTCTGATCAAATTTGAGAAACATAGATAGCTTCAGTAAATCTTTACATAGGCAGGTATGTGTGTGTGTGTGTGTGTGTGTGTGTAATGTATGCATGTGCTTGCTCATGTATTTGGACTCCAGAGATCAGCACTGGGTGTCATTCCTAAGGAACCATCCCCTTAGTTTTTATTTGTGTGTGATGTGCTGTGTGTGTGTCTGTGTGTGTGTGTTATGTGTCAATGAGTGTTTTCATATGTGTATGTTGTGTGTGTTATATGCATATGTTATATGTGTTGTGCATATTATGTGTATATGTGTATGTGAGTTATGTGCTATATTGTTATGTGTGTATTGTGTGTTATATGTGTGTTATGTGCATGTGTTTTGTGTGTATATGTATGTTATATGTGTTGTATGTAAGTGCTATATGCGTTATGTGTATTGTTGTGTGTATATATGTGCTGTGTATATGTGCATGTTATATGTGTGTATGTATATGTTATGTGTATTGTATGTGTATGTTATATGTGTTTTATGTGTATTGTCTGTTATGTGTGTATGTGTACATTTTGTGTGTTATGTGTGTATGTGCATGTTATATATGTGTTATGTGTGTATGCATATGTTATGTGTGCATACATGTTAGCAAGAGCACACATGCCATAGCATGCATATGGAAGCCAGAGGACACCCTCATTTATCAATCCTTAACTTCCACTATGTTTGAAACAGAGTCTCTGCTATTTGCCACTGTGTATGCCAGCTTGACCAACCAGCTTCCGGGGATTGTCCCTGTCTCCCATGTCACCCCAGGAGCACCAGGATTTTAAGCACCTGGTACTGACGGGCTGACTATAGGTTTTCAGGGTGGAACTCAAATCCTCAAGTTTGTGTGGCAAGTGCTTTACCCTCTGCACCATCTCCCAAACCACCAAGCTTTACACATTTCCTTCTGAGGTGTGATCTTAGTTCTCTGCAGCTAGCTATTCACCTATAATAACGTGTAGCTTATACAGTTGTAAGCTTTAAATGAAAGACTGGACCCCTAAGTCCTATAAGGCAGGACACAGCAGGCTCTGACAAAGTTGGTTCTCTTCCCCTTTAAGTAAAAGTTATGATTTATGCAGATTTGGAGCCTAAAGAATACTGAATGTTAAGTAAGTGTCTTTGGATAGAATTACCTGGATAACAGAGTGTTAGATATTAAGTTATTCCTACATTCGTAAATGAGTGCATTCTCAGGTAGAGTTGGTGAGTTTACTGAGTAGCAGACGTCTGGCTGTTCACGGGGCTGTAGAGAGCTTCCTTAGGCTGGACTGGCATATGCGAATCCTTTATGATGTACAGTGTTTAATGAAAGTGCAGTTTGTATTTTAATGACAATAGTGATCCCTGAAACAGATAAACATGAACTAAAATAGAAAGACTCTGCAGCCCTGCTCAAAGAGAACACCCCACTGCCCTCTGGCCCGAGAGCACGCAGCAGCTAGCCTGATTTTGAGCCATTACAATCAGTGAGTACTCGAGCCGCTTCTCCTTCTCCCTCCTCGGCAGCGCCAATTTTCTACATCTTGAGAGAATTGCAGAGGAGAAGACAAAGGCCACATCCCATTATCTGCCGTGCTGCGAGGACAGGTTAAAGGGAAGTGAGCACCTCTGCCTCAAGCCCTGGTGCCACTCACAGGTGGCTGTCAAGCTGTCTGGCAGGGCCCAAAAGCCTCCTGAAATCTTGCCCAAATTGCTCTCTTCACTCACCAGTAAATGCCCAGGAGCTGGGAGTCTTCAACTGTGCACGCTTGGGATTTCCATCACTTGAAGCTCTGGCCTGTACAGAAAATGGTTCCCTGTGTCTATCCATCTGAACTCTCCCTGCCACCATTTTCTCCTCCAGTTCAGACAGCCTTCGGATTGATCCTCCTAAAATAGGTTTTCTATGAAGTCATACTTGATTTTAAATTCTGTACTTTCTCATAATCTAAGTGCCAATGCTAGATAATGGCAAAATTGACCCTAAGCCGTTGCCTAGCCTTTTCCCTGGCTGCATTCTCCCTTGATCCTCATCTTGCTGACATCAGGGGAAGGCCCTGCAGAGCTTTGAGTCACAGTTATTCCTTCCTGTCTCCTGGTGCACAGAGATCCCTCGACTCCGTCTGGTAACATTTTACACACATACATGCATCTTCATGATATGTGACTGTGCTACTGTACTTGTGAATTTTTTCCCTAAAAGGTTTTATTTCATTAAAGCAAGAGCCAGTAACCCTTATCTCTGTTCGACGAAACAGTATACCTCTCCCGTGGGAAGGGACATGGAGGCAGTCAACAGGATTAGCTAGAAATGCAAGCAGAAGATTCGTGGAGGGAAGCAATCAGACACCTACAAACTAATCTCCAAAAGTGTTCTGGGTATCAATCATTTACAATCCATAACAAACTAGGAATTTAGGATCATGAGAATATTGATCAGGGAAACTGAGGACACTAAGCTACATATCCCAATACAAGTACTTAATTCACCACTCTGATGTCTCAAGGCAGATCTGCCAGATTTCATGACACAGCTTTTTAGCAGACAACAGAAGACATACTGTCCTTTGCTTTTTTTTTTTTTTTTTTTACAGGGATGCTGTAGGGGTTGTTGGAACTCTTAGAAGGAAGAAGTACTACCAGAATACTGCTTTGTTTGTTTGTTTTGTTTTCTGTTTTTTCGAAACAGGGTTTCCTCTGTAGCTTTGGAGCCTGTCTTGGAACTAGCTCTTGTATACCAGGCTGGCCTCAAACTCATAAAGATCTGTTTGCCCCTGCCTTCTGAGTGCCAGGGTTAAAAGCATGTGCCACTACCGCCTGGCCAGAATCCTGCTTTTAGAAAACTAAAGACTACCATTTCTAATTTTGCTGGGATGGAGCTCAGCAGTTGGATGCTTGTGAAACACGCAGAAAAGTCTAGATTTCTTTTCCCAGCACCGCAGAAACAAAACAAAACTTTGAATGTTTATAGCCTGCTGCAAAGGGGGAGCCCATGGGAACCAATTCTGAGGAGCGATGATGGTAATCCTTACCGGAGCTAACACCCACACAGCGCTGAAAGGACAATGGTGCAGGCTGCACAGTACTGTAACTCTGGTCTATGTATTCACACATACCGAGATGACTCAGATGTAAAATCTGTGTGTGACAGAGCAGGCAGCCCAAATACCAGTGAGGACTCACAGGACACTGGCTGTCACATGTGGTACTTATTCTGAAAGCTGCAAGGGAAGCAGAGACTGGGAAAGAAGCTGGGGGACCACGTGCAGCTTAGCGATCTGATAAAACAAGCAGTCAGGTAGTGGGGCATGAAGTGATGAAGACACATGCTGAAATGCTCTGCTGGCTAGAGGCGCATTCTATCCGCAATATTTAAACAGCACTGACATTTTTATTTTTAAGTAAAATAGGAGATTCCCAGGCACAAGGTCTTAATAGGATGGAATGGCAGTGGTGGTCGGGACGCCTTTGCCATCAGCATGGAGGAAAAGGGGAAGGAGATCCCGCCTTTTACTGTCAGCAGTAGTTTGGATTAAGACATTCAAACCTTCGCAGTGTCCCCCTCTATTACCCCATGGCAGGGCAAACACCCCACTCATCCTTACTAAGCAGCACTGGAAGTTCCTCTCTACGTACCTCCTTTTCCCTGTAGACTGGGGGTGGACAATCTTCTACAAAAGACCGTACTGCAAATGCTTTAGGTTTTGCAAGTCGTAGAGTGTCCACACTCAGCTCTGCTATTGTAGCACAAAATCAGCCAGACACCCCACCTGACCAGCCGAAGTATCCTGTTCTAATTATTTATAAAACATAGGCAGTGGTTTGGATTTGGTTTATGAGAAATTCAAGCATTCTTTTATTATATCCTGACCACTCTGCCCAACGAGGACTCCACAGGCATTTGTTTAAGGAATCCAAAGGACATTAGTTCAGCTCAGTCTTGCCAGGAAAATGGAATTATTCGAGTAATAAAGCGGTGTAACTTAAAAGTTACTTCCTGTCCATTCTTCCAAAGCAACCCACAGTCCTTATAAGCTTCCATTGGCTCCTGCTTTAGTCTGCTGTTTCTTTCAAAGGTCCCACTCATTGTCTTTATGTGTGTGCCCCCGCGAATGACAAGGTTTGCTGCGGACATGCGGGGCTGTGGCTGAGAGCAGGGGCGGCAAGGGTTCCTCCTCTTCCCCGGCAGCAGAGGCAGCTGTGCTGAGTGCACGTCTGTGTGCCTTGCTTGTTGACGCCCCTGTCTCTCTACAGTGCACCGACTGTGGGAAATACCATGTCGTTTGAGGAGATATTGTTTATTTAGATTCATTTAATGGTGTTTCGTGTGGCTCCTCAGACACGGCTTACTTCCTCCAATTATGAAGAGGACGAAAGGGGTTTGAGAGAATTTGACTTGTACCTTTGCCAGGCAATGAGTATAACATGGCATGGGTGAGTTACTTATCTGTGGCAGACACATCTTTTAACAGCCATGACCAAGACGTGGAGGTTAGCTTAGCTTATTCCTGGGAAATCTCATTACTCCTGGGTTATCTGAAAAGAAAGGAATACAGAAGGAGAGATGTCTGTCTTTGAAAGGGGGTGATTTTCAGTTGGAACAGAGTTCTGTCAAACCCGAAAGAGACGGGCTTGACAGTTATCACACACTGTCGACTGGCCACCTGAGTGGGACAGAGGGAAGAAGCTCGGCTTCCCGTGCATAGGTCTGAGACTGGACAGGCCTGAGAACTCACAGCTCAGAGCCAGAGTCTCTCAGGACAAAGCAGGTTTGCGACTCTCTGTGACTTGCTGCAAAGGTCGGTTATGTTTTAAAGCTAAATGCAGGCCAGAAAACGGGAAGAAAGGATCAGTGCGAAGTTGGAAGAAACAGGAGAGAGGGAAGAAAGTCTGGGGCACAGCAATGTACACAGTGAAATAAAAACGAAACAAAAATAAATTAGAAATAATTTCATTTCCGTTTCTTTAACATTCCTCTGAACTAGATAGGGTTAATTACCGTTTTTCTTTCGCTTGAAGAAACTGTCCTGAGAAGGGATTAAGTGGTTTAACCACACTTACAAGTGGAGAAGCCTGGTCATGAGTCAAGCTCATTCTCAATCTGGGAGGGAACTAGATCAGAGGGGATGTTACTATGGGATGATGGTCCCTTTCACCATTATTACAGTTATGGCGCTACTAAAGGCATCAGTCATTTTCTTGAAAGCTCGCATCCTCTCACATTCGTCAGCCAGAGGTGTGAATCAGCACAGCGAGCACGGCCGCTTCCTGTCCGCCTGCACGGATATCCTCCTCCAGTTTCCTTCCAGGGTGGCCTGTGAGCCACCACAGGTAGCTGCTCCTGTTGGGCATTTAGAAGTTATACCTCTTTCTTCCAGGTTCAAGTCCAGTTTTCCTGAACCTCCTGGCCGTTTCCCTTCTCCAGGAGAGGGCGAGTTTCTGGCTGACGGAATCTCACGCCGCACCTGCTTCCCTCCCTGTGACCCTGCGCTCCGTCCTTGCTGCATTCACGCCGTGTTTATTTGGATATGTCTCGGGAACGCTGGAAGTTTGTGTGCATGTTTTCTTCAGTTGCGCAGGCTCGCTCAGGATAGCCACACAAAGCCACCCTCCGCAGCTATGTAAACAATGACCTAACCACGGAGAACATTTCCGATACAAACCCCAGATTCAGGTGCCTGTGTAGCGGAAGGTGCCCAGAGCCGCACATCCTGGACCCTGGGCGCTCTCCCACGTGGACATGGCGTTCTTTGTTTGCATGATACCTTTGTACTCACGCTTTCTGCCCCGTCTCAACACGTGGCGTCCATTCCTCAGGCTCCCATCAATCACGGAGTAAGGAATTCTTTCATCTTGTGGTAGATATTTAACATTCATCTTCTGATATTCTTAGTCTGTTCCTCAGTTTCAAAGGAAACCCTAATCCCAGGGAAGACCTGGGTGTTGTTGCCGTCACCACCAGCATCTGCATTACTTTCTGCCAGCTTTTCAGGTCACGTCCAGTTCAGAATCAGAAGAATCTGCCTAAAAGACGTCGAAAGTTACGTAAAACTTGCAAACACAGTCGAAAATAATTTTTTTTCTTTTCATAAGGTCGAGCAGTGAACAAGGGAAACTGATGTGGGTGAATTGCCGGACGGTGGTGGCACACGCCTTTAATCCCAGCACTCGGGAGGCAGAGGCAGGCAGAGCTCTGTGAGTTAGAGGCCAGCTTGGTCTACAGAGCAAGTTCCAGGACAGGTTCCAAAGCCACAGAGAAACCCTGTCTCGAAAAATAAAAAAACAAAACAAAACAAAACAACAACAACAACAAAAGAATTCCAAGAATAATAATTAATAAATCCATTCAGAGACGCCAGAGCTCTGAAACGGGGTTCCACCATCCTTTGGCCTCCCTCACCATCTCCACACGGCTGCCCTTCCTTCCTTGCCGGAGTCGGTGACCGCAGATATGGGTTCTGAAAGGATGGGTGCGCTAAAGCCTGGAAGCCTGGATTCAAGACATGACTCAGCCACATGGATAAATCAGTCAGAACCTCTGAGTATGTTTCCAGCTGTAAAATGGGATCAATGAAACCTGGTCATCTGTGTGATAGGAGTGAGGCAGAAGCAATGAAAAAAAAATATTCAATTTATTTATGTGGGGGGCAGGTTGAGCAGTGGAGGCCTGTTGGTTTGAGCAATCTCAAGGAAGCTCTGGAGAGAACCCACTGGTCAGAGAAGACACTGGCCTGAGGCAGATCAAGGAGCCAGCTGGCTGCAAGAGTTACCAGGCCCTGCTCTGGAGCGGATCACGTGACTGGTGAGTGGCCTCATCACTCATGCTTTCTTTGGAGACATCTGAGTGGGCAAACCATCACAGATGGTCAGGCTTTTCTGTTCTTAATAGCAGTTTTACAAAATTACTTTGTTCTGGGAGGAGATCCCAGCTTACAGGCTTATATGCCTGCTTATGGGGCCTACAGTTGTAGGAGTTGGTTGCTCCGAATAACATTCATTTATTGGTAGTCTTGCAAGCTATTTTAAGGCCATTACTCTCCTTAAACCCCACCCCAGAGCCATTTCTTCATTGCGTATTATTTCTGGAAGGCTTCTAGAGAGACAAACATGGAGTAGAGAGTATTGCTGTTTCTCAGGCTTCCTCAAAAGCTGTCTCTTTGGATCTTCTGGGAGGGCAGAGTGACTGGGGGATCTGAGGAATTTATGCACCGTGCCAGGAGGAATTCATGCAGACTTGCACGCGATGATGCATTGGTGCTGGGGGAAGCACTCCCCATCTTCTGGCATGACTTTCTCCTGTCGTGTTCTCTATTTTCTCTTTAAACCTTCAGCCTGACCTCTTTCGTGGCATAACTTTACTTAAAATGACACTAAGAGGTTAGGGAGGTGGTTTAGTTTGCAAAGTGTTTGCTTTGCAAGTGAGTTCAACCTCCCCCCACCCCGCAAACTTACATAAATAGCCAGACACAGAGGTGCACATTTATAATCATGGTGGTGGTAAGAGGTGGACCTGAACGGGGATCCCTCGAGCTTGCTGGTCAGCTCTCAAGGCCCACTTGGTGACATTTCAGACCAATCAGAACAGAACATGGTCAAGTCAAAAGTATAAGGTTCTCATGAACAATATCTGAGGTTGTCCTTAATGTCTTTGCCACACATGTGCAGCAAATACACACGCACGCACACACACTCATGCGCGCACACACATGCCTGCTCGCACAAACACACATGTGTGCATGCACACACAGACAAACACATATGCATACTGCCACTAAGAATGTAGCAGCAGTTGGGGCTGAAGAGATAACTCAGTGGTTAAGAGCACGCAAACAAATAAATAAATGGAGAAATGCTGAAATTTAATAGAAGAAGAAGGTACAAAATGCAGTCTGTTCCATTAAAGCAGAAGGAACCCATCCTCAAAAGCAGATGCATTTGGGGGCTAAGGGAGATGGTTCTGTGGATCACGTGTTTGTTGCTCGGGTCTAAGGATTGAAGTGCGTATCTCCGGTTACCCATGTAAATGTTGGTAGACATGGAAGCCTCTGCTTACAAGTAGGACACAGGATGAGGGTTGTCCCTGGAACTAACTAGCTAGCTGGAGTACTTATATAGGTGAGCCTCAAATAACTTAGTTGGAAAATGATGGCAGAAGACACTAGATGTTCACCTCAGACCTCCACACATATACAAACATCCCTTACAGACATATAGGTATACAGGCAAAACAGAAACTATACAATCATGTTAGCACTTCAATAATAACAGCCACAGTTCTTCCCCAGTTTTGAAACACACCTGGTTTGGATGCCTGAGCACTGAGTTTACACACATGAGCCAAGATAGCTGGTTTCACTGCGACTATGCGCCTGAGCCAGTATAGCTGGTTTCACTTTTTAAAAATTAGCACAGAATAATCATTCCATGGAATATATTTTTTGATATGAGAGAAATACCCCCACCTATCTTGTGTAAATTCATATTATTTGGGGGTTTCCTCCAGCCATGTCCAATTTCAAGTAGCAAATTCCTCTCAGTTGTTGGACACACATTTCAAATCTCCTGTGTACAAAGCCTGCAGGCCCTGCAGGATGCAGTCACTTGAGACATTGATCTCTACCCTTAGGCCGTCCTAAACCAGAGAGGAATACAAGTATATACATATATGTGTGTGTGTATTTACAATGTAATGCAGCTGTGTGAGTCCCACATGTGATTCAAATATAAAGTTTGCTGTAGACAATCCTGCAGAGCTGGCTGTCTAGAAGTGCACAGGGAATGGGCTGTAAGTCACCATTGAGGGAGAAGCGTCTGGACTTTTCAGATACGCATTGTCCTGGCTGGGATGGACTGGGTTACTTTTTCAGAAGTACAAACAAGATCCATGCTCAACTGAAGCTATTTGAAATTAATAGCTTAATAAATTAATAAAAACTCAGATGCAGAAATTGGGGTTCAATCTGAAGGTCAGAAAAGCAAAACAGCCAGCCACTGGCTTTTACCTCTATCTCAGTCCGAAATGGCAATCCTACCTCCAGGAATCTCAGAATGAGACTGAGAGCTGTCTCCTCCTGTTTTATAATCCTCTCTAGTTCTGGGATTAGGGACATGCACCACTATTGCCTAGTTTCTGTGGCAAGCTAGTGTGGCTACTGGGATTAAAGGTGTGTGTCATTGCTGCCTGGTCTGTAACACTGGCCAGTGTGTCTGCTTTACTTTTCTGATCCTCGGGCACACTTTATTTATTAAAATACAAATGAAATGCCACTACAGCTGTTGCTCAAGTTTTAACATTTGGTTTTGTTCTAGGTTTGTGATGTGTGATTTAGTATTCCCTCAGGACGCTGGGCAGCAGCACTGAGTGCAGACCCAGGTCACCCAACCATGTGATCGAGAGTGTTGACATCTCGTTCGCCACAGGCCATCTTCCTAAAATCATGTCAGTCTTGGTAGATTAAGGCACAGTGTTACAAGACTCTTTTGACTTAAATGAATTCACGAGGCTGTGATCCCATTGTTGATGGAGGAAAAGCTATCATGGGGACTTGTTCTCATTTTCTCTTTCTCCTCTCCTCTTCTCTTCTTCTTCTTCTTCTTCTTCTTCTTCTTCCTCTCTCTCTCTCTCTCTCTCTCTCTCTCTCTCTCTCTCCACCTACTCTGAGCCCTCTCTCTGTAACCTACAGATATGATGGTGAGAATGTGGAGTTTGGACAATAGACAGGAAATACGATTTTTCCAGTATGAATATCTGGGTTTAGTCAGACCTGGTGAACTGAAATCAAATGTAGCTTTTGAGGGCTTGGTATTTCAGTCTACTCAGGGTGGTGGCCATGGCAGCAGGGCCTCCGAAGGAAATAATTGTGTTTCCCTTCAACACACAACAGAAAATAATATGAAGCGGTTGGAAAGCAATTGTTTCTTTGCATTAAAATTTTTTACCTTGCATGGCAAGTGTCAATTTTATTTTCAGTAGTTACAGCGCCTTTCAAAGCCTCATTTCACTCTGAAACTCCTTTCCCCATCTGCCGATGTGCCTAGAAAGGAAAACCTTGGGTTAATATATCTCTTGTCCACATGGAGAATTGGGATGGGGGTGTGCTCAGAATGCAGCCAGCATGTTGGCCTCGTGGTAGAATCTTGGTGCTGAAGTAACACTCCTTAGCGAAGCAACCCAAGGAAGTGTGTGTGTGTGTGGGGGAACCACAGGATTTAGCTGAGAAAACAAAACAAAGAAAACCAGAGCCACCCCTGTGGGAATGGGGTTCTCACTGTCGATGGGTTACTGAACGTTTTCTGTCTGCACACTTCTACACTATGAGGGCATGCTACACAGACCGAAATGGTAGGCACCGAGATTCAACGATTAAGTTTTGACCTCTGTTAACTGTGTCATCTGAGGCAAACGGCAGAAGCACCGTTTGCCAACTGTGCCATGTGCAGAACGGTAGTCCGTGTTTCATAGAGTTGGTCCGTGAATGGAAATTTAGAACAATGCTTGTCCCAGGGGATCTGCAATGACATGGTAACTTTTAAATCAATCACCACTCTATTATTCCAATAGATGCTGATAAGATAGGAAAAATGGTCATAAACTTTGTGATAGATTAAGTTACATCATAAAATGCTCACATAGTACAGAGGAAATGCTGAGTGAATTTCAACTATCACTTCCAAAATACTTTGCAAGCAATTTGGGAGCAATTGCGAGGATACAGTGAAAGCCCGGGACAGAGAGCAGGGCGGACTCTCAATGGCCTGGCAATGTGGAAATACTTTCTGCACAAACTTAACTATGGAAAGATACAAATGGATCCCAACATTTTTACAGATATTCTCTGTAGCTTCGATGTAATGGGCCACTAAAGGCAAGGCAGTGTTTCGTCACATTGGTGTTGAGATTATCTATGGCATGCCCATCCTTTTCACTGCAGCCCCTACCATTACTGCCTCTGGTCCCCCCATCACTGCAGCTGAGAAGACAGCTAGGCCTCCCACACATGCGGCTCTTGGCAAGTCCGCCAGGGATGTCTTCACCAAGGGCTATGGATTTGGCTTAATAAAACTTGATTTGGAAATAAAGTCTGAGAATGGATTGGAATTTATCAGCTCAGGCTCAGCCAGCACGGAACCCACCAAAGTGAGCCTGGAGACCGAGTATAGTGAACCGAGTATGGCCTGATGTGTACAGACAGCACCGTGGGCTCTGAGGTCACTGGAGGACCAGAGTGCATGTGGACCGAAGCTGACCTTTGACTCATCCTTCTGGCCTAACCCTGGAGGGAAATACTAAAATCAAGACATGGCACAAGAGGTAACATATCAACCTGGGCTGTATGTGAACTTTGACATCTCTGGGTCCACTGGTGCTGGGCTCTAAGGGTTGGCTGGCTACCGGATGAAATTTGAAACCTTGAAATCCCAAGTGGCCCAGAACAGCTTTGCAGTTGGCTATAAGATGGGAGAATTCCAGCTTCATACGAATGTGAACAGCAGGACAGAGTTTGGTGGCTCCGTTAACCGAAAGGTGAACAAGAAGGTGGGGACTGCTATCCATCTCACCCGGACGACAGGAAACGGTAACACTTGCTTGAGAACAGCAGCCTAGTATCAGGTTGACCCCATGCATGCTCTTTAGCCAATACGAGCTGCTTCAGCCTGATCCGATCAGGGTACATTCAGACCCTACAGTCAGGCTCCTAACTGACACTGTCAGCTATGCAGGATGGAAAGAACATCAACGCGATGGCCACAAACTTGGTGTGGCCTGGAATTCCAAGCATAAATGAACATTGTACAACTGTTAGTTTTAAACTATTTTGCAACATCGCTGCTTTCAAAATTTAGTGACTTTTAATGTTGTGTTGGGGATGCGAGAATTGACAAAGATCATGGCAGAGCTCCAGGCCAAGGATGCTTCAACTTGAAGGAGTTGCCATGTCAGAGGTAAAGAAGAAATCCCATTCCAGAGTAGATGTGGGTTGGGAAGGAGACTCTCCATGACATCAGGCTGTAAGAGAAAGCTGGGAACGTGTGGGTCCTTTGTAAATCTGTGTGGAGTCCACAGATGAAACCATGGCTTCCTGAGCATCGAGCCTTGGTGTCCTAATCCTAACTGCTGGGAAGCATGGGCACACCTAAGTGAAAGGGATATTTTGAAACAGATCTCCATGCCCTGTTCCTATCCGCATCCTTCAGTTAGCTGTTTTACACCAAGAGTCGTCTTTAGGGTGAGATCAGCTATTTCTTTTGTGCCATTTTAGGGTAGAGAGAGTGGACAGGATGGAGCCGGTCATTCGAGACTTAATTCTTTCTTGTGTTGTAGTGTGGCCTTCCTTCCTTCCTTCCTTCCTTCCTTCCTTCCTTCCTTCCTTCTATTCTTTTTTATGCCATTACACCAGAGTATGAAATAGCTTCTGGGACCTCCAGCTCTGAGCCGGAGGAGGTGAATGTGGTCACACCATGATGACACTAGGGATCTAAACTGACTCCTGTTACAGCCTCATAACTTTTTTTTTTATTATGAATTCTTCTCTTTTTTTTTGTGGAATTAACCCCCACTTCAAACACTATAATTTACATCACTTAAAATAAAACAAAACATTGAAACATTAAAAAAAATTCCTCACATGACCTTCATCATCCACCCCATTCTTAGGATTCTTCCCAACTACTCTTCATTCGTGATGCCTGTGACTGACCCCGGGAGGCTCCCTTCTTGTGCCGGGCTGGGTTTCTGTGGGAGGCTGGTTCTCCTTTGGAAATGACTGAAATGTTTTCAGAAAGAGCCTGATTTCCCCATGGAGCTGCAGTAACCAATATCATCATGTCGTTCCTGGTGCTCGGGAGACACAATCACAGCCTGGCCCTGCAACACATACCTCACCTGGTCTCTGCAAGCACTTAACCGGGAAATCACATTCGGGACCGAGAGCGCTGGGTTGTAAGCCCTGGGAGCTGGAGCGCGGGCAGAGAGGGGGCACTGGAAGCGTTCCAGACAATCTGTTTATTTTAACTTTTTATTCCAATGTGAAGAGCGTGAACCTCCCAGTGCCATGGCCACGGTGCTTCTGCCAGAATCGCTCACACAGCCGGCTCACTTCCAGGGTTGTGACCTCTTCCTCTTCCATTGAGCGATTATCTGCCTTCTTCACACCCAGCCACCTCCTTAGTTCAGGAACTTGGTGGGGATCCCCAGGGGTGTCAACAGCTCCTCAGTTGCGGGGTTTGGGGTCCAGAAAGGGATGGTTCCTGAGCCCCTAATGGTGGAGATTTTGCTCAACATCTGCTTGCCTCTGCAGCAGATAGGGGCTGAGCAGGGAGTGGGGTTGTGATCCTGGTCGGCATGTCTGTTAGTAGTCTTGGGCTCCCCAAGGCCACTGTGTGCTGCAGAAAGGGCAACGGGTTAGCGCTAGAACTGTGTGCTGCAGAAAGGGCAACGGGTTAGCGCTAGAACTGTGTGCTGCAGAAAGAGCAATGGGTTAGCGCCAGAACTGTGTGCTGCAGAAAGAGCAATGGGTTAGCGCTAGAACCGTGTGCTGCAGAAAGAGCAATGGGTTAGCGCTAGAACCGTGTGCTGCAGAAAGAGCAATGGGTTAGCGCTAGAACTGTGTGCTGCAGAAAGAGCAATGGGTTAGCGCTAGAACCGTGTGCTGCAGAAAGAGCAATGGGTTAGCGCTAGAACTGTGTGCTGCAGAAAGAGCAATGGGTTAGCGCTAGAACTGTGTGCTGCAGAAAGAGCAATGGGTTAGCGCTAGAACTGTGTGCTGCAGAAAGAGCAATGGGTTAGCGCCAGAACCGTATTCACCCCAGCTGTGTCACTGTGTGTGCATTGGACAAATTTCTTAGACCTTTCCAAGACCCTATTCCTGCTGTCTAGAAGGTGGGTTTCATAAATTCAGATGGCTCCAGGATGAGCCTGAGGAGCAAACTCCCCGATTTCATGGCTGCTCTTCCTGTTGCTCAAGCACGAAGTCAGAAACAGAACAACAGAACATTCTCGGACACTCTGAACATAGCTTCCTTGACGTATGGGTGGGCCAAACAGAAAACACGGACAAGAACTCAGGCTGTGATACCAAGTCCGAGCTACTGAACACGGGGACGGGTGATGCTATAGCAGACTTCCCCAGGCACCAGCTAGAAACCCTGTCCTCCTGGGCTGAAAGCCTCCCTGACTGCCCATGAGGAGCTGTGGAGAGACATACTGTGTGTCGTGGTAATTCTGTTTAAGTGTGAGTATTCATATTTAACATATCTGCAGGTAAATCACGTGTTACTCATTCCAGCAAAGATCTGAATCATGTAGTTGGTCTTTTGGTTGTTACACATTTTCCATTTTCTTTTTGCAATTGAAAATAGCCATACTTTTGCTGGTTTTTAAAGACTTTGATGCATGCATGCGGTGTATATTAACTATATTCACCCAACCCCTCCTGCTCCTAACTCCTTCTAGATTCAACCTGCACTCCCTCACCCTCCCAGCTTCTTGTCCTTCTTTTAATTTTTTAAAATAACCATCAACAGGCCCATTTTTTCTTTTTATTATCTTTGAGTGTGTGCAATGCGGGTAAGAGCACAATGTGTGTACACGCTCACATGTATGCACGCGTATCGTGTGCCACCGGGCACGTGTGATGGTCAGAAGACAACTGGGTACCACTCCATCACCTGCTGCCATGTTTGATAGGGTCTCTTGTTTTGCACTCTGAATGCCAGGCGGACTCCCTCAAGCTTTGGGGGATTCTCCCATCTCACCATAAGGTCAGGAAGGCTACAGATGGCTGCTGTCTCACCAGCTTTACTCACCCATCCATCTCCTCAGCCTTGTTAATTTTCACGAGCAACCATTTCAGAAATGAACGACGAGATGCTTTTTCTACTGGGAATATATGTGAAGGATTAAAATGGATTTTCATTTCTTGACACACTAGCGCACCGCCAGCTTCACTCTGTGCTCTGACTTTCCTTCAGTGTCCCCTCTCACTGCACATGGGCAGAGAGATGACAGTTCCATGTGCTTCCCTAGTTTATGTGTCTGTGCTCAATTCTGGCCGTGAGACCAAGCTCGCTGTGGCCCTCTAACACGAGGCTGGGAGTGAATAGATACGGAAGGATTTCATAGAGAGAGACCTTCCTCCTGAGACCACAGCTCAGATATGACCCTCATCATCTCCCTCCGTGTGTGTGTAAGCTGTGCCATGTAGAAAGATCACATCTCTGTTAGCACAAGAAACAATAATTGGAAAGAGCTGCATAAAGGCGCATTGATTCCAAGGGCACATTACAGAATACATCTTGCCCTTGATTTCAAAAGTTAGCACTTTGTAAATTCTGAGCTCTTGCCTCGAGCCTTGTGCCTCAAGTTCCCTCTTTCCTGAGGTCCGTGGGTTGTTGTTCCCCTGCGCATCTCAAGCTCTGCGTGCCTTTGGATGCCCGCAGCCAGCTTGTGTGACTGCCCGCAGCCAGCTTGTGTGACCGCCCGCAGCCAGCTTGTGTGACCGGTCTCCAAAGACTGAGGAACGCCTCTTTGCACGTGTCCATTGCTGGCCCCTGCCCCCACCCCCCCAGACTGAGCAGATTCCTCGTGGGGCTTGTCCTTTCTCATTTCTAACCAGGGCCTGACTGGCTCCCTGGTAACCTTACTCTCCACCATGTACAATATGGCCCACAATCCCCACCCATTTTTTTAACAGAATTTTTAGAAAAGCTGTATTTCCCCCCTCCTAAAGACAAGGTGATGTGGGGGGGGGGTGTTCTGGCAAAAAGAGAATCTCTTATGATTTATTTGTGGCTAAGTACTACCTGTATCCAGCATTACTAGTTTGTGGCAGGTTGACCTCTGCCCTGCAAATATGCATACAGAGTGGTTCTTCTTTCCTTCTCTGGGGTTTTGATAACAGAAGCCCCTGTGGAATCACAGTGAGTAAAGCAACTACTTGTGGTCTACGAAGACCAAGAGTAATTATGCAAAAATCCTATCTGTGGCTGGCTGGATGACTAAGCCATTAAGAACACCTACTGCCCTCACCAATGACCTGAGTTCGGTTCCCAGTACCCAAGTCAGGTGGCTCATGACTGCCTGTGATTCCAGCTCCAGGGGATCATCTGATTCCCCTATCAGGTCTCTGGATCTCACCCATGAATGTACACACACAATAGACACAGAATTAGAGATAAAACTTTTAAACCAAAACTTAACCCCTACAATAGGAAACAAAGATAGCAAGTTCTGTCTCTCACTTGTCACTCGTCAGAAAGAATTAGAATCCTCTGGAGCCAATTGGAGAGGTACGTGAGGGCAGCCTCTCCAGGTGCTGAGGGATTGGACCCGTCAGACCCCGCGGGTGCATCAGCATTGACGTTTGTGAAAGTGTGCATGAAGAAATATGCATCGATTGTAAGTGGCATGCCACAAAAGCAAGTCTCAAAAATAACGCACGATTTTCCATCTTCTAGCTTAGATGGAAAAACATGTGCTTCACTCACATTGTTGTCTGGGGGAAATGCGGGCTCCCAGCCGATTGCATTCACATGCAGGCCCCTTTTCTAGATTGCTTTCAAATGGAAGCGTAACATATGTTGTTCTGTGCGAGAAATAAATAAATAAAGTGAACTTATACGATGTTAATTCCTAATATATAGGATTATGGGGAAAAGTCATGTTGCTTCAAACCATCTATAGTTTGCCCTCTAGGTAGATTCGTGGGGGCTGGGTGGGGGCTGGGTGGGGGCTGGGTGGGGGCAAGTGATGACTTTAACCCTTGCATATTTTGTGCTACCCCGTGGGGCCTGCATATGTTTCTGAATAACTTTCCTCTGTCAGGGAAGAGAGAGTCGACCTCAATAACCACATTAGGAAGAATAATAGGCCAAAGGCACATGTGTTGACAGATGTTTCTACCCCATGGAAAGAAGATAGAGGATATTAGATGATGAATTTTAGGGTCTGAAGCCTTTCTAAAGTATTATATTTTCCTGAGGTCACCAAATATGCGCTGGCTGCCTTTGGCAGCACTGCAGCGTCCTTGGAGTATGTGAGCAAGAGCTTTTGAATTGCTCCCAGGATGGACTGCTGACCAATTTGTCTCCACTGGCACTTGGATGCAAAATTAGAAGCAAGGTCTTCCGAACAGCACCGCGGCCCATGCGAGAGCCCTGTGTGATTTATCCTCACTCGTTCGCTCCGCTTTCCATGCTAAAATATTTTTACATGGTCGATAAATTATGAAGGCTGACATTAGTAAGATGAACTGTGGAAGAACATAGGAGACTGTGAATATTTATGAGAATGTGGAATTGATATTTTACTTTGACTCCAGCTAGCTCTGGCCTCGTAGGGTCTGTCGAACGAGGGCAACCGCCTTAATTTGGATAAATTATTAATGTGTCTGGAGACTTGATGAGTCCTAGGTCATCAATAATCAAGAAGGTGATTAGTACTTGGGTAGTTTCAGGGAAAGGAGGTGACATCCAATGGCGAGATGAGTCCTTTAGTATTGAAAAAGCGACCTTGAGGTTGGCCTGCGTGACAGTGGATTCCCATCATCCTGTGGTATCAACCATCCACAGGATCCAGTGAACTCTAAACAGAAGCTGTACCAAAGGAGAGGGTGAAGGTGCAGTCTGGAGATGCCCCAGCGCTGGAGATGTTCTCTGTACTTAAAAAATAATAAGAGAAAAGAAAAAAAAAAGAAGAAGAAATGCAACTTGGAACAGGCATAGGTGCTTAGAGTTGAAGGTGTTGGAGTGGACCATGTGGCTTCGGGCTACAAAATAGAACTCTGCATGTTTTTTGAGACATCAAACACCACAAAGATAATCCAGGAGGCAGCATTTGGGATAACAAAGAACAGTCTTCAGGAACCTAGGTTTTGTGCTGCACTTTCTACTCCGTTGCTTTCGCCTCGCTGAGATCTCAAGATTACGTTGAGAGGCAGGCAAGTTTTTAGGTCCTTTCTGGATTTCCGTCACGAACTCTGTCCTGCGACCTCTGAAGGAACTGAAGTTCCATCAGGCAAGTCCTTAAAAACCAGAAGAGAAAATCTTCACCAAATAGTTCAGACACTATTGATTACATATCGATTCCACTCCATCGCGGTCTGGAAACGCCACGCTTTCCAGCCTGCAGAGGACACTCTACTTCCTGGACTCCACTATAATCTAAACATCGCATTCCTCTGTAAATGCCATCTTCCTAAGCTAACGATCTTTGATGTGATGCGTACTGGATTGCATGTGGTGCTGTGAGCGCTGGGATGCAGGAAATTTGTGCATGCACAGGCAGAGGGCAGGAGGGAGCCATTACCCGTCTCTCAGTTCCTCTGAGCTCCATATTCTTGTTTGTGCTTACCTGGGACCGTGGCCCATCTGTGTAGAACTCTCCAGGTTTCACTCTCTGCCTGAAAGTTCTAGACAGATTGCTCCTGCATGGAGAAAGAGAACCCTGCCTTTGGTTTTCTTTCCCGTTCTTCCACAAGCCTGCACCCTCTTTGGATCAGCAGACAGGAAGCAAGTGCTGGAGAATTTGATCTGACGTCCCTATGTTCTGTTCCAACACTCACCATCCTTGGGAGGGTAAAGAATCTCTGACAGAGAGGGACTTTTCCTCTTCTGTTTATGGATTTTGCCAAGACTTGAATGATCAGAATTCCTATTTAGAAGGCACTGCCTGGTTTCTCTGTCGTTGCTAGAGAGAGTGCTGACTCCTGCTTTCTCACACATCTCTTCCTTCTCTAAACATGATCAGGGTCTTTATTTATTCTTCGTGTGAAATTTCACAGGAGTATAAATGGTTTGTGAAAATGTATTATTCTGGATGATAAGGAACTTCCTTCTGAGGAAGCACTTGCCTTTGGTGTTGGTGTATTTAGCGTTTCAATTCTTTCTCTGTGCCCCCTCTCACACTTGTTCACAACTACTCTAAGTCATAGCACGTGCACTGGGATTCATGTGTCTCTCTCCCCTTTTTCTCTTTGCTCTTTTAGAGATATATTTTTGCATTTATATTTATTTTGAAGTTTTTTCCAGCCATATTTGAATGCTTTTTGCAAAAGACTTTTCTATTTCTTTTAGCTCCCTTTTGACATGTTTATAAGATAGTGTTTATGAACTATTATGAGCATGCTTACTAGTGTCGGTTTTGTCTTTTTAAATTTTTTTATTTTACTTTGATTGACTATTTATGGATTTTGCCATCATGGATTCCGACCCCACTTCTTTCCCTGTCCCCTGGTACCCTCCTTCTGCTCTTGCAAACCCCTCCCCCCAGCCCTCTCAAGAAAACAACCCAATTTAAAAGAAACACCCCAAACCAAACAAAACAAAGAAACAAAACAAGCACAGAAACAAAAATAAAGCAAAAAGGAAGAATCTTACCGTGGAAGCTGTAGTGTGGCCTATTGAGACATCAATTGTATCTTTAAGAAATTAGCTTTTCTTCCTTCCAGTATTATTTCATCTGACATCAGTTTTTCTGTTTGTATATCTTGTTGAATTTGTTTCACGAGGTAAAATTTCTTTGAATGTCTGAGGAACTAGGACAGAAAAACTGACATTTAGGACCAGAGCAGCTGGGCAGGGTAACTCATGCATACCCTAGGACTTCCTTGGGAGGCTGAGGCAGGTGGAATTTAGGGTTCAAGTCTAACCTGGGCTACAGGTTATTAAGAAAACTTTTCTCTCACCAACTTAATGAGAGATCCTAAGTAAAACACCCCTTCCTGGGACTTACCAAATCCCGGACTCATTATAAAAGCAAAATATAGTTACTGCTCTAAGCTTTGCTTCGGTGGATTGCTAGGCGACAATTGATGCTAGAACACACTTAAAAAATCTCTTTCATCCTCTGAATTTCCAGGGCAAGGCAAGCTATGTATTTCTATTTCACAAATAAGGAAGCCATGACACAAGATGCAATGGGCAAAGGCACTTAGACCAGCCCAACTCTCTTTTGCAATGATGTAGAAAGTTAGAGCTATAGAGGAGACACTTCAGTGCCAGCTTGCCCACAGGCTGTGCACCAGCCCAGCCTTCTCTCCAGCCTTCTATCCAACAGCCAGCAGTATCTTCGTTCACAAGGCAGCGATGACTGGCACCACTTCCTACTAAGAGTGGGTAGGTTCCGGCCCCGGGAAGGGATTGCCCACTATGCACCCACGATGAAATTATTTAGGTTCTCTGACCCTCCTTTTCATCGTCTATCACACAAAGGTGAAAGAACTTGCTTTAAAACATATTTAAGAAACAAAGTCTAGTGATAGCAAATTGCCTGGTACAGCGTTCAGTGCTCATCAGATACATTGCGTAGAAAGCCAGTCACAAAGTAACCTTTCATTAGTGTTGGTTTTCCATAGGCTGAAACTGTAACAAACAAAAAACAATAATGCTGTAGCAAAATAATAGTAGTAACTGCTCCTTTGCCCTCAGAGCTCACATTTTCAGATGAGAACAGGCAGTGATTAAGTAACATGTCAACTTAGGTGGAGGCTAGGATCTGACTCCTGGCAGACCAGGAAGGGCAGTCAGCTATCTCTTAAAGTGTAAGAAAGATATCCTGTTACCCTGCATCTTCTCCTCCAGGACCTAGCTGGGGAAAACCCCTGGTGACTGCCAGTTCTTCTCCCCAGGCAGATCATTTCCCAATCTTTCTGGAAAGAAAAACAGATCCCCCTGCAGTTGCAGGGGACATGAATTCTGCTTAGGAGAACGTTTTCCTGCTGTGACTTGGATCTTCCTAGGGTTTTTAGTCCTAGGTTTTCAAGCTCCTTGGCAAAGCCCTGAACCTGAAACGTGCAGGCTTCAACAATGATTTGACGTGTATTCGAAAACCAAAGCAGAAGGCATCACCCCAAAGGCTGTTTTAGGTTCAGAGAGGACCTGAAACATCCCTCTGGATGTTACTGTGAGTTTTAGATCAATGATTTGAGATTTTTTAGTACTATGCCTTTGCTGTGACATTAGAACACCCTGCCACTAGTCATCAACCATTTTGTGTAATGAGTCTTTCTTTGTCTCACTTGGCTCAGGCAGTAGAGCATGATTATCTTAATCTTAGGGCCATGGGGTTGGAGCCCCACATTGGACATCATATGTAATGAGTCTTTCTCTGTCCTTCCAGCCAGCTTCCAAATAATGACATGGAGATTTATCATTAATTATGAAAGCTTGACCTATAGCTTAGGCTTGTCCCATGAGCTCTTATAACTTTTTTTTAATGTTTTGTTTGTACTGTAACAAATAAGGCTTCCCTAAAGATCAGAGAGCAGAGCTAGCCACACTAGTTAGCCGTACGGGTGAGGCAGTGGACAGATACCTCTAAGCAAATGCTTTAATCCTCTAAGCTCAGCACTCTGGATCTGGAGACAGAAGGATTGTCCTAAGTTTATTGACTGAGACCATATCTCAATAAAACAAAGTAACAGGTACCTGTATCAAAACACTAAACTGCATCAAAATAGTTTATCAAAAGGCAGAAAACTGACAGAAAGAATTTATAACCCTAAATCTGAAAATCCAAATGGAACAGCAACAACTGCTGATGCAAAGAGGATAAAGAACAGATTAAGTTCAACTCACTAAAGAATCTGTTATATGCCACGAGAGCTAAGAGCTACCTGGAATATGCCATAGCAAGCTTAGGACCTGCTGTGTAAAGCAGTGTGCTTCCATCCTTCAGAATGTCAAAGTTATAGAAGACAGAGTGAAACAGGGCGTGTTCTGTGTGTGTGTGTGTGTGTGTCTGGGTTTTCATGAACTACATGATAGACACATGGGTAGATGATAAGATGGACCAGTATTAAATTTCATTGCCACCTTAAAGAACTGTCTGGATAAGCAGCATGACCCAATAAGATAAACTGATCCGTGGACTTGAAAACTATCAGGAGAGTCGGAACAGCCCGCAAGCCACCCTTGGCACGGAGGAGGCTGTAAGCTGAGAGATGCCGTGGGGGTATCACTGGGCCACTCTCTCAAAAGCATCACTCAGCAAGAACAGCGCTGCCACACGGCTGCACTCAGAGGGCTTTCTCAGGGGTGACATCCCAGCCATTTGAACATGGCCCCTTGTCTCTCCCCACCTCCATTCCTGAGGGACACAGAACTCTGAGAACAGAAAGAGGAGGTTTAACAGAATAAGAGAGAGAGAGAAAATGAGACAAGTGTGCTCTCCTGCCCTAGATTCCCAGGTGAAGCAGCAGAAGTAGCCACCAAGAGGTTTTCAGGCTTGTGTTGAGATCACAGCTGTGCAGAACTGACTGGAAAGCCCTCAGGCCTTCCATGTTTTCCTTCTAGCAATGAAGAAGAGTGTGGTGTGAGGAACAGTCATTTTTATAAACATTTTTTGTTAGCTGGTGATTTTATTTTTATTGCCTGCATCTTGCAGAGTTTGGTCCACTCGAGGTTCAGAGTGGGCTATTTCATTTAAAGCGTCTGACCGAAATTGAAATTCAGGTCCTATTTTCAGGACGCAACCATGGCTTTCTTTTAAGAAGAGAATCCGTGATATTCCTTTGTATGATTAGAAAGCTTAGTTTCATTTCTGGATAATCATTTTTACCCACAGGACAAACTGTGCAAAGTGCTGGGTCCACAGAATGTTCTTTCTGGCAAGACGACTCAGGCCTTGGCTAACTCGAGTCTGGAGTTCCCCTGTACATGAGGCCAAGTCTTGGAGGGTCGAGGATATCCCTAGGGAGCCTAGGCTCATGGAGAGTACGGATGGCTTCCAGAGTGAAGACGGAGATCCCCTGGAGGACGCCAGGCCTTCAGGTTTTGGCAGAGAACATTGTTTGACTAGTGGAATGGAAGCAGGCCACATCCCAGGCCTCTCCTTCTCACACACCTCCTAGAGTCTCGAAACCTGACAACAGCCAGCACTGCCTGCCCAAGGATGCTGGGGTCTTCCGCTGGAGCAGGCGCTTTTCAAACAGATTTGGAGCCTGTGTTTTGTCTGAAGCTTCCAGGAAGACTTAGAGGGAGGCCAGAGCACCAGCTTGGGATATGACATCTTAGCCCATCTGGTGAAAGGATCCAGGCCCAGGACTGCTGTGCCTTTGAAAGCTGGGGGGGGGGGGGGGGGGGTGGAGAGAGGGATGGAGCCAGGTGCAGCTGGGAATGGAGCTGGGAATGGGGTGAGGAAGGCAGGGCATTTCCTGAGGATCCTTGCTCTCAGGTCGATCAGTGTGAGGCAAACCTGTTAAAGCAGGGCAAAGGCTGCACACTGTAGAGGGACAGCAGGGGACAGATTCCCAAGTGGATGTTGGAAACATGAGTGAAGGATAATTTGTTCTTCCAAATATTGTGATTTAGTGTTAATATAATTGAGTATCCACACAATGACCAAGGAGTTGAGTCAAGGTCACAGGGGTTTCTCCCTCTCCCTCTCCTCCTCCTTCTGTAGATGTGTGTGGCGTATAAATATGCATAAGCATGTTTGCATGTTGGTGTATGTGTACCTGGAGGTCCGAGGTTAACACAGAGACTTCCCAGATGGCTCTCTGTTTTATATATTGAGGCAGGGTCTCTTGGTTGAGCCCAGCACTCACCAGTTCAGGTAGTATAGCTGGACAGCTAGGTCCAGGAATCTCCACCCCTATCCCATCTCTATCACCTGAGCTCCGGGATTCTGAGAGGGCTGGCATGGCCACCTAGCATTTGCTGGGTTCTGGGAATCTGAACTCTGAAAGGAAGTTTCTTTCTAGAAGAACTGAAAAATCCAGGCCGTCCCAGTGCCCTCCCCCTCACTTCCTCCACCCCACCCCCACCTCCTTCCTCCTTCCTCTCCTATAGCATCGTGGTCTTCCAGGAACACTCTTCCTGCCATTTCTATTGTTACCTAGCTTACCAAAGAAGGCAAAGGTGCTTCCATTAGCTTTGCAATGGGGCAGGGGCAGCCAATGCAGTCCTTGTCCCACCCCTGCCCCTGCAGACAGGCGCTCTCACCAGCCATGAGGGATGTGCAGCTAAAAGTCTGTTAACATAACTTCATAGGATGATGTTGAGGAAAGCTAGGCGAATTTTTAAAAATGATTCTTATTTTACATTGTTACAGGCTCTGAGGACTATTTGAAATTGCATCAACATTCCTGACTTACACTGCATGCAAAACAATGGAAACATACACATTTTCCCAGTACTTTGGATTTCAAGTGGTTTTCTTAAAAAACAAGCAAACAAGCAAGCAAGCAAACAAAAAACCCTCCAAAATCAATCAGCCAAAAACAAATAAAAAGCCTTGAATATCGTGAGTGATTTCTATGTGCCTTGTCAGGATCTTTCTCCTCCTCCTTCTCCTCCTTCTCCTCTTCCTCTTTCTCCTCCTCTATCCCTGGGAACAGTACGGTTGGTTTCTTTTTCTCAGTCCCTTTTGTGTCTATCAAGAATCAAATGGCTGACTTATATAGCTCCTTAAGTGTGGAGAAGGTGACGTGTGCCACCAGATCTGATGTAGAGAGCAACCTGCGACATTGTCTATGTGGATGAATACCATGGAGGTCTGAAGGATGTTTGACTCCATAAAAGAAGGTGCTTGGAACAAAACTGACCCAATGAAGCAGGGCACCCTTGCCAGCTCACTGTGGATGGTGTGATTGCTAAGTCATTCCCATCAGTTGCATAGCCTACGTCTACAATTGTGTCAGCATGTGTGGAAATGTGGGGATAGAGCACAGAAGGATTGGAAAGTAGACACAAAATAGTCAGCATTGGCTGATCCAAGAGTCTATGTACCAAATCCAAGAAAACAAAGGATTAGAAGCAATTAACAAAGGTTAGCTGTTTCTGAAAGGGAATTCAACGATTTAGATTTCATTCGTATTATATGTATGTGCTCAAGCATTAAATGGGAAATGATATTTATGTTTATAGTATCAACGCACCCTACATGGTTTTCAAGAACAAAGCTAATCAAAATGTAAAAGACTTCTGTGATGAAAGGTAGGAAAATGGCGCAGGAAAGGGTTTGCACACGCGAGCAAGATCCGGCTTAGGGGAGAGTGCGGTCCAGCATGGGCAGAGTTCCAGGGTTAGCACCCCATGCCCCTCCAATGAAAGCCTGGTTTGCCTATTTATATCATGTGATTAGAGATATGCAATTTTCCAGAGCTGCAGAACGAATTGGTAAAATGGAGACCCAGTAAGACTGACAGCCAGGGCCAGCCCCCAAGATATCAAAAGCAAGAGCGTTGATAGTCCATGACTAGCTGGACTCAATCCAGTAAGAGTTCATCTTTTGATCTGTGTCTGAGGACAGGAAAACAGCCAGGGTCCCAATAAAATAGCAATATAAGACAAGCATTCCGACTTACTCTAAGGTAACGAGGCCATTTTATTCAAGCCTTTAACTAGCTAGCTAGGTCACGAAGCATGCCCATTTACATTAGAGATGGTCCTCTGCCTTAGCCAGATTCCGATTTACGTGATACTCTTACTCAAAAGAGGCTGTTGTGGAACACCTGGAAAATATTTAACCAAGCACCTGAGCACTTCATGTCCTGATCAAGTTAACACAAAAAATTAACCATTATTTCAGATTTATGAAATGAAAAGGTAATATTAGCAAAGAGAGCATTTTTTTTACCAAGGTGAATAGAAAAAGCAAAACTATATTTCAACAATTTGATAAATATATTCTACAAAGAATGAAAGAGTAAAGGGACAAAATAATTTAAAATATGGTAGAAGAGAACTATTATTTTGTTTTAGTTTTCTATAGCTGCTGTAATAAATTGCCATCAAATTAAAGATTGAGAACCATGCAAACACATTCTCTTAAGTGTTCTGTGGATTAGAAACCCAGCATGGCTCGGTTACCTTTGGGAGCCAGAGAGTGGTGACCCTTCTGGGAGCAACCACTACAGCTCTTTTCTTGGCCTCATTCCCAGCTGGTGACTCCTCCCTCCATCTTCCTAAGGGACAACCTTCCTTGGTCTTCACTGTTCTGTGATGGCACCACCTCCGGACTGGCCACAGCGGAATTCCTGTGTGCTGGATGAGCTTGCATCTGCCTGGATGATCCCAGACAATCTCCTATCACAGGGTCCGTCCTTCATTTGATCTCATTCACAAAGTCTCTTATGCCATGAAAGGTAACAGGTGTGATCCAGAGGTTCCGAGATTTATTTCTCTGCCCACCACAGCACTCGTCACAACATCAATTATAGCATAAAAACCAGGACTCTAGCAGCAGAGGCTATGACAGCAAAGTTGAAAAAGGTCACGTGCAGTTGGTAGCTGAGTTTGGGAGAGGGCACCTGCAAGCAGTAGGTGACAGACCTATTAGTGATGTCACACAAACGATAAAACAAATACAACTCTAAGGTAAAATGAAACCCAGACTACACATTTGACAATGAAACACTATAGACTACCCTTCTGACATATGAAGGAGATTCTTCCACAGGAAAGGGAAAAGTTCACTATATTTGTACACATTTACATGTAAGTAGTTTCAGGAGACAGCATCATTAAGTCGGTACACCAGTGAAGACAGGAATGTATTTGCGATCTACACCTTAAGAACTACTGGAATCCTATATAAAGTAAGAGAGTAACAAGCAAAAGCCAAGAGCAAGCAATCTTCAGGGGTGTGAATAGCTGCAGAAATAGAAAAGCATGCTCAGTATCATTAATAATCAAGGAATCGCAAATTAAAGCTCCAGAGGTATAATTTTATAACTATTAAAGACAGAATAATTAATGAGATTACATCAAGTGTGGGGAATGTATTAGTAATGCTTTTCTGGTGTTGTTGCTGTTATAAAATGCCAGATAAAAGCACCATAAGGATGGAAGGGATTACCTTAACTCCTGGTCTGAGGGAATACAGCCTGCTTTAGTTAGGGCTTCTGTTGCTGTGAAGAGACACCATGACCACGGCAACTCTCATAGGGGAAAACATTTAATTGGGGGGGCTTACATTCTCAGAGGTTTACTCCACTATCAACTTGGTGGGACATGGTGATGTGCAGGTAGGCATGGTGCCGGACAAGCCGCTGAGAGATCTACATCTTGATGCACAGACAACAGAAGCAGATGTGAGCCACACTGGGTACAGCTTGAGCATAGAAGACCTCAAAGCCCGCCCCTACAGTGACACACTTCCTCCAGCAAGGCCCCATCTTCTAATAATGCCACTTCCTTTGGGGACCATTTTTTTTTAATTTATTTATTTATTGTGTATATAATATTCTGTCTGTGTGCATGTCTGCAGGCCAGAAGAGGGCACCAGACCTCTTTAAAGATGGTTGTAAGCCACCATGTGGTTGCTGGGAATTGAACTCAGGACCTTTGGAAGAGCAGGCAATGCTCTTAACCACTGAGCCATCTCTCCAGCCCTGGGGACCATTTTTTTAAGCCACTATATTTCACTCCCTGGCCCCCAAAGGCTTGTGGTCATATCATAAATCAAAAACACATTCAGTTCAACTTCAAAAAGTCCCCAATGTTTAATACTCATATAACAGTATTAAACTTATTTAAAAGTATGAAGTTCAAAGTATCTTCTGAGATTCATACAATCTCTTAACCATAAAAGCAAAATCAAAAAGCGGATCACATACTTCCAACATACAATGGCACAGAACCTACATTGCCATTCCGAAGCATAGGAAAGGGAGCCCAGTAAGAAAATCCTGGACTGAAGCGAGACCAGAGATCAGCTGGGCCAGCTCCAAACTCTGCATCTCCATGTTTGACATCAAAGTGCTCTTCAAGACTCCAACTCCTCTCAGCTTTGTTGACTGCAACACACTTTTTCTACTGCCTGTGAGCAGGTATCTCACAACTTGGTCAACTCCAGCACCCTGGGGTCTCCAAGGAAATCCAGGCTTCAACTGCACAGATTCACACAACGGCTCTCTGGGCCTCCATTCAGGAACATCCCTGACACACGCCTAAGCCTTCCTTAGTAGAGGAGTAATATCCCATAGCCCTTTCTTCTGCTCTTAAAGCCATAAGCACATGGCCAAAGACGCCACCTTCTGTTGCTTCCTGGGGCTGGAGCATGGCCCCTCTATCAATTACATCTGCACCAGTTTCTGTTTGGTTCCCTTCACTGCCTAACCCCGGCTATTCTGAAACTCGCTTTGTAGACCAGGCTGGCCTCAAACTCAGAGGTCCACCAACCTCTGCCTTCAGAGTGCTGGGATTAAAGGTATGCACCACCACACCTAGCTCTATGATTTTTGTTAATTCCTTTTCAAAAGTTGGGAATTTAGCTGTGTGGAACTTGCCCAGAAGTCACCACCCCCTTTATTCTATTTCTTCATCTGTTTATCTCCCTGAACACGGGACTTAGCTCCATTGCATTTCATATGCCCCTTTCCTCCTCAAATATTTTACTTTGCTCAGCTTACTCCTTTTCATTGTACATCTTCATTAGAGTTAATGCTAGGAATCACACAGTTTATACTATGCTGTTTTGAGATTTCCTTGCTAAGGGAATTAATCCAAAACTTTTCACTTTAGCCTCGGGCAGACATTTTGGACAAGGGCAAAAATCAGCCACAGTCTTCACCAGCCATCACAAGAACAATTTCTAAGCAACATACTAAAATTCTTCTCTTCTGAAACCTCTTGAGCCAGCCCCCCACAGTTCAAATCACTCTTAGCAACGCTGTCTTCAAGCTTCTACTAGTATGACCCATCAAGCAGTGCTTAAAGCATTCCACTGCTTTCCTAACCCAGACTCCGAAGTCCAGATTTCTCCCAACACAACCGTGGTCAGTCCTTTCACAGCCATACCCCAGTCCCTGGGGCCACGTTCTATCTTAGTTAGGGTTCCTATTGCTGTGAGGAGACACCATGGCCAAGGCAACTCTTACAAAGGAAAACATTTAAGTGAGGTGGCTGCTCACAGTTCCAGAGGTTTAGTCCATTATGGTGATGGCGTGGCAGCTGGGAGTGTAACAGCGTGTAGGCAGATGTGGTGCTGGAGAGGGAGCTGAGAGTTCTCACAACTTCACTCACAGGCCACAGGAAGTGGTCTGTCTCCCTGGGTGTGGCTTGAGTATCTACGAGACCTCAAACCCACCTCCACTTCTGCCAACAAGGCCACACCTCCCGGCCATTTTCTTTCAAACCAGGACACAGTCTTTGTGTTAGGAAGGGCACACCCACAGAAAAGTGAGGCCTTGGTCACACAGTGTCTGCAGTCAGTCACAAAACACAGCAGGAGAGCTTCTGACTTCTGGGTGCTTAACTCACATCCTACCTTTCGTTCGGTTCAGAACGTCAGAGGTGCCGCTCACACCCAGGCCCCCCCCCTCTCTCTGCTAAATCTCCCTGGAAACACCCACACAGACACGCTTAGGGATGTATCTCCTTGGTGATTCCAAATCCTGTCACACTGACAAAAAACAACATCACAGTGGTGATGGAGGACAACAGGGACCCTGCTAATGACAGCAGGACTTGTCTCAGTCCTTTTGGGAAAGAATCTGGCACCATACAGAAAGGTTGACTGTTACTGCTCCATGGGATCTGGTAGCTTGACTTCACACTTCTCTAGAAAAACACAGGCGTAAAAGTGTTTAACAAGCAAACATGATGTCCATTCTGCAAGCTGGGATGAGCCTAGTTGATACTGAGGCCGAGCCTTAGGAGAGGAGTGTGTCCCGTACATGAAGCGGCGGTGCAGATCTATATTGGCATGTGCTATAGCTGATATGAATAAATCTTGGAAACACCTTAATTAGGAAGTTGCAATGATGAAAGGATACACACAGCCCAAGGTCATGGAGAGAAATTATTGAGCAATTTCCACAAATTTGGTGTGCAGCATTTAGTAACACACGCCATGCAGTAGGTAGGAAGGCAGACGTAGAAATGTAACTTCTCAGGGCTGAGGCTGGCTAAGGGCAAGATCGTGGGATGGGCCACAGCTCTATGCTTCTTAGTGGCTGTACGCAGCGATGTTAAGTGTAGACTAACATCCCAAGCTAGGCTGTTTCAACATCCTTTTCACCTTGAGGGTAGACATGAAGATCTGTTATATGACATTTTGTCCTTCTCTGTATGTTTTATATTTCAAGGAAGCAAAATCAGTGGCAGGCAAGAGACAAGAGGAAGGCCAAGGGTTGTAAGAAAATTCTGTTGATATAAAAATCATCCAATCTTTTTTTTTTTCCCCAACAAACATTTGCTGCAGGTTTGCTCTGTGACTTATCTTTGTGCTAAGAATCTGGGTGGAATACTATTTTAATTATCCTGTGCCAGAATTATTTAGTAGGTGAGCACAATGCCTTGTGACTTCAATCAGCTGACGTCAAACCCAATAGAGAGGCTTTATTTTGTGGAATACAGACCAGAGCAAGCCTTGGGTAACTGCCGGACGGGGCCTGACTGATTGGATGGCTGTTGAATCTTTTCAGGACATCCTCTGCCCGCTTGCCCGGCTCCGTCCTCATCATTCAAAGCTAAACCATCTGCGGTAATGAATGAAAGGCTTCCTGCTCCCAGTTGTCTCCTGATTCCTCTACTAAATGCTGCTTGTCGCGTTCAATTTAGGAAAACATCATTATGTTCTCCAATTCCTCCTGTAGGAGGTTCCTACCAGATTCTCAGCTCCTAACCCACTGGAAGGGGCACTTCAGTTTGTCCAGAAGTTTCTAGATGTGGTATTAGCCCCACTGTGCTGACCAGAGAAGCAGTGTTTTTTTTTTTTTTTTTCCTTGAGCTTGCATCGTTCTTCAGGTTCAATATGGTGTCTGTGAAGAAGCCCAGAAAGTTGCTTTGAGATGAGCTTGTAACCTGGAGTGATTCAAATGCCAGTCCTGAGCGGACGCAGGGAGGAAAGTTTCAGAAAAATGTTTCCGCATTAAAATCCAACCCTGAACCTTGCGCTGGCGGTAACTGACAGGATTTCAGCCTGTTTCCACTATAGGATGTGGGTGGTCTCTGCTTTGGATGCTGGTGGACTGCCCCAAAACTGAATAGAAGCAGAGAAGGAGGCGGGGTACCTGAAGAGGGTCCTATGGAGGCTTACATAAGGGTAGGAAAGGCTCTCCCAGTGAAGTTAGGCCTGGGAAAGGAAGCAAGAAACAGCTTAGTTGTCAGCTCAGGATGCAGCTGTGCAGTCTGCAGTCTTTCCAGGAAGCAGCAGAAGTGGTCCTTGGGACACTGTCAGATCATGACTCTCGTTGGCCGCACCCGATCACAACAGCCTTCTATCACTGGTTTTCCGAAACTCTATCTACGTAGCACAATTCAGCCCACTCAGTTAAGGACTGTGACTTCCACCTCCTCCCCTGTTCAACAGAGGACACAGCTTGCAGCACCCTGGACCACACCTGAGTCCTGAGTGCTTCATCAAGCCCCTTCTTGAGGATGCAATAGTCATGGTTCCTTGTGAGAGTAACACGATTAATCTGGCTTTATTAGAAAAATAAAAGCATCAGTGGCTTGATTGTGCAAACCCAGTCTTGCCATGTATCATCGAATAAGTTTCTTGTTCTCGGTGAGCAGAAACTATTTGTGTTTGCAGCACTTAATAATTAGACTTAGACTCTAACAGGAACATTCCAGAGAAACTTGTGAGGTTTCGTTCTCTTGCCCTTTTCCCTGACAGATTTGGATCTTTACTCCTTCAAGCCTATATCTTAAGTCTCTTTGTTAGGGACCAGCAATAAATTACCCGAGGTCAAGTTCTGTTTATACAGTGGACGGTTCTGAGAGAATTACCTTCTTGACTTAATAGCTTCCTTTCGGGTGACATTTCTCCCTGAAAGAAGACAAATTGTCCAAGGTCAGTCTGCAGATCAGCTCCGAGTGTAAGAGGAAATTGTAGTGGATCAGCCAAATTGCACCAGCTCCTCCAACCAGCGTCCGGCAGCACGCCGCCAGTCAGGGGCTGCCCTGAGGGACGAGCAGGGCAGCCTAGGGCTCACCCTGCAAGAATGGTTTTTGAAACTTTCTTTCTCTTCAGGCTGCCCTTCGATTTTTGTGGTCGTTCAGCCTCAGAAGTTCTTCCTGAGGTCTAGGAAACTTGCAGTGTTTGCTGAATTCCTTTAAAATCTATCTCCCTCCACCCAAGTCTCATTCAGGAGTCTGAAGGGAAAGCGTGTGTGGTAGGACTCAGTGTGAACTTGGACCTGTCTGGTTTTGTGTTGGCAGTGACAGAGTGAGCGTCACATTGCCATTCTGACACAGGATGGAACTTGAGAAATTAGAAGTGGACTTAAGACCATTGATCATTCTCAGAGCACGGAAAACAGAGGCGCTGTTCCTGAAGGTGGCTGTCCCTGCAGGAAGAAGTGGCCTCAGACTTGTCTGTAACATATCCACATACCAGGGAAGTGGAAGACCGGCCATCACTTCTCTCCCTCACAGAAAATCTCCGAGAAAGAGAGAAAACCAGACTCGCACGTCTCCTTTTAATTAAGCATTTTGCCCTTTGAAGTTACTCTGATTTTTTTTCACGTTGGTGATGTAATTTATGTAAATAATCATCTATCTATGGAAGGAGTGCGTCTGTCAAGAGCTGAAATAAAAAACATCCGTCATTTTGAAGTGATTAACATTCTCCAGATGTCTGCATCATCAGGTTTCAGGAGTTTCTCTTTGTTGTGATAATGACATAGTATCCAGAGCAAGGGTGTTTACTTTTTTGCATGGGTCAAATGTAGATCTTTCACAATCCTATTAAGGCATGCAGTTCATTGTAATTGTGTGTGTAGATGAAAGCATATTCGGTTATTATTATTCCTCTTAATTGTAAACTGCTGCTGGTAATTTTACTGTAAAGCTCAAACAAAAGGAGAGCACTTGAAAGGCCCACCACTGCCCACTTATGTAATCAATTTATATATGTCAAGTTTGTACTGGGATGGTTATCCCCTTCTGTTACCAGACATGTGACACGCTACCACCCTGCAGCTCCGGGCCACGCACGCATGCCTACGGTTCCCAGTGCAGGCTGCTCGGAAATACAGTACATGTCGAAGATAATGTTAAATGACAGTTCCAAACTTGTTCCCTCAGGCCTGCTTGACCCTGGGGTTCAAGGTAAAACAGGAATGGTTCCGTTTACCTTCAGGGCCTGAGCATCCTCACGGCAGACAGATTAAACTCGGAGGCTCTGCGCAGGTCCCCGGAGGCCCAATTACCCCTGTTAGGGGACCCACTGAAGCATTAATGACAGATAGGTACTTCATTCATAAAGTCAGGCTCCACTCACGTCTAGCTTTACCCCCCGCACATCCCTGCTGGCTTCAGATCCAAAATGCTTGTAGGGATTTATTAAAACCGTTTGACTGGGGCACAAAATGACTACACGCTTATTAGGGGCTACCTAAGTGTGGGCAAGGCAGAGAGGGAGGTCTCAGATCCCAGCTCAGCCTTGCAGAGCTGGGTTAATTAAGAGCAAGAGGTGCAGAACAATTCCATGAAGACTGTTCATTAGGACTAATACGTCTTGTCACCGAACCTCCTGACACTTACGCCTCAGAACTTTACGTAGTCCTATCCCAACAACGGCCACACAGTTTCCTCTCTCTTGAGCATGTCAACGACAATGTTTCCTTTAATATTCCCAGGATAAAGCTTTACGAAGGCTAGCCGTTACAGAGTCAGACAGAATGCTTTTTTCCGACTGGAATGAGCTTTGGTCACAAGCTAATAATTAATAGTTGCCATCTGGTATGCCCTGTGCACAACCTCAAATCGTTCTTCATTTGTATTTGAACGCACACACATTTCTTTTAATCATTCCATGGGCACGTAAATACCTTGATAAGCCTTAAGTTCCTAAATGGTCCAATCAGGCCCATCTGATGCAGCCTTTGAATGAGAACTTCATTAAAGCCCAAATCTCTGTAATAAGTGACGGAGGGCTGGAATGCTGGGTTAGGGAGCCTGGACCAGGGGCTCTCCATCTTGTCGTCCCCAAGCACCAGAGCCTGCGTTCCATTACCTATCTGGACATATGTAATGGCCTCTGTCATGTCAAGATGGATGTCTTAACCGTTCTTTCTGTGTGACCTTGCCTTTCCACCATGTAGAGTGCTGAGTCCAAGATTATCTTGGGCTCTGTGAACCACTATTTCTTTGTAGTAGAGAATAAGACATGCTTCAGGCTTTTTATACATCGGAACTTGGGTTTTTCTGTGTATCCAAAGGCTCCACATTGTCTTGAGTAAATATGTAAGCATATGTATGTGTGATGTTTGTATGTATTATATATGTATGTATGTGCAGAGCAATCTGGGGACATATCAAGACCCTTTTCTGCTCAAGCACCTCCTCCGCCATCAGCACTGCTCTTCAGACAGATGGACAGTGAGTTTTACATCTACCTTCATATCAAAGTAAAACGAGAATATTGATAAAAGATTAACAGGTGGTCTACTAGGTAAGTGACTCACTTGGGGTCTTACCTTTGTTTACCTGCTGAGCACCCTTTTCCTGAGTAGTGTGCTTGCTGGTGACTGGGTGGTGATAAGGCCCGTCTCCAGCTGTGTCAGATGAAGGAGGATAAGCCTAGGAGCTCCAGGGGAGGCTTGTTTCCCTTTCCCACGTTTTCTCTCACTTTGGACCCACTACTTCCAAGTATAAAAAGGATTCGCATCGTGATTTGCTTTTGAGAGCTAAGCTCATGAATCAAACTGTGGCCACACCTCTGCAGGTGGAACAGGCGAAGGCCGTGAGACAGTACAGGCTTTCTAAATGCTTATCCTTCTGCCTCAAGAGAGGCATCTAGGCCACAGTTCCTGTCTGTGTCAACAAACCTGAATGAGGTTCTCTGTGGTCATCCAAGAATTCCCAGCTTCCCACCTGCTTGGCCATTCAAGAATTCCCAGCTCAGTTTTCGGTTCTCTTGCAATTCCGTGGCCCCGACCGATCTGGGGAATGTTGTCACTAAACCTCACCTCCAGCAGCTTGTCACTAACATGCTAGCGTCATGTAGTGTCATGCTACGGACCTGTGAAGTTCAAGGATGTATGAAGTTGAAAAGCCATGGAGAAAGTATGGCTGAGTTCTCAAGGCCGTGTAAGGACAAAGCAGGGACAAGAGACTATGCAACCCCCAAAGCCAAAGCATTTACAACAACCCTTTACAGAAACAGTTTTTTAGCGTGTGTCCCAATGTCCAAGTTTAAGCATGTGGACCAATATCCAGTTTCTAAAACTGGGTATCTCACTGCATACAGGAGATATGAAAAATTAGGCAACAGATGAAAAATTCTCAAACTTGCAACAAACAAAAATTAATTCAGCATTGAATGCTAGAGAATTTGAGGTGTTTCTGGCAGAGCTTCTCCGTGTTGCAGGCGTCCTTGCAGCCTTGGTTCTGAGACACAGGATATATACTTTGCATGGGTATGCAGCCACATCACGCATCACCAACAAAAGCTGCCTGAAACTGCTAAGCCTCACATTTGGAGCTATTACATGTTATTAATTGTAGTGTTTTTAATACACACACAAAATTCCTTCTCTATAGAAGCATGATGTTTTCATTATAGAACGCAAAGGCTTCTAATATTTTCCTACCATCGTTCCTCTGCATGTGAGTATCCAATTAGTATTATCTCTGGGTTGTATTGAATTAGAATGCTAGATTTTAAAAACTGATGTTTGAGTTGAAGATTTGAGTTTCATAAAATATATTTTGATGGATGTCGTCTTGGGATTAGAACGGAGTATCTGGCAACTTCTGAAATCGCCCTAGAGATGCTTCCATTATTTTGTACTATACATTTATATGAAGCAGCATTCTCGTGATTGACAATTATAAATCAAAATACTGATTCATTCTGAGAAATATTTAAGATACTCTAAATCCTGCAGTATCAAATGTTCAGCCAAGACTTAATTCTTTGTGTGAAACCAAACAAGCATACCCATGTCATTACTCTGAAAACTTTCTGTCATCTCTAACAGGAAGTAAAATACAAAGACTTGTTTAAATAAGGTTTGTAATGGTTTGTTGTTATTAAATATTTGATTTATATTCCTATGTAACATATCTCTATATCTAGGGCATCATAAAAGTTTCTCATGAAAAAAGGTTGAGATAGGAAAAAGCTTGAGAAACCTAAGTCTAATGTATTAGAAGCTGGTATATAAGATAAAAACCAGAAATAAAACAAAAATGAAGGCATGCTTGTTTATGCTTTAACCCCAGCATTTGAGAGGCTAAACCAGGAGAATCACCAGGAAGTTCAGCCCAGGCTGGATACATAGAGATTTATCTGATCTCCAGCTAGCAAATGCTTTCCTAAACTTGACTGTAAATAAAACTAACTGTAATTTATTTATATAAAAAATCATAATTGTGAAGGGTTTTCTTTCTGATAAATGAAATAAACAGAAACAACACAACTCTACATGGAAAGTACTTGCCATACTTGTGTGAGAAAAGGCATTAATATCATAAAACGTTAATAGTACTGTTATGCCCCAATAAGAAGATTATTTTCACATAAAATCATCAAAATCAGTGAACAAATAACTTCCAGGGGAAGACAGACAAATGGCACAAAGTAGCTAAAAGGGCTCAATTTTTGTAACAACCTAAAACAAACATGGAAGTGATGCTTTGACTATATATAGAAATAAAATTCCAACAACTGACATTGATGAACTTATAAAAATATGGCTACTTAATATCTAATAATCAGCATTTAGTTAAATGACATAACGTCTAAGAAGTAGCAAGTTAAAATAAAAACAAATATAAAATATAAAGATAAAAATAAAATAAAAATAACTATGAAATGTTAACAGGGTTGAGTAGCCATGGCAAAGCTCTTGCCTAGCACTCAGGACCTGAGTTCCATCCCAGCACCACAAAAATACTGAAAAGATATTCAGAATGATATGTTTAACATAACTAAAATAATTAATAAGAATATTTACAAAAATATATACCCAAACTCAAAAATCAAAGAGCTTTAAATATTGTTACCAGTGTTACCAAAGTACTCCCAAGTGAGGTAACCACAACAAAGCCATCGAACCATGAAAATGGGACTGACTTCTTTGTCATTGTCTTTCTCCACTTTGGGTGTGTCCCTAAGTGCCTATCTCAGCAGGCTAAATCTAGTTGGCCTGTTGCCTTGAGTTCTCCACGAGTCCCTTCAGCATGCTATCTCCTGAAACAGTCAAAGCATTTCTCAAGTTGTCTTTGACACTTCTGACCTTGACTCTTTTGACCTTTAGAGTGCCCTTCCTTGATGTCTGTCCGGTACTCCTGGGACTAGACTCCAGCTGGGCAATAGTGGCAGGAGCATCTCAGGACCTGATGCTGTACAGGTTCTCCTCTTTGCTCTCTGGTAGCTGTTGAGTTTAATCTGTGAGCACCGTAGATCATGTCCCCTCTTATTCCCTTATTGAAATCATGTCTGCCTTTGTGACTTCTAAACTAGGAAATTGCTCTTCTTAGTTGTAACCAGGAAGTATTTTTGAAGAGAGATACTGTATATTATCTAAAGCATCCTGATCCTCAAACTTCAAGTCACTGTGGGCATTGTTTCTTACTTTATTGCAATCTGTTCATGACTCTACTCAAGCTTGGTGTGCAGTCTGCTCAAATAGCGAGATCTCATTCAGGTCACTAAATGTTCTTTTTTAAGTCCCTTCAACCATTCACAGATTTTTTTGTTTCCCTCTTTCTGTTCCAAGAAGACATTCTGATCACAGTACACAAAGGGTTATGGTTTTGTGTCCTTACATTTGGGGGCTCCAGTGGTTGTGTGTAGAACTAGGAAGGCAAGTGGGTCAGGCTAGAGACCTTGATCACTAAGGGGAGACTGATCAAATTGCTTTATAGCGTTGATCATGAAATTTTAGGTTTCTTTGTTCTTCGTTTAATGTTTTACGTTGTGTTAGCTTATATGGTGATTACTGTGATGGAGACCACAGGGTCCTTTCTCCATGTCAGTCACAGTTCTTGTCCTGCAATGTGTCGGCTTGCCATGTTCATCATGTTCATATTCACTGATAATACCAGCTTTACCCACATTTCATGTATGACAAAACTCAGGAACAAGGAACTTAAATAAACTCATTAAAATAACTACTGGGGCTAATTTTGATCAATAAATAGTTCCGAGGGTCTAGCTTCTTGACCACTAAGGCAATTTTATGAATCTATTTACTTTTTTTTTCTATAACACATGACCCAAAATAAGTGTTAGGGCCTGAATTAACTGCCCAAGAATTTCAGCTTCATCAGCAAGGACTTTAGGTTAGCAATGTAAATTATTCCATCCTAGCTCCTTCAGGTCTAAGCAAATTTTTCCCTTGTATTATGTTTATATATATATATATATATATATATATATATATATATATATGTTTATATCTATAGCAATGTTGCAATGCTTTGTAAGATACATCTCATTGTCTTTACTAGATGTTAGCCCATTTATCACAGTGACTTCATCCCCAAAGTCATTCTGCTCATTAGAAGCAAGTTGGCATTTCACTCATACTCAAGGAGAGATTTTTCTAGAATCTGAAGCCTTGAGGGTAACCACCCTAGAGTTGTCTGCCTTACCATATTTGACATGGAAAGCATTCACAGAGTTCTACAAAGCAAAGAAAGACATAAAGGATAAAAAGCGACCTCAGATATTAAAAATATAACTGAATTTTAAAAGAAGTAATTATGTGTATAACATAACAGAATTCCAAAGCCTGCTGAGATGTGATTAAAGTTCTGACTGTGTTTCTGGTCCCCGGGAAGGGAGCACATCCTTCTTTCTCCCTGCAGTGCTGACTGTGTTTCTGGTCCCCGGGAAGGGAGCATATCCTTCTGTCTCCCTGCAGTGCTGACTGTGTTTCTGGTCTCTGAGATGGGAAGGGAGCACATCCTTCTGTCTCCCTGCAGTGCTGTCTGTGTCTGGTCCCCGGGAAGGGAGCACATCCTTCTGTCTCCCTGCAGTGCTGACTGTGTTTCTGGTTTCTGAGATGGGAAGGGAGCACATCCTTCTGTCTCCCTGCAGTGCTGTCGGGTTCATGTTCCACCTCTAGGGTCTGGCCAGCTGCCTTGTTCCCAGTGAGAGGCAGAATTTCAGGAAACAAAATACATACATACATACATGCTTACATACATACATACATGCATGCATACATTCGTGCACACATACATAACTGGCTGCTGGTGCCGACTGAGATGAACCTAGCAGACAGATTATCCCATAAAAGACCTAAATAACAGCGCCCCCATTCAGCAGAAAGCAGTTTGGAGAGAAAAAACTGCGCCCATGTTCCCAAATATTGTTTATAAATGTTCTTTTACATTTAAAGGGGGAGATGATATAGATATGAATAATTTACATTGGTATGGTTTTTAAGGTCAATTTTATTATATGTATATGTATTTCTGTTCTTGATTTAAGGTATTATAGTTGTATAATTCATTTAAAAATGTAATGTATAATAGAAAATATAGGTTGCTAATGAATAATCATCTATAATAATAAAGCTTGTAGTCATGTTAGTTAGATTTTCTAGATATATAGAGATATATTTCAATTAGATAGGCATTCTTCATATCTTTCAAAGACTACAAAATATGGCATTTAATGTTTTAATAACTTAGGGTTTTAAATGACAATGAGACATGTCTGCTCCTGACAGCACCAGCTACTTCAAGAGGAAGATGAGCATCAAAGAGGATCCTTATGTAGTTGGTTAGCCATTTGGGCAAGAAACTGCTCTTGCCTGGACTGATGCATAAACTGGACACAAAACCCACAAAAAGAGGACAGCTGAACTTGCCTAAAGATGAGATGGTCTTTCGGGGTTCCTGATTCTTAAAAGCGTCTGCGAGACATTCTGCAGGACACAGCAGATAGTGACTAAACTGTCTTTGAAATTTCCTGCTTCATGAAAATGTCTGCTGGAAACTATGGGCCTGAAGGCTGAAGATGGATGCCCCAGCGGTACAGAGGAACCTTGGGTGACTGTCCAGGCAGCGAGATGTCTCTGTCATTTCTAGAGTTTTGGACTTCTTGTTTGCTTAGATGATATTATATCCTTCTGGAGTCTTTGATGGAGTTAAAGAATGGTTAGTTATAGTTTTTTTTAGTTATAATAAAAGATAAAATAGATATAAATATTATAACTATAATTCTTGCTTGATAACTGTTTTGCTATATGTAATTTTACTATGTTAAAATAAAAGCCTTCTTTTTTGTTTAAACAGAAAAAGGAAAAATGATGTGGAAATGATTTATTTCTAATCTGTTGTTTTCGTTGGTTAATTAATAAAGAAACTACCTAGGCCCATTTGATAGGCCAACCCTTAGGTGGGTGGAGTAAACAGAACAGAATGCTGGGAGAAAGAAGCTGAGTCAGGAGTCGCCATGATTCTCACTTCCAACACAGCCGCAGGTTAAAATCTTCCCTGGTCAGCCACCTCGTGGGCTACACAGATTATTAGAAATGGGTTAGGTCAATATGTAAGAGCTAGCCAATAAGAGGCTGAAACTAATGGGCCAAGCAGTGTTTAAAAAAATACAGTTTCTGTGTAATTATTTCTGGGCATAAGCTAGCCATGCGGGTGGCCAGACGCCAGGAACGTAGCCCGCCGCCCTTATCACAACACAGCAGTTAAGAGCTCATACTGCTATTACAGAGAACCAAGTCCAGATTCAGTATCCACTTCATATAGGTCACAATCTCCTGTAACTCTAGTTCCAGGAGCTCTGACACCCTCTTCTCACCTCCCTGGGCACCTGCACTCACGTGTACATACCCATACACACACAAGCACACGCATAATAAAATCTATTAAAATACATTTTAAAGGACAAGCAAGTAGGCACACAGTTGTCTCCCAACTGACTCTGCTATGCCTTTGTTCGGTGGGCGGCAGACGATAGTGGAGGAGTGGACCATGTGGTCTAGCTGTCTTCAGCATCAATCTCAACCTTCAGCTCCTCTTGCTCCAGTTCCTGTGTTGTCACTGTCTGTTTCCAGGATGGATGTGTGAGGTAAGTAAGCCTCCTCCCCTCCTTCAAACATGGCAGGGCTGGCTCCAATGAGCCTTGTACTTACTTCCCTGCTTCCGAAGCTGTCTGCTCCCTTCCCCATTCTCTCAGGCCTTATGATTTATGTCTATTTATTAGAAAGAAGAATCATGGGCTTCGGGGAAGAATTGAATGCAAATGTATGCTTGGTGCACTGTTTTTAACTTGAAATGACGGCTTGTAATTGACATCATTGATTTCACGCAGTATCAGGTTTCGTGTTCCACCCTATTCCTAGCATGTTTTTCTTCCCTGGGAATGGAGGGATGTGATGCTGGGATATCGCCCCCCCCCCCAACCCACTTTGCCCTCAATCTGAACCCAGCTCTTCACATGATCAGGAGAACCATCTCTCTTGGCTCTCTGGGTTTTATTCTTCCTTCTATTCTAGGAGACACACTTACTGTCCCATACCTAGCCTGCACAGGATTTGGGGACTATGCTTTTATATCAGGTATCTCATTACATTACCTACAGCTGGCTCTTTAAATGGTGGACATGTGCACAGGATGGGGAAATGGCAAATGAGAAAACTGGGTTCAAAAGTCTCTTGTTTAGAGGCAGAAGGACTAGATTTGAATCCCTTGTCTACTGTTCGTACTTGCTGTGTGACATCTATGAGCCCAATTTCTGTGTGTGTGTGCAAATGGAGGTTTGAGTATCTTCCGGCAGCCCACACAGTTAAGAGTTGTGAACTTAAAGGGATGTTCACATGTAAGGAGAAAGGGACACAAGCAGAAGGAAAGAAGAGGTGATGGGGTAGGGGTTGTAATTTCAATGCATTGTCTTCAGGACCCATGCTGAAACCTAGTTTGCAATGTGGTAGCATCAGGAAGTAAAGCCTTGATGACTGATTAGCTAAGAATGGCAGGCCATTAAGGAATGGACTCGGTGTCCTTGTAAGAAGCCCAGGGAGCTGTGTGATTACTCCACCAAGGGGAGACACAGTAAGAAGGCACTGTCTACAAACCAGAAACTGGACCCTCGTCAGATGCTAGCTCTGTTTGCACCAGAGCTCAGACTTCCCAGCTTAATGCAGAGTAATGGAATTTCTATTGTTTATAATGGATTAATTTATAATAGTGTGTTCTAATGGCTCACTCAGACAAAGACAGAGGTGATCACACACACACACACACACACACATACACACACACACACACACACACACACACTCTACCCCAGGCCTTCATGGTGGCTTTGAGCAGGACAGTGGGTATAGCAATGGTGGGAGTGGACAATGCCTCTTAGCTCCTGCATCTGATCTGAGAAACAGTTTACAAAATCAGTGCTGATGTGAGTGAAGCAGCTGAGTTCAGAACCCGAGTTCTTTGATACGGAGAACGGAAAGGATGCCTTTAGCTGAGCCAGGGGATGCACGGGAAAGCAGGCTTACACAGGAGGGTGGAAACGACAGGAACTGAGTTTTAGATGTGTTATTTGTCAAATCCCACCTTTGCTTGTTAAAGTACAAATTCAAGATTCACAATCAGATGAATGTATAAGTGTGGAACTCTGGGTTCTGTGCTGATGATACAAATTTGGGGATTATTGAAATAGAAATAATATATCTTCTGTGGGTGTATGTGAGAGTATAAATGTGTATGATTGTGTGTGAGAGTGTTTGAGTGAATGTGGGTGTGTGAGTGTGAGGCGTGAGCATATATGAGTACGTGTGAGTGTAAGTATGTGTGCAGGAATGATTGTAGGGGTGTGAGTGAGTGTATGAGCATGTGCATCCCTGTGTGTGCACAAGTATGTGTGCATGAATGATTGTAGGGGTGTGAGTGAGTGTATGAGCATGTGTGTCCCTGTGTGTGAGTGACTGTGGCTGTATTGATGAGTGTGAGTGTGAACACAGTATGGTGGAAATGGGAAAACTGTTGGGACATGCATGCCGGTAAGAGTAAGGTACACATACCCTGGGGCCCTAGAGCAAAGCTGTGGATGTCACAAACAAGTGTTAGGTCTTTCTTACCGGTTCTGCCCTTCCCCACTCCCAGCAACTTCTAAATCGAAGCCTTTGTTACCAGCAGTTCCACGTCACCATTTGTCTGACAGACTTTGAGTGTTAGTTGGCTTTCCCCTGATGTTATGAAGCATTCTGACCCCAAGGGACTTGGAGAGGTGGATGCTATCCTATTTTTAAGGTCCAGAGTGCATCGCGGAGGGAGGTTGGGGCAGGAACTGAGGCAGAAACCATGGAGGATGCCGCTTGCTTGCTTGCTCACAGGTTACTCAGTTAGCTTTCTTCCACAGCCCAGGACCTAGAAATGGTGTGTGGCCATCCTAAAGCGATCATCACTCATGAGAATCTGTCACTGACATGGTCACAGGCTTACGGGATCTGGACGACTGTTGATGTGAGGTGTTCCCTCTTTCCAGGCAACTCTATGTCATATCAAGTTGACAATGAAATGTAAGTAGGACACTGGCATCCGGCAGTGACCGTCCTTTCCAAGAAGATGCACAAGGGATGACAGACTGCGTTGGGCCTGGGAGAGCGAGGTTCAGCCTTCTACCCATGAGATGATTCCTTGGCTTGATAATTTCTTTGGGCATTTGCTCTTCTTAGCAGTGCTACAGCAGGGATTTTTTTTTTTTTTGCCTCAGGTTCATTTATAGATACATTCCTGCAAACAGCATGTGGCCAGGCAAGGCTGAAACTTAATGTTCTACCCTAGTTTTATGATAAGCATGATGCCAGCAGTGATATCTAGCAAACTTGTTCCCCTCAAAGGTTTCAGATTATTTTAAAGATGTAAAAAACCAAAGCAGGATTTCCATTTCCTTATTTGGATGCAAAGATAATCGTTGATTTGCCTTAAATCTTTGGCTTATTGATTTTAAACAACAGTATTTAAATCTATTTGTAAAGATTTATTTATTGTCATTGCATGGGTCTGAGTAGACAGTGGCTGTGGAGGCAGAAGAAGGCACTGGATCCCCTGGAAGTGGAGTTACACAGTTGTGAGTCACCGTGGGTGCTGGCGATTGAGCCCTGGACCTCTGCAAAAGCAGCCAGTGCTCTTAATTATTGAGCCTTTTCCCCAGTCCTATAATTGTATTCAGAACTGGTAAAATATTGTGCTCCATTACGCGTTTAAGAGATTTTCTCAAAGCTAAAAACTTTGGGGCTTCAGAGACTCTAGAAAGAAAACAAAATTCACAGACTGGGAGAAAATCCACTAACTACACACCTGGTCACAGCTGGGTATCCACATGCTATAAACATCCCAGCTTAAAGATGGGCAAAGGGATCAATGAGACATTCATTTAAAGAAATATACAAATGTCTGATATGATTATGGAATGATTGCTCCTGCCATTAGTCACTAGAGGGATTGGAATAAAAACCATGAGGTCATGCTGTCACCCACTGGAAAAGCTGTGACAATAACAAGTGTCAACATGGACATGGTAAAAGTGGATACTCGCACACTACTAGTAAGAAAGGTGCCATCTGCAAAAAGTTTGACAATTTCTCTTCGTGTGTGTGTGTGTGTGTGTGTGTGCATGTATTACATATATATCACCACAAAGGTTTGTGTAGGAATTCTGTAACAGCATATCCTTGCCGATGGCTGAAATTGAAACACTGTTACAGCCACGCCTCTTACATCAATGAATTGATACAACGTGATTCATTCACAAAATAAACTACTGCCCAGAAGTGAAAAGTAACAAAGGATGAAGCGAGCAACGATCTCTGCTTCTTCCTAAGCATCCAAGGCAGCCCCGGATATGAGGAAGCATATACTGCACAACCGTATTTATAAAAAATGTCCTCAAGTCTCAAACCTACATAGACAGAAAAGATATTAATGCTGCCCAGGCCGTGGGTGGGGTAGAGAGGGGCTACAAACAGAGGACCTCTGTTTAGGATGACAGAAATATTCTGTCTTTAGATTGTGGATACCTAAGGGCTGCACAATTCAATAAATATACAAAAGCGAATGGATGAAAAATTATATTTTTTTTTAATTTTTAAAAATTGGAATTAAATATGATTATAATATTTAGAAGCTGGTGAAAAGGCGATGGGTTGTGATTTTAGAGACGTTGAGGAGTAGTGCTTCCTGGGCACCTACTCATGCTCTTGCCACTCAGGTTCATTGTCACCAAGACTTGCAGTGTACTTGGAAAAAGATGGTTTTTTTTGGAAATTATTCTGACATCTTGGTTTGGGGCGACAGGGGCAGAAGAGGAGGGATAGGCAGGTTGATTGAGAAGTTGATGCACAGTAACTGGATCCAGAAAGTTTCCAGAACGATCAGCCTTCCAACCTGGAAATGCCTGTTTTCTTGGGTTTCTGTGCACCTCAAGGAGTGAGAGATGCCCAACTTGACTCTTAAGCAAAACATCTGCTGCTCTTGACAACGAGGAATTCCTAAGTCAGAAGTCAGCCCATGCCATAGCTAATTTTGACAAAATAAAACTTCAGGAATTTAAAATCCCTCCTTAATACAGACCTTACAGTTTGGGAAAGATTTACTAAACCTCCCCCCACCCCCCGAAACCCCAGACAAAGAGAAGAAAAAGTAGCCGTCTCTGTGCTATTTCCCCGAGAAAGGGGAAAATGTGCATCCTGGTGCCACAGTTCCGACTCTGGACCCCACACCTGTCTATTTCTGAAGGGTTAAAGACATGGCTCTTTCCAAACTTACTTATTGAGTATAGGAGTTCAAGGTCCAACGTGGTTGTTATCTCAAGTGAGAAACTTCTCTCTGAGAAACAGAAAATAGGTGCATTAGGGAGCAAATGCACCCTGGTTACCTGCTCCCATCCCCCACTCACTCTGGCTCTTTAAAGACGCATTCTGCATGATGGTGGCTAAAAGGTGGCAGCTGTGCCAGAGTCGTGGACCCTAAATCGCTGAGCAGAAGCGCGTGAGGGGGGAAGCTGTGATTGCTCACAGTACAGGAGTGAATATGCGCTCTCAACCACAAATCAAGCAGGCTGGAAGAAAAAAAAAAAGGCCCAATCAAGGCAGTAATGGCCTCCACTTCACAATCAGACAAGTGCTTCATACTTGAAAAATCCTACCATTTATGGCTGATTGCTAACCCTGGCCTCATTTCTAATCTAAAGGGCGAGTAATAATTTGGACAAGGAATTAGAACAACTTCCCAACAATTTAGCAAATTGTTATTATTTTGGGGGGAGGGGAGGTGGAAAGGAGTTGCTTTTGTAACGAGTGTCTCTCGTGGGCTACCATTTTCATGACATCAAATCCCATCTCTGCCACACTGATAGCAGATAGTGGAAATAAGTGAAATAAAGGGAAGGAGGGAGGGAGAGGGAAGAAGAGAGAGAGAGAGAGAGAGGAGAGAGAGAGAGAGAGAGAGAGAGGGAGAGAGAGAGGGAGAGAGAGAGAGAGGAGTGTCTCCAATGAATGGAGAAACGGGGCTGTGGATTCTTTTGAAAATGCTACAGTATCCCCACATAAATTTGGACAATTGTCACTGATGGCTACTGTTTTAGAAAGGGTGTTGACCTTTTAGAGGATCTGACTTCTTAAAACATCGTAAAGTTTCCACTGGGTGGTTGTTTTAGTAGCGGCAGATTTGAAGATCAGGGAAAGGTACTAATTGTAGAAAGCTACAACACAGCATGTGTGTGTACTCTTGTTTTAATATGTCTTGTGGTACAGCACGTCCCTTTCCGTATTGCTATTTTTACTCATTAAACTGTGCACACACAGTTATTTCATTAACACATTAATCCACAAAATTGAGGAGTCTGTGATGTAGGTTATTTTGAGATGAATGTAACTTTTCTACCGAGCATGGCATATTTGTACAATTAATATTACTCAGACATATCAAATTCAGTATCATACTAGTCAAAAACATGCTGTTTTCTATTTTTAATTTTATTTTTATTTATGTGTATGTATAGGTGTATGCCATATGTGTATAGGTGCAGAGGCCAGAAGAGGATGTCAGGTCCCCTGGAGCTGGAGTTACGGGCAGTTCTGAGCTGTGCAGTGGTGGTGCAGAGGACAGAATGCACGTCCTCCTTAAGAATATCCAGTGTGAGTGACCTCTCCAGCCCCTATCATAATTTTTTTCTGAAAAAGAACATGACTGGTGGGACTGGTGGACAGACAGACAGACACACCAACTCACAGACTCAGGAGAGATCACAGTACTGCTTGCCCAGCTTCTTCTCCTACAAAGGAAGAACCAGAGGCAGAGGACAGGTAGGAATCTCATGAAGGAGAAGGCAGTAAATGACAGCTCAGCCTGAGGCCTAATGTCCTCACCCCCCCCCCCCCCCCCACCACCACCACCACCACACTTTCTGCGCTGGGAGTCTTTCTGTCCTGAGTCTGCAGTCTCCTGGATGTGCCACGGGCTTTAAACTGTTTTTTCTGGCTCTGGCACATTAGCCGCAGATAGCAGAGCCGTCATGGACTCTGGGGTTAGCGTGCAGTATGCAGTCCACGACAGGAATAACCACCTTTTACTATCTACCTAATGGGACTTGGATGGCCCAGAGAACACCTTTTGTATTGGGTCTGAGGATAACAACCTGCCAGCTTGGGCAGATACACCTCACTTTGCAAACTCTTGCCCAGTTATTTAGAACAGACACTTGGTAGTAGAACACAACACAGCGATGCTCTTCCAAGATGTCTGAGCTTCAAGGTAAGCGACCAGCAGCAGGAAGGTCCTGCGGTTCCGCCTCCATAGCCATGCCAGGTAAATGACGGGTCTGGGCATCCAGGCCATGCTTCCAAGCTAGAATAGGGGAGGCCTTGGTGAACATTTTTAATCATTTATTCCTTTCCAGTGGACAAAGTGACTTTCTTCCGGTACTTGTATGTTTAGCAAATACTAGGTGTGGGAAGTATGTGTGGTTTTTGAACTCAAGAAAATATTTTTGTTTTAGACTGGAAACCCTGAACACAGCAGGGTGTCACTCCCGAAGCACGGCAGACTCTGTGCAGGTCTAAAACTCAGATTAAACGAACAAATACAACTTTTCTTCATTTCTGCAAGTCACTTCAGTAAGAAAGCTGTACCTTTAAGATACCCAGAATGGACTTACAGCTAGCAATTACCCATTCCAGTCCATGTAAACAGGATCATAATTCATATTACAGAGTCTACAGCGCATTTGAAAATGCCCACTGCGAATCTGAAAACAGCATCTATATTTGCATAATTTCACGTGTCTGGCTCCCAGTCTCCAAGCGAGTTTTTACAAAGAAATAAGTAATTGGTATTGATAAATTCCAGGTAATGACAGCAAGGGTACTTTTTGAAGAGAGCCCGAACTTTCCAACACCTTCTGGAGTAGAATGCCTGAGATATTATAAAGAAATGGGAATTGTATTATGGGTGGAACAGAGCCCCGTCCTCATGGCTGTGTGCTGCACAGCAGTTTGAAATCTAGAGATTCCCCTTGGCTCAGGGGGTCAGAATATTTGAAGCACCTGGTCACTGTGACAGAGTGAGGATAGCCCCCCCCCCCCTCCACCCCCAGTCCTGGGTACCGGCCAATGACAGAATTTACGAATGGGAGAATTTACAAAAATGAACTCAGGAGAAACTGAGAGCATCTTGTTATTTCCCCTTCATAAAATCAGAAAAGGTTGACAGTGTGGTCCAGGTCAACCAGGCTGCAGAGTAGGGACACCCCGGACAAAGACGGGCCATGACCCTGTCCCTACCCTGCCCTTGGGTCCTACTCTTATTACCACAAACTAAAATGACCCCTAGTGTTAAAACACGGACTTTCTTTTCCCAGGCACCAGACATTTCTAAAGGCAGGGAGGGTCAGCGCAGGTTTGCCAGCCTCGATTGATCCCACTCCCTGCTCAGTCATCTTCAGAGACCCCATCGCGGCTCTGTAAAGGACATAGCTTTTTCTCTTGTCCATTTAACACGGGAATTTATAACCCTCCAGGACTCTCGACCGAGCCAGATTTTCTTTCCAAAAGGGACTTCTCTTCAGAGTCACAGCGGATTCCTGGGACTCTGAGTTCCTAGAGCAGTTGTAGCTACAGAGGCAGAGGGAGGCAAACAACGAAATAAAACAGAGTTTCGCGATCTTTCCAGCAGCGTTGTTAAGCGCGAAATGCGGAAAGCTAGCAGGGCAGAACTGCCCAGGCGCAGTCCCCACTTTAGTAAGCACAGGCTTTCATGGAGGGAATGGAAAAAGTACCGCGCTTCTCAGCTGTGTAAATCGTGACTTCGCTGTGAGAAGGCGTTCGGCGTTTGTGTTTAAAAGAGCTGTGTCACCAGCCCTGCACAAACTCTGCAGAATCTGTTTATTGATTCTTTTTCACATCTTAAAGAGCAAATCTGGGGAGAGGAATGAGTACCGAGGGATTCGGCTCTCAGTCGTTCTCACAACGCAGCACAGCCATTAGAAGGAAGCCATCTAACACTGCCACTGACCAAAGGCCATCTTGCTGGGTTTGCAACAAATAAAGCTATTAAATATTAGTGTGGTTTACAGAAGGAAGACATAATTTTTAAAAAAAAAAGCTTTAAGAAACCTGATTCTAACTATGGCAAAATGAAACTGTGTTGTGCACAGACATACAGGCTTCATAGAAAGCCGTTTATAAGATAAACACTTATTGTGAGCCAAGAGATTCAGTGACTGTAAATGAAAAACAGGAAGAAGCAAAAATAAGAATGAACAAAATGCAGGTTTGTAATATAGGCTGAAAATGAAAATTACCCAACAAAGTGTGATGTAATTAATTTCAGAAAATTATATACTGATGAATACTAACATATAAAAAAACCACTTTCATATATATATGCCTTGAATCAAGCTAAGAGTTTAATTTGGAAGCCTTTCTGGAGGAAAAACATGAATGTCCCAGTGTGTTCATTGCTACCAGAGTAATTATCTACAAAGAATACTCCATGATGACAAACTTCATTACTCAATAACACTGGTAAACATTAAAATATTTAAAGAATAATGCTGTGCATCGTGATTTATTCTATTTAAATGTCACAATCACAGCAGCCTTTTATGCCTGTATTTCATTGAATTGCTAGGAATTGATGTGCTACTAGTGCAAGCTGATATTATAGTCATATGACCTAATTAAACATCGGGATTCATATTTTAAATATATAATTACCAGAGTCATCATTTTAAAAAACGTAATTACCGCTTTCTACATTAATAGCAGAAATTGGTATTCAGTGTCAACAGGCTATGGAAAGTTCCTGGATAATGTTTGTCTTTTCTGTAAAGAAACAATGAAAATAATTTTGGTGTGGAAACCCATTTTAAATATTATTTTCATAGAGCAGATTGCCATGCCTTTAAACGCTGAGAATTCCTGCTTTCAGAACCTTCCAGAATTTTCTGATGTCATTTGCTGTCATTTGTAATTCATTCATTTTTTGTTGGTAGAAGCACATTTTCACTCTGAGAGTTTGGGAAATCCACACACAACATCAGCAAGATGTCTAAGTGACGCAACATTCTCCCGTTATTTCAAAACAGAGCCGCTTCAAAGATTCGGGGGCTTTGGGGAAGATTTCATTTCTGAATTGCAGAATCAATCATCATGACCTCTTCGTGATTTCAATATTGCAAATCCCTTCTGATTAGCCCTCTTTAAGCGGGAGATGAACTGGCTTCGGGATTGTTTGGCCCTGTTGGAAGCCCTGTCTCAGAGAACAGCAGATGAGGTAATTAAATTGCATCGTGTGTTTTCCATAGAAAGAAGGCATGATTTGAGGGCTGATGTGAACGATCAACTCATTCCTATATTTAGACTGCTCACGTCAGCAGGGCAGCAGGCCACGGACCAACAGCTGAGGGTCCGGATCATATGTAGCTTTTTAATTTTAAAAATACGGAAAGATTAAAAAAAAAATAAAGTAACTGAAAAATGGCCGATGAAATGTTCCCCCATTTAAAGAGCTATTCTCCATCCCTGGAGTGAAAGAACGCCCCATTTTCCCATTCAGAGGATTGATTGACTCAGACTGCAATCCAGAACCGTCTGGGGAAGCAGTTAAGCTTGGGATCCAATAAGGAGCCAGACCAAAAAGCAAACCCTTCAAGTTCATGGAGGGGCGCCTGCCAAATTCCTCCTTAGTTTGTAAGTGAAAATACAAATGTGATATTTAACAAAAACGCTCCTTTGTCTTTTAAATGGAACGTGTAAACGAGAGATTATGCGGCTAAGCCAGATCTTATTTGAGCTCCATCTGGCACATAATAGCAGTAGCGAGGAGGTGAGCCATTGGCCAGTTCTCAGCATTGGAAGGACGATAGCTCTAACCAGGCTCCGCTCTGGTTTCTCTTCACGGATTCCCACTTTTATAGTCAGACCACAGGTTGCCCCACATTCTCGCTGTGTTATACTTGAAATTATCAACGCTGCGCTCAGTTGATAAGGGTACCATTTACCCTTTAGAGTCACAGAGAGAGAGCAGTGTCCCTTGACACCAAGAGATGTCACATTCTCGGGAGGGGCTGGGACGATGCTCAGTTGACAGGGGGCTGCATGTGCGGCCATGAAGTCCAGAGTTCAATTTCTAAAAACAAGTAAAAGACCAGATGCAGTGGCGTGCACCTCACAGTTCCAGCCTTGGGGAAATGCAGACAAGAGGTTCCCGGGGTTCACTGGCCGGCCAGCCCATTCTGACTGGTGAGATAACCTGCCTCACAACCCAGGGTGGATGGGTCCTGAGGATCAGCACCTGGGGCTCACTCTCTCCTGCTCTCTTCGATGCACAGGCTACGCGGACCCGTGGACCCATGAACAGTACCCCCCCCACACACACACAAACACACTTAATGAGCAGGTGTGCAGTGTTTAGATGGGATTATTAAATGTAGATATTGGAGGGGTTTTTTGTTTGCCAAGCGTGAAGCAACGTAACGAGCATAGATAGACAGACTCTTATGGAAACTTTAGAATCGTCGGAGAAAACAATTTAAGGTGAAAATCTATAGTCCTGATGAATTCAACTATAATTATCCACTCATCCCAGGACAGCTGGAGATTTAATTCACATATATCGAGAGATCAATTTCTCTAGAGGCCTACACATACACACACACACACAGGAGAGAGAGAGTCATCTTTTGAAATTATACAAATGGATTCTGATTATGAATTTGTTAGCTTACATACCCAACAAATGAAATATATTTACAGTATGAAGATGAGCAGAACAATTATATATATACTAATACATATAATATATTTTAGATGTAGAATATATTGTATGTATATATACATATGTATATGTGTATACACACACATATATATCTTTATCTATACACACACACACACATATATATATATCAGACTAAAAGTTTGAAGCTGCTGTTGTTCTGATGATGTTTACTTCTTTTTGTGTGACAATCCTAGTGTTGTCCTTCAACAACAAGGCTAAAATATCCCCAGTAAGTAGCTTTTTGGTATAAAAAAATACCAAATGACTAAAATATCATTAAGTGATTTCATTATTTAAAAATGTCGATAGAAGTTAGCTTTCCAATGCGCTTTAAAAATAAACCGTTAGCATATTCGAGGGCTATAAAGAAAGCTCAGCCAGGCTCTGCACGTTATGGGTGACTCGGGCAGCAGTGTGGACTGTGTGTCCTACTCTGCCACCTGGTGGCCAAGGTGGGCAATTAGACGGGTCCACAGCCACCCACTTCTTGCTCCTCTCTCTTTTGTAAACTGGTTAACTAAGCTTCCTGCTGCTGTGATTCCTGATGCTGTGGAAGCCTTTGACAGTTCATGCAAATGACCCATTCCAAAGCAACAAACCAGACCAGACAGGTGGCTTGAGGAACCTACTCCTTTTTTTTTTCTTTTTTGTTTTTGGAGTCAGAGTTTCTCTGTGCAGGCCTGACTGGAACTCACTCTTTAGACCAGGCTGACCTCTGTGAGAGATCCGCCTGCCTTTGTCTCCTGAGTACTGGGATTAAAGGCCATCACCACTGGGCAGAAACCCATTGTTAAGATAAGGAAATTCAAAACAATTCTTTTATCTTTACGCGGTGTGTCTGAAGACGTATTACAGTTTATTTTAGTCTCGTTGTTCATTGGAAGAGAAGCAGAGGTTTAGTCATGGAAAACCGAGGAACAAAGGACCAGTAAGGACTTCTATGCACAACACTCGGGGCTTCAATGGGAACTTCTCACTGCCTTCCTAGAGAAGAAAGCAGCCCATGACATTCCTGTCAGCACATCTTGAAGGTGACGTGCACTGCAAAACCTAACCTTGGAATAATGATCATTTGCTAATAATTACCATGCACGATGAACAATTTCATAATTATATACAAAGATAACCCACTGTCATAAATGCAGAAAAGCGCTAGGCACAAATGTCAAATGGGCTGCAAACTCACAAGCTGAGCCCGGAGTTTCTTCTTGTGCAGGGTACGAAGACCCGCGAAACACACAAGGGACAACCGGGAGACTCCCATGGGCTACACCTCGGACAATGTAAACATTAACACAGATAGTAACAGCAACGACACTTTCATCATTGAACAGAACAACCTACTTGACAAACGTGTGTGTGTGTGTGTGTGTGTGTGTGTCTGTGTGTGCGCGCGCGCATGCGCGTGGTGCATGGGTATCCATTCCTGAGCATGTACACACATGCTCACGGACAAAGTAGAACCCCAACTAATAAAAAGCAATAAGAAAGCAAACATAATGATTGATTTGAATATGATTGTGAGTGGATGGTGAATCGGGTCAGTGAGACTTTGATAAAAAAAAGGGGGGGGGATATTCATAGATTCCAAATTAAAAAACTCAAACGAATTTCCTTTTTTCTAGCATTTATTCTCTTATGTTTCTAGCATTTATTCTCCCATCATGCATGAGAACTCTGTCTAGACTCCGTCCCCGGCTCCCCCACTCCCTTTCACTTCCATGACTTTTTACCTACTTATCACTGTTTCGTGTGTGCACCTGCTGAGTCTCTGTAGTGCCGCTCACACGCACATGTGTTTAGAAATGGCTGTTCGGGGCTGGGTAGCCTTCCAGGGGCCTCTTTTCTAGAGGGAACTGAGTCTCCCCCTTTCAGGAATCACTGATTACTGTAGCCCTTAATCTAGAGGGAGCCTTGTGAGATTTCCCCATCCAGGCTGGTGTCATTGTTCGGGGGACCATGCTATTGAGATTTCATAGGTACGGCTCCCCTGTCACAGATAGAAGACACTGTCTCATAGCAGCTAACCTCATCCCTGGGCTTTTATAATCTAGAAGACACCATCTCCCACTAGTCACCCTGGTCCACTGGCTCTTACAATCTTCCTACCCTCTCTTCTGTGATATTCACATTTCTTATGAGTTACAAGAGGAAAAAGTATAGATAGGATTGAGAAACTGAACCAACACCGCATTAGCCACGTTGTTTAAAGAAAGGAAATACAGTTAGCTATCACATTGGTAGGCTATGTTGAGGAAGCACAGTTGGCCATCATAATGGTAGGCTGTGTTTAGGAAGCACAGTTGGCCATCACATTGGTAGGCTCTATTTCTGTGAATTTGCCAACCTAAGTCAAAAATACGTTGAAAAAGTTGCATCTATTCTGACTGCAGAGACCTTTCCTTGTTATTATTTTCTAAACATTCTCAGGGCATAAAGTATTATAAGACATCACAGTATGTTTTAACACTTATGGGAAGATATGCATGGGACATATGAAAATACATTGCTGTTTTATATAGAAGCCAGAGCACCCACTAATTTGGGTATCCAAAGGCATTCCTGATCATATTCCCCACAGATATTGAGAGATGACTGCATATATTGACATATGTAATAGTTAAAAAAGGTTGGGCTTTATTTCTATGGTCAGAACTGGGAAACAACCCAGATTTCTCTCAGCTGAAGAATGGATCAAGAGATTGTGGTACATTTACACAATGGAGTACTACTCAGCTGTTAAAAATAATGACATCTGGAAACTTGTGGGCAAATGGATGGAAGTAGGAAAAAATCATCCTGAGTGAGGTAACCCAGACCCAAAAGGACAGACATGGCACGTACTCACTCAGAAGTGGATATTATCTGTAAAGGATAACCATGCTACAATTCACAGACCCAGAGAGGCTAGGTAACAAGGAGTTCCAAGCACCTCCCTGAGGGAGGAAGGACCGTTTGGCTCCTAGTTTACAGTGACATAGCATTCTGTGATGAGGTCTGGCAGAGTTCATGACGGCAGGCTGTGCAGCTGCAGCTGCTCTCATCCCAGGACCCAGTGCAGAGGGCTAGGGCAGGAACCAGGCCTGACTGTAATCTATACTCCCCCCTCCTTTTCAGTGGTCATCTCTTCCAGCACGGCTCCAGTACCTAAAGATGTATGTCCTCCTCAGTGCCTGGGTGGCCAAGGACCAAGGGTTCAAACACATGAGCCTATGCAGGAGATTGCAAGTTCATTGATGACAAATGAGACCTAAACTATGCATCTTAAAGTGACCTTGTCAAATGAGCTCATGACTTTAATGTTATTTATTATATTATATTATTCAGCTTCTCCGATCTTACAAATAGTAAACTAAATGATACATAACATTTATCAAAACAAAGTATTTGCTGAAAACCAACCATTATCAAGGGCAGGGGACACAAAACGACAGAAATGGTGCTTCCTCCCTCTACCAATCCACACTAGCAGGGCAGTGTTGGGCTATGTTTGTAACTCATAATCACTGACATACTGATTGATTTGTGTAGTTGAGAGTCTAAGCAAAATGTGCCTTCATAAAGACGGGGGGGGGCGATGTGGGGAACAGGAAGGAGGAGGAGGTGATGCAGGACAGGAAAGAGGAGGTGGAGGTGATGTTGGGGACTGGAAGAAGATGGCAGGTGATGTGGAGAACAGGAAGTACAGAATGCATTCTGAAGTGGCTTTGGCAGGCTTCTCTAAAGCCCGGCCCAGGGTCCTGGCTAGCTACAGGGGCTCTTGATTTGGTGTTCTTAATCCTTGAGACAGACTTTCTGTACTGTGCTTGTTGGAGCCCAGTATGTAAACCAGGCTAACTTTGAACTTGAAGTGATCCTCCTGCTGTGGCTGATGCTGGTGTGTTTCAGCTGTGCTCAGTCACACTCAGCTGTCTTTGGTGATGCGGCTAAGGAGGCCAGGAGGGGAGGGGAGTATGTCCTTTTCTGACTGAAGAGTGCCAGCTATTCATGGAGGGGGCTCTGTCCTGTCCTACCAGATACATAGTAGCTGCTCAATAAATACTTAAGGGGAAAATGAGTTAATAATGAAACATTGTAATTGCTTCATACATCTATAAATGCAAAGTCAAACACTTAGTCATTGAGAGGTTTTACTTTTCTTTTGCAAGGCTTGTAAGTAGCATAGAGGAAACAGTTTTTTGTGGGGTAAAAGAGAAAGTCGTTTCTTGTGATGTATAGACTGTGAAAAGTTTATGATAACAAAATCAACAGGCATTCTGGAAATGTGTTTGCAGAGAGGGAAAGCACTCCTGGTGTGTTCTCTGACAGACGTTCTATACATTGTCTAGAGTCTTTGTCAATTTGGTGAGATTCAGAATCACCCAGGAGACAAACCTCTGGTGTCCTTGAGGTTTTGGAGAGGTTTAAATGGGGAGGGAAGATCCACCCTGATGTGGTGGCTCCATCCCATGGGCTGATGTCTAAGACTGCATAACGAGGATGGAATCAAGCATCTGTGTCCCTCTCTCCCCGAGCTTCCCGACTACTGGTGCAGACGCAGCGTGGTGCCTCAAGCTCATGCTGCTAAACCTGCAGATGCCCCCTGCTCCCACGATGCTCCCACTGTGGTGCCATTGATGTCATCTTTCTGACTGGTGCATCTGAAACTGGGTATGACGTCATCTGCACTTCCAGTGAGCACAGATGGCAATGCTGCAGTGGACTGCTACAGGCCAATGGTCTCACACTTTCAATCCGGCCCAGACAGCACTGAAGTGCGAACGGAGCAGGAGCTACAGTTTCCATTGCGCAGAACTGCAAACCTAGAAAACGGATTAGAACCTCTGACGTCAGAACTCAAGCTGGCAGAGCACACGTGTTCTTTTTTCAGGGGATGTCTGCATCTTGGTGATCATTCCCAGGCAAGCTTAGGGAAGCTACATCCAAGTGTTGCCCGGGCTGCCAGGAGCAAGCTCTGGTGATGAGGGGCTCAGCTATTTCCCTGAACAAAATGCCAAGAACATTGGTCACTTTTATTCACAAAACCGAGTGGGGAGGAAACACTTGTCCATGGTAAGAGATGCAAACTCGGACCTTCCCCTTAAAAAAAAAAAGCGGCGGGTTGGGGTGAGGTTGTTCCTATGGCTCCCACTCAAAAGTTCATGATGCTGAGGCTGCCTCAGAAGAAAACTGATCTTTTCCTACTTCACACAAACAGAAACTGGAACCAAAAAGACAGGCATCAAAAGTTGTAAGTTTATTTACAGAGTGACTGCTAATATGCTTAAGAAACGTGTTCAGAGAGCAAAGACACACAAAGCTACTTTGAAAAGCCATTTACACTTGGGAGTTTCTCTGAAACAGAGAGGAATGAACTCTTGTACCCGAAGGGCTGACGCACTCAGCAAACACAGCACTCTTGTAAAGAGCATTTTTATAATGTGTGTCGGACACGGCCAGAGCCAGGTCTTAGTCCTCCTCCTCCGAGAACACAGCACTGATTCCCAGGCTGTCGCCACCTTCCAGCTCCTTTTCTTTGTCTTCAGGGACAGATGGGTCATGTGCTTTTTCTCGGTTCCTTTTATTCTTACGAGTACAAAGTGGGTTATTTTTCTCTTTGATCTCAGAATGTGAGTTGGAAATGGTTTTTCTTTCCATAGCATGTTGTAGACAGTTATAAAACCTGTAAGGAATTAAATATATGGTTACATATACTGACCAGCATTCTAAAAGTGAGTGACTGAAACACACCTAGACTTGATGTAGTTTTTAAGCTTGACAATGTCATGGTTTAGCCTGATAGATTATAAAGTCAATCAACTACAACTTGGCCTTCATCACTGTGAACTCTATTCTCACTCTTATGAATGCTACTCACAGACACCCGTTTCTAGCCCAGGGCTTGTTCCCATCTCTGCATCAGCATGCCTCCCTCCTCACGGTCAGCTCCTTCCATGCAGGGATCTCCTCCTAAACCCCACCCAGGGCTGGGCCAGAGCTTCCCTTCACCACACTTCTGGCTGCACACCACTTTCTCTAGGGAATAAGAGCACCTCATTTTGGAAACCCAGTGACTCCAAGGCCCATCTTGGGCGTTCACCATTCCTTGGGAACAATTACAGTTACTGGTCAGAATGCCCAGCTGTACTGTTACAAAACCTTGGGCTCCTCTCTCAACCGCACGGCTTAGCAGGCCTGCACACTGCAGTGCTTTCTGAAAGAACACATAAGTATATATTCATCCTCATCCAGTTCACGGCCGTCATGACAATATCAGCACACTGCTGATTCCTAGAGTCCTACTGTGGTCAGCACTGGGAGGGGTTAGTGGAGCTGAGGGCTGTAGCGGACAGAAGGGCAGCCAGAGAAACATTTCGCCAACCCTTTACTCACTCAGTCACTAACGGTGTTGAAATCACCTGCTAGTTAAAGTAAATACCCATAAAAACCTAAACAAGAACTCAAACAAACAAATAGGGAAGCATCACCAGACTGAATTTGGCAATGATGGCTTTCTTGGGTTTAATACCGAAAACAGACAACAACAGAAAACCAGACTTCTAAGAAGCTAAAACTCTCTGTGTAAAGACACTACTGCCAGGGCGGTGGCATTCCCTGCAGGGAAAGCTGTAAACTGCCCATCAACAGATGGACAGGGCATTGTGGCTTCTCTTAATGTTTTATTATTCGGGAATAAACCTGATGGATTCCTGGAGCGAGGGAGCAAAGATCACGTCACCCTCTTCTCCACCACCATTTTTGTTCCCCCTACTCTCTGCATCCATCAGCCAGAAAACTCTACAGTCCACACCACGTGTGGACTCAGGGTGAAAACACAAACAAATCTCCCACAACAGGGAAACAAAATCAGATCCATAAACACAATGGGGTGTGGCCTATCTGGAAAAGTGACTGAGGACCCACAGTACCACAGCGCCCTGAAGGTTAGTAGTCAGGGCTGTAGCCGTGGCGGTCCTCTTGCAAAGCATGCATAAGGCCTAGGTCGATACCAGGTACTGCGACAAACAAAACCACTACCGCACCAAGACAGGAGCTACACACAGGACAGACTGCGTGATCAAGCGGCTGGAGTAGCCATGGTCACACACACACGGGCAACGGAGTGCTGGGAGCAGCTGTAGGATGGAGAGAGGCCGGAGCTCAGTGTCTGCTCAGGACGATGAAAGCTCTGGAGATGGATGGGTGATGGCTACTAATGCGTACGTACACAATGCCATTGGTCAGAACGGCTACTAATGCGTACGTACACAATGCCATTGGTCAGAAGGGCTCCTAATGCGTACGTACACAATGCCATTGGTCGGAACAGCTCCTAATGTGTACGTACACAATGCCATTGGTCGGAACAGCTCCTAATGCGGACGTACATAATGCCATTGGTCAGAACGGCTACTAATGCGGACGTACACAATGCCATTGGTCAGAACGGCTACTAATGCGGACGTACACAATGCCATTGGTTAAAACGGTAAATTTCTGTCACTCATATTTTACCACAGTAAAAAGGTTAAAAAAAAACCCAACTAGTGCAAACAGATTACTTTGCCTTTCTGATTTCTTTACTCTTAACAATATTATATGCCAATATATTCAGCCCTTTATTCTGTTTTATTTAATATTTTATTACACAGTTGATGAAAAGAAGAACATGGTTAATTTCTTTCTACTCGGTGCCACATGGCTTCACCGGATCCAGGTCCTGACCTGGTACTAACAAAGAACCCCTCCAAAGGCAGATCTACAAACCTCCGGTTTCCCACCTGGATATCGTTATGTATGAAACATCTTTTGGTGTTTGTCAGTCCCTGTCTCCTCCAGCCTCCAAACTGGCTCTTTTATGAAGCAGCCATGGTCCCAGGACTGCCCTGCCTGGCTCCAGATGCCCGCTGCAGGCTTTACGCTGCTCTGCTGGCTGAGCCCCTTCCCACAGAGAGGCAGGCATGGGGACTGTTTTTCACAAACATGAACGTGACCTTTTCTCTATTAAAAGTATGTAGGGTTTGAGGAGATGGCTTAGTGGGTAACAGTGCTTGCTGCGTAGGTGTCCGGGTCTGAGTTTGGACCCCAGCACCACAGCAGAGGCTCGTGAGCATCCGAGCCTGAGGAGCAGCTATGTGAGGAGCTGAGCCTGAGGGCAGCTAAGGTCTTTCTGCCCCATCCTACTGCCAGGTTTAGTCAGGGACTCTGTCTCAAGGCAGAGTCAGAGCAGGACACAAGACTTCCAGATCTGAACATATGTGCAGATAACACACATACACACATATATCATACATAGGCACACCTGCATAGATACCACCCTCCACATACACAGGCACACCTGCATACATGTGCAGATACTACACACACATCACAATACATAGGTATACTTGTACACACAGTGCACACACCACACACGACACCACTCTCATACATGTGCACACATGTGACCAGATACATACATCATACCTACATATACGTATGCACGCATCTAACAACACATACAACATTTTGTAAGTACTTTAACTTTTAACTCTTATATTTGTCACACTTCTAAACCAGCTGTTGCTGATGTTTGCTGGCTTGAGAGCTCCAGTTCTATCTGAACCACGAGAAACATGTCCCCCCCCCACGTCCTCCCCTTCTCCCGCCCCCCTCCCCCCTCCCCCCCCCCCCCCCCGCCCCGGGCTCACCCGCTGTTGCTGACGCCCTTTTCTCCTCCAAGACCAGGAGTTCTGTGCCTGCATCTGGCTGATGTGCAGACGGCTCCCAGAGGAGCACCTTAATTTGCTCACATGCTCTGAAGCCACACGTAATCTTGTAATCAGGATCTTAAGACACTTTTTACCCTTCTTTAATTTTTTCCTGATTTTATATGATGAGCCTGGCTCTCTTGATAGTGGCATGCAGACTATCATCTCAAAAATACATTTCTGAGTCAAAGGATTTAACTCATAATTTGATTTTATGGTTGGTGAGCATGGCTCAATTAACTTCACCAGGTGTATAGTTAGTTGATCTTGGGCTATATTTATAATCTTGTTGAAATTCAGGGCAGAATATAGAGAAACTGAGCCGTTGCTTCCTGCATCTCCACAAACGGCCCCTGTGGAGCACATCTGTAGACTTTTGACTCTGGTGGCAGTACGTGTCTGTATGCAGTTCCTGTCTGCAGTCTGGTGGGCGGCCAGGCGCGTGTCAGCTGATCCTATTTTGGGTAGGAGTCCATGCTTTGTGGCCGGTTTATGAGAAATTTTTTAAAACCAGGATCTATCTGCTGTAATCCTGAGATAGCCACTGTGGGTGAGGAACAGGCTTCTCACCCCTGCATTGCTCTGAGATAGCCACTGTGGGTGAGGAACGGGCTTCTCACCCCTGCATTGCTCTGAGATAGTCACTGTGGGTGAGGAACAGGCTTCTCACCCCTGCATCTAATCTGATACAGGCCACACAGCTCCCCGGGGGAAGCTTCTAAGGAGTCTGCGCTTCTGGGTGGGATGATTGTATTAGGGCTCTCCTGTTCTGAGAGCCCACAGCAGGCACCGAGGCCTACCACAAAGAACGTGATGTTTAGTGATAGCAGTAACTGTTCTCTGGGCTAGCATTTCCCCAGGTTAGTGATAACACAATCAGAAAAAAAGACAGTGACTTGGTGGAGCTAGGCTAAGGAACTTGGTGGGACAGGGTTGAACCAGGCTGCTGTGGGGACAAGTTCCCACTGCTATCACGGCACCTTTGGTCTTAGCCGCAGCTGCAAATCTCTAGGTAGTTGAGGGGTTCTGGCAGGGAAGTCAGCGCATGGGTTTCCTCTCTAGTATGGACAAGACTCTAACAGTAGTACAGAGACCAAAGACAGACATCCTGTGTATACCCTGCTCTGAGTGCTGGGGGGCTGCTGCACAGGCTGTGAATAAAGAAAGGCAATGAAGACGGCAGGGAAATGACTGGAGAGGTATTTAGGGAGTGATGAGACATCGGACTGTCAAGAGGATGGGAAAGAGAAAGGGAAATCACAAATGATGCCAATATGCCCATTGCTCTGTAACCGGGAACTCTGCAGCTTGGGCTGGTGAGCTCAGGGGGTAAGAGCACCTGTCAGGCGAGCCTGAGGGCCTGAGCTTAGTCTCTGAAACCCACGCAACCCAGAGTTGTCCCCGACCTCCACAAGTGTGCTTGGGCTGCGCATGCAACTCACATGACGAGTGCATGCATGCGCACACACAAAACAGCCCCCCCCCCCCCCCCGCAAAACACACCAAAACCCAAACCGACAGATAAATAGCTTGCCCAGAGGATTCTGTGGCACTGCTCAGGCACGTGGAAGGCAGTGTTTATACAAAGCCCTGTACAAGGGAGCGTGTGCTAGTCCACTTGCCAGGTGGCAGAGCTGAAGAACGAGAACAGAGCTGTGAGCTGAAATCTAGTCTTCTTTCCAATGGGCTATGATGTGATTCCAGATCTGCTCCATGGCAACAGACGGCTGTTGAACTAGCCCAGGGTCTAAGGCACCATCAGACTGAAAATGGGAGTTTAGCAACATCCAGGGCAGTGTGCTCAACCTCCCTTCAATCTCTGTTCCCACAGCTGCTGGGCTCTCTCTCTAGTGCATTCTCCTGGCGGTCACATGTCTGGCTGTCTCTGTGAAGCTTCCCTCTGTAATCTCCGAGTGCCCGTCAGTGTGCCCTAGTCCCCCATGACCTCAATCATCTTTCTTTTCTCCACAGGAGGTCTACAATCACACAAGCAGTTTAGACTAGAACCTTAAAGGAGTATGTGTCTCTATAGGAATATATGAATTACGTGGAAATAAATAATTGACTGTACCTTTCAATCCTTCTCTTGTTTTCCTCCATTTTCTGATTTGCTATAGTTAGTAGGAACTCAATATATTCCTCTGTAACCATCAATTTTCCCTTATGACTTAATGGAACTTCTAATCCATGTGTGCTCCGGACAGCCTAGAAGAGAAAGCAGTTTAGGTATGAAGAACAGAGCTCAGTGAGAGACGTTCTGACAGAGCTCAGCCGGAACAGTTCCCTTCCTTAGAGCACGTAGGCCCTTGATGTCTGTAATTTAGTTAAACTCAAGCAAAGCAAAGGAGATAAAACAGAGTTCTCGTCATGTACAGCTTCTTCTCCAGAAGGACATCTACACATTCTTCTCAGAGAAGTGGATAATATCAAAGAATCCAGTAACTTTGAGTAGTTTCAATCCCACTAGAGCTAAGAAAACTTTAGTACGTGATTTTAGAAAAGGAAACAAAGGAAACATCTGTAGAGAACTCAAGGAAAAACCAGTCTCTTCCAGCATGTGCTGGAGCGGCGGATGGATGACAAGGAGAAGCCACGCTTCCTCCACCATGCAGCGCATGGGGTTGCCTGCTCAGCGCGTAGGGCCGGCAATCTCAGCAGCTCTGTCGGGGAAAGAGTCAGGATATCCCCCAAGGAAGCGCGAGAGACCCTGGTGTTTTAAAGGAGAGATTCTGACAATTATGGGTTAGAATCTGGAGAAGAACTCTTTGGAGCCAGCCCGTCAGGAGACCGTCTTAGAAGTGAGGAGACGGATGCTGAGCTCTGACTCAGACAGGGTATACAGCCTAGCTGGAAAGGCACAGAGGCAGATATGATCACACCAGTGACTAACTGGACCTAGGGGACAAAGGAGAGAAAGGTGAAGAGATGGTTGTGCTTTCTCTTGGGGACCAGATATGCTGTGGAGCGAAGGCTTTGACTTACTGTCTAGATGCTTCCTAAGTTCTTTGTAAGCCACCTCTATTTGGGAAATAGGCTATTTGTTAAAAACAGAGAGAGTGGAGAGAGCTAGAACGGCAGGAATTTGACATGTCCACACACAGTGTGTGCTGTGCAGACAGTGAGCACAACAGGATCTGGGCAAAATCACTATGGGTTGGCTTGGCCAGGAAGGACAAGGAGAATGCAGGATTTAAGAACCTTGGGGACCATCTAGATTGAGGGCTGGCGAACCTTTGCTATGAAGGGGCAGATAACAAATGTCCTTGATTTTTCAGGCCGTGCAGTATCTGTGACTACTCAGTTCTGATGGAATGGTACAAAAGAAGTGGTACCCAAGCATGAATCAGAAGGTAGAGTGGACTTGGTTTCCCAGGGGCTGGACGTGGTCCAAAGAGAGCAGTCTGTTGACCTCCAAGCAGACAGCAGACCCCAGGCATCAGAGAGCTCACGCAGGTTATAAAGCATGGCTGTAATCAGGTCATTAACATGGAGGACTCGATACCTATGAGGCTCTCAACACAGAGCAAGCATACTCATTCCCTTATCCCCCGATGACTCAGGAGGAGGCTGGGAGAGCAAGAAACCAGGTTCAAGGTAAGCAGAGAAGGGGGATAGAAAACAGGCCTCAAATGTAGGCCCAAACTCTGCATTTCTACGTAGGGCAGAGCCTGCCACTTGAGTAAGGCATTCTGAGCAGGGAGGGAAAGAGCAGGAGCGGTAACAGGTGGCTCCGGTGATCCGGATTCCGTCAGAGCCCCAGAACTGTTCTTGCTGATGACCTTACCAGCATGGTCTTTCCTCGCTTTCCCACTGTGATGCCAGAGTTCCTGAAGCCAGAGTCGATGGCCACCGAATGCTGCAAGAAAACACAATACCCTAAGTTATGCCAGCTAGCCAGACCCTCACTTATGTCCCATAAGGGGCAGAAACATGTAACTGCAAGACCACTAATGTGCTTGGCTGTGTGCACTGTGTAAAAGCCCCATCACAGTGCCTGCTACATGTACCTCAAGAGCAGCTCTGGAAATGTCACTAGAGAGGGTGAAACAGGCATCTGGCCAATGACCACGAACTAAAGCACATGTCTAAACCGTATTAGACAAATGCAAACTTCAAATGAAGGTGTTTTCTCTAATAAAGAGCAAAGCTCCCTCAGATCCGTTCCAGTCCTAAAGGAAACCATGAGATGCCACAGGACAAGCACTTCTGGGCCTGAACATGCTGAACTTGTGATGTCCAGCGGCCTGGCTGGCCTATCTAGGGCACAGGTCTTCCTTCAACTCAGCAGCTCTTATCTCGGTATGCTTTTGTCCCTCAAGGGCATCCTGCAACGGCATTTACAGGGCCATGGTGGTGGTGGGGGAGGCACCAATATACAAGGAGTAGTACATTCTGTAGTGTAACGCGCAGACTACACAAAACTACACAAAGCATGGTCTGCTTCAGATGTCAGAAGTGCAAGCATGAAGAATTTGTTCTGGGCGGCTCTCCTTTTGAGACATCCGTTCCCTGGGTAAGGTACCATATGCACTGTGCTGAGCTCAGTTCCCCGTGTAAGGCACTGTGTACGCATTGTGTTTATGAGTCCCAATTCCAGTTCAAATCACTCTTCCACAGTGGACTGAATGTTTCTCTCAATCTTTGACAGAGGGTACTGTGGTGGATTGGAAGAAAATGGTTCTTGTAGGGAGAGGCACCAATGTGGAGGCCGGAAAATGCAGGTCCATTTCCATCAGGTCCATTTCTGATGGTTAGAGAGTCTGGAGATTAATAGGCATATTGCACACCCTAACTCAGGTGATCACTTGGTTCTTTTGAACTTAAGTCAGCTCCATGCCATGCTGAGAGGTGGTCAGGATATGCAAAAATATTTCTGCTCCTTCTTTAGTAACTATGGTCATCTGGGGAAGGGAGGTCTTCAGAATAGTAACCTAGAGCACCTTTGCTACCTAGACCACAGAATGAGTTATTTGATGTCTATAGTGGTAAGACCACTGCCTGTGTGAGTTATCTTTTTAAACATGGGTGGTGAATTCCAGGGTTTCAGTCACTGGAATGCACTCCTGATATTTTCTATGTTTTCTGTCCCTTTATTTTTATGCACCTTCATATTCTTTACTTATATTCATTCAATTCCAATGCCCCTACCCTGGTAAGAAATAATTTTGTTGAGGCCGGTCCCTGACATACCAATAGGAGCTAATAGGAGGTGTGGCTTTGTTAGAGTAGGTGTGCCACTGTGAGGGTGGGCTTTGAGGTCTCCTATGCTCAAGCTACTACACCCAGTGACACAGTTCACTTCCTGTTGCCTGCAGATCAAAATGTAGAACTCTCAGCTCCTTCTCCAGCACCATGTCCCACCATGATAATGGACTAAAGCTCTAAAACTGAAAGCCACTCCAAAGAAATGTTTTCCTTTATATGAGTTGCTGCAGCCCAGGTGTCTCTCACAGCGATAGAAACCCTAACTAAGATAGGCACCATCATTCATACAGTGTCTCAGGCGCCAAAGAGCACTTGCTTTAGCTTTTGACCCCTCTACCTCACAAGAAATTCCTGTTGCTTCTACCTTCAGCTCACACCTTGGTTCACCCAGCTCTCCATCTCTGTCCATGGACTTTCTGTAGGTGTTTGCTTTCATCCATGACCTTTAACCCTCTTACAAACAGGCCACAATGGAGTCCAAATGCTATCCCATAATATATAACATTCTATATGATTGAGTCCCTGCCTTCCTCTCCAGTCTCTTCTGGCTTCCTTTATGCTCTCTGAACACTCAAAAGCCTTTCTTGATAGTGGCCTCTATTTCTGTCATTCCCTCTGTCTGGACTACTCTGCCTGTGCTAGATTCTTCTCATATGACACGTTCCCATTCAGTGGGCAGCCTTCTCCAGCAGCCCTCTCTGCCCTAATCAGCACCCATCCCAATGAGACACTGTTTGTCTTCTTACTGATCATCTGCCTCCTCTGGAACAAATACAGACTCCTCTGGGGAGACAGCACAGGCCTTTTCTACTTCCCCCTAGCATCCGACAGACTGGGCCATACTGAGCGTGCTCTCGGGCGGGGAACATCTGTGGCTCTACTGTGTCAGCTCTGCATGGCAGTCTCCCACCCCAGCTCTGATCCCGGAGAGTTCATCCAACAGGTAACACCAGGATTAGCTCTCAGGGCTGGACCTGGCATGGAAACTGGAGAGGTCAAGCTTAAGCATCACTGATGGTATACTCTGGAACAAGAGGAGATTAGGATACATTCAAATCTATAGGAAAAACTCAGGCTGCCGAGTGCTGCTTCTTAACTGACGTTTAAAGGGCATCTCTAGGGGCTTCACTTCTCTGGGCACAGCTTTAAATGGTGCACGCTGGCATCTCTCCAGTGTGTTTCTTCCATCCCTTACACAAACGCCAATCTCATCTTGGTGTTAGAGTTGAAGTGGCCTTCAAGGCATCCACGGTGTGCTAACCCAGACACACCATTTTTAGAAAGACTTTTACGCTGGCTACTACTCAGCTGCTCTGTGAAGCACAGGAACGAAGTGCTCTTATGAAGTTACACTTGTCATGAAACAGCTCTGTGTGAAAATCAAGGTGTAAAAACAAACAGGGAGTCGCCAAACATGCAGTCCTGCAGCTTCCTCCTAAAACTTGGAAGAAAACCAAAGACGCAGGCCTGTGAAATTCACCTGGAGGATGGTGAGGATGGTGGCGGCCATGTGTGGGTATGTATTTTATTTTTCCAGAGATGACCAGGAGTCCCTGCTCTTAACACTCGATAAAAATAGCTAGACTGACCAACCAGATGAAAACAATTAAATCAAAACATTAGCTAAATAAACCACCAATGAATTTCAAAGTGTGGCTTAAAGCCTAAAGCTGATTTTGCCCACAGATGTTGAGATTCAGGAGCTGGCACAAAGTCTTACCAGGGTCTGTGCGTCCTGCAGAGTCCGGCACTGGACATGGAGGATAAACGGTTCAAACTTCAGAACGGCACTGCTGGTCGCACCCTGCAGAGCTGCCATCTGTAGGGACCGAAGGGCAACATCAGGCATGGCTGCCCCGCCCCGCCAGCCCTTCCCTCCCACCTTCCTTCGCTCTCCGAGAAAGTCTCGCTCGCTAGGCACATGCTGTCTGGAATTCCCTTCCTCTGCTTTCTTGGCATTCTTTCATTAAGAACATTACTACAGCTTGTTTTTATTTTTTTACGTTTATTATTTATTGGGTAGGGCGTCTGCATTATGACACCTATGCAGGTCAAACGACAGCTTCCCTTGGTTCTCTTCCTTTACCACGTGGGTCCCGGGGATCAACTCGGCCATCAGGATGTGCTGGCAGCAGGTGCTTATATCCCTTGAGCCACCTCATTCGCTTATTTTCTTAAAGGACTTGATTTCTACCTTTCCCACAAATCTGAGTCTTCTGTGCCCTTTCCAGCTGCTCCAACTGGCAAAAGTAAACCATTGTTTAATTTAGTTTCTTAAGGATGTAGTACCTGGGGCCTGGACTTGGAAAGCTGGTGACATGTTTTGATGTTAAACTGAGACAGGGGCACATGCACTGTGAAGGACGCAGGCAAAGCCCACTGCCTCCCTAGTGCGTCCCAGAAGCACGTTCTGCTGGGTACGAGATGGGCTCCTAAGCATGGAAACCGTGAGACACACAAAGAACCCAGAGCAGCCAGCGCTTCTCTGTTCCCTCTGTACTGGTACAAGCCCATCTCCTGCAGATGCCACAGGGTAAAAGAAAGGTCTTTTTATTGAAGCACACAGTGGATGTGCGTACAATGGTCCTTAGCTGGAGCACAGCTCTACCAGCCAGGGTCCGCACAGTTTTACCGGCCGAGGCTCCACAAGGACATGGGCTACACCATCTTTCCCATGCCAGGCTCTGGCTCTTACCCCTCATTCCTGCACTAAGAACTATTATACCGTGGCCATCTAGCATGTGCTGCTTGTTCTTAGCAACCTGAGTCACACACCAGCTTCTTTCCTGAGTGGCATGTGCCATGTACAGCTGAAACAGTGGCATAAGGCAAACACGTAATACTATATCTGAGCTAAAATCTATACGAGTTATTATTTCTGCCTGCCTGGTATTTGGGGGCAGCACCCTCTCAACTTCACGCCACTGATTCTAGTGAGCCGTCAGTTATGACCCTGATCTCACTCTCCCTATCAACCAGCAGCCTCAACTGTCTGTGTCCAAACAGAGTCTATTATCAACCACTAGCAAAAGCCATTCATTTAGCATGAAGCATCAAATCCATCCAGGACAACTCGGAGTCCGTCTTTGGGACTGGTCCGTGGATGCTGGAAAACGGGCATCTTTCTCTGCTGGGATTGCTGGCAGTTTCCCTGGCTGCCGCAAAGATTCTCTGCAGCAGAAAAGCAAGTGCAGGCATCAGGAACACACGGCCAGCTCCCAGAGACACAGACGGAGCCCCATGCAACATGAGAACACCTGAATCCCAGCCTCCACCTCTGTTCTTTCATCTTTTCTGCACAGGATGGAACTGGATTTCTAAAGGACCAGGAGGGAAAGGAACCTGCCTGATACAACCTTCCATATGCTCACCTCACACTTAAGACTCAGAGACACACAACTGAGCACAGCCATGAAGGCTGTGAAACAGATCCACAATGTGTAATGATTTCAACCACTGAAGCCAGCATGCAGGGAGGGAAAATCCCCTTCTCCTTCTTTAATTTGTTCCAGGTTGCAAAGTTATTAAATAACCGAAATGGAAGACTTCAATTCAACATGCCAAATGCCCACAGATTCTCTGCTGCAGAGAGGACGTTCTGCTTAGCTGCAGACTCTGCCGAGCTGCAGGCACTGAGCTGCAGAGAGGATGCTCTGCCGAGCTGCAGGCACTGAGCTGCAGAGAGGACGCTCTGCCGAGCTGCAGGCACTGAGCTGCAGAGAGGACACTCTGCCGAGCTGCAGGCACTGAGCTGCAGAGAGGACGCTCTGCTGAGCTGCAGGCACTGAGCTGCAGGCACACTGACACTCTCAGCATAGCGTTCTACAGCCCGACAGGACCAATGGAGCCAGAGTTCTCCAGGCTTCAGCATCTTCAGCCATTATAATTACACATGTGCATCTTCTATTCTCTGTACACAGTTAAAGGAACTGTGGAATTTTAAAGTTTATTTTTTAAATATTAAAAACTTACCACATCCTCTTTCACACAAGGTTTGTGTGTGACCAGCAGCCAACAACAGTGCTTTTTCTGAACCCCAGATCCATTTGGGCTCTAAAACAAGCAAATTAATTATAGCATTTAACAAAACAAGAACAATGCATTGCATGTATGATGAGCATTCTTAATACGCATAAAGATTACTAAAAATAGTTCAATATATTTTGGGGCAAAGAGAACGAAGAAGGAAAATCAACTCAAATAACTTAGGGTTTGAATGGTAACAGTACTCGTGTGTTCAGAAACACGGCTGTGTGTTTGCATCTGTGTTTGTGCTAGGATGCTAGCGATGGAGCCCGAGGCCTCATGAATGCCGGGGCGGGGGGTGCCATTTGGTCATGTTTTCGTTGGAAGAGAAGGATGCTGAGCGGTTAGATGCTAGCAGCATCTGATCACAAAGGATGACAAAGGGAGGGGACCCCTGTAGAACAGTATGGCTAACACCAAGACCCAGCGTTTGCTGATACCTGGAATGGGCTCACTTTTGAACACGTTCCTCATTACTTTGGGCATAACTTTGTGATTTCTATATTAGACTGTATTGGCAAAGAAGCTAGGACCAAAGTGTCAACTATTTGAAAAGGCTACTATTACAACATTGACTTAAATGTTGTTTATTTGCAAATCCTAGTAGGAATATACAAATCCTCCTCCAAGATACTTGAAAGTGAAAGGAGACAATCTTGCATATGGAGATGGTTGTGTCTCTAAAATAACCATCTATACAAGGGCACTGGAGGACACTCTGCCATCTGGTCTCAGAAGCACGTCTCCTCAATAACTATTTCCATAGGAAGACTTTAGTAAGATGTGCTTGGTCTTGTGCTGTCTGCTACAAACCTCAGAGCCAAACGAGTGGTCTACATTTAACCAATTTACAGGATCTAACACCATGACTTGGGAACATCTCCAGTTCCTCTATGCTCCTCTTATCCTGGTTTTTCACTTTTCTTCTTTTCTAATAAGAATAAAACCAAAAACCAATGAAATATAAGATACATACGCTAAAAAGGAGTCCAAAAAGAGACCTAAGACAGTTCAGAGTGAACAGTAACTACTAAGTGGGTACTATCTTCTGTCTGTCTGTCTGCACCTCTTTGGGTGTTTGTAGAAGAGTGGAGTCTGGGGACTCATGTCTCAGATATTTGGGTTGAGGGCAAGTTTTACAGAAGAACAGCTACTCCAGAAGCTGAGGCAGGAGGATCACAGGTTCAAGACCAGCCTGGCAGCTTCTAAATACCCTGCTTTAAAAGGTAAAAGGCAAGGAGGAGCTGGGGACACAGCTCAGTTGCAGAGCACCTGCCTAGCACCTGTGAGGCCCCAGGTCTAGTTCTCGGTACTGCCACTCCTAAACGAAGAACACAAGCCAGACAAAAGCAAGTAACAAAAGCCAAGAAGAAAGGAGTTTGAATTTGGCACTCGGCTAAAATGGGGATAGGGCTGCAGGATGTAGTACAATATAAATTTGGATTTTCCGAAGTGAGAAATGTGCCCCAAAGCTTCAGCACAGATGCTTAGCCAAGAAAATCCCACCTTAAACGGTGAATATGAAAGAGGACAAGCGTGTTCATGTGTGACAAGGTTTGGAGGTGAGAAAAGTGTTTCAGAGACTCATTGGGGACGATCTGAAAAAAAAAAAAACAGATGGGGCAGTGGTAGAAGGGGTGGGGGCAGTCAGCGTTGGGTGCCCATGCACAAAACGTGATGGAAGAAATATAAACGTTAACAGGCCTTGCTAACCCGGGAGTTCGGTAAAGGATTAATTACACTGGATCTAAAAACTGTACCCATGCATGTGTGCTCTTCGATGCTCTGGATACAGTAACAATAACAAAATGAATACGAGGCAACTTTTAACAAATGACGGGTCAGGCACCGCGACAAATGCTGAAAATAAACGACTCAATTTCCTCCACACGACATTCTATGCAACAGAAGTTGTCTATGTATCCTCAGTTCTTGGGACAGCAGGAGATGGGAGCATGCACCTTTCCAAAGTCAATACGGATAACTGGTCAGCGTTCTCAGCCTGAGGCTTTTGCATCTTGTACCATGTACTGCTGCATTTAGAGCTAAAAAACTGGGCAGAGCTGCAGTAGTGGAGTGGGCCACTGGGTGGCAGTGACCCTGAACCTCAGCGATGCTCATCTAGAAAGAGCAGGGACTTGAGGAGAGCGGCACAGATGAGGATTGGGGTGCATCCATCCCTCTAGCATCCCACAAATCCAATTCTCCTGGCGGTTGCCGCTGAAGCTACTTTCACCATCCTGGGGGCGCGGGTGCTTGTGAGAGCAGCGACACCAACTGCAGAAGCGCCAGGTAGGCAGCCAGCACCGTTGGGAAGCACGGGGACCCGAGGCAGGGCGAGCCAGGGAGCCTCACCCCGTCCAGGAGGAGGATCCGGCCTGCACAGGAGCTGGTGGTGAAGAACTCTTCCCGTGAGTTCAGGAGCTCCACCACCGCCACCGCGTCCTCGTCCACGCTGCCTTTCCGGCTGAGGTCCGCCTTGCTCAGGCTCTGCGCTTTCCAGCGGCTGAACTCTGCACCGCGGTCCATGCGCAGGAGCGACCCGGGCTCATCCATCACGTGTCTCCGTGGGCGCGGCCCTACTGCCACCACGGTGGCCGCGGAGGACCAAACTCCTGCGTTTGCACGGTCAGCGGATGTCGACCTCCGCCCCCTAGAGGAGGCGTAGCGACGAGGAGGAACCCTGCAAAAGTTGGAAAGGCTGGTTGGTCTATCTTGCCGAGGAACTTCTGAAGGTTAGGAGGTTTTGATTCTTACTCTAAGAGAAGGGTAAGTGGTTTTTAAACGTCGATCTCTCCAAATGAGCTGCGCTTGGTTTTGACTACTTGTCTTTCCTTCCCTCTGTCCCGGGGTACCTAGGCTACAACCTGGCGGTTGACCAGGACTGCAAGCTCCTAGGCCTGTCTGCTGGGAGGCTTTTAAAGAGCAAGCAAACAAGCAAACAAACAAATAAAAACAACTCACAACCTCCACCACCACCAACAATAACAAAAACAAGTCCTAGGCTCGAACTACCCTTGAGATGTGCACAGCAGGTGGCCGGGTGGTTTGGTCTGGGTGTTTTCTGCAGCCACCAAGGCTCACGTGCCCCGACTTTCCAGCTACAGGCAGAGAAAGGACTTTCTGTACTCTGGCCTCCAGTCTGCACGCAGCTGGCGTTGGTATCTTCCTTTAAACTCTGTGGCACCAACCTACCATAGTCTTCAAAAGAAGAGAGACAGAGCGACAGAAAGGGACAGAGAGGAAAAAAAAAAGTAATACTTTCTTAACTACATCTTGTACGTTTACAGCTTCTACAGGGCTGACATAAACAGAAAGCACATGTTAATGATTGATTGAAAGGCACAAGGGTAAGGTTGGACTGTTTGCCCGCAGCCCGTGAGCCCCCAAAGCCACCATGACTCCCGCAGCCCGTGAGCCCCCAAAGCCACCATGACTCCCTCCCTGCTGGCTCCGGCTCTTAGGAAAGGCAGCGGTCACAGTATTTCTCCCCACGGTCTCACAGTGGAGCCAGGCGATCTCTGTGAGCACATGGCCGCAAGAATGGTACCAGCTGCTTTAATTGTGATCATTTATCTGCATTTCCAAGTTAATAATAAGTCCACGCAATACGACGAGCCATTCTAGAACAGTGGCAGTACATCTTAAAACTATTGGGTTTCTTTCTTGGCCTTCATTTTAAAATACCTCCAGAAATTCTTATTTTATTCTGTTCTTCTTTTTAAAATCTATTTTATGTATATAGGCGTTTTGCATGCATGTCTGCACCATATGTATGCCCAGGGTTCTCAGAGGACAGAAGAGGGTGTGGGCTCTCACACTGGAGTGAGAGTTGGTTTTGAATCTGATCCACCATGTTGGTGCTGGAAATCCAAATGAAGTCCTCAGTAAGGGGACAAGTGCTCTTTGCTGCTAAACCTACCCTCCACCCCCTCTGCTCTTGGTAAGGTGGCTTTATGCTGAGTTTGAGAATTGACCCATCGGTTCTCTGTTAAGATAGATGTCTAACCTTTTTCCTATCCCTTCAATTTTCATTTAAACCTATGGATGAATTCAAGCATACCCTAGAGGAGGAACTTTTAACTATGTATGTTCTAGAAACAAAAGTAAAATAAAAATAAACCAAAGTACTGTATTTATAACATAGGTATTTGATAAATAGAAAAGTCATTTAACCACAGCATAGTTAAAAAAGCAAAACAAAACACAAAAACAAACAAAAAAGCAAACAAACAAAACACAAAGCAGCCAGGCAGGGTGGTCCATGCTAGAAAGACTGCGGCAGGAATATCACCGAGACTCCCGTCCAACCTGGTCTACAAACTGAGTTCTAGGTCAGCCTAGGCTACAGTGTGAGATGCTCCCAAAGTGGCAGAAAGCTCTGCGTTATCCTTTGTGAGACCATGGGTGATGCTCAAGCTTCCTGTGCTCCAGGCATCCCGCATGGGGTTCTCTCTGCTGTTGCAGGTGATCCCCATAGGTAGCTTATGCAGAGAGTGCGCTACCATCGGGTAGATTAGCTTTCCCGATAGACCCATATCCTGTGTGTTTCTTAATTTATAGGCATTTGAAGAATGCCCACGTGGATGGCTTCGTTAGAAACATGTGCTTCAGTGAAGCGTTTACCTAATTATTCTTTGTCAATAGAAAATTGGGAGTCAGATATTGGAGTAAGAACTTGAAATGATGGGAAAAGAACAGAGAAGCCATCCCAGACCTCCTCTCCGTTCCTCAGCTCAAAAGACTAAGCTCCTTTCTCAGCCCCGCCTCACTGCTTTCTGTCTCCTATCTGTCCTCAGTCTTCCAAGACTTCTATGGTTAATTTTGGTCTGCTAGTGGCTAGCTCCACCCTCTGCCTCAAAGCAAACTTGATTGTCAGAGTTGTGACCACACAACACTCCAGCCTGCAGCTTGGTGACCCCAGTTTCTCATCCGTCCCAGGATTCATTTCAGAGACATTAAAGACAATCTAGGCCAATATTTCCAGAGGTAAGTTTGGAAGATCATACGTTAGAAAAACAGTGTCTGTCAACATTGAAGGCTCAGGACTTGGGCTTTAGCTCCCTGTGACCTGTGTGACCGTACCTGGGCCCTGAACCTCTTCTGGTGTCTTCTCATTTTTAAAATAGAGGCTTTGCTTTTAGTCCTGCATAAGGTAACAGTTTTAGTAACTTTCCATTCTTGCCTATTGTGAAGATGATTAAATGTGTGGAGATAAAGAAAAACCGCATACGTTTTAGGAAAAGCTGAATATTAGGGCTTAAAGAATTTCATAATTGCTTTTGGTATATCGTGCTGTTTCTTTCTTTGTGATTCCCTTTGATACAGCACCAGGGTTACGAAGTGGATGATGATAGTGTGGTTGAGTTCAAAGGCAGAGAGTTTGGTCTGGAGCCCGATCAGTCGAATGCAAAGGCTCAGCGGGGAATAAGATCAAGGGAGCTGCCCTTTGCAGCATTATCCAAAGTGGTAGGGGAGGTGAGGAGGGCCATTCTCTTGGGCCTGGGACTGCCTTCCTGCCCCTCTCCTGACCTCCTTCCTCCCCCCTCAAAATGTAAGAAAATAAATGCGTTAGCAACACAAGACAGGCCCTGGCTTAGAACAATTTTGATTTTATTATTACCATAGTCTTTTCAGGCTGGTAAGGGTGTCTGTTGGTCAGATGTGCTGGAAATGATAGAAACCGGAAAGTGAAAAAGCAGAGTGAGGTGGCAACATCCCTGAATCACAGCATTCAAGATGCGGAGGCTGTACAATGGGGAGCTGGGGGCCAGCGTGGGCTGCGTAGGATTTTCAAGACCAACCTGGTCCACATAGCTAGACACTATCTCAAAAAAGCTGAAATTGGTTGTAGAGCCCAGTTGTAGATGCTTAGCAGGCATAGGGCCCAGGTTCTAGCCACAGCCTGGCAATGAAAGAAAAGAAAAAAAAGAAAGAAATGAGTTGCGTGTGAGTGTGAGCGTGTGTGTGTGTGTGTGGTGTGTACAGTTCATGGCATTTTCTGGGTTTGGCACAGTAACTCTGTGATGTATGTGTGTGTATGTGTTGTGTATGGTTCACGGCATCTTCTGGGTTTGGCACAGCACCTCTACTGGAAAGTGTCATCCTCTGAGCGAAGCAGCTGTGACCTGAAGCAGGAAGCTTTGACTCCTTGTTTACGAGAGATCTCTCAAGATCATGACGGGTGACTGTTGACATTCCCTCATAGAAAGGTGGGGTTGTAGGACCCTTATCTGATATTCCAGCCTCTCCCCTTCTGTACCTCAGGGCCAACTATATGCAGTTCTGCCCTAACTGTGCTCGGTCTTATTGGCCCAGAAGGCCTAGAGTGTTTGGCAGATGGAAGCTTAACTGGAGAGGGTTTCTTTCTGTCTGTCCGTCCGTGCTGGGTGAGACTTTCCAGTGGTGTGGTTGGTGTGCGTCAGTCATGTGAGCTCTTGTATGAAACCCCTCGCGCACACGCTAAGAAACCCCTCACCCACGCTCTAAGAAACCTCTCACCCATGCTCTAAGAAACCCTTCGTCCACGCTCTAAGAAACCCCTCGCCCACGCTCTAAGAAACCCCTCGCCCACGCTCTAAGAAACCCCTCGCCCACACTCTAAGAAACCCCTCGCCCACGCTCTAAGAAACCCCTCGCCCACGCTCTAAGAAACCCCCCACCCACGTCTGTAAATCAGCCTTGCAAATGCACGGGAGCCCTCCATCAGACGTGGCTTATGCTGAGGTCCCATAACGAGGTGGGGTACTTGTTTACATCTCTCCAGGTAGAGTTTGGCCACACTCACATTTAATATTGAAAACGTGTCTGTTGAGTGAACAACCAGCTGTGTATACGTGGTATTAGTGTTTTGCTTGACTTCTTTTCTGGACTGGATAGAAAACTCGGCATTTGTTTTTCTCAGGTTCCGAGGTTTGCTTCTCCGATATTCCTGGTGTTTGGGGGATGTGATTGTTCTTCCAGCTGGCAAAACCTCCCAGGTCATAGCAGAATCTATTTGATTGGATTTATTTAAATTATGAAAAGGTGCAGTTAAAATTATGGGGCTATAACTAAACCCGTTCATTACTTCTCTACCCCTTTGGTGTTCCCAGTTACATAATTTTATTCGTTAACTAGCCTTGCTTTTCTTAGAGTTTATTTTTAACTGGGCTTTTTCTTCCTTTTAATAATAACAGGAGGGCAGAAAGGTTACCCGGACCTTTGTAATGTGTAAACAGCCGCACTGTTTTCTAGGTTTAAATTTTCTTTCTGTTTTTGCTACAGTGAAGGGCAGAGGGCTGTGAGAGATGATTCTGTGGGGAAAGGCACTTGCCACCAACGCTAACCACCTCATTTTGATCCCCGGGACCCACAGGGTGGAAGGAAAGAACTGGCTCTTGGCTGTTCTTCATACATGACTCTGCCCTGCATGTGCCCACATCTTCTTTTACATACGCACACACTCATGTAAACAAGTGTAATAGAAAGCTACAGGAAGTCTAATGTTTCCATAACCTGATGAATTTCAAAAGCAGGGTGCTAAAAGGGAAAAGGAAATATCAAAATTCAGTATAATTCAATATAAATAAAGTTAGTAAATATAAACTAATTGCACACATTACTCTTGAATGCACATAAGCACACCGGGCAGTTACTAGTATTGGATTTATGGTGCTAACCGATTCTTCAAAGTGTGGCTCAAGCCGGCTGGAGGATGAGTGCAATAGGCTTCAGTTATGGCTATAATACTTTAGATTATTGAAAGGCTAACTTGTTAAAGCTAGGCATAAATGTTTACTCCTTTTTTTCCTCTGGACTTTCAGCATTTCATAATCTGACTGAAAATCCCTAAATCTAATGTTTGTAAGATTTTTTAAGACACCACAACCCAATCTAAACAAACAAACAAAAGCCATCAGATATGATATCCTGCTATGTTTTCCAGACGTTTTTGTTTGTGTGTTGTTGAAGGCACTAAACCCCCACGGGAAGCGGTATGGGGATTTTGCTTTGTAGCTGAAGGATTTTCAGGATGAAAGGTCCTTGAACGTGAGATGAGATCAGTGGGAAGCTTCTGGTGTAAACTGCTGTTTGAAACTTTGTTTAATCTGTCTGCTCTGGGGGAGAAAAAACAGTGGCAGCCTGGGTACAATGTGATAATATATTAATGTTGTCTTAGTCTCTAGGTCACCATGGCAACTGGACAGAAGTTGATGAGGGCTGTTCGAGTGTTTGAGTTTGGTGGACCTGAAGTGCTGAAACTCCAGTCCAACGTGGCAGTTCCTGTCCCCAAAGACCATCAGGTGAGGATAACCATCCCGTGCAGGTGATGCACAGTGATCTACAAAGGTGCTGGACTAGGATGCTGTTTAACTGTCTCTGTGAATCCTGACGAAGTAACACACATGATAATTACTGAAGTAGACATTGAAAAGGAATGACCCTGGCTACCACTGATATGGGATTCCCCTCTGTGTGCTGTGAATACCATTGGTGAATGAAGAAACTGCATTGGCTTTTGATAGGGCAGAACTTAGGTAGGTGGGGAAAAACTAAACTGAATGCTGGGAGAAAGAAGGGTGGAGTCAGAGAGACGCCGCTGGAACTTTACCTTATAAGCCAAAGCCTCATGGCTATACACAGAATAATAGAAATGGGTTAAATTAAGATGTAAGAGCTAGCCAAGAAGGAGTTAGAGCTAATGGGCCAAGCAGTGATTTAATTAAGCAGTTTCTGTGGGGTTATTTAGGTTCTGGGCAGCTGGGACGAACAAGCGGCCTCATACGATGCTACCATGTTTCTAAGGCTGGGCATCACCTTTGTGGTCTAATCATGGGGTTTCAGTGCCGTCATGCAAATTCTGAATACGTTTGTTATCATGAACCTCCCTGATTTTTCTTTTTCACATGGTGGAAAAGTAATTTCCCCTCTGCATTATTAAGAGAATTCAGTTACTCAGTTATAGGATTTTATTGTCTCTAGTGATCTGTTTTTTAGCAATATTTTTTGATTCAAATTGTACATATATATGCATGTATATATATGTATATCAAGGTGCATTCCATACCACTAGTCTAATATCCTTAGAAAACCTTAGAAGAAAAAAAAATTTTTCAGAGCTTATCCATAGCTCATCTTTCCAGGTTCATTCCTTATCACCCTCTCAGCAGACTGTAGCAGCCTTAAGTTTATCCAGTTTCTTCACGAGACTCTTTCCATCATTGTACACATTCCTTGGGCCTGAAAATAGCCCCTCCCTATTCCTACAGAATTTCTACCTATTTGTTAAGTCCTTCTGTCAGACCTCCCTTTACTCTTACAGCAGAGATAGATACTGTGTTCTGAAGGAGACCATGCTTTTCTGCACCCAGGGACTCCAGCACACTAGGTAAGCATTCTGCTGGCAGTCTACATTGCCAGCCCCCAAACTCAGCTTCTTTCTAGCCTCAGAACCTCAGTGGTCCACCAATAGAAGATTGCGCCCCGATTCCTGCAGAGCTGGTGGGGAGCCGTCCTCCACCAGTGACTTGGGAACCCAGGCCTCTTTCATTGTGGGCTTTGTAGGCTTTAGCAGGGAGCTTGCGTGGAAATAGAAGGCTTTGGGGGAGGTTTTGCTGGACCAAGCCTGCAAGTGACTGAAGTACTTTGGCTCACTTTTCTGTGCTTCCACCTTGGTCCCTTGGCTCCTCATGTGTGAAGGAGGACGGGTGTCTTAGTTACTATTCTATTGCATGACGAGACACCATGACCAAGGCAACTGATAGGAAAATGAACTTACTGGATCTTACAGTTCCAGAAGGGGAATCCATGGGGTTTCTGTTGCTGTGACGAACCTTCCTGACCAAAAGTTACTTGGGAAGAAAAGGGTTTATTTCACTCACACTTGCATAGACTGATTCATCCCTGAAAGCAGAGAGGGTAAGAACTGCAACAGAGAAGGAATCTGAAGGCAGGAGCTGCTGCAGAGGCCATGGAGGGTGCTGCTTACTGGACTGCTCCTCATGGTTTGCTCAGCCTGCTTTCTTATAGACCCCACGACCACCAGCCCTGGGATGGTATCAAGCACTGGGCTGGGCCCTCATACACCAGTCACTAATTAAGAAAATACCCTACAGACCTGCCTACAGCCCAGTCTTGTTGGGGCAGTTCCTTAATTGGGTTCCCCTCCTCTCAGATGACTAGAACTTGTGTTGGGTTGGGATAGAACCAGCCAGCATAGTTTACAATTTGATAAACAACATCCCCACAACCTTTCCTTTCTCATTCATCCCCAAGATCACCAGCTAATATCACAATATAAAATATTTTACAAACTTAAGAACCCCACAGTCTTTACAAATTCAAACACTAAAATATCAGTCTCTTTAAAAATGCAAAGTCTGTGTAAAACTTCAAAACCTCTTTTAAAGTTCAAAGTCTCTGAGCTATGGGCTCTTGTGAAATCATGGTAAGGCTTACTCTAAGAAGTGTAGTAACCTGAATGAACCAAAACCAAGCTGCAGCAGTGCCTTCCACATTCCCCCCAAACCCAGCAGGGTCAGGCCGTCACCTACCCCCAAGTGCCCACTTGTCTCAGGGTTGCTATTGCTGGGACAAAATATCGTAATCAAATGCAGCTTGGGGAGGAGGAGAGGCTATTGCACTCCCTGTACCATATCACAGCTCATACAAGCAGTGAAGGCAGAAATGCAAGCAGGGCAGGAGCCTCAAGATGGAGGCTGGTGCAGAGGCCACGGAAGGTGCTGCTTACTCGCTTGCTCTTCATGGCTTGCTCTTCCTGCTTTCCTATAGCACTCAGGGCCACCTGCTTAGGAATGGCACCACCCACAGTGGGCTGGGCTCCCCCTCATCACTATTTAAGAGACTACCTTCTGGGCTGGTCTCCAGTCAGACTGTGTGGAAACAGTTTCTCTGTTGGTGTTTTCTGCTCTCAGATGACTACAGTGTGTGCCAAGTTGGCATAACAACCAGCTGGCACATGGTGTAGTGTTCCTCATACATATCGTGTGGACACATGGAGTTCGCTGAAACACACCTCTCTGAGCGTCTTTTATTGTTTCCTGAGAGTTTTGAATAGCGTGTAAGCCAGTCTACCTTACTTCTTAATGTACACTTAGAATGCAGACTTGTTGAAAGCACGGGCAGGTTGGGTCTTGATTTTTTTTTTTTAATTTTCCTCAGTTTTTCTAGCTCTGTCATTATCCTTATAAGGATAATGACATCATTGTAAGGTTAAGCATCATTGTTAGGCAGTGCCACAATGTTCTGTGTGACCTGAATTGTATTGTCATTACAGGTTCTAATCAAAGTCCATGCCTGTGGTGTCAACCCCGTAGAGACCTACATTCGCTCTGGCACCTACAGCCGAAAACCCACGTTGCCCTACACTCCAGGCACTGATGTGGCGGGGGTCATCGAATCTGTTGGAGACAGCGTATCTGCTTTCAAGGTATCTTCCATTTTTGATGATTTCTATTTTGACTTAGTAGCATTCTTCCGAAATTTAATTATAGCTTTAAAGGCTTTCAAAGGTACTGATTGCACAGTTTCTGCTAGTTGGGGGACTCCTAGCCAAAAAGAAAGTATTTCGTATCCAGAGGCCTTGCTTGTCAGCACAGCTGGGAATCAATAGTGGGCAATTTTGGTGTCATCACGACTCAGTGGATGAGCTGTGGTCTGTTTAGTCTAATAGAAACTTGTGAGTGAAGAAAACACATAGGGATGTCGGACGGTCCCGGCTCTTCTCACACAGACAACACACATAGGGATGTCAGACAGCCCCGGCTCTTCTCACACAGACAACACACATAGGGATGTCAGACGGCCCCGGCTCTTCTCACACAGACAGAACACACGGGGGGTATCAGATGGCCCAACCCTTCTCACACTGTTTAATTTCTTTTTACAAAGTAGAAGAAAAGCTAGCTCTTTTGGAGGATAAATAAAACTCGAGCATGTGCAGCGTCTCTCTGCCGTGTCAGAGTTGAGATCAGGGCTGTGGTCATGGCTGTCGTTACTGTTCTGCCGAAAGACTTGCCCAGCATGGATCGTGTTTTTGGAGGATGCTTATGCCTACCCTTTTTCCTCCTACTTCCTTGACCTGCTCAGCTTTGGCAGCATAGTCACCAAAATGGGGCTTCACTGGAGAAACTTAGCGTGGCCCTGTGTAGGAAGTGGGCAGATCCCTGCAGCTTTCCACTTCTCGGCTTGTGCCAATGTGGTATCTGCCCCCATAGTGTCTCTAAAACTCTCTTGCTAATGCCAGTAATCCTGGAGTCAGCGGGCCCTTCTATGTCATTATCATAACTTCCCAATGACATTTGACACTTTTAGTCACTTAACGTTTTCTTAGACAGCAAAAGCCAAGCCCAGCCTTTACTCTGGGTTCTGCAGTGCCCCTGTACTGCTTGCCCTTCCTCCAGGCATCCTTGTTTGCCATCGTTGCTCTGTGAATGCCACCTTAATCCTGGTATCCTCTCAGTCCTACCCAGACCTGCCTCCCATGTTTTCTTGCTCTGCCATTGCCTGTCTCCCTTTCTCTTCCCTCCTCCTAGACATGAGCTTGCTTGAGATCTGGGACCGTGCACTGCCATAGATATCCCCCACAGGACTCCAAAGCAGTGTTCTCTTTCCGGCGAGTTCTTCATGTCTGAACCACACAGACATCAATAGGGCATGTTTTCAAGTCCTAAAGCAGGGCTCATCTACTTGGTCTTCCTTGCTCATTCCCAGACAGCACTGCCCCCATGCTCGCATTGGCCTTTGGTGCTCAGTTTTCCTCCAAAGCCTTTTCACATCCACCCTGCAGCACAGTGCTGTTGGCTGTTCATCTCTTTATTATGGGGCCAGTTGAGTATACGGAGGCCATCATTGCACAGTAGTTTATTCTAGGGTCTACCTTCCTTTCTTCCTTCCTCCCTTCTTCTCTCTCTTTCTTTTTTCCCCTAAAGATGTAAGCCAGGTATTCTTGTGGCCAGCCATTTCTGTAGGCACGTGGGACTTGTTAGCAAAAGTGTGTGCCTTTCTATGGCCAGGGTGTAACAGGTAGCCATTACCAGGGGGGCTTGCTTCTTGCTGTGAGAGGAACTGGGGTCTGCTCTGTCTCTCTGCTATTTCAATCTTAATTGGAAGAAACTATGGAACTTAAGGGCACTCCAGTTTCCTCATCCGTCGGCGATGATGGAGCGCCCATGTTCCCTAGGTCACTGTGGTGGTTATGTAGAAGGCCACGGCGCCCAGCTTAGTAAGTGCTCAGCAGAACTACAGTCCTGTTCCCCTGCCTCCTTTAATGCTTCCTTTTATAAGTTCCCACTTAGAAAACATGCATAGACGTTCAGTGTTTCAGTTGCGTTCTAGATGCCCAGTTGGAGACATCCATATGTAAATGAGTATTTCTTGTCTTCCTGAGGGGTGCACCCACACACTGAGACAATGGGGATGTTCTATCGGGAACTCACCAAGGCCAGCTGGCCTAGGTCTGAAAAAGCATGGGATAAATCCGGACTAGCTGAACATAGCGAACAATGAGGAATACTGAGAACTCAAGAACAATCGCAGTGGGTTTTTGATCCTACTGCACGTACTGGCTTTGTGGGAGCCTAGGCAGTTTGGATGCTCACCTTACTAGACCTGGATAGAGGTGGGCGGTCCTTGGGCTTCCCACAGGTCAGGGAACCCTGATTGCTCTTTGAGCAGATGAGGGAGGGGGACTTGATCGGGGGAGGGGGCAGAAATCCTTAATAAATAAATAAATTAAAAAAAAATTAAAAAAAAAGTCTCACCCGTCTTGTCCTAATAGGAATCATGGCTGCAGGCTCTCGTTGATTTCTTTTTCAGAAAGGGGACCGGGTCTTCTGCTACAGCACAGTTTCTGGCGGTTATGCAGAGTTCGCTCTGGCAGCGGATGACACTGTCTACACCCTGCCCGAGAAGCTGGACTTCAAGCAGGGCGCTGCACTTGCGATCCCATACTTTACAGCCTGCAGGGCTCTGTTCCACAGGTGAGGAGCGCTGTTGCTCACAGCCCAGGCGGGCAGCTCTCCCCACCTGTTTGCTGCCTGTACCGTGCCTGCTTGTCATTCGCCATAAAACCTATCTGGGGTCATGACAGTTATGGAGAGGGCAGGAGTTTGATCATTTTGAGGAAGAAAGAGGGAATTAATCCCTTGAATGGAGATGATTTTCTCAAAACCTGGGAATCAGGAGGGACATGTTACAAGATCCTGAGGTATCTTTCTGTGTCTTAGTCATTGTGTTATTGTTTGGAAGAACCACGATGACCATGGCAACTCTTACACAGGGAAGCATGTGATTGGGAGTTTGCTATGGTTTCGGAGCATTAGTCCACTGTCACTAAGACAGAGGGCATGGCAGCAGGCAGGCATGGTGCTGCGGCTAAGAGTGCTACGTCTCCTAGGCGACAGGAAGTGACTGACTGTCACACCGAGGGCTGCTTAAGCAAAAGAGACCTCAGAGCCCAACCCCACAGTGACACACTTCCTCCAACAAGGCCACACCTCCTCATAGTGCCTCTCCCTTTGGGAGCCATAGTTTTTCAAATCACCACATACATTGGGCAAATATTTCAAGAGAGTCAAGTTTTCTGATCAATCCAAGACTCTCTGGTGGTGAGATGGAACCAGGCAAAGGTAACAAGAGCTCTAAAGAGAAGAAGCAAGCAAGGGGGTGGTCACTGCTGCGGCAGTGGCCCCGGTGTCTGGTACTTCTCCCGTTATTCCCGTTGAACATGGAAGACAGTGGATGAAAGTAAGGGAACACCGGACATGGGGTGCTGGGTATTCTTCATGAAGGGTGAGATTCAGAACACAGCTCGACTGGGGTTGTGTTATTAAAAGCCATAAGAGTTAACAAGTAAACAGCGTGTATACATGGTTTATACAGTGACGGTGACTGTCGGTGTTTAAAAGAGCATAGTTACGTGGCACAGGCACAAAGCCTGGACATTTCACAAGATTTTCAGAGGTGTGGAGAGGCAAGGACATTTTCTTAGCACTGCCAAAAGCAGCCTACCTGCTATTACCTGGGTAACCCTGGACCCCAGGATAAAGACTCAGCTATAGAACGCTTGTCTTGGGACATTCTCTGTGGGGACACCTGGGCATGAGGGACTCTAGTTCTTCTGGTTCAGAAGTTCCACCAACATCACGGACTGTAGCCTAAGAACTGCTGTGTGATTTCTGCATCCAACATGGACAGAGGCAGGAAACAGATTCCCAGTGGCATCTCTTGAGTGGGTACTGCACAGAACTATTCATCCTGACTCTGGGAACCATCCTTTTGAGCCCTGAGTTAGAGGACGTTTGACTCCATGTCAGGATGCAGTAGCTCTTTGCTTGTTGGCTGGAGCAAGGGTAGAAATTCCTCAGTGATGATGGAAAACACCAGCTCTTGGTTAGCCTCGAAGGAGAGAGTAATGAATGCACCTCTGCTTTGTTCCGCAGTGCCCGTGTGCGAGCTGGGGAAAGCGTCCTGGTTCACGGGGCCAGTGGAGGAGTAAGTATCTGTCTTTTTAAGTCTGTTTAAGTGAGCAAGGAGTTACGGGTCTCATGTAATAGTTCATGAAATCTCTAAAAAGTTATTCTTTGAGCGTTTCATACATTGCATTCAGTGGTTTTGACTTTCCCAACTTCATGTCCTCTTCTTCTTCTTTTAAAAATAACCCATTGGGTCCAGAGTCAGTGATACCTAGATGAGAGGCCATCTGCAGGAACACAGTGGGCCCAGGAGGACCACACACTATAGAAACCTGTCCCTTCCTCCCCCAGCCGTCATCAGCTGGGACAAGGCCTGGTGCCCCCCTCCTCTCTCTGTGCGGGAAGCTGACATTGTACACAGTAAAGTCACTTTGAAGAGCCAAATTTATAGGCATGCTCCCACTCCTGGGATTTCAGGCTGCGAAGCTTCTTGAGATGCAGTCCCGGAGTGAATCCATGGCTAATGCTGTAGCAGTTCTTGCTTAATAAATTCAGCAGGACACCTGATAAAAAAATTAACGTGGTGGGTGGTGGTGAACTTCTCTTCTGTCTAGCCCCTCCCCTCAACACAATGCACACTGTGATGACATCCAAGGAGTGTGTGGTTTATAACTGTGTCCTCAACTCCACAATCCAAGGCTTCAAATGTTAGCGTCTAGTGGGGCAAAGATTCAGAACCTAGGACCTCAGCCCCCGTAGGAAATCACCAAGCACTGCACTGTTGATGCCTCCTCATTGAGCTTCCTGCAGCCTGTCTCCAAGGAGCAGGGAGGGAAAAGCAGAGTCATGCATTTGGGATTTGGTAACTAGCACAGAGAGACTTTGGAAATGTTGGCGAGAAGATTTCATGTTGTTAAAACCCAGGACCTGGGACGCAATGGCTCACCTTCAGGAAGCTTGTCAACCCTCAGTACTGGGGGCTCTGGGTAGCTCATGGGCACGGCATGCCCCGTGTGGTGATGGTGGTGCCCTGGCAACATGACCGGTCTCTAAAAGTGCCAGGTAACTCAAGAAGTCAGGGCACTCTGTGTCTCTTTAGAGATAAACTTCCTGTTTCGTCTCCAGCTTCCTGAATGCCTCGAAGAAATCAGTCCTCGGGATTTCACAGATTAGACGATTAATCAGTAAGCCCAAGGTGTCTCTGTGGCTTGAGGAGACACCAGCTGCGCTCACTGATTGCAGTCACCAAAGGCTGGTTTGATGAAGTTTAAATTTAACCTAGTAACCGAAGGTTTGAAAAGCACATATGTTGAGAGCCTGGCGCTCTGTAGAGAGGAGAGATTTTGGTACAGTGCAGAGAGAGGATTTTAAAGGAAATCTCTTTATTCCCTTCACCCTCGCTTCCGAGGGATTGGTTTGCTTTTTTAAAAAGTAAAATCCAAACTGTTGGTTTTCGGAGCTGGTTGAGCCTGCTAAATCCTGGCTGGCCGGGACGGCTGACAGCTTGCTGTGTGAAGCACCTGTGATCCTCCTGCCCTATCAGAGGGACACAGAGCCCTGGCTTTCTCTGGCTTCTGTCTGTATTCTCTGTTCTCACTTAATTCCCGTTCCTGGGGGATTATGATGCGGGTTTAAGATGACGTGGATTTACGAACACAGCCATTGTCCTAGTGTGTTGGTGGGGAATGCCTCCTTTTACTGCTAGCAAAGTAAGTTGGAGACAAATAGCTGGCAAATAATGGCACATAATCTCCTGGAAAATATTGTGGATCTAATTGTTGGCAAGGAAATAACAGGCAGAACCAAGCAGAAGATGACTGAGAGGCCCGCCAGCAGAGGGCGCTACAAGGCATGTTTGCATCAAGTCTGCTCTAAAATGGGATTTTATTAGAGTCAAAGAGTGTTAATAGAAAACTTCAATCATTGGAGGCGATTGTGATGACCCCGTAGTGCAGTTTTCACCTAGTGGGCTGGCTGTCTTCTTCATTAGTGGAGTCCTGCATTCTTGTCTCTGTTAGAGCATAGAATCCCTGCCATAGCCTGACTTGCATAACCTCGTCCACCCCACGGACCTTATGGTCTTTCAGCCTGTTTCAGCTCAGGAGGGTAGAATTTCTCCTGCTCTAGTGAGTTTCTCTCATTTTTCTAGTAGTTATTTTTTCTATCTTGCCCAACCCTGTTGGCCTTCCTGATCATAGCTTCTTCATTTTTAAATTTTTTTTTTGTATTATGTATACAGTGTGCTGTCTGTATGTTTTGCTGACATGCTACAAGAGAGCATCAGATCTCACTGTAGATGGTTGTGCGCCACCATGTGGTTCCTGGAACTGACCTCAGGATCTCTGGAACATAGTCGTTGCTCTCACCTTCTGAGTCATCGAAGGCTTTTCAGGAACACAGAGAAGATGTAACGTCAGGCGTGTGTTCTCTTTTCCAGGTTGGATTGGCTACATGCCAGGTTGCCAGAGCGCATGGCTTAAAGGTTTTGGGCACCGCTGGTTCTGAGGAAGGAAAAAAGCTTGTTCTGCAAAATGGCGCTCATGAAGTGTTTGATCACAAAGAAGTTAATTATATCGATAAAATCAAGGTAAAGTTTTCTACAGTTTTACGTAAGTCAAACATTGTTTCTTGATTTACTTAAGTTATTTTAACTACTACCCTTTTAATGAATAAATAAAATCTTGCTTAGTAAATAAGATTGCTTCCATTTTTATATCTGTGCTGCTCTCGTCCCATGTGTTTTTAGTTGACTTAAAAGTCACAGGCTTCTAGTTCTTGAGCCTTTGCTCTCGTGTTTGCATTGTGAGTGCATACGGAATGAGGTGGAGCTTTTCTGGAAGACCATGCTGTAAAGCAGAGTTCGCAGCTACACAGTGCTTGTAGGGCAGCTGTTACCATGTGAGATCCCACTGCAGTTGAGGGTCCCAGAATTACAAATCAGATGTATCTGTCCTGAAAAGATGCTGGTTGTGAGCCAGGTCCTTGGGGAGGAATAGTCACTGCCCCACCCACCATGGCGGGGAGCATTCAGGTAACTGTCGCATACAACAGAGTTCATACAGGATTGGTTGTATCTGTCTGTTTTACCTGGCAAGTGCTCTGCCACTGGCTTCTCTCCCAGCCCTCACTTCAACCCTCAGGTGCCTGTTTGTTTACTGTTGAAACCAGTTCAAGACAGACTCCCTTGCTCATCCTCAGCAGCACTTTTTTGAGCTAGGAGAATGAGAAGTTCCGAGGCACCAAGTTCTTTAGAGGCCATTACCCAAAGAGGAAGAATGTGTGTGTGTGTGTGTGTGTGTGTGTGTGTGTGTGTCGGGGGTGGTATTTCCACCATACTGCCTTGCTAAAAAAACAGCCAAGTCTCTCGTTTGTGCCTTGTGTAGGGGGCTGGCACCCCATGCTCAGTCCTGACACCATCCTTAGAAGTTTGTACAGTAGTTAGAGAAGCTGGTTCCTGGTGATCTTGCTGCTTGTTTGCGTAGCATTTGGGGTTTTGACTGCTTCACCTGTCCTGCGGCTCCTCTGTTTCTCCTGTTCTCAGAAGTCTTCAGGCCTCTCCCCTCCCCTTCTCTCTTGGTTCCTTTACTGCCTAACTTCTAGAAACACAGCGGCACTCACTGTTCCCTCCCTTCCTCCTTCACAATGTGCTTTTGTGTCATTTGATGTATCTTGGGGGTCAGGGGTGAGTCTTTGTCACGAGGCCAGTCTTGTGTCTGTCTTCATCCTCAGGAGCATGAAACCTTAGACCTTGACTGTGTCTCCTTGAAGCTGACTGTCTTGCTACACACGGACATCATTTTAACCTCCTTCCTCTCGTGTTATCACACACTGTGTGTCTGAATGCCCTCTGTTGTCTCTGCTGAGTTCTATTCCTTTGGGCCTTGGTGTCATTCTCTGCTGGCCTTCACCTTATAATCTGGCACAGGCTGCAGTGGACCCAAAGCTCACCATGTCCTGTAGACTGGCTGGCCAGTGAAACTGGGGTCTATATATCTCTGCCTCCAACTCTGGGGTTACAGCTTTTTTTCCCCCATGGAGATGGATCTGGAGAAGCCTGTGTAGCCCACGGTCCACCCTAGCCATCTCCCTGACCAGCCCTGATTATGCCCGTTTTAAATCACATTCTTCCTGCTGCCCTTCAGGTTTCCCAGGTTACTCTGCCAGTTTTGCCCCTGTAAGCTCTGCCAAGTCCTTGTCACCCGCTGCTTAAGCCTCTGTTCCTCAGCCTTGATACTTGTAACTGAGCTTAGAGCCCCTCTGTCTTCTACTGCTCCCAGAGACATTTGTTCCTTTAAAAGTATGAAGAAATAACTAGAATAAATTGCTGTTCAAAGAGGAATTTTGACCCCCCCCCCCCCGTTCTTATTGAGCTTCTAGTACTTGAACTATGAGTACCCAAAAATAAAACAAAGGAAAACGCATTGCCCTTTCTGTGGCATGCAGTTCAGATGCTCAGTCTGGAACAGTTTGCATTGCCCTCTCCTACAAAGCTGTGGCTGAGGAGGCTGAGGCCTCCCCAAAGGCCTCGGGTGTAGCTTTCCCTCACCTTTTTTTGTGTGTTTAGGGATCTCCCTTTTATACTCTGGGCCACTTTCTCTGACCAGTGTAAGCAATTCAACTCCAACTTTTTCATTCTGTGACTCAAGCCTTACATAAGAGCTGTGCTTGCGGTCTTCTCTTCCCCAACCCCTGGCTTTAGTGTGTTACATCCATAAGAGCTGTGCTTGCGGTATTCTCTTCCCCAACCCCTGACTTTAAGTGTGTTACATCCATTCTTTGCACTCTAGCCCATGCTTGATTTAAGTACTCATTTCTGTAAAAACAAAATAAAACAAATGTAATATAAGATAACTAACTATAATATTGCTGGTTCTCCAAGAACCATTTTAAACATGAAGAACCGATATCCTACAGTGCAGACAAAGAGAATTAGTATAGCAAGGAAGTGATAAACCACTTAGTGCAACACTGAATACATATTCTACCCACAGAAACATACTACAGCCCCTCCTCTACCGATGCACAGGTATCCACTTATACATGCATATTTGCACACACAGATATAGAAATACGCATGTGTGTGTATACACACACACAACCTGAAAGGCCAAGGAGCTAGTACTTACTTGTTTACTTCTTTTTGTTTGTTAGTTTGTTTTGTTAAAAATGGGAGACCCTTGGGGTTTAGGAAGCTTTGATTTATTGTTTACTCTCTGTAAACATTTTTCATGATAGGAAGATTTTAACTAAGAAAAAAGTATTGTAAATAGAAGTTTCTGTCCCACCCTGTCCTGCAGCTGTTCATTCCCGAAGAAGTGCACAGAGGCTTATATTAATTATAAACAGGTCTATTAGCTCAGGCTTATTGTTAGCTAGCTCTTACAACTTAAATTAACTCCTAATTCTTGTCTGTGTTTAGCCACGTGACTTAGTACCTTCTCTCAGTGGTGCATATTTATCCTGCTTCCTCTGCATCTGGCTGGTGACTGACTGACTCTCTGCCTTTCCTCTTCCCAAAATTCTCTTAGTCTGGTTACCTCTCCTATACTTCCTGCCTGGCTACTGGCCAGTCAGCATTTCATTAAACCAGTATGAGTGACAAATCTTTACAGTGTACAAGAGCATTATCCCACAGCCAAGTATTTTATATTCATGCTGACTACACACACACACACACACACACACACAAAGAATTCATCAGATTTCATCTTATTATGGCCATTTATCCGGGGCTTCTTAGTCTTCACACTGCACAGGGCGGCTGCAGTACCATTGCCTTGTAATTAGATCATTCTAAAGCAGGCATTGTTAGTCTTAAAAACGTAGCATTTGCATGCCATCTCAAAGGCATTTCTGTGGAACACGCTGCTGGAGAAGCGGTTTCACAGCAGCTCACCTTTATCTTCTTCCTTTTACTGTGCAGAAAGCTGTTGGTGATGAGGGGGTTGATGTGGTTATTGAGATGCTGGCGAATGTGAACCTGAGTAACGACTTGAAGCTCCTGTCCCGTGGAGGGCGGATAATCGTAAGTACTGTTCCTCATCGCTTTGAGTTTCCTGCCGTTTGCCCCATTCACGGTAGTCTTCACTGTGGGCCTGATGTTTTCTCGACAGGTTGTTGGCTGTCGAGGCACTATTGAGATAAACCCAAGGGACACTATGGCAAAGGAGACGAGCATAATTGGAGTTATGCTCTTTTCATCCACCAAGGTACAGATGGACGTGGTTCTGATGTTGCTAACTTAAACACTGAGAAATGTGTCTATCCGCAGATTGACAGGAAAAATAGTTGTTGAGCTTGGTGACCCCACTAGAGCGGTAGATACCAGTCAGTCACTAGATGGTATATAATTTAGTCTGTGCTGGGAGAGGGCATACTAGTCATAGCTATTTCAAGACAGTATTTCATGTACTAACACTGTCCCAGGATGTGTGATTGACAGAGAATTAAAAGGTAGTTCTGGGCAAAGTGCCAAATCCTGCACATTTGCAAAAGGACTTTTCTGGAATGGCTCTAGATATTGAGGTTCCTTAATTTCACCAAATGCAAGTCCTGTGGTCTTGCTGAGAAACAAATGGCAATAAAACACACTTTAAATTTTTTTTTCTCTCTCCCCTAGGAGGAACTTCAGCAGTTTGCAGGCATCGTCCAAACAGGAATAGAAAAAGGTTGGGTGAAACCCGTGATAGGTTCTGAGTACCCTTTGGAGAAAGTGGTCCAGGCCCATGAAGATATCATCCATAGTAGTGGGAAGACTGGGAAAATGATTCTTCTCTTATGATGACCAACTCTTTCTGGGATGCCCTGTGCCACTGTGACACCTTTGCCCCCAAGTCTTTCTGATACCATCTTTAATCAGTATTCATTTCATTGAGTTTCATGTATTAAAAACACTAATTTAGGGAGTAGACAGTGGAGTAACACCATAGCAGACAGCAGTGTGTAGTCTTGCGTGATGTTAGCATGCAAAACTGTTTTTGCTTCTCTCTCTTTGTTTTCTTTGTTTAGTTTAGTGTTTCTATTTTGTTTCATTTTGAGACAGAATCTTGCTCTGCAGTTCATGCTGGCATTGAACTCATGGTAATCCTTCTGTCTCAACTTTCTCAGTGCCGGGATAATAGTCCTGGACTGCCACACAACTTCATTTCAGAACTTCTTAATTCCATAACTTCATGCCTTTGCCTAAAATGTACAATTCAAAATAAGACTATTGATCTGCTTGGGCTTCCAAGCCTACCCACCTTTATTAAGAGTCATCTGTCCTCTGATCGGCCATGACTGTCTTGGACTCTGCAGGCTTTCTGGGCTGAAAAACATACTTCTAAAACTAACATCCTCTCATCCTCTGGAAAGGGCAAACATGAGTAATGGCTAGGGAAGCTGTCAGTCTGTTTTCCTCACATTCCCGAAAATGCTGACAACTTCACTGAGCGCTGATCACCAGCCACGTTCCGGGAGGTCAGCAACCTTATCTAGGTCTGTGGTGTTCAGTGTGGTCCTCCGTTAAATGCCTCATGGTTCTTTAGGGCTTCCTGAACATGTGACACGAGTCACATAATTTGACATAATTTCATCTAAAATTGTAAGTTCACACATTTCGCACATGGGCAAGGTCTGCTTTTGTTCTCATGGTTTTGTAACCTGGAATAAATTCTGTAGAACACTGAAGCCTGTGCCTGTCTCCTTCGTGGGGCATAAGCCTCATTTCCGCATTGCTCCCAACCTAGTGGTTGCTTAGTAGGCCTGTTCTATGCTGTGATTCTTTTAGATTAAAAATCTCACACCAGCATTACGTCCAAGGAGATGAGGTTCCCTCATTCACTTTGGGCTTGGTGTTTTCCACATGAACGTATCACCCTGACTCTTGGTGCACTGTGTGGATGACTGTCCTGCTTCATTTGTTCTGTTGAATACCACTCTGTTGTCTGAATAATAACGAACCCTGCTAAGTCGTGAGCAGACATCACTGTTCAAGTTGGGGGACGTGGCCATTGACGTATGTGCTGTGACCAGTGTGTTTTAGCCATTAGCATGGCCTACGTTCAGCCACCGTTATCTTACTAATTAACTGTCCTATCAAATAGCATTCAGCAGAGTTTCAGAAAGACGATGTTTTGGATCCTCAGAGTAGTATTTTCTGCGCTTCCTAAAATGGAGGGTTCTTTGTTCATGTAAAAAGAAAAAGGGATGATGCTTGTGTGAGCAGCTTGATCTGTTTGCAGAACTGTGAATGAGCTAACACACTTGTGAGGGCAAAACTAGCCACACTTAGAGTGACCTGCCAGGTTAAGGCACTGCGGTACCAGATGTGTTTCTGCGTGAGTCTCTAGTTCTGGTGCTAGTCCTGTCCCAAGTTCTGGATCATCAGCATCACTAACTAGGACCCAGATCACCAGGGGCTATCCTCCATGAAAGGCAGATCGTGAGCATTTCAGTTCCCAGCCTTCTAGATTCCTGTTCCTGGGTTCTCTGAGTTCTGTGCCCAAGACTCGTGTTGGAGAACAGGATAATGAGCGGCTCTGATGGCCAGAGTGTAAGAGCGTGCGCAAGACACATAACCCAGACTCGTGACCTGGCCTTCCTTTTTGTTTTTGATGTTAAACTTCAAGCTCTTGCTTACCTCTCAAGGTCTTTGCTTTCCTGACCATCTATTCCTCTGGCTTCCATAGGCATCCGACCCAGCTCCACTCCGTCGGGTTCCACAGGCGTTGGGTGGCCTGCTGCCCACCTCCGCTCTGCATGGGTTCCTCCCACTTTTCTGACTCTTCATTATCCTCACCTGGCTTCACTTGCTGTTTGGCTAGCAGTCACTGAGACTCAGTCGGCTCCTCAGTGGCCAAGCAGCCATGGATTTACAAGTGTGGGGAAGTGCTCTGCTGGAGTCAGATGTGACAAAGACACATAAAACATAACTCATGTCCCGGGCTCCATTGTTGACTGGGGATACAACCCTGTGAAAGGTTTCTCACCATTGCGGGGTGGGGGTGAGGAATCTGTCAGGAATCCAGAGAAACATTGCAATCAAGGCACATGTTAAGAGGTTAGAAAGAATTCCCTCAGGCAGTTGTGGGGCTGGTATGTCGGGGCAGCAGGCCAGAGTGGGGGTTGAGCTTTTCACTCTGGAGTTCTTTGCAGAGTTCCAGTTTTTGTTCTAAATCCTTCGACTCATTGCAAATGGCCTCCCTGTGCTACTGAAGGAAATTTCCCTAGAGTTGCTGTAATTTATTTTCTGTAAACAGATAAAACATGACTATGTTGACATGAAACCAAGCGTCCCAGGTGACATGGGACACAGGGCAGTCACTTACTGTCGCTTGGAAGTTCTACCTGTACATTTGACTCTTCTGATGCCCTGTGTCAGCTTTTCATATGCCTTGGCCATAGAACCAGGGCCACGGACAACCTTAGGTGCTTCTGAAGGAGAAAAGAAAACCAGGAAATCTTTCACAATATATATCCTTATGTAAACATTAAAGCAAGAAAGTACCTGTGTACCTGGGATGTCCATGATTCTCAGCATAAAGAGCCTTTTTTTTTTTTTTTTTTTTCCTGTATGAGGCAACTTCCAAGAAGAGTGAAACCTGTCGGGTCAGTCTGACCTGATTTAGCTTCCTCAGTCAGCCACATCCTAAGACAGGGAAGCAACCCAGCACGATCCTTAGCCATCTCTAATAGTGCCAATTTTGAGTGCAGTGCTTTTAAAAATAACATTTTAAATTGCCATAACAATTTCACTGCTTCAAAGAGCCCATTTTTGGAAACTTCCTCTACCCAAGGAAAAAGGTCTAGGGAGTGTTATGTCATAGAAAGCTGGTTCACTGTTGTCTGCCAATGGCCTGTCAGGCCTCCATGATGGCCCACATATGGATATTAGTGGGGTTTGTTGTTGTTGTTTGTTTGCCTTTGTTTTGTTTTTCATTTTGTAAAACAACCAGAAGTCCCAGTTCCTGGTTTACAGTTCTTAACTCGGTGTAAATGCTACCTGCAAAGACTGTAATGTTAGAAACTAAAGTGACACACCCCACCATCCACTGGGAATTTCTGAATCTATCGTCGTTTGAATCACTGAACTAAACTGGGTAGGGAGACATCCAACTTCAGCCATTGCCTCTAACTCAGGACACAGGACCTACGGTCCTGGAAAGCCACACCCTTATCACCCAAGGTCACCTGAGGCAGGGGTAGCTAGCATCAGTGCCAGGTCGCTGTATCCATCAATTCTTTCTCTCTGCATTTTGGAATTAATTTCCAAAGCAGTTGCATTTTTGACCTGCAGTGTCCCTCAGAGGCAGACATGTCAACTGCTTGCTGGGTCCTCTGCTTGGTGATACTGAGAGGTGGCAGGACCTTCAATAAGTGGAGCTGTTAGGGGGTCTAAGTCAGAGGGTGCACCATCAAGGGGACTGGGACTCCAGGCTCTTCCTTTAGAATCTGCAGTCGGCGTAACGGGCTTCATCTACCACATGCTTCTGCTGTGATGAGCATCAGGTCATGGGCTCCACAGCCATGAAATCAACCACTCATGGACTGACAACTCCAAAATGGATTTCAGAAAACCCGTTTCTACCATGGAATAGGAAATATTTATCTTAGTGGACTATCTCGGGTGTTAGCCGGGATGGTGATCTGGTCAACCCAAGTCGGCAGTTGCTACCCAGAAAATATTTTGCACACCAGTGTTGATTGGAGGATCCCCGTGTTGCAGCACAGTCTGGAAAGGAAACCGCATTTCATCAAGGACTGTTCTCTGACAATTGAAGCCAGATTATTCTCCAACTGGGAAGTCCATGCCATGGTACAGGAAGCACATGGATTGACAGAGGAGTCAAGAGGCTGCTTCCCTACAGGTACAGAAATGACTGGAGCCTGCTATGCATAGGACCGAGGGGTCATGTGCATATATAACCCCAACACAGCTCAAATCAGGGCTCAGAAAAATAGGAGACCTGGCTGTAAATGCCAAATCTATTGCCAAGCTAGCTATCTGGAACTGGGGGCAGTGATTTAATAATTAGAGCCTCAATTTGGTAATACAATGGGAGAATTACCATGTAATCCTTTGTGACCTGCCTTACACAAAGATGCATTTAAATGGCATTTAATTTTTAGTAGCCATGAACAAAGGACACATTGAACAAGAAGGAGAGGAATGAAAAGGGATCATCCAGAAATAGAACCAAATGCCAGTTCCCACTGGAATTAGAAATGAATATAGCTACAGAAAACTTTGTTTATCACATAGAAAATCTTGGCAGTGCTCCCCTCAAGAAAATGTTGGCAGAAAAAAGAGTTGAGAATAAATATGACACAAGGGGCAGCTTTTGAATCACAGTAGTCTATAAAAAACCCATCACATTCAAAATATAGATCCCCTTTGACCCAACATTATTGCCTCAACAGGAAACTCTCCTGAAGAATCAGGCATGTCCACAAGTGTAGAAGGACACTATAAAGTACTCCCACACTAGTTCAAAATTGAGTTCAATAAAGGGTTCTTTATTTAGGGGTAGACTCACAGATCACAGTCCTCTGAATGAGTAGAGAACCAAATCCAGCAGCCAAGAGGGGGTGGGGGATAGAAAGAGAGAGAGTACCCAAGGCTACACCCAACCTAGTCTAGCATCTCAAAGGCCATTGGGTGATGGAGTTTCCCCAGCACCTCCCCCTTTTGTCTAAACAAGAGAGTTCCAAACCTAATACAAAACTATATACAATAAAACAGATATCAAGTATAAAAATTAGAATTACCAACAGTATAAACAATATTAAGCAAGAAACATATGCTAAATATTTCAATAATTATTTTATCCTAAGGAGTCTAAGTCTTGTATTAGAAAGTCTTGTATTCAGCACTTGGGAGGCAGAGGCAGGAGGATCTCTGTGAGTTTGAGACCAGCCTGGTCCACAGAGCTAGTTCCAGGACAGGCTCCAAAGCCACAGCAAAACCCTGTCTCAAAAAAACTAAAAAAAAAAAAAAGAAAAGAAAAAAGAAAGTTTTGTATTAGAAAGACTAAAGTCATGAGAGGAAAGTAACTATGACTATCTAGTCTTTAACCCCATCAAAGATCAGAGAAGGAAAATAATATTACTTGAGTAGGCAGGAATCACAATCAAGCAACTTTCAAAATGTATAATAAATGACAGAGACAATTAGCTACCTGGGCAAGCACCCAAAGTCTCATTTGCAATACAGGAGCAACCAACTTTGGCTAAGGCCTAGAGTAACTGACAGACCATTTTCAGAGGACGGAAAAATTTCAAAACCATCCCCTGTCTTGGCAAGGTTTGGCAGTCTTTTTTCTTATATCCTGCTTGAGCAGTCCAGACACTATGCATTTTGTCAGTGCTCGAGACATGGGCAGTTCTTTGCCCAAAGGCCAGTTTTGCCAAGAAGTAAACAAACTCCAAATGGAGTGTCTTTGGTGCCCAACATTCTCTCAAGACTATATCAGTGCTTCCAGGAGTAATCGTGTCTCACATCAACAGATCCATAAGCTATTTAAATGCCATATTCTATAGTTCTTTGAAGTAGTTGAAGATTATTATCTATTTATGCATAATACAATCTCTATGTGTCTAAAGAACCTGATTAGTCTAACTATAAGTATGACAAACATGGATGACTATTGACCAATAATACTTAATACCCACATAGCTTAAAGACTAAGACTTCATCTTAGAATATGAAGTAATCTTTAAACAATTATGCAGCAAATGAGGACAGAGACCACAAAATGTAAACAATATATAAGTATCTTGATCAGAGTTAGGAATGTATAATGCAATATGATAAATATATCCTAAATTTGTATCACTATACCAAGTATGTTAAGCAAATGTAGAAGCATGCTTGCATGCAATATGACAAAATAACTTTGCCTAGATATACAAAATTGTAGATAGAAATAGGAACATATTCAATATAATTTGAATTTGTATCAATATACAGGAATTTATACCAAGGTATATTGTCCATAAATAATATCTCACAAATATTCACCCTAGTACTCACTACTATTATTAGTGTGAGTAAGCATATGCTAATCTACCAATTATCCCATCCAATACACATGAAGGTGATTTTCAGTCTAACTATACTAATAGTAAACAATTGGAAACAACCACATTTCCATCAGTTGAGTGATTAGCCTGCTGTTATAACCACACATGACAGGTGCTACCCAACCAAAAAACACCCCAGGAAAAAGAAAATCCATTAAAGAAAAAGGCTCTGAGCTAAAGAGCAGAGTACTTTATCACCCAGAGACCGCCCATGTCTATGAAAAGCACTGCTGGTGATAAGAGATAGCATCTTAGGTTTCTGAAATCCACGTAATTAGGTGTGGAACAAGGGCACGCTTCTTCCGGTCCATGGATTGAGATGTCCAGTGCGTCACAGCTGGAGAAAGACGGCGCGGCTGCTGTGCTGTGCGGGGCATGTTTCCATCACAGTCAGGAAGCAGAGAGAGATAAACGGCATTGCTCATTTCCCATCTGATTCAGCTTAGGCACCTCGCTCACATGTGTGGTATGTCTGTGGAAATTCCCTCACAAATGTGCCCAGAAGTGCAGCTCTGGTGATTTTAAGCCCAGCCTCCAGTAAACCCAGTGGTGAACAATGAAGCTAAACCACCATAGGAAGGAACGCAGAGGAGAGTCCTGACTGACGTGAGTCAGACTCTGGAGACTGATGAGAGCATAAAAGTTCATGAAAAAATCATAATGATCTTTTAGAGAATATTGAAAAAGTCTCAATTGAAACATTCCTGTGATTACTAGTTTTAAATTCTATGAAAATGTAAGTACATATGATCTTTAGAAAGAGAACTGTAAGACTCTCCTGAGACATAAAGAAATAGCCAAGAAGTGGTTCTTAGCCAGATTGCTGAGAAGAGTCTCCCTTTGTGTTCTCGAACTTCAAAGGAATTTATAACAAATCTTTAGTTTACATTTATAGGAGCTTCATAAAATATTTCAAATGGTTTTCAGAGGGAGAAAACAGACAAAACCAGGGAAAGAACTAACTGAACTTTTAAAGCCTGAGGGACTTGTAAAAGCTGGAATGCGTTTTATACGGCAATATTGATATTAATGTGAGATCTTAGGAATAAACAAGAAAAGAAAGATTATGGTTTAATAGTGTTGTGTCTGTGTGTCAAGTTGACAAGAGGCCTAATTAGTTTTGTGACAACTAGAAATCAGCTTAAATCATTTTAGAGGTGGGAACTTCAAATGAATAGATACCTTCATAGGACTGTGAGCAAGTTTGTGGGGCTATTTCCTTGATTAATAATTGATGTTGGAGGGCCCCACCCACTGTCAGTGGTGCCATCATTGGGCAGGTGGTCTTGAGCTATATTAAGAAAGCAGTCTGAGAAAACCATTGGAACAAACCTATATACACTATTCTTCCATGGCCTCTTTAGTGCCTGATTCCAAGTTCCTGCTTGACTTTCTATCATGACTTCCCTTCGAGGTGGACTATAAACTGTAAGATGAACTCTTTCCCTCCAAGTTGCTTTTAGTAATGGTCTTTAGCCCCGCAATAGGAAGAAAACTAAAACAGTAGGTCATTTTGTTAGTTTTAGTTCTTGTACTTTTTAAAGCAAGTTTTCCTGTTCAACGTTTCATTTTATCTTAAAGGTCATTTTTGCATTCCTTCCTTCTCTTTCCTTCCTTCCTCCCTCCCTGCCTCCCTGCCTCCCTCCCTCCCTCCCTTCCTCCTTCCCTGCCTCCCTCCCTCCCTCCCTCCCTCCCTCCCTTCCTTCCCCAATTCCTTCCCCCCTTCCTTCCTCCTTTCCTTTCCCCCCTGCTCATATGCTGGCGTGGGTGTGAAGACCATATAACAATGTGCAGGAGCCAGTTCTCTCCTCCCATCATGTAGGTCCCAGGACTTGAACTCAGGCCGTCAGTCTTAGCAACAAACACCGTTACCCACTGAGCCTTCTTGCTTTCCCCACTTGATTTTTTTTTTTTAAAGGCAGAATAGCTGTCTGGTGATGAAAACTATCTGATTAACAGGGAAATTCCATGTTCGCATCTCTAGGAGTGAGCTATTAGCCATCCCTTGTGGTTACTCTAAAGGCTGAGATGAACTCGGGCTTCTGCGTTGTGTGGGTGCTTTCCTTGCTCACAGTTTGAGTCATAAAATAGTAAACATCGCTCATCCTCAAAATGCCTTTGGTAGCATGATGACTGCATTTCAACAACATGGAATCTGCATCTTATCTGGGGAAGTATTATTTTATTTAGAATTTGTTACTAAATTCTGTCTTGCTGTGTTTCCTTCTTGTTAGTGCTTTTATGTGCCCTGTGGTTCATTACAGTGTAAGTTCTGGGTTTATTAGGTGATTTTGCTCATTCTTGTTTACAAGCCATTACCACAGCTTCTAAGTGCCCCTCAGATTTTGTTCCCATTTTATGTCTATCAAACTACACTTCCACATAAACAAAAACCTTCAAGTTTCTGGAACTCTTTATGTCTTTATTGCCAGCCTGCTGTTTAACCACATGAAGAACACTCTTGATTTGCATTTCCTGCTATCCAGTGATGAACATTCTGACTGTATTTCTTCCTTGCATTTCCTTCTATCCAACAATGAGCAATCTGGCTGTATTTCTTCCTTGCATTTCCTTCTATCCAGTGATGACCAATGTGACGACTGTATTTCTTCCTTGCATTTTCGTCTATCCAATGGTGACCAATCTGACTGTATTTCTTCTTTGCATTTCCTTCTATTTAATGATGAACAATGAGATTGTATTTCTTTCTCTACAAAGAAATAATAGCACTTTGTAGTTACAAACTTACTTGCATCCCTTTGTCTCAGTCTGGTTTGTATAGATGTGACATCCAAGCCTGTCTCCGAATCACATCCTTACAGCCTCTTTGTGAACTTGGCTTTGTTAAGTCCTGGATCTTCATCCTCTGTAACAATACAAACCTCTCACTTCCTTCCCCCCACTTGACTTCTAGAACAGGAGTCTCCTTTCCCTGAGCCCCTTCTTCTCAGCTTCTCTTCAGCCTCCTTTTCTCGACTCACATCACCACTGGTCATCATTTAACTATTCCTCCAACTGCTCGGAATTGCAGTGCTCCCGAGAAAGTGCCTGCAACACCGTGTCCACATTCCAGTGTCTTCTATCCAGAGGACAAGGAGCTGTGTGTAGTTAGCTGGGCCTGAGCTTGTCAGTCTTCCCTCCGGCTTCTGTGTTCAGATTCAAGTCCATGAAGGAGAAGCAGCAGTAGGGGACTACATGGCTTTGTCCCTGGCAGACCAGGGTGGGATGACTGGGTCTATACAACTCTGGGCTCTCGAGGAATAGCTGGCAGCGGATTTCCAGGGGTCCATCTACCTCCAACCAGAGCACAGAATCATGGAACAGTTGGCATTGATGCTAATGTTGTGGCCTCACCTGTCTCACCAAGTCCCTAGGTGATGTGGACTGGTAATTGAGGGCAAGTGAAATTTCCAGCTCAGAAAGCCTTGCCAGCTCATTCCGGCTGCTGTGATAAAACACCCAAGGCAGGGTGTTTTATAAAAACAGGGTTCGTTTCTCATGGTTGTGGTTTCCAGATGAAGCTGCCAGCGGTTGTAGCACCTGGTGAAGACGTGTTTGACCTACGGTGTCTGCCATGGGGAGCTAGGCTATCCTGTCATGTCCTGCCATGGAGGAAGGGGAACCTGTCTTTTTGGATACTCAGGATTTCATCAACTTCCAAAGGCCCTAACTCCCAGGATCATCGCATGGGAGAAAAAGGATTTTTTTTTTAAATTTTTATTGTATTTGTGTGTATGTCACTGTGTGTATGTGTGGGTTTGTGTCTATGTGTGTGTGCGCACATTTGTGTGAATGCCTAACAAGCCCAGAATAGGGCTTGAGATCCTCTGGTAGTGGAATTATGGGCTGTTTTAAACCATGAAGTATAGGTGCTGGGAACCCAATTCCAGCCTTCTGGAAGAGCAGCAGATTAAAAACAAAACAAAAAAACCACTGAGTCATCTCTCCAGCAGCCCGGAGGAAGGATTTTTAATGTATAAATTTTGGAGGGACACACATATTCACACTAGAGCAATCATATGTTTTTTTTTTAAACTACACTTGCCCTTTGACCTCAGTTCCCTCTGTTTATTTGATCCCTTTTGGATATCTTGGCCCAACAGCTTATCCAGCTCTCAGGGCACACCTAGGCTGGTCACCTGAAAACCTTAATATCTTGAGTCACCCTCTCCCTACAGCAGTCATGCCTTGAGACCCAACTCCAGATTGTCTGCCTCAGTTTCCAGCTTCCAGCAGTTTCTACTTCCATGGGCTCCGGCAGTGGGCTCTGCTCAGCCTTCCCCTCCTGCATTCCCAGCCTGCATCTTCTCATGACACCTTCTCCATTCTTTACCATTTCCCCAAGTGAGTCTGAAAGTCAGTCCTCGGTTAGTTTCAGGTGGACCTGTGAAGATCTTCGTTGTCATGTTCAGAAGATGCACAAGACATTTCTCCCTTCGGAAGGCTGAGTGGGATGTGCGAGTAGTCATCCATCAGCTGTTACTCAGACCTGAGTGGAGGCGACTAACTCTCACAAGCCGGAGGACAGAAGCAGATCCGGTGAAGCGGAGTATGGCGAGCAGTGTGTCGACTGGGAGGACTGAATATTTTCCCCCTTCATTTGTTATTGATAATCATCTGTCTGTGAAGATCGGACCTGGGGCCCACGGCAGCTGGGCACGTGCCCTGGGCTGCAGGGCTGCATGGCTCCTAGCCCTTACTACTTTTGTGCTAGGACCCAGTGTGATGTTACAAACTAGAGTGCCAGGCACACGCGGGGTCATGAGTGAGACTAGGCGGGCTCTGGAGCTTTCCTGCTTGTGACATCTTCTTTCTTGACTCCGCTCAAGGAGACATCAACCGTAGCAACAGACTTGTGAAGGAAATCTATTATATTAAAGTGTAGCCATTAAACAGACAATAAATGAAGTTCCAACCACATCACAGAAGAGCAGGTAGCTGTGGAGGGAGAGAGACTTACACATTAGGTGTGAGGTAAGTGTACTTGGTGCAAGGGTGAAGAAGTTGGCTTAATGTGGTAGCTAAACACATTTCTGGGTACTTGCCATCCTGTTTCAGGGAAAGCCCCATTTCCGACCACTCAAAGATAAATTGGACTTAAATAACTCTAGTATAACAATTCGTTGCGACAGAGTTTTCCTTTATTATTATTATTTCTTTTGATGAAACAGAGTCTACTTCTCATTACCTGATTTAAATTTACATATATAACTTTTAATGATCTAATTCAAACTTATATTCTAAACGCTGGAAGTACATAAGACAGGTCAGCAATAATTTTAAAACGTCAGTTCAGCTCAGTAGAAAGAAGCCATTGCTGTGCTTCTGTGATGAGCCCCACTTGTTGTCACTTGCTGCACGGGAGCTCGCAAGTCTGTTTAATTGGCATGTAATTTAATTGCCACATGAGTTATTTAATTATGTGCTATAAATGGGAAGCGTTGTTTGCAGGCATCGTATCTCTTTGTTGGAATCTGGAACGCCAGCTCCTCCTCTGGTCTCCTGGTTATCTCTGATCCGTTTCTCTAGGTCATCTGTGTCCTGTTGTGTGACCTATTAACTGATTTTGTCACTGTCTTTCGCAGGCGTGTGTGCATACATTTGTATTTTCCATTTTTAGTGGCAAATTAAGCAAACCAAAAATTAATCTCCTTCAGTAACGAGAATGGAGACACAAAGGCCTGCGTTATTTCTCTACTGTTTCCGGTCAGCAGACTGTACATTCCATCCTTTCCAAATTCTACTTTGTTCCTTTGGAAGATCTATTGTAAACGTCTCTTCCAATGAGAGGCCTTCCTTAACCTCACTGATGGTTAGATTTTTTTTCAAAGGACCAAAGTAGCAGGGTCAGAAGGAAGTGATGTCCAGTGTCACCTTCTTAAGTGGGGTGACACAAGGCCCCACTGGGCAAAGAGTAAATGGGGTGATGCTGGTCTCCACTAGGGAAGATTCGTGATACTAGGTTACATATGGAATAATAAGTGCTCATCCAGTTGTTAGAGAAAACACACTAGCGAAGTCTTGTGATTCTATACAATCTTGGAACATAAAATAATTTTTAAAACTTTAGTTTTCTCCTATAAGTGTCCCGTAAGAAAAGGGTGAATGAGTGGGTGGGTTCTGATGACTATTGTCATACCTGACTCCACTGTTCTGTTTGGTTTCATTAGGGATTTGTCTGGAAAATTGCATTTCATGTAAGGAAGAGACTAGTGCTGGCCACAAACCAAATGGTTTGGTAAACCAGGACAACCTCCGGCATATCAATATACTAAAATTTCTATAAACTCCAAATAAACATCACTTATTTGACTCATGTGTGTTAAGCACCTGCCCTGAGCCAAGCTCTGTTCTGTGTCAGGAACATCTTTGCTTTCACAGCATTTGCGTTTCCATGGAGAGAGACCACAAACGTGGGCAGGTAAGGCTGCAATGCTGAGACTATACAGAAAGATGTGGCAGGAGCAGCCAGGAGGGAGGGAGGAGGTGGAGCTGGTACTTTTTAGACATATTCAGGAAAGCCCCATTGTGTCTTAGATCAGGGTGCACCAATATACCAATGATGAAATCAAGCCTGTAGTGAAGGCTGGTTTTTGAAAGGAGGGTAATATTTGAACTTATCGGAAGTTTGGCCCTGCAAAAGGAAGCTGTGTTGACCACTTTACAGGTAGAGCGCCAAGAGGAAGGAGTGTGCTTGGTGTGTTTCAGGAGGAGCAAAGACCTGGTTTAGTTTTAGAAGGAGGGGAGTCAAAGGTGACATCAGCAGGGTCTCAGGGAGATGTGCGCACAGACGAGAGCATCTAGATTCCAGTCCGAGGGAGATGACAAGCGTGTCCGTAAGTGCTGGGTATAGAGTTAGGAGCACTCGACATGTCACACAGAAAGCGTGTCAAGCTTCATTACAAGAGTGGGGGATGGTTTGGGGGCCTCAAGATTGAAATTACAACAGACATTGGGCATTTTCCACTTCTGCCCTTACCTGAAATGTAAGGACCAGGGCACCTGTTGAGCTGGAATCCATGGCGAATGAGCCAGGAGCTACACCACATCCACTTCTAACCAGTCATGAGTTTGTTATTGGACTTCAGACCTGAGGCAGGAGGGCGAGGTGGCTCTTCACCCTGCTTCCTGGCAGCCACGACCAAGGGCAGGAAGGAGGAACTGCTTAGTTTTTCGTGTTTAAAATCTTGCCTGGGTGTCTGAAATTTAGGATGTGTACCCATAATCTCAACACAAAATCTGACTGCATAGTTTATGCTTCGGAAACAGTACAACAGGGCCAGTGGGACAGATTACTGCCAAGACTGATGAAGAAAACTCAGTTTCTGGGCCTGTGGTGTTCTGAATGAGAATGGTTCCCACACATTGGTTCCCAGTCGGTGGATCTGCTTAAGAAGGACGAGAAGGTGTGGCCTCATTGGAGAAGACGCGTCATTGGCAGTGGGATTAGAAACTTCACAAGTCCATGCCATTCCCAGGCTCTGTTCTGCTTCCTTTTGCTTGTGAATCAATGTGTAAGCTCCCACCTACTGCTCCATGCCTGCTTGCTGCCATGCTCCCTGCTATGACGGTCAATGACTCTAACCCTCTAGAACTGTAAGCCCAAATAGATTCTTCTGTAATTTGCCGTGGTCATGGTGTCTTATCACATTAATAGAAAATTGACTAAGATGGGGACCCACGTGATAGAAGGAGAGAGCTGTCCTATGGAAGCTGGCCTTTGACCTCCACATGCATCCTGGGGGCATGCATGTACAGGAACACACACACACACACACACACACACACACACACACACACTGAATGTCACATGTCCTAGAGGCTCCAACAGATACTGAGTCCCATCATTGGCCTTTAATCAGTATTCACCACTGGGGTGAATCAGTATTCGCCACAAGAGTGTCAGCAAGAAATATGTGAACTGGGGCAAGATCATTCTTGATTTAACCCAATGGCTGTTTCTCCTTCTTCCTCTCCTTTCAGTCCCCCCACCTCTCCTCTGCCCCCATCCACTCCTCTTCTATTTCTATTTAAAGAAGGGTAGGCCTCCCATGAATAGCAATCAAACATGGTATATTATATCGAAGTCTGGATGAGGCCACCTGGTCTGAGGATAAGTGTCCCAAAAGGTGGCACAAAAGTCAGAGACAGTCTCTGTTCCCACACTGTTAGTAGTCCAACAAGAACACCAAGCTAACAACTGTAACATGTACACAGAGGGCCTGGGTTAGTCCCATGCATGCTCCCTGCTTAGAGCTATGAACTTTCCTCTTATGAACTTTCGTTGTGTCCTACAAGTTCAGGTGTGCTGTGCGTTCATTGCCATTGAATTCTAGGAAGTCTTTAATTTCTGTATTTCTTCTTTGACCCAGAGGTCTTTCAGTAGAGAGCTGTTAAGTTTCCATGTTTGTAGGAGCATGGAAGACAGGGGTGTTATATGTGATTTGATAAAATGGTGGGGTGCTGGCTCAAGAGGTTTCAGAGGAGAAGAATTTTAGTATGTTGCCTAGAGATCACTATTGTGATATTTTGATGAAGAATGTGGCTGCTTTTTGTCCTTGTCTGAAGGGTCTGCCTGAGGCTAAAGTGAAGAATTTTGGATTAAGTCTGTAGGCAGAAGAAATCTCAAAACAGTGTAATATAGACTCTCCAGGCTGGGATTACGAGCACACCCTGCCACGCCTGACCTTGGTGTGAGCACTGAAGATCAAGCGCTCCCTCATTCTGTGCAGCAGCACTTCCCTGTCTGAGGTGCCTGCCCAGCCCCTTGTGACTATGTTAAGAAAATGCATGCATTGTACACACGGGTAACATGCTTTGGGTTGTTTGGTTATTGTATGACCGGACCGGATCTGCTTACACCAGGTTGGTCTTGATGCTGCAATTCTCCCGCCTTTACCTCTCAGCTGCTGGGCTCGCATGCTCAGCCCACTCATGTATGCCCAGTCTCTTCTACGTCATTTTCTTTGGAAAGAACTCTGCCTGAGGTGACTATTCTTGTAGATCATACAATATATGCAGTGAAACAACTTTAATAATGCACGTCTGTGCACTTAGTGTGCACATGTGCATCTGCATACATTTTATAATCTGGGTTGCTAAGTCAATGATGTGACTCCTTTGTCTTCTGTTCTGCGGTTCCTATAAGCTATGAATTCACATATGTGATTAAGAAGTAATGCTCTGTTGCCAGGCACTTGGATGGAGATGAATATAGGCCTACGGCTCAGCTTGGGAGCTCAAAGTTTATACTTTTATGTTTTTAAAAAGGTTGATTTTGGTTGTACAGTCCTGCTGTTCAGCTGTCATAGGTCAAATGTTTAATAAGGAAGGCATTTCGAGTTGTCTATTTCTAGGCTGTTTTACATATTGTGGGTAGAGACTCTCGTTAAGGGATATAAATATATACATAGGTATATATATGTTGTATAAACACATCTGAGACTATATATACTGTGATAGATGGGGCTGTCTATTCCTGGAAGACACAGCTGTCATGTTACTTTAATATATTTGTCTTCTGTGACAGCTCATATGTACAAATAGCTGTTGGAAAGGAATACAGTGCCATGCCTTTGCCTTGATACCCAGTTGACAAAACAGGGCTTTTTAATATATATAAAATATATATTTAATATATATTTAATGTCACAATTTATCATCATCGCTGTTCATATAAAACTTGGTCACCTGACCAGAGTCTTAGAGTGACCCAAACGTCCCAAGCATTATTGGAATTTTGCTATTGCCATGGTGTTCCTTTCTGGGGAGTTCAGGGACTATTGATAGACATCCGTGTCGCTGGGCTCTCTCACTGAATGTTGTTCTGGTTGAGATCAATAGTTTCTCTCAAGTCTCCAAGTTTGGTTTATTATTGCTCACTTGAATTTGTACAACAATTATGATCTCATACAATGCCTTAACTTGTCCCAGTGACCAAAGACAAAGAGGAGAGAGGAACTGCGTTAGAAACCTTGTTTCGTGTAAAGAAATGTTCCTCTTCTTTGCAGCCATATAAACCTGTAGTGTCACTCAAAATTCTGCTGTCTGTCTGAGTCCACACTGAAACTATTCTAAAGTCGTCTACTGGGCAGGTCTCAGCCACAGCCCTCTGCAGATGCCTGTCAGCTTTCTGGACCTCGCTGGCCTCCCCTTACCTTCACAAAGCAGTCAGTGTGGTATTTCTAGTGTGAAAGCAACTCTATGCTTGCCTCGAACACGCGATCTGAAATTGCTTCTGGTCAGTGAACGTGCCCTGTGTGGCCCTGTTGTAGGCGCATATTGTTTCCAGCTCTGCCTTCGCATTTCTCACGTTGTTCCTCTGAGACTTCCTCATCCTGCGAGACTTGCATCAGCAGCTCCGTGGGCCATTTTTGAAATGATGGACACACAGAGCCTTCTGTACTTGGTTACAGATGTTTCAAGAGGTTGTCCGGTGGTTAGAAGCGATGATTCCCTGGAGTCTAGGCGATTCTTGGGTGTAAGTATGAAACCTTTCACTATCACGTATGTAAGTGACAATCACAGTTCACGAATCACACCAGATACTCACGAAGACAATTTGTGAAGGTCTGAAGTAGCTTTCGCCACCTTACCAGCAGGTGGCGCGCGAACCCCACGCTTTAAGCCTCTACGGCTTTGTGATTTTGATGTAACACACTAATTGGGCAGTTAAGGGAGGAGATGATAATTTACGCACTGTTTACAGAATAAAGCTGATTTAACCTTCAGTTTTTCTATAAGCGTTTTCTTTTTCAAACGGAGCGTTCCAACTGAAATTGCTAAAGTAAAATGGAAGACTTCAACTTGAAAAAAATGACTGGAGAGAAATAAAAATTTAAGACGGGCCTCAAGTCAGGGGGAAATGTGAAGCATGAAATCAACACTTGGGGATGGGAACAGCGGGATCGCAGCTGCAGCCACTCACACAAGCAGCTCCCAAGCGAAAGGCAGACGGTCTGGGGCTTGAGCCAGAACACGGAAGGAAAGACAAGGGCCCGAACGCAGCTCTTACGTTTGAAGAGCTGGAACCCTGGGTAAAGAACTTCCCACGGTGTACCTGTGAACACGACCCTGCGACACTTTCACAAACTGAGAGCCACAGAAGGCAGGAAAGCAAGCACAAAGGGAGAAGCCTGGGTGGCAGTCTTGGAAGGTGTGAAGATGTCAGGGGAAGAGAATTGTTGAAGAGGGTGATGGGGGCTCACAGCTCAGGGCAGTGAAGGAAAAGTCTTGATAGCAGAAGGTCCACGATGTTCGTTCCAACATGTGCTTCCTGTGTGGTGTGCACTGGGTGGGGCTGTTCTCTAAGTTTGTCTGCTTTTGAACATTAGGTCTTCAGCAAAGAGTGTCATGAGAGAAAAGTCCTGTGTACTAGCTGGTTTGCCTGTCAACTTGACACGAGCTATAGTCATCAGAGGAAGGAGCCTCAGCTGAGGAAATGCCTCCATGAGATCCAACTGTAAGGCATTTTCTCAATCAGTGGTCAATGGGGGAGGGTCCAGCCCATGGTGAGCGGTGGCATCCCTGGGCTGCTAGTCCTGGGCCTTATCATCCTGGGCTTTAGAAGAATGGGCTGGGCAAGCTATGTGAAGCAAGTCAGTAAGCGACTCCCCTCCATGGCTTCCGCATCAGCCCCTGCTTCTGGGATCCTGCCCTGTTTGAGTTCCTGTCCTGATTCCTTTGGTGATGAGCAGCAAAGCTGAAGTGTAAGCCTCACAAACCCTCCCCAACTTGCCTTTGGTCAGGGTGTTTGGTTGCAGCAATAAAAACCCCAACTAAGACAACACGTGAGCTCGCCTTGTTTTCAAAATGCTGCATCAGTGTAAGGTAACGTTAGAGAAGTCATCACAGATAAAAACAGACCCTCAAAGAACAGAATAAACGTAAGGTAACGTTAGAGAAGTCATCACAAATAAAAACAGACCCTCAAAGAACAGCAGTGTTTATTTGAGAATAACACCGCAAAGGGAAATCCACATGCCATAGTGAACTGTGGGCACATTGAAAAAGTTGAGGGTTGAAGCTCAGATTATTTTGTTTTTGCTGTTATTTTTTTCTAGTTCTTGCCATTCCCTCCTTCTTTCCCCCTCCCTCCCCCCTTCCTTCCTTGGCAGGGTCTGATGTAGCCCAGGCTCGCCTCAAGCTCACATTGCAGCTGCGATGACCTTGAACTCCTCATCCTCTGACTTTGTCTCCACCTCCCAAGTGCTAGGTTCTGGTTGTCTCTCCATACAGTCTGGCTCCTGCAATGCTGGTGATTAAACTCAGGACTTCAAGCTTGCCAAGGCAACCACTGTACCAACTTTAAAAATGAAACAGAGGCAGGACCATCAGATGCTATGACAGCTATGACACAGTAACCCTGACCAAACGGTCAACTGCAGGATCCCCTCAGGCTGAGGTGGAACTGAGAACTGTTGGGGAGATGCCCTGGAGAAGGACATTTGATGTAAGGCTGTGGTGGCTTCTCTGTGGGCTGTGGTCCTGGCATTCTTTCCTGGTCGTTTCCATCAGGCAGTGGTGTTCAAGAGCCCTTGCTTTACAGGCTCCTGGGTTTGCTCACCTTATGTTGCTAGAGATGGCAGGAGCATCTCTGCTCTGATTCTGACAGCTCTCTCGTTATTTTTGTACGGAAGAATACGGGAACCTCCGATTGCTCATCAGTCACGTCACAAGGGCAGTGCTCAGCACTTCACATAAAAATCAAGAGCCCCGTGCCAATGGATACATCTACACGACACTCCTCCTCCTAAAGCTCAGGGGACATTACAGAAGAGGTGGCAGAAAGATTGTAAGAGCCAGAGAATCCGGGACTTTGCTATGAGACTGTGTCTCCTAGGAACACCTAAACTACACCCGTAATGTCTTACACCTTGACTACCCAAACATAAGCAGAACAAGACCTACACTAATAGAGGCCAGAGTAAATGCGGAAATGTCACCAGCCTCAGCCTTACACAAAGAACTCTAGGCAACCGAGAAAAGCTCAATGTGGCCACACATAGTGGATCCGAGAGCCTGGGCACTGCGGACCCACAGACTCCCAGTGGAGCCTCTTGGAGATAGCCAGTGATCTTTCATCAGATGAATACTTAGGTCTTTTAGGTATGAGCACATGAGACTTTCCATTTTTAACTCAGTGACCTCATCTACTGAAGGGGCGCTACAGATTTGGAAGCCAGCCCTGCCTTAGTACGTAAATGTTTCCTGAGAAAATGGAAATCAAAGTGTGTGTTGGGCACGGGCAGTGATCTGTATTCTAAGGTTGCTTCAATAGATGCACAGATCTGTAAGTTTTACTGTGTTTTGTAATTTGCATTTAAGAAATAAGTGCACTTGGCCTGGCTACGTGTGTGGTTTGGCATGCACACACTCTGGCATGCACGGCTTCCAAGACCGAAGTTTCTCTAGTGAACTTCACATTGACTGGGTAAAAAGAGAAGAAAATAAAACAGCGAAAGACAAAAGATCCAAATTTTATTCAGTTTAAGTTGATAGAAGATAATCTAGCAGAAGTCCATTTCTTTGATTCCTTCATAACATTTTTCTTCCATTCATATTTGGCATTTTATATAGGTTATATGTGAAGTGTTAGCTAATAAAAGAAGCCAAACAGTGTAGGAAATTAGGCCTTGTAACCCCCCTCCCACACACATACACACACGCTGTTGAAGTTTGGATCTGAAGGCAAACACCGTGAGGATATTAGAAACCTATGTAAGGAGCTGCGACTTTTATAGATCGTCTTACGTTCTTCTTCAAGCATTCGTTATCTTTTCCCCTTGAACGGGCTCCGTGTCCTGCTTCTAAAATGCTGCTCAAACGTCCTGTCCAGGGCTGTGAGCAGCCTTGTGCCCCAACAAGATGGCCAGCGCTGCTGTTTGACGTTCTGTCTGGAGCAGAATTAATCTCCCCGGAGGTCATGGTGATGAACGAAACCCCACGAGCACAGGCACAGCCGACGGTGGGGCCATCTTGCACGTTGGCATTTTATCTGTAATCAGAGGCTTCATCACCACAGATCCTGTCAGCTACCCCCAAATAAGTTGGCTTTATTAATACAGGTTGCTCCTTCTTGTTGCATAATGAGCTCCATGATGGGTGGCTGCTTAAAGACCCAGCAGAAAGAAAGCCGACCATCCGTCATTACAGAAGGCAGGGGAATCGGATGGGGCTTTTAACTCCAAGCCACTGATGGTAATTTTTGGTTGCATGCCTGAGTTGCCTGGAGCAACAGAAAACATCACCTTAGTTTTATTCAGGCTAATTGCCAGCCCGTACGTTGGTCCTAAATTTGAGGAATGATTGACAGCCCGATACATAGCTTCAAGTTCACAGTCATTAGCACACAGCCACTCAGGTCTATTCTGCCCCAAAGACGCGTATGGAAACCAGCCACCCACTGAGTCCAAACAGCACTGGAGGCAAGCAATACATCCCTCCTTAGGGGTCCACAGCTTTCTTCCTGCACTGGCCACGTCTGCACGGAACAAGGCCTGTTTGTGACCCTGTTTGACATGCATTTGTGTGCAGAGGCAGTTCAGACTAGGTGCTGTCTCTTCTGACTCGGCCAGTTAAAATAGACGTAGTCACAGGACTGGCTCTCTTTGCTGATGGATTCCTGGAGTAACCAAGTGTGTTGAGCGTTGACGAGGTTAAAAATAGCAGCATGTAAGCCTACGGGTTGCTTCTCGTGTTTCTTTTCATCTTAGGAAGACTGACACTTGCTCTGCGCTTCTCTGTCATTTTAAGGGTCACACATACTTGCAGAATTGGCGTCTGTAAGGTCTAGATAGTATTTTCCTCTTTCCCTTTAAAGCATAAACCTTTATTCTTTCTCTATTGCACTTTCCAGCTATACTCCCCACGCAGTGAAACACAATTATTTTGTGCCTGTCATCTTTTTGGTTCTTCGAATGCTTTGTTGTGCAATTAAATGTGGACTAAAATTAAAATCCCCATAAACCAGCTGTCAGAGGGTGCCTCTGCAAACAAGGTGGATGTCAAAGGAGACATCTTTGTCAGGAAAATACATTGCAGTTATATAGCAGACTTTCCCCTGGGAATTCGTGGGTCTCTGCTCCTCCCCACAGAGTGGCTTTCCTCCTTCTGGATCCTGAAAGTCTTCCTGTGCCCTTTAGGGAAAACGTCCTCCCGACATAGGGTCCTGCTTTCTGAGCCTTGCCTCTCAGAGCATTGCATGCAGGGATGTCACGCTAACCAACCTTCTCATGCTTTTTCCACAACTGGTTTGTCCATATTTTTCTTCATCTTCCATCATCCAGTATTTACCTGCTCGTCCCCCGTGGGGACACAAGAGCAAGCATGGGGCTCCATCCATCTCCTTCCCTGTTTGCACAGTAGAGTTCTGTCATGTGACTTTTCAAACTAGAGCCCAGTGGGAAAAATTCTGGCCAAGAATATTTTTGTTTGCCCTGCATAGTGTTCTAAAAATTAGAGAATTTCACCCAAACCATCTGGATTTTCAGCTTCTTTGGAAAAAATGAGAAGACGTTTTCGTCTTAGAAGGCATTTCTAAAAGATGCTAGCTGAGCTGAGCAGCAGCCGACCTTGACAGGCGGCGTTGTAGGACTAAGCCCTTGAGCGCAGTCTGTTCTTCCTGCTCTGGGCTTTTGACTTCTGGTTTAAAACCGTAAGGAAGAAGAGCTTTCTAGATCAGAACCACCGCTCACAGCGGAGTTCTTCCAGAGATTGTAACACTGAAGGAACAAAAAAAAAAAAAAACTCTCAAGGCAGGTCCTCTACTGGCCTGTAGGCTTCCTTTGTCTTTCTGCTTCGGCATGTACGGCCGGACAGAAGCATCCAGATGTGCAGACATTTACGGCCGGACAGAAGCATCCAGATGTGCAGACGGAAGATGAGGATGAAACACCCCTGCAGCCCCACAGCCTCCTTCCCTCGTGGCTACATGAGAGTCTGTAACAGGTGCTATCAGGCTGATGAAAAACAAGGGGGCAGTTGTACAGCCGAGGTACCTGTCAGGATGCCACAGACAGTTACTGCAACACAGAGTGACTTCTTTTTCACTTCCCAAAACAAACATTTTTCAAGAGAACGGAGGCTTAGCCAGATATCTTGATATCTTATGTGTAAAAATAATTTTTTTTGAAGCTAAATTGTAAGCAGTTTTCTTGAAAGGCAGCCATCACTGCCTTTGGCTAGGATCTCACTTTGTTTTCTCAGCTGACCGACCATTAACCCTTTCTAGCCTGGCAGACTGCAAGTATGCCGTGAACATAATACCTACTCAGAGCTACTAAGAACTAAATGAGATATGTGTAGGTGGTTGGCACACAGGAGGTATCAGGACTCTAGGACTTGCCTTCTCTGGGGGCTTCCCATTCTTATCTTGCTTACCTCCAACTACCCTGCAGGGGGCAGTGTAACACCGGGGCTGAGGACCGAGGAAGGCGGTGTCCCTTAGAAATGAGGGACTTCAGGCAAAGAGCTCCAATTCCCCGCTTCTCAGAATCATTCTCTGTAAAAGAGCTGAAAATGATAGCATTTGAGTTTAAGATGAGACCTGACATTTAAAGCGTTTGGCACAGATCCTGGCCCACAGTGTGCGCCCAGCATTCTTTTTAAGGGTCATTACTACCACCCCTCATAGTGCCTTGGCAGTAGAATTTATTTGCTTTGATGGCAAGGCCCATGGGCGTCCCCCAGAAATCTGGACAGTGTCCCTTTGAAACCCCCTTACCGCTGCCCTTGTTCTGCTGGTGACCGAAGGCCTTCAGCTTAGTCAGCCTGAGAATAAAGAGGGGATTTCCAGCAGGGAGGTTGAGGGAGGAATGGCCACAGAATTCCGTGCTAACTCTGGTCTCTTGAACCCACAGTCTCCCGCTGACTCCTTTGAGGTTGATCATCCCCCAAATTCTAGGTGTCTGGGCTCCTACCTCCAAAATAACAGCCGACTTTTATCCTTTCTATTTGGACCGTCAGTCCTTCCTCTGAAGAGCTGATTGGAGAGGGGTGGCCCTCCACGCAGGAGGCTCCTAGTCATTCTCCTGTCACAGTGTTGCTCTGGTTCCCACATCCGCCACCGTCTGTGCCTCCTGCTGAGGCTTCTTGGTTCTTCTGCCTTGTCAGGACTAAGCTGCAAGATTGAGGAGAGCTACTTCCAGCTCACATGACTCCAGCTCACGTGACTCATATTCGAGACCTGGAATGTAACCTTTAAAACCCAGCACGTGTTAGTCTGATGTTAGACTTAGGTAGCACCACAAGTCTGATGTTCTGGGAGAAACAAAACTATTTTTATTTGATAACAACAAGTAATGTCTTCATGCAGGAAAGACAAATTTAGCAAAATTTGATGACCCTCCAAATCAGGTAGCTCTCACAGTTGGGAATGCCCTCGGGCCAGCTTCTCTGTGATGACTGACCCCAAGTCTGAGGGCTTCCCAGTGAAGGGTGTTTGTCACTCACGTTATCATGGTGCACTTACTTCTAAAGGCACCCCAAGAGAGAGCCACCATACAGAAGGAGCTTGTGCTGGGGGAGAGAGAGTTCTAGGACCGTTAAAGACTCTTCCCAGAGGCGCCACCTTTAGTTTCCACCTGGATTGCATTAGGTCTGTAGATCACATGCTGGGCCTAGCCACCCCATGGTGTGGACACAGCCGGACCTGCCCTGTAATTCAGCGTGGAGCCATCTTCACAGCGACACAGCTAGGACTTTTGTTTACATAGAAACCAAGCCGAGAAGACAGAACCTCTCACCCCTGCTTAAGTCAGGTCTGTGTAGTGGGACCTCGTGGCTACAACTGAGAAACATGTTCATAATTTACAATATCCCATACATGTAACTACTCAAGTCTAAGTGTGAAGTCACACTACCAAGGAAGTAGGAGGGGCAGAGGAACTTCTTCGGCTATCCATGTTGAATCTACCTCTCCTCCTCCTTTGGGGTTTCCCTCTGTGTTTTTTGTCTCTTCTGTTTGCATCAGGCAAGTTCCACAGTCTCTTCTGTGCTTCCTTTCTCTGCTTACTAATACTTCTCTACACTGTGGCTCACAGTAGCATACACTACTTGACTTTGTTGCTGTGACTGTAGAACACAACAGACCACACACGCCATCAAGTCTCCTACTTCCCTTGGCAGTGGTGCGGAACCTGCCTGATCAGAACCTCTCTCATCAACAGTTCTGTCTGACCAACTACTGGGCTCATGGCTGAGAGATTTCTGGAGCAACAGCCCTGCTCAAGGGCAGGGAACAAGTCCTGTTATCACAATCCTGTCTCCTCAATAACAGTGTGGAATCTGGTGTGGCCATCATTAGTAAGAGAAAAAACACCAAAGAAGAAACAAAGAAAGTTGGCCATCCTGTCTTTGCTCTCACGTGCATGCGGGGGATGCTACTCTGTTTTGCAACAGCATCCTGAGCCCCAAATCTCATGGTCTGATCTTGGATCAGCTGCAGTGCTGTATACAAACTGTCCGACTCCAGGAAGCTCCGCTTTTGCTTTTGGGTAAGTGGTAGAGCTATGGGAGATGGTATTTACCAGCCGATGGATTTTATTATCACCACCCTGGGTTTCCTGCAGCTGATGCCACTAACAGAGCTGTTCTTAGTTCTGTGTGGATGTGTGGACGAAGTGTATTTCACGTTTTATGCAGCACGGGTCACTGTGGGAGCCACTTCACTCTGCCCTCATGCACGGGGGAGACAAGGGTATGCCTGGAAAATGGGTGTGGTTCCCCTCAGGAGAACTTCCCAGATACTGTAAATTCATATAATCATCAAGTATCTTATATGACTATTAAGAACCCCCCCCCCATCATTTTTATTTGGTAGCTGAACAAGAGCAATCAGACGTTGGGCTAGCACTAGTTAGAAAGCCACAGTCCTCTTCTAGGATGGCCACTGAGAGCTAGATGGATGAACCCATTAGGGAATGCAGAGCTCACTCTCCACGCAGCGTGCCTCTGCCTTTGCCTTTGCAGTGCCCTCGGTGCGCGACCCTAGCTCCTAGTCCACAAATCTGTCCTCAAAGCAGAAACATCTGCACTATTTCCTGGTGTCACTGGGCACATCTGGGGGCTTGTTTTGCAAGAAAACGAAAATGACTCTGGTGACTATTTGGTCCTGAAATGGTTTTAATTTAGTTTTTTTTTTCTTTATTCCCTTACCCTTTCTCCACAACAGAAATTAACATAAACATTCCTTCTGGCTAAATTCCCAATGCACTTCTTCACAGTGAGCATTTTCTGAAGTGAAAATTAGGGGCTTCCTTGCAGTTCTGATCAGGAATGTGAAACAGTGCATCTCACAGGAGTGGGGAACTCAGGCCCATTTTTGAATTAATTCATGCTGGGAAGGAGGCCTCTCTGCCGCCTGCCAGAGGATCCTTTCTGCAGAAATCCAAGCATGTGGGTGATGTGTATTATTCTCCTTTCTCATCCTATCATTGAGACAGTATCATTTGGTATAGGGAGAAATTTATTGGCACTGGTCCCTGTGGAGGATTGCACTCTCTATGCCATCCCTAAGTTCGCTAGAACCTGGGGTGAGTAGCAAGGTCTTTTTCTAGCCCTCCACCTTTTCATCTCCAGCCTCCTAACCCCCAGTTTTTATTTAGCAGAATCTACAATCTAATGATGATGAATAAATTGGCAAGCTCATAGAAACACTGCAGTCCAGTTTGGTGGGGAAGGAGCAGACTTCTGCCTGTCTCTAGTTCTAGCCATCTGGTTCCCAAAGCAACCTTGGGTCCTTCAGACTGATGACCTAAGCTGGATCTAGGTAAGTCTGTTTATCTATCTATCTATCTATCTATCTATCTATCTATCTATCATCTATTTACCTACCTACCTATCATCTACCTGCCTGTAATCTAGCTACCTACCACCTTATCATCCATTGTCTTAGGGAATCACCATGAACAAAGTTTTTTGGGGGGGAGAAGAAAGGGTTTATTTTGCTCACAGTTCTTTTTTTTCCCCATTTATTTATTTATTAAAGATTTCTGTCTCTTCTCCACCACCTCCTCCCATTTCCCTCTCCCTCCCCCAATCAAGTTCCCCTCCCTTGTCAGCCCAAAGAGCTATCAGGGTTCCCTGCCCAGTGGGAAGTCCAAGGACCACCCACCTCCATCCAGGTCTAGTAAGGTGAGCATCCAAACTGCCTAGGCTCCCACAAAGCCAGTACGTGCAGTAGGATCAAAAACCCATTGCCATTGTTCTTGAGTTCTCAGTATTCCTCATTGTCCGCTATGTTCAGCGAGCCCGGTTTTATCCCAGGCTTTTTCAGACCCAGTCCAGCTGGCCTTGGTGAGTTCCCGATAGAACATCCCCATTGTCTCAGTGTGTGGGTGCACCCCTTGCGGTCCTGAGTTCCATACTCGCACTCTCTCTCCTGCTCCTGATTTGGACCTTGAGATTTCTGTCTGGTGCTCCAAATTGGGTCTCTGTCTCTGTCTCCTTTCATCGCCTATATAACAGTTCATCATCAAAAACAGCAAAGTCAAGAACCTGGAAGCAGGAGCTGATGCAGAGGCAGTGGAGGAGTGCTACTTACTGGCTTACTCCTCATGGCTTGCTCAGTCTTCTTTCTTTATAGAACCCAAACCCGCCAGCTGAGGTCTAGTCCCATCCACAATGGGCCGAGCCCTCCCACATTGATCACTAATTAAGAAAATGCCCTACAACTAGGTCTTTTTTTTTTTTGTTTTGTTTTGTTTTTTTTTTGTTTTTGTTTTTGGTTTTGAACTGTGGCTTTGTTTGGAGCCTGTCCTGGAACTAGCTCTGTAGACCAGGCTGGTCTCGAACTCACAGAGATCCGCCTGCCTCTGCCTCCCGAGTGCTGGGATTAAAGGCGTGCGCTACCATCGCCCGGCAAAATAATCCCATAGCAGAGGATGGTCTTATGGAGACATTTTCTCAATTGGAGCTCTCTCCCCTCTGATGAATCTGGGTGACATAAAGCATGTCAACAAGCTATATCAACTCAAGTCAAGAAAGCCTGCCAGTAATCTACGTATAATCTATCAATCACTAATCTTTCTACCACCTATATATCATCTGCAGGTCATCTATTTGTCTATTCACCTATCTGTCTACCCAGTTCTACTCTTGGGATATCTTTGCTATCTAAGTTCTGATAACTGAGATTTTGCATAATTTAAATTCTGCAACAATTTACATGAGCTAAATGGAGGAGGAAATCACACTATAATGATTTAAATTCCATGTTTTGCATCACTTACATCTCAGTTTGAATCTTGGTTTCTTCACTTAGAGGCCATTGTAGACTTTGGGAATAACGGTCAACTTCATTGTGTCTCTGCTTAGGCGGAAGGGACAAACTCAGTGCACCCTGCAGCTTGGAAGAGAGTTCCTTTCCCTGATTTTGGCTCCAAATTTTTGTTGAATTGCTTTGTTGCTTCTGAAAGCACAGAGAAACAAATATGCAAAACAGATCTGAGCCTCAGCTAGAAACTACAGGGAAGGTGCTCAGGTGTGTTCAGGCATGCTTCTATGTTGTGTGTGGGGGGGAGGGCAGGGGAGGAAGGGAGAAAACAGCTGGGCTCCGTGGGTCTTGAATGTGTAATGCCTTGAATACACACGCACACACACATGTGTGTGCACCAGGTTCCCAGCTGGTGGGGCTGTTTCTGGAGGCTGTAGAGTCTCTAGGAGCTTAGAATGGGGGGTGATTGCATATGCCTTTGAAAGGGCCCGCTGAGGCCCCTTCTCTGCTTCCTGGTTTGCCTACTGTGGAAAGTACAGCAGGCTATGGCTGTACAGACCAGCCCACTGCTACACCGGCTCACAGTGGCAGATTGGCCCCCTGAGACCATTAGTGAACGATCAGCCCCTCTTTCCTTCCGTAGCAGTTTTTCTGACATCATCAAGGAAAGTCCTCGATACAGAGCTCATCCACCAACCTGAGGATGTTGAAGAAGGCAGTGTTCGCAGAAGCCATCCCGGTGGTCAAGGGTGGGATAGCATTCTCATGAGAAGGATGGCGAAAGATTTGGATTTTGCTAAATTTAAGGGCCTGCAGGTGTAGAAAGTGTCAAGGAGACTCTGATGGAAGATGCTGGGGAAGATGCCAAGGAGACTGGTCTCTCATGCAGGTGGACTTTTGTGATATGGGAAAAAAGCAGGGTGCTAACGGAGCAGATGGTGGCTCTCCGGCCTCCCAGTGGGGAATAGTGCTGGAAGGGAGACGGAATGGAGACCCCGTGTAACTCAGCCACCCTTGCTGTGTCCTGCCATCACAGAAGTCACTCAGCAAGTGATAGCTGACAAAGCAAGGAGACCAGCCACAGGTCATCTCAATCCAGGACCAATGGCCGCTCCAACCGCGGCGCTCTCTTTAAACTCCCACAACCTTCTTAGTCCTTACAGCAAACTCTTCCAACCTCTGAACATCTCTGAACATCTTGCTGGCATGGGGACCTGGGACGTGAAGATGGGGACCGCCGCGGAGGAAGAAAGCCGATGGCAATGCCTTATAGCTGTAGAAATGTAGAAACAGAAGCTGTGACCGATAAGGAGGGAAACTGGCTTGCTCCATCCTGTTGCCCCTGCTCTCCTGCCTGCAGACACCATCCAGTCAGGGGCCTAACAGGAAGAAGCTGGGCCAGAAAGGAGTGTGTGTGTGTGTGTGTGTGTGTGTGTGTGTGTGTGTGTGTGTGTGTTTTCAAGGTTCAGGTGCCTGGGGGACTGTAACTCCAGAGCAACCAAGCGGGGGCTGGCAGGACCTCCTCCCATATTCTTCTATATCACTGGCCAGCGATCAGGTTGGGAGCTTGTTTCTTTTCCAGCTTGTCCAGGCTTGGTTCCAGCAGCCCTGCTGCTTCTTCCGGCCCTGGGTGCTCGCCTTTCCTCCTCTCTTAGCAACCGGGAGTCTGTGGACGCCACCAAGCAGCAACTGGGAGGCTGCAGGGAGCCGGAGCGAGGAAGGGAGGTGCCCAGCCCAGGTGCTCTGAGCTCCACCGCTGCAGAGCAAAGCCATCTGCGCCTGCAGCGGGGTCCAAAAGGGATTCAGCAAAAATGAGCCATTCTCACCCCGCTGGGTAAGTGACAACTGGAGCTTTGCCTTGCCGAGACAGGTGTCGGCTCCAGCCAGCAGCCCTCCTCCTCCCTCTTGCTGCGGAGCTCAGGGGCGACAGAGAAAAAGGGAGGGTGGGCTGAGCGAGGGGGAAACATGCTGATTCTAGGTTGCAGGAGGATGGCAGAAATCCCAAGCGTCCTATTTCCTCCCTGCCCATCCTCGTTTCTTCATAATGTTCCCCTCTCTTGAAATTCTCAGCCTGGAAAGACGGGGAAAATGGATGTGAAAACCGTTTACAGTAAGCAGGGATAGACTTCAACGCCAACTGGGATGCAGATCCCTCAATGTGGAACACAAGCGTTTAAATGCTAAAGCAGAAGTTACCGAAATACGCATTTGTGGGGAGATTTGATGCAGAGATAAATTTTTCTCCATGGCTTCTCTGTGTCTTGTAAACAAAGGAGAGGTTGTTTTTATGCCCAGGGTCTCCCTGTAGGAGGGAGAGGCCCCATATGTCAGAACTGTGTCTTCCCAGTCACAGAAGCACCCTGAGGGTTCTTTAGAACCCCCTGGACCCAGGAACGTGGTGGATATGGGAAAGCAAAAGATTAGGGAGTGAGGTGCCCACGCACCCACATATGGTCTCCTGGGGATAAGGCAACCCTTCCGAAGGCCTATTAGCAACATTCAATGCATTGCACACAGTGAACAGTCTTTGTTGGTTATTTCACACACCAACAAGGTCTCTGTTATTTGTGCCTTCTGAATTAAGCGTGCGATACATACTACACCCATTTTTATTACCACATTACTATTAAACAGATTGTTCCCTTCCCCGCTTTGGTTTCGCGATTAGGTCGAAGCTTTTCAGCTGCATTTATTACACATGTCGAAGAACAGCCGATTGGCAGAAGACACCCTATTTAGGATCGCTGGGAGATGGTGGCATCTGAGAAACCATGGTCCTTATTGTTTTTAGGTCTACAACCAAACTTGAAGATTTCACTTTTTAATGTGTTCTCTGAATGAAGGGACAAGCAACAGTAATGTTTGAACAATCCAAAAAATGTCCTGTGGACAGTTAGCTCCAGAACATTCTAGAAACCAAGGGCATTGTGATAAAATGAATTTCAGAGCTTTGATGTTTGGCTGCTGAAATCCTGAGCAATTGTTGTTGGCCACGGTCCCGTGGGATGGGGCTTATGTGTGTTCTGCAGATGCACTTGGCACTTTGTCTGAATTCAGGAAGGCGAATGTGCCAGTCACGGTCCTTTCCTGTGCTTATCAAGTCCTTGGCTAGGCTCGCGTCTGATTGGTCCATTTATTCATCTACGTGAAAATGCAGACAAACCTGTAGCTGCTTATTAAATTGCACTGAAATTAAAATTTTAGAAACTGAAGTCCAATTTCCCTGACGCTCCAGGAGTTCTGAGCACATGGAGAAAGGGGCCTGATGAAAGTGGGTGCTGTGTGGTAGGGTTATGAGGGAATACAACATCATCTATCCTGCACTAAAATGCAGAGTTTCCTGAACTATCAGCCCCATGCCTTATATGCTTTATCTCCCTGTATCTGGGACTGTTGAGGCTTAGGTGAAGCTCAGCAATGGTCACAAAAGAAAACCATGTTAGGGCTGCTTCTCGGTACTTCCATAGCCAGAGTCCTTCCTGAGGTATATATGACTATCTCATTTGAAGGCTCACATGACTGCCATTTCCACAGACAATGCAGCTTAGGATGGAGAAGTTGCTAACAGTGGTACAGCTTGGAAGGGCGAGGACTGAAATACAGGGCCAGGATCTCCAGTGGGCTCGTGCCCTTCATCACTCCGTTCCACAGTCTAACAGGCATGACCATGAACGTCGAGAAATTCCATCCAGGGTAGATCAGCATCTGAAGGATCACAGTCATAGGGATCAAGTGTTTTGATATAAGATGGCAATAGTTTTGTAGTAGTGCCTAGTACACGTGTAAATATGTTTTGTTTAGCTCATAAAAATAAATGTATGTTGGGTGCAGGCCATACACTTAAATCCCAGCACTTGGGAAGCAAAGGTAGGCAGATCTCTGTGATTTCAAGACCAACCTAGTCTACACAGTGAGCTCGTGAAGGCCAGCCATGGCTACACAGTGAGACTGTGAAGCCCTATTTCAAGACAAGGTAATAAATAAATAAACAAACAAACAAATAAATAGAAACAGTGAACAGAAACATATTTTGTCTACAGGCCTTAAAATTCGCCCAGTAGCAAAAGCATCCCAAATTGCTCAAGTTTCCCCCTCGAATAAAGGGAGTAATAATTTCTCTTGCCTGTTACCATTTGGAAATAATAAAAGTCTGAGTAGCAAATAAAAGGTTTCATCAAAGCTGAGAAGTCTTCTCCATCATTACTGAGGCACTTTGTACTTATTACATTTTAAAGATAAAGTGGTCATAAAGTTAAGTTTTACAACAGAGATTGTAAGTCTGAAATTTCCCCAGTCAGTGAGTGGTGTTTGGTGCCTTCTCTCGGCCTCGTCTTTGCTCTGAGTTACTTGCCTACTTAATTATACCATGAAAACACAGACTATAAAACCACACAGGCCCCATGCTGGCTTCTTTCAGATGGAGTCTGGGAGTAAATAAAACCGATCCTAAAACATCTTTCAAAGACAACAGAGACTTCATGTCTCAACTGTCTCAACTGCCTCTCCATTTGGTGGATGCCAGCTATGAAACCTGATTGCCGGTACCACAGTCCCTAAGGGAAGTGGTTTAGACTGGATGGCTTCATTTCGTGGTCCCTCCACTTTGCTTGGTCCTCCCCCTGTTGCTGTTCGTGTATGTGGATTGGGCACCATGCCTCAAGGTGGAATAGGAATCTTAAATCCCCCCACCACGGATGAGAATAAAAGAATATAGCTCCTCATGTTCATCAGTCAATCCACGCAAATTGGGTTCTCTGTGTGAGGGGTTCACTTGACTTAAAATAGCATCAAAGATACATCTTTCAGCAAAAAGGGGAGGGAGTTTATACCTCATGACAAGGGCAGCCAATGTATGTGCTTCAGGGCAGTTCTGTCTGATAGCTCCAGAGAGCCAACACACTGCCCACTGTGCATTTCCAGAGGTATGTATCCTCACAGGTGGCGGCATAATCTACCAAGTGTTCAGAGTAGGTGTGCCCATTACCTCTGAGGGACCTTTGGGGTCTTCCTCTCCATTCTTAACAATGTAGTCCTCTGCAGGAATTATAGTTTGTTGCTCACATCTATCCCCCAAATAATCTCAAGTGCAGAAATATTTGATACTTTTAAATACTTGAATTCAAATTTGGCAGTTTATATTAGCCTTGCCAAATGCCTACAGGCTAGCTCTGAGAAGCAGGTTAGCTCCAGGTGGGTTTAACAGACTCACTTGTCTTGGCTTCTGCTGACATGTCGCAGGTCTTATTCTTTTTAATATAGATACCACCCATCCTTCGGCTGAACACACCCATTCAAGCACACAGATGGGGATGGAGAGGCATTCGTCCTGAAAATGCTAAGTACTTTGATCTCCTTCAGAGATGCTTATCAAAATTACCGCCATCTGTCACCGGAAATGTTCCGGGTTAGCGGTGGATGACGACCCAGTGAGTTCAACTGCTCTGGATGCAGTGGGCTGGAAGCGATTGGATTTGGAATCATACTTGTTGCCCAGGATAGAAGGTGCTTGTTGTGGCAGCATCTAGAATATCCTTCAAAGTGCCTCTTTGCCTTTCCACTTTGCTAAGCTTGATGCTCCCCTACGGGACACTGGATGACGAGAGCCACCTTCTTTTCAAGGAAGTAGAAGGGCCTTCAGCATTTATAGTAGGGCAAGCGTGAGGGCTTAGGAATGAGAATGACTGGAAAGACATTTTCCAGAAGGTTCATTTCAAGAAATCCCAGGAGGAAGCTGAAGAGCAGAGCAGGTTTCTATCAGTGGTAGTCTTGCCAAGTGTCCTCAGGGAAACCTGTTATGGTGCTTGCACGCCCTATGAGTGTGTGCATCCAAGTTTGCAAACTGGCTTAGAGAACAGTGGTGCCGTAAGGTCCAACAGTAACTTCTGCTCCCATCCCTTCTCCAAATCTCTGCTTAGGAATGCAGGGAGGTGAGACAGTGTTCTCCAGGTTATTTGAACTAAGAGCAAAATGGGAAAGTACGTTTTCTCTGACTGGATTCTTAACTGTTAAGACAGCACCAAATAACCCAAGTCAGAGGGGACATGGAATTTTGGGCCTTCAAGTTTCCAGCAATATTATGTCTAGTGAAAACCTCATATTCTCTAGTTAGTGCTGAGCCTTCTGCAGTTCATTTCATTGCAGACCAGGATATATGGAAGAATTGTGGTTCTTGCTCCAACAGCTCCCTCACTCCCCACACAGATCGTAGGACTGCACGTCATTTGGTGATTTCACAGATGTCGAGGGTAAAGGGAAACGCTCACATCTAAGTGGCACTGAAATCACTCCAACATTTACACTCTTCTGTGAATGTCTTCGTCATTTTTCTTCAAATTATAAATCCCAAAATGGTATGACTGTGTGCATAATCTACTAAAAATGGAAGAACAGTTGATTAATTTAAGTAAAACTCTTAACTAGCAAGGAGGTATGTATGTATGTATATATATATATATATATATGTGTGTGTGTGTGTGTGTTTGTGTGTGTGTGTGTACTTTCTGTTCAAATACATGATTTAAGGCAAATATATTTGAATACTCACTCATTATTCATTTTGCATAAATGACTACTTTTTCTAACTGCATTGAACAAGAAGGTTGTGCAGTGTCCCCAACATATTTTTACTTTCCTGTTTTCTTCCTTCCTTGGCGTGTTTTTTTTTTAAATTGTCCAAGTTGAGCACACAAAGAGCTACTGACTAGGGTACTATGGGTAGAACCCATGTTGTGTTTTATAGGTTGAACTATTGTCAAGAATTTGAACCTTCACCCACATAGTCTGAGTATTCCAACTTCCCACAGGCTGTTGTTTTCTCCACTCTGTTCCCTTTCGGGTCCAGAACGGAGAAACACCTTTCTCTAGCAAGGTCATCATCTCATATAGATTAAAAAATATCCCCGGGCCAAAGTAGTTCAGCCAAGAGTTTTCCTTGTGGATCAATGTGTGTGTTCTTCAGAGAAGAGGAGGGGATTTGACAATTTGAACAGCATGGTATAAATAATTGTGCTTAACGATGATTCTGTTGGTAATAGGATTTTAGGATTTTAGGTTTCTGGAAAACTATTGTTGAATCATCACTTTTATACTGAGCCACACAGAATAAACATTAACAGTGAACAACATTGGATGGTATACACACACACACACACACACACACACACACGGATTCTTTAAGGACTTTCCATTCCCTTATGAGTCCTCTCTGGTCCTTGCTCTTCCCTCTCTATCTCCTTCGTGTGGCTAGCTCTCGGTCTGTGGGAGCTCAAAGTCGCATGGCTTCCTTGTCATCTTCTCTTCCAGCATGGATGGGGTAGGTCAGAGGCTTCCTGTGCCCTTCCCGATGCTCGGTAATGGTCACATTCTGTTTGTGAGCATGGAGAATCCAGAATCCAGCTTTCTAGGCACTCAAGAAAGACATTTTTAATTTCTGGGCAGTAAGTCCATGTTGCCTACACAAACTGGTTTGTTCTGGTTATTCCACTGTTATGGCATTCCACATCTCAGTATGACTGCATTTGGAGACAGATCTTTAAATAAGTAATAAGGTTAAGTGACCACTAGCTGTAAGTCTTCCTATAGCGTGATATCAATGCAGTGGGTCCCAGTCCAACCTGCCTGTGTCCTTACCAGAGACAGAGATGAAGACACAGGCACGCATGCAATGAGGTGGTCCTCTATGAACCAACGAGAGAAGCTGGCATTGCCCTTTCCTGTACGGCCTTTGGGAGCCACCGACTCTGTAGACACGCGCCCAAAACTGCAGTGCTGGAAGATAAATGTCTGTTTGTAAACCACCTGCCTGCTCTGTGATACGATTTTTTGTCAGTCTTAGAGCTAGCCAACCTGTCTGTAACAGCTGATAGCTTTTATTGCTGGTCTGGAAAAGCTGGAATAAGTCTTTATAAGAGATGCAGAGTCACAGAAGACAAATGATTGATTGATTGATTGATTGATTGATGGCAGTGTGGTAGTAATGAGTGTCTTAGTGCATCTAATATATATAAAATCCCACAGACCGAGTGGGTTAGAAACAACTCAGATGTATTTCACACAGCTCTGGAGGGTAGGAAGTTCAGAATGGTAGGCTAAGTGTCTAAAAAGTCTCTGCTTGTTTATCCATAGATGGTTGCCTTCTGTCTGTGACCATATGCTGTTTGCATATCAGGACTCTTAGGGCGATACTCTTCCTCGCCTTTCCATTATTATTATTATTTTATTATTCTATTCTCATTTTAGAAGAGGGGTTAACTCTCTTCTAAAACTACTGTCACATTGGAGATTAGGATTCTATTCATAGACTTGTATGTGTGTGGTGTGTGTGAGGTATGGTGTGGTATGTATGTGTGTGTGTGTGTAAGTCCATTACATGATGTAGAGATATTTGAAGCTAGAAATTCAAAAGGGAGCCAAGATCTACACCTAGCCAACACATGAGGGAAATGCCAGTGAGAAGAGGTCTTAGGACAGCAGAACAGTGCCCTCTGCTGGCAAGTGCTTAGCACTCAAGAGACGCTCACCCCTCAGTGCCTGGCTGTGATTGAGATATAAAATCGATCATTTTAAACTGGTGATCCATTTTTCTGTGACTGTTACTATTTTTCTGCCACAGCTATAAACATTTATAAATTAATGAAAATACTTAGGGCAACATACCGAAGGAAAGGAAGGAGCAGCAGGGAACTAAACAGGCAAAAATAAACTGTACAAAGTAGTTACGAAAGAGCGTTACCAACTGTGAGTTTCAAATTGAATCAAATCATGATGTTTTATAGTTGTTGTTAATTTGGCATTCTCTCGGTGCAACGGGCGATCATATTTCATATTTGTGGTTATTATGTGGCTTTTGTATTGAGCAGTTTCTTCTCCACATCACTTGCTTCGAGATATTTACAGGAATATCATCTCCATTGTTTAGGATCCAATAAAAATAATCTGTGGTAAATTAGAAGAGCAGAATTAGTAGAAACTTCAAATTGCTGGCTACAAGGGATACAAGTGGTTTTTAATTTTCCTCCCTCCACTTCTCTGTAGTTTGAAAATTGTCTGCTCTGAGATGACAAGTACCCGGAAGAGCAAAGCTCCTCAGAAACCCGTGCTCAGAAGGGATTGCGGCCAGCTTTGTTACGTTATTTCCACTCCTCGTCCCTATGACTTACCCTTTTTGACAAAACTATGCTAACCGAAAATTTGTTTTCGATTCCTTTAAAATTGCACCAACACAGCATCTGAGTAGCCTTTCCATCTCCTGCGTGAATTGCAAGCTCATGTGCTAAGACCCACATCTCGCCTTGTCTCTGGGATTTGCCGTATCGCCGGTATTGGGCTTTGAACTTAGCTCAGCGGTTGCTACTGGTTACTTTCTGCATGGCAGGCACTCAAGCAGCCCAAGGCGGGAAGATTTTATTCTGGATCACGGTTTAATGCTACAGTCCATCACGGGAGAAGAGATGGCTGCAGCAGCAGGAAGCAACTGGTCACATAGCATCTGTGGCCAGGAAGCGGACCTGTGCCTGCTGGTCCTGGGCTCGCTTTCTCCTTTCTGTGAGGTCAGCATCCAGCTCGTGGTGCTGCCTCCATTTAAGGTAGAGCTTCCCTTCCTTAATTAGTTGAATCCCAAACTCCCTCACAGACACGCCCAGAGATTTGTTTCCATGGTGATTCTAAGTCCCTTCAAGTTAGTTCAAGATCAACCATTACACAAATGAACACTTACTTTGGTTGCAAGAACATAGTCACTCACAATCACTCATTCATTCTGTTTTGGTCCCCAGAGTGTTTCTGTGTGGCAATGCCACATTTAGGAATTGTGATGGTCTAGAAACAGTTTGCAAGAATCCATCTGATTCTGGCTATTATGAATAATGCTACTATGAGCATAGTTGAACAAATGTAGTATAATTGAGCATCTTTTGAGTATACGCCCAAGAATGGTATTGTTGGATCTTGAGGTAGGTTGATTCCCAATTTTCTGAGAAACTGCCATATTGATTTCTGGAGTAGTTTTATAAGTTTGCATTCCCACCAGCCACATCCTCTCCAGCATAAGCTATCATTGGTGTATTTGATCTTAGTCATTCTGACAGGTATAAGATAGTATTTCAAGAGTTGTTTTGATTTGTATTTCCCTAATGGCTAAGGCTGTTGAACATTTTCTTAAGTGTCTTTTGGTCATTTGAGAGTCTTCTGTTGAGAATTCTCTGTTTAGTTCTGTACCCCATTTTTTAAATTGCTCTTCAACCTAAGAATGGATAAAGAAAACATGGCACATTTACACACAAGAGTACTACTCAGCAGCAAAAAACAATGGCATCTTGAAATTTGCATGCAAATGGATGGACTTAGAAAAAAAAACATCCTGAGTGAGGTAAACCAGACCCAGAAAGATGAGCATGGTATGTACTCACTCATAAGTCGATACTAGCTGTAAAGCAAAGGATATTGAGCCTATAGCTCATGATTTAGAGAAGCTAAGTAACAAGGTGAACCCTAAGAAAAACATACACAGATGCACCTAAAAAGGGGAAATAAACAAGATCTCGTGAGAAAATTAAGAGCATGGGGGTTAGGAGAAGGGAGGTTGGAAGGGGACAAAGAGAGGAAAAGAGGATGGGAGAGGAAAACTTGACGGAATGGGATAGTTGAGATGGATGAAGGACAGAGATGAGAGCAAGGAAAGAGATATTTTGATTGAGGGAGCCATTAAGGGACTAGCAAAAAACCTGGCACTAGAGAAATTCCCAGGAAACCACAAGGATGACCCCAGCTAAGACCTTAAGCAGTAGAGAAGAGGCCTTGCCCTGTAGTTAGATTGATGAATATCTTAAATGTTACCCTAGAACCTTCATCTAGCAACTGATGGAAACAAAGGCAGAGACCCACAGTGGAGCACTGGTCTGAACTCCCAAAAGTCCAGTTGAAGAGTGGGAGGAGTGAGAATATGAGCAAAGAGGTCAAGACCATGATGGGTTCACCCTCTGAAACAGTCTACCTGAGCTAATGGGAGCTCACCGACTCCAGCTGGACAGGGAAGGAACCAGCATAGAATCTCTTTGGAAGATAATGTGTTCTCTCAGAAAGATGACTGAACTGGAAATAATTGAGGTTCTACAAATAGAGCAATGTCTGGTTGCACACACGCAAAGAACAGGGCATGCTCTTGTGTGCCCATAATACTAGGCATAATGAAGGAGACCAAGTCAATGCTCTCACCGGGTTCTAGGAAAACATGTTGGGGAAGCTGGCTCTCTAAGCGCCAGGAAACAGTACTTGACTCCAGGCACATTTCCTAAGAGCATGGTGCCAAACTATCCACTCTTTGAGGGAGAGAGAGGAAGAAAGAGGCTTTGGGTACAGATTCTTCCGAGGAAGATTTTCCTGTTAGTGTGGGAATTGCCTTCTCAGGATGACATTTCCTGTAGGGAGGTTAGTTTCATCTGGATCACTTATCAGTAGAGAGGGAGAATCTGTGTGCTCAGTGAGCTCCTCTAACAGCCAGGCAGCAGTCACCTCCTGCTGAGAGTCTCTGGGTTCTGCATACATGGTCACCCGTTTGACTCTCGGACTCTCCAAGGAAGCACAAGTTTCATGGCTCTTTTCAGAGAAGGATATGGAGTGTGTGGGAGGGAAGAGCTTGTATGTGGTCACCAGTCTACTAAACGGAGAGGGTAAGTTTAAATCCAGTGGTCACGCTCTGCTTCTAAGACTCAAGCAGGCGAATTTTGATTGCAAAATGCTAATAATTTGCCCATGCATTTCCTCTTAGGAACCTCTATGCAGCCACCACAGTACTAAGAAAATGGGCCACACTATCTTATAGGGCATCACTTCATTTTCATTAAAATAATTTTTCCTTGAGAGAATATCTTACTCTCTTTTGAGATTTATTTTTATTTTACATGCATGGGGATTTTGCCTGCACATGCGTCTGTGCACCGCATGCTTGCAGTGCCCACATAGGCCAACAAAGGGTATCAGATATGCTGGGATTGGAGTTACGGATGGGCGTGATCCACTGTGTGGGTGCTGGAACTGAAACCCGGTCCTTTGGAAGAGCAGCCAGTGCTCTTAGCTGCCGAGCCAGCTCTCCAGTCCCACCTGTCTGATTTTATATAACATACTTTTTATTATGTCAGTACCCCAGTACTCATTGCTTTTGCGGCCTCTCTGCAGGTTAGTCCTTCAGTCATTCACTTCATTGACTCCACAGAGTCCCTTCTCCAGGTTGACCTTACAGAACACACTTCACTACAGTTGTTTAAGCAGAAGGGTCCTCAGTCACGGGCCGGCCATCTCCGCACACATAAACTGATCGCATGCCATGAGATCTTTTATGTAGAGAAAGATAACACTGCTCTGTAGTCAGCTGTGAGAATGCAGTCATAAGATGCGGGCTATCTAGAGCGTTTACTGTGTATGCTACACATTTTCAAGTAAGCTCCCCACAAATGCTTCCGATAAACACGGTTGCTTTCTCTAACTTCCCTTCCTTTTGTCTTTGCATTAACTACTTCATTATCTTCTCTAACTTTGAGTTCTTTTTTTTTTTTCCATTAGTGCACAGTTTTAAGTGGTTTCATTTTTTTTTTTCTGTTTAAAGATCTGGAAAATTTAAAAGGAAAGATATTAGAGCTATATAGCACATCTTACTTGCAGGCACATTGCCATGCAAGGCTTCCTGATGCCTGATCTCTGAGTTCTGCAAAACAGCCTTGCTAGACTCCGGCACAGTTGGAGTCCTGGTTGTTAACTAGTCATTTCAAACCACTGTATTAAGGCTATAAATAAAGCAATATTATGGCTCTCCTCTGGATGCATTGTTAGAATGAGCTGGGAGAAATTGTAAATCAATATTTAGCGTAATTGCTGAGACCTGGTAGGTTTGGATACATATGAAACAGAATGAGTGATGTAATATGAGACCATTGGAATGGTATCGCTTCAATCACCCCCTACGAAGTAGCAGGTTGCAGAGCTTGCTCTGATTTTATTTGGCAAAGAGTTTTCTTATAAAGGGCTGGAAAACAACGAATTTTCATGTCTGTTGTTCTGCACTGGCCTTTCTTCAACTCTCCTCGGAAGGGTGTAGTCCCCCCGCCTTTTAGGAAACTTTGTTCTGTAAGTGGTTGCGTATGCTCTGTTAAGACACTCAGCACTGCCACGGTGATGACCCACTGGAACATTCTGCATGTTGATAAGCCAGAGGAGCTACAACATGACCTCAACCCTTTTTCCCCTCCTATGATGCTGTCAGTTATTGCTCTGAAATAAAAAAGGAAGGCTATGATCTCCCCTTGTGGCTGTTCATAAAGGGATATGAATATGCATCTAAGGATCAGACAACGTATTTTGTTGCCATTGACTGATTTACTCTTTTGCTGGCTAAGAATTGAGTGGGTGGTACGAGGCTTCAGATAAGACACTGTGGAAGCTGTCTTATTCCGATGGAATCCAAAGTCATTGAGCATATGTGTGACCCTTACTTGGGTAGAAGCAATAAGTCAACAAGTACCATTCTGGGGCAGTCTTGCTGGCTTTTAACCCTTTCATGTGTGTCTATCAATGGACCCCACTCACTTTTAAAACTTTTAGTATCCCGGATCAAATGACTTTGCTAGCCAGATCCTGGGTGTTCATTTATGTATGCAAATTTTATATGTAAATGGTATCATAGTATCTCCAAGTAAATATCTCTTCAGACCTGAAACCAAATTCTCCCTGCCGGAAGTAGGCATTTATGAGCATCAGGGGATGAAGACAGGGTTCCCCAGAGCCATGGGGTAAGTGTGGAGGTGGGGGTAGAACTGTGTTTCTTGTCCTCCTCTTGTGTTTATTTCATCAAATTCTGCATTAAGAAAGAAGCAATAGGGGTTTCTCTGCTGTAAATAATGGCAGAAAAGTTATCGTACCTCTTCAGAGGTGCTGTCTGGTCTCACGTTTTCTAAATTTTCTAACATTTACATAACAGTCACGAGGCTGACATTGATAGAAAGCTAAATTTTCTAGAGTTATTTTGTTCTACTTACTTGTACCACTTCTGGCTATTTTGTTTGGAGATATTTCATTTTCGGTACATTTACTCTTTTGTGAGGAGTCTCGATGAGTTTCGAACTTAGGCTTGGTTGACAGAGAAACATGACAGGTTCGTTCATGGAGCGGGAATTGCATGTGATCTTGTGAATTTTTGAGTAGACAATGGGTGAAGAATTTGGGTCAAGAGACAGAGCCTTCCTGTCCTTAACTACAAGGTGATGTACAGGCAGACAAGCCAGTCCTGTCTGAGCCTGACTGAACAAGCCTTCCTGACATAAGCCCTTGGTTTGTGAGCTGCGGACACATTCCACTGGCTTGACTTAGAAGCCCGTGTGGGCGGCAGAGGTTTGACACAGACCCTCTTTGAACACGATGGAACTCTATAAATTGCAAATTTCAAGTCATCTGAAATGCAAATCACCTCTCAACCAGAGTTTTCATCTTTAATAATAAAACTGTGCTTATTCTCCTAAGTCTCACTTGATTCTATTCTATTCAGCATAAAATAGTGTAATCAGTTTTTCCCGGGTTGGCAGGCAACGTGCAGCTTTTCCTTTTATGGCAGTGTAAAGAAATACCTTTCATGATGTTTCCTGATGGAAATGCGGCTGAAAATGCACTGTGCTTGGCAGCATCCTGGTGTTCTTATGAGAGAGGTTCTGTATGTGACGGGCCAGCAGTGTTCCACACACCTGTCACGAATTGTGAGGTCTGCTCCCTTGGGTGTATCTCATCGCTTCGCTTCTGTTCAAACTTCTAATATGCTGGTAATCTGGATTTTCAGGAGATAAAAAGAGCCTCGATTTGTGATATGTGTCAAGTCCTGTGGTAGAAATGAACCCACCAACTTCAGGCCACCAATACACTGAAAAGAGACTTTTCAGAGGCACAAGCCTGCCCTTGATCTTGTCATCAAAACTCTTAATTGGGTTAATCACCATAGCTGTCAATAACTATCTTGTGTAGATCATTACACGTAGACCTCCGGTTATATTCATTTTCCAGAAAACGATACAATTTCACTCTTCTTTCCATTCACCTATAATGAGTCATTTTATGACTTGTCCACTGTTGATACATCTTCACCGAAATGGTAGTGCAGGTACCTCTGCACTGTGCTGACTAGAGTCCCGTGTGCATGACCCTGCAGGTGGTATAACTGAGCCATATGGAGGTTCTAACTATAGTTTGCGGACCCTCCACACTGGTCTCCAGTCCCACCAGCAGTGTGTGAGGGTATCATTTCTTTGGCAGCTTTTCTCGTTGCTTGTTTCCTAAGGATGGCCTTCTAACTGGGGTGAGACAGGAGCTCTAGATTCGCAGACCCTCGGTGTCTGCGTGTGCCACGCTTTGTAGTTCACGATTATTGGAGTTTGTGCTGCTCTAGTCCCTGTCACCTACTTATTGACAGGATTACTTGTTGTTTTAGAATTTAGTTTTTTTGTTCCTTGTGTGTTCTTACTATTAATCCTCTCAAAAATTTCTTCTATTCTGTCAGCTGTCTCTTCATCGAAGACTGTTATTTTTCCTCTGTAGCTTAGTTGTCCTTCTTGGTCCTACGTTTTTGGCAGTGTGAGTCTTTTTCTGTAGTTCCTGCCTATGTTCGTACTTCATGCTGTTTCTTTACAGTATTTCAGGTTTGTTAGTTAAGGTCACTGATGCGCTTTGGTTTATATCAGGCCGAGAGGCAGGTATTTGCCTTCTTCCTTCCATTTCTGGAGACACGGTTTTCTGAGAAGCATTTGTTAAGGAGGCTATTTTTCTCCAAAGAATGATTTTTGACACAATCAGGTGTCTCTGCATGGACTTGACTCCAGGCCCTCTGTTCCGTTCACTGGTGTTTGCATCTATTCGTGAGTCAAGACCATGTGCTTTGATTATCCTGGCTCTACAGTATTGCTTGAGACATTTTTTTTCCTTTGTACACCAGGAATAATTGTGCTTCCCACATGGTTCTTACTATCCTTCAATCTCTTTGGGAAATCTCACTGGAATTCTGATGAGAATCACAAAGAATCTGCCGATCATGTTGGGAATGTGACCATTGCTACCATATTGACTCTGCCAATCTGTGACTGTGGGAAGTCTTTGGAGCTTCTAGTGTCCCCTTTGATTTCTTTCTTCAGTGTCTTAAAATTGTCTTTGTAGGGGTCTTTTACCTCCTTCATTAGGCTTTTTCTAGGTTATTTTTTAGCTATTGTGAAGGAGATTTCACTGACTTTTTTCATGTTGAGGTATATATATAATGGTATATATATGTATATATATTGGTATATATATTGAGATGACTATGTAATTTTTGTCCTTAATTAATGAGCTATATTGCATTTATTGATTTGTTCATGGTGTACCATGTCCGCAGCCCTGGAAGGATGTTCCCATGGTCGTATGAATGATCTTTTTTATTATGTGTACCTGGATTCAGTTTGCATTTTTTTTTTGTTGAGGATTGTTATATCCATGTTCATCAGGAAAATCAGTATATGGTTTTCTGTCTTGTGCTCATACACAGCTTTTCTGTGAGTATAACACTGTTTTCATGATTTTGGAGGTATTTCATACCTTTTTATTTAAAAAATATATTGATTTATCTACTTATTGGTATGTAATGGCATGGTGCACATTTGAAAGACAGATGGCAAATCTAAGGAGTCTGTTCCCTCCTCCCGCCATCGTGGTCCTAGAGATCGGACTTAGGTTGTGAGAGCCAGTGGCACCTCCCCCTTGTATTTTATGGAATAGTTTGGGGAACACTGTTTCCACTTCTTTAAAGGTCATCCGTGAGTCAACTCAGCCTTAGGTTATTAATTTATTTATTTTAATTACCAGACTTCTTGTTACTGCTTTAGTCTCAATGCTTGCTATTTTAATATTCTAATTTTTAAATATTTTATTTTAAATATTTAATATTTTAATTTTGAAAATTATTTTTGAATATTTTCACATTTATTTTAAATTTGTTAGACCATTTATATCTAAAAATTTATATATTTCATCTAAATTTTTCAACTTATTGAAATGTGGTTTGCAGAGCATGCCCCAATAATCATCCGAATTTCATTGGTTTCCATTGTGATATCTTATTTTTTTTTTATCTCTAGTTGTGTTATTTTGAATCCCCTCTCTCTGGCTAGTTTGAATAAGGGTTTGTTGATTATATTTAGATTTTTGAAGAACCCACTCATTGTTTTATATATTCTTCATATAGATTCCCATTTTATTAATCTCTGCCATGACCATTATTTCTTTCTACTTAATATTTTTCTGTTCAGTTGTTCTTGATTTTAAAGACCTTGAAATGAACTCATTGAATTACTTAAAAATTCCATAATTTTTTGGTTTATTTTAGCATTTGTGGCTATAACCTTCTACCTTGGAACCACTTTTATCCTGCGGCAACAGTTCTGATATGTTGTATTTTCACTTTCAATCAAATATAGGAAATTTGGAAGCTTTCCTCTGATTCTTCAATGTCATCTAAGAGTATTGCTGCCCCTCTACCTGTTTGTGAATCTCCTACAGTTTCTTTCTGTCCACTTCTAAATTAATTTAATTTCACTGGAATAAGATGAAAATCAAGAAGGTTTTTAATTGTTTTAATTTGTTGAAGCTTGCTTTGTACCCTAAGATATATTCTGTTTCCTAGAGCGTGGCTTGAGTTGCAGAAAGATGTATATTCTGAGTGTTGAGGCCGAGAGGGAAGTGCTCAGGGTGGCTGGTCTATAATGTCATGGAACACTTTGGTTTTATTTTTCTTTTTGTCTGGATAACCTGTCTATAGGTAATGGTGGTCTGTTAAAATCACCCTTATTATTGTCTTGGGGTCAATTTGTGCCTTTATATCCAGTAGTTTTATAAAATTGAATGTCAATGCTTGGTACAAATATGTTTAGAATTGTGATATCCTCCAGATAGATCGGCCCCTTTACCAATATGAAGCAACCATCTTGATGGCATCTGATTCATTTTGTTTTGAACTTCTTCCTCTATGGCTATGATTCATAGGTTTGATTTTTCTCATGAGTCCTATACTGCTTGTAAGCTTTTGTTTATACTTTATTACTGTTTTGTTTTTCTCATTGTCTGAATTTTTAAAAATTCTTTAACTTTGTCTTCAAGTCCTACTAGTCTTTCTTCCACTTACCAATGTCACAAAAATAGACTCCAATGGGAGCAAGTTTGGTGATGTTCTAGACAAAGAATTCAAAAGGATAACTAAAGAACGTTCATCAACATGAAAGAGAGCGTGAAATCAGTGAACTCAGAACACACACGCCTGAATGAAAGAAGGAAGCAACACAGATATGAGACAGGAATTTGGTAAAGAGAAAGAAAATCTGGAGAAAAATCGAAGTGAAATTTTGTAAGTGAAGAGTCAGTAAGCAGAGGGGACTGTAGGGGGGTAATTGACACTGGAAGAGGACAGTACCCCAGGAGCACTGGGCGTCTGGAGAGTAGCCAAGAAAAGGAACACGACTCTCTCTCAGAGTCTGCAGAAGTATGCAGCTGTGCTGGCATTTTGGTTTTAACCCAGTGAGATGCATTTTCACACTTTTCATCTCCAGGAAATGTGTAACAGCGACTTTGCGCTGTGTAACAACTAGCCTTTGGTAAGTTCTTACAGTCGCAACAGGAGATGGGTACTGCTGGCAACGGTTCAGGGGGTTCATTGTCACATTTGGTTAACAGGACTGCACTGGTTGTGTCAAAATCGCTCTCTCTCTCTGAGAGGATTGCTCGTTTAGCTCTAGCTCACCTTGAATTTATAATCTTGCTTTAGCCTCCCTACTGCTGAGATTACTTATGTATACCATCGGGCCTCAGAAAAATAATATTCTTTCTAGTCTCTCTAAACAAGTCTTTTTAAAAGCAGACTGGAACAACATACGTTTAAGATAGTGGCTATTTTAAGAGTTTTAACACATTGTTTTGTTGTTACAGGCTAATTATAAATCAAAGTAATATATTTGTCAATTTAATGTATATGAATTTTCATGTCGGGCTGAGAACATGGTTTAATCCTTAAAGCATGGACCCAAATTCAATCCTCAGAACTCCTGTGAACAGCCGTGGACAGTGGGGTGTACCAGTACCTGTGAACAGCCGTGTACAGTGGGGTGTGTGCCAGTACCTGTGAACAGCCGTGTACAGTGGGGTGTGTGCCAGTACCTGTGAACAGCCATGGACAGTGGGGTGTGTGTCAGTGGGGAGGCAGAGACGGAGACGGGAGACTCCCGAGGGTCTGGTAGCTCCTTAGTGCTACCAAAGCAATGAGCTGCAGGGTCAGTGACACACCCTGTCTCAAAAAATAAGGTGCAGAGTGATAAAGACACCAGACAGTGACCTCTGCTCTCTGCGTGTACACACACACACACACACACACACACACACACACACACACCTCAATGGCACCTGCACATCTGTGCCCACACACATTAACATGAACACACACATACACATATTACACACACAATAGCTTTCCTGTCTTTGTGCTTAGAGATTGGTGGAAGCACATTTCTGTGTGTATTTCACAGTTAATTTTTTTTTCTGGATTATACTTAGCAGCCTCCAGTGGCCGCTGTAGCAAGGCCTGGAAAGAGGCGTTCACGCTTATTTGATAAGCATCAGAGAAAAAGGCTCCCAAAGCGCATGTGGGCAGTGACTTAAGCTGATGCGCGTTTCTTCACCGGTGAAATGAGGTGATTGTGCCTTTCATTATGGGCTGAATTTGAGTTTCTCACAACTCACGTTGACGTTCCAATCTCAGATGTGAATGATGGTGTTTAAAAGTGGGCTGTGGGGAAGTAACTAAATCACGGGTAATTGTTGCTTTTCTGCAACCTGGAAGATGTTGCCTTTGTCAGTTCCCTGCAAATCGAGGCCACATTGAACCAACAGCCCCCTTCTGGATCTCTGCAGCACAGGAGCTAGACCTCATACTTTCAGCATCCAAAGCTCCGGAGAAATGAGAAATGCATGTCTGTCTGTCCTTTAAGCCTCTTAGGTTGTGGTATCCTGTGGAGGCAGCCCAAGAGTATTAAAACTGGTGTAGATGATAAGGGCGGTTGGAATGTGTGCTGTGGGTATGGGCTGCATTGCAGCTGGGTTGAGAGCATTTTGAGGGGCTAGGTGTGTGCATTCATTATTGTCCCCGGTGTTGATACAGAACATTTGGCAAAGCATGAGGAAGGCAAGGGTTATCTTGGGTCACAGTCTAAGAGGGAAGTCTGTCATGGTGGGCAGTGGATCACATGACATTCACATCCTGGAAGCAGAGAGGAGAATGCTGGTTCTCAGCTTGCTTCATGCTTTGACCTGATCCCATGGAATGGTGCCACTCAGATTTAGGACAGGCTTCCCACATTTATTAACACTCTCTAGAGACTCTCCTCCAGACAAGCCCTTGAGGCTTATTTCCAAGGTGATGCTAGGTCCCACCAGGTTGACTTCAGAATGAAGGCACACAAAGGAAAAGCCACGGGAAAAAAAAAAAAAAAAGGAAAAGCCACGGTTGGGTTGAAGGTGCATGGAAGCAGGTGGGGAGAAGGTTTTCATCTTGCTAGCAAGCATGTTCTCAGACATGGAGTCCAACGTTACAAAGGGTTAAAGCCCTTCCATGCAGCCGCACACGGAAATGAGGAAACAATTTGAAACTGGACGTAAAGCACCCTTTTAATTGGCAGAGCTCTTGGCCAATCTGCATTTCTACACTAGTGTTTGTGGAAGCTGAACTGAGGCAGAGGCAGTCAGGCTGTCTGTTCCTGGGCCAGGGCTGCTGTTGGTGGAGGTGGACCACGTGGAAGCTGGACTCTTAGGAGTTATCTACCCTAGCCCCTCCCAAAGGGTGACAGTGTGCGTGTGGGGGGGGGGGAGTGGGTTGTGGTGAAACGGTGCGTGTGTGTGGGGGGATGGGCTGTGATGTGAGGGTGACGGTGTGTGTGGGGGGAGTGGGTTGTGGTGAAATGGTGACGGTGTGGGGGGGGAGTGGGTTGAGGTGAAAGGCTGCTACAGCCTGGAGAGATGGGCTCATCAGTGAAGCTCGGGAAAACATATTGTTGACTTCGGGAGGCGCTCTTAGGACCGACCACTATGGAGCAGTCATCCCTTCTGGGAGGTTTCCAGTTTAGAATTTGGGATAGCTGCCATGTTACATGATGCTCATCTCTCAGGACCCTAAATTAATTAATTAGTGTGAATGTGTGTGTGTGTAAAGACCTGTAGTCTGCACATGCCATGGCCCACATGTAGAGGTCAGAGGACCAACTCCTATGTGTGTATTGTCTCCTGCCACGTATGTTTTTTGGTTATGATCCTAACCTTTAACAACTACTGAGCCTTCTCTCTTGTCACCTCGTGAGATCTTGAAGTCAGATTTGGTTGTCAAGCCTGTGTTTAAGCTCTGTATCCACCAAACCACCAAAGACTTTCCACAGTGGTCTTGAGTGAATTAGACCAGGATGGAGGTAGAGAGTGACTGTCAGTTCACATAAGCGTGTGTGTGTGTGTGTGTGTGTGTGTGTGCATCTCTGGTGCCTGGGACTCTTGAGTACAGTGTCTGTGGCATCTCTGTACCCACCCTTAGAGAATGATCTAAAAATATTAGGAATCTCAATCGAGGTTGGTGACTAATGGTGATTACTACGCCTTTCCTTTGCTTGAGAATTTTATGGAACAGACTTGCTGTTTGGGGCCAGATGGAGGAACTGTTAGGAATCGCTGAGTTTTGCTTCTATAGATCCCAGTTTGTATATCCTGCCTGGTGGGTGGTGAGGGTTCCGAGTGTGTGCTGAAAAGCTGCAGCTGGGAAAGCAGGACTCAGCCACTGAAGAGAGAGGGTGTGCGGGAAGCAGGGACAGGAACCAGTACAAGCAGAAGCATGTTTTGTCCCCTCTCGGTGGTCTCCTGGTACCTGAGGCCGGAGAGTGGACCTTCCCCACCAGAAACCAGGGATTGTGCATTCTATAAAATAATCAAGGCAGTTAGACCTCTAGACAGTGATTGGTCAGCTCTGTGCAGCTAACAATACCCTTTAGTATGATCCATACAGGGTCAGTGATGGACAGTGAGTGAGGGAAATCACAGGTCATCCACAGAGTTCATCAGGAAGGTGAGTTTGACAACTGAAGCATTATATGTAGGGGAGGAAGGACTCCAGCCACCAGACCTGGGTCAGGTAACCTTATCTGACCCAGTACAGAAAATAAAGTTAGAAAATGGATAATGAATAGTTCTGCTAACCATGTCTGTGGCCTGGTCAGTCAAGCTCCTATAATTGCGCTGATATTGCTATCTACAAAGTTTATTCTCCAGAACTGACAGGACACACACACACACACACACACACACACACACACACACGAGTATAAGCATATGTGCACATGCACATACATGTTTATAATTTTGTGTTGAGTCACATGTAGCTAGAAACAAAGGCAGGCTATGGGCCCACACCAAAGAAACGTAAAGAAAGCAGAAGGATCCAGAGAGACCATAGACTTAGCTGTCCATACTGGGGCCTTTTTCTGAGAAAATGAGGCTTGATAATAAGAACGAGACTGACATAAGTATCTATTGAAAACTGACTATAGCACTAGATGTACATCATTTACTTCTTACAATGTATTATCAACTAATTTATCAATTTATGGTTCCAGCTTAAATACAAACCTACTCAGTCGTTGTCGAACAAAGCAATTACTCATGTTGGGTGAGCCTGGGGAGTGTGATATGTCTGCCAAGTTATCACAACTGTTTGTGGAACATGTGGAAGGAGTTATTTACAAATAAAATCCCAATTGGGGACATTAAATCAAAATAAAAAGAAAGCAGATGAATATAAAAGTTTCCAGTTTGCTGTCTTTCAGTCTCATGGTACTGGTAGGGGAGGCAGCATGCACACACACACTCCTCCAGCCTCAGTGGACTAGGGGTGGGATATCCTGCACACACACTCCTCCATCTTGTGGGACTAGGGATAGGATATTCTGCACACATATTCTTCTGGAAGGAACTGAGAAAACAGAGGAGGATTATAATTGGGTGATACAAAAGTTGACTGGGCATTGTTATTAGGATATTAATATTTTAAAAGTTACAGACCCTGGATTAAAGGAAGAGCTATTTTGTTCACCATAGTGTGGCTGAGGCCACTACCTTCCCAATATTTTAACCTCACTTCATTTAATCAGGGTTTCAACACTCCTAGCTATTCCAAAAGTATTGATTTTTATTTTTTTAAGCGTGGATCTGCAAGACAGACAAAAGACTGTATATGATATTCCTGTAATGACTTATCTTAAGAATCCGTGAACTGTGCAGTCGTGATTGTTAGGCCTGAGAGACACCTGCTCACCTTTTGGAAATGAAGAGCTGAAAAGAGATTCAGAGATTCAGAAAGGGTACGGGATATAAGGCTGACCTTTCAGAGACAGGAAACCTTTGATGAACTGTAGGACACCAAGACAGTTCATTTAAAAGATGTCTTCAAAGCAGCACCGAGGCTGGTTTTGTGTGTGCCTCCATGAGACTCTTGGCTTGTCTTTCTACGTAAGCCCAGGGAAATAATGGTTTCTGCAGTTGTTCATGTCTGCCGCCTTCATGTGCTACCTTGGTTTCTTGGCTTTGTTACTGCTTTTCAGTCTCTTTTGTGGACAAAATTAAACTTGCCTGACCATTTGGCAGCATGGAACTTTCCTGTGATAGATTGTTAAGGAGAAAAGAGACAGGAAAAGGTCACCAATTTAATCTCCACATAATTAAGGTCTTGCAAACAGCTAAATAAAATTGCGGCTAACATTCTCTCCAGACTATAAGATGAGACACTTCTGTAGTCTCAAAAAAGTTAGAATTCAGCTGTTGCATCAGAGTGCAAATCTTTGTTGTATTGTATGAAATTTTTAGGACTGGGCTATGGTGAGACTTGCTTGCTGTGTTATATACATATGTAAATGTCTGCATGTACATATATATATATATATATGCACATTTTTAAGGTGCCTAATAATTAGATTAAAAGAGCAGTTTCCTAGAGGAGGAGTGAATTGAAAGTGGGAACTGGGGGGGTGTAGAGGGGGGAGGGACTGGGAGAAGAGGGAAGGGAAATTGCGGTCAAGATGTAAAATAAATAAATAAATAAATAAAAAATAAACAAGTAGTTTCCAGTTTCTAACCCTAAATCATAGGCTAAACTTAAGCATGCATTAGGTATAGTATGTAGCCAAGAATTTAGTTTGCTCAAAGTTGAGAGAGTCTCATTGTATAGGTCAGGTTGGCCTATAACTAACTAAAATACCTGCTTCTGTGTCTCAAGTGGAGTATTGGGATTTCAGATGTGCGTCACTATACTTGGTTTCCTTTAATCTTAGAAATAAAACATCCCAAAAATCTAAGATAATCTATACACTAAAGTTTTGGTAATAGAGATTAATGAAATTGTCTAGATAAATATAAGTCAACAAATCAAATCCGATAAGCTAAAAGTTAGGATTTATATCAATGAAAATAATTAAATAAGGAAATAATGTCTTAATTTTCTCAGCAAATTCCTGCTTGGGATCACAACAAACGACATCAGACACGGCGTTGAGATGCTTTCTGGGGAGACCCTGGGTGTCACCAGTCAGCCGCTCCCTGACAGCTGGAGGCTGGCCCTTCACGGTGTGCCCCGCTGGCCTGAGAGAGGCAAAGGGTGTGTGGTGTCTGTGCTTAGGGTGCACAGAAGAGGCCGGCGCGAGTGGGGAGGTTGTTGCTTTGCCGTCTCACTCCACCAGTCCGTTCTCTTGGAGGTGGTTTCATCTCCTAAGACTGGAGGCACATTTCTGCCTTGGGGCTTTCACCAACATTTGCTTGTTCACCTGTGTCTAATTTTACTACCTCTTATCATAAGACCTGAAATGACAAGGCTCCCAGTTGGCAGGTAAACTGGTCTACAAATGCATCGCTGGCTTGGCAGTGCTGCCAAGAGTGGCCTTGGCAATCAAGCAGCCGTCGTAAGACAACAATGGCTTCTCTTCTCTGTTTCAGATTACTTGCCACGTATAATAGCCTCACAGACAAACACCTGGCTGGGTATTTCAGCAATACCAGGATCAGGCGGCACCTCCTAAGATCCGGGCTGGTAAGGCTGTTTTGAGCTCTGCCCACGTTCTTGTTCAATTAAGTCTGAAAACTTCCTACCTTTCTTCAGATTTCCTGTAAATGGGTGACATAGTTTTTTCTATACTAATTTAGAAAAATTACTTCCTTTTAAACCTCTGATTTATTTATTTGGAGGCTCTTTCTAAAGAAGAGGAGAAAAGTTACAGTGGCTACTAAGGAAACATAAATTATTGAAGAAAAATCCCTGTGAGATTTCAACGGCATAGTTGATTTGCTTACTTATTCATTTATTCAGTACACATTCTGTGAACCAGGCACTGTTAAAGAGCAGGAGCAGAGAAGACCTTACCTTATTGTTTCCAGAAAAATATTGTCTTTAATACTCACAGAATATGGTGTGGCAAACATGCACAGTTCACTTCCTCTTGTGTGTATTGTGCATTTTGATTTTCATTTCCCTGTGATGGTTTATTGATACTCTAGTGCCTTCCATCATCTTCAAAGCCACTCTTCCCACGCACACAATTTCCGTTTCTTTAAAAGTGTATAAGGGAGAAAATCTACCTCAAAAACCCCTATGGTTTTCCTTTGAAAGAAAAGGGGTGTGTGTTCTCAGAGTGTTGGCTGTTTGCTTTCTTAAAGCCCAGTGTGGCCAGTGGGGCTCATTGTGTTTCTAATTGTTGTTTGTGTGCTTGGCACCAGCTGGGTGGAGCTGGAGTAAGAAAGTCCTTCTCTGCCTCCTGGGGCATTGTTATCAGAAGGGGCAGCTGAAACCTGGCTCTGCCAGGAATAAGACACCGCTCATACCCCTTGCAGCCCAGCTTCCTCAACTGCGAACTGTAGACAATGGTACCCTGCCTGTGGTGTGGCTATTATGGTTAGGAACCTGGAATAAGAGACCCTGCAATCACTGTGTGACTAGGAACACTTCTGAGCAGGATGCTAGTTGGGCAGGACTTCGTGTTTACTTAACACCACCCCTAAACGCTCAGGGAAGACTTGTGAAAAGCCTGGTAACTTGAATAAGGAAGACAAGAACTTTCTCGAGATTAACAGAGCCAGCAGCAGCCCTGCAGCTTTCAGGAGCACATCACACAGAAATTCCTCAGAAAAGTGCAAGTCTGAAGCTCGCAACCCTCGACCTGTGGGATTTGTTGTTGCTCAACCCCCCTGGGGGATTCATATCCACCTCACTCAAGTTTAAGCACTGTGGCTCTCTAGGAGCTTCCTGTCCAACTAAGGAGAGCAGACGTAATCCCAGAGAAGCGATAACAGTGACATGTGCCAACTACCACCAGGATGGAGAGAGCAGCCAGGATGGACTAACATTAGGCCCTTCCCAGGGACAAGAAATCCTATAGTTAGCGCATCCTAGACACTGTAAGTGGGCTATCTGCACTAATAGGTTGCAGCAATAATATAAAAAATATAGTTAGAAAATAACGAATATGGATGTGAGGACTGGAGAGACGGCTGCATGGTGAAGAACATGTACCTGAGTTCTGTTCCCAGTGCCCACAGCCAGCAGCTCACAAAGGCCTGCAGCATCAGCTCCAGAGCACTCAACACTTGTGGCCTCTGTGGGTACCCATACTCAGACGCACATAGGCACACACAGACACATACACAGACATAATTAAAAACAATACTTCTAAAGGGACAGAGTGTAGATGTGGCTTGCGTTTAAACGTAAGTGGAACAAGGGATGGGGAAGTGGGGAGGAAAACAAACAGCAGGACGGATAGCAAGCAGCCTCCTTTATGGAAGAGATCAGAGGCAATAAAGGAAGGAGTCAATGGAAGCAAGGGGTGAGGGCAGAATTGCTACTCCAGAGACACACAGCGATCCCCGCTGTGGCCAATATAGAAAACAGTCTATCCACACTCCTCCATAAACCGTAAAATTCTAAATCACAGCAATTAAACCATATTCTGGCCTGAAAAGTGCAGGAAGAAAAATCAGGGAGCAAGCAGCATAATGAAACCAATTATTTCTCAAGACAAACCGAAGGCTTTCTCTACCGCTTGCTTGCCTTTTTCCTGCTGGTGTTTCCCGTGGACCACAGCCAGCCTGTGCCACTCCTGTGCATGCCTCAAGGCAGTGCCTCCCCTTCCCCGCGGGGGCTTTCATGAGGATGAAAAGAACACCTGGGTTCCATCACTGGGAAGTTGTTACTCTAATGAAAACCTTGTTTTAAACGTCAAGTGTACCACCTGTGTGTGTTTTCACACTGGCAGGTACCGGAGACTTCCTTTCTCCTTTCTGTTGAAAGGAGATGAAGAGATGAAATAGTCATTAAAAAACGGAAGTTCCCAAGGGACAATGATAGTCTCCTTTAGGATTTGAAAAGGCCACTTTCTTATCTCTCTCTGTCTCTGTCTCTGTCTCTCTCTTCTAACATCTATTTGTCTCTCTCTTTCTCTATCATCTATCTATCCATCCTCTATCATCTATCTATCTATCTATCTATCTATCTATCTATCTATCTATCATCTACCTATCATCTCTCTATATCTATCTATCTATCTATCTATCTATCTATCTATCTATCTATCATCTATCTTCCCTCCCTCTTATTCTTCTCTCCCTCCTCTGTCTTTTTTTGGTACCTAACAACACATTTTCCTATCTTGTATTTCCGTGTGTATTTTATTTACCCATTCATGATTTTCCTTTATTCGCCACAGATCACGAGAAGTGGGAGGATACTTTCTGAAAAGGAACAGAAAGCAAACACCATGAAGCGGGATCATCAGAAACACATCAGGGAGTGCTTAGCCCAAGCCATCTTCCACAAGGTCCTCGACATGGAGGTGGGGGCATTTCTCACCCTCTTTATGATGGACTGGCCACTCTTCAATAATGAGTAATGATTGGAGAATTCTTCCTAGACTTCATGGAAAAGGAAATGGGCCAAAAAGAATTGGAAAATTCTGGTTGATTTCCCAAGTAGCCAGGAGCCCAGAGACCCAAATTTTCCTCCTTTTTAGTGCAAAAGAAAAATGGACATGATTACAAAGTCTGTGATATTTAATTTTCTAAATGTAGATTCTTTTAATTCACAATGGCTACCCAGCCCTCACCATCTGCACCTTAATTTCCATTTGCTAAAAAAAAGTGACATCTGTTTAAATATCAGTAATTCCACTGCCGTGAATTATCTTGGATCTGCTATTCATTTAAGGCTCCATAGCTCGGCCGTATGTTAAGTTTCACAGAATAGGCATTGAAACATCTGCTGTCCCTCCTACTTTGGACACATTGGTCAGCACGATTTACAGCCCAAGCATCAACACGTTTTGAGGCATCTGACATTGCACTTTTAGTGGGATATGTAGCTAACCTGAGAAATGACTGCAGCCTTGCTCCACAAAACTGTCCTTCCAATTGTCAAGCACCGTTTTAGTCTCTGAGAGAGGGTGCCACTCTGGGCTCGACCATATAAAAGTCACAGAGAAGTTGGCTTAGAAAGCTCCACACCTGTGGGTCCAGTAACGTTTATGAACAAATGTAGAACTAAAGCAGCAACAAGTTTAGCGTCAGTGAAAATATTTATTATTATACTGATATCATCACATTGCTATTCACTGAAGATGCTTAATGCATGCAGTTTCTGCTGACTTAGGAATTCATTTTTTTTACCTCAGCTCATGTCCATGAGTTATAAAAACACATTGTTGACAGTCCCAAATTTGCTGATTTACAAAAGTACCAGTGGGAATGGTACAATCCTGCTTAAAAAAATAGTATGGCATTAAATTAAGCACAACCTAGTATTTAACTTGGGGAGTGCAGCGTTCAGTGTTGGATCAAGTCCTTAGAGTTTGGAGGCAGGAGGCAGCATAACTGTGCATGTACTGTCCGTTATGTCTCATGTATTAACAACACATAATCACGTTTAAGAGAATGTAACGATAATATGGAATTTCACTTTCTCTAATTGAAACATGGGGCTGGGAAGACAGTTCAGAGGGTGGGAACATTTACTATACAAGCTGAAGGACCAGAATTTAAATCCTCAGCACCCATGTAAAAAACCCTGTGTGGTCACACTCACGCCAATAACCCATCCCTGAGAAGGGAAGACTGCTGTATCTTGCCGACTGCCAGTCTAGTACCAGACTGAGTGAGAGACCCTGTCCAGAGGGACTGGCATGGCAGAGGGCAGAGCAGGTCGCCAGTGTCTTCCTCTGGTCTCTCAGTCCATTCACTATGTATTGCACACACACAAACCCATGTGCAGGTGAAATAAAAAGGACTAGGAGTTGCTCCAAACTTGTAAATATTGTAAGTACTGGTTACACTTAGAGGTTTCAGCGTTCAGCGGACTCTGCGTGTTCACAGTGGGGATGCTTATTCAGTAAACTCAGCAGGTACCTGTAAATCTGAAAAACAGTGAAATCAATTTAGTTTCTAACCAGGTTTCAGAAGGCTCACCTAAACGGCTAATATACTAGAACAACCAGTATTGTCTCCACGTTGCCACAGTGCTTCCCATTAACTGGTGCTGCTCCAGTTTTTCCTGATGTTGTAGGTGTTCACGCATTCATCCGTGCAACCTGCAGTAGCAGACTCGCTGTATGCCAAGATGGGACCCTCTCTGGTGGGTGTAGGACACTATTTATTGAAATACTAGACAGCAATTTCACAGAAGAGGGCAGTAGCAAAATGAATCCTGCAAAGGATGGGGTGACCTGTGGGCACCAGAGCAGGGTGCATGGAGGTCCTGCTGCTGTGAGACATACCTTGAAGAGCTAAGTTAGGAGTACAGGAGAGGAATTCCAGAGAGGGAGGACGGTTGTATGCAGGATACCTCGGATGGAAAGGAGGCCCAAAGACAGCGCAGGGGGCAGTTCGGCAGGTGGTGACATTATCTGGTAAGTTGCAGCTTTGTTTCTGGAAAGTCTGGAATTCCCAAGGCAGGCTGCAGAGCAGGCCATGAGGTGATGGATGTTTTTTTTTCAGCAAGGGAGTGAAATAAATGGGCAGAACTGTTTGAGAGGTTGCTGCTGGAGATGTGGAGGATGGATTAATGGGCTGGAAAAGATTGGAGGTGGGAGGTCAATTAGGAATCTGTTGCCAAAGGGTGCAGCTGACAGCCGCAGAGAGTGTGGGAGAGGCAGCTGTCTACAGAGACAGCAGAGAAGGAGAAAGCAGTAAAGAGAAGCCACTATGTCAGAAGCAGGGGTGATGGGGAGAGTTTTGGGGACTGAAGGAGGAGCCCAAGGGAGGAAGGAGCAGGGATGCAGGACCAGAAGCCGGTCACAGACCTGCTAGGATGCTGCCCTGGAGCCCAGGAGCTCACAAGCTCACAAGCAGCATGATGTCTCCAGTGGGGATGGACCCAGGAAATAAAGGCGCTGGAGACTTGGGGAGGGAGTGTCAGCCATGGGGAAGAGGAGCCTGCCATCTGACTGGAGAGTTGGGGACCAGTGGATTTGGGGAACAGGCTGATGGTAAATGTAAGAAAGCTTGTTGCTGAGTGGGTGTAAGATCAGAGCAGTAGGGAGAGGGACAAGAAGTGCCAACAGATAATCCATGACAACCAGGACTGGAGTGATTGCATCAGTAGGGACCAACTCCAGAGAAAAGAGTTTCCCTGAGGAACAATAAAACCACAGCAAGAAAGCCATAGAGACTGATTTCAAGTCTGATTAGAAAAGATGATTTCAATTGGAGGTGTATTTCTAAATCACCAACTATTACAGTAACATAATTGGAAAACACAGAGGAAAAATCATAAAACAAAATAATTGCATAAAGTTCCTATTTTCAAAGGTGACCATTATTAATGTACACTTCTTTTTAGAATCTTCTAGTCATATTTATACAACAATGAAAGGGAGGCAGCATATGGGCAGAATGTCAGCTCTCAGGATGCCTCATCAGGAGATTGCCACAATTTTGAAGCCAATGCGGGCAATGGAGCAAGTTCCAGGTCATCCCAAGCTAGGTTCCAAGACCCATTCTCAACAAACAAGCAAACTCTAAAAAACACAGTGGGGTTTCAGCTGTGGCTCAGCCCTTAGAAGGAGGGACTGCCTGTGCAGGAGCTCAGTTCCCAGAACCCCTTCCAGGCAGCGCAGGACTTCCTCTAATTCCAAATCCAAGAGGTAGCCCTGCCCCCACATGTCCACAGACACAAAAGTACAAATGAAATCATCTTTTTTAAAACAAGAGAGGACATCATGATACACTGTGACAGGGGCATGGGCTTGTGGCAATCAAGCGCGGCGGGGGGGTGGGGTGGGGGGGTGGAAAGGAGAGACCAGAGTACAAAGCAGTGAATCTGCCTCAGTGTCTCTGCTTGTGAAATTCGACTCCTGGGACCTCGTGGTACAAAGGAAGCACCTCCTCACCCCAGGGGTCCTCTGGAAAGACTGTCTCTGCCCTTACTCGATTTCTATGCGGTTCTGTATCTTGCTTCCTCCTGTGTTATTTTCATTTCCATTAAAAAAAGAAAATCAAAATCTTTAGGAACCTTGTTTAATGATCCCATTCTGTCCCAGCAGAGGCATGTGCCAAGCATTTAGCCATCTTTTCGAATTTTATACCACAATTGCATCCTTTTCTTCCAAGAAATAAAGGGGTGGGGCCATCTTCAGATAGTATCTTTTTGTGCACAACACTTAAAAGTCATTACTCAGTTTTCTTGTTCAGACCTGGAATGAAGTTTCTGGGTAAAGGGCATGGACCCTTTTAGCTAAGATGTGTAATTGGCTCTCCTAGAGCGGTGGCAATTGATATCCCCAGCTGCACACTTAGGCAGGTGGTTCTTCTCCACCTAAATGACAAGAGGGCTTACTGAAAATAAAGCTACCTCTATCGGGATTATTTTCCTCTAAAATATTCTTGGCTCTCACTAGCATGATTCTGTCTTCAACAGCGCTACCACCAGCTTGAAATAAAAAGGAAACTGGATACCTTAGCTCGGAAGGAGCGGATTCAGAGGCTGAAGGTAAACTCCTTTTACCTTCTAATAACATTTTGTGATTTCAACAGACCCCCCCCCCCCGGCAGTTATTATACCTACTTTTGGACAGCACACATAGGTCAGGTCAAGCAAATGCTTCTACTGAGCCTGGATCTCTACCGCCATCAATATAGATGTTGATAGAACAGGTTCTGCTCCTGAGAAATGCATTCTGAGCACAAAAAACTTTCCAAGACAAAATTAAAAATAGCCAAATTTGAAAGGTGGCTTTTTTTTTTTTGTGGCAGAAGCCAAAGGATATTCATGTATCTCGAGAAAATAAAAAGAGATGGTAACGTTCCTGTATGAAGGAAAATAAAACATTAGAAGAATTATACAATCACACATTTTCATTCGAATGTCACCCTTTAAAATTCTGGTGGGAACGAGCTTCCTTGGTAGAAGAAAGCGTGATCAGATCTAAGACATTTCGTGCTAGGTATTTTTAAACCTCTTGGTTGTTCTCTATTTTTGTTCTCTGCAGTGAACTTACAAAATTTGAATCAGGAGATGAGAGATTCAATTAGGCATGTTTCAGTTGAGGGTGGCAGATTTATTTGATTTCTTGAGCTATTTGAAATCATGAGCTGTTTGTTCTTAATTGTCTGTGGTATTACAAATGTGGAAACATATTTCACAAACCGATAAGTATTTGTAAAGAATTCACAGGGAACCTGTCTCCTTAAGACTAAAATTTTCTTATCTGGGTTGATGGACTCAAATTTGTTTTATTGGGGTCAAAAGCTAATCTTGCTACCAAAGTGTTGGCCAACAGGACATAGATAGCTTCTCAGGGCTCAGGAGAACGGGGGTTCAGCTTGGCTGGCCGTGCCTCATGTCATGGGCTGTTACAGGTTGTGGATGTAATAGCGAGAAGTACTGGGTTCCAGTGGGGCTCATGTTTCCCTTCCTTTGCCTTATGCAATGCAGACGAGGGACACTAAGTGGGTCACTGGGAGTGCTGTGGCCACTTGGGTTCCTCCCATTGGACACTTCTATTGGGACTGTCAAGGCTCACTGGGTATTTGTAATTGCCAAAGGCAGGTTTTAGGTTCCTTCTATTTAATAGGCAAACTTGCTTCAGGGCATTATTGAGTTATTGTTTTTGTATAAAATGAATCTTTTCTGGGAGTCTCTTCTGGTCGGAGTAGTGAGGTACAACAGGCACTCTGTAGTGGCCCAACAAACATTATCTTGAAGGGAAGGGTACTCAGAGTGACTCTTTCATGTGCATCTGGAGGAGGCTCCGTTTTCTGCCACTCACCACCACACCAGTCCCCGACAGGGTTGTAAGAGCCTTGCTAACCTCCATGTCCAAACACGGAGTGGCCTTCTTCATGGGGAGGGCTTTGATCTCATAGCATGTTGTGCATCAGGTGCTAAGCTAACCCCATAATCTATACATCAACTTCACAAATTTCTTTCTCATTCTAGGGAGAACATACAAGACGTTTTATTGAAGATAACATGCCCATTCTGACACCCCACCCCCCAGCTGGCCCAAAGAGTAACCGTGGCTGTAGTGTTCTGGCTGAGGAAGGACGTTCTAGTCCATTAACACTGGTGAGCCCTATTAAGCACTCTGTCCCAGATAATTAATTTATGATTTCTCATTAATTTCAGAAAGAAGGCTCTATGGGAAGCATGTCTGCACAGCCCTATAGCCTTGAAAACACAGTCAAATGAACAGTTGGAAGCCACAGCCTCCTAACTGCTCAAGTCTCCATTAACAGAACCCCCTCCAGCCACAATCCCTGAACGTGCAGCTGTCATAGCTTCTTAAGTGGAGATCATGTATGCTTACAAACATACCCAGCTCCCTCCCCATCCCCAACCCCTGCTCTACTTTACCCAAGGAAAAACGCAAAATCTACCTGGTGTCTAAGATCACACACGATGAGCTGAAGTTATCCATCTCAGTATTTACACTTCAGCTCAGCAACGTGGCCCTGTTGAGACTCTGGTTGTGTTTTCTGACGTCTGGGTATGGTTCTTGCTCCTCTGTGGTCTGACCGAATTCAGCAGTGCCAGGCTGCATGGTGGTGACAGTCTACCATTTCAGGTTATCAAAAGTACATGCTTCTACTCTGAGATATTAAATGTGGTGAAATCCCACCTGAAGAAATCATACACTGATATTTCATCCCAGAATACATTGTCTGTTGCCCATGGTGAGATTTGATGGAAGGAGGACACAGTTCTTCAAAACAATACAGATTCAGGAGAGATTTAAAAAGAACTGCTGGATGTCGGTGGTTGAAGCGGGGCTAAGCTCCCCATGAATTCTTTACTCTTGGTTTTCATGACTGAATGCTTTTCCTTGTAAACTCTGATCATTTTTGTTTGTGTTGCACAATATTTGTGGAGAAACTATAAAGCCTTCAGAATGTTGAGGAAGTCTGTCACGTATGACCTTAAGCTTCAACATTCTGCAAAAGGTAGACATGTCTTAACCTGTCCTGGTCGAACAGCCCAAGCCTTGCTAAGCCCCGCTTTTCTCTGGACTGTTTCTCCTCTTCCGGGTCTGGTGTGAATGTAGGTGTGTACGTACAAATATGTCTTTGTTGGACAGTGATTCACTAGCCTCTCCCAAGCTTTCCCCAGAAGGAAATAGTGCTGCTTTTTGTCCTCCACCTGGTTCAGAGAGGGAAAATCCCTTTAAGGGCTGCTCTCTGTCCTCCACCTGGTTCGGAGAGGAAAACCCCTTTATGGTTTCTTTCAGTTTTGCTGGCGAACCCCCCTCAGGAGATAGTCTGTGTGTTGCTGTGCTGGAGTGAGGGAGTCCTCTGGAAATCAGAGGCTACAGTGCCATTGCCGGACACTTCAACACAGGACTGCAGCTGGATGATAGGCTGTGTGTCCCGTGCACTTTACTGCCTAGCTACCATGATTCTTAGGTGGATTTCCTGCTTCACGGAGACTCAAGTCCCCCTTTGGTTTGTCCCTCCTGTCCTGGACATAGCCCTTCTCAGTTTAAGCCCTGGCTACTGACAGTCCTACAGAGACAGGACACCTTACAGGATGTCACCATTTTTCTTGAGCTTCCCTGAGGAAACCTCTGGCACCACGTTCTCCTGCACTTGGTTGCTAATTGCCCTAAACGTTCAGACACCGTGCAAGCATTTAGCTGTGCCATCTCCATTAAAACCGAGGAGAGCCATCTCAACTGAGGCTGTGCATTTTGGGGAAATTCACTCCCTGGAATCCCCGAGAGAATGAGCAGAATTTGGCTAAGCTGAGTAATGTCCAGGTAGCCAATTTCAACTCACATCTTGGTACAGTTTTAAGAACATTAAGACAGTGCCATGTTTATTACAGGAAGATGTATTCGCATATCGTAAAAATGCAGCAAGCTTAAGGTAGCCTTCAATATGAGCTATGAGAGTTCAGGGCTCACAGCTGGCAGTTAATGGGAGATTTGTTTTCAGAGATAAATGTGATCAGTTGAGCATTTGACTGCCACATCCATCTGACAGGATGGTCTTTGTGTGCAATTGCACAGCTGTGACATTAAGAGCACAGCCTCCAATAGATATTCTGATTTGTACTAACCTGCTTTCCCCGACTTCTACACAAGATTTTTTGACAGGAGACCCTCAACGGCATATATGGGTCCGGTAGAGTCTACAAGAGTTCCGTTGGGTGATCGGAGTCTCTTATTAAGGAGAGTCTGGTTTCGTTTCTGCATGCGGTTTTTAAGACCTCTCTTAGGTTTAGCTCTTGCTTTCTCTGAGATCTCTGTTACATCAGTGGATTCATGTGTGTCTGTTGTGGTTCAGGTTTGCAGAGATTCTGTTCATTAATTTCCTCGTTGCCGAGACCAAAGGCCTTTGAGAATTTGACTGAGGCAGGAAAAGCTTAGGGGCTTACAGTTTGAGGACGTAGAGTCCATCACGATGGAGCAGGTATTGAAGCTGGTGGCACCACAGTGGAGGGAGCATGTGGCTGGGGCTTTTCTCCTCCTCACAGCCTTCAGACCAGAAAGCAAAGAGAGGACTAGAAGCAGGACCCTCAAGAGCATGAAGAGCTGCCCTTCAGAGAGAAGCTTCTTCCCTTCAGCCTTTGCCTACTACCATGGGATTCACCAATTCCTGAAAGAGCAGCTCCAGTTTTGGACCAAGTATTGAAACAGCCAGTGGGAGGCATTTCACATTTAAGTTATAAGTGATTCTAAGCAGTAATGGCTTAACCATGGGGATCATCCCCACCCCAGGCCAGGCCAATGAGTCTCAGGTGACTCTATGAAGTCATCAAACACCTGGACTCCTTCTGTGTTACTCACCCACCAGCTTGGGGAACTTGTTTCATCCACAGCTGCCAGGGCTGTGTATCACCATGTGGAAGCTGCAGCCTGAGGGAAGGGGTCTGCTGGAAAGTAAGGCCACGCTCCCCTTCTCTTTGAGTGTGAACAGGGTGTGTCACGAGAGTCTCTTTTGTTCACATTTTACTGGCCTGAAGGGAGAGGCCCATCTTTGCACAGAGGCCTAGGGAAGTCTGGGGGAAACATGCTCTCTTTGTGCCAGACATGTTTCCAAATGAAAGTTCTGTTATCGGAGAAGAGAGGAGAGCAAATATTAGGCAGTATTATCTCTGTTGCTCCTCTCTGGTCCTGGCTCAGAGCCGACTCTTCCTTGGTTTTTAGATCCCCATCTCCCTCTTGCCTCATCATTTGGATAAAAATTTTAACTGCTTCTGTGAGAACTTAGTTTTCCTTAGAGTTCTTGGTTAACTGTAAATATTCCAAGAATACATCATTTCACATTCTGTTCACTGGCATCCATCGGTCTGATTGACTAATAGAATCTTTGGATGTTAAATATTTTCAGCTCCTTGCTTGGTCTAAGGTGAGTATTCAGTATGTGCCTACTGTTGAAAAATCATTAGTTGAACAGTGTTGCACACATGCTTCTCAAGATGCTGTGAGAACAAGGGCTTAGTAATAGTCACTGGCTGCCCGTTTTTTACGTATATATTTATACATACATTTGCGGAATGGAATATTTGTGGCTCATCATTCTTTCGAGTCAATGTACAAAATGCTGTTCATGAATCGTTTATACACTGTCCTTCTCATACCCCTTTGCCCAAACATGCATGTCCTATTCTTAGCATGTTTTCTACTGTCTTCGTATAAGGACAACTGGGCCAAAAGTTTCACTCCTCCCTGCTTTGGACGCATTGCTAATCTTTATACTAAACTTATGATATTCTGTTGACACCCCCCAAAGGCACTTACAATGTTCTACGCTGGCACTTTTTGTATTCACTGCAGTATATTCTTGATTGGAAAGTGTCTCTGTTGGGGGCTCAGCAGGAAACAGATGGCTTATACAAATAGAGTAATTAGGAAGTTGTTTAATAAAGAAACTATTTAGGACGCTACAGCAGGGCAAAGAGAAACCAGCTAGGGATGGTAAGCCCAATGGGGTCAGCACCATGGGAAACCACAGTCCCTAGATTGAAGGAGGGAAAGGGAGGGAATAGATTCCAGAAGCAGTAGGTAGGGCCCCTAGCTGGGAAAGGCTCCTCTGCAGAAGTGTTAACATTTAGGTGGCAGGAACCATTTCTACCCTGCAGGGATGATGGGAGTAAAGGCCTCCATTTCATCTTCCCTTCTTCTCTGATGTGACTCCTCTCTTTGGTAGAACCCAACTACAGTGCTGAGGTTGATTGGTAAATTCTTTGAAGGAATCCCTTCCAGGGCCCAGAGCGCCGCAGCCAGAGACATAGAAGAACAAATGGAAGCGGCTCAGCGTGGAGACGTTCATTTTTACATAGTGCGTCCCAGCGTTGGCAGCTATAATCTTTCGTTTTGTTTTCTTACATTTGTAGGAAGCAGCTGACGACACGTAATTGGTGGTGCATTATAGCCGAGCACCTGCCTGTCCTGTTGTCTGCTTTTACTTTGGGTGCCAACCCTGCGGCATAATGAGTTCAGAGTGGATTGTATATTGAAAACATTGAAACCGAAATGAGTCTGTTCCAATCGTATCATTTCAGATCTCTCCAGTACGAACATTATTCAGCTTAACATTTAATTCAGCAAAGCCATTCTTTGCAGAAATGCAGTACTGCCAGGAGTTTACAGTACCAGCAAAGAATACGGGACTATAATAGAGGCCACCTCCTTTGTCTACGAGGCTCCATCCCTGTGATATTTGGTTATGCAGAGGACTCCAACACCATATGTTTAACAAATACTTTGGGTCAGAAGGCTGTGTATAATGGAAGAATATAATTAAAGTTTAATCTGTTCAGTTAAAAAGACACCATTAATTACTCTGGGCAATTTGTTGGATTATTAATTGGTTCTGGAAACATGTCAAGATACTAATTTAAATGAAACTTTCTCCCCTAATTGTCTAGACAGCCCCTCGGCCCTATACTGCCCCAGGAAATATGCAGCCTCCGATTCGATTGCAGCCTCTTCTCAGTAATCACACAACGAGAAATGTTTCAAAGATAACTCCAGAGTCCAAACCCAAAATCTCATTGCTGGAAAGCGAAACTCCGTTTCCTATTGGGGTAAATGCTATTTTCTTTAAGAAATATATTCTTTGAAATTGTTGATTTAAATCTTGTACTGTCAAAGGTTCTGAGATGCCATATTTAGTTTATCCACACAGTGAAACTTTTCTGTGCATTCATTAAGCACTTACTGTGTTCTTCTGATGAACTCGTTCTGTGACGGGAAGGACCTGAGGATTATGTAGTTGAGCAGAATCCATAAAGGGTGGGTTCATAATGATGTGCAGTGCCAGCTCACTATGAAGAAGATGGAGGAAAAACAAAGATGTCTTCTCACAGGCACAAATGGCTGTCCTCAGACGTGACCCTGTGTGGACTCCTTGCAGATTCAGATGCAGAAAAACCAGACAATGGGACTCTGCATGGCTGGTCTGTGTTTGCACTGGGACTAGCTTTGCTATCAGTTTGTGAAGTTACTTGGAGGTTGAACTCCTCATACCCAGGGGTTTGACACTGCATCCCTTTCAAGGTTCTATCTTGGGTAATCTTTGGTCTTTAAAGTGTAAAAAGGCTATGTATGGGTACTGTGAAACAGAATCTACCTAAACAGGGGATAACAAGCCAGACCATTCCCACACTGGGGAGAGACAGATTGTGTCTCTAGCTTGCAGAACCATTTGCTAGTTTAAGAGTTTGTGTCACAAACGTAATTGCCGTTAACTGGAAGGTTCATTCCTTCCTAGGCAATACCACCCACGAACCTAAGACATTGCCCCCTTTCACTGACAAATGCCCTTCCTGCAGATAAATGAGCGCTTGCATTTCATACTAAATATACACGTGCAACCGCGGCATCCTAATCCATGGGATGTGGTTTTAGCTTATGAGAGTGCTTTACACTCCGTGTTCGGTTAATTTACTGGTAGCTTCTCAAAGGCTAGAGAAGTTTAACGGGAAGCAGTGGCTTCTAGTTTGCGCAGCTGGGAGTGAGGCAGGCTCCTGGGTCAGTGGCACATCCTTGCCATTTTAGCCACAGTTCAAGAGTAGCCAGGTCCCATGAGACTATCTCAGGCTACTTAAAATAACACACAAGCAGGATCCTGTCATGTTATAGTAATCCGAAATAGGAGATTGTCCTGATCATGGGCCATTAATCCACCAAGCATTATCAAGTGGCCAAAGCTTGTAGGAGCAATGAATGTTGTTTCCCTGGTTGGCAGAGCCACTGGGGAGACAGGATCACAATGAGGAGGAGGTTGCTTGGTGACCAAAGAATCAGAACAGGGCTGTGTCTCAAGTGTTCCTGGCTCAGGTTAAGGCTTCCTGAGGCACCCATCTCGTCTAGGAATGGGCATGCCAAAAGTACCAGAAATCTCACAGGTCTTTGCCTAAAACTCTCTGTGTCCTCCGGGGTTAGCTTTGCCATTAGGGCTGGACATACTCAAAGCCTAATGGGTAAGACTTTCTCCCCACTAGGTGGTGCCCCAATGGGTGCTTCCTGTGTTTTCTTCCCATGCGTCTGTAGTTCTGAGTTCTACTTTGGTAAATTTTCTTCATAGACATAAGAACACTGATAGTGAGAAGACACATGGGTTTTACACCCATCAGATGTTTGTTTTGCTCTCAGTGATTTCCCCCCAAATTAACTCTGAGACACTGGCTACCAGTAATAGCTATATATACACCTGGTGACATATAATAATATAATATATAACTCAAGTATTGAGAGTATGGGTCATTGAAGGAGAGGCAATGGGTAGTTCTCTACACCAACAAATTGAAGATTAATTTCATGTTAGTTCCAATTACCTAAATGTTTAAATATTTTAGGCACTTAAGACAGGCTAAGTACTGAAGAAGAACAAGTGTTGTTATTATTATTATTATTGATTATTAAGGCAGACATCAGTAACTTACTGGAGCTTACTATGTAATAGACATAAACAAAATAGACCATGAAAAGAGACATGCTTTTATTAATAGTATTGATGGTGAAAGTGCTACCAGACAAACTCTTTATGGCCTGCATTGTTGCTAAGTATGCTTTGGGCCCTGGGTCGACCCTTCCTGCCTTACTGAAAGAAGGATTTACAGGCATAAGGACTGGAAGTACCACAGATAAAATGAGGTTGAACTTATCTTAGCAGTCTGAGTGAGCATCTGCAGGAAAAAGTGGTGCACACGGCCAACCGCAGGTTGGCTTTGATGCCACTAATCACTTGGCAAGTATTGCCAGCATTCAGAGGGAGCCTCTCCTGCCAGGGGAAATTCTAAGTGTTTTCAAAGTCCTGCATGGAGAATCTGCCACCGTTTTAACATTGGGAATCTGCCCAGGGAACCATGCACATGTATGCAAAGACACATATATGCAAAGGCAGAACCACCTATTTACAGTAGTGAACAACTGGGAAAAGTTTCCCCTTATGAAGTATAGTTTAAAATGTTTAAGTACATAAAAATACACTATGATTATATGTAATGGTTTATAAAATCACCCAATATACCTTCAGTTAAAAATAGAAAAAGAACAAGATATTAATTTTGAAAAAAATATGATTAAAATCATTTCCAAAACACGACAAGCACCTGATACCAGTTATGCTATTTTTTTAAAGGAATTAAAATTATCCAAATTCTCAGTATTCTAGGTAGTTAATTCTAGGTCATTAATTTCAATATTTGTATCATGCACATTTACTTTTAGTTTGATATTCTAGGCTTAATGCAATGTATTGAAGAATGAACCAGGAAACAAAGGAAGAACACTCAGTGTAATTTAGCATTCCAACATTAGAATCCGCTTACAGAACAGTGTAGCTTTTATTCAAGGTTTGAGCGAGACATGCGCTTGCTCACTCTGCTTTTATTTACTTAGTAACCAGTGCTCTTTGGAGAGCTTTCTTTCCCTAAAATAATTTTTCATTATTAAGCACTTCAAAATTTAGACGAAATGGGCTGAAAACTAATTAGGGACACAAAATATAAATGTGCTGCAAATTTATAGTGTGTCAGTAGAAATGCTTCTTAAAAATATAAATGTGGAAAATATAAATGTGCTGCAAATTTATAGTGTGTCAGTAGAAATGCTTCTTAAACATTGGTGCAAAATGGATAAAAATATCTAAAGATTCCTTAAAGTTTGAAAATGTACATCAGATACATGATATAACCAATTTGTAAAAATGTTTGGACTCATGTCTGTTTGGTAAAGATTATTGGTTTTATTTTTAAAGTTTTTAAATGATTGAGGAGAGGCATTTTGATTAAACCCTCAGCAACATAAAGATATATCCCACAAGGATAAATTAATGTTTAAAATTTTTCATTTGTTCTTACTTTTTAAATAAAAATCTATGTAAAAAATCACTTAAAAGAAATGTTACATTATACTGTGCATAAATATTCTCATGTTTCCATACTATTTAGTGAGAAATATATACTCTAATTAAAAAAACAAACGAAGTTTAACAATTTGCCTATATATGGGTTTTTAGAATGACTGAGCTGAATTTATATATATGTGTGGACACACATACTTAACACACACACATATGTGTGTGCCCAAATGCACATTTACAGCACAGTATTCATACTTACACTTAATATTAATAGTAAATCTGATATGGGGTTTATTCCTGTTTGCAGGATTTCTGGGTCAAAGAGTATTCTCTTTGACATTTGGTGAATATTTTTGTTTGTCTTTCATTATATTTGAAGTAATTCCAATAGTCTATAAGCTGGTGTTCAAACCCGGGGATGTGTGAGGCCAGGGTGTGAGGGCAGTACTTCCTATCTCTCAGTGGACGGGCCAGCTGTACCCCAGAGTCCAGCCCTGCATCCCTCCTCGTGTGCAGATTACTCAATGAACTCTCCCTTGAGTGGTGTCCCACATCTTCTATTGAACCCCATTTCCACAAGGATAAAAACATGTGCTTGTGGAATTTGCAATGGACGCAGAGTGTGATTTCAATAGATGCAAATGTGTATTGGGGTTGGTCTACCGTTTTCAGCTGGGTTTGTGGGCACTGTCAATCACCCAGGCTACTTGTGTGTCCCTGGGTCTTACATCGTGGTCTGTGATTGCAGGGCAAGAAGGCGATGATGAAGTTCAGGATCTCCATGGACAATTCCCAGAGGCTGGATTCCTACCAACTTCCAGACATTAACATTTACCAGATACCTGTACCCCCGACACCCCAGCCCCACGCAGGAAAGATCATCAGGGAGAACAGGTTCGAGCCTTGGAGGAGAAAGAGGCTGCGTCCCATCACCGCTCCCAATGGCTTAGAGCCCCTCTGCACCAGGGTGATTATGGCTCAAATGTTCTTTTATTACTGTAACACCGATGAGGTCACACCAGCTGAGGTCTGTAGTAGAAGAATTTTCTAGAATCAAGGACAAAACTGCATTGCATAAAAAAATACAATATTTTTGTAAGTGCATGAGTGAGTTAAAGGAAACATCTGGGTAGTTCAGCCGAAAAGCGAGTTTAGCATCATCACTGATAAGAGAACCCTCATGAAGTCTTGTGGCCAGATTCAGTTTGACTGACTCCAACTTTTCCCCCTTAATTAATTAACATTTAATTCATGGATTTAGGCATAGCTGGAGAGTATAATAAATATTATCAAATTTTACTTTTAATAGTTTATTGCAAATTAGTGAATATTGCCTACAGTTTTTTTTTCAGGGTTCTTTGAAAATGCTGGGCTTTGTCCCACATTTCCTCAAAGCCTTGGCACAGCACATGTTTGTAGGCTTAGATGAACTTTAGACAGCTCCAGTCTTGTACGAGAGTAAAGGACCTCTTCTTTTTCATTTGGTAAACACACAAATTAATTACATGGAATCTCCGTGACTCTTAGCAGATAGTGGGATGGACATTTTCCAGAGTGAACATCAAGTGGTGAAGTACCCAGACGCATCCACCCCCTGCATCGGCGCTCCTAAGCCAGTCTTGTCTCCAGCATCCCTTTCCACTCTCAGCTGCTGCCCTCCTTCTAACCTTCTCAAAAGGCCAGGACTTCTTTTCCTTGCAGTTTCAAATCTCCTCCTTTCAATTTAGTTTCTACAGTTCTCTCTCTCTTCCTGGTTCTGTCTCTGGCAAAGCCTTTTCTGTCATCTGTGAAGACTCCTTCGCCCTGCCTGCCTCATCTCTGACTGATACTGTTCTCCGTAGATTGTGTCTTTGGCCTTCTTGGCACAGCGTCTCTGCTTTTTACACAGCGTTATCAAGTCCTTTCTATGTGGACTGCACCTTAGACAGGTTTTCTCTTTTCTTTTACATTTTAAATATTTATTCTTTGAAAATTTCATACTTAGCATATTTTATGTTACATGCTCCCAACTACCTCTCTCCAACGGACACTCAAGCATACCAACTGACTCTGCATACAACTTCATGTCTATTACTATTATTATTATTAATCTCCCTGGGGCCATCAGTGCTGATCATTTATAAATTATTGTGGAGCTACTGGGTGTGTGTGTAACCTATCAGTGGCTGCATACCCAAATAAAAGTGACTACACCTCCCCACCACCACCAACTGTAAAAACCTCCTAAGTTGGGGTTTGTGGGAACTCAGACACTCATCCCAACCCATGCTGGAGCAGTGATTGGCTTGTGCAGGCAACCACAACTCTGTGGGCTGGTGTGCTCCAACACTATCACGACTATGTGAGCGGATGTGTGCTCAACACTATCCTGACTGTGTGAGTGGATGTGTGCTCCAACACTATCACAACTCTGTGAGCTGGTGTGCTCCAACACTATCACGACTGTGTGAGCTGGTGTGCTCCAACACTATCACAACTCTGTGAGCTGGTGTGTGCTCCAACACTATCATGACTCTGTGAGCTGGTGTGTGCTCCAACACTATCACGACTCTGTGAGCTGGTGTGTGCTCCAACACTATCATGACTGTGTGAGTGGATGTGTGCTCCAACATTATCACGACTGTATGAGCTGGTGTGCTCCAACACTATCACAACTCTGTGAGCTGGTGTGTGCTCCAACACTATCACAACTGTGTGAGCTGGTGTGCTCCAACACTATCACGACTGTGTGAGCAGATGTGAATACCAACACTACTGAATTTTAGCTAATTAATTAATTAATTATTCAAGACAGAATTTCTCTGTGTAATAGCACTAGCTGTTCTGGAACTTGAATTGTAGACCAGGCTGGCCTTGAACTCACAAAGACCCACTTACCTCTGTCTTTGTGTGCTGGGATTAAAGGTATGTATCCCCACTCCAAATGATTTTTTAAAGATTGTCTCAAGTGTGTCTGATAGATTTTTGGTATTTTGTATTTTCCTTGACTCTAAAAATTTTATTTCCTTTTTAATTTCTTCAGTAACCTGATAATCATCCAGTAGTGTGTGTTTAGTCTCTGTGTGTTTGAGTGTTCCACGTACCATCTGTGGTTTACAGTGCTGATGGTATCTAGCTTTGTTCCACTGTGGTCTAATAGAATATGCTATTCTAATTTTCCTATGTTTGTTGAGACTTTCTGTGAACCCCAGTATGTGGCCAATTGTGGAGAACGTTTTCATGGATTGCTGAGAAGAATGTCTATTATTCAGTGCTTGAGCAGAATGTTCTATAGATTTCTTGTAGGTCCTTTGGATTTGTGATGTCATTGAACTCCAATGTTTCTCTCTTTATATGACCTGTCTACTGTTGAGAGTGAGGTATTGGGAAATATTATTACTGTGTTGGGATTGTTAATTGGTTTTACATCATTTGGTATTATTTAATGAAGTTGAACATGCCTGTGTTTTGTACATACATAGTTACAATGATATCTTCCCTTGCAGAACATTCTTTATTGGGTATGAAGTGCCTTCTTACTGGGGAATTGAGGCCAATTAATTTACAGAGTTGCTATTGAGATATGTATATTAATATCTGTTATTTTGTTGGTTGTAGGAAGACCTCACTTGATAAGCAATTGTTCTGTATTATTATTAGTTCTTAGGGACCCCTTGTGTGGTTTTCCTCATTTCTAAACCAAACTATTTTGTATAGAGCTAGCTTAGTGATTAGAAATCCTTTAGTTTCTTTTTATCATAGAAAATTTTTATTTATCCTTCAGATGTATTAGATAGTTGTGGTGGGTAGAATAATCTAAGTTGACAATTGTGGTATTTCAGATTGTGGAATATTCTTTTCGGGCCCTTATGGCTTTAAAAGTTTGTGCTGAATAATGAACAATGATTCTGGTTGACGTTGACTTGGTCTTTCTGGCAGTTTCCAATAGTCAGTCTTTATTCTGTGCTCTTTATATTTTAACTATACTATTTCACAGCGAGTTTCTTCTCAGAGTTTATTAAATTCTTAATGTCTATATACAGGTGCTAATCTCTTTTTCTTAAGTTTGAAAATACTTTCTATACAATTGGTATTATAATTTGTTTTACCATTTTCACAATCTGAAAATATGAAAATTAGTTTTTTTTCTTCTTTTCCTGTATGTTTAGTCCTAACTTAGCCTTTGGTACATCCCCATCACACATGCGAATTATTATCCAGGAAGACTCAGAATGCTCACAATTTTATGGGCTACACTCCCTCGCAATCTTACTTCTGCAGTGCGCACTGATAACCTTTGATTCACAACTGCAGAGGTAGTTCCAGACCATGGGACTGCTGGGTGTATGTACAAACATGAGACCTCAGGTGCAAGCGTCTTAGGAATCTGGATGCATGTTTATATTAATGTGTTAGAATTAGAGCTCTGAGATAAAACTGCACATCACTGAGGATGTAGAGAAATAGCTGACTCTACTTTAGAACTGTTTTCACTCAGCCATTTTATTTTAGCTAGAACAGAGTAGAGGACTTGGAAATGTTTATCTCTGTATTAGCATTGGATTTCAACTCAGATGACAGCTGAAATTTTAGCTAGCTAAACTTTCTCAAATTAGGAACTGGTGTACATATTATATGATAAAAATAATGATTATGATATTTGGTCACCTATAAAAGATAAAAGCAAGGAGTTAAATATCTCTATCTATCTATCTATCTATCTATCTATCTATCTATCTATCTATCATCTATCTATCATCTATGTATCATCTATCTATATAAATATCTATCACTTATCTATCTACATATCTATCATCTATCTATCTATTATCTATCTATCTATCTATCTATCTATCTATCTATCTATCTATCATCTATCTATCATTTATCTATCTATCATTATCTATCTATCATCTATCTATCTATCTATCTATCTATCTATCTATCTATCTATCTATCTATCTATCATCTATCAATCTATCATCTACTAGTCTTCCAGATCCCTCCATTGTTCTTTGTATATATTTTAAAACTTATTATTCATCGTAATTGTCTGATCCAGTTCCTCTCCTTTGCCCTCTAGGCCTGATACTCTGTTTCTACACAGTCTATCCTATTGGTGATTTTCCCCCTGAGGTTTTGATGTGTTTTGTGTGTATTATTAAGCTTTTCATTTCTGACATTGTTTCAGGTTGGCTTTCTTCCCTGATTGTATCTCATGGAATTCTGCTTTCATTTTCTGCACTGGCACCCTCATTTTATTCATCTTCTTTTGTTCTGCTGATGTATGGTGAATTTTTTGTGTGGTGATAATCACACTTACACACATGTATGCACACACATACAGTCATACACACACATGATCGCACGCACACACACACATGCATGCTGACATTGAAACACAAAAGCATGTGCACCTATGTTTTTCCTTTTGGGAATTTTCTCTGCTAAGGATAGAACTATCCAGTCTACCCTCTAGGATTCTAATCATCAGCATTTCTTCCCTGCTTCTGCTTCCTTGTACTGATGCCTTTCTGGCTGGGGGAAATCTTTTTAATTTTCCACACATTCTATTGAGATTTTTGTTCTGATGCCATATTTATTCTGTTCTTGTGTGTTCATTGGCCATCCTTTTATAAAATACTTTATTTGGGGTTGGAGAAGTGCCTCAGTGGTTAAGAGAACTTACTCCTCCGGTAGAGAACACTGGTTGGATTTCCTGCACTCACAATTATTCATATATATATATATATATATATATATATATATATATGCTTTTAGCATTTTGGAATTTTAGGTATAAATCCTGGGCTTTTAATGTAGTCTGTTTTCAATATAGTGGGCAATGGTTTGTGTTTAATTCGATTTGGATATCTGCCCCATTAATGAGTTTAGCCCACCACGTTTGGTATTGAGACATTTCTTTGGTAACATTCCTCGTGCTGTACCTACCCCTTTCCTGAAAGCTTTGCTTCTCCCCTTCCAGACACGCCTTGCCAGGTTCATTTCTCTTACCTTGTTCTCTCTCACACCTGTGACTTGATTTTGTTCTCACCCCCAATCTGAGCATCACTGTGACTTCAGCCTCGATATTTCCTTCTCTGTTCTGACAGCGCCGTCTTCTCCCAGGGTTTAACAATTTGCACATACCTTCTCCAGGTCAGTGCCTGAGATACAAAGGCATCATAGTAAGAAATCATGTTTCTTCATCCACTAATGGAGAACATCTCAGTTCTGCCCATCTTCCAGTTCTCTCTCCCGCCCCTTCCAAGCCAGCCTGAGTTACTACTTCAGCTGACCCTCAATTTCATGATACTATCATTTCCTCTGGAAATAAACTTATCTTCAAACTGACTACTGTTTTTCCTTCATTTAATTGTCTGTTCTTTTATATGAGCTCTGTGAACTTTTAACAAAATATAAAATTTTATATTTAGTGCCAATGCTAACGACATTTATTATTTAGTGAGCCCTTAGAATATAATGTTTAACATACCATATATGCAATAAGCCTGAAAAAGACTCACAATTGCTTAACTTTGGAGATGAAGCAAATCAGGTTAAATAAATGATCCATGATCACAGAACTCATTAATATCATCTTTAAACAGCACAGCAAGCTGAATTGTTGTTGCAATCATCAAACTCAAAAGTGATTGAAATTTATTTTCTCCCATTCCTTGAGATTAACTGTAAATGGTCAGCTGTTTTCTTCAACAGAGAAACCAATTAGACTTCTACATGATAATCCCAGGCACTTGACATACATACTCAACTTTCTTATAAGGACCCCTGAAGGTCCAGGCACCTCTCAGAATGAACCAAGACAAAGGTCTATTGTCTTTGCTCACTTGTAAAGATGAAGTGATCACGTCAAAAATCGTCATTGTGTCTTGATCAATATCAACTCAAAACAGAACATTAATATTTATTCCATCCATTTGTTTGAATTTTTATTTGAAAAGTAGCTGAAAGAGTCAAAAGTACTTTCTAACAGAGGAAGAGAGGAAATGAAAGGGAGAGAGAGAGAGAAGAGGGAGAGAGAGAGAACTTAAAGCAGAAAATAACAGAATTTGATCATATCCCTATCATTTACAAAATTCACTAATCTGTATGCTAAAGTCCTTGAGGGGAATTTATTATGTGACATTTTTTATTCTTACGCTTTGTATGCAATGACCCTTTATAAATATTTTCTTATGGGGTGCTTGGAATTACATATCTCTGTTCTTCATATTATAAAGTCGTGTGGGAATAGGAGTCCCATGGGAAGACCTGCAGTCACTACGTCTGCATTTTTCTGTCATAGAACCCAGGGAGGATTTACAAAGCAGCACCGCACAGCAATGCAGTTATCACAATGATCTATTTTGGGAAAAATGTGCACCTATCTTATGAGGACACAGACTTTCGAGATGAAATCAAGATTTACCAACAGCACTGTGGAGGAGAGAACCTTTGTATCTACAAAGGCAAACTGCTGGAGAAAGGTACAAATCAATGTGAATTTTAAAAAAGAAGTGGTTGGGTTGATGTTCCAGATAAACTGCTGTTGACATAATATCGAAATGATTTCAACCTCTTTGTGAAATTATGCATATCCAGGGAATTAGAAACCAACAGCTGCCTAAAAGTCAATCTAGATTCACAGCTCCTTGATTGAAACTTAGCAGCAATTACTCCTGCAGATTGTAGGAGAAGGAATTTGGAGTTGTTTAACCTGGTAACAGATCAATTTTGGGACAGAGATATATATGATCACTAAAATGTTTCAGGAATATGTTGTCTACAAAATTACGAGTTAACTATTTGATTTGCTACAGTGAATGACATTATAGGTTTTCATAAGAAAAAATTACAGGTTGCAAATCTGTTCTTTAGAATACATGGGGGCAGAATTACAAATTAATAGACTCCGTGATGAGTCATACCTAAATAACTTGATGTCAAATTTTTCTAAATGCTTTTTTTAGTATTAAAAAAATCCTTTGTTTCTAAGTCCATACTCGTCAGAATAAGATGCTTTTATTAACACATATTCCCATGCACTGTGGTCTTTCCTTGAATAGTTAGCTTAGTAGGGCAGCCATGAGAGGCAGAATGCTTACAAAACCGAGCTCAGTTCTTGCTTGCATAGGAAATTCTCTTCAGAAAGCATTGCTAGTTTTCACAACCATATAAAAAAATCTTGAAACAGACTGAGGAGCTGGGAAAGGACTTCGGTACACTTATAATTCTCTTTCCTTTTAAATTTCTTTCACCTATCAAAAGGAGTGCTTCGAAGGAAAACAGATGCAAACGTTTGAAGCTATAAATACAGTGACATAGTTCGGAATCACGTTTTAAGCCTCCCAAATAAACAAGACACTAGAATGTTGTTTTCAGTTAATTTAAAATGAAACATGGCTCTCAGTTTGCTGTTACTATTTTTTACAAATTTGTCAAAATTGTCAGAATTTGCTCTGGTGTTGTGTAGTCCATTTCAGAGTTCATTCCCATCACTGCAGATGAGGAAGAAAAAGGTTCTCTGAGCTGGAGTAGCTCTTGCAGGGTTTCTGCCTAGCTCTGGCTGGCTTGGGTGGGTTTTATGAGTCGGTGATACCTCAGTTGGCCTCAATAGCCGAAGTACCAACCTTTTTATAGAGAGAAGGTTGTGAATTCCAGGGAGCTTGGCATAAATTGGGGCACAGTCATACATCCTTCCTTCTCTTAACTCAAGCAGCTTTGACACAATTATTCCTTAAAAATATGATGTTTGGGTATTAATTTGGGAGAACTGATGAAATTAGCTATTATCTAAAGTTAGAATGTCTATGTTTAGGTATCTATGCTCAGAAGAGTTTCCTAGCTTCTGTACTGCACTTGATTCAACAACATGTATATAAAGGACCGTTGGGTGGGGAAGGTGACTTGTACAAACGAAGTCTTGTCTGGGTAATCTAATAAACAGTATACATGGTAGCCCAAGGGTGTGGGCCTTGACACTGGCAGGGAGGGTGCTGCTGGGCACGGTTGTTTGTGTACATACTGATCCTGTGTCGTTGTTTTGCGACACTGGATAATTTTACGTGACAACATGGAGTGAAGACTTAAGTTATTGATTCTGTCCATGCTGTACCCTGGTCTCAGCTTGTCTTATCACCAGGGCAGGAATTGCTCAAAACCGAAGATTTGGTTTGTTATGGAGCTATTATGAGGTTCAGAAACCAGCGTGCTTTTTCTGAGCTATCAAGAAACTGCCCTTAGTTGTGTGTGATTCTGTGAGATGTCAGTAGGTTCTTAGGTTTCTGTGGAGAATCAATAAAAGTCTTTATTCATACTTTTGGAATAATTCACTCATTAAAATGTGGCGTGCTCTGGTTTTCACTAGGCTCTCTTGTCTGCTCTGTGCCTAGGGAAGATGCAGGTAGACTGGATTCATGGAATAGGTGGAACCCACTCTAACCCAGGCTGCTTCCTGAAAACATAGCTGTGGACGGCTGCTGTGGCAGCCTCATTGCCAACAGCTCCCTGTTAAGGTCTGGCCTGTTGCTTTTAATAATTAAGGCCCTAGTCTTTGGGAACCTCTGACCTTCCCTGTGAGCTGCTTGGAGATAGCTGCTTATTAGTGGAAATATCATAGGCCAAGGGTTTGTTGTCTTCTGCATCAAATGACGTCAGGCTCTAGGGGCCAGAAGCTTCTGGGAGTTTTCCTTCCTCTAACCATTTAGAGTACTGGTGTGAAGACAGTGAGTGTGGGGAGAGAGAAGCCCTGGGCAGAAGGACACAGATGCTTTGTCCTCTCTTTTGAAGTCTGATTTTAACATGAAGTAAATGCGACCCACTTTATCTTGTCGGTCTATCTCCAAAGATATATTTTTTAAGGAAAAGATTTGATGCTCTTATTTTATAATCCAGTGCATTATTCCTCTGAGTCTGAATTATAGATTCTTGAAGGAGATCTCTGTACACCAAGTCTGTCTGTCTGTCTGTCTGTCTGTCTGCCTCTCTCTCTGTGTGTATCATCTATTTATCCATCTATTAATACGGAAGAGGAGTCTTATGTATACACAAATCTCTCTCTCTCTCTCTCTCTCTCTCTCTCTCTCTCTCTCCATGTGTGTATCTGACATCTATCTATCCATCCATATTTAGTATCACTTTTTCCTTTAGTACTGCAGTGGTATCTACTATCAGTGAACAGCAAACATCGTCTTGGCATTGCAAACACTCTACCGCTCTTTCTAATATCAAGTACTATGACGTGGATAGGCTGGGGACCTCCAATCCCTGTCATCCCCAGGTTCATCAGTGAAGGACTAGGATAAGGACTCTAACTCCATGTTGTCTGGTCTGCACTCCTCTGTACTCCACAAAGAAACCACCAAGTCAGGGGTGGGAGAAGTCACGATATGTTATGATATAAAATTCTAAACCAACAGAGATAAAGGCAGAGGATACCACATCTTGTTCAATAAGTTTGAAAGCTATGAAATAATCAAATAATTAATATCAGGGTGGATGGAGGCAAGGCAAGGGACTGTCATGTCTGGCAATTGAGTCCCCATGTCCTTCCGCTAAATTTTCCCTTGAATATTTGTTTTGTTTTTATTTTATGTGTCTATATCTGTGTCTCCATGTGTGTATGTATACATCTTTGGAGATTCTGAGTGAGACCAGAGGATGTTGAATACCCTGGAGCTGGAGTTACAGGGAGCTGGAAACTACCTTATTGATGTGGACTCTGAACTCTGAACCAGCAGCAAGTGCTCTTGACTGCTGAGCTGTGTGTCCAGCCCTTCCTGGATTGTCTTAAGTGTACCTTCTCCTGGTGGGCACTTGAGTACTAAGGAACCAGCTGAGAACAAGGGATTGCAGCATGTGGTACAGGTTCACCTGCAATGAAGTTAAACTGCCCTCCAGCCTCTGATGGAAGAGTCTGTTTATCATTGATACTGGTAAACCTTTGAGGCCATTGTGTCTTAGCTTTTTCAAATGCTCACCTTTTTCTTAGTTTAATTTCTCATCACGAATACTAAGGTGTACAGGATGGGACTTTCTCAGGTCTAACACTTTAAGACAGGCAGCATTTGACTTAGGAAGGTTACACAGCTCACAGTAACATACCCACAGACACTTTCAATAACTCAGCAGGAACGAGGTTCAAATGATGACTCACAAGTTCATTATTTGGGGGCTCCTTTGCCACTGTGGTTGGATCTGAAGGAACCAAGATGAGTAGACTAGCCTTGCCATCCCAGGTTTTATAAATACACTGCACAGCAGGCATCTGAACTGGGGCTCCAAGATGTGACGCCTCCAGCAGCAGCACCCGGGAACTTGCTAGAAATGCAATTTAAAAATATCAGAATTTGTCATCAACTCTACTGCAACCCTTTGGAGTGAGAAACTCTTTGGAAAGGGTTGACTGTCCAGCTTTTAATAGTGGTTCCACACATTAAAGTTTGAAAACGTCCAGCGCAGCTGTATTTTAACAGGTTGTAATAAGAGCTAAGGTGGGGAATGCATGTGTGGTAGAGGGGTGGGACCCCCTGAGGGCCCCCCTGGAACTGGCATTCTGAATCATTCTGTAGAGCACCTCTTAAGTGGGACTTTATTATAGACAGCTGTAGAGATCTAGAGTGATTAAGACAGCATTACAAACATCAATGCTCAGTTTCTTGGTAGGATGCTTTAAGAAGGTAGGGAGAAAAAGAATCTCAAATGCAAACAGAAGTAAGTGTAGCTCAGAGTTGAAATAACTCTCAACAATATAATTGGTATCACAATTAGAATATCTAATGCTGGAGCTGAAATATAATACTTGCGTGTGAAGGTCTGTGGCGTGTGTGCTCATGTGTGTATTTGTAAATGTGTGTGGAAGCCAGGAGGTGACCTTGGTGCCACACCTCTGGCGCCATCCACCTTCCTTTCTGTGAGACAGGGTCCCTCACTGCCCTGAAGCTCACCAAGTTAAGTTGGCTGGCTCCCCGCTACTGGGATTATAAACAGGCTCTCCCACCCTTGGCTTTTGTTGAAAAATAGTTTCTGGAGTTCAGCTGGTCTCGTCTGCTCACAAGAAAGCATTTGACCAGCTGAGCTTGGCAGCACAGTGACACTCCAGCACACGTGAGGTCCTGACGTCACATCAGCACTAAAACAAAGTTCTCAGATAAAAAGCATGTTCTGTAGCACAATATATTTTTTGAAAAGAAAAACTGTGATTTATAAGACAAGATATGAAGCCAGTTGCTCTCAGGAACGTGTGTTTTTGGTTTCCAGACACTTTCCAGTTTATCTCCAAGCGACACCATGGCTTCCCCTTCAGCCTCACCTTCTTCTTGAATGGGATCCAGGTGAACAGGCTGAGCTCCTGTTGTGAGTACAAGCACCGCAGGAGCTCGAGGCTCGGAGGCAAGCGAGGCTACTTTGGGTTTGTGAGTGTGGAGAAGGCATCTCCCTGCTACAGGTATGGAAGCACATGTCCTCGGCAAGAGTGACTGCTTTGCCATGTTGCCTTTTGCTGATGCTTTTCTCTACACAGTTCTTAAAGAAAGTGAATCACTATATACAATCATAAAACACAAGTTTAAGATTGTCAACTGTAGCCATAAATGCTTGATTTTGAAATTATAAGGTGTAATTCCTAAACGTATTATGTTTAGAATGGTCACATTTTATATTCTGTCTCTCTTCTCATCTCTTTTTGCCTCACACTGCCTTAAATTACACCTGCGTAGGGAGAGGGGCCTTTTTCTTCATTTCTTTCTTGTTATTCTTGATAACAGCCCAAGGCAAGCCCCCCATACCCATGTGGTGTGCTATCATCTGCCTGTGTGTATGTAATTTCCAGGCTATGCCTACTGGAAACATGTCCACACTCCTAGGTCACCTACTTTTATATCCTTGTCCTCGATATGGTATTAGGTGTAATGACTGCTCTTTTTTTTTTTTTATCAACTTTCATGCTGGACAGCCTGTCTGGGTCTGGACTTATACTTGGAGGCATTCTTTTAGTTTGTTTTTTCTTCAAAATATTCCTGAAGAATCGACTAAATATCAAGTTAGGACAAAATATATTCACGAAACCATGACACTTCTTCCTTTTCCTGGAGGCAAAACAACATACTAATAATCTGATCAATATAGGTCTAATAAAAATAAGCATGAAGAAGAAAATGAGGCAAGGGATTTATGGGGCGAGCAGGACCAGGTTGGGGGAGGGTGCTGTGCAATGTAACATAATCAAGAAGCAGCCCAGTAACTTCCTTTGGCAGAAATCAGAAAGATCTCTTCCTCCAAATAGCTTCTCAACTGAAAGCCCTCTGGGGAGGGCAGAGGAAGCAGTGTTCTTGGTGTGTTCAACTTGTTGATCAGAACAAAGCAGAGGATGGAATAGTGAGGGAAGAGGCCAGAGAAGCAGTGCGGTTGAGTCCTGAGAAGTCCTGAAGTCCTTCCGAGGTCTTTGAGTTTACTCTGAAGTTAGAGTCTCTAAAGGAGGTGTTGAACAAAGTTCTATAGTTGAAGAAAGCAGTGGCTCATGGAACTAAATATGTGGGTAGGTTACATATCAGTGTGGTGAAGACTGGTGTTCCGGCTTTTCACACTGCTGTGAACAAGTATCTGACAAGAGCAGGGGGTGGGGGGAGGAAGAAGGGTTTTAGTTTGGCCCCTGGTATGAGGCGAAGGCCAGTATGGTCAAGGAAGTACAGCAGCAGGAGTGTGCAGGAGAACCCACAGTTAGGAAGCAGAGAGATGAATGATGACGCCAAATCAGACCTTAGGCTGTGGGATGGTACTGCCTCTTTTCAAGTCTTTCCCCCTCAGCTAATTCTCTCCAGAAAAGTCCTCACACATACACAAAGGTGAGTCTCACTGATACCATAGATGCTTCTTAATACTTTTAGGTTTGACAATCTCAATTCTCCATCCCAATAGGAGCCTTACTGTCAACTCAGTGATGCTTATTGGTGATTTTGAGACGAGTTACCCAAGCAAGGAGGCAGGGATGGGAACTTGATCACAGTGGCCTCCCAGTGTAATGAGTTAAATAACATTAGAGAAAACTTCTTGTGGGGAATCTTCCTTTAATAAATGGTAATTGTGTGGCTCCCAGGACTGTATAGGGTGTGAAGGGTCTTTTAGTTTTCACAACAGGAGATCATGGCATGAATTTATGTTAATAGATAGTATTGGTGCATGGAAAAAAAAACTTGAAGAAACATAAAGAGGGAAGTTAGTAGAGTTTAATCCTTTGGTAGATTTGAGAAACTGGGATCTAGAGTTCAAGCAGAATTTTTCAGTCTTGATTAAAGGAGAAGAGAGACCCGTGCAGTGGGTGTTAGATGTTGTGTGTGCCAGCCCCAACTAGGAAGCCCTGTCCATTCTTGACATTTTCTAGAATAAGAATACTTTTTCCACTTGAGGTTGAGGAGGGGCTGGAGGTTTTAGGGAAGAAAATAGGTGTGAAAAAAATCTAGGGACTAAGAGAGTTCAAGGTCCAATGCAGTAATATCTGCATGGTCTCTGCACCCACTGGGTGGCGTTCTGTCTCCAGTTCAGACGCCCGTTTGTGTGCAAGTCATTTCAGAGATTCCCACTGAACTCTGTGGAAAATAAATGAATTTATCCTCAACTATCTGCATGAAGACAAGGTGTTTGTGTGAGAAAAGTCCCCTGTTAGGCTCCTGTGTTTGAACATAGAGTTGGTGCTGCTGTCTGGGAAGGTAATTGAACCTTTCAGGAATGAAGCCTTCCTGGAGGAAGTATGACACTGGGGGAGGGTTCTGAGGTTTTATATCCTGGCTCCACTTCCTGTTTTCCCTGTGTTTTCTGTGTGGATGAAATGTGAGGTGTCAGCTTTCTGACTGACTGTCTCTCCTTTCCTGGATGGACTGTATTTCTCTATCTCAGTAACAGGAAAGGAACTAATACACAGAATATTCTCTGTGTAGTAATAATTGGGAGATGGAACATGTGACTGTTGACATCCACTCTTCTACTCAATGCCTTCTAGTTCCTCTGCAATTCTCTGTTTTAACATGTGGCCTGTCTATTTATTCTCTCGCTCTTTGCAAGAATATAAAAAATAGTTAAGAGATTAAAGAGTGATTTACTTACAGCTCTCAGAGAATAGTGACAGGTTTTTTAAAATTAACTTCAAAACCACACCCTCCAAAGACAACCGTGAATGCTTGAAGTAGTCTCCTTCCTTGGCTGTCTCCCTGTCACAGTTGAGGTAAAGGTCCCCTCATAGTGACAGAGATGAGCAAGGTTAAGTGGACAAGACTAGAGTCCTGTTTTCTTGACTTATGCTCCACTTGAGGTGACTTCAACTATTCCAGTCATTTATTTGAGCTTCGGTCATCATAACCAACACTTTGAATTACACTCAGAAGCTAAAGAGGGAGGCGGTGATGGAGGAGCCAGATGTTACTCGCTTTGTCCAATTCCCTTCGGCAGATGGGCTATAAAAAGTCTGAGCTTGCAATCAGGAGGTCTCAAAGTCTTCACACAACCACAGTGCGCATTCAAAGTAACAACGAATCGCAGGTTTTAGGCGCTGAGTCTGTTGCCACCGATCAAGGAGGAGCTGTTTGCACAGAAGACGGTGCTAGTGGGGAAAGCCACACATTAAACACATCATCACAATGGGAAAAGCTCTTATCATGCTTAATTTGGATGAGACGCTTGGTTCTCCTCCTCTCGTGCCTGACAGCCTGATCTGTAAGTGGAGAGCCAGTCCTCTCGCCTTTATTACACAGGGAGGTGCTCACATGTTTAGTGGTAGAATTCCTTTCTTACTTTTTTGGGGGCAAATTGATTAAGAGCAATTCCCATGCTACTTGAAGACTGAAGATGACTGAAAATTCAGTAAACTCTTCAGTTTAAGAAATTACCTGGGCTTGGAGACAAAAGCATCCTGTAGGCAGTCACTTCCTGGGTCAAACCTCCTGTTATATCCTTGAAGGAGCAGGAGTAGGTTTGAATTCTCTGACCTTTGGTCAATATAAAATGGATCCACTTCTGTGGGTCCTCTCAATACCTAGAACACCAAGTAACCACACCCTAGGTCAGGATGTCTTGTTTGTAGCCACACCTTAAGTCAATAACCTTGAAAGAGCAAGAATAGGCTTAAAGTCTGACCTTCAGTCCAGGTGGAGCAGATCCACTTCTGTGGGCCCTCCACACGATATATGAACATGTCTAGGTAGCTCACCAAATTTGACTTGCCATGACTTCTACAGGTTGCTTCCGTTTTTGAAGAACAGAAGCTTACGACCAGAGAATCCACAGGACATTGCAGAGAAGGGCTTCAAAAGGCACTTCTTAAAATCAATAATGGAAATTCTGTTGAAACAAATGCATAGACGCCCACAGTACTTAAAGGGAACAACAGTGGACTGGCTTTATTTCTTAAAGACTAATCACACATCATCTATCTATCAACCTATCTACCTATCTATCATCTATTTATCTATCTGCTGAATCACTACCTACAGTACCTTTCTATTTATATATAAATTACTATATATATATGTGTATATATATATATATATATATATATATATATATATATATAAAATGTTTCCTGAGGCTTTAAGATATTTTTTTAAAAACATTTAATATTGTAGTTCTTGGCTGATGAGAGTTTTAAATGTTTTCTTATTATGGTTAAAATTAAGAATTTATGTTCCCATACAAGATTTTTATATTAAAATAAAATGCCTCATTTTAAATCAATATATAAACACACAAAGAGAATATTCCTCATAATTTTTATTAGAATATGATACACATAAGTTATGAGGTGTGTAACTTTGCCAGTCTACTAGAAAGGTTAATAAAGTCTTCATGCTGTTATTTCTCACAGATGCATTATTGCCATGGGCCTTGACAGAAAACCATCTTCAACAAAACCTAGAAAGGAAAAGATTGCGGAGAAAAAGGAGGAGCCACTGAAGAAGAGTCAGGGGAAAGTGAGGAAAGAGAGAGAGAATGCACCATTGAGAAGGAACGAGGTGGAAGGGAAAGAAACCTCGGTCTCAGCCACTTTTTCTGCTCAGGAACTAAAATCAGTGGTCGGAGAAGTGAGGACGGCTATGGAGGAGATGGAATGGAAGGACAAGTCAGGACAAGATGTTTGGGAAGAGGACCAGGAAAACATTTTTACATACGGTAACTAAAAGCAGATTTCTCTTGTTGCTGTTGCCTTAAGCATCTGAGGAAAATTTAAGACTTTCAGATTGATCTGTGGACTATTGCTTAGCTGTGATCTGTAGACAGCTGGGCCATGCTTCTTTTACTGTTTCCTGTGAAGTCCCAAGTTCTTTTTCTGGCCTCAGAAGTGTTGAGGTGCTTTCTGTGGGAAGGAGGACATAAGGAAACTTCTGTCCTGCTATCCCGAGTCAGAATCCACTCCTGTAGAGACCATTTGTCCAAACGGAACTTTGTCTATGTCTTTAGTTTTTTAATATGATTATAGGAGCAGCATTGACCCACTTCAGCATTGGTGAGTACAATCCGTGGGAGCAATTGTTGCTAGGATATTACACATGGACAGCAGCTTGTATGCAGTTCCAAGTCCTAGAACCTGTCTCTCTTGCGTTTCTCTTTCCCTGTCTCCACTTCCCTTTCCCTCTGTCTCTCCCCCTTTCCCTGTCTCTTCTCCTCCCTATTGCCTTGTCTTTCCCTCCCCTTACTCCTCTGTCTTATTCTTCCCCGACACAAATATGTAACACATGCAAACACAGTCAGATGCACACACACACATACACACACTAACACATCTGCACAGGGGAAGCAACTGTAACATTGCCAGGCTCTGCGCAGTGGGTGGTGCGCCAGGCCCTCTCCCTGCTCACTCTCGCTTTCTATGTGAGCCTTGTTTCTAGCTCCATTTTACATCGTGGAAGATGGGTTTCACTCCTGCACAGACATAGCCGAACTCAGATCCATGACTTTGTGGATCTATTCTCAACTACTAAATCATTCTCTCTGGACCGATGCTTCAGGTACTGCATGGCTGCATGTGATATTCCTAAGGAACCAGGAAGAGTGCACTGAGTGTTCCTCACAGAGGAGCAGTGGCCACAGGCCAGGGTTCCCTGTGGAAGGTCTGGCCTCTTAGAATCTTGTTTCTTATGTTACTATACAAGGGTTTCAGAAATCCTAGGGGGAAAACCCACGTGCTGGGCCTCGTATGTTGGTGACAGAGATAAGGGGGCTATTTTAGCTGGGATTTCACGCATAATGCTGGCACCCTGCTCACTTCTCTCTGCACTGCCCCCATTTCTTACTCTTCCCTCGACTGGGGATTTTAAGATGCAGGGGTGGCTGCAATGGTTACAGAGAGTTGCTTCCCAGTGTTTCCTCTTGGAAGACAAAAGACTTGAAGAGTCGGGGCTGAGGCCCCTGCCCCTTGATTTCCTCTTTTACAAACATGGCTGTGTAAAGACCATGCCTTTGGACTGGGTCTATCATCTGTGTTGATGAGTTAATGGGTTTTAACTTCCATTTCCATGAGGACCCAGAGAGAGACCACAACTCTCTGCCTGGCTGTGGCTGATCATGGAACTGGAGCTGGGTTAGGGGAGATGCTAACAGAACCTCTAACTGCCACATTTGAATGCTGGGTGCTCCTCCTTGTCAGTGGGGATTCAAGATAGCACTCTGAATGGTCTAGACGAATTTGGGAGGATAGCAGAAGCTGGTAGTGGAAGGATGCTGAAGCCCACACCAGTGGCTCATTCCTCTGATTGAGGAATGGGTGAGGCAAAGGTAGCTCACCTTGGGCTCTTGTGAAAACAGAAGGCTGGTAGCTGAGGGAGGACTGAGCTTTCCTGGGGATGACGGAAGGGGTAGCACACAGCTAGAGCAGGGTCAAATTTTATGTTTTGTGGAAAAGCACAGAAGCCTGTCAAAAGTAGGATGCAGGGCTGTTTCTGTGACCCCTAAATGTTTCTTCTTTATTTTGCGTCATTTTAACCATGCCTGTAACTGCCCTGATGGTGGCCCCTGTCCTACTCTGATTTAGATTGGATACCACTGGTAATGTGTGTTGCCCCAAATAGTAACACTTTCATGTGATTTGTCCTGTTCCATGCCAGCCCCTCCACTTCCGGTGACAGCTGCTCTTCCTTCTAATCCATATTTCTAATGACCTATTAGCTCTGGACAGGCTTGAGTCTTGCTGCTTCTAATAGCACTTTGGCTCTGTGCTAACTATGATGTGTTACATTGCCTGAGGTCACATGACTAAGAAAATTCTATCTGGGTATAGGACACATGACCAACTGATGTCCGAACCCTCACAAATCACTACTATTTCTTACTATGGATTATTATAATATTCATGGTCTGTCAGACTCCTGCTTATCCTGTGACTATCAGCAAATATCTACAAAATAATAAGTGTATGGGGCTGCGGAGATGGTTCGGTGAACTTGCTACACAAATGAAGACCTGAGTCCAACCTCCCACGGGCCGTATAAAAAGCTGGACATCATCCCACTCAATTGTAACCCCAGCACTTTGGGAGGGTGAAGCCAGGAGGATCCCTGGAGGGTTGTTTGTTGCCAGAAGCCTAGCTTCAGGTTCAGTGAGAGACCCTGCCTCAAAGGAACACGCTGGAGAGTAGGAAGGAATTATGACGGAGGTGGTGGAGCAGGGTACCTGATGTCTACACGCGAGCACAGGTCACACACACAGTCACAAAGGAACACGCTGGAGAGTAGGAAGGAATTATGATGGAGGTGATGGAGCAGGATACCTGATGTCTACACGCAGGAACAGGTCACACACACACACAGTCACAAAGGAACACGCTGGAGAGTAGGAAGGAATTATGGCGGAGGTGGTGGAGCAGGGTACCTGATGTCTACACGCGAGCACAGGTCACACACTCACAGTCACAAAGGAACACGCTGGAGAGTAGGAAGGAATTATGACGGAGGTGATGGAGCAGGGTACCTGATGTCTATACGCAGGAACAGGTCACACACACACACACAGTCACAAAGGAACACGCTGGAGAGTAGGAAGGAATTATGATGGAGGTGATGGAGCAGGGTACCTGATGTCTACACGCAGGAACAGGTCACACACACACACAGTCACAAAGGAACACGCTGGAGAGTAGGAAGGAATTATGGCGGAGGTGGTGGAGCAGGGTACCTGATGTCTACACGCGAGCACAGGTCACACACAGTCACAAAGGAACACGCTGGAGAGTAGGAAGGAATTATGACGGAGGTGATGGAGCAGGGTACCTGATGTCTACATGCAGGAACAGGTCACACACACACACACAGTCACAAAGGAACACGCTGGAGAGTAGGAAGGAATTATGATGGAGGTGATGGAGCAGGGTACCTGATGTCTACACGCAGGAACAGGTCACACACACACACAGTCACAAAGGAACACGCTGGAGAGTAGGAAGGAATTATGGCGGAGGTGGTGGAGCAGGGTACCTGATGTCTACACGCGAGCACAGGTCACACACTCACAGTCACAAAGGAACACGCTGGAGAGTAGGAAGGAATTATGACGGAGGTGATGGAGCAGGGTACCTGATGTCTACACGCAGGAACAGGTCACACACACACACACAGTCACAAAGGAACACGCTGGAGAGTAGGAAGGAATTATGGCGGAGGTGGTGGAGCAGGGTACCTGATGTCTACACGCGAGCACAGGTCACACACAGTCACAAAGGAACACGCTGGAGAGTAGGAAGGAATTATGATGGAGGTGATGGAGCAGGGTACCTGATGTCTACACGCAGGAACAGGTCACACACACACACAGTCACAAAGGAACACGCTGGAGAGTAGGAAGGAATTATGGCGGAGGTGGTGGAGCAGGGTACCTGATGTCTACACGCGAGCACAGGTCACACACTCACAGTCACAAAGGAACACGCTGGAGAGTAGGAAGGAATTATGATGGAGGTGATGGAGCAGGGTACCTGATGTCTACACGCAGGAACAGGTCACACACACACACACAGTCACAAAGGAACACGCTGGAGAGTAGGAAGGAATTATGACGGAGGTGATGGAGCAGGGTACCTGATGTCTACACGCAGGAACAGGTCACACACACACACAGTCACAAAGGAACACGCTGGAGAGTAGGAAGGAATTATGATGGAGGTGATGGAGCAGGGTACCTGATGTCTACACGCGAGCACAGGTCACACACACACAGTCACACACGCACAGTCACACCCCTAATAACGTGCATGTGTGTGTGCTCTGCATGTAAACTCAGCTCTTCCTACGAATTTCTTCATGCACACTCTAAGGCGACATCCTGCCGTTTCTTCGATCCCATTCCACTTAGATATGCTGCAGTTTCTTATTGAGGTTTATCTCAAGGTGCTCTACTGATGCCTGGAGTCACACATAATGCAGAACCCTGTACATATTTTTAAACACACATATATTCCCATACAAAATGTAGCTCTTATATTAGGCACCAGAGATGAACATCAGTAACTCCTACCATAGTATAATTATGAGGATACTTAGTGAGTGTGGAGTGGGGTCTAGCTCAGCGGAACAAAGCTTGCCTACAATCACAAGGCCCTGAATTCAGCCTCCAAAGAGCAGATGGATTCTCTATTAAAAGGTTTTTTTTTTTTTTTTACTTCTGGAAATTTCCATGTAATATTTTCTGACTGCATTTGAGCATGCGTGAGTCGAGCCCCACAAAGTCAAGCCATGGACACAGGGAGAACTGCCCTGGGTACCATTTCACACAATTAATCATGAGTTCTAAGTAAAAACCCACAGGATGAACTAGTGTCAGGAGCTGCCACTGAGAGCTCTGTATATGATGCGTGCACTCTTTCTTGTGTACAGAAATCCCTTTTCCTTGGCAGAGACTGGAGATTCCTTCATGCAGGAGTTATCTTACTGCTAGGTCTTTTTCCCCCCTCTCTTTTCTTTTTTCCTTTTTTTTTTTTAAATTGCACTTTGATGCTCTTTCACACAGAAAAATTTCAGTTATAGCTTACTAATTAATTAATTAATTAAATTAATCAAAGTTTCAGTTAAATCTTATGAAACTGCCCCAGGGCCTGAAGAGATGGCTTAGCTGTTAAGAACGCTTGCTGCTCTTGTAGGGCACCTGGTTTCAGTTCCCATCACCCACCATAGGTGGCTCCCAACCACTTAACTACAGCTCCAGAAGATCTAAGGCTCTCTATGGCCTGTGTGGACACATACATGGCACACAGGTTCAAAGACACACACACACACACATAAATAAATAAAAATAAAATCTTACAAAAAATTGCCCCGTAAATTGCCCAGCGATATTTGAATACAAATCTTTTTATTGTCTTTCTGTTTGCTCTTTGCATGTTGAAGCATGCACTAACCGCCTCACCCTGTCCTTGCATCTATGACTTTGTTTACAGATATTTACACTCCTTAGGTGTGCAAAATCTCACGTTCTCTCGGTGTGCCCACTTCGCTATTTCTACCACACGTTTGTTCTCACAACATAAACACTTTCTATGTGTAGGGCATTTACATCAAAATTAATTTTCTTTGATTGCTTAGGGTGGTCAGTACTCAAGAACATTACCCAGGAGGCCCCACCACCAGAAGAGATGGAGTGTCTAATAACTAAAACACATAAACATTGGAAAATCTTTATTTTCTTATATCTTTTAGGTTGAGGATAATTGTTTAGTTGCTTAATTGGTTCTGCATGAGCGCCTCTCGCTGTCTGTCGCTGGCATACTGTCACTCTGAGATTTTCAGTGTGGGGTGGGGAATAAAGAGCAAACAATTAAATATGAAAGGTGAAAAATTATAACCACGAGAGACAGCTGGAGCTTATATGATGTGACAATTTGCTTTCCCTGGTACAAATTTGCTCCATCCCTGTAGGGAATGAAGTAAATCGGAGACTGTGACAGCAATGTTCTGTTTCTAGAGTTTTGATTCTGAAGCTGTAATTATTTTGGGTGTCGTATGAGTGAACACTGTACATGGTTCCTGTTGTGGCTAAGCTATGAAGCCATCTTTAAATCTTTCCTCCGTGTCCTTTTGGGGTTCTCAGCAAACTATTCACATACTATCTCTTAGGTCCTTTGGATGTGATTAATTGAATTTTTCCGCTTCACTATTCATTAGAGTGATACCCAAATATTTTGAACAATCTTTATATGAAATATGACCTCACTAGGTCTGCAGATTAACTTCCATTATTGTAATCCTGTTTTCTTCATTTTTAATTTACTTCCAATTTATCCTTCATATAAAGTTCCCCTCTCTCCATTTTGGTCACTGTGGGTAGTGGTGTCCATTTGTAAATGAGCCCTTATTAGCTTCCAGCCTTGTCATTTAGGTTTCCATTTCTTTTTGTGCTCTTGTGTGTAACTGATTGCAGTCTTTGATCATCTGCTGTTAGTCCTCCCTGTTCCATAATTGTGTGAAAAAGCAACAAAGAAAGACCCAGGAAAGAGAGGACAATGGAGCCCGAGTTCTCATTAGAGTGAAATGGTTGAAGCTCCCAGAGTTCTGTTCTTATTGTCACTGTGCGGAGTTTCTTCTTTCAGACTATGAAGAAGATTTCGAAGTGGATGAGGAAAAGCAAGATGAGAGAGCTGAGGATGAGGGTCAGGCTGAAGATCAGACAAGCATAACATCCAAGTCGCCTGAGGAAGGAGAAAAAGATAATTTCAGCCTTGAAAAGGAGACTGAAATCTCTTCAGAGAAGGCACCCGATGCCCGTGCCTATGAGAACGGCGAGGATGACGGCTTGGACAGCGAAGAGGAGGATAAACAAGGCAGGTTACAAAGTGTTATCAGGGTGCTTTTGACTTTGCTTTCTGTAAGGTTAATAAGACAGAGATGCAGAGTTATCTAACCCAAGAATCCCCCAAGAATCCCAGCCAGCCATGCCTCAGCGAGTTTCTGAATTGAAGATCTCTTCCTTAGTCTGTTCGCTTTCCTAAGTTTGGAAGATTTTAGCAAGACATTAGATCGGCCTTGCAGTAACCTGTGCTCTGTCTAGTTAGAAAGGTTGTTACATTTTTTTTATCTCAAACTATTTCAACACACACACACACACACACACACACACACACACACAGAGAGAGAGAGAGAGAGAGAGAGAGACAGAGAGAGAGACAGAGAGACAGAGAGACAGAGAGAAGATTCCAAGTAGTTCCCTTAAAGGTACTCCAGAGGGATACTGAGGCAGACTTTCCTTCTGGGAAAGAAAAGTCAGAGAAACAGTCAGCAGTATGGCAGGTCCGCTCGTAGTTTCCAAAGGTCTTATGTAATATGATTGATGGGTAGCCCACGATACCTGCTTGCAGCCAGATTGACGCTGGCTTCTGGTGCAGACAGAAGAACATTTCAGCCCATTAGTAAATGTTAGTCCTTTCTACTGGACGAGCAGCCAGTGGTCTCAACGCTCAGGGCATCCTAAAAGCCCTTTGGGGGGCACTGGGACTCACAGAGACTCACAGGCAGGCTCTGTCAGGATGGTGCCTGTCATTTCTCCCTGACAGTGGGAGTGACAGAGTCAGCTCTGAGGGAGGAGAAAGAGTCTTCTGCAAGTAGACGTGACCGGAGTAGCCCCTGGCCCACACTTAAGAGCTTCTATTCACTGAAAGGATAAACTAAGCAAGGGCTTGTGCTTTGGGATGTTTCTCTTGTCTTTATTTCTTTACAATTCTGCCATGAACACAGACAGTGTGCTGAGCTACTAGGTTCATAGGAGGGTTTGCAGGTTTAACCTCTTTCAGCTTAAAATGACTGTAAGTGTTCAAAGGAAAAATAAAGATCTTTTTAGGTAGGACAAGACTTTTTAAAAGATTTTAATTCACTTAAGTTCTGTCTAGTGAAACAAGGGACACATTTCCTATTTTGTCATCTGAAGGTATTCGGCCTATGATCTGTGTCTTTTAGTTAAAGAATTTTCTTGGCACCTCATGGGCTTTTATCAATAATGATAAGAATGGTCACACTATATTTGAGTCTTTGTGGTTTTGGTATTTGTAACTAGAGAATGGGGTTACATTATGGGTGTATTTTGAGTTGCTGACTTTTTTAAAGCTTGCTTTTCATTCCAAATTATTTTTCTATATAAAAATATCAAATTTTGATTTCAGGAATTATTAAGATACTATAAAAATTAAGCAATCAAGTTGATTATGAATAAACGTTTAGTTTGTAATTCACTCTCTTCAAAATTAATTTATGATGTTTTCTGTTAGCTTAGTGGGTGCACATGAATCTACTGATATTTTAATTATCATCTTCTGCCCCACAGCCCCTCCATTAGTGCCCCACCACCCACTCAAGTCACAGTCTGGCAGGGCTTCTGTTCCCACAGCCCCAGCTCGACTGCGGTCATGATATGTAGGTTTAAATTAAGTCTCTATCATTTTATTTGTCAAGAAGACTCAGGAGTCAAGGCTGGAGTGAAACCTACTCCCCAGAGAGGCTGAGTAACAACTAACTAACCTTGCTTTTTGACCAAAGAGACCACAAGAGACTTCTTCACTCTTCCCAGAGCCAAAAGAGTTCAGACTCTAGTCCCCTCCCTTTCCTTCCCTGCATCTTCTCTATCCAAATTGCTGGCTTCTCTATGGTCAATTCTGGTCAGCTGATCACTGGCTCCACCCCCCCTGACTCAAGGTTTAACTTTATTGGTCAGTCTTTGGAATGTCAGAGTGCTATCAAAATATTCTACAACAAATTTAAGCAAGCTTGTTCTAATAGTTAATACACACGAATTAAAAGCAAAAAAGAGCAGCCTTACATAGAGTAAAAGAGAAAACAGTTTTGTTTCAAACCAGGAAAGGGTCCATGAGGATGTGAACAGTATCTTTCGTACTAAATTGCCCGACAGCCAAGGTAAAAAGCAAAAGAAACGCTATTAGAAAATGCAGAATGACGGTGATTCGGTGTATTTGCAAATAAAACTGACGTTCATATTTATTACATTGCTCAAACTTTTAGGTATTTTAATATGTTGAGATGGATCTTTTCTGTAGATATTTGCATTTTAAGTTTCTTACACAAAATTTGTGTAAAATATAATGTGTCAGTTTGAATATACATACGGAGTTCAGTTCATAGTTCTTTATTACTCAGACCTGAATAATTCAATAGAAAATGGTGCTATCGTATAGAAAAATGTTTCGTCTTAGTCGATATTTTCAAAGGAATTATCCAAGTGATTTGTCTGTCTATAAATACATTAAAATTAATTTGCTGTAAGTATAAGCGATTAGGAACACAGATGGCTTGGGTTTTCATGTCTGCTGTAACAGGGTGAAGATATTAGGCTGTTGCTGTCGCAAAGATCCTGTGAACTCCTTGGCTCTCTAGTTGTCTGAGCTTTGTACTTTCTGGAGATCAAATAAATATTCCTAACATAATAAGCTTTTATATTCACCAAGAGGAAGGGATGGGCAGGTCTTCTTTTCTTCCTTCCAGGGACAGCTCCGAGTGTCTGCGCCATGACTACTAAATACCAATCGTGATGGGGAGTCTGGCACTGACTGGTGCTCTGTGTACCTGGCTGTGCTGTAGCTCACCTGGTGACCCCTGCTCAGAAGGACTGAGTTCCACAGTGCCTGTGTGTGTGTGTGTGTGGGGGGGGGGATTGCTTCATCTACCTTAAACAACCTTCAGAGCAATTCCTTCCCCCTTTTTATCTGCATTTTGCAATACACAAACTGGCAAATAGTGGAATCAAATAATTCAAAAGTCATATAGCCAGGAAGTTCTGCAATTCATTCGCAATTATAACCAAAGCTCAAAGCCTGCACTTTGGAGGAAAGATAGGTTTCCCAAAAGCAGAACATATCCATTTACCTACAATTAAAATCACCATTGATTTTAAATTACCTACAATTAAAACACCATTGTTTCCTGCAGTTCTACAGCTCAGAGGCCTTTTGGCTTCTTTTGCTACTTCTGCTTTGTTTTTACAAAGGGGAAGTAAAAACAGAATTTCTAAATTTCCCTAGATTGTCCTTTCTCTCCATGAATAATTTCTCTCCATTCCTAGGCCTTGCAAGGTCTCCCTTCAGTGACTCTGTCCACTGGGGCAGATTGAGTTAATACCTTTAACCCTATCCAGTAGGAGGTCAGTATTCAGACATTCCCCATGTATTAAATGTTGTCTCTCAAATTACACAGATGATTAGCACAAACAACCATGCTAAGAAAACCAGGACGGTGTGTTGCTTTGCTATTCTCTTAAGGACAGTATCACAAGAGACTTTGTAGATACGTTTAAAGGGCATATTTTGACATCACTCCTTCTAAGGTACTTTGGCTGTGTGATCTCTGGCTAATATTCATGTTATGTGGTTCTTAGACTATTAACTGAAAAAGATAAGTAGAATTACATAGAGGCAGAATAGATAATGCTTTAAATAGTTATGGAATGAGAGCCACCAGGACAGTCACTTCACAAATGCTGGGAAACTTTTGAGTCAGAATTGAACTGGCAAGCTATTTTCTCTTGTCATTTCAATAATGGAATTCTCAGAGTCCTTTTGGGGGCCCTTTCAGTCCTGAGTGTTCGCAGGCACTGCCACTTTGCCAGAGCTCTGAGATACAGTTATCTCACTGCTTGTCTGTGTCCTCCCAGGAGGCCTCCTGTCTTCTGGACCTTCATTAGTCAGATTCCATTGTGTTGCTCGAAACTACGCTTCTTAGTATGGAACATGTAAGAGTTGGCGATTTCATCCGGCTAATACATAGCATTTATTAGAGATGACAATATTGTGCAGTGGATTTCATGGAAAATGCAGCGTTTCACCTACCAAAGAATGAGAGGCATAGCGTGGGCACGGAATCCCAGACACCTGTGCATCCCTTTTATTGACATGATTAAGAATCTTGCTGTTAGTGTTTGGATGTGTTTCATTTGAACCTGCCTGCACCTGTTCCCAGGGGCAAACCATTGCCCAGGCTGTCACTCTCGTGACAAGTCAGCCCTGTTTAAACTGCCAGCTCACAATTGCACTGCACACTTTGATGAATCCACTGTCGAGTGGCCCATGAGTGATGGAGGAGAGCCGACTCAGAGAGGACCCTGCTCCAGGAATGGCGTGTGCCGCTTCCTGCCATTTCAAAGGGACGATGGCTTCTGATCTCTGCATTTCTGTTCGCAACCCCGGACACTAATTTACCAGCAGAAAATGCTTTGTTAAAGATGAATGCTGTGAGTCTGGTAGGGAAAACACTGCGTGACCAGGAATGCACTTTTCCTGGGCAGTTTGGAGGTCTAAGTAATTCCTCATGAGAAAAAAAGGGGAGAGGCGGTGAAGATAGACAGGAGAGCAGGAGGCAGACAGTGTTGTTTCTCTGACTACTCAAAGAGCCAGATTTAAAGCACATATTTGTTTTATAATAGTTCACTTGTGTGTTCTTCAGTTTGATAAAGCCGATGCCATAGACCTAAAATCTCAGAGTTGCCAAACATTCAATTTACTGCAATTAAGATTCTTACCATCTTGGGATTTTATTCTTTTGCTTAAATATATACTTTGAGGATTGCATATATGTACCCAGTGTACTTTGGTCATATTGGCTATGAACTTGAAGAGAAGGCCATGACAAGGTCCTCTTCTATATTGGCATTGTATTTGACATGATTTGACGGACTGACTACTGCAGGGTCATATGCCCGCATCCTGGGTAGGGGAGAGGAAATTATACACAATGGATAGACACTTTATGTGTTCATTTTTGCACGGCTTGTCATTATTTGTTTCTTTTCACTTTGTTTCATGTGGATGGGTGTTTGCCTATATGCATGGAAGTCTGTGGTCCACCTGCTTGTTTCTGGTGGAGGCCATAAAACATCTTTGGGTGCCTTGTAACTGTGGTTGTAGACAGTTGGTGCTGAGCACACACCCAAGCCCTCTGCATGCACAGTGAGTGCTTCTAACCCTTGAGCCTCCTCTCCAGCTTCAGTCAGTCATTTCTTAATAACATGCGTTCCTTTAACCCACTGCTGGCTGCTGAAGAAGGAGGCCACAGATTCAAGAAATGATGTGGAAGTCTGCTGTTTTGTGTTGATTTCATTGGTTAAAGAGACTGCCTTGGCCCTTTAAGAGGACAGAAAATTAGGTAGGCGGAGTAAACAGAACAGAATGCTGGGAGAAAGAAGCTGAGTCAAGGAGTAGCCATGATTCTCACTCCCGACACAGACGCAGGTTAAGATCTTCCCTGGTAAGACACCTCGTGGTGTTACAGGGATATTAGAAATGGGTTAGATCGATATGTAAGAGCTAGCCAATAAGAGGCTGGAACTAATGGCCCAGGCAGTGTTTAAAAGAATACAGTGTAATTATTTCAGGCATAAAGCTAGCCGTGCAGGCGGCTGGGTGGCGGGACGCAGCCCCTCTGCTCCTATTTCAACACAGAAAGTTGGTTAAATCCACCATTGTTTAGTCTACATTCAAATACTTTTAAATGAGCTCTTCCGCTATGGCTTTGTCGTTTTTGATGTGTGATAACACTATGTGGCTGAGGCTGGCTTTGAGCTTGAGATCCTTCTGTCTTGGCCTCCCATATGCTGGGAACAGAAGAGCATGTGTCACCACACCAGGCCTCTCTACACTTCTGAACGCACGTGGTTACATAGTTATGATGTCACACAGCAAACTTCTGAAGGAAGATTGATTGACCAGCTCACAATACAAAAGCATAAAGGTTTACACAGTACGGTATGATGTGATTTGTTCTGGTCTCAATACTGAATTCACTATACAGCTTAGCAAGTTCAATCAGACAGTGTAGAGGCGGCTACCCTCTGGGGCTCCTTTTTCCTGTCATAGCTGTATAGTGAGCTAATATGTCCTTATAAAATAATGTATATATTTAACTCAATGGTGAATTCACATATTTCATGGAGTGATAATTGATTACCTGTTGAGGGCCAGATACCTGCTCTTACAACGAATGATGATCTTATACATTAGTTTAATTTATATTTCTATGTTTTAAAACATCTATTCATTCTAGAACAGTGGTGCTCAACCTGTGGGATACCCTACACATCAGATGTTTGCACTATAATTCATAACAGTAGAAAAGTTACCGTTATGGAGTTGGAAAGAGACAAGTTTGTGGTAGGGGGTCACCACAATATGAGGAGCTATACTAAAGGCGAGCAACATTAAGAAGGTTGAGTAGCACTGTTTTAGAATGTTCACTGAATGTTATATTGTATGTGAAGATTTCACCTGAACCCTGGTAGCTGGAATGAAAGGGAAATAGTTCACATGCGCATGCCTATAAGCAGGAACCATTAGTATATGAACGCATGTGCCTTCGCCAAATCAGAAGAACAAAGGAAGTGTCATTTGTGAAGTGAAGGTTTTGTTTTGAATTCTTAAACTTAGTAATAAGAAAGATGCCATTGGCAATACAGTCGGAAAGAGTTGTGGCTCCATTGGCTAGATGTCAATTTTTAATAGAAATTAACCACTTTAAGTTGTATAATTAAACCCAGCATCTTAGATTCTAGCATAAACAACAATGAAGTGACAAAACAGGGTGACAACCAGGACTCTGAGGAACTAGCAAGTTTTCAAGTTTGCTACGTGCTGAGGGGTGTGGGAATAATTAAAAAAAACAAACCAACAAGCTTGCCCTTGGTGAAGATGGCGCAGGCTCTGAGGGTAGGAAGAGTGGAACCACACTTTTTGAGCGCTCTTCAGGACGACTGCTAGGAAAATGAGTCAGCACCCCAGGGAACAGCACAGTTATCCATCTGGTCTGCAAACGTGAACAAATCACTATTCATTGAAGAGCCTGCCTTCCAGCTGGAAGGAAAGGCCGTGGCTCACTTTTCTTTGTAGACTATTTCCTGGCACATTGGATGTTCTCAGCTTTAAGGGATGGGTGTGTCCATGCAGGCAGTTTGCATTGTCAGTGGTATGAGAAAGGGAGGAAAGTTGGGGATTGGATAAATATTAGGGGAACCATGATCCTGCTAGGGACAGGAAACAGTGGGGGACATGCAGTTAGCTTTGGCAGAGCCTCAGACACTGAGTACAGATCTTTTCCTGGACAAGGAGATCAGAAGGAACAAGCTCTCTCAGTAACAGGACAGGGATAGGGACTTTTTGGAAAAAATGGAATCAGGCAAGAGGCTGTGGCTTTGCTTTGTACCTCCAGTAGCCTCTCTATTCTAATGACTAACAATTTCAAATATGTCCTCAAAGTTGCTTTATTTGGAACTTTTTAGTATAAATTTTGCCTTATTTCTAAGAGAGGAAGCACAACTCATTGTGGAAATCCCATTGCACGAACCTGAAGCTTTTTCTGCAATCCTTGTCTTACCCCAGCATCTGCACAGACATGGAGCAAGAAGAGAGAGAGTCAATTACACCAGGAGATGAGGGAGACATTGGAGATGGAAAGGAGTTTGTATTGGGGGTCCGGTGCTACTGAGAGACCACACATTTTCCCTTCTTTCTTTACTGAACATACTCAAAATTGAACCAGGATGGGCTGTTGGTCTTTTGAAATAAGATAATATACCTAATAGAAGCTACTGAAAAAGACAGAAAAGGTAGCCTGTGAGCAGTTCCCAGAACCTAAAGTGGCAATCATCCTGCCAACATTCAGATGGCCTGTGCAGCCTTGGGGTCTCTGACTATGCCGAACGACATATCCTAACTAATGGTACATTGGGGAGAGTCATCCACTAATAAGTGTGAGTTGTTTCCCTTAATTTTTTTTTGGGAGAACAGAGAGTGAATGGCCCAACTAAGGGTCATCTAGAAGCACAGAGTCACCTGGTGCTTGCCCATGGATTGTAGTGACCGGAATGGTGTTTCAGAGAGGCTGCTGCTTAACAGAGCCTCACTAGTGTCTTGGAAGCATTGGCAGGTCTCTGTGGCTATAGTTAAACAGATATAGAGAGCTGTGCTACAGATTGCTGGCAGAGCCAGAGGGACAGGAGGATGATGAAGGAAAGGCTGGCATTTTTACTTATTTAGTTCTCGTCTTTAGTTCCACATTAGCTGGCCCAGCCAAATGTGTTATCATCATACAGTGATACAAAAGTCAGCTAAGTGAATGTGGAACACAGAAGAAATAAGTCTCAAAGACCAGGAAGCTCTGGAGACTCCCACTAGTTGGTATATTCTATATGCATGTTTGGTCCCTTGTACCCTCAAAAGATAAAGTGTTTTCTGCAAAATAATTTTAAGTTCAGAGCAATTGTTTTTTAAAGCAAACATGAGCTTGTGCTTTTCTTATCTGAAGCAATGGAATCAGGGACTTTTACAATTGTGCTCCTTTCTTCCATGGATTCAACGTGTAGGTTCACTCTTGGGAAGTTTTCACAAGCCTTTTAGAGTTCACGTGCAAGCCATTTTTGACTATTGTATGTTTCTCGCATATATCATTCTGACAGTGCATCTGGGGCTTCTATTTTGGCTCTGTGATCTGCAGTGTTATTTCTCCACCCTGTCCTCTTTCACAGATTGCCTTAGGTTGCCCGAAGTTTTTCACCCTTGGGCATAAACTGCCTGGAGAAACCAGGGAGTTTATATTCCCCACAGGGTGGCCCACAGCCAATTATCTCTGTAGTTCAAAGTGAGAAAACCTGCTCGCTCTTAAGCCCATTACATCCCTCCTAGCCCAGCTGCCAGCTGAGTTGAGCTGATTCTGGAAACAGCTCATTGACTGACTGTCTCCCGTGCTTGCCTGGCTTCCTCACTCCCCGAAGACACTCTCCTGGAGCTCATACTCAATTTATCTTCTTCTCGGGCAGCTTCCCTTTAATGTCTCCCTTATAGGGACTCCAGAAAAGGTGTTATCTACATACACACACACCCCAAACACATTTCCTAATGCCCAGCTGCATTTGTGAGTGCAAAGATGGTGCCCAGATGCCAGAGTGTTCTAGGGTGGTAGATTTTACAGTAGATAAAAAATATTTGACATTACTGCTGTGATTAAACAGTAGAAGAAGTCAATATGTGTTCTTACAAAAACAAAGTAGTAGCCGAAATTTCTAATAGCAAAGGTATTTATAGCCTCTCTAGAGATTCTGAAAGAGAATTCAAACCTGGAGTTGGTTTTCTGTTAAATGTGATCTATTAAACTGGCTTGGGGGCACAGACCTTTAACACCCAGCAATTGGGAGGTAGGGACTGGAACTCATGGGGTATAAAGGCAGTGCGAACCGTAGAGTGAAACACTGTTTTGAAATAAGACACAATTAAATAACCATCACTAAAATAAAAGTAAATCCAAACCAAGCCAAAAATCTTTGGTAGTTTGCAGATCAGTTTTTAATCACAATAATAACATAGAATACACTGAGAAAGTGATCCGTTCTCCCTAAAGTTTGTTAATGGGTTAATACGATTTCTTCCCACTATAGTTCCCTATCCGCTGACACATTTACTATATAGCGAAGATGTTATAATTTTATTTTTTGCAGATATTAAGACCGTTTCTTCGAACTCGTCTAGAAGTCACCCCGACTCCAGTGAAAGCGAAGATGAATCTGCTGAGCCGAGCGCAGATGTTCACTCCGGAAACAGTGCAGGGGGAAGTTCCAGAAGTTCCTCTAATCAGGACCTACACGAAAGTGACGACCAAGGAAAATACCACGTCCCAGTCGAGGAGTCCTTGGAAACTGAGATCGAGGAGCAAGAAATCACTAAAGTAGAAGAGGTTCACGGACCTCCGCTGACAGAGGTTAGTTGTTTGCCTGCTGAGGAAGAACCAGTGGAGGTAACTGAAGAGATTACAGAACCCAAGGCGTCTGGGCAGTCGGCTTCCCCAGAGGCGAAGGTTAGAAGCCAGCTCCAGGAAGGAGGCACCTCCGTGGTGGTGGACGGAAAAGCCGACCTCCCTGGGCTGGAAGAAGAGGGTAAGTACAGCCAATGAGGTGACGCCACGCTCACGCACGGCCAATGAGGCGACACGCTCACTCACTCACGTACCTGTGCATGGAAGCTGATTTGTGTCAATGCGACTGCCAGAGCTGAGGAATCAATCTGGATGATTCTGGAAGGATTCTATATTTGCCTTTCTCCTTATCACAGAATTTCACATGTATTTTCAGCTTGCTGTTTTCCTTCTATTGCATTTAAAAATGACTTGATCATTCTTACATAGCCTGTTTCCTATTTTCTGTAAATTCCTTCCTATGGTAATTCTATCTCAATCAAATAAAACACGATACGTGTGTGAAAGTCAAAGACATGTGTGGCTTTTTAGAGGTCGATGCTAACGCTGCTGTTTGTTCCGAGTGGCGGATACATTTGTATGTGTATAACTCATGTGGATGGTGCTTAGCCTGTCCTATGCATGGCTGTATGTTGGCTGTGAACTCATTGTATCATAACCATGGCCATCTCTTCTCTCCGGGGGAAGCAGCCATTTCTTAAGAAGGTTGTGTTGCCAAGAACTGAAGAACCAAGCGGCAGTCCCAGGATTGGGTCAGGTGGAGCAGCCCCAGAGCTCCTTGTCTCCCTGTCATTGTAGATTAGATTCATACACAAGTATTAAAATTTCCTAAGCTATTTCATTCTGAACTATACTCTGACACCGAGCTCTTTCATGGTCGCTGGGTTTCCAGGGTGTGTGGGCAGGTCCTGTTTGATGAGAGAAGTTTAGGGTGGGACAGTGGATTCCCCAGGACCACAGACACATGGAAGGTCAGAAGCTCTGTCACCTCGGAGAAGACAAGGAATGGACAGAGCCCAGTCTATGGCTAGTGAATTGTGTCTTCCTGAGAGAGCATCCTGTATCCTTCCAGGCCTCCAGGCCTCCTCCATTTGCTCTCATCTGCCTTCCCGATAGTGCACCAGGCAAGCTGCTGGGTTCCCAGTTAAATCTGCTTCACAGTTTAATATTATGAATCCAACCATGTTTTTAAAACTTTGAGTCCTTTAATAGTTATACGTTTTAGATCTCTAAAAGCTATTACTGAACTATTCAGGCCTACATCTAGGAATAGAGGATATTGAATAGTTACCTGTCTGTCTTACTGCTAATGTAATCTTGTAGTATGCCATTTTAGTATAGTCAAGACAAGGATGTAGTGAAGCTCCTTCCAGAAAGTGTTAGGAGGCGTGACCACTGGGCTGGTCTCACTAATTGTGTCTAGAATGAGAGAAGGGATGTGACATGTAAAAGTTCAAAGTAGGACAAGTCCCACGTGGCTAAGATCACTTTGGTAGAGCTGCTCTCCATGACTTGAACAGGGATGACGCCAGTAGGCATGCTAATGTGGAGGGAGAAAGCTCATCATGCATTTCTTAAGATGAAACCAGAAACCTTACAGAGCTAAAATCAAGCTTCTGGGAGCTTCGAGGAGACTCCACCCCTTCACTTCTCCAGTCTGCCTTGCACTCACCCACATCAGTCTCTCACCAGCCTCATTTAAAACCCCGCCTTACCATCTCTACGTCTGCCCTCCCACAGACTTCTGCTCCCCTTGTCGTGTCTCTTCAAACTCTTGCCCCTCTGCCCTTTCTAACAAAGGCACATGGGTGCACACACAGAGTCCTGATACCAAGGCTCTTTATCACGTGTGCCAAGGTGGGGGGATGCAAGGCGATCCCTGTAGATTTGCAGAATAAGGATATGGTCTTTCAAGCAGGGGATACTGTTCAGTGTTCTAAACGTTTCAAACAAATTAAGAATGCATGAATCACTTGACATGGGCAATAGGAAACAACCAGAAGAACTTACAGAAAATAAATTATTCATCCTGTAATACCATGTATCAAAATCAATGATAGGAAAAGTTATTTGAAATATTTGAACCATAGATTTTTACATATATTTAAATAAGTAAATAATTTTTGGAAAGTAGGGTTGCCATACAATGGATTGTAATATGCTGATGAATAAAATAACAAGTGTTTAAACATATCAGTAGATTTTATCCCTCATATTTTAGAAATGGTAAGTATATTTGTTTATTTCCTCAAATACATTGGGAAACATATTACATGATGCCTCTAATTTCACAGGCATTTTATAATCTTTTTATGAACAGGTTTGACACTGGAAGGCCAGGAATGAAACTTTTATCCTTGCTAAGCTTTAATACATGAGCCAATTTTGTTAATGTTTATTCTTCATTAATATCTATATAAATACAAATGGAGCATCTATAAACTAGAAAAAAAGGTAGTTTAAAAATACTCTAACATTTATTACATGAAAAATCACTTTCATTGTTTAGTAAGTTTTAAATTTTTAATCTGACATTTTACAGTTAATTGTTGTATTTTATACATTTATTAAGCTTTTATAAAGCATGCTCTGCCTTCTGCTACAATGTGACTCTACAAACACTCCTGTGTGGCTCTGATGAGCATCCTTAATGTCCACATATTCCGTTCTTGGGCTTCCTCAGAACCTAACCTTTTCCCTACTGATGGATATTTATATTTTCCCACACTTATTTTGATACATTTTTAAATTCTCACTGTAATTAGCAGTTCTTTTGTGTTTGATTACGTATTTATTTCAAATTCACTAATATTTCCTCAAGATTATAAAAAGTATAATTTATAAGTCATAAAAAGTATAATTTCTGTATCAAAAGTTACAGGGTTTTTTTTTTTTTTGTGGGCCTTGATCAACTATCTTCTCGCTCACAAACAATAGCCTCAAAAGTTTAAGTATTTCAGGGAGGAGGATAGGGTACCAGGTGTCTTCCCATCTTCCTCATATGTATGGCTATAGCTAAGAAAACACTCACGGTTCTAGACATTTTATAGGATATACTTAGAGAATGTGAACATAAAATAATGGATGAGTAGTGGTTTCTGTTAGTTATAATTTAGAAGACATATAGAAATGCAGTAAGTTCTGGTGTGTATTTGTGTGTATGTGTGTGGTGTGTGTGTGTGTGTGTGTGTGTGTGTGTGTGTGTGTGTGTGATGCTGGGACTGAACTCAAGGCTTTGAGCCTGTTAGCCAAGTGCTCTCCCAGTGACCTGTATCTGCAGCTTCATTCTGTGTTTTTAGGTATAAATTAAGAATTGTCAGCTTATGTAATTTAACTGAAGTAAGGGTACGACTAAAGTAAAATGTGATTTGTTGTTATGTGCACAGAATAAAACAGGTCTGAGTGAGAGCAGACAAATCTGAGCTGAGCTGAGGTCTAAGGACAAGGTCTGAGTGAATGTGGAAGTATTCGGTCGTCTGTTCCGGTAGATTCCTTCTGCCACTGTGTGTGGACGTCTTCAGGCATCTGTTCCAGTAGATTCCTTCTGCCATGCCCGGCATATGCTTTGTGTCCAACACGGTTCTTTGTGTGAATAGGACAAAGTCCTTGACTATACAAAGTTTGTGATCAGGGAGGAAATGCGTTCGACACATGGATCGTTAAGCATGGCGGTTTACGTGGTGTGTAAATGAGGAGGCAGAATGATTGTTAAGGGTACCTTTGGAGGGCTGGCTTTTCTGCTAATGGTACATTTGAGCAGAGACATGAGGAAGGGACAGAGGTCAGCTACTCTGTCACCTGCTGGAGATCTGAGGGACAGCTAGGAGCCTCAGCCCTGGACTGCGGACAGAGTTTGGGAAGAAAGCCAGTGTAGTGGAATAGGGTGGAAGGGAGGCAAAAGAGGGAAGAGGAGGGAGCCAGGGACAGGGAGAGGGAGAGAGGAGGAGAGGCAGATGGGAGCCAAGTTAGACTTACAGACCTCTGCGAAGTACTTATTCTGCCATGGGAAATGCTTCCTCTGGAAATTTCATAGTGGACAGATGCCATGATCTGAACTTTGAGAAAGATGACTCTCCCTCCTGTAGGGAGGATGGAATCTGTCCTTGAACAGCTGTGACATTGAACTTATAATTAATTAACTCTAAATTTTGTGCTCCATGCTTCAATGTCATGGGTAACACCAAAGCATCCTCACTGTGGAGGCGGATGAGGTTAGCTGCGAGTCTTTCAGTATCAGTTTCGGTAAGGTAATTGATCCCCTACAAAGGATGATGGAGGTACAGAGATACTCTCCAAGGTGACTGTGGACTTAAAGTGAACTTGCCTGTGTCTCCACTCTGCTTCCATGGATTTTTACGGTTTCGAATTTCAGATACAACCATTGGCATCATTTTCCTCTGCCGTGGAGCAGCTCAGTATTCTTTGCATGTTTACGATGGGACCAGTTCATTTTGTTTCAGCGCTCGTAGAGGAGAACGGATGAATTCCCTGTCCTTGAAGGAACAGGCGGAGAATGTAAAAGATGCATGGGGCTACCAGCTAAGGCGCTTGCTTGCATTTTGACATCTGAAATTGTGGGGAAGAGAGGTAATGGTGGGAACTAAGGGCAGTATGGGATGGATAGACTGACGTTTATGTTTTGTGGCTTCAACAGGGTTTTTAGTTTGTGTACTGGGCATCTCATTTTGCACTGCCCAAATTCCTCCTCAGGCCCTGCTGGCTACAAAGTACTTGATACTTCATAGAAACAAACAAAATCCCTAAAACTCCCCCAACACAGTAAGTGGAAGCTCTTGAATGATCCCTGTCCATTTCTTATTTCTCTAGAGATTTTTGTTTTACCTGAACTGGGTAATAATGAATGCAGAAAACTTTATTTTTTAAAAAAAATCACAAAAGTAAACATGACATCCTAGATTTGTGTTTAGTTGACAAATTATAGCCCTTATTCCAACATCATTCTGTGCCTTACCTTTTCTTAGAATCCAAGTTTATGATAAGGAGTCTATAGAAACTTCAAACTTACTCATTTAAACCATATGGACAGACTGTGCTTCAAAATGATTGAAACTTTTTTATTTATTAAGTAGTTATGACTCAGACATTTATTGGCGTTCTGTTTGTATCCTATCTACATGAGCCTGCGCTTTGGCATTTCATGGTCTGGTTTTATTTACACCAGTGTTCGGCTTTTTGCAGTGTGCTGGCCTCTTGGCAGGTGCTAAGACTTAAGGACCATAAGGCTCCATTCAAAAAAGAGGCTAATCAGAAAACTGAAGATGCCAGTGTTATCAGTGATAAGAGCTCTGTGCGTCCCAGCCTTGGCTCTGTTTGAAATCAGGACAACCATAAAGGGTTGCACTTGCAAAGTTGTGATTTTTCTCCTGAATCATGGACATTTCACGATCCAGATGTCACACAATCCACAGAATTTGTTGCATAAGAGCATGAAAGAGAAAAACACAAGGAGCTCCGTGGAGTTGATTTTCCATGAGAAAGAGAAGGACCAGAATTAAGAAGTGATCCTCTGAGATCGTCAGTTCTTGGTGGTGTTGAAGCTGAGGAAAAATCAGAATGTTCTCCTTCACAGTGAACATGGGAAATCAAAAGTCTGGGCCAGGCCGCAGTCTCTGGAGGAGGGCAAGGCTAACACATAGGGTGGCCTCTCTGCCACGAGGTTCAGAGCCTCATCTCTTCCTTCCATGTAGTTCTTGGGCCTATCCTTTGGAATGTATAACTACTTAGGTTAACACATCAGAGAAGGAGGCAGTTATGCAGTTCCTACCAGAAGCTAATGGCATTCAAGAAGCTTCCCCACTCTTTAGATGAAAATACACAAATTACACCCAGTTTTGTATAAATAAAACTGCCCCTCTTTCCCAATAGTAATGACGTAAAAGACATCAATAGGGTTTAGAAGGTTGGTTCACTGAGTTCTTATGCGCCCTTTCCCTGGGGGTACAGCGTACAAGTTTTGGAGTCCAGGTCCTACGGCAATGGTGCAGAAAAGCGAGGACTCCTTTGCACAGTGTGCGCTGCTCTCACAATAGATGAGAAACCAAAGAGTTCACAAATAGTTCTCGTATCAAAGAAAAATTCCACTCCTTAATTATTGATTATGCTATTAGAACAAGAAAATGGTGTTTTAAAGATGATGTATTTCAGACTCTAGACTCATATAGTGACCCCACCCAAGCTCGAGTGAAGAGCTGCTAAGTAATACATCACAAATAGGAAAGCCCGTAGCACTACTTCCAGGAGTGGGTGAGAAGGGAAAAGAGAGAGTGTCCTGGCTGAATAAAAATGTGGAATAGGTAAGAAGTCACTCGAAGGAAGGAGATATTAGATAACGGATGCTGGAACACTTTCCAGATTACGCTCTCAATTTAATGTGTCATGGCTCCAAACCATGGCCATGATAATTTGGAATTAAAAAAATTATAGAAGCTAGCACCAAGTAATTAGAAATTATTTCGAGTATTTGCAACAAAAATAAGTCAGTAATTGTTCTAGCAAAGGAAATTGGAGAAAGCTTTGCTTTGTATATTTAATAGAGATGATATTTTTAACAAGGAAACAGTTCTTTATAAAAAAAAAAGAGTTCTAAAACCTCAATAGGAAAAACCCAGTCACCATGCAGCAGGAAATTAACAATGTATTAAACCATGGTCATAACTCAGTATTCACTGGCTACATAAATTAGACATTAGTCACATAAATTTTGGATAGGCATTGTGTGTGTATGTGTACACACGTGCATGCATGCATGTATGCATGGTTCTGGGGATCTAGTGCCAGTTCTGGAACATGCTAGGCACGTGTTCTGTCACTGAACTCATCTTCAGTCTGAATTTTTATGTGAAGCATCCATATCAGTTGTTCTCAAGCCATGAGCTGCAACCTCTTGGCATCGAATGATCCTTTCGCAGGAGTCGCAAATCACATGTTCTAATATCAGATAGTTACATGACAGTTCATAACTGCAAAAGTACAGTTATGAAGTAACAAGGAAAATAATTTTATGGGCGGGGTGTCACCACAGCATGGGAACAGTAATAATGGGTCACGGCATCGGGAAGGTTGAGAACGGCTGCTCTGTGCACACTGAAAGGCCCTTTTTACCTGGAGAGCAGAGAGACAGAATATATTGCTAAACTGGCAATGAGGGATGTGGGGAGCACTGCAGCGGAAGAGGGAAGTGAGTGAAGGCTCCCAGGAAACCACGAGAATATTAGTGAGCAGGGCCGGCTTAGAATTGTGGGTGCTGCTTATTTTTAATTCCCACTTTTATTTCTCTTCTAGTTTTAGATAATAATGGCTTTATACCATTTTTATGTTTAGGGAAGTATGGATTGTATCATTCAAAAATGCATTTGTTTTAATAACAGAACACTAACCTTGTAATGCATGGTTATTTTAGTATTTTGAGCACTATTTTGAGGTTCCCTACATCACTGGGGTGGAAAGGATGGTTTTCTGAGAAATTCCCAGTAGGAAGTTATCTATTTGTTGTGAATCCTGGGAGAACTGACGATTACCGTGGCCTTTTGCGGTCACCTTTTTAGAGAGCTACAGCACAGGGTGAAGGGTAGTCAGAAGGGATGAAGTGGCTGGCCCCATGGGTTACAGGGGAGTGTGGGCAGGCACAGGTGACTTTCACAGAGTGTGGAACTGGCCAGGTGCTGGCTACAGCCCTGACTCACTAAGGCAGCTTCACCATTGATTTGGAGTGAGTTGCCATGGTCAGGTTAACATGACTGCTTAGACTAGTTATTTTGTTCAGTGGCAGCTCTATGACTATTGTTTATTATTATTATTATTTTATTGTAAGCCATATTTCTTTAAAGATTTTGGTTAACATTCACTGCACTGATTTAATTATGATATTTGCATCCATATATGACACACTTCTTTTCCGGTTCACCCACAACCCTCCCTTCCTCTCAGCTCCCTTCATAGTGGTCTGTTTCTTCCTCACAAACCTGCCCTTCTCTCATGTCATGCCTCTGCCATGACCTGTGTTTTCAGCCTTTCCCATCCCTTGAGACCTCCTCCTTCCAGCCCAAGCCACCATCCACTTTCCTATCTGCACACATATGTGAGTTGCACCTAGACCCCACATATGAGAGAGAGAACGTGTGGTATTTATCTGTTGGAGTTTGGCTTATTTTAGTAAAGCCCTCGTTTCCTTGCAGCGTTTGGCACCCAGGACAAACCTAGGTGTACTGAGAAATGCTGCTGAGTCAGGCTCCATCCCTCGTCCTAACATCCTGACGCTTGGCTTTGCTCAGTCAACCACACTGTTTCACTCAAATCCCCAAACTATAGCTTATTTAAACTTTAAATACGCAACATCACGATGACATTAATGATAGGAGAGGTTCATGTTCTCCAATCACAAATGTCCTAAACTGACTCAGTAGCACATCCAGCTGGAACTGAGTTGTCAAGAAGTGGTGTCAACTCCAAACTGTAGTGTCCTGAGTAAATGTTTCAGTTTGTACATGGGATGAATGAAGAAACCTAATGTTCAGACAGAATCATAAACAATGTATCTGAGCTATACAATGTTCCTCTTTCTCTTTGTCTTAATATTTATTTCGCCACTGAGAGACACCTGTAGATATCACAGTATTTCTTCCCAAACCACCAGTTACTTCAAAGAAATTTGTTAAGCGGTCAAGATTACGTCATAGTTGTTTCTCTCAAAGCATAGTCTTGGATTAGCCTGCATCGTGATGCCAAAGATGAGGAAGAAGAGGCAAAGGAGGGAAAAGGCACGGAAGCAGAGGGGGAGGCAGGAGACTGACCCACAGTGTTTCCTCCCCTGAAGGCAGGTCTCCATTCCAGGTTATTGATGGAATTTCTGCTGACCACAGGGTGATAAGTAGTAGCATTAGTGAAGTTAGACACAGACCATTAGATGACCTGCAGTGAGGAGACAGTGATGTTAGACACAGACCATTAGATGACCTGCAGTGAGCAGACAGTGATGTTAGACATAGACCATTAGATGACCTGCAGTGAGGAGACAGTGATGTTAGACACAGACCATTAGATGACATGCAGTGAGGAGACAGTGATGTTAGACACTAAAACAAATGTAATTAACTTTACAGTTTACCTCAGCTTGGGCTTTGGGCTATGGTATTAAGTATACAGGCACTTGTTGTCCCAGGGGCTCAGGTGACTCTATACATTACTTCACTTCCTTTTCCTGATAGCTTTGATTCCATCTCTTTTGACAGACAGGTAAACTGAGGAAACAGCATGGAAGATAGGACTTGAACCTGGACCTCTGTGCCTCGCAGGTCCACGGTAGTAGTCAACGTTATAGAACAGAAACTCATGTGAGAATGTGCACTGTCAGACTGATAGGAATTCCACGACAGCTTATGTCCACACGGGGCGAGCACTAAGGTCAAATCACTAGATCTCCTAATGGACGGGACACTCGGTGAGGCAGCATGCGTAGGTTCAGGAATGATTGGTGTCATAAGCGAAAGGACAGACATGTCTAGAAAGCAAAAGGCACCTCGGCTGCATCTCTAGTCCCACCATCCATCACGTGTGCACTTGGCAACTGTCACTGCTTCTGGCTGCTGTCGTATTTTCCTGGAAGTGCTGCTTTGCATGAATCTCCTCACTACATGATTGACTCCCGTGTGTTGTGTTTTCCTCTCAAAAATCGTAGCTTAGGGGCTGTTTAATCTTTATGTATTTTTGGAAGCAAATCACATTTTCATGTGAATTTGTTTAAGTTAAATTCGTCCATCTTACTCAAACCATATGAAATACCAATGTCCCCATGGCCTGTCTTACGCTTTTTGATATTTTATATGCTCTCCAATCAGTTGGACAGAAAACAGGTGAAGCCCAAGCACCTGGCCACTACCGCTCCAACACTGCAGCTGGACTTAGCAGCCCAGGGGATGAGGTGACACCCACGAGGGAACTGGAGGTCAACCTGAGCAGAGGTAAGGGCCTGTCGTTACTTAGGGAAGACCTGAAGGGAAGTTCTCTGCAAATGCGGCCTCGTCTCCATCTTTCATCTTCAAGTCCTTGTTTGGTCCTTTTGCCCCTTCCTTCCTTCCTTCCTTCCTTCCTTCCTTCCTTCCTTCCTTCCTCCCTTCCCTCCTTCCTTCTTTCCTCCCTCCCTCTTTCCCTCCCTCCCTCTCCCCTCTCTTTCTTCTTTCTTTCCTTCTTTCTCCTGTAATGGATATGGATGGCAAGAAGTGCCCCAGAGGTTTAAAGAAGAGCTTTGAAACTGACATTAGCTATAAATGCTGTTTTGTTTTTGTTTTTTGTTTTTTTTAAATACACCGATGTTTAAGACATAAAACAAACAAACAACAAAAAACCTGACTGATCATATTCCATAGCCTTACTGACAGTTAGCTGACCAAAGTAGATGAATTTATCTTTGCTGACAAGTAAAAGATGTTAAAAGCCCTAGCACACCATGTTTTACAACGGCTCATGTAAACTTCTCAGACCTTTGAGAATTAGGAAAGGATTCACTGTTGTCAGTGTGTAGTGGGACCAGTATCCCATTTTCCAGATTGCCTACTAAACATCAAGTCAACGAATGGACTTCGTCATATGTGGTGAATGCTGTTTTAACTTTGCTTTGATTTGAGTGTTTGAGTGTGTGAGAGTGTGTGCGTGTCAGTGTGTATGTGAGTGTGTGTTTGAGTGTCTGTATGTGTGTGTATGTGTCTAAGAGTGTGTGAGTGTGTGTGTGTGTGTGTGTGTGTGTGTGTGTACTTGTTCTGTTCATCACTTTACCTTATCTCCAGTGTTAAGTGAGAGTTACTATGCACTATGAGACAGTGTCATAGACGATCTAGAAGGTATGAGAGAGGCTCCCTTCCTCTTAGGGCAGCATGAAGAGGGTTAAGTGACATTTGCAGAAGCAATGGGTAGACTCACAAGAGAGCAATGCTGAAGTTTTGCAGTAGACATTCCTTTACAGGAATTCTGGGGAGCCTCCCAAGCATGCAGTAGAGCCACAGATGTTCCTGAAGAGGCCAGGCCCCAGGGAGAATGTTTAGGTCACTGAAAGCAGTGGGCTGAGGGAGTGGAAGTCACGAGGCTTTTGCAGGCAGACACAGTACTGTCAGTTTCACACAGCCAGACCATTGAGGGCTACGAGAATTCTGCCGACATGGCTGCTAACATGTTATGGATTAAAAAAGAAAACTTAGAGAGGTGCCATTTCCTAAGTTCACATAACTAGCAAACATAAGAGCTTCATGTCCATGCACCAGGCCTGTCTGAACTCCCAGGCACCTGCTTATTGCATGGGATCCCGTTCATGATTTCTACACATTTGCTTCTGTAACACACTTCCTCAAAACTCACGAGATTGCCATAAAAACACACCTTTTACACAGAGCTATTTCTGAGAAAGGCTTCATTTACCCATTCTTCCATGTTTTGGGAATGTTCTGTTTGACTTCTCGGTGCTGTGTGTGTTCATATAACAGCTCAGCTGGGTGCCATTAGCACATTTTCTCCTAGAATTTAAACAGTATATTATTACGTGGAGACTAGGGAATTTTATTCCCCCATTTTCATGAATGCTCTTTAATTAATCCATAAATTCAGAGGCCAGGTTAGAAAAGCAGATGTCTTCTTTAAATGTTTTCCATAGCTGACTTTTTAACAACATTTCATGCAGGAATCTGAGCAGCATCAGATAAGAAAAAACTTGGCATCCAGGGCTACTTCTCATTGTCCCAACATAGCTGTGTTCTAAGTCAGCCCCAGTCTATGGGGAAGTAGAAATGGGCTACATCCTTTTCCAGGGGAATTTGCTACATGGTGTCTGAGCAGACATTTGGCTCTACTTAGCCCTGCCAGTGCTCTTAAGGACAATCTTGGGAACTGCTAATTGATGCCTATAAAATGACCTATAAAAGCCAACCTTAGCCTCCCTGACAGACTTGGATTTTTAAAATATTACTTTGTGATTAAAGACAGCAGAACCCATCTTCTAAATATATGTTTTAGGGGGATATGCCAGCTCTTATTGCCCACCATCCACATAGCTTGTGGTACTACTTGTCAAGAGGCTGGGATAACCAGCAAAGGCTGTGTTTGAAGAGGTCGTAGAGCAGTAACAACGTAGGGTCTGTGGAGGGAAAGGGGAGAGAGAAGATTCTTTTAGGTTGTCACTGATAGCACCACAGGTAAAATAGCCAAGCAAGCCTCTGCTCAGAGGGTAATGGTGTGTACTGCTAAGCCTGGTGACCTGCATCTCCTCCCTGGACTCCACACAGTGGAAGGAGGGACCTGATCACTGAAAGTTGTCCCCTGACCTCCATGAGGTCACTGTGGTAGCAAATGATCACTCTCCACAATATAATAAATAAATGCAAAAACATTTTAAGAATGCAAGTGAGCAAAGAAAACAAGGACAGTTTGTTGGTTTATTGCATAGGTTTACATGGTAGAATCATGTATCACAATTCATAGAATCTATGAGTGTGTGTATGTATAATCAAGTCTGTCTTGGTTACTATCGCCATGACAAACAGCCTGGCCAAGTGTATTAGTTAGGGTTCTCTAAGTCAAAGCATTTATAGAATGCATCTCTCTATGTATAGAAAGGAAATTTATTAAAATAATTTAGAGACTGTGGCCCAGATAATCCAACATTGGCTGCCTATGAACAGTATGTCAAAGAATCCAGTCATTGCTCAGTACACAAGTCTCAGCTGGTCTTTAGTATATGCTGGAATCTCAAAGAAGCAGGCTCTAATGCCATTGGAGGAATGAACTTGCTAGGAAAGGTGAGAACAAATGAGCAAAGGGAAGGGAGAGAGAGCTTCCCTGTTCTTGATAGAGGATGCCAGTGGAAGGTGTGGCCCCATTAAAGGTGAATTTTCCCACTTCAAAAGTCTAGATTAAAAGATTAACTTCCAACCTCAGTGATCCAGATTAGAAGTGGATCTCCCACTTCAAATGATTCAATTAAGAAAATTAAAAAAAAAAAACCCTCACAGGTGTTTCCAGTCATTGGGTTTTAGTTAATTCCAGATGAGTCAAACTGACAATCATGAATAGACACCACATTAAAGCCAATTATAAAAGAAACTTGTTTAACTGGGCTTATGGTTTCAGAGGGGTAGAGCCCATGGTGGAACAGCAACATAACAGTAGGAACAGCTGAGTGCCTGCATCTGGATCTGAAGGAGGCAGTGGAGAGAGCACTGAGGATGGTATGAGACTTGGAAGCCTCAAAGTTCACTCCTTGTGTCACCTTCCTCCAGCAGGACAGCAAAGTTTCTAATCCTTCAAAACAATCCCCCCAGTGAGGGCCCAAGTTTATATAAGCCAATGTGGGGGTGGATTCTCTCTCATTCAAACTACCAAGTTCCACTTCCTAGTCCCTGTAGGCTGGCAGCCATATCATAAAGCAAAATGCATTTAGTCCAACCCCAAAAGTACCCATCGTCTTTTACAGTTTCCACAAAGTTTAAAAGTCCAAGTATCTTCTCAGACTCAAGGCAATCTCTTAACTGTGACCCCCTACAAAAGCAAAGCTCCAAGTACTTCCAATGTACAACAGCACAGAATGAATATTACCATCGCAAAATGGGGGGATGGGAGCAGTGTGAGGAAATACTGAACCAAAACAAGGCCCAAACTCCAAATCCTATAGTCCCACGTCTCATGTCAAAGGCTTAGACAGCTCAGCCTTTCCAGCTTTGCTGACTGCAACACACTTCTCTCTTTTGGGAGGCTCCACTTCCTGTCTGTAGCTCTCCTTGATTTAGGGGTCTCCCCTGCCACACGCTTGGCCTCAGTGGTTCTCCATGACTGTAGACAATGATCCTCTGTCTTCCTTATTCTGTATCTTCATGACTCTACAGCTGGAACCATGTGGACCACAGAGGTCCTGCTTGGGATGGAGCCTGGCCTCTTCCTTGATTTCTATTTCCATAAGCTTTCCCTTGTTGTTGCTTAGTAGAAGCATAAAAAATTTCTCAGGTATTTTCCTTTTAAAAATTAAAGTTTTATTTGGGCTGGGTCTTGCCCTGATGGTGCCCCTCCCTTTATTTCAGTTTACACCAGGCCTCATCTTGTCTGTTTCAACACAACACAACACAACACGTAGTTTCCTAGTTCTTTTTTCCCCCAGCTAAACATTTTGCATTTTTTTCTTGCCCTGCCTGCTGTTTCTAACTGTAGCTCTGCATAACAGTGATTGCCAATAACTACATGACCATCAGTGTTAGGCTACCTTGAATCTCCCTTGCCAATGAAGCTAATCTATTATCTTTCAGTTTTGCCTCAGGCAAATTTTTAGGGCAAGGGCAAACCGTAGCCACAGTTTTTGCTAATACAGCACAGGAGTGGTCTCTAGCTCAACTGCTAGTGATGTTCCACCCTGGTCCTGAAACTTCCTGAGTTGGGCCTCCCTAGCCAGCAGAAGGCTTGGCACAACTGTCTTCCATGTTCTTACTAGGCTGGCCCATTAATCTTCATTTACAGCATCCAGCCACTTTCCTGGTCCAAAGTCCCAAAGTCTTCCACATTTCTCCCCAAACCAGCATGGTCAGGTTTGTCACAGCAATAGCCCATGCCTTGGTCCTGTCTTAGTTACTTTACAGTTGCTGTGAAGAGACACCATGACCAAGGGAACTGGTACAAGAAAGCATTGCTTGGGCTGTTATCTCAGATGGTTAGAGTGCATGATGGCAGAGCAAAGGCAGGGTGGCAAGAACAGCCAGGAGCTCACATCTTGATCCATAATTAGAGACAGAGAGATCGTTTAAAATCTCTAATCCTGTCCTCCAAGGCCACACCTTCTAATCCTTCGCAAGCAGTTCCAATAAGTAGTCAAACCACATGACCAAGTATTCATTCTCATCCAAACCACCACAGTGTCCATGTTGGTGAGTGTGGGTTCCTATACGTGTGCTTGAGTGTCCATGCACACCTGTAGGTCAGAGGTCACCCTTGGTTGTCATTCCTAATGAAGTTTCCACCCTGTTTTATGTGTTGTTGTTTGTGTTGTTTTGAGACAGGATCTCTTACTGAACCTGGCTCATCCAGTATGTAAGGTTGAGTGGCCGTCAACCTTCAGGGATCCACCCATCCCCTGATTCCTGGTACTGGTTTACAGGTGTGGTCTACCATACCTGGGATTTTTTCTTCTTATTATGGAGCCTGGAGATGGTACTTAAGTCCTTATAGGGCATAGCATGCCTCACTGACTGAGCTATATTCCAAACCCTGACTTTCCTTTTCCTGTGCAAAGTCTCAGACTGGGTCCCACCCCTGGAACCTGTGAAGGAGGAAGGAGGGAACCGATTCCACAGAACTGCCCTGTGACCCCTCGGGTGCTGTTCTGGACATATACACACAAGAATCACAAGTAAAATAAAAATATTTAATAAAATTTGAAAGTAATACATACTGTTGAGATACTATTTCTGAAGTCCCTGTCACTCTGAGTAGGAGCCTTCAGCTAGAAAATTTAAAGATATTAGATATTTGCTGACACCTGCTCTCTCATTTTCTGACGAATCATTCTGAAGGATGCAGTTCTTGGTAAATACGGCAAAATTCGGGGCCTTCAGAGACACAGCAGACCTGTAGAGCCAGATTTCCCAGAGAACTTGTGAAGTACTTCAGCCGTGTTGTAGGAGGGTTGTTTACGTTGGACACTTTCCCACACAGAAGGTCCTGTCTCACTCTGTGATCCTGTTTTGCCAAAGACGATCAGTTTGTGAGCATAGATGGTATGCAGCTGACACGGAATACAAACTGGTGTCTTAGTGAAATACCTCAGCCATAAAGACTCTTAGTGGCTGAATCTCAACCAGGGCAGCTCTCAGGTATTGGTAGATGATATGACTGATACTCCTGGAGCCTGGCCATGTGGCTAAATGACCACTGAGGTAGACAAACTCTTAACATTGTAGGGAACAATGAATTTTAAGAGAAATAAATACTTTGCTGCTTATGGTTTTCTCAAATTTTAACATTTGAAATGAAACTAGTCTGTGTATGTGTGTGTATGTGTTACATGTCAGATAATATACCGATTGCAAAAATAAGAATATTGAGGAGTGTTGTGTTTACTCATTTCACCAAGTCCAATGTTCAACTTTTATATTAACTTGTCCATTAAATTTGAAAGCATTTCTTTTCATAATGAAAAAAAGATATTTTCAGCGGTTCATGTTAGTTAACAATATTGTATCAGCCGAAGAAAGATTTCTTGTGACATATGAGGACTCATAAATATCCCACAAGTTTCCATATTGTATTTTTTGCTTTATATGCTTTGATCAAGGTTACCTTGTGTCTCCTTTTATTTTTATGGTGCCAAATGGAAATTCAGTGGTGGAGGAAAGAGCAGCCTTCAGCTCACATGAGCAACCCGAGCAAGCTGCACCAGAGGAGGAATCAGCCATGGAGGAAGATGAACGTTCCCAGCCTGAGGATGCTAACGTAGATGCTCAACTGAGGAAGAAAGCAGAGACAGAGGAAGCTGAAGCCCGCCGTACCCTGGATGCTGACATGGCTGTTGGACTGAGGGAGAAAGCAGGGATTGCAGAGGTCTCCTTGGGGGAGAGGAGCCCCAGGGAAGAGCAGCCAGCATTAGCAGAACAGTCTTCAAGGAAAGGAGAACACCGTCTGAGCACAGCTAGTGAGGCTGAGGCTGAGGCTGAGGCTGAGGCTGAGGCAGGCACAGAAAGACATAGCACGCATGATGAGAAACATTTCATACCCCCAGGAAAACCAACAGCAGTCGACTCAGTGTTTCTAAGTGGAGACCAAGCTCTGGACAGTCAGAGGGATATGGGCTCTGACAGGCAGACAGTTATGGAGAAAGCAAAGACAGTTTCTAAAAGTGAACAGATACTGGAAAAGGCAGCACTCACAGAGAACTCAGTGCTTAGCTCAGAGATACTTGGGGAATCAGCAATTCCAAAAGAAGCAGAGGCTTCTGAAATGGAGGAGGGAAAAAGAACGGTGGGCTCCTCAAGACCAGATGGGGACCAAGGCACAGAGGGAGCCCTTACAGAGCTAGAGGATATGGAGCCTGTGGCAGACACAGCACCAGAGAGAGAGGATGGTTTTGAAGAGGCAATAGTTGGAAGAGAGACAGCAGCTACAGAGAGGAAGGAAGTTCTAGAAGCAGAAGCACCCTTGAGTTCCTCAGCAGGAGAGGCATGCTCCACGGAGGTTGTCCAGGGCAACCCTGAGGAACCTTGTCAAGAAGACACAGCAAGGGAGGGAGTTACAGCTGGCGCAGAATCTGCCCTGGAACAGGATCCCAGAGCAGTGCTCCCTGGGGAATCTGCTGCAGCTGAAGACGGGAAGAAAGTCGAGAGGCCCTCCACACCTGTGAGAGAAACTGGATCTGAAAGAGAAGCGGAGACAGGGGTCAAGATGTTGAAGACGGCAGAGAAATTAGAAGAGCAAAAAGTTAAAGGGGAAGAGGAGGGCACAGGGAAGGAAATCGGGTCTGGGGGAGAGGCCCATGTATCCCTCAACAAGATGGAGCCTGATACTGAGGACATAGATCCCACAGGGGCAACTGAGTTGAGTAAGGACCCAAGGCTTCTAGAAGATGCACCCAAAGAAAGAACCGTCGCCTTGTTTGAAGCAAAACCTCAATTTGGGAAGTCACTGGGAGAGAATGAAGCCACAGCCACAGAGCACAAAGGAGGAGAAGAGGTTCCAGGCCAGGAGAGTGAGGCTCCATTGCAGCAGAAGAACCTACTAAGCCATCGTGGAAAGGGCTTGTTAGCAGACCCTGGACCTGAGCCAGCAGGCAGAGCTCTGGGGCCTGAGAGTACTTTCACAGACGGAGGTCAAGAGGAGGCTTCCAAGGAGCTAGGCAGCCTCGAAGGACCAGAGAGACTGGGTGAAGAAAGGCTTTTCCAAGTGCACAGAAGGGACATCGTGATGACACACAGAGACCTTCCAGAGGAAAGACTCCCCAAAGCAGAGGTGTCCGGTAAAGAGAGTGAGGGTGAGAAGCCGGAGGAAGAGGGGCATGAGGATAAGGAGCACCCTCCAGGGACATTGGCTGGCAGCCTGGCAGGGCAGGACACAGTCAAAGATGAGGAGGATCCATGTGGAGGAGGGGTTGAAGAAACAGCTTCAGAGCAGACAGAAGAATTGGCAGCGTCAGTGTCAACTTATGGGGACAGTGTGGCCTCCTCCTCTGCAGTTGTCCAGAAGGAGGCTTCAGGAGAAACAGCAGCTGAGGAAAGGGTGACGACTGAGGACATGACGCTAAGCACAGAGAAGGTGGCAGTGATAAAGGAAGTGACATCAGCAGGGGCTGCAGAGATCACACAGGAACCATAGGCTCCTGAAGTGCAGGACTGGGGAGGGGGAAGGCCCCTCAGTGTGACAGGGGAGGAGGCAGATGAGGGATACCAGTGAGGAGCAGCTGAAGAGTTCAGAGGACCAGTGCCTCAAAGAGAGACAGAGCTCACCAGTGTTTAGGGTAGCACTTCCCAGGAAGCTGGAGTTTTCTAGAACCCTGTGGGAGACATCTGGAGAAACTGCACAGAGAAAGTGAGCGTGCAGTTGTTCTGTTGAGCACAGTGGAGTCTACTGTGCTCCTTACTTGCAGCCTTCAGTTGCAGTTGCTCAACCTCACGCGGGCCTGACGGCCAAGTAGACACGCGGGAGGAGTAGAGCTCACAGAGGAGGCTGCTAGGCTCTCTATGTGGCCATTATTTGGAGGGTATCTTTGAAAGTGAGGTTCCCTGAAGGGAGATCCTTGTTTATCATGAGGCTCAAGGACAAAATACACAGTACACAGAGAAGTCGGACACTGAGGAGCTGCGAGAGGGGAAAGAACATGAACAAAATATATTGTATACTAATTAAAAGGTGTACAGAGAAGAATGTGCCCCCCAGAACTAAGGGGTTAAACTCACTCTAGAGTTCTTTCCCATTAACTTTTTCATACACACGCATAATATGCTTTGATCAAATCCACCTCTTCCTCCCCTCCAACTCCTTCCAGCCCCTCACCCCCACTTTAGGGTTTTGAAGAATGGAACAGAGTTCACATATGGTCATTTAATCTTGTAAGGCATCTTTTCTTTTACCTCCGATGTTTTACAAAGTTTAGTAAATGTATGTCTTCCATACATAGATTACAAATACTTAATATCCAATGTTTAGTATACATATATTTAATAGCATTTAAACACCTAAGTTCTGAGTAGGGGGTAAACATGTCCTGTTATTTCTGACACTCCATGGCCTCATTAGTCCTCAGCTCCTGTTATTTTGAACGATTTTATCCACTGTGCTGTCTTTTCCCCAGCATATTGTGAATTGTCACAGTTGAAGATGCAGAGTGGAAATGACGGAAGCAGGAAGTTCACCAGAACTTCAGATTGTCTTTTCACCACTGCTGCCTTCCTTGGTCTTGGTCTGTAGGTGCTAGTCAGCAGGTTAATCACCATGGTGAGAAGGGCTTACGTAGATTTGCCCTCATGAGAGCTGCAGCTCCAAACAGAGACTGGAGAAATTGAACATTCTGCACAGCTGTGTTTAAACTGAAGCGATGGTTTTCAAACATTTGACTTTTACCAAAGATTACCAGAAGGTGAGTCCTGATGGTTTGAATTTGTTGAAATCACTTTTTATTTTACAATTAAATATTAGCCCCCATCTCATCCATGGGGTTCTGTCTTCATCACCAATTCTTTGGAAGTGAGCTGCTCAGTGTCTTTTATGTCCACTTAAAACTGAAGATTGCCTCAATCCTTTCCAAGTCCTTCCAGGAAAAGGATTCCATGGTATGGAAATTCACTTTCTCTTGGAAACATTAATTATTCCTATTTACACCTGGAGTGTGTGTGTAAAGTAGGAACTTTCCTGAAAATACCCTTTGTTTGTATGCCTTTGTGGCCCATTTTCTCTGATAGACTAGCAAAGTGTGGCTTTCAGCATTTTATCCTTGGTAGTGTTATTTATCAGAGTGCTCACAAATGCAAACAAAAATGTAAGTACTTCATCTAATTGTAATCTAAATGTAGTGATTGTAATGGGAAGATGTTCATCACACACACACTTGGAAGACATGATCAATCACAAATGCTCTGGGAAGATGTGGTCAATCACACACACTCTGAAAAAACGTGGTCCATCACACATACTGGGAAGATGTGGTCCATCACACATACTCTGGGAAGTCGTGGTCCATCATGCACACTCTGGGAAGACGTGGTCCATAACACACACTCTGAAAAGACGTGGTCCATCACACATACTGGGAAGACGTGGTCCATCACACATACTCTGGGAAGTCGTGGTCCATCATGCACACACCGGTAAGACGTGATACATCACACACACACTGGGAAGACATGGTCCATCACACACAGTCTGGAAAGACGTGGTTCATCACACACACTCTTGGAAGACGTGGTCCATCACACATTCTCTAGGAAGACGTGGTCCATCACACACACACTGGGAAGACGTGGTCCATCACACACATTCTGGAAAGACGTGGTCCATCACACACACTCTCGGAAGACGTGGTCCATCACACATTCTCTAGGAAGACGTGGTCCATCACACACACACTGGGAAGACGTGGTCCATCACACACAGTCTGGAAAGACATGGTCCATCACACACACTCTTGGAAGACGTGGTCCATCACACATTCTCTAGGAAGACGTGGTCCATCACACACACACTGGGAAGACGTGGTCCATCACGCACAATCTGTACCTGATGTCATCCTGAAGAGCTGCAGCCTGTGCTCCTTCCAGGGTTCTGTTATTTTAAGCCTGAGTGATCACAGTTATTCTCCAGATGGTGCCCAGATATAATTTCCTAATTGGGTATCAACGTATTCTGAGCATCAAATTTTCTTGAAGACATCCCTACACCATGTTCCAAAGCTCACATAACTGACCCCATTTCAACAAGAGAGGAGATGAGAATTATCCAAGGCAGCAAGTCCCCAGCCAGGAGGAGAATCAACCTTTCATGGGATACTTTCACGACTGAACTCTTTTCCCTACCACAAAGCTTCAGATATATTTGGTTATAAATGAAGCTAAGTCTCACTATTTTATTTTTTTCTTTGTTCTATGTAGCCAAAGTTGTGGGCCCCTTTCCTGAGTCACCAGATAGTCATGCTGTCTGCCATCTGCTCTGTGTTGCTATTGTAAAGATGTCCTGTTGTTACAGATGGTTTTCATTTTGATGAACAATGGAGTTTTTTGAAAATCAATGATATACCAGAGTAGACGTATTGGAACATAGAGTGGACGGATGACTTTATCACAGATATTATCACCTAGAGTTTGCCACCTGCCCTCTTCTCATAATTAGAAACTGCATAGGGCATTGGAGGAGGGGCTAGAAACTGCAGCTTTACCAAACCTTGGAGGTGATTCTGATGTGCACCAAAGCCTGGACTCTGCTCAGATAAATCACTGTTTACACTGAGGCCTCATGGTGGTTAGAAAACAGGCTGCAGGAGCATTGTCCTTGGGACAAAACATACAACTTGTCCTCCTGTATGGTCATTCTAAAGGAGATGGTAATCAGCATTGAAGTATGATTGTATGGGTATTTGGGACTTGCCTCTCCCCATGAAGAACATGTTGACTGAATCTGACAGTAGCCTCCCTGCCCTCTTCTCTGATCCATGGCTGGATCTCATCGATTCCACATCCGGTTCCCCGGCATTATTGCCACCACTCTAGGCCTCCACCCCACATTATCCTCCATGCCACAGAGCACGTTGAACAAAAGCACTGATGAGAAGGATTTGAAAAACTTGTTAATCACTTTGAAAAATGAGTTTTGTACAATGTGCTAAATGGAAATCGCCTCGGATTATTTTTATATTTAACACCTCCCTCTGGCCCAGCCTGTAGCACAATTCTACAATCTGCATGTGGGCTTAACTGTGAAATTCAGTGTTGTGTTGTTTTGATTGAGTGAATTTTATCTTTGCAAATATTACATCAATAAAATTATGTTTAGCGAAACTGATTTTTCCATAGTTTCTTTGCTATTAAAAATAAGTAATACATTTAACTGGCATAATAGGAGAGTTTTCTTGGAAACAAGATTAGACTTTCAATATATTTTGTGTTATTTTCTTGCAAAAATTCAAATGATAAGAGCATACAAAAGAGACATAGTCTTATTGGGCTATGCTTTTAAGTGTGTTTGTAGACTGCCTGCATTCATTGGCACCTTCTGTATTCCTGGGATGATGCCAGAGAGGAGACATTCCCACCTCTTTACCCACAAATGTAAATAGAAGCTCAGTGGAGTTAAGTGCTTGTCTAAAAATCACAATCTCAGGTCATCTAACCTGTGCTTTAGACTAGTTATCAAAACGTTATAAATTACATCTAGGAAGGTTCTAGATGCGTGTACTAAGAGTCTCCACATGTTTCTGCTGAAGGAGGAAACATCTTACTAACACATCTAATAATAGCAAGGCGGAACTGTGTTTCCAACCAGTGTTCAGCAAAGAACAAAAAGGTCTGTATGATTCAAAAGACGATAGACTGCCAAGGAAATTAGGGAGAATTAGGCTTTGTGATTGAATTTTGAGGAAAACCTTTCCTGTCACTTTATAAACTTCCACGAGGTAAATTTACAGCTTAGGTGAGTTATCTAACCTCCTTATGATCAATAATTTGCCACAGTTCTTGCCCTTGGAAAATGATTGTTTGAACAAAGAAGAGAAAAATCTCAAAGGAATTTATTTAGTGGGTGAAATATTTGAACAGGCTCAAGGACAGCCCAAGAGATGCCGCTTATGACCTTGGGTAATATTTCCTCCAGTCCTTTTCTACACTCAATTTTGTCATAAAAAAAGGAATTCCCTGTCATCGTGGTTTACAGAAGAGGTGCAGGAGAATGGAGCTAAATAAAGCTGGAATTCTTTAAGAATCTCCCAAACTAATGCTTCAGAAACCACTCTGACTGATCCTTCCTTTGATTTATTTTTGTTCAGTTTTCTTTCTCCCTATACACCCAATGACAGGAAAGCTGTGCCCTCCACAATAGCTGGAGATTCATCTCAAGAGATGAAAATGTGGGGTAGCTGATAGTCAAATAACTTTTATAATTCCTTTCAGAATGCCCAAACTTTTTAGTATATCTGTGACCCTTGCAATAATCTGTAATGTGGCTGTATACCACTCTTATAAGGGAAAAGGAGGTATATTGTTGTCTGTGACTCTTACAATAATTTGGCATGTCTCTGTATACATGTTTTATGGGGGAAAGGAGATCTATAGAAGGTTCTGAGACAAGCTGCTATCAAACTATCTGCTTTGCAGATGTCTCCTGGTCTTTGTTCAGTGCATACTCACAATTCAAGGCATAGTAAGGACACATGCATACTGGGAGAAATCGCCTAGGTCATCAGAAGTCTGGGTAGGGTTGTAACACAGAGACCTTCAGGCTGGTGTAAGGATACCCACAAATGGAGATGGATTTTTTTTTATTTTTTTATTTTTATTTATTTATTTATTTATTTATTTTTGGTGTACTGTCAAGGGTAGACTGAGGTGCATGAAGTAGAGATTCAAAACTAACTGGCTTTAATGGTTAATTAACAAATCCTCCTGAAAATGGGTTCCAACTACGTGATTCCCATAGAACTAACTGAGGACCAGACTGAACTTTCAGTTGATAATCCCTTAAAATATTATATTTTAGTATTTTGTTGTCCTGTGAATTTTGTTAAATTAGTCACAAGGAATTTCTATGAAGAACGTTTTTACACAATGTAATAAGCTCCTTCGTTCCCACCCACTTAGTATGTGATATGCATAAATATTATGTTTTTTCATTTATAAATATAAGACACAGAGTGGAAGAAAACTGATGCTAAATGCTCCCATTCTAGCAAGAAATAACATTCGCTCACAGCTACATAAACTAATTAAAAATAGAAGCCACCGTTCTCAGAGATACATCTTTTAAGGTTTTTTTGTGTGATGTTTATTAAAATTTATGATGTATATATGTGGTCTTGATCAAATGTGGACTTCTAATAATCCCAATGGTGATCAATCTAGAAGAAATTTAATACAAAGAGCCTTGTGGTCATAGGGAATTTTTTTAAATTAAATTTTGACATGTATATTGGTTTAGTGGCAGAAAAATATGTTAGAATGAGCAATAAAACAACCAAAATAGAAAGTCCTACTCAGGAGCATAAAATTCCTTTCACAAAGTGGTAGGAAGATATAAGTTTACAGGAAAATTACAGCATTTTTCTAATGTTAAACAAAAGTTTAGTCACGTACCTTTGACAACAAGGTGTTGGAGGTCAGGCTCTCTGAGATGTGCCTCAGTGTTTGTGAGATGTGGGATTTCCCTCTATGTGCTGTGATTACCATTAATGAATAAAGAAACTGCTTTGGACCTATAGCAAGGCAGAACATAGGTAAGCAGGGAAAGCTAGGCTGAATGCTGGGAGAAAGAAGGGTGGAATCAGAGAGAAACCATGGAGCCACCAGAGACAGATGCTGGAAACTTTACCCCGTAAGCCACAGCCACATGGCGATATACAGATGAATAGAAATGGGTTAAATTAATGTAAGAGTCAGCCAATAAGAAGCTAGAGCTAATGAGCCAAACAGTGATTTAATTAATACAGTTTTGGTGTGATTATTTCAGGTCTAAGCTAGCTGGGCAGCCAAGAACCAACAAGCAGCCTCTCTCCCTCCAACATTTGTGTGTTTGCAGGGACAGGCTTTGGAAACAACACTGTAGTCATCGAGGACTCTCTTCTGGTCTGAGAGAAGGCTGTGATGTGGTGTAGTTTTGGAACATCTGCATACCACTCCGAGGAACCATGGGCCATGAGGCCTGAGGGAATTCTGAGGGTAGGTCTCTTGATTCCCACAGAAATCCAGTCCCTCCTTAACCCTGGTCAGGGACTTTCTGTATTTGAGAGAAGTTTCCATGCAGAAAGTCCCACCTTACCTCCAGCCCAGGCATCAAGGAACCAAATGTGTTCACTCTGAAGGAAACTTCATGGTGAAACCCCAAAGGAACCACTGTATAGGTAAAACCAACTGCAAAGTCTATGGAATCTTGACCCCAAGGCTGCAGGAAGAACAGCACCATAAGCATTTTAACAAAGAGGGTCTGATTTTATAACTTCAGAAATTATATATCTATGATTTCCACTTAAGCATGTGAACAGTTTTAGATGTACTACTTGTAAATGTGTCCTAATGGTTCTACAATCCTTTCAGAGGTCAGAGTCCTGGTTTAAAAGGCTGAATAGTGGACACTCTGTGCTTCCTATGCCCCCTTGTCCGCCATTTATTGTTGAGTGATTTGCCAAAGACTGCATACATTCCTGAAATGTTTTTGGCTTTATAGTGTTAAAGTGATACTTGCTGGCCAATTAATGAGCAGACCATGAAGGCTTTTATGTGGTGTCTGCTGAGATCTAGGCAAGGAAGCATGGGCTCATCTTGTGCCCACGTGACCGACAGAGTCCTCTGATAGTGATTTACCACTGAAGAGCAGAGTTCAGCGGTGTCCCTGGGAAGAACCAGGGTGTAGCATGCTGCTTGCAGCACCCCACCGTCCTGTTATGGTAGGAGGTTGGAGCAGCCTCAGGCACTAGAATGAGTTGATGTGGCTCTGTTGTACCAAAAAAAAAAAAACTGTATTAAAAATACATGAGTTGGAAGACTCATCTTGAGGACTATAGCTTCATAGCCTCTGCTAAAGTCTACAGGATGAATAGGTCTGAGCTGTAGACTAGTCCCGACTCCTCAGTTTGCTCTGACAATGTCCCTGACAGCGAGCATATTAAAAAACCAGAAGAAGGACTGGTTTTTGTTCCAGTTAGAAAGGGAGAGTCCATCACAGTGAGGTCATGTTGAAGGATCATAAGGGTGATGGTCATACCATGGCCACAGTCAGGAAGCAGAGAGAAATGGGTCCACATATTTGACTTGCTTTCTCCTTTTTATTCAGTCCAAGGGGTCCAGCCCATGGAATTAGAGTGGATCTTCCTACTATAATTAACTTAATATAGAAAAGCTCATCATTTTTATTATGAAATCAATGCTTCTGGTATCTCGAGTTCTGACCAGGATCTGCCTGTGTAGTTTGTCATTTTGACTGCTTCTGTTCTTTGCAGCTTCTCAGGTGTGTAAGTGTAGTTAGCCCTAGTCTGTGTATGTTCCTCAGTCCCTTATCGCCCAGCAGTTAGTAAACTTGTCACTGTGGGCCCAAAGCTTAATATCCAGTTTCAGTGCTAGCTTCTACTGTCTTCAGTGCAACCTTGACTGTTGGGGGATATTTGTATACTGTGTGAAGATATATCACTGTCATTGGTATAATAAAATGTTCAGAATTTTTTTTAAAGATTTATTTATTTATTATGTATACAGCAGTCCTTCCATGTATGCTTGCATGCCAGAAGAGGGTACCAGATCCCATTATGGATGGCTATGAGCCACCATGTGGTTGCTGGGAATTGAACTCAGGGCCTCTGGAAGAGCAGTCAGTGCTCTTAACCTCTGAGCCATCTCTCCAGCATTTAAACCAAAAAAAAAAAAAAAAAAAAAAGAGTTAAGCCGGGCGATGGTGGCGCACGCCTTTAATCCCAGCACTCGGGAGGCAGAGGTAGGCGGATCTCTGTGAGTTCGAGACCAGCCTGGTCTACAGAGCTAGTTCCAGGACAGGCTCCAAAGCCACAGAGAAACCCTGTCTCGAAAAACCAAAATAAATAAATAAATAAATAAATAATAAATAAATAAATAAATAAATAAATAAAAAAGTTCAATGGCCAAAATAGCTTGGCAGGAGAGTATAGGTGGGAACTCCGGGCAGAGGGAGAACTCTGGGAAGAAGAAAGGCAGAGTTGCCAGCCAACTTTGTGGACAAAGCAGGAAGGGCAGTGTGGAAATGAGTCAACGAGTCTCGTGGAAGAATGTAGATTACGTAATGTGAGTTAATTTAAGGCATATAAACTAGTTAAGATCAAGCCTAAGCTAAGGCTAAGCTTTCATAATGAATAGTAAGTTTCTGCATCATTATTTTCTGGCTGGTGGTCCTGATGAGAAAGTATACATTTGATTGTCCCTTTTGTTTACCCACATTTTTTTTTTTTTACAGCTGACTCAGGCTCTCTCTCTCCCATCCCTTCTCACATGTCCGTTTTCCTACCAGTACCACAATGAGTGTTTAAAGCATATGCGTGTTCTACTTTGGTTCCTTATTTTAAAACCAGCAGACTTCTAAATAGAATCTTTATCTTAATAGCATCACTTACTTGAAAACTAAGAGGATCAATGTTTTCAAGTATTTTTAAGCACAAAATATTCATCCCTTCAACTTTCCCAAGAAAGAGGTTCGGGCTGTAAAGATGCTAATGTGGAGATGGAGTGTTTTCCATGGCTGAGGCTTAAATGAGGGTTTTTAACACAATTGTCTTAAAATGGTTGGGAAGAGATTTTAACATCTCAACGCTCTTGTTATTGGCATTTAACACTGTAATAGTCTTTTTAGTGGCATTTAAAAAATGATGTTCACGTTACCGGCATTTCTTTTCTTATTTCAACTTCAAGGAAAGGGTTCATAGATGGGTCGAGGAAACAATTAAGTTCTTTGAAACTTCAGAGAGCAAAGAAATTAAGTGTTCCAGACTCTGAGAATCCATTTTTCTCTCACCCTCCCCATTTTTTTTTATTATACCTCATTTGCTGCCTTTGTTAAAATGAGATAGGTTTATGGACTCCTGGCTCCTTTAAGACAAGGGCCGGACTGTCTGCTTACTGTTGTAGTGAAACTATTAAATTTGTTAATTATGACAGTGCACTTCCATTTCTTTAACTTTCAGGATGCTGGAGCATCCAAGATCAGGGAATCAGCAAGTCTTATGAAGGCCAGATCCTTGTAGACAGTTTTTCACAGGGTGGAAAGCAGGAGAGAGGAGGAGGCTGTCTAATCTGATGCATTTTTCATGAACTTCAGTAGAGGGGCTCAAATCTCTTTGGTTTCATCACCTCCCAAGGAACCTGCCTCTTCACAGTGGCTTAAGTTCCAGGGTGTGAACTTTGGAGGGAAGAATTTGTTGAAATCACAGATACAGTTGATGTCAGTTTCCTGATTTCTATTCTACTACAGTTATGTTAAGAAGATGTTAAATTTTGAAAAACTAGGTGAGGAATACCAGGGCTGTGTCAAATAACAATTCCTGACAATTAATTGCTATCTAAGTGCAATGGTTCAAAAAAAAAAAAGTGGAAATGTGTGTAGGATTTAGAGGAAAGGCAAGAGGTAGGAAAGCTTACCAATCTCTGCCTAGACCTACAGAGAGACAGAAAGAGAGAGAGACAGAGAGACAGGGAGGGATGGGGTGAGTGGCTGGCAGCACCAGCATGCCATCTTCTAGCTCTCAAGAGGCTTTGTGGGCTGAAGCATAAGGTGACAGCAAACACTGATTTACATGCTGTGTGCTCTGTGATGAAATCCCCAACCCAGCCCAGCAGGCAGCCCCTCAGGAGTGCCAGGAGAACCCACCATCTTCTCCTTGGAGACTCAGCGAATAGCTACTTTTAAATATATGGTGTTATTTTGACAGTCATTAATGCCATGGTTGGCAAATCAATACCCTCAGTAAATATGAGAGGAAGGGGGACTCTGTGGAGTCTACAAACTACACAGAAGCATGACTTTTAAGGCTCTAAGGCAGCTCACTGGAAACTGTTTTGGATAAAGAAGGGTTGCCATAGAACCCAGAAGAAGGTTTGGAACAGAACTCATGAAGGGTTGCAAGCTTTTGCTGGCTGGACAAGGTAACTTTGATTAATTGCAAGGTATGTTTATATCATGATTAATCACACCTAATATAGAAATGTTTTTTTGACAGGAAAAATTGCAAACAGAGAAGGTTTTCTTTATGATTCTTGAATTGTATTAATATTTTAAATCAGTTAACAGCTTAATGGATAGAGCAGGGGAAAGCAACAAACTAATTTAGCCTCCGCTAGCATCTCAAAGTGTCCAGTACCTGCTAGATCACGTTTTCCAGAATTTCCATTTGTATTAATAACTTATTACTCCCATTAAACATGCATTTCCCCTAAAGCTTAATGCTCCTTCAGTGGAGACCAATTAACAGGGACAGTCTCTGCAGCCAGCCAATTATTTTAATTACAGGGAGTTTTAAAAATGTGCTTGCTTTGCATAGATTTGACCAGCTGAACTTGACCAAAGAATGCATTAACTATGTATTCTAAGATATGGAATATTTTCAGTGAATATGTGCATAACAAGACAACTTCTTTTGGCATGTGTAAGTGCATATTGTGTGTGTGTGTGTGTTCACATTCATGAGGATACAATGTGTGTGTGTGTGTGTGTGTGTGTGTGTGTGTGTGTGTAGGTCTGAAGTTGATCCCGAATCTTGTCATTGGTGCCTCTCCTCTTCATTTATTGGGACATATTGGGGCAGGATCTCTCACTGAACCCAGAACTTGTCAATTCCAGCTAGTCTAGGTAGCCAACTTCTCAGAGGACCCCTGTCTCTGCCTCCTGAATGCTGGGATTACAGGATGCTACCATACCAATCTAGCTTTTGTGCATTCTGGGGACTCTAATACTCATACTCAAAGTGCTAAGTCCTTTATCCACTGAGTTACATTCCCAGTGCCCCTGAACCATGAAGAAAACTCATTTGTGGTCTGTAAAACAGTGGAAAACATCAGATGCCTCTCATACCATTACTTACCTTTAGTTTGGAAGCTTATCCATCTGGTAGCCCTTTATTCTTGGAAAGATCCATGACATGAAGGTTGAGCAGGTCTTCTGTGAAACAACAGGTACTTGAATGCTTATTTCTTGCTCTGATGGGCTGGTATTTTAAAATGCATGCATCTCGTGTGTAATGATCATAAAGGGTTAAGAGCAGGAATTGCATATTGAAAGCGTATTGCATACATCAACCCTCTGAGAGGTGAGAAGGGTTCTAAGAAGATGAGGATCTCCAGGGAAAGAACTGTGGGGAGGGTTGGATTCTCCTGACAAAGTCAAGAAGTCACTCATTTTCGTGCGAATGTGAGAACTTCTGAAGGGCAGGTAAGGAGTCCCCCTTGCAGAGCAGCACTGGACAGGCCACTGGAGAGGAAGGATACAGTGACGATGTGAAGTCTAAGCACTAATATTCTAGCAAGAAGAAACAGACAGCATGTTGATTGGTTGGATGAGAGACACTGCAAACCCAGAAAGAAAATCATCCTTGTGTGAAAGCAGAGAGCACAGTGCTTATGACCCACACTCTAGGTTTGTCAGTGACCGGAGCACGCAAAGGGCACAGTCAAGTCCAATGCTGACTTCATCATGGCACTGATGTGGGGGAAGTCTGGAGAGTGGTGGAGCTTCCCTCAGCTCTTAGCTGGGCTTTTAACACGGAAGTTAAGTGACCAGGTGCCCACGGACATACAAGCTTCCCATGAGTTGGTGCCTTAGGGTTCCCGCTGTACAAATTTTAAGTAAGCTTTTGAACCACAGAGGCTGTGCCTTACAGGGAAGTTTATTACAGATTTGTAGGTAGGAACAAGAGGGAGATCGGAGAGAGAGGTGGGGCACTGAGAGGGTTTGAGCAGATCCATCTCCGTCCAGTCAGCTCAGCCATTAGGTGTTCTGGGACCTCTCAGTTTCACTTCCGGACAAGGGAAGGAGAGGACAAAGGACAGGTTGGCATGTAAGGCTGCTTGTGGTGAAAATAGGTTCCTTAAGGGCCAAGGGCATTGTGTGATGTGAAGATGTGTGATGTGAAGATATGGGGTGTTAAGGGGGCACAACTTACTTTTCCATTGCTGTGACCAAATGCCTGAGAAGTATCAACTTAAGGAATAAAGGTTTGTTTTCTTTCGCAGTTGGAGGGTATAGCCTATCATAATGAAGGGGGCATGGTGACAGGGTACAGTCTATTGTGAAGAGGAGGACCATGGCAACCATAGCTTTAGGTGTCATGTCACATTGCCGCATGGCATCCACAGTCAGGAAGCAGAGAGGGATGAACGCTGGTGCTGAGCTCTTCCTCCATTTCAGTCATGGCTGGGGTTCCTCTGCCCAACGGCCAGGCAGGTTTTTCTCCTCTCTAACCCTTTCTGGAGATTCCTTCATAGACCTGCCTGGAGGAGTATTTATGTGCTGATTCTAAATCTCATCAAGAATACCACAGGCACCCATCACGACATCCATGAGATCTCCATGGCTAATTGTTGAACATTGTGAATCTCGTTCTAATTGTGTCTAGATAAAATGTTTTGTGGTATTTTCATGTTCTTTTAGTTAACAGCTTTTGTTGCCAGACCTTATAATTCAGGGATCACATTACAAATACCTACATCTTTTCAAGCTGCAACTGTCTCATGGGCCTTCATAAACGATCAGTCTCTCAGTACTTGCATGATTCTTCCCACAGCAGCACCACAGCAAGCGGTAACAATTAGGACAGCAGTCACTGTGGCTGGCCGTGTGCACTGTGACTTCACTCTGTCCCCCCTGTGAGGGAAGAATCAGAACCCCCACCTTCATATAGAGGCTCTGAGGATCAGAGAGGCTAAGAGCCTTATGCTAAACCAGGTCACACGGCACCAATGGCTCTCTGTACACCACAGTATAACCTAAGCCCATGCCCTCCATTCTGTGCCCATGCCTGTAGCTGAAGTCCTGGGATCAACAGCATCAGCAAACTTGCCAGGGAAGGGCAGTCCTAGCCCGTGCTGCAGAGCACAACAGCTCTCATGTTAAACTGAAAGGAGGTAGTTTATTCTGGAGCCAAACGTGAGTGACCACAGTCTGGGAACACGGTTTCGGCTTACCTCAAATGTGATGTTCTCACGTGGCAACAGTTTTGCGAAGTTCTATTGTAACAGAACAAAGAAAGTTGTATGCCAAGGTGCTTTTCAGTTACATTGGTGGAAATCTTAGGTAGACGGGATACAGCGATGCAGGGAGAACTATTGTAGGTGCCGGCTGCTGTATGACAACCACATCCTAAGGCCTTCAGCAGGCTGGAGTCTGCTGTACATCCAGAAGGGTTCGCCTACTGGTTGCAGAGATGTTGGGCAGGTACAGAGTAGAGCAATAAACTGCCATTAAGGGGAGGAAGGGTGCCCCAGGGCAATGTGGTCCTGGACTTGCAACGTTCCACTTTCATCACATCCCTGAGTATCCAGTCAGCCACCCTAGCAGAAGGACCAGTGGAAGGTGCAATTCTTTCCAGATATTTTTTTCACAGCTTGTTGCCACACCTCTAGGCGTGACCCACAGATTGGCCATTAGTAAGCACCCCTGTTATTCAGATGTAGGCTCCACTTTAATAACTGCATGTGGGATTCTTGATGATAAGCCTAGGAACCCATGTCCAATCCTCCAGAGCCTACACGGTGGACAGAACTAACTCACAAAAGCCGCCCTCTGATCTCCACTTGTGCGCTGTGTGCATGCATGCCAATGCACACACACTTACACAAAAAAATAAATGAATGAATAAATAATGTAATTATAAAAAGAAGTTGATATTCTCTTTTGTGACCTGTTGGTGAAATGGTATTGAGACCATGAATTGTTATGAATTAAAAACAAAAAGTTAAAATCAACAAATATTTAAACTGTTATTCCCCTGTGGTCAGCTTTACCTTTCCTGATTTACTGTTTCAATCTTACTCTTTTCTGATTCACTGGGATAAAAGAAGAGACGCAGTTTTGTGAAATTAATAAATCTCCCTTTAAGGATGGCAGAGACACCTTTCTTCTGCAGAGGGGCCCATTGCTTAAAAGACTGAAACCTGAGTCATATTCCTTCCAGTTCTCTAATTCCACATGAAGCTAGGCTGGGCATGCATCTGCAGCGTCCCCACCAGGCAGGCTCAGCACCTATGTTTAAGGCTAGAAGCCTAATTTAATTAGCACTCTGCCCCTGGGCCAGCCTGCTGCCGAGTGTGTGATCTCCGGCTCAGGAAGACATGTGTAACCCCTGCTCCTTCCGTCTCTAGTCAGCCTCATCAAGGGTGGGTGTCTATAGAGAGAGGGGAGCTCTGCTTCTCCATCAAGCTCTGCACAGGGCTAATTGAGCTGCCAGTCTTGGACCACGGTGTGCGATTGCTGCCGCCGCCAAGAGCAGAGACCCAGGGAAGGGATTGTAAATGTCAGATGGCTCATGTTTGCCCTCGTGGCTCTCGAATTGATCAGGGGAGCTATCTAGTCTGCACGCTTGAGTAGCACAAGCAGCAGACAAGTAGGGAGGAATAAAGTATTCAAACCCCAGTGGGGCAGCCTGCGCCCGATCCCCTCTCTCCCTCGCGGAGTTAATGAGGGAAGGAAAGGTGAAGGTGCCTGGCGGCCTAAGTGCAGGCTTTGCCTCTAGACTTTGCTCCTGCTTATCATGCTCACGGGCTCGTTTCTGTCAGTCATTTCTCTCTTGCGCAGCCTAGAAAATACCATTGCAAATACCAGTGCATGTCTTAAGATCCCAGCTGCAGCCCTTTTGTAGCCGTAACGAAGAAAATGAATTTTTTTTTTTTTTTTTTTACTTTATAAGAATGAGCCACAGCAATCAGGAAGGATGCACTTTTTTTTTCCGGTCTCTGAAACTTCTATGCTCATCCCCCTATTTTCCCTGGAGCTTTAGGAAGGCAACCATAGTCACCTTTGCCCCGGATCGGGACTGTGAGCAGGGCTAGCTCTGGCTTTCTCTCCATCACAGAGACGAGAGATGCCCCCGTGAGGAAAGCACTTACCGCATATGCGTGAGGACCTTAATTCAGTCCCTAGGATCCACACAGAGTTAACTCCACTGCAGCTGTGGGAAGACAGAAGGCTGAGACAGGCGACTCCCTGGGAGGGTGCGGGTTGGCTGGTCGGGTGCGTGCAGCAGAAAACAACCGGGTGGAGCTGAAGACGGCTATACCGAGGTTACTCTCTGGCCTCCACGCTCAGGGCACGGCATGTGTGCCCTGTGCTCACGTATACAAACGTGCGTGCACACACGACCTGAAACTGGGCTCTATTCTAGTGGGCTTCAATTCGCAGATTTGCCTTTCTGAACATGAATTCTCAACTTTAAAAAAAATCATTCTCTTCAGGAATGTGTAGAAAACAACTCAGATGACATATTGAAACCTCTACGACACACTTCTGCTGTCTTACAGGCATCCGTCTCTTACTCACTTACTGTCCTTCCCGTGTTTGTAAATGACCAGAATCTTTTCTGATATATTTTGGGTCTAGAATCACACACTGCTAGTCAAGGGGAACTAGACATTGGTTCAGTTTGCCTCAGAGATGTCAGTTCTGCAACTCGTTCTTGGTGATGAGAGGGCATTTTCAGAGACGTTTATAGTTTTGTTAGAAAGAAAAGATGGTCTCCTCCTTCCTCATGCGTCACTTCAGTTCCCATGTGGTTGGCCAGAGAACAATAGTAAGAGACGAAGGTGTCTGCTGGTGAGATCTAGCTAGATCTCAGAACTCATCACATACCCTGCTGGTGTGATCTCAGAACTAATCACATACTCTGGTTACTTGAGAGCCTCACAGGAACCCTGAAGATCAAATGTGAGAATCACTAGGCTAAAGAGCTTTAAAAACAACAAAACAAAAACAAAAACAACCCCCCTGACTCTCCCACGCTCACACACCTGCTCCAAAGATCAAGGCGACCCTGCAGCTCATGCTTATTGTTTAAGGCGGAAGGGAGAGACTGAGGGAGAAACTTAGGAAGAAGCGGAGAGAGGAAGAGAAATAGAAGGAAGGAAAAGAAGAAGAAATGCGAGAGGGGGAGAGGGAAAGAGCAAAGCCAAGAAAGGGAAGGGTTCCGAAGAGAAAACTGAGAAACTCTTGATTTGAGATGGGTTGTCTAGTGTGAGCCTTCCTTACTACGAGCAGCCACACTTTTCTCTTTCCTAGGGAAATGCCAACTTTGGAAATGATTTAACCCAAATATTCGAGCTGTTGGAATGGCTCTCCATGTTGCTGCGGTACCATGGTTCACAATTATAATTAATGGAACATCTTCCGAGAGCTCAGTGCTGCATGCACACAGAGAAATACATAATGTGCTAAGCATACAGAAACATGAGCTCCGAGGTCCATTTCTTACAAGCAGAGACGGGAAGCAATTAGTGAGACAATTTTCAGCAAGAAGGGGAAAAAAGTACCCGAAGAATCTTGTTTTCCTGAGACATGCCTGAAGATGAGCCTCGGGCCCCATTAAGGGTGTGGTAATAAAGAGGGCTTGGGAGCCACGGGGTGGCTGTGTGGAAAGGTTTTTCCTTCTCAGGAATCAAGATGCATTAGCCTCATTATTTGCAGATCCTTGTCAAGACAAGAGCAGGGGGAAGCAGGGACATAACAGGAGACGGGAGGGGAAGGAGGAGGCCCAGAGGAGACAAGGACCCGTGCTGAGTCTTTTCAGGAGAAAACAATACTCCACCTGGGTGTGACCTCTCTAGTTGAAACAGGTGAAGGCATGCCTGCTCCTACCTTGTCTCCCGCACATCATCCCAGCACCATCCGTGGTACTGACTGCACAGCTTGTCATTCCAGCTGCTGTGTTACACAGCCTCCCCCGTCCACCAGATCTCCCCTGTGTTACACCGTCCACCAGATCTCCCCTGTGTTACACCGTCCACCAGATCTCCCCTGTGTTACACCGTCCACCAGATCTCCCCTGTGTTACACTGTCCACCAGATCTCCCCTGTGTTACACCGTCCATGGTATTGACTGCACAGCTTGTCATTCCAGCTGCTGTGTTACACAGCCTCCCCTGTCCACCAGATCTCTTTCCGGTTCAGTCATTGAAGACTAGGCCCTAGACGAGCCTAGGCTGGAGCCTGACTTGCTGTCTAGAATAACCCCTCCAAGGCAACAGGAAAGGGCATACGGACGCAGCTGCTCCCTAGCTAGGGCCCATTTTCTCTCCTGCATCATCTTTCTTTCTCAGAGTTTATGTCTAAGCAGTCATCTTTGCTTCCTTGGCTGTGTTCTTTAATAGCCCTTGAGAATATGTTTGAGGGGACTCAGTACCTGTCACTCTGGAATAATCTAGTAGGGGAATGAAAAGGCCAAATGACTTAAAAGGCATCAAAAACACTGGACTTACCAAGGTTATAATTTATACCTTTGGACCTGCACTGGGTTAGCTGTAAGCCATCTGGGGCTCATAGGGGCTAGAGATTTTGCTATCATAGGTCATAAAAGACAGTCCAAAGGATTTTAGACGTGAGTCTGCTGGTTTTCTTTAATGGGAATTGCTCTCTAGAAATATACTTTCAAACAGCAGTGAGAGCAAAGCCTACTGAGACATCAAGGGTTGAGCTGCACATGGGTCGAGCTATTCAAGGAGTTTTGTCTGAGTCCACATTAGCTCAGAAGGAGGAGATGCTCCTGAGAGCGGTTCCTCCAACTTGTCTTCTCTGATTTTAGGACAGGGACGATTCTATCTTCCAGGGCACATGGAGAAATACACAGAGACATATTGTTGTTTAAATAGGGTCTTTATTAAATTGGTATATTATCCAAACTAGCCTCGAACTTACAATCTTCGTATCTCTTTATCCAATCCCTGCCTGTGTGCTGGTGTTTACAAATGTGTGATCCTTAATTGGAGACAGTTTTGAATGTCATGATTTGGAACAGGTGCATCAGCAGGTGGTTTCCAAGAGAAACACAACGAATGGGAGGTGGGTGATAGATCTATAGGTAGATCGATGACAGAGGATCAATAGATGGACAGAGAGATGATAGGTGCTTAGATAAATAGACATCTATGTGATAGATTATTGATAGATGAATAGAGAACAGATGATAGATAGCTGATTAGATGATAATAGATTATTGACAAATGATGGGTGATGTTTATCCTTCAGAATTCAAGGTATGCACATATATGTATATTAAACAGATATATAGAAGAATATATATGCACATGTTTGTATATATGAAATGCATGCATCTACGTCCTATATTGTATCAACTCATATAATGGCAGAAGTTGAAAAGCCCCGAGATCTGCTAACTTGCTGGTAATGCAGATGAAAGGCCTGAGAGCTTGAGAGCCCAGGATGCAGATTCCAGTGTGACGCTAAGACCCTAGACACCAGGACTGCAGGTTCCTTTCCTCACTGCCTGCTCTATTCAGGTCCTGGTGGACTGCAATGCGCTAATTCCCATCTGGGGGAAGCTGCCTTGCGGTGCGCTTCGGACGTGATTCTTTCCGGATCGCCTTCACGGACAAGCCTGGAGTTACTGCTTACCTGGATATCTGCATTGCTGACTCAGTCAAACTGACGCAAGGAATGAGCTATCCCAGGAGCTATTCTGGCTTCACAGCAAACCACAAACCTGCAGCAGTGCCCGGGCCAGCACCCCACAGAGAATGAGGCTGTCCAAAAACAGTATGAAGCTCGGAACACCTCGATTTGGAATATACCAAATTTTCCTTGGCCAATCCCATTTCTCTTGCTGTCCTCAAAAGCAGTAATTGCTGTTGGAATTTCAGCATTTCCTGTCTCATATGTCTCCTTTTCTCAGTGGCTGAGCACCTTTATCTGATGCTACCCAGGCTTGAACCTCTAGCATGGAGGGCAGATCCCCTATTTCTTTTATTTATTTAAACTTCCATTTAATCTATTTCTGAGCATGTGAATATGTGTATACACATATCATAGCTTGAGTGTGGAGGTCAAAGGACAGCTCACGGGAATTGGTTCTCTCTCCTTGACATTTGGCTCCTGAGGATCAATGCAGGTTTTCAAGGTTGACCAAATTGCATTCACCCGCTGAGCCGCCTTACCAGTCCAGGTCTCTCGACCCATGTGCGTGAAATGTTTCACTTCCTGTCCTTGTGAAATCTCGCCTGGCATCAGTGCTGACTTCATTACTAGTGCCATTTACGACGTCTTGCTAGTAACTAACACTAACGGGTTGCTCAGGCAAATCCCAGACAGATAACGAGACTCAGGAAAGAATCTAAAGAACCACACACTTTATGTTTCTGAGCTTTTACCAGTCCTTCTGAAAGGAGATACATTCAGCGGAAGCCCTGTTGGAATAAAACACACTTCCGCACCAATGTTCTGGAGCACCAAAGAGCCTTTAATCGCAGAATGAACACCAGCAGTGATATCACGAGGTAAGGCAATCAACAACATTGTGAGAGACCCAGCGAAGAGGCTCAAACAGAAGCCTGCATAGTTTAGTCTGGGATCACATCTGGATCACAACCAACCCTGACACCTACACAGACTTGAATCACACCTGCCAAGCAACGACGGCACCTTCTACATCAAACTAAGAACAATGCCTCATGCACAGTCTGTATTTGCTCTGTATTTGTATAAGTGCTTCAAGCTTGGTGCAACTCAAAGCCCGCCCTGCAGAAGGGGATTAAGTGAAAGCAGAATAAACGAGGAGATCTGAAGAGACCCCAGAGAGCAGAGCACTGTAATTGGCAGCGAGCCTGCCATAGCGGACTCACTGCTGTCAGCCTGTGGGAAATCTCCCCGTAGGTGTGTGTCAGACATGTCCGCCGCTGTCCTCGAAGCTGTCACTGCTCTGGCGGGAGTGGAAGTGCATTGGGCTCATGGGATCAGACACGTAGCCTGCGTCAGAAAAGAAGTTCAGTTGTTACTTCCTGACCTTCTCGCACAAACCCCTGCTTATATTAACCATTGAACCCAGTGTCACACACAGCTGCCAGACAGCCCTTCGCGACTCTGGAACTGAAGACTGGACCAGACTCGCCAGTGCTGCTAAGATTTAAGATGGAGACATGGTGCTGACACCAATGGACATCTGTGACAAACATCTGCCTTGATGACACCGGGTAATAGTTAGTGTTTTGTGTTTACAGGGGAGCAGCACATGCTGCTGGAAGGAAGCCTGTCATGAGGGCAAAGAGCACAGGTTTTGTGCCAGGCAAACACGTTGTAATCATGGGTCCCTGATTGCTGTCATTGGGATATTCATCAGCTGAAACCTGTCTGAGCATCAGCACCCTCGTCTGTAAGTGGGAGAAAGGGTAGTTCCTATTGCCAGGCTGCCGTGTGTATCTGAGGACTGGCAGTCACTCCGGAGCAGGGGGTTTCTCCCTTTCCACGCTGGTACAGGACCACCCACTACTTCTGCAAAATGGGTGATTTATCAGTAGCTGCCGGTGGTTTATCAATAGCTGCTGATGGCTTTGCTCCTATGACGTCCCAGTTATCTGAGCCAATGCATTACTTTTCAGCCATGTAGCCATATGCATTGGGTACACTGACTTTCAAAGGAAAGATCTCTGTCAAAATCTCTTAGAAGGCATGCATGCCGTGACAAACTCTTTTGCAAGGAAATGCTGCTGACACTGGTACTTCTCCTTTGTGAGGACTGGCCCAGGTCAGAGTTGAGGGCCTGTGTGTGTGTGTGTGTGTGTGTGTGTGTGTGTGTGTATGCATACTCATATGTGAGCATGCGTGAGAGGGCATGTGTGTGTTGGGAGGTGAGATGCGATAAATGAGAGAAAGCCCACTCACATCATTAAATCTTGACTGTCAGTCAGTAAAACAGAACCAACATCTTAGCATGAAAGCATCTCTTTTTTCACTCGGCACAGAGAGAAAGATGTGACGCTGTGACACTTGGAGCACGTTTGCCCCTGAGGAACCCGTTACTGTTCTGGCCGATTACTGTCCCACTGCTGACAGGGGCCATCTGTATGCTAACGTACACTATGAGAACAGAGCCCTTTCCTCGGAGGTTCTCAAGGCAGCTGGAGCTCAGTGCATTGCTCCGAAGCAGAGAGATTTCCCTTTGTGTCTTCAAGGCTTTCCAGTGACTTGGATAGCAGTTCTCTGAAGATGAGGTGCATAGATTCCATGATGTAGGGTCTCTAGGTACTGGTATCAGAGAAGCCAGTGCCTTCTTCCTGAAACATTGCTCTGGGAACAAATGCTGTGTTCAGCCCTCCATGCAATCAAAGGAAGTGGCCATGAACAAATGGCTCATCTTCTAATATTTAGATTAATATAGCGCCTCTCAGACTTAAAGTTGTTATAGGATATCATGGCTCTGGTCCTGCTGATGGTAGTTAAAGTAAAATGATAAGATATTTCTAGTAGGAAATATTAAATATATCATGCTTATCTATAGGAATTCTCGATCTATCCAAACACCCCGATATAGCTAATGGTAAAAGATTCTGTATTTCTTTGGCTTCCAGAGGCCAGCATCAAACTTTTTAAATTAATTATTCCAAAGAACTGTATTAATTCACCACGGAGCAGTCCTGTGAGACAGACCCAGACAGCTCTCCTGTGCCTCTGCGCCAGCTGTTTGAGGGGTTGGATGGATTGCTTTAGACCCTGTGGTGCTCAGCTCACAAGGAAGAACTCTTCCTGGGAAGGCAGCCGTGGGAACTTTACCTTCTGTTCTTCTCCCTGCACACAGTGAGGTGGACTCAGAGGCCTGGGTCCAGGGTAATGACAGCAAAGTGTTTATGATGCCAGCAGAGCTAGGGATTATTTACATGTAGACCTAACATCCTCTTAAGACTTCTTTGCACACAAATTCACACACACACACACACACACACGAATGAGTTTTTCTGCATGTTTGCCTGCAGACCAGAAGAGGGCATCAGATTGTGAGCTGCTGTATGGATGCTGGGAATTGAACTCAGGACCTCTGCAAGAGTAGTCAGTGCTTTTAACAGCTAAGCCATTCCTCCAGTCCCTGGGTATTCATGCTTATACATACACACATAACCTTGAACTCCCATACACTCACACCTAATGTGTACACACTGATGCTCTCACTTATGCACACTCACACATGCACGCACAGCCATGCTCACACACACCGTGTACACTCACACTCATGCAGAGTCTAGCACACTCTATTAAGCTTAATGATAAACGAAAAGTTAAAAGACATCAGTATCAGATTTAGAATTTGTATGGTATTTTTAAATTACCTATTTGTATTTGGTTATCACAAAATACAAATTTTTCTCTGTTACTACCAAAATGAGTGACTGCCACCTCCCTAAGAGTGGTTTCCTGGATGTGCGCCACCTACCGTATTTGTCAATGGTTGAGTATTGGGTGGTGCTGTTCGTTTCCTCCAAAGACAGGCCTGGGCTGGAGTGTGTCCCCACACTGGAAGAAGAATGGGACACTGCTTTACATGGGGTGCAGGACTCAGAAAATATCATAAAACAGAAGTCAGTCATCCAGCAAAGATCCCAAGAAATGCCAACAAGATGTCTACATAATTTGGATTTATTTATATATTGTTTGGGTTGAGCTCAGATCTGTTGAGTAAGTTAGATTAAGGTATAAGCCTTGGCCTCTTCCTCATAGGTTATGGTTGCCAGCAGTTTAGCCTTGGGTGTCTCCGTCTATGAATCTGCACAATAAGAGAAGACATGAATATTTCTATCATCTTGTTTTAATGGTATGATATATGTAAACAGAGACTGCTCTTACCTTCCCGGCTGCCCAGACCCAAATAATCACACAGAAACTATATTAATTACAACACTGCTTAGCTCATTAGTTCAGGCTTCTTATTAACTAACTCTTACATCTTTAATTAACCCATTTCTATGAATCAATGTATTATCACGAGGTTGTGCCCTACTGGCAAGGTTCTAGGATTTGTCTCCTATGGCAGCTACATGGCGTCTGCTTGACTCTGCCTACTCGCTCCCTCTATCTTTTCCAGCCTGGCTATTTTCTGCCCTGCCATTGACCAAAGTAGCTTTATTTGTTAACCAACAAAAGCAACACATATACAGAAGGACATCCTACATCAGATGTAAATAAAAACAGTACTGGAATCTAGAGGCAACCAATACTGCAATCTTTACTTAAATGCAACTAGGGACATTAATGTCTTAGTAGGTCTACACAAATGCAGAACTATTATGAAATAATAATGGTGCAGACCTGAGTTAGTGTGTCCGTGCAGCCCTTACCTCTGTCTGTGTCAGTGTGGCACCATCCTCCCAGTTCACAGTAAAGAAAATAGTGTCTCAGAAATGAGCTTTCAGAGGCCAGGTGTGTCTCATCTAAACTACATCGAAGCCGGGTGTGTCTCATCTACATCCCAAAGCCTGCACACTTACCTGCTCCTCAGAGATGCACGTCCCTCAGGGTTCCCAGATCCTCCTCTTTCCCCCAATTTCCACTTCAGTTTGTTTAAGAGGTGACTTCCTCCCTGGTCCTGATCACTGATCCCCTCTGTTGCTCACTGCACACACTGCATATCTGCAGGGTTTGCGGCATTCATTTGGTCTTTATTGCTCTCAGAGCAGCTTCCGTGGGGAGCCCAGAACCTCCCCTCAACTCCATCCCCTGGTCCATAGCATACTTCTTCATACCATCAGCTCCCCAGTCCCTTCCCTGGCTTTGGAAACCGGCATCAGTGTCAGCCAGTGCCACCGCCAAAATTTCGGGTGTGTACTCCAGTCTCACATTGCAAGCAGGGCTAATTTACAAACACCACCATATCCTCCCCTCTCACTCTTCTAGCAAGAAAACCTCTTTCTCCTCAGGACTTCCGCAGTTCTCTCCTAATTGGTCTCTCTGCTTACACTCCTATCTCTGAATGATGCGTTCTGTCCATATTTTCCATAGTGTTCATTTCAAAATATAAAGCAGGTTAAGACAACTGCCTGTGTAAGCTTCCCAGTGAAACCCGGGCTCACTTGGGACACAATGCAAATGCTCTTCTGTCTTCACTAGAGTCTGCTGTCTCCTCCCCAAAATATTTCCTACTCTTCATTGCACCCCCTCTCCCTAGAACGCTCCTGTTCTTTATCACCCCAGAGTCTTTGCTTCCCTAACTCGCCCTCAAATACTCCCTCCAGAGCCAGATCCCGATGCTGAGCACTTGTCTTGCCTTCACCTAAGACTGGCTCCACTGTCGTCCAGACTTCATGTCACGTGTCCCTTTCTGAGCCCCTTCTTCTTTGATGGTTATTTCGAAGTAGCCAGTCTCCTGCTGTGGTCACTCCATTTCATGATGGTCTTATTTATTTTGCAACTTGCTTGTTATCTGCTTATGTATACACTGACAACTATATCTTAATGCCAAGGACTAGTTTCTTATTTCCTGCCGTGACCACAGCCCTCATTTCAATCTCGGCCCACATGAGACGATCAACCAACAGTTTTGAAGAACGGAATAAACGAATGAATTCTTAAATGATGCTTGCCACTCCCTCCTTCGTTCACTGAGTGCATCTGTAATAAAACCTTAGCCTGTCCCTGCTTGCCCTGGGCTTTGACGGTCAAAGGCTGGAGCCCTCTTCTGTTCCTGTTTTTGCCTTCTTGTGCATTCGTTGGGTCTTGTATCCACCATCAACAGCTTCCCCCATCAACACAAGTTCAGCCACAGCCACTGGCGTTGAATTTTCAAAACATCCCCAAACATTCTATTCCTCATGGCTCTGCCTTAGCTACTTGCCCCACTTACGTGAGTGTGATGACAGGTCATGGCCTTCCACAGAAAGCAGGGCGCACTACTGCTAGGAATGGGAGCTGTATGCTAGACACCTGGAGTTGCATCCTGCACCTTTGCTTTCACTCTATTGCAACAACCGACTGGGGTCTCAGTTACGCATCTCTAAAGTAGGAAAATAACAAGACTCATGTTGGGAGGTTGATTGTGAGTACTGGTTAAAGTCTTTCGGTGCTACAGTGCTAGGAAACACTCAGTGCAAATCGCTTGAGTTTAGTATCCATCCAAGTCAGTGAGTTCTGTGGAGGCCTCTCGAGACGCCCTCCTCCTCTTCCACACCCTTCAGTACACAGCACTATACTCACAGTGCTACTGTGAGTCCGCCCTGGTGTAGAATTGCCTGTAGCAATGCACCATTGAACTCAGTTACACAGAGGAGAAGCAAGATCCTGTTCAATGCTGTACTCTCACCGGGCGTCTTCAGTGGCTCACAATCAAAATGAAAGTGTATTAAATTAAATCAAGAGCTTCAAAACTGTTCCTTCAGAGAGGCCCGAGTTTTCAGCATGTCAGCTCACTCTTAACTGAAGAACTGCATCTCCTGCCTCACCTCCTTAAGCTACAGAGAAGGATGATGTTGTAGAGGGAGGGAATGGTTACAGAGAGGAAAAATTACTGCCTCAAAACATGACTCAGTGTCATCTCAATCAACATTACATAGTAAACAGCCATAATTCTGGTCAACAGACTGTTGATTCATTTTCCAAATGAATTTCTTCTCTCAGTGTTGGGAGCCTCCCTAGGACTGTAACTCCCTCGGAGCAGTGTGTTCTCGGCAGTAGTCTTGGCAACAAGATGGTAATAGAGAATAAATACTTTATCACCAAAATGGCTATCTGGTTTCCCTTGAACAAAAGCCTGTCTCTAGGATGCCCTGGGTGTTCAGTGGCTGAATGCAGTTCATGCCTGGGAACTTAACCTTCCCCAGGAGATGCCATGCACAATGGCACTGGGCTCCGTTCTAGGATGACAGCCAGATGGATGCCAAGCACACCCAGGTCAAACAAAAGAAGAAACTAGACCCTGGTGGATGGACCCATGTACATTCCACTCTCAGCAACGGTTTCACAGATGCACAGAGTTTGGGGCACGTGTCAGGGCTTGGGCTGAAGTAGTGATCACAAGACAAACAAACAAAACAGCAAGGCCCCTCCAGTGAGGCAGCACCCAGAGCAAATGCCTGAGACCGTGAGCCCCTGGCAGGTAAGGCGAGCACTGGCTTCAGAGTGTTCCGTTGGTTTTTGTTTCTCTCTGTGTTGTTTGTATTTTGAGGCAGGATCTCAGGTAGCTGAGGATGGCTTTGAATCTGGACCTTTCTGTCTCCATTTTGCAAGTGTCTGAGTGATAGGCATTAGTCACATGTGCGGTTCAGTCATCACTGAAACTAGGCAGCCTTCTTCGCTAAAAGATGACTGTGTCTGTGCATGTATACGTGTATCTGTGTTTGTATGACTAGGAAATCCTATGTGTATTCTTTGTGAGTATAAGGTAAATTTTTGTCTTATAAAAAAAGAACAAGGTAGATTTAAGACTCTGTGTGTGTGTGTGTGTGTGTATGTGTGCATGTGTGTGTGTAATATGATACGATGCCATCTGAGCACGCAACAATTTCTCACTTTGGACTCAACAATTCTCATACATTCTGCAACTTGCACAGGCTCAGCTCCCGCTGTTGGCTGAAATAAATGTGACAATGATGTCAATAACAAGAACACTATGCAAAAATTATTATCAACTGAAAAATAAATTGAGATATGTGTAAGGCCCCAGAGCCATGGATAACATACAAGTACCTGAAGATGGAACACATCCCAGCAAGGGCCCACTTCCTCCAGGGCATAGATTATAGCATCTACTGACTCAGGACATGGGTTAATGGATGGTATCATAGGCACCGAAGCAGACAGGCAGGACTAAACCCCTTCATTCTGTACTCTTTCAAAATGGCTTAGGTTACTATGGGCCACCAAAGTTGAATAAGAACAGGAAACTACATAGATTTGCTGTATGGTTATGACACAGAGAAAGAACACACATCTAGAAAACACCTCAGCTAGAACACACATCTGGCTTCCAGCAGAATGTTGGACAGATTTTCTCATGACTTGGCCAGTAGGAAAGGGAGACTTGTCTCATAGGACATGAGATTCGAGGGAATTGTAGTGACTGACTATTCAGAGGTAACTTGGTGTCTGTACCATCCCCTGTGGGTGAGCCTTACGCAGCGTGAATAGGTGAGTCAAAAGTCAGAAAGCAAATTCAGCTGTTCACAAAGGTCCCTAATCATTCCACCCCGGGAATGTGAAAGCCAGGGCTGGAGCAGCTGTTGGGGCCGGGTAGGAAAGGTGTCTCTGGGAAGTCACCGAGGGATGTCTCTGTTGTTCTTGTCCTTACGTGCTCAGAAGGGCTTCGTGGATGATGTGGACTCATAAAAACCTGGCACAGTAGAGAGTTGAGTATGGGTCACAGCTCCCATTTAGTCGGAGATTTTGATCTTCCTTATCTGTGTGCTTTGACTCTCAGTCAGGGCTGACTGGCTTATTTACACACACACACACTCTCTCTCTCTCTCTCTCTCACACACACACACACACACACACACACACCACAGTGTACCTGGCTATACACTGAATGTGGTGTTTCTAGTTTTTTTGTGTACATAGTTCATTTGATCCATGCCATCTGCCTGAAAGGTCTGTCTCCCTTTCTGAGGAAGAACCAGACTGCCACCAGGATGAAGGTGAGCGATGTGGGGTTTCACAGAAACCCATCATTGCCTCTGAGGGCCTGGCTATGTCAGGCTGGCTCTGAGGAATGCAAGAAGGCTTCACAGAGGGTTCTATAGATAATTTTGTATATATTCATGTTGCAGTGATTGAGAGGTGACTGGAGGGATCCCCTAAAATCAACATTAAGATATCTCTTTACCCAGAAAGGTGTTTGATAAGCAAGGTCCAAGAAGAAATAAGGGAGTATTGTCTGAACAGACAGCCATCTCTCCTGTCAGCTCTCGGTAGTCAGGGGTTGAGCCAGTGTCACAGTGAGTCCTAATGGCCCCATTTGGAGCCTTCACAGTAGACAGAGCACTTGCTCCCAGACCACAGCCTGCTAAATGCTTTGGTATCAGAGAATGAATCCCAATTCTGGCTATGGTATCTCTTGAATTCTCAGAATATCTCCTAGAGCCATAATAACTTCAGACCGTATGACATTCCAAAAAGTCCGCAAAAAATAAAAACAAAAACAAAAACCTTTTTTTGCTATTGCCTTCTTCTTTGGGCAATGCCTGTAGTTTTGGGGCTATGGTTTGGTGAATTATGATAAATGTATACTGTTATTCATGGCTTGGATGTAATAATGGAATTAAAACAACAGAATGAAAAACACAGAACACCTAAGCTCTACCACAGTGACGTTAGAACAACAATCATCTGCGCTTCTCAAGGGCTCTGCTGACTGCACACACTGCTCACTGCTTAGCTGGGAACAGTTTGCTGAAAGCCCCCTAGGCATTTGGGAAAGTGGGGACTTTATCTCCACACTAGGAGATGGAGAGTCAGCTCAGATGCTCAGATGACCGGGACCCAGCGCTCAAGGTTGGCAAGAGGCTGAAGCAGACCTTGAATAAAAGGCCTTCAGAGCTTCAAGCCAGACTTTCCATAATAAACAGTCCACTTAACTGCAGCATAGACCAAACAATTCCATCACCTGGGAACTCACTGACAGTCATGCGCAAGTACCCTCTGTCCTCACAGAAAACGGAGAATCATCTTCCTTATGTCTTGGTCTGATTGATTTTTCTGAACACCATTCTTTTCCTCTGAGCACACCTATGTACCTGTTTCCTTGCAGAGATGTTAAAACATGAGGTACATGCATGTACACACACACATACACACACACACATACACACACACATATATATGCACGTTCACCTATACACCCATACACACATGTATGTACACAATACATACTCGTACACACACATAAATATATGCAAGCACAAATATACATGTACAGACCCACAAACACAAACTGATCTTTTAAAATTCAGCGTTAATGACTCCCACACATCCCCCTTGTCTCGGGTAATGTTCAAGTCTGCACACATGAATTCGTGTTCCTATAAACAACTCCGGCAACACTGAACAACAACAGGAAAAATCATTACAGGCTGCTGTGATTAAACACTCCAGGCCAAACAGTCTTCTGTTCTAATTGGTCCAATTAGGGTTTATGTAGCTAACAATGCCCTCGGGCTACCTGCATCCTGGAAGAATTGGCCATTTGGACTTCACATAAGACGATGCCATCCAGGGCCTCACAGCTTTGCAAATGTTTTTTTGTGGTTTATTGGATCTTTTTGCCATCTGTCAAAACTGTGTTCCTATGCGAGGTTATTGGTACAAACTTCCGGGCCAGGGGCACCCCTGTGCACTTCTCCAAGGGGAATACACCAAGATAGGAGTCACATCTTTCCCTCGAAAGGAAGCCCACTCAGATAAGTTCTATCCCAGTTTTAGTTGGTTGACACCAATCTGGAAAACCAATTCAAAGAAAAGGCAGAGAGACGGCAGCTGAGCAGCTGAGTTGCTAATAAAGGTGTTTACCCTGAAATCAGTGCTCGCCATGGAAAAGGCTGTGAGAAGCTGGCTGAACCTTTTGGCATTTAGCTGGAAACAAACAGTTCTATTTAAAGAGGATATGCCATAAGGGATAAATGCCTTGCTCTGCTCTGCGGTGTCTTTTCATACAGCCCATATTTCCTCCTGAGCAAAGGGTAAGACAGCATTTCTATCAGAATTGCAAACACCTTGGCCTAACTTCGAAACAGTCTAATTATACTTTTATTTGTTAATTTATCCATTAACTTCAACATTATTTATTTATTCAAGACTTTATCCTGGCTGTTGTTTCAAAGCATTGCTTTGTGTTTGCCAATATTCTGTATTTGATAATGTCCTAAATTAAAACAAATTTATTGCTGCCGTTATATAAAATGGACAGTCGCCTAGGTATTTATGGAACCAAATCATCAGCGCAAAATCTCTCCTGCAGGAAAATCAAACCCATCAGTTTTCTTTTGGTGGGGGGGGTAAACAGCCCCAGTCTAGAAAGGCTTGGCGACCAACCAGGCCAGGGCTCTGCTTGAGCCATTAGGCAAATGTTCAAGGTCCCACTCAGCTCCCCTGTTTTTAAAGAAAAAGTAATTAGCCAAAGAAATATGAATAAGGAAAGAGCTCCCAAGATGCGATCAATCCTTGACAGCGGCTGAATCACCAATACGCTCAGCAGTGACCGCACTCGCCAGCTCTCAGTCCACCTCCAAATTCTATCTGGTGTATGTGAGATAGAGATGCCAAGCGCAGGACATGGCCAGGGCCGGCTTTGACTGCTAAAAACGAGAAGCATCTTTAAAATTTAGCAAAAGCCTCCCCCTGCCCTGCACTCACTACCATCATTAGAATAAAAGGGAAAATTATATTTTATACCTCAAAGATCTCGGTAGCACAGCAATCAAGAGCCAACTCCTCTCGGCCCTGTTTTTCCAGCACTTAATTTTACCAAGAAGGAAACTGAGGTCTTGAGAGGTGAAGTGAACTCTCCATATTCCTCCAGATTGGATATCAATAGTATAGAGAAGTCAGGTATAGGACCTGTGATGCCCAAGTCCTAACCCTCAGTGGTGGGTTTGATTCTTAATTAGAAAAGGAAATCTGACATTGTTGAACTGTGCCAAGCACACTGCTGGATGCACTAGAGGCAGCAGTAAAGTGACCTCACAATCTGCTTCACATGGAGGAAACTGAGTCTGAGAGCAAGTAACTGATGCTCAGCCAGATAACATCCAAATCTCTTGTTATCTCTGCTTCTTCCTATTCTCTCTCTTTCTCTCCCTCCATCTCCTCTTCCTTTCCTTCCTCCACCCTTCACTCCCTCTCTTCTTCTCTCTCCGTGGTTAACACCAAGAAACGCACAATGCTGGGGCTGAGCCACTTCCTGCAGACACAGAGTTGCATGTGTTGGACGTGGCCTGTGACAGCTGGGGATGGAAATGCAGACATAGCCAGCCAAACTTCAGCACAGGGGGAGGTACCCTGAAGTGTGCCCTGCCTGCCAAGATGGAAAGGAGAGAGAGTTTGGGATGGGGACGCACAGTCAGCTGAGGGAAGGGCTAGGCAGCCGTGTATGGAAAGGCGTAGGCGTTCTATTTAGAGTGAATGATTTTATGCCCTCTCAAGTACAAGGAAAGGCTGCAGCTGCAGCTTGCTGGGTTTGGTTCCCCTGAACAATGTCAACCATAAATTGCCAGTCAGATAGCCATCAACAACCAAGGATTTAAGTGTACAGCATTGGTCCCTCATAGAGGTTCTAGACTACCTTCTCAGCTCATACTCATGTTCTACTGCTTGTCTTGATAATGGTCCTCATTGTAAAAGAATCTGACTTGATTTACACATTGCATTTAGGTGTCGGTTTTCTTTCCTCGCTCTTGCTCTGGAACTATTTCTCAGTCTGACACCTGCTCTTTCTCTAAGCTCTTGATTCTTTTCAGTGGTAGAATTTTGAAGGCAGGTTCCTGGTGTTGACTCCACGTGGGTGAAGGGATGGGTTTCTGGTCATCTTCTTGGCAGGCAATTCTAGCAGACAGTGAGAGTGAGCACATGTATGTGAAGGTGTTTGGAATGTGTCCCTTTTGTCAGGTCATAGTTGACATCTCCACTTCTACCTGTATCTAAGGCTACCATCCTTTCCTGTTTTCTTCCTTCCCACACTTCTCCTTTCTTTCCCAAGAAGAAACCCATCTGCCAATTATGTAGGTTGATCGCTTCTCCTGAGTACACGCCCGTCCTCTTCCTCGGCACACCATGAAGGAGTTTGCACCATGACACTCCATTTCCTCACCTGGGCTCTGGCACCCCACACGCATGTAGATGCTTTCCTTATTTTCATGATCCAGTATCCACTGGCCTCCCCTGCCCTCGGTGGTTCCCTCCCCACTCTCCTTCGACCCCCAAAACTTAGCAAGACCCCAGCACTGCAATGCCATTTTTATTGCCTGCATGCCAGCTCTTTGCGTCTGCATTCACAGATGCCCTCTTCCCCACACTCTTGCTCAAAACTTCCCCCATGGTATGCATTGCTGTGCAGATGGTCTTCTCATGCCATGTGGGCCCACCACTGTCCCTCCTGCATGCCTATCCTGACGCCTTTTTGGGCTCCGACCTTGTGTGGCTACCACGTTCACCGCCCTTCTCACAGGTGTTCTGCACACTGTTGGGCTCTGACTTCCACGTCAGCTTTCCTTGCTCACCACCCTTGGGAACCAGCACCATGGAGGAGAAACCCCAGTGTCTTATGGGAACTCTGTCCTACGTGTGCCAGGCAGTGGCCACCACCTCTGATACCATTCTTATTGTCCCTACAATCTTCTTAGACTGCCACCTTCCTCCTTTGCTATTGAGGAAGCTGACCTAGCTCAGTCCTGCCTCATTTCTTCTGGATCAATTCCATCTGCGCTTGCTGTTCCTTTAAACTGCTCCCACCCATTGTGGCAAACAACACTATCTCCATGAAAGAAGCACGTTGCTCATCTTTCATTGCGTCGCTTCTCATGAAACAGAAGTGTTGAGGGTTAAAGTGTGGGTGACCCTGGAGAGACAAGAGAGACACGTGGCTGCTGTGCATAACTTAGTGTTTACATTAGACGTGAACAGATCCCATCCTCACGTGACTCTCACTGCAAACCTTTGACGAGAGTGTGGGTTTTGTCCTTAGCCTTGGGCTGCTTTTATTGTTACTCTAATAGAAGACCCGATGTGAGCAGCATTGGGTGATGGAGGAAGGTCATTGGTTAAAAAATAAACTGCTTGGCTAGCCCTCATAGATTAAAACATAGGTGGGAGGAGTAAACAGAACAGAATGCTGGGAGGAAGAGGAAGTGAGCTCAGACTCGACAGCTCTGCTCTCTGGAGCAGATGCCATGCTACCCTCTCCAGGGCAGATGCACGCAATGAAGTTCCGACCCAGGATGGACTTAGGCTAGAGTCTCCCTGGTAAGCCACCTCGTGGGCTACACAGATTATAAGAAATGGGCTAGTCCAGGTGTGAGAATTAGCCTAGAAGAGGCTAGATAGAAATGGGCCAAGCAGTGTTTAAATGAATACAATTTGTGTGTTGTTACTTTGGGGCATAAGCTAGCCAGGCGGCCGGGGTGCTGGGGACGCAGCCCTGCTGCTCCTATTACAACAATTGGGGGGAAGCGTTTATTGTATCTCATAAATTGAGGGTGTCATCTGTCATGCAAAGGTGGCATGAAAGTAGCTCTCAGTGCGACAGTGTGAATTAAGATGTCTTGATTATATCTGGGTAGATTGTCAAATAAATAAAAGAAAATCCTGGTGCTCAAACATTGTCTTTTTAAATTCTATGTAGGATCTTAGCCCATGGAATGGTGCCACGCCCACCATCTGGATGTGTTTTCCCTACTCAGTTAAAAAATCTTTCTGAAAATGATCTCAGACAGACGCAGCCAAGGTGACATGTCCAGTTAAGCTGGCAATGAGCATAAGCCACTACAGCTCTACCCATGAGAAAGCTGATCTTTAGAGACCCCAACTAATTTTCCTGGACCTCACAGCTTACGACTGATAGAACTTGAACTTAAACTCGGGCCTATCTGAACCCAAGCTGTCAACCATTTACTTAGACTATGGATGGTTACATAAATTAAAAATAATAAAACCAATTTTGTCAATGAAATATAAAATCAGCAAGTAGCAAGGCACACACCGAGTGGCTGTCTCTTCCCCTTCTGGGTGGAGGGATGTTAGAAGCACATCTTTGTTGAGTTTAGATCCCTGGTTTCCTCTGTGTAAATTCTGATCTCTGCAAGAAATTTCATGTTCTTTTGTTCTTTATGACAGGCCAGTCCTAATGCAAAGGGTTTGAAACTCCCTAAACTCTTTGAACAAGTGGAACATTGATCTTCACAAATCATCTGAAACACCCTAAGGGAGGTTAAAAATTACAAGCAATGTGTGTTTTTGTTTTTGTTTTAAGTGGATGTACACCAAACCACTGGGACCATTTGCCTCGCTGCACACTACCAACGCTCTCCTCCCTCCCCTGTGCATTCTCTATTGTCAGATCCCACTTCACAGAGCGGCCTGGCATTGCCAGGGTGCCCTGCCACCCTGGTGCTCTCCTGCAGTCATACAGGGCTGATGACCCCTCTAGTATGATATGCTGTGACACCTCTTGGAATCCTGGGTGATCCAGGGCTTGACACTCCCTGCAGATCCCACCGCTGCCCTGGCCATCTGGTACACAGTGCTGGGTGGCCTCTGCTCAGTTAGATCTTGGTGGCTGCTTTCATACTGCTGTGTACAGAGCCCTGACAGGTGGCACACCAGAAAGACTACACCTTTAGAGCAGAGGCTGCTGTTTGTTAGGTATTCATGCATCCTTGGCATTTTGGGTCTGGCACAGAGCTCACATGCTTACAAAGTGACATCGGTTATCAGTACCCCCAAGGAAGTGGGCAATACCTTAGTGGGATTTTCTTCCTTAGCCATTACACTCAGGCACACACAGTTCAGTCACAGAGACAAGCACCTCTTGCATTATTGAACCACATGGGAAAAGGCAGATTCCACTGCACAATTCTTTAAGACAAAACACCCTCAGGATGCATCTGTACTGTGGAAGAGGAAGTCATGAATCTCTTACTGCCGATATCCCCCAGCCACCTCTCAGGAAGTGTACCTCTCACTGTCTCTTAATGTGAGACCCAGATCTGAAAGGAAGTGGTATCTAGGGACTTGGTAATCAGAGCTATGGCACGTTCCCATAGGAACGCTAGGCCCTCACTTCCTTTATTTATGCAGGCTTACAGCAGCTGCCGCCTTTGGATTCTGGCTCCAGGAAGCGAAGGCAGCAGATCCTAGCGCAGAACCTCCCTGACTGTCTCTCTTTGAAGCCCTCGAGTCCTCAGCCTTCTATTTGTGCTTGGCCCTGATTCATCATGGGTCTGAATGCTTCACCTGCTCTATCAAGTTTCCAATACAGCCTAAAATGGATTTCATAAAAAAGGAACAAACACTGGCCAGCCAATCTCAGCATGGCAACTTTGCAAAGAGAGAAGGCCAGGGAATGGGGCTGATGGTAATTATTTCCTGCCTTCGATCACTGGAGGATATTAATATACATATGTCCCTCATTTTATTTTGTTTTTTTGTTCTACCAGGGCATCAGCCACCTGCTTGGAAGATTAACAACGGTTGGATGCAGACCCAGAATCATTGGGCTTTGGAGAAGTTATTATTCATTGCAGGAATGACATTATGAATAGACTAGCATGGTTTTTAAAGAAATCCTGACTTATTCTCTGAGATCAGAGTGCTTCACATTTAAACAGAATAGAGCTAAAGACGCGTACTCACTCGCTGTCTGCCTGTTCCTTCAGCAGGGCCTCTGGTCTTTTATTATAAAACTCATCATGCTTTGCTGAAATAGTCTGCTCGCACTGTGAGGACCGATACTAGGTCTATACTGTTGATCCCTTGGCCTGAAAACCACTGGGGTTTTAGTGGTCACTTTTTAGATGAGAGAAGGGGGAAGGGAAGCAGAGAAGGGGTTGTAGAACTTGGGAGCTGCGGGGATGGCTCGGTTGGTAAAAGTTTGCCTTGCAAACATGAGCACCTGAGTTTCCTCCTCAGGACTGGGCATGACGCACACCTGCCATCCCCAGCACCCTGAAGGTATAAGCAAGAGGATCAGAAGTTCAGAGTAATCCTTGGTTATGAAGGAAGCTTGAGAACAGTCTGGGCTATGTGCAACTAAAGATCAATCAATCAAACAAACCAAACACTAACCTGTAAATACAGGGAGGGAGTGGAGGGGAAGGTGCAAACAGCATGCATAGAAATACATGAGATGTAAGGACGCTGGCAAGTTTATATTAATGCTTAATGATTCTTCTAGCCACACAACCACAAATCAAACTGCTGTGCTTGATAGGTCCTTTGGAGTCATGTGACCAGTTAATTCCTCCTGCTCCTTTGGGTCAACGTTCCCCAAGGAACAATGTCATTCTAGCTGGGCACCACTAGGTGGGTTGTCTCCCCTTAGCCCCTGCATCCATCTTGTAAATCCAGCACTGGAACTAACCCAGCTCCTGCACAGAAATGAATGTACAGTCTTGTTTTGGGCACTGGTGCTCAAGGAGGATTTCTCCATCATCAGCTTCAAACCCCACCCCCGTGAGTAGGCTGTAAATGCAGTTTCCACTTCCTTCACCCTGCCAGGTCCTAAACTTGGGCAATGGACCCAGTACTCTGTGCCTCAAGAGATCATCAGGTGAGACCAAATCCTTCTCATGTTGACAACTATTAGTTTTGCCATAGACCTTGACCTCAGGATTTAGATAGCTGAATTTAAAAACCCTTCTTGACTCACAGCCTAGTCTCAGATCCTCTTCTTGTTCCCTGGTGATATTCCTTACATGGCTCACTTTCTAAACCTCAGCTTCTTCATCAGTTGGTAAGTGAGACTGGTTCACATTGCCACTGGAAACTGAACAGAGCCCATCTGGCAGAGTGGTTGGCCACAGCACCTACATTTATGGAACTTTACTCTAAGCTCACTGTGGTATTTCTCCTTACCATTCCTGTACTGATACACAAGCCTGTTCTTGCAGTTGGATCTGCATACCAACCTCCCATTTCCTGGGACCTTACGCCCCTGACATTGTGCACTGTGAACCTGTGGGCTCAAGTCCTTGAAGTGTGTCAGTGAGGAGTGGATGCAGGAAAGTAAGTCCTTGACAGTAATTATGCATCTTGGGGAAGAAGCTCTGTGTGAACTGGATGGGGTGAAAATTCTAATGAAAGTTAATGAGGCATTAACTTACTCTCTGACCTGAGAAAATAGGATAATTCAGTTCTTTTATTCCCATCTGTAAAATGGGATTAATGTTATTAACCTCCTTTAAAAGAATTACACCTGTAGATAGAAGACACATTAAAAATTACCCACAGTATGGAAAAGGATTCCCATTACAGATAATGAGTAACACCTGCCAAACGAGGGGCAGAAAGGGAGAAGGGGGAGCAGGCTATTAATAATCTCTACCATCAGAGCTGAGATGGTGATTTTTTTGTTTGGTTTAGAATGGCTATAGTGTTTCTGTGCTGTTCCCCTCATGGGAACCTAATGCAGTCAATACTGTCTCCTACAGTTCTGTTGAATTTGGACAGAGGTTCCCCCAAAATGGCATCTGTTATAGAGTTAAATGTTAGCAATTTTATTTTGGAGAATTAACAATATGGCCACTTCATCTCTGTAGAACACAGTGACCCTGAATAGATCTATAAGTAAGTTGCCTTAACTGGTTAGGGGAAGACTGACTATATTGATTTATAGACTCATGGGTAGCGGGGGAGTGTAATGATTGAAGCACTGGTCCATACTCCCCATCATTACTAATTACTCTTTCCCACCCAAGCTGCATACAGATTTTTTAAATACTGTCCTAAAAACCACACACACCCTTTCTGGTTTTAGGCAGACTGGATAACTCCAACTTACACCTAGGGTCTATTTCCTAACTCTCCCGATCCGGTTTCCAAACTCAGCCGTAGAGTGCTTGTCTAGTATGCTCAGAGCGCTGGATGTGTTCTTTGCCACTGGGAATTGGGGAGAGAGAGGGGGAGAGAGAGAGAGACAGAGAGACAGAGAGAGAGACAGACAGAGAGACAGAGAGATAGACAGAAAGACATAGATGCACACATACATGCAGGTAGATGGATAGATAGATGATAGATGTAATAGACAGATAAATAGATGGATGGATGGATGGATGGATGGATGGATGGATGAGTAGATAGATAGATAGATAGATTGAACATGTCTCTGCCAGATAGCTGAGAACATTTACCAAGAGTATGTGTAACATTTAGTAGTCTTAAGTTCTACTTAGCATTTTCATTTCTGATGACCGATGGGCAGCAGGGAGAAGAGTTTTAACTTTATTAAAGTGAGCCATTCTGCTCACGCTCCTCCTATGTTCCAATTCACCCCCGCAATAGCGAGCAGCCCACAAGGGCCATACATGCCCAGCAGCTGCTTGAAGGTGCCATGGGGTCCCTTCAGTGTGTCAGCTTGTGCACCTCTGAGAAATACAGAGTTAGGTAGGGAAATATTCTAATACATCTGCCCCTGGGATGCTGGTCGGACTGCAGTTATGAGCTGGTATCTCATCCTTGGTGGCAAAAATAAACAAGCACTTAAATGATCTGGCTGTAACGCTCCGTAAAATCCTCATTCCTGCACTCGACTCTATGATTCATGCAGAAAGCTGCTATTTAGGTGTGTCTGGGTGAATCTGCCTGTGCAAATGTCCAGAAACCTTTGAGAAAATCGAGGAAGCATGGTTATCATTAACTGCCTGACAGTCTTTCCCCGGGAGAGCGGGCAGGCACTGCCGCACCAAGATAACTTTATTTAATTAGTTACTGGAAGATTATTTATTCGCTTCGTGAAACAATGGGCTGTCAGCAGCGGATTCTCTCAGCTCCTACAGATGTGTCTGTGGCTTCTGAAGTCTTTACACAGATGCGTTTGAAATATACTTTCAGGTATCCTTTATGTGAGCATTTGACAGGATAATAGAATTAGATTTGCTGAATTTCACCAAACTCTGAAGTAATATGTCACCAGCTTCGCTTGCTTTTCAAAAAATATTTCTCTCTGGTAATGCTCATCAATCTCGCTCTTCACACCCTAAATGCGAGACTCTGAGACAAAAAGGATGACTCCATCAGTTAAGCAGCTGATAGGAAGTTAAATAGCGAGCCGTCCTGTGTGTGGTAACAACTGCTCTGGATAAAAGCGGCCTTGCTAAGATTCAGGCGAGAGCAAAGGAGAGGAGAGGAGAGGAGAGGAGAGGAGAGGAGAGGAGAGGAGAGGAGGGGTAGAGAAAGCATGGTTCTTCACGCGGGTGGAGGATGGTTAGGAAGGTCTTCTTGCACGAATGTAGAGAAGAGTGTCCTTTGACTTTCAGCAATGGCCAATGCTCCTGTCTCCACTTTTCCAGGAGCCGCTCTGATCAGGATAGTTATTTCACCGGATTAAAGAGAGAAGTGATGTGGCCTCAGTTTATTTCTGAGTCTTTGGGTAACTGCAACAAGTGTTGGCTGAGTGAGCAAACCAGAAACCTTTGTATTTGCGATTAACTAGCTTCTCCTCCCAGCACCTCTGCTGTGATCTCAGGCCTGTCAGGGGAGCTTGTCAGTGCGTACAGAGTAAGCACAGCGTTCTGTGGATTCCAACACCAGAACTCTTTGATAAAGGATTTGTTAAGAGTCCAAAAGCCTAGCATCAGCCTTAACGTGTCAACTGCGATTGCTTCATGTGCCATGAGGGGTTTTCAGTGCAGTGGCAAAATGCATCACGGATTCCTGTGATAAGAAATTTACCTGGAGGAGAGGCAGAGAAGTCAGTTCAAGGAACTCACTACCATTCTCCCCTCCCCAGTCAGGAACATATTAGTGGGGAGTTCTCCTGGGGCCGGGCATGCTGCAAGGAGCACACACCTTGCTGGAGAACATGTAGGGAGATCTTTGTACACAGGCTGTCCTGTGAGCAGCAGGAGTCAGTTTCTATGTTCAGAGAGTCTTGGATGAGAAGGTGCCACCTGACAGGTACTATCCTTGGCACTAAAGGATGGGAATGCCTGGGTGGAGATGCCGTGAGGGCAGAAGCACCATATGACTGAGGTGCTGGGCAGTGATTTCAGTAGGTCCTAGATTCACCAGGCACATTTCACTGTGGAAATCGGCAAATGATAGGCTGTTAAAATTGGCTAAGTTATTTCCTTTCTTTCTTTTTTTCAAAGGTGACTGGACCTTTTATTTCTTTTCCGTTGATATTTAAAGAGGGACATTCATTTACAGCTGGCTTTCTCAATGCAATAGAGGTTATGGACCAAAAGTCACTTGGCTTGCCCAATTCCGGAGACAATGCTGTGTTTAAGGTGCACATCAGCTCTACCTGAATTACTGCTATGCCATCTGCATTGCCTTGTTCCCATCCACCGGTAACTTATGACAGCTAACACAGCTGCTGGACCCAGGGCTCTGAGTCATGCCACAGAGCAATTTCAATGATGACCCCCACCTGCTGTATCTGGGCCACATTCACATGGGTACCTGTTCCTTGTCTGGGTGGACTGAGATCTTAGTGGCCTGCAGTGAAACTGTGCATAAGCAGCAGCTCTCCTCCTTTCCTTTGTCCAGGGATGCAAAGCAGCATAGTCTCCTCTTGTTTCTACCTCTGCTCATGTTCAATCCCCGCCCACACTTTCTGCCCTAACTCTACCAACTCTATAGCCCTCCAGTTCCCCCACATGGCTTCCTTTCTCTGTGATTTTGCCCCAGTGCTCCTGCCTCTCTTGCTAATTCTCCCTAACCCTTTCTAGGACATCATGAGATCATACCCTTGCTTCAGCATGTTGCTTCTCTGACACCTCAGTAAACCATGAGTCTCTCCAGGGCTGGAATGATGGATCATGTACCATTGTCTTCCCAGTGTCTGCTGAAGAATATAACATTTAGCAGGCACTCGGAAGGATGATAAACACCGATGCTGATGTATCAGTGTAGCAATCTTACAGAGGGCAATGGAATCAAGTAGAAGAAGGGGCAAGAACAATAGGGGACCACACAGGTATGGTTGGTGTTTTCTCATCTATAAGTAATAATAATGATGATCTAATTTATTTCAATGAAGAAAATATAGTCAATAAAGGAGGATATATGATAGGTATATATGTAGATTTTTCAAGAGATTACAAAAACCCAGCCTATCCAAACATCAGGGTGTCTGTCAGATAATGCTGTGAATTTCGAAGGAACTCAGCATGTATTTGTGATAAGTTATTAAAATCCATTCACTTTCCAATTCTAGCTGTATTTCAATTGTAGACAATATTCTAGACAGTTGTCTTTTTCCTGGAGGTAGCAATGTCTTTTTATTTATTTATGTATTTATTTAACTAAATGTATACAAATGGATCTCATTAGCTTTGAACAAATTGCAACAAAGGGGTTGGCTTGTGTCTTAGAAATGGCTCAGTGGGTAAAGACATTTATCGTAAGCCGGACGTAGTCTAATCTGACGTGGTGTAGGGAGAGGACCAACACCACAAGCTGTGCTCTGACTTCTTTACGCACACTCTGGTGCTCACACATGCATACACCACACTCACACACATACGTATAGATACATATACACACAGGCACACATATGCACGTACGTACATGCAAACACACACTTTCTAAAATCTGCGTGCAGATTTTAGAAAGAAAGCTGTTAGCCCAGCTTACTAGTCAGTAATGGGCTCAAAGGAATGCTATAATGTTTCAAATATGTTTTTATCCATGTTTTAAAATGTAAAGTATGCCTTAATTTATTAATTTCCCTTAATAATTATGTAAACCTGTTAAACCTTTATTAATCTCAGACTCACTCGTCCCTTACAAAGAAAAATAGCCATGCTGATGCAGAAGCAACAGGAATTTTTCATCAACCTGAAACTCAGTTCGCAGTTGTTACCCGCTAGCCGCACACATTCTACCCCATAATGTGCGATGGGGAAACCCAGCAACAGACATCATTTCTACTTGTTTCATATTCCTCTAATTTATTTTGCTATCTGTTAGCTGAGTTGGAAAAGAGCCATTTTTCCATGAATAATAAAGGGGACTTTGGAATCCGATAGAAGAGACCCATTTGCTTGAAATCAGTATATTTAGGTGACTTCTCTTTGAGCATCTGACATCTTTTCCATCTTTGTATTGCCTTTCAGTGGGTACACCCACAGAAATTAAGTATGTGCCACAGCCCTTCAGTGTTTTCTCTCCTGTCATGTGCTGTATCAGTTGGTCTTACAGACACATGTCACATGGATGTGCTGAAGGGAATTCAGCTAGAAACATCCTTTACTAAGAAGGCAGAGATGGTTTCCAACACAAGTACACCTGGGATTGGGACTGCTGAATGGGGGAAGTGAGTTACAGGGAGAGAGGAAAGTGGGGTGCATCCTAAATACATTAGAGACTGGATGGCGCACCTCCAGTTTTAATGCACATGGCTAATACTTGTTAGGGTGCTGGCTGGGGCCAGCTAAGTCTCTGAGGCTGTCTTTCCACCGATTTCCTCAGGTGTTGGAGCTGCTGCTTGGGGGCCACACTGTGAGCACCGAGTGTGCACTCAAGCGGGTGCTGGCACCCTGCACAGGAAGGGGTTAAGTGAAGGATCAGTATGAGCGCAGTCCTTGGGTATCCCACTATAGCAGCTCAGCAAGGAACAAAAAGCCCAGAGATTTTGGAGTCAAGCTGATTCAGACACAAACCACAGCCCTGCCTTTTGTTAGCTGTAAAGCCTCCAGCAGATCTCTCATCCTTTCTGCCTTCAGCCTGCTCATTTGTGGGGTACTGATTGATGGTTCTTACCTTGTGGAAGAACTGTGGTTAGCAGTGTTACAACTAGCCTACAAAATATTCACAGTGTCTGAACCACAGTTATGGATCAAATCAGACAATAAATCTTCTCCTTCCATGGTCTGGCCAGTTTGAGATTACCATCCGTGGGCATAGCGTAGCTATTCAGTCCTTATCTCTCCCAGAGCTGGGGCAACACCCACCTCTACTGAAAGGAGCGGTTAGAACACTCCCTAGGAAGTAAGCAATTGATTATGATCAGGAAGCAAAGCAGAGTTCATTTGTTCACTGCCTTTTTGGAAAAGAATATCCGGCATGGAAAATGTCTACTCTTGAATTTTTCAGACTTATTTGCGATTGAGACCCTTCCCACATCTGCTTGTTAATACAGGCATCCAGCTAACGTTACAGAGATAAACAGCAGATGCCATCCCTTCTCCCGTAGCTAATACAGAAACTGTTTCCTTTCTGGGTCCACGATGTTTTCTGATAGCGTTAATTGCCGTTATTTAAGTAGAAAAAAACAACCAAAAAACATGATCCCATTATAAAGAGATAATAAGAAACAATGCCTTTTGAAATAACAAACATCTTTTTAAAATACAAGCAAGGCAAAGGAAGAAAACTGTCACTGTTGCTGTTCTACAGGGGTTAGGCTCAGTCTGTATGGAAGACAGGAAAGGTGGAGAGAAAGAGAATCTATGGGAAATTAAGGCTGTCGCTCTTGTGCGGTGCCATTGTGCGAGCAACTTCAAAAATCCATTTGGAAATCATGGCTCTTGTATCGCAGTCATTACCGAGACACCAGCATCACCCACTTATTACCGCAAACATAGCAACAGTTGCCATGTGAGCAAGAGATCTGCAATACAAACAGTGGAGCCGGTGCTGCAGGGCGGGGCCGACTGGCGTGGGGGCTGAGGCGCAGAGCGCAGCGCCACCTGTATCGGTTTAATGAGGCCGGCTGCTCCCTCTGGTCCTCGTGCGGTGCCCTGTCAGACATTTCAGGAGAACAGAAGCAGTCTCAGAAAACGGCATTTTGGATTAAATCTTACAACGGTGGCACACAAGCAGAAGCAAAGGCAGAATCCTGCTCTGATGTGCACGCGGGGGGACCCGTAGCCAGGATTTCTCTTCATTTGCGGGAATGAAGCCCTCACAGGATGCTTGCCATTAGAAAGTGGGTCCACTTGTTGCCATCACAATATGTCATTCCATCTAATTGAAAATGGAGAAGTCTGTCACCATTTACTTAGCAGTTTGCCTCTGGCGAATCTTCACAGGTTCCCTTCATGTGCCTGGGAATTAGTTAATTAGTATTACAAAGCGCATCACGAGAAACGGGCCTTTCAGGTTACCAGGGAGGCCCTTTCAGGCTGCTAACAAGCTTGCCCTGGGACAGGAAAGAGCGGGAATGGAAACGGCAATGGCAGAACAGCCCAGCCGAGGAGGCATGGCTGCTCTTTCTCAAGTGAGCTGTTGTAACCTAAATATGCCACTTTCTCTCTCTTTTCATGCAAATCTTTTATGTGCGGCAATAAATCCTGGTCCTTAAAGCTTTCTTTTTAAGAGGTGCCAATTTTACGAACGCTGGGGCTTTCTCCCATCTTCCCTTTTATTAATCTCCCATTCTCCCGGCACTTCTTCTGAACAGGATATTTTGTTTGATATTCTTCCTTTGACATTTTTCACGGGGAAAGGTTGTTCCAATCTAAGGGTGGTTTTTAAAAGTCAGGGACGGGATTGACATTTTTTACACACTCCTTAGCTTTGAGCTGTGTGCGGGTTTTTAGGTGGGAAGTCTCCAATCTCTCTCAGCCACATTCCCTGCAGTGCCCCCAGTGATGGCCAGATGGCACTAGTGAGCAAGCCGCTTCACAAAGGAGACTAAGGTGCCTCGCAGAGGGTTGGCATGCAAGAGCCCAGTCTCCCTGCAGCAAAGCAGAAACACCGAGAGCTGAGGGCAGCAGCTGGCTCTGTGGGGTTTCATTTCAGTTGGGAATCATTGGCAAATGTCACTGTGGTACTCTGTAGACAGGACACTCAGGGCTGAGCCAAACGAAGAGTATTTATGAAAATATTAAGTGACTTTTACAATACAGAGGAATTCTCTGGATTTGTGGACCTTGATGGAAATACTTTTAACATCTGCTTTAATTTTTGTTTTACGTCTGTGCGTATGCATGGGTGTGTCCTTTTGTGTTTGTTTCTTTCTTTGTGTGCCACTGTGCATGACCTTGGCGCATGTGTGGAGGTCAGAGGACAGCCTCAAATTTGAGTCCTCATTCACACTCTGAGACAGCATCCTTTATTGTTTGCAGCTGGCACTGACAAGGGACTGCTTGCCTGCACACTTAGGAAAACTCTCCTGTCTCTACCTACTGTCTTCCTAAGAGCATAGTGCTAACAGATAAACACTTGGCTTCTGGCTTTTATGTGGGTTCTGAGGATAGAAAGTCAGATCCCCATGTTACTGGCCAACTCTCTTCTTTCTTGCACTTTATTTGACGTCAGGCTCATGGCAAGGAGGCACTCAAACCTACACAGCAGCCCGCATGGCTACAGGTTTCCTACTCAGCTCCACACTCCATGAAACCAGAAGCATTGCTACTTCCATTAATTAGGAAAATTCATGGACAACTGAAAAATATTTGAACTTAAAAAGAAAAAGATAAAAGGAGCAGCTGACAGACATGCTGACACCTGCTTAGATTCTGACTTCTCTTTGCCATTTGTATTTTTGCTACTTCAGACCCTTAATGAGCTGAGTGACTGACCCTGAGCAAGTGAGTGTCATAAAAATTATATACTCCAGAGATGACAAATATCCAGGGGAAAAATTGCCTTGCCCCTAGATTTAGGCATGTGACATCTTACTCCCCTCATTTATATAATAGGGAAGCGGGAGCTTCACAGAGGGATGTGTCCAGATAGTCCTTCCTCTTGGCATTGTGGGGCTGGCTGAAGGACGGCAAAGGCAATAATGAGATGCTTAAATAAGCATCAAGCTTCCATGAAAAAGCTCATTAGCTGTGCTTTCACTCAGCCATCTTGGAGCAAGATAATGACCATTTTTGAAAGTCAATGGCACTGTCTTCTTGTTCTCACAGAGTAGGTAATCCCCATGTGATTCATGTGCAGCCACAGTGCTAGGTCCTGGACCCCACTGTGTCTATGAACGAGAAAGTGCAGTGCCTCCATTCCCAAGAGGGCAAACCTTACCAGAAAGGCAGTAAGTTTCAGCCTAAAGATTGTTGCTGTTTCTTCCAGAGAATGCGAGTGCTGTAGAGGGGTTGTTGGAACAGCACACATTATTAGTGCGAGAAGAGGCCTGTGTGATAAAACCTCAACTCAACAGAGAAATTGCGTTACAGTAGTGTTATCTTCTAAATTAGCCCATATGTGCCCTTTTGGTTGTCAGATTCCTAGAAGGCAGAACCGCTTGCTATTCTCTGATTAGCGCTTGTTGCTTTTCCATGTGAGGCTGATTTGGCAAGAGATAGTTGAGGACAATGGAGGGACAGCGTGGGTACTGGAAGCAGGGCTGAGTCTGTGGAGTTTTGATCCCATTGCGTCGACAGGCATCTGATTACAATGTGTCCCTAGGTGGTAAAATGAATTAATACGGCCAATGTCAGAGTTAGTCAGCAAGGAGGTAACTTCTCTGTGAGCAAAAGTGTGGACTCGGTGCCCAAGATTCCCTTGCATCTAGCCGACTCTTCAGTGGTAGCCCGTTCAGCACCGCGGACAGCTCCTCGTAGACTGGAGGATCTTATGTGTTGGCTCCTCTCGGAGCACGAGCAAGGAACTCAGGACCACGAGGGGTGCACCCACACACTAAGACAATGGGGATGTTCTATTGGGATCTCACCAAGGCCAGCTGGCCTAGGTCTGAAAAAGCATGGGATAAATCCGGACTAGCTGAACATAGCGGACAATGAGGAATACTGAGAATTCAAGAACAATTGCAGTGGGTTTTTGATCCTACTGCACGTACTGGCTTTGTGGGAGCCTAGGCAGTTTGAATGCTCACCTTACGAGACCTGGATAGAGGTGGGCAGTCCTTGGGCTTCCCACAGGTCAGGGAACCCTGATTGCTCTTCGAGCAGATGAGGGAGGGGGACTTGATCGGGGGAGGGGGAGGGAAATGGGAAGCGGTTGTGGGGATGAGGCAGAAATCCTTAATAAATAAATAAATTTAAAAAAAAAAAAGTAGTTTGAGCCTTTTGGCTAACATCAGTCTTAAAAGAAGCAGAAACAGAGAAGTCGACCAATGGAATCGAATAGAGGACCCTGACATTAACCCACAAACCTATGAACACCTGATTTTCGATAAAGGAGCTAAAAGTATACAATGGAACAAAGAGAGCATCTTCAACTAATTGTGCTGGCAAAACTGGATGTCAATCTGTAGAAGAATGAAAATAGACCCATATCTATCACCATGCACAAAACTCAAGTCCAAATGGATTAAAGACCTCAATATCAGCCCGAACACACTGAACCTGATAGAAGAGAAAGTGGGAAGTACTCCACAACACATGGGCACAGGAGACCACTTCCTACGTATAACCCCAGCAGCACAGACATTAAGGGCCTCATTGAATAAATGGGACCTCCTGAGACTGAGAAGCTTCTGTAAAGCAAAGGACACTGCCACTAAGACAGAAAGGCAACCCACTGACCGGGAGAAGATCTTCACCAACCCCGCAACTGACAAAGGTCTGATCTCCAAAATATATAAAGAACTCAAGAAACTAGATTGTAAAAGGCTAATCAACCCAATTATAAAATGAGGCACTGAGCTGAACAGAGAATTCTCAACAGAAGAAGTTCAAATGGTCAATAGACACTTAAGGTCATGCTCAACCTCCTTAGCAATCAGGGGAATGCAAATCAAGACAACTTTAAGATACCATCTTACACCTGTCAGAATGGCTAAAATAAAAAACACCAATGATAGCCTTTGTTGGAGAGGTTGTGGAGAAAGGGGTACACTCATACATTGCTGGTGGGAATGCAAACTTGTCCAACCACTTTGGAAAGCAGTGTGGCGATTTCTCAGGAAACTCGGGATCAACCTACCCCTGGACCCAGCAATACCACTCTTGGAAATATACCCAAGAAAGGCCTTATCATACAAGAAAAGTATATGCTCTACTATGTTCATAGAAGCATTGTTTGTAATAGCCAGAACCTGGAAACAATCTAGATGCCCTTCAATGGAAGAATGGATGAAGAAAGTATGGAATATATACATATTAGAGTACTACTCAGCAGTAAAAAACAAGGACTTTGTGAATTTTGCATGCAAATGGATGGAAATAGAAAACACTATCCTGAGTGAGGTAAGCCAGACCCAAAAAGAGGAACATAGGATGTACTCACTCATATTTGGTTTCTAGCCATAAACAAATGACATTGAGCCTATAATTAGTGATCCTAGAGACGCTAAATAAGAAGAACCCAAAGAAAAACTTATAGGCATCCTCCTGAATATTAACCTTCATCAGGCGATGAAAGGAGACAGAGACAAAGACCCACAATGGAGCACTGGACAGAAATCTCAAGGTCCAAATCAGGAGCAGAAGGAGAGAGAGCACGAGCAAGGAACTCAGGACCACAAGGGGTGCACCTACACACTGAGAGAATGGGGATGTTCTATCGGGAACTCACCAAGGCCAGCTGGCCTGGGTCTGAAAAAGCCTGGAATAAAACCGGACTCGCTGAACATAGCAGACAATGAGGACTACTGAGAACTCAAGATCAATGGCAATGGGTTTTTGATCCTACTGCACTTACTGGCTTTGTGGGAGCCTAGGCAGTTTGGATGCTCACCTTACTAGACCTGAATGGAGGTGGGTGGTCCTTGGACTTCCCACAGGGCAGGGAACCCTGATAGCTCTTTGGGCTGACGAGGGAGGCGGACTTGATTGGGGAAGCGGGAGGGAAATGGGAAGCGGTGGTGGGGAAGAGACAGAAATCTTTAATAAATAAAGAAAGAAAGAAAGAAAAAGAAGCAGAAGCCTCCATACAGGCCCAGGTTACAACAAGAACTTATTTTTCCTCTGTTTAGTAGTTTCATATCCAGTTTCTAAAACTATATGAGTCTCAACTTGTTTTCATTGAAGAACGGGACTGTTAGCAATACTTCACAAGATTGTAATTAGATACCATTGTCTTTAATGGAGGCAGCTGTGCTCACTTACCCATTCCACAGTGGGTATTTAGTACTTATCTTGTGCTGGACACTGTCCTAACTAATGCAGTACAGCATTAAAGAAGAGCTGTTTTTTAACACAAAATGCAAGGCCATCTACGCAGACCAGAAAAGCAAATGGCTGGCTACTTTTATCTGAAGTTCTTATTGATTCTTATTGGCCTCAAAGCTGAATTTTATTGGTTTGTGTGTGACAGACACAACATTGACCCAAGCAGAGTAGGGGGTCAGGTGCTAAACACCTTTTAAAAGAGCTGTAGTCCTAGGGCTAGAGAGATGGCTCAGAAATACTAATCTTCCAGGGAACCTGAGCTAGTTTCTCAGCACACAGGTTGGGAAACTTACAGCCCACTGTAAGTCTAAGTCCAGCATTTCAATGCCCCCTTCTTTGGGAACCTGCACATACATGTTATACAGTAAAAATGATACACACACAAATAAAAATATTAAAATCTTTAGAAGGTCTAAAGTCCTCAAGAGAAAACCAAGGTTAAGAAAATTAGGAAAAGTAAAATCCACTCTACACAAAAGATGCAGAACCCGAGTGCTCTATTTGTCACTGAGCTCCAGGGAACATGGAAAGAAAAAACAAATATAGCCCAAAGCACCACATCACACACATAAAATACAAGAGAATGGGATCATAAGCAGTGATCCTGGGTGCTGGTGTCTCAAGGTGACGAAAGAGTGAATCAGTTTGTCTGTGAGGTGGCCCACTCAAAACAAGAGGAAGAGAGAAAGAAGTCATAAGCTTTAAATGTCCAAAGAACATAAGCCCATAACAGAATTAAGAAGTCCAAAGGCAAGAGAAACAGGGCAGGCAGGAAAGCCAAGAATCCACAAAAATAGCAATGCAGCCAGAACATAAAAACTGAAGAGCATAAGATAAATATTTTTAGGGGAAAAGAGCAAACATATATAGAAGGGAAAGTGCATTTCCAAACTGCCTGGCAAAATTGTAAACAGCAACAAACACAATAGAAAGAAATTGGAAAGAAATTGAGTTGAAAACAGGCAAGAAGACAGACAGAGCTATTCAGAGAATTAATGATATTTAAATGTGAAAAATCACCTAAAGTGTAGCAGAGAGTTGAGGGGCAAAAGTTATAGCCTCCCCACAAAGACATACAGAGACGTATTTGATTCACTCACAAACATCTTAGACATTTGTAGTTGCACACCTTCCTGACACATATGTCTGTGTGTATATGCCTACTCTATTTGCACATATGTGTTCTAATTAGACATATTTTAAATACACTACATGACATATATCTAAGGAGGGTTTTCAAAAAGCATAAAGACATGGTGAAACAATGTTATCTGTGATGGTTGAGAATCGTACATAAGTTCTAAAAACTACCGGACTTTGGCATCTAGGAGTCAGCAAATATCAAGGAAGAGAAATAATACTAAACCATCACAGTGAGACATTGGAGACAAGGAAAAGCTTCAAGGTTACTTAGGAAGGGCAAGACAGAAACAAAAGGCAGGTAACAAGATTTATAGATGAAATGTTAATAGTGACAGGAACCTGCTGAGTACTGGAGTCCTGCATCCACAGAGCATCTACCTCTAAAGAGAGAGGGGAAAGAATCGTCCATGTCTGGATTAATACATCTACCTCTGTTACTCTAAATGACACATCTGAGGAGGGAAAACAGGATGAGAAGATAGATCTGACAGGTCAGAGCCATGAATAATAAAACATACATCTGACTAAGTTTAAAGAAACCACAGATTCACAAAACAAAATCAATGTGTGGATTTTTAACAGTTATAATGACATGAAAACATTGGAAAACAAATGCATCAGTGTGAAGGTAAGCTGGCAGAGAGATCACTTGACAGGTAAGAGCACACAGTGCTCTCCAAGAGGATCCAGGGTAAGTTCCCAACAGCTACATGGGTAACTCTCAGCTGCCAGTAACTCCATCTCCAGGGGTTCTGATGGGCTCTCCTGGCCACCACAGGCAACAGCACTCAGTGTACAACCCCTATCCCCTGCCCCATGTGCAAGCACATAATTAATATTATATCTCTGTAATTCCATTTATATGGAATGATTTTAAATCATAGCTAATCTGTCTGTTTTTGTCTTCCATGAGGGTAGTAAACATAGAGTTCATGGTATATTCTATGGATTATATTAAAGTTCATTTAAATCAGTACAAAGATGTACCAGCTGAATGATGGAGACTCAGCATGGTCAGCACACCAGCTCTGCTCATGCCAGTCTGTGAGTTTGTACACTGTCCTCAAACTCTTCTGAGGTAAAAAGATGTGAACTGTTTATAAAGTAAATATGGAATAGTGACAGCAAAAGCAAAGATGGGCGACAAAGAAGGAATGGGTCTATAAACAGAAGCTCCTGACCCACCCCGTCCCACAGCCATTCAATCCCAAAGAAACACACAGTGGCTTATAGTAATTACAACACTTTGGCCCACAGTTTAGGCACATTCCTCGCTCTCTCTCATGTCTTAAATAAACCCATTTTTATTGATCTATGATTCACATGAGGTTGTGGCTTACGGGTAAGTTTCCAGCATCTTTGTCCTCCAGCAGCTACCTAGTATCTCCTTGAATCTGCCTTCTTTCCTCCTCTACCTCTCCTTGGGTTTCCCACTTTGCTTTATTCTGCCAAACCAGCTTCCTTATTAACCAATGGTAAGAAAACATTTTTACAGCATCCAGAGGGAAATCCTACATCTTACAGGTAGAAAGATTCCTACAAGGGCCTCTGGCTCTTTATTATTAAGACCATTGGCTTTGGCACAGGGATAGAAACTTAGCTCAAAGGAACAGAAGAAGGTTAAACTAGGCCTATGTAAATGAAGACCAGTAATGTAAAATACAATAGGTGCCTAGGTCGTTTGGGGAAGGGATGTCTACTCTTACCTGAAAAGGGAGAGTGTGGAAGAGAGTGACCAATCTATAATCAGTCATGCTCTTGTGCTTCCAGACTCTTCTTCTTGCCTCTTCACCAAAATATTTTTTTAGCCACTTCAGTGCAAGGCAATTTATTTTAGAAAAGACCCATGGTGTGAATATGCCAGTTTCCCCTCTCATGTTACCTAAGTGGCAATTATTGTCCTGATAGAAGGGTTTTGCTGATTGAATGCTAAATGCCCCCCCCCCCCCACAATAGGCTCACATATTTGAACATTAGGTCCACAGTGGTGGTGCTGTTTGAGAAGTTGGTGAAAACTAAACTGAATGCTGGGAGAAAGAAGGGCAGAGTCAGACAGAAGCCATGGAGTCATTGGAGACAGACGTGCCGGAACTTTGCTGGTAGGGAATGACCTTGTAGTGATGCACAGATTAATAGAAATTGGTTAAATTAATATGTAAGAGTTAGCCAATAAGAAGCTAGAGCTAATGGGCCAAACAGTGATTGAATTAATACAATTTCTGTGAGATTATTTTGGTTCTAGATGGCTGGGACAAACAAGCAGTCCCCTCCAACATTTTTTCAGGAACTTTTGTGAAGGGTCAGTTTGAAGTTTGTAGGATTACCCCAAATTCCAAAATTTTGTCTCTAGCCAGTAGAACCTTTAGCCATTAAGACTACAATAAATATGATGTCTGCAGAGTAGAGTGCTAAGGAGAAGAGGAGAAGCGGTTCAGAACCACTGGGATACATACAGGCGGAGAATGTGTTAGCTAATGACCCAGGATGAAGCTCCACCCACTCTTGGAGGTAATGGAGAATCGCTGATGGCTTCAAAGCTCTACCTGAGGAATCACTCGCTGGTGCAGAGGGTGAAAGGGGTGTGGAGTGGTCACAAAAAGAGAAGGGCGGGTTACAGAGTGGAGGAACTGACCCACGTTTTCATTTCATGAACCTATTGAAGTGCACCATTCCGGTATGCTAGGACAGTTATGTGTGAACTGATACTTTTGTACATTATGTGAACATTGTATAAGTTGAAGTATGTTATGAGTACACTAGGAAAGCTATTTAGAGGTGTCCTTGGGTGGGCTCTTTTGTATTGCTGGAAATTAATCCCAAGGGTGTCTATTTCAGAGCACCGGAATCTGGGTCCCCCGTGTCTTCTCCTGGACAGCCGACTGTGCCGCAGTTCTATTCTTGGAGCTGAGCCCTACACAAACACTAATTGGTTTTTGCATCTGAAAGGTTGTTCATCACTTGGTCGCTTCTAAATTTAACGTGATGTAATCCGCGCACAAGATGGGAGATTTCAGACCCCGTGGGAGGAGCAAGTGCCACATGTCGGGTTTCTAAATATATCTGGACACAAAATACTTTAAAAGAGGCAGAATTTCAAAAATGGCTTCCTTAATCTCAGATTTTACCTGATCTATGATTTTGGTCAGAATTAGTGATTTCCTGTTTTTTATGAAGGAAATACCTGGCACACCTTTCCCACCTTGAAGTTTAGTTTACACAGGAAAAGACAGTAACAATAACTAGTAACAAGCATGCATACAAACAATGAAAACACACATCAAACCATCAGTTACCAAATTCCATCCTCTTGGCAACTGGCATCATGACTAAAAGTGTGTGTAAATTCACCGATTAAATGCATTGCTGTATTGTGTAGACCCAGGTCTACACAATAATGGGAACCACATGCCAAGTCTTGTACACATTTTTCAGAACACAGTGAAACACACACAAAATTACAGTTTCCCATGTAATTGGATGAGTTAGTTAGGAAGCCCAGGGCTGAGACTAAATAGCACAAGGACTCAATCATCCTTTAGATGATAACCAAGACAAAGGATTCAGTGCATAGCCTGGTGTGGTTCTCTGTGATGCTGGCGCATCTCCTTCCCACAGAGACCCGCAAGGAAAACCATGCTTCGCTCTTTAAGCTTTATAGTCTTTTTTTCTGTGTTAAAGCTACCCAGAATCTTCAAGGCTTTCTGAAGCCTAGATGCCACCCTGATAAGCTTTAGTTGGCCCTAGGCACTGGTCCTTTGCAAGTTTCACAGGTGATTCTAACATGCAAAGTTGAGAACCACTCTAGGTAGCTCACCCCATGACCCTGCTGGCCTGAGTCCATCAGTTCCTGTATCCTTGGGCTCTTTTACTTTAAGAACTGACTCTTGCCCATCCCCTTCCTCTGCCTTCATTAAAAAAAAAAAGCTGGAAAAGCAGACTTGCAAGGAGTCCTTGAATCCATTCCTTGATCAACTTCCAGAATAAACTGGGAGAAGTCCAGAAAACACAAGCATTGGCAAAACATAACAAGTTTCTGGAACCCGCTGCCTCCCTTGCCAGGGGAATTTCGAAAGCACAGCAAAGGCTCTTGTGGGAACCCAGCTCAGCCTCCCCTTGTTTCCCATTCACTCAGGAGAGTTGCTTATACTTTCTGAGCCCCGGTTTATCCATCTACAAAAACTGAAAGGCCTGCCACTTAAAACTTAATTACATGATTGTCAAAGTATTTAAAACAGTGTCCGACACTTCACAGGTGTTTTGTGATGGCAGATGTTTACACAGAAAGTGAAGAGACAGAGCCCGTTCCCCGATTCCACTCTGCATTCATAATGATCACCACGTGTTGAGTCAATTTATCCCATTTCCATTCTTTATCTGCTATACAAATATTTGTTACATTATGGCCTTATGTCAGTCAAACTGCAAGATAGTTGGATGTAGTAATGCATAAAAAAATACATGATTCTTCTCTTGTCTCGTATATTTTCATTGAATGCTTCACTAGGACATTTTTATTACGGATCTCAAACAATTCATGTGGCTTGCTTGGGGTGGGACGATCAATAAACTATCCTTCAGTTCACCAATGCTACAAATGTTCAGGGAGGGAAAAGAAGCTAAAATAGAGTCCTACCCCGCCAGAGAGGGGCAGACAGTGGTAAAGAAGCCGTGGAGTCTGTGCGAGGGAGCTGCGCAGAGAACCAGACCAGGCTATGCACTGATGAGCCCTGAGATTCTTACTGGATGGAGAAGCCAAGTTCTTCCACCCAGTTCACCACACCCCGTGTGTGTTTCCAGTCCTGTGCTGCTGTTGGTATTTAATAGATCATTCTCTCCTCAAATTTAGAGGCTGAAGCTCCAACATCTCACATGGCTGCACTGACAACAGGGTCTCTGGGGTGGAAATTAAGATGAATTAGATCTGAGGGTGGGGTCTGGAATTAGGAGAATTGATGCTTTTTATAGGAAAGTTCTCCAACACAGAGAGGACCAGAACCCAATCTTGCATCTGTAAGGAAATATACTCAGTTATTGAGTTATTGAAGCCATTTTTATTCCATTCCGATCCTCATATTAGTGAGGCCATACCAAACAGGGACTCTGTAGATAAGTTTTCAAGGTTTATCCATATTGTATTTCTTTTTATGGCTGAATAATGCTCTACCACATGGGGCCTCCCAACATGTTGTCTCTCCATCCTTTGATGGACAAACTCTTGTGAACAAGGTTGCTATAAATATTTGTGTAGAAGGTTTCTTTGAACGTCTCTTTCCACTTTTGTGGGGGTGTATCCCGGGAGTGGAGCTGCTGAGCTGTGGAAATGCTTACAACTCTGAATGTCTGATGCTCCACAAACAAGACTGTTTCCAGGTTCATGCACAGAAATCCTTTCTTGAATTCCACAAGACCACCCCTGAACAATTCAATGATTTAGAATATATCATCACTTTACAACAATTTCTCTTGATGCTAGATCTCACTGCTATTACTGATAACTTATAGAAGAATCTAAACTAAAGAAGGGTGAAAGATTACATTTTTTTTCACAATGTAAGGAAATCGAAATCAAAACTCTCCTTCATTGTTTTCCTGTTCAGGCTTCTCTAGATAGCCATCGTCCAGGTGACTTTTTCCATCAGGAATTGAAATCTGGGTTCATAGTAAGATCCTTGGTGACAACATCACTTACCTTTGGGACCAGGCAGCATAGGACCTTGCATTAAGGGCATATTCCAACTCAAAACGGCTCCGTAAAGCTGCCACGTGGCTCCGGCCAGGCCCTCCCCGGCTCACCAGGCAATCAGAGGAAGAGGAAGGCGACAGGGAACCACTGCTGTTACTTGAGGCAGGAGACATGAGCTGGATGGAGAAGGCATGGAAGTCCTTGTTTACTAACTCCAGCAGGAACCTGTACTGGGACATTAGAGCTCAGGGCTCTTCCACACTGCTTCTAGCTTTCCCCTTCCATCTCTGCTGCTAAGATCTGCTCACATTGATCAGCTACTTTTTGACCCATTTCTATTTTGATAGCTGGCCTTATCCTTATTCCTAACTTCCTCAAAGCACAGTAAGCCCAAAAATGAATTTACAAAATGTTTCTTAGATGATTATTACGTGATGATCGAAAGGTTTGCCACCTTCTTCACTGTGGTCATAGGAACCACCAGCAGAACTCCTTCCAGCTGTAGCTGAATCGCTCCCCCGTGATGCAACATGGTTTACACACTAGTGTCCTTCCCTGTGGCTCTGATAAGACAGCTCTGACTAAAACATCTTATGGGAGAGGGGTTTTGTTTTAGTTCACAGTTCGAAGCCCAGCCTATCTTGGTAGGAATTCAGGCAGCAGGCGCTTGAAGCAGCTGTTAGTTTGCATCCACAGTCAGGAAGCAGTGATAATACATTCTGCTCAGCTCACTTGCTCCACTTTACAACTTCCAGGATCTCAGTCTGGGGAATGGCTCCATCCACAATTAAAATAGGTCTCCCATGCTAATTAACATAATTAAGGTAATCAAGACAATTGCCCGGAGACACACCCAGACATCCAGTTCCCAAGTGACTTTAGATTCTACACATTTTGTAAGATAGAACATGGTTTGCTAGCTGGTGAATGGTTTCCCCAAAAAGAACAAAGCCAATCTCATTGCTAACTGATGGTCCTTTAGATGTTTGATAATAGCCCTTGGGCTCATGGTGATTTTCTCAACCTTCAGGCAAAACTCCTTGGTTCCTCCAAATGCTCTTCATAATATACAATTTCCACTTTTTTGCCATTCTGATTGCTCTCCACGACAATGCAAGTGGCAGCTTTCATTATTCTTTAAAGGCTGAGAGTTCAATTGGGTCCTCTTTTGTTTGCTCATCACAGAGGGGAGATGGTCAGATCTTTTGTTCAGCAACAAGAGAGCCTCCTCATGCCATAGCTCCTCTGAGCTTATCACAGCACTAACACAGTGATCTTGAGGCCATGTCCCCAGGTCCTCCTTTGACTATTGTTTCTATGGCTCTGAGAAGAACAGTATGTTATCCCTTTCAAATTTATTCTTGTTAGACATGTGCTATTATTTCCTTTTCCGAGATATTCTAGATTCTTGCCTTCAAATGTTTTCTAGCTCTCTCAACATTGTCACATTTGCCGGTGTGGCCAGCAGGTCCCCTCAACCCTGGTGTCAGCTTGACAGAAATATTGAATAGAAGGAGGACAGAACCCTATGGGATCCCACAAGCCTGGATCATTAATTAATGTTACCTGTCCAGTGAACTCTCTGCATACAAATGTTTTATCTTTCTCCTAGAGAAGAGTGTTCCTGACGTCCTGATCAGTGGGGCTGACCAAGCTTGTTTTCTAGATGTTTTCATTGTCTCTGTTTTGAGGTATCTTACTTAAGGGTTTCTATTTCCGCAAGGAAACATCATGATCACTAAGAAAGTCAGGGAAGAAAGGGTTTATTTTGGTGTTCATCACTGAAGGAAGTCAGGCCAGGAACTCAAACAGGGCAGAAACCTGGAGGCAGGAATTGATGCAGAGGTCATGGAGGCTTACTACTCTTGGCTTTCTTGGCCTGCTTTCTTATAGAGCCTAGGACAAAAGTCTAGCGATAGAACCATCCACAGTGGGCTGCCCCCCCCCCCCCCCCCCCCCCCCCCCCGCACATCAATCACTATTTAAGAAAATATCTTGAGCTGGGCGGTGGTGGTGCACGCCTTTAATCCCAGCACTTGGGAGGCAGAGGCAGGTGTATCTCTGTGAGTTCAAGGCCAGCCTGGTCTACAAGAGCTAGTTCCAGGACAGGAACCAAAAGCTATGGAGAAACCCTGTCTTGAAAATCCAAATAAAAGAAAAAGAAAATATCTTGAATCTTACAGAGGCAGTTTTCTCCATTTAAGTTCCTTTCTGATAACTCTAGTTCGTGTGCCATGTTGACATAAGATGAGTCATCACGAGAGGTAATTCCTATTGCCATCTAATGATCTACAGTCCTAGGCTAGCAGCTACCTTGTTTGGTTGAACTTCACATTCACATAAGAGGTACTCGGAGCTCAGTCTCCGAAGATGTCTTTGTAACAGCCGAGTCCTCCAGAGGATGCTTTTGTCAGTAAGCAGCCCTGCAACCTAGACAGCTACTCTCCACATAGCCATAACTTTCTGTGTGTCGGAAGGATGCCTCCCTCTCAATGAAAGGCTTCCTCTCTGGGATATTTTGTGAAAAATGAGGCAGAATGACTGGTGCCCATCATCCTGGAAGTATTTCCCAATAGAGCAGGTTCTAGGGACTCTGAGCTAAGATTATTTTAAGGAGGAAATGTTTCTTGTGGAAGGTTCTTGTTGTGCAGGCTCAGGACGTGTCTCGTGGCTTCTGCCCTTTTCATGCACACGGGCTACATATCCGTGTAAAGTCCTTCCCTCCTCCTGTGCATTTTGAACATGAATGGGTGCTCTTGTTTTAGCTCTTTTTTGCCTATTTTTAAATGCTATCTCATGATCAGGTATAGCAAATTAAGGCAATTATACAGAAAATTAAAACAAACAGCTCCTTGATATTAAGGAAATGTTTTCATTAGCATCCGTTACTCTGTGTCCTGCTATGACTATGCCGTCCAGCAGATTTGTGTACTGTTTGAGGTAGTGTTTCCTTCCTTTCTGAACAAGTGGACAATGGCACAGTGTTCTATCTGGCTCATCACTTGTGTACAATTTTGTAGAAAAAAATGATTAGATATTTACTTTTCGATGTGTTTGTTATAGTTATAATTTTAAAGATTCTCTCTCTCTCTCTCTCTCTCTCTCTCTCTCTTTCCTCTCTCTCTCTCTGTGTGTGTGTGTGTGTGTGTGTGTGTGTGTGTATGCCTATAAAGACCAAAAATTTGTTGGATACCTTGTAGCTGGAGCTACAGAAAGTTGTGAGCTGCCTGATGCTGGCCCTCAGATCTGGACTCTGGTCCTCTGAGAGAGCAGTAAGCACTCTTAGCTACTAAACCAACCAACTTTCCAGCCCCTATTCTTTTGATTTTTTTTTTTACATATCTATTTTTAAACACAGCATCACTGCAACCATCTCTGGCCTGATTATTTTAGAGTCACAAAAATTCTATATGAATTTGCCTCTGCCCCAGAAGAAGGAGCAGAGAATGTTCTTTCTAGGGGCTTTGTCAGAAGAGCAGCACGGGTAAAGGAGTCACTGGACCCCCTTTCCAGTGAGCACTTGGAGTAGTTTTCCTCATTTGCTTGTATTTGTGGACTTAGTTGGGTCCTAGCGCCTCTAAGACACAGTCTCTGGCCCTGATAGTTCTTTTTGGTGACACCTGGGATGTTTCGGGCCCTTTTTTATATTTTGACTGTGAGCCCAGCCTTTAATGTCTGAGCCATCTCTTCAGCCCTCAAGCCCTTTTTTTAAACAGACTTCTCATAAGGTCAACACTTACCTCCACGTTGCACAGACATTCCTCCAGCTTCCTCACAACTTCAGAAAACTCGGGTCTTCCCTGTAAACCAAGAAAAGACTGTTTTTCTTCCTTAAGAATGAAATAAAGGAAACTCTTTGGGTTTGAAAATTGAGTATTTGCATTTGTAAAGAACGAGATTAGCAATAAAGTATATTTTTTATTTAAAGTGCACTTGTATTGAAGGGCTAATTGAATGCTCATTTACTGTTCGCGGAGGGATGTTTAGTCTTTCTGTGATAAGAGTTTTAAGTCAGAATTTGGAACTCCATTCAGATAACGAAACAGTGGAAAATCTTTAATTAGCTTTGCATGTTTTTAAATGGCAGGGTTTCTTCTTCAAAATGGAAGAATAATTGTGAATACTGAAAATTGTTAACTCTCCTGATGCCTGACAATATGCTGTCCACATCCCCGGGGAAAGCATCCCTGCCTCTCATTTTGCAATTAGCTTTTACTTCAAGAAAGACATTTCAGATTTACAGCTAAGGCCAAGGTAGAAACTTCACAGCAATGCCCTACTTTTGAGTTTAGACTTTTGATTTCAAAAACTGACATGGAAGATATTGGCTATTATGAACTTCAAAGCCATATAAGTTTAGTTAAGTGGTTATTGTGTCTTTTTATATTTCAAACCTTGTTCGAGTTGCAACAGATATAAAAATGAATGAGGACCTACAGGAAAAATTCTTGAAATCTTGGAAAGTGTTGGTTTCTTTTAAAGAAATAATATGTTTCCTTGTGCGGGTTAGTAAGGACTGTGCACCCCACCACTTCTCCCTTTATGAGAGCTTCACTGCCGGGAGGGGGAGAGGTCGATTGATGGTGCAGGCACAGCAGCCAAATAATTTAGAGTCTTAGCAGAACAAGGGATTCTCCCTCTATCCATCCCTCCTTCCCCCAGGATGCTGTTTCCTCCAGAGCCCTCGCGAGTGGGAGCTGCTCTGTACAGAAGTTCTGCTCCTCTGCACTGGTGGGATGGTAGCAGGGTGGCTGACCAGCTATGTCCTCCTGGCTCCCTTCAGAGCATCAAATTATCACACCTTCTACACAGACAGTCTCCTTTGTTTGAAGGTTTAAATAGTGGTTGGCAGTCAAGCTCTCTACAGCACATACCCTTACGTGTACAGGCAGAATGTTCCCAGCACCCAGGCCTTCCCCAGTGAGTCTGCCCTCTCCGTTCACATGGTCACTCTCTCTGGAGTCTTTTGTCCCTGAAATACATCTTTTCAGTTGACTTGAAGCCACCTGTTTCAGGCTTGGTCCCTTGGTTCTCCTCTTTCTCTCTAAATTTTAATGTTCCCAGGACAGTTATTTTGAGACAGTTTGTTGACAAATTGGCAGCCTCATGTCTGTAAAGTACAACTCCTCCTTTTCTACCTCAATACTGTTTCTGAGAACAAGTTCACACATGCAGTTGAGTGTCCTTAGTCTTTCCCATTTCAGTCAGTGACAAATGTGTCTACCTATAAGACTCTAAAGCAGAGAATAATCTTTGACTTCTTTCTTCACTTGTTTGCATCCAGTGTACTGGGAAATTATATGGTTTTTCCTTCAAAGTTTATACAAAACCTCCACGATCAAAGTAGCTTATGTTATATAAACCTGCCTACAGATAAATGCTGTAAGCATGCCCTGGTAAGAAGATACCGGGGCATGGGCAAAATAGGTAAAACCTACAAAACACAGTCACTCAACAGAGAGGAAGGACCAAAGGAAGTCTTATGCTTTTGTTCTTTTTCTAACAGCTTTTATTCTGAGGATGGATAACCTAAATCCAACACAGGAATTTATATTGCTATAGTTGTTTGTTTGAGTAACCAGAGGGCAGAATTCAGGTCCACCATAATATGTTGTCCATTGCTGTATAACAAATGATCAAGAGTCTCTAGAAAAATGTATGCTTTTGTTGTTTTTGCCTTGTTTCTATGGGTCATAAGCTCAGCTCAGATTAGCTTGGTCCTTTCTTGAGAGTCTTATCATATTGAAATCAAGGTGCTGGATGCCACTGAGACTCTTACTTAAGATTCACTGATTACATCCAAGATCATAGACAGTTGGTAGAACGTGTTTTCCTATGCTTTTGTGACTTAGGTCTTTGCTTTCATATTGTATTGCTCAGGAATGGCCCTAGACTTTCAGAGGATGCCCACACCTGCTGGTATGGGTAGTTCACAAGATGGAAGCATGGTTTTCTCCTGGCTACCATGTGTTCATGTCCCTGAGTGTTTCCTCTGTGGCCAGCTATAAATAATTGCTGCACCTGAGTGGGTAGCCCCCCACAGGACAACCTCTGAATATAACAGAGGAGAATCATAGATACAGCATCTCCTCATCTTCACATACTCTGTCCACTCTCCTGGAGAGGTATTATATATGTGTGTGTGTGTGTGTGTGTGTGTGTGTACAACAGGTGAGAATGTTATGGATGGTTCTGGAATCCTGCCTGTCACAAGGAGACAGTAGAGATCAAAGGGATCCTAGGGGGAAAAATCCAGTGAACTGTCGAACTGTCTACATAAGCTCTGGACTATATACATGGGCAATCTTCTGCTGCACAGTAAGGCCACAAGAAATGGGCCGAGGTTATATTTACAGCTCATAAGGCCTTGTTCTGGGTATTTTCTCACAGAACAACTGTATGACTTTTATGCTCAGCCTAGAGAAAACTGCCACACTCTGCAGATCCAGCTAATAAACTGCATCCTTCTGGCCCAAGTGAGTCCACAAAATAGTTTCCCATCTTCTACTCAATTTGTCTCCATCTTCCTTAGAGGCAGTGAATACATATCAACTATAGCTATAAGGGATTTTGAAAGTGAGCAATGTTTTATGTGTTCTTACAGATTTAACGTTGTCTGCCAGACTGATTTGAGTTCACTTTTGTAAAGTCAAATTATATCATTAAAATGAAAAAATTCATCTTCAACCTCCCTACCTCTCTACTGTCAGAGGTACATCCGGTCCTGCAGACATCATTCACATTGTCTACTATTAGTGAGGCTTCTCTGCGTGTTTAAAAGTGTGATCCAGAAGCAGTCAAGGTAATCACTTAAGCACGCACCTCAGAACAAGCAAGCTTTCTCACTAAAGCCTGTAATCATGCCCCATCTCATTTGCATAAGTGAAGAACAGCATCCTGGCATTCTTCTCTAAGGTAGCAGCTTGTCATGTGATCTCTGACTTACTCCTCCTTTTGCACAATCCTGTCTGACCACACACAGCCTACAGGGAGGCAGAGTTAGAGAGAAGCCATGTAGCCCTGACAGAGCTGGACAGAACTTTACCTGGTAAGCCACAGCCTTGTGGAGATACACAGATTACTAGAAATGGGTTAAATTAAGATTTAAGAGTTAGCCAATAGGAAGTTAGTGCTAATGGGCCAAGCAGTGATTTAATTAATACAGTTTCTGTGTTGTTATTTCAGGATCTAGGTGGCTGGGAAACGAACAAGTGGCCTCCTACTACAGATACTTATTTTCACGTTCATTTGCCTGCTGCTATATCACACCATAGTACGTTCCCCTGACGAGGCAGGGCTACATCTGTGTCTCCATTCCCAAAGTACAAAGGCCGTGATCTACCCTGGCCATGATTCTGAAATATGTGCCAAATTTCTTATTGAGCCAATAAATAAATTAATAATTTTATATTTTATTTTGTTCTCAAACTATTACATATTTAAGGCCTTCATTACAGACTGCTTCTTTTATTTTCCACTGAGAAATTCCTTTTAAGTGTCTCTTTTGAAGGGTGCTAATATTTCCCTGGGGATGCTGGGAAAGGCCGCATCATGGCAAACTTGAACATTTATTGTATTTACAGAACCTCATCTAACTCTGTGTGGCTGTTTTTATTTAACACAGGAAATGCAGAAAATATGAAAAATGAAGTAATTTATGAACGGTACCATGGCTGGGCAGTAACAGCTGAATTCATTTCTGGGCAGAGCTAAGGTCTTAGTCTGGCTCCATTAGCTCTCCCTCCATGGGCATCTGGGTCTGCAGCTGTGTAAGGCTGGGAGCCTGAGGCTCTGCAGCCTTGGAGGCAGCATCAGCTTAAAGCCTTGGGTTCGCTCCTCTGCACGTGACTCTGATCACACTCAGATCCCGTTTCTCTACCTCAAAGGAGATGCAGAATTAAAACAAATAAGAAATAAGGCGATGTTTTGGGCCGAAGTGCTGCATCCTCTAAAGAGCTCTGCCAAGAACCTACGCTACCAATAACAGGAATTTACAATCAAATGCGGTAATAGCTCCCTGTAAACTCAAAACACAGTTGTAGCTTTCTGTGTTTGCAAGCACACCGTGGGGCTCTTTAAGAAGCAGCCACCATCAAAGAGCTGAAGTCCAGGTGGCAGGCACCATCGCTCTCAAGGACACCACATTCTGATGAGTGTTCACTATGCTCTCTTTCAGGTGGATGGCTCCTACCCCTTCATGTTGTGGGTGACAGTGTCCTCCCTGCATCCTGTGTGGTGTGCACCCAAGATGTAACCCCGTGTCACCAGTTAACCTACACAGTAGGTAATAAGCTCATATCGCCACACAGCAGCGAGCGATGTTGCCGGCAAACTTCCTGCCGAGCATGCACTATGCTGTGAGAACTGCTGAGGTCATCCAGAGAGGGGCACCCTCTGAAGAAGCAGGCCTTCCATCCCTGAGGGACTTGTAACTTCCTACTTTCTGGCCCTGAAGGTGAGTACCTTCAGGATCAACTGAGATATTTTTATTACAAAAGGATTATCTGCCACTCCTAAAGCTACATACTTAAAAACGAAGAAGCTGCGTTTGTCTGGACTTGGTGTGAATTTGAACCTTACCACCAACTGAAGGAAATGTAAATGATTGTGAATCCTGAACTGCAATTGTTCAGCATTCATACGATTAACCAATGTACCAGCAAAACCGATTATTATCAAAGCCCATCTCATTTTGAAAGTCTGGTCGCTCTCTTGCTCTCTCTCTCTTTTTATCAGTGGTAAATGAGCTGTAGAAATGCTAACAAGAAGTGCTGCCTGTGTTCATTACATATTGCTTGCTTAAGTCAACAATTTAATAAGACACCTTATTAACAAATTTGAGGAGAATGTGATTTACATCCTGATATTCATGGAAGGGATAAACAAGCTATAAGCTCTGTCAGTGGAAAATTTTCAAAAATGAGACCAAGTGAAGACAGAGTAGGTAGGTAATTTCATTCGTTTCTACAATCCCAGGACTGTCTGGGAATTTGGAGGTAGCCGTTCCCATCCTGTTTGAAATGGGCGAGTTTCCTGTCAGTTGGAATGTGAACCGTTCCTGGTCAGTTCCTGGAAGCAGTCGCGATGTGTCCCCATCCCATAAGCAGACTCCCTGGTGCAAGATGCCCTCTGCTTCGGGATGTGCCTGAGAGATGGCAGAGTTGGTATCCCCCTCCCCCTGCTCCTTGCTCTTTCATGTAACCTCACACCTGAAAGACCCCCACCCAAAAGCTAAGCAGCAGTAACGCAATTTTTGCAAGGCTTGAACTTAAAATTCGTAAGTTAAACTAGGACAGGGAAGCTCAACCACAAGACAAGGGTGGAGGGCCAGGCAGGATATCTGATATCTGCGGTTGGCTACCTAGCCCCTGTTATGAGGAACCAACTTGAAAAGGGGGGAACTGCGTAAGGAACCAACTAGAAAAGGGGAAACTGAGCAAGGGACACCGTTTACACCCTAGATAGTTAGCCAATTTTTATCTGATTACTTGAGAATCCCCGCAGTTGTCCTTGGGTTGAACCTGGCCTTATTTGATTTGTCCAATCAGAACATTGTAACTATGCATCTCGCTTCTGTAGCCATGCTTTCTGCTCCCCAAACCTACAAAAAGCCTACTTCTCCAGCCTAAAGGCGCGCTAGTCTCCCGAGAGACTAAGACGCCCCAGGTACCTGTGTACTGAATAAAAGCCTCTTGCTGTTTGCATCCGGAGAGTGGTCTCGCTGTTCCTTGGGAGGGTCTCCCCAGTCTGAAAGACTGCCTACCACGGGGGTCTTTCACACCCAGGATGCTACCCATGTGCGGCTAGACTTCCTGAACACAGAGTCAGAAAGGGGCTGGGTGGTGTTTGTGTCTCCTAGCAGAGGAGTAATTGAGAGAAATCAGAGCTTTCTCAGTGACAGTCTGAAATCCCCAAGGCACGGGGCACCTAACAAACAAAGAACCTCCCCCAGGTCCTCTCAGACATGGCCCTGAGAGAGACAACATGCCAAACTGGCCAGAATTAATAGAATTTAAATAATCGATAACAGATGCTTTAGAAAGTGCCCTGATTCAAGCTTCTGTGTGCTGCCAGGAGAGAGACAATTCTTCCCAGACAAGGCTCTCTGAGCTGGCTTTGTCTTTTAGGTTTTATCGCTTTGTTTCAACCAAGCAGTCAGGATTTCCCAGGGGGACAGGGATTTGCTTCCTCTAAGGCTGGTGGTTCCAATATCACCTTCAGACCTCCTGGGGACAATGGACTCCTTCATTCTCAGGATCCTGGCCTCTGCAGTCAAAACAACTTTAGCATGATAAAGACGTCTTAGGATGGCTCCTGATGGCAATGCATCTTTATTGAGTTAAAATGCTTTGGTTACTAATGACAGGGCAGCCATGGCTCAGAGGTGATTATGGGGAAGGATTGCACAGTTGGAAACCCTGAGTGCCACCTGTCAGCACAGGATGGACCTCATTGGAGGGAACGGATATCAGACAGGAGGCCAAGCTGGCCTCTACCTTAATGAGAGTCCTGCTGACACATCCTCCAGCTGTCTGGAGAAACTCTAGATATGATCAAGTTGACATCTGATCTAGTTAGCCCGCAGCAAAAAAAGAAAAAGGAAAAAAAAAAAAACGAAACTGAATTCCTCTCCACTCCCCGCACGTTTATGTTGGGGAGGGGGGATAAAACAACTTATTTGACTTCCCAGCATAAATATCCAAGCTCTGGGCTTGGGGTGGAGCTCCACAGTCAGGACTCAACCCCAAGGGAGGCCTGAAAAGCCACCTTTAAAAGAACTTCAATGTGGGCAAGCCGCCAAACCAATTAAGTCCGCATAGTGAGGAACACATGGGTTTGTGTTCCTTAAATGAGCATGTTTCCAGGAACAGCAGAGAGAGGTAAAATCCACCATTGTTATGGCCAGATTTCCCCAAACTTGCAATGGTTTCCATCTTGCTTCTTCCCGCCCATGTGACACATCTCCCTTTGTTCCTTCCTTGTGTATGTATCTGTTTCTAGCTTCTGCTTTCTTTCCTACAGCGGCCCCCGATCCTTACTGATGGAAATATCTCCAAAGTTGAGAGCACCGACCTGACTCTCCTGGTTAACCTGGCCCTGCTCTCTCTGAGCAGAACTGCTATCTACGGAATTCAGGAAGGTTCCCTGCATGGTGTCACCGCGCTGTGGACCCTGTCGCTGGGCCACAACCACACCCCCTGTTCTCTGTCCGACCACACCTTGGCAAGCTGCGAAGCCTGCAGGTCCTGGTGCCGAGCAACAAGGTCTCCCTCACCCTGAGAGCAGCCTGGTTCAGGAGCACCAAGGCCCTGAGCAGACTCCTGCTGGATGGAAATCAGATCACTAACCTCACACAGAGTTCTCTTAGAGGCGTGAACCTTCACAGACTCAGGCATTGGGACTTATCCAACAATTTCATTTCCTTTATTGAGAAGGATGTCTTTCAGTCCCTACCCCAACTGCAGGAAGTGGACCTTTCTAGAAACCTGTTGGCTCACATGCCGGACGCGTTTACCCTCCTGAAGCACCTAAGCCTTCTGAGCTTGGAGGGGAACCAGAGGAGCTGCACCTGTGACCTCTACCTGCTTGAGCCTTTTAAGAAATTTCGTTAAGTCTCTGGCTTGCGGGTTCTATAATACGAAGGAAGTAAACTGTCAGGTATCCCCTCTGGCTACAGCTGCTGCAAAGATCATGCTGAGACTGTCTGAGACCAACTGTGACTCCAAGGGTCACAACCTCACTCTGGCTCTAAAGGACAGGCGTGCCCTTCTCCCGGGGCAGGACGTCGCTCTGATGACTGTGCTTGGCTTTGCAGGTATACCAGGGGAAAGTAGCCCCCATCTCTCCTCCCTCTAGTGTGTGTTCTTGGAGTGCCTGAGTCCTTTCTACAGCAGCTGGGGAGAGCCATTGGGTTGTGGAAGGGAGAGGTTGGTGAAGGGGGTCTCAGTAGACCTGGCTCAAGTTGCAAGCACTTCCTGTTGAAGAACAGTGCAAGGCAAAGACAGGGGCCTGAGAATGAAGAACTCTGCTCCGGATGTGATTAGCATAACCTGGAATAACTAACTTAACTTGTTACTTAGACTTCCTTTCATCATGGCTGTGACACGGGATAACCAAACACCAGACAGCACTGGAGTGTTTACTAGCATCCTAGGAAAAGTTTCAAGGACCTGGTGAGCAGTAGACTCTTCCCTTGGGACATTCCCATCTAGGCACATTTCCTCCCTGTGACAATCATTTGTGGGGGCAGGAGAGATGATAGCTCAGCGGGTAAAGACACTTGTTTCGTGTCTGATGGCCCCAGGCCTGTCTGCAGGACCTACATAGAGTAGAGTTGTATGGCTTACTCACCCAATATTCTCTCTCTCTCTCTCTCTCTCTCTCTCTCTCTCTCTCTCTCTCTCGTGTGTGTGTGCAAAATTTAAAACGCAGCATTACACATAAGTGTGGAATTTTTAAAGACTAAAGATGCTGTGTTTAAAAATTTGCCAGTGGGCTTTTCCAGAACCACAAGAAGGTGTCAGCAAGGCAGGTGCAGGCACCTCGTGTGCAGAGTGTGGGGTGCAGTCAGTGAGGTCCGAAGCCTCTGACTCTGCAGCTTTGAACCCTGTCTGCCCCCAACAAGCTATAAGACTTAGAACAAGCGACTGTGCGTGATTGGCCGGTTTTCTCTTCTGCCGGAGGCTCTGTGTTCTTTCCCAACCTCTTTCATATCCTTGGCCCAGGCCGACAAGGGGGTAGCTAATCTCTCAAAGTTTAAGAGTAATGGAATTTTAAAATTCCTTGGCTATCATAGCTTGCCAGACGAATGATACGCAGTACTTTCATTAATTGAAATTTCTTGAGCTAATTTATCTCTCTGTGTGTTTTAGAATGATCTCAGTGCATGATGGAAAGTTTACATAGGGCAATGAGGAACATGTGTGTCTGTGATTCTGGTTGTGTGTGTGGGCACATGTATCCCTCTGTGTGTCTGTCTGCGTGTTTCTAATTCTCTCCCTCTCCCTCTGTCTCTCCCTCTCTTTCATGCTCCCTCATTCTCTCTCTCTCTGTCTCTCTCTCTCTCTCTCATTCTCTCTGTCTATGTCTATGACTGGGTGTGTGTGCATCCCTCTGAGTGTGTCAGTGTATGTTTCTGTGTGTGTGTGTCTGTGATTGTAAACACACAGTGTTCTAAACCTGGAGGACAGAGGCTCACCAGTGGAATCTAAGGCTGAGCAGCGGATCCTTTGCTATAAACCATTATGTGAGCAGAGGTTCCAGGTGAATGAATTGGGCACCAGCTCTTTGACTTCTGGTTGTACTTCTAATAGGAACCAGCCAATATAGTGACCACCCACACTCAAACTCCCTCAAATCAGAATATGAATTCACCAGAAAAACAAATTCCTTTGAGATCTGTATAACAACATCAGTAATAGAAAATTCAAAGCAATTTACTACAAATGACAAAACATCACAGTAGCAGCAAATGCTCCCTGGATGTGCCCGAGTACCCAGTGGAGAGTTGACAGGTGTTCCAGAGGAAACTCAGGGATGAGGGGTTCAGGCTGGATTGGAAGGTATCAGGTTGTATGACATGAAGCAGGCATGAAGCAGCTATGTTCATGGCAGTGCCTGTGCAACTTCCCACTTTCCAATGAATGTTCCTAGCGTTAAGAGGAGGGATTCCACGAACATTTGCCCAGCTTCTGCCTATAGCGAATTTCAGCACACCACTTTGTAGGGCACTGCTTGGGGGTCCCACAACACGGTATCTTCTAGAACTATTTTTAGAACCAGACGCTTAGAAATGTGTTTTGAAAGGGAACGGCTCTTTATCTGTATAGATGGGCTTAGGTTGTAAAAGATTCCAAAATCTTGTCAAAAATAGCAGAAAGCTTAAAATATATAGGTCACCTCTGGCTCTGAAGCACTAAAATTCTCACGAAGGTGTCCAAACAGAATTTGAGGGTTGCCTGTCTCTCATTGCTACTAATACTGGATCACTGGCATCTGTCTGGCTTTTCTATGGGTTCTGGGGGCCCAACCTCAAATCCTTACACCTACATGGCAGGGACTTTATCCACAGAGCCAGCTCTCCAGCCCGGTTGGAGGATTTTTGCCAGCAATTTTGATTCTCTTTAATTTTCATATATAACTATGTTGCCTGATATCCCCCTTTTCTATCAAGTTCAAAATCATGTACTCATTAATAGTGTCCTTGTGAAGGCCATGAGACATGCGCAGCCAACTGCTTAAATGGGAAGCGGTTGTGGGGACGAGGCAGAAATCCTTAATAAATAAATAAATTAAAAAAAAAAGAGGAAACCTAAATAGGAGAAATATGTAATTGGAAATATGCATCTCTTGGGCGCTGTATATTGCTCAACCCCAACTTTACTTGCTTTGTTCTATAGAATGAGTAGCTTCTGCCATATACTTCAACGGTCATCTAACACAGTCCCAGAGTCAATAGACTCTGAGATTTTCAATAATTCCAACTTCTCTTCTCATTGTAATCTTTCCTTTAAAACCAGTTTTCGTAATAAAGATTTTGTTAAGTGATAAAAAAAAAAATCTCTGCCATAACCTTTATTTTAGAGGAGGAACTGACTTGCCCAAAGTCATACAGCAAGAGGCAGACCCTCTGTCCAGCCTTATTGGTCCTGGGCCTTCTTCATCACCACGGAGGTTTATTTGATTAGTCAACCCAGTGCTTCTGTTCTCAGAGTGATGAAAAGATTTCTTTCTGTGACAGTCAACACATGCTTCTGTAGTACCATCCTTGTGCCTGGGTTTTGGGGTTAGGGTGGTGAAAAAGACTAAAGATTCCTGTGTCTGCAGAATGCTTAGTTCTAGCAGAGGAGCCCAAAGGGGGACAGGCAGAGTGAAGGCAGCGTGGACAGAGTGACCCACTGTGTCATAATGTCGGAAACAAAGGAGGTGTGCATGGTTGGCCGTCGGGGACTCAAGTAACTAGGTGGCTGGGAATGCTATTCAACAAGATGGGAAAAGTGAAGTAGATATCAGAAGGACTTTTCCCAGCATTGCAATCAAGGGTCTCTCTCAGAGACCTCATTGACCTCTACTCAGAGGTCAATCTTCATCTACCTACATCACAAAATGACAATGCCAGGCACTCTGAAACTATCTATCTTCCCTTTCAGTTCACAAGACACACAGAATCCTTTTACAAGATGAGAGAAAACAAAATTTTAAAAAAAAATGTATCATGTTGTCAGATTTTGAAAAAAACAAAAACAAACAAATGAAAACCTAAACACACAAAACCAAAACAACATTGAGGAATTTTGAAGGTACTGATTTAAAGTTTAAAGGACAAAGAAACCAAATAAGCAGAGGGAGAAGATGCCACAGTAAACATGGCAGAGACTGAAGTGCTCCTTAAGACAAGTGAACGTTGAAAGTATCAAGCTTGGAATAGGAAGATAGAAAGAAATTCAGGCAAGGGAAGAGTCTGGCCTTTCTACGAGTTGGCCACCAATGGTGATGGGTCTTCAGGACTGGGTAAAATAAGCCAAAGGCATGCGGGGTCAGTTTGTCATTGAGGATTAGGGTCCTGATACGTCCAGGGTATCTAGCAGCTATCATTTTTTATTATTTATGATTATATTAAAAAGTAAACTAGGAATTAAAATTTCTTTTTCATAAGCTGAAAATAACCCTTTGATGTTGGATGAACTACAGCCCTACCTAAGGGACTCCAGGCATCTTTACAGTTGTTTTAAATGATGTTGTGTATATGTGTGTTGTGGTGTAAGCCTGTATGTACACGGAGGCTAGAGGAGGATGTGGGATGTGGTACTCTACAGCCTTTACCGTAGACCCTTGAAACAGGGTCTCTCACTGAACCTAGCTAGAGGCAGGCTGGCAGCCAGCAAGCCACAGTGGTCTTTCTTTTCTGTGTCCCATAACTGGTGTCACGGTGTACATGAGGCCGCACCTAGATTGTCTCATAGTGCTGGGAATTTGCACTCAGCTCCCAGTGTTTGTACAAAAAGCCCTCTTACTCAGGGAATCCCCTCCCTGACCCTATAACTCCTAAGATACAAACTGAGAAGTAGACTGAAGTATTGCAAACAGCCTCCGTCTGGTGTCACGGTTTCCCCGTGGTGACGGGTGCCTCCTATACCTTCGCCTGTGTGAGAGCCACATTTCTCCCAGGATGCTCATCTAATGGTCTTTCTGTTTGTCACAGGAGTCGTTGGTCTCACATGTGCAGGGCTAGTCATATTTAACTGGAAACTCCAGCAAGGCAGAGCTAATGAAGGCACATCCAAAAACCTTCGCAGCAGAACCCACGATGGATCCTGGTGTGCTCGTGAAGACAGAAATAGCTGTGCCGTGGGGTGCTGTAACTGCCACTTAACTGGGGAAAATGAGACAGAGGTCATGCCCCATGTGGGTCTCATAACAGAAATACCACCTAGACAGGAAAGCAGCCATCAAGCAATGCTAGCCTCCAAGTCCACGGCCCTGGATGCCTCCCTCAGGAAGCTCAAAGGGAGAGACCATGGTGCAGACAGCGCTTGCTCTTGCCTGGGTGATTCACTGCTACCGGCAAGATGCTTGGGGCCTCCTGGAAACAAGAAATCTCTTTATGATTCAAGCTTAGTTACAAGATGTCCAATGACAGACAAAAAGCTAAGCAACCTGAAACATGGAGAAGTCCAGACTCAAATCCTGCCACAACACGGAACAAGAAAAATAGGTGAGCTCGTTGGTTAGAAAATCTCACTGTGCTTAGTTTCTCAGGAGAGAGACTGCTTTTCAATTTCTCCAACAGAGAAGGGCTGTAAAACTCACTTTAGTTTGTTTCTTCCTTTTCTGAAGATATAAAGGTTCCAGGAGTGTATGTGTGCGCATATGTATGCTTGTTTGTATATAAACATGTACATGTCTGAGTACCTGTGTGAGTGTGTATGTGTGTGTGCATGCACACACACGTGTGCGAGCCCATGTGTCTCTGAGTGAGAGTGTGTTCCCGTGTATTTAGGCAGTGTGAGTCCGTCTGTCTGAGTACCCGCATCTGGGTGAGCTGTCTGCTGCTCCTCCTCATCCTCTGGAACTGAGCATCCCTCCCCTGCCTGGAAAGAGAATTTTGAGCCCCAACACCTAAGGAGGGTTAAAAAAAGAAAGAGAAGAAGCCTCTCCAACAGGAATATTGCTATGATTTATGAGAAGGTGGTTACCAGCGTTCATCCCAACGTCCTCTGAGTTCTGATGCCAATCTGCAGTAAACAGCCTTCCCAGAGCGTGGCATTTGAGAAGAATGGCCTCTTAACGCTAGTGATTCATTTCAGGAATGATGTCAAGAAACTCACTTTGCTTGCTGAGCTGTCAAGGATGATAACTTCTCAGTTCTGGGAAAGTCAGGGCTTAATTCATGGTCCCACATTGGGAGCCCAGTGAACCTGGCCGTGACACCTACCTGCTGTCCAAGGGCAATGCCAATACTTAGGTGGAGGCAATGAATCTAGCATCTTCCTTTCCCTCCTGAGTTCTGGGGCAATGCTTTCAATCCCTGCAGTGCAAACTTACAGCTGCTCAGGAAGGAGGCTCTGCCACTTATTTCATGGTTTGGACGAAGCACGGTTTTCTGTTGGAAAATGAATGACAGAGGAGCCATGGGATGCCCTTACTGTAGGAATCTGGCCCTAAGGCTGGATCTGGGCACCACAGGATAAGAATGAAACTATATTTTATTTCCTATGTGGCATACGGCAGAACGTCAGTTTATCTGACTGCATTTCTTGCTGGTTCCTTGGTTTGATTCTAGACAAAGATGGCCAAGAAAAAAAAAATACAGCTGCCATAGAAATCAGAAAAGATTGGTTTTACTTTATAAGAAATAACGGCTCAGCTTTTTCATTTCCTCTTCGCAGCATCCGAGGCCTTGCTTTGTCTGCCTGTGGGGAAGTTCTACACACAAGGGGACGTGGCTCGTTAACCCTCTGTAGCACTGTCTCCTTGCTTCACATGGGACCACATGTCTGTCATGTCAGTGGGGACCGTGAGGAGACAGACACCTGCAGTTCTGCAGCACCCTGGGGCGGGAGGGAAGAATTCAAGCAAAGAGTCAAGGCCATACTTGGTCCTGAGGAAAAGTCTGAGTTTATGCCTGAAGCATGGGGCTTCAGAACAGATTCCTGGGGCAGAGAAAGTGGCTAGGTGGCATCTTGTTGAATAGTTCTTGCTGTTGACCCCCAGTTTCCAGACATCTCTGAGAATCGGATAGAGTCCATCAGCTCTTCCCCCTACACGGTATTTAGACTCACATGTGATTTCCATTTAACCCAGCCTCCCGACACCAGCACCTCCTCACAGCCACCCCACCCGCAAGGTTGAAGGTTGGCCTTAGGGTGTGCGACACTCTAGCCTAGAGCTTTGCCCTAATAGAGGAAAATTTTTCCTTTCTTTTTATCTAAATAAAATGATTTCATGAAACAAGCGAAACTAGGCTGGTGAGGCATAATTCTGTTCGTTGTGGGTGAGAGGTAGACCCATCCAAATCCTGATGCGTCACATCCAAGTCCTGATGCGTCACTGGGGAAAACATCCAACATCTAAATGCCTTCTGTTGCCCTCAAAAGTCACAAAAGGACAGCTCTTCTGTCATAGACCATGGCTCCTGTGACTATCAAATGAGATATCAACTGTGTAATATTTAGCATGCCTACTAGTTCTTCCTATGAACACAACCAATATTAGGGTTTCATTGATATTATTGAATGTGTATAATTGATAGTATACTTACATATGCCATTTAAAGGTCACAGGCAGATATTGCTACCAGATAATATATTAAATTACCTACTTATTAATAAATCTTTAGTGGATATTGCATTAATTTGCAGGAAGTAATATAAGATATGGCCGTCTGCCTTCATTAAGGCAACAAGCATTTCTTTTTGTAATGTCTAGGTTACTCTGTTTGAGTCTTGAATATTGCTTAATATTTCATATACATTTTTCCAAATTTATATTCTAAAATGGAAAATGAATAATAAAAACTTAGTATGCCCTTTGAAATGGATTCGGATGTCATTCATCTTCAAAGCTAACATAACCATAACTAAATCTAAATATGAGTTAATATGAATGTCATTTAATTCCTAATGCCACTGTTGCTAAGTCAGCATCACAGCTGATTGACAAATGACACCAAAGAATACCATTGCTAACACACCAACTAGCCAAGGGTCCTCTTTGATGTCGGCAGGAACTTAGGAAACATACAGAAATTATGATTTTAAAGAAATCATCCCACAATTTTCAAAAGGTTCCTAGGTCTTGGTTGGTTAGGATACTACAGCTATGCCCAGTGGTCAATTCCTTTATTTATTGTTTGGCAGATGTGAGCAGTGCCACATTTGGAAGCAGATATGTGACATCCGCCTCAGCTTTGGCAAGAGAGAGTCTCGGGAAGCATTTACCAGATAAATCATGGAAACCTCCAATAGGAAAAGGAGAGAATGCAGCACAGCCACCTGGACAGAGCTCATCCTCCAAGCTATGGGAGCCAAAGGAACATGCTGTGGGAAGGATTTCCCACAGACATAGAGGGGAATGTAACGGTCACTGCGGTCTCTTAAAGCAGAACAAGCCTATGGATGTCCATCCTAACACTCCTCTCACCCGCAAATGTGTGTCCTGGGATGAATTTCACGATTGTATGAAAGAGAAGAAGCCACGTCACAGAGCGCGCACCAAGTCGGAGAAAGAGCAAATCCAAATTAGCCGAGCAATAGAAAAATTCCTCAGGACTCAGGGGAACAAAGACAAATCAAAGCTGTTTGCAAAAACCAAGAAGTTGTGTTCTACAAAGAGGGCTAAATTCCACGATCCTGATTTAGTTGGGGGGAACAGGTTGGTAGTGACAGCAGAAACACCAGCCTCTAGGAGACAGCTAGAGAGTGAAAGTCTTTACCCGACTTTGTTGGATCTCAAAAACTGTACCAGCCTGGAGGAGGCCAAGGAACCAAGAGGATGGCTTCCAGAGCAGCAGGTTCCGAAAAAGAAGAGACTCAAGCAGTTCCATCCGAGTGAGAAAGGGAAGGGACAGAACTTAAGGATAAAGTTAGATCTTCACCCCTTTGGAAAAGCTAGGGTACACCCGGAAGACATCCCACAAGAACTCCCCGAGAAACATAAACAAAGAGCGTTACATCCCAAGAAAGCAGCCAGAACTTCAGAGAGAAAATTCAAAGCAACACCCATGTCTTTTGTTAGTTCCCAGCAGTCAGACAGGCGCAGCCGTGCTAAACTCACTTGTCCAAGGGTGCCACTGGAAAGTGCCTCACAGAAGACCTCTTACCAGGAAAAGAATGGCCTCCACGGAGCTGACAGCTTGTCTGTGGGCCACGTGAGCTCTGTGCAGAGTGGGTGCTGCCCGGTGGGCCACATTCCTACGGGAAGTTCATCACCAGTGTGGCAGTCTACTACCAGGATTGCTGAGCACCAGAGCTCCCTCCCTCCCTTCTCAGCTGTGCGAATGGAAAATGCTACCCAGCTACAAACGGAAGCTATGGGTCCCTCTGCAGCCCGTTTGAGAAATGAAGAGGGCAGTGTTTCATCGCCTCAACATGCTGCTATGGAACCTACTGACCATGTGGTAACGGTGTTGACTCAATGTACCCACCAGAACAAACTAAAGCTCAATGAGCTACACCAGTTCACTTTGTCCCCCAGTTACCAGGTGATTGACACCTTCGGGGGGGATCACAGCTTAGGTAAAAATCAAGCTTTACAACAGGAAGAGCAAAAACTAAGTCACGAACAGCTTGGAAATGAAGAAAAACCATTAGTGAGAAAATCTAAAATATTACATCAAAGTGTGGAAAGTCATATTATGGATGGGGAAGGAAATGGCAGGGGAAACAAGAGCTCTTCCATAGAGGATTCGGACTCCTCTCCCACTGCCTGGATACAACCCCACAGTAACCTGCCACGCACGAGGCCACAATCTATTCCACACCCCAAAAGAACAGAACTGCTCAAGGAGATCTGCTCATCTCCCACTGGGAGGCAAGTCCTTGGCCATTTACAGGACAGCAGTGAAGGCAAAGCTGACACTGAAAATGCAACAGGAGGGGATAAACATGGGGTGGCACCAGGAACACAGGGCGGGGTGACAGAACAGAAACAAGCCCCGGACGAGAGAAAGACAGATTCTGGTTCAGGAAGTCGTATGACACAAACGGGTACCACAGATGAAAGGCAGCAGCCACGGGAAGGTAGGGGGAAGGAGAAACTTGCGTCGTGCTATTCCAGCTCTGACAAGGAGAAAGTTTCCGTTAAAGACCTGAGTAAAGGCAAAACCAGTGCACTGCAGAGTGAGGCAGATTCTCCCACTCTGAACCAGGAGTCTCATTGTCGAGACCTTGGAGATAAACACCCAGATGTCGGGGCACATGGGGACAATGCTGGGACAGTGGGGATGCTAAGACCTTCTTACCCATCATGGGAGTTGAATACCACTCATTCTGAGGCAGGAAACGGGGTGCCTCTAGTTCCTAACAGAGAAAACAGAACTGAAAACCCTGCTTGCAAAGCTGCATCACACCCACCATCTCCGGGACACTCTAATCCACCACTTTTAGAAGTAGAGGGTCAGAGACAGTAAGCTGCATAACATGCATTTCCTGCATAGGCTGCCTTCTGAAGGATCAAAAGCATCTCTAGCCATTGTGTATGCTGAACATGCACTGTTTAGGGCATAAATGCTCAGTAATTCTTCATTTCCAGTGAAATAGAAGTTCATAGTCAGCTATAGTACAAAAATGGAAGCTGGAGCCAGGAGATTGTACCCTACAGTTGAGTAAACAGGCTACTTTAGGGAATAGAATGATGGAAACCTTCGCCTAGTCTTAGAAAATCAACCAAAAAAAAAAAATCCCTCGAATGAATGAAAGAGTCAACATGAAAAGGACATTTTGCATGTGATGTATATTTTATGGAAATTGTTATACACGTCTCAATTAGTGCTATTACAGTTTTGCTTTCTACACCGATGATTATATATTCATGTGTGCCTGATCTGTTTTCCTAATTAGGTATAATGAAAATTCAGCTATGTTTGTTAATTGTACTGCAGAGTGGTAAATTTTGCCCATTTGTAATTTCTCTGTCGATAATTTTCTTAGATCTCAAGTAGAAGTCTTTAAAAATCTGCCATTCATCTAAGAGAAAAAAATTGAGGGTTTCCAAGCCAACTGTAAAATTTGAAAAATCCTCTAAGTCCAGAAGAGGGCAATCTCAGCTTCCTTCCTTTCAGAAGGGCAAACACCGGTTTCAGAAGCAACACAATGGCTCAAGAACAAAAGGAATTTTAATGAGCTTTATTGCCAATTGTTATTAATATAAGGCTTTGAAAACCAAATAACCCATTAACATGGATCTTTGGAGGTTTGATCTCTCCAGTTGAGCTTGCTGCGCTGTTTGTTGAGAGCACCCTCCTTGCAGAGAGACCAAATGTGCACATAAACACTGGATTCGTGAGCAATCGTGAATAAACCTTTTTGTTGCAAGTCACATTTACCTGAAAACTACAGGTCTCGCCAGGCAATTTATACTGATACCAGTAAGATGGTCAGCCCTATAAAATCACAGATCAGAAGACATTCTTCACATTGTCTGGTGGGGGTAGGGGCAGACGAAAGAGAAACAAGTGTTCTCTTTCCCATCTTTCTATCTATCCCAGCCTCTGTGTCCTTTTAGTTATATTTGATATTTATAATATTAAATAGACTTAGCAGATTGCTCAGACCTTGCAAACTCTGGTGTCCCACTTCTATTTCCTGTGTGGCATTGACAGCAAATGATGAACCGTTCTACTTTCGAAAGTCCTTCACTCGCTTCCTCTGTCTTGCGGAGAGTCAGACATCTCTGGCTCAGCTTTTGCCCTGTCTGCTTCCATTTGGCCTTTCTACCTGGTTCCAGTCCCATGACATCCTGTCTCTCCAGACACCGCCTCATGGTGGGAAGCACCTCTGAGGTAAGAGGAGCATCATCTGCCTTCCAGTAGGGTCCGTTTCCTCTGTTCTGACAGATGGAGGGAGATGTTTTTGCTTCTCTATCTTTCATTTTCCTAATGTTTTAAACATCCTGTCTCTGCCATGAAGCTTCCTTAACTTTGTTCTCCTCCCTTGTTGTCACCAGTACTCCAGCAGGTGCAGGGGCTAAGCCTCCCTTCCTCCAGGCTGCCTTTCAGAAGGCAGCAGAGATGCCCCCTTGTACACACACCGCCTCCCTTCCTTAGGCTGCTTCCTTTGCAATAGATCTCAGCTTTGCCTTAGTCCGCTGAGTCCCCATGGCAACCGCACAAGTGCCTGTTAGAATCAGCCAGATCACAGTGCCAGCAGCCCCTGGGCTGTTCTGACCTGAGAACATTTCTTTAGTTTTCACGCTTCAGATTCATCTCTCCTGGGCATGTGCTGCTAGGGTGCTTGCTGAATGTGCAATTTCAGCTTCCATCCTAGGGATGCTCATTCTGTGGGATGGGGATTGGGGTCCGAGAATCTCTGCTTCCACAGACACACTGGGTAGGGTGGATAGTGTGCTGTGGGCACAGTCAAAGATAACTCTAAAGTTAATTTCCTTGTCTCAGTAAATGATGAGAAAACCTTTATGCCCAGCAAGTATATTTCTAAACAAGATTTCATTTTCTGTTATATGATATTCTTAACATTCTAGTGCCAAATATAAATTATCTACAATTCCATGTATACATTCATATTGCAGTTTCTGAGACAGGTCTACAACACAAGTTCCAGGCCAGTCATGATCACACAGACCCTGCTGATGTGGAATTCCCCTGTGTATGCTGTGATTACCATTAATGAATAAAGAATCTACTTTGGACCTATAGCAGGGCAGAACTTAGCTAAGTGGGGAAAAGTAAACTGAATGCTGGAGAAAGGAGGCGGAGTCAGAGAGAAGCCATGGAGTCCCACTGGAGACAGATGCCAGAACTTTAGCCAGTAAGCCACAGCCACATGACGATATACAGATTAATAGAAATGGGTTAAATTAATATGTAAGAGTTAGCCAATAAGAAGCTAGAGCTAATGTGCCCAGCAGTGATTTAATTAATATAGTTTCTATGTGATTATTTTGGTTCAGGGTGACTGAGACAAACAAGCAGCCTCACTCCAACACCCTGCCTTTAAAAACAAAACAAAACAAAACAAAACAAAACATGCTTCCTTGTGTTTATGGCAGTAACTGGAAATGCCTTAGTCTGGCTGGACACATAAGCCAGTACCAGGGTCTTTGGAATATTGGGAGTTTGAACTGCGCTATATTAAGAAAGTATTTGAGGGTGAAGCTGAAGAGGGGCAAGGGGAAAGTGGAAATGATGTCTATACAGAGCTCATGTCTGAACGTCTCAAAAATGAATATGAAAATGAAGAAATGGGCAGGATAACATGGCATTAGTCTTTTACACCCCAAGATCTTTACCCAGTAGCACCTGGCCGAGGGCGTTAGCCTGTCAGGGCTTCAGTGTTGTCAAGATGAGCAAGTTCTTCATCTCTTTGCTTACAGTGAGTTTGTGCGCTTTCTCTTTTCTGGAGAGATTTGGTTCTCTCACCAGCCCCTTATCCAGTGACTTCTTGTCTTTGGCTTTTAATCTCTACCCAAGTGTCACATCTAAGAAGACTTCCACGACTCACACTATCTCTCTGTACCCCCAACTTTCCGAAATTCTTTGTTGTGCATTTTAGGATACACCAGGACCAAGACCAAGACCCAGACATGGAAAAGAGGTTCCCACAAGAGGCCTTTGTCTGTTTTCTCTACAGATACTGTTTTTGAGCATTTGTAACATGTGGTTCTGATTACTGGGGTTATAACAATGGACAACACAAGACTGGACAAACAAAACAAACTCTGCTCTTTTGATGTCAACCAGTTATGAGATGATTCTAAATTCAACACAACACACACCGGATTGAATGGCCAGAAGAAGAGGTTGTCCTCTGAGACACTCAGCACATATTCTGTGTAAGCTTCCACTTTTTCCTCTAAAAGTTTGTCCATAACATAGTGGGTTGGGCAATGAACTTTTGGTGTTGCCTTAAAAAAAATCATACCCTTTCTTTTATATATTTAAAGTGGGTCTTATTCTATCTGTCCGTTGGGGGTACTTTCTGAAATAGTAATGGCATCACTTAGTCTGCTTTCTCAGGGAGAGGTTTCGGAAGAACAAACAAGGCTGTTGAAGAAATGACAAGATCAGAGGAGCTGTTCTAAACAGTGCCTGTCTTCTGGTATTTACATCTGAGGATCTTAGAACCAGCTCACTATTCTCTCAGGGAGACCCATGATCTCTTGACCAGATCTGAGCAACTGGGAGAAGACAGGAGTAGAAAGATCCATAGGCATTGCTGCCTCCTAGTACGAGAGAGGAACTCTATCCTCTGAGAACAAGCACGGGGGCCAACAGCTACCGTGGCTGGTGTAGCCAGATTTAGGTAACTGCTGAAAACCTTGTCCCCTGGAGTCTCCTGCAGGCTGGCTTCATCATGTGAAAAGCCAGCTCGTGTCCATCTTGTGCCAAAGCTTTTTCTCTAGAAAAGGACTCGGGATGGCTCAAGCCAATTGAACTGCAGCTGAAGGGCTGGGTGTCTCCTCTCAAACACTTGTCTCTCTTCTCCTAATCAGCTGTGAGCAATAGCTCAAAAGCAGGGAGTAGCAATGCAGAAGTCCAAACTGCAAGCCTCCCAGGGGCATTAAAAACACAGGGGCAGGTCAGTCTCCCCACCACACTGTTCTGGCGCACATTGGAAAGTAGGTGTTGGAGCCCCAGGCTGTGACACACTTTGAAACATCACACATTTTCTAAGAGGAAACAAAGTCACTCACTTCAGGACAGGCGTTCCAGCCCCGCATCAGCAGAGATGAGATGGGCTTGGGGATGGAGTAGCCGATGGGAGGTCTGATGTGGTGGTAAGCCATGTCTGCCGCCGCAGCCGCTGTAAAACAAGGATGCAAACTTCACTGACCTATTCCAGAAAGATGGAAAGAGACAAGACCCATCCGAAGGCAAGGACCTCTGAGCCGACTTCCTACCTGACCAACGAAGAGTAGACAACTAATGCTAACTTTACACTTATTATTTCCCATCCATTTGACAGTTGGGTCTGTGTAGTGAGCAGATGGAATTCATGGAGGAACAGGGGAGCAAATACTCAGGCTACTTGAAGTACACAGATGTACACAATACTAGGAAATTGAATGGAACCTGGGCAGCTCAAACCTCCCCAGTGTCAGGTCAGCAAGTGGGGAAAGGTGTTTGCCACCAATCCCGACCATCTCAGTTTGATTCCTGAGACTCACAGGTAGAAAGATAGAATTGTCTCCTTCAAGTTGTCTCCTGATCGTCACATGTGCTCCATTGCATGCTCATCTGCACATTTATTCACACAAACTCCTAAGTGTAACAATTTTCAAGGCTTCACAGTGTCATACACACAGGTTAATGCATTTGTGTTATACACCATGATGCATGGGTTACCACTAGACTTTGCATGTCTGGAAGCATCTGCACTGGTTAAGAAAAATATATATTAAATTAAATTTTGTTTGTTTGTTTTGATTTCCAAGACAGGGTTTCTCTTCATAGCCCTGGCTGTCCTGGAACTCGCTTTGTAGATCAGGATGGCCTTGAACTCAGAGAGATCCAACTCTCTGCCTCCCAAGTGCTGGGATTAATAGCGTGTGCCATCACTGCCTGGCTAAGTTAAATATTATTATTGATATAAGAACACTGAGAACATTTTAATCCTGAAAAGCTACTTGTTGGCTCACTGTATGAAGGTGACTCTCACCCACGGTTACACCTGGAGTTATTTCTTGATGGAATCCCCTTGTTCTGCCTGGGAGATTGGCTTTCCAAGTCGCACTCACCTCAGACTCTGTACCATGGGGTTGTGTTATGGGGATTTCTGATTTCTCTGTGTTTCTCTCTTTTCAAGCACTGATTGTCACACTGTCTTTTATATCAAGCATCATGGTACAGACATAAATTCAAGGCCTCTTGACAGTCATTCAAAGCAGGTACTAATGTCTGAGCCCAGGACAAGTTTATAATTTTTATCCTTTAAATAATAACTCATAGCTTTTATTCCTGAGGCCACCCTTGGTTTGATACACATGATAATGGAAATGATAACACATACTGCTCTGTTTGAGCCTTAAAACCGGTCCACTCCAGAGGGCTGAAAGACTTTAAATTTCTCTACACCCTGACTCTGGACTGTGGTAATGGGGTATTGGCTTATATCTTGTGGCTTTGAGATATAACTCCCAACAAGTGCATCTTCTAGACCAAAGTCCATGTTCACTGAATTCTGTTTATCCATCTAATTACAGTAGATCTAGTGAAGTTACCCTCCAAGTAACTTAAATTAATCGCTTTTTGGATTATTATGAATCAAGACCCTATTTTACCAATTGTAAAATTAATTCACATTATTTGAAGAAATTGAGAAAATTAAGGGAATTTTATATAGAAATATATAGAAAATATAAAATACAACTATTAAGGGGAAAAAACCTATTCTGTTCATATAATGAGTTAAACTGACCCGAGTCACCTTATGCTGAAGCTTTAATTTAGGTTCTAGTATTGATTACAGAGAGCAATTCTCTGCTTCTTTGCTCTGAGTCTGGAAAAGCAATTGCAGGTGAAGGATCTTCTCAAAATATTTGTTAAACTATTTGGAGAATTTCTCCTCTTTTCCATCTATGATTGAGCCTATGTTGACATGTGGTTATGTAGTTCCTTTTTTCATAAATTAAAGCATTAAGCAATTAAGCATTTTCCATGTTATTAAAACTATGTGTTAGCACATTTTAATGACTGCATTTACTGTAAATTACTTAATCACATCTCAATTTTAGGTTATTTAAAAATTTTCAAAAAATATTTTTTAATGGGAATTTCTGTATATTATAGACCAGACATTTATGGTATATTAAGGGGTGAAAATAACATGCCAAATGACATGAATACTTTTGAAACTAGCTCATATTAGTAAGTTATTTTCTAAATAGTTGTATTAGCTAGTGCTCTCTCTAGTGAGTCTAAAGGATGGTCATTACCACCACCGTACTAGGGATTTTTTTTTTTTTTTGAAAAGCAGCTTCCAAGCTCCTTGCTGTTTACACTGTTCTTATTTATCGAACCATCCTTCTTGGTCCTCGAGTCCCTTTGTTGGTTATTCTGAACTATTTTCAGTTCTTTCAAGGATCAAGAAAATCAGAGCCACCAAATCAATAGATTCTTATTCATCATTAATTTTTTGTTTGTTTGTTTGTTTTTCAAGACAGAGTTTCTCTGTGTAGCCCTCATTCTCCTAGAACTCGCTCTGTAGACCAGGCAGGACTCGAACTCACAAAGAGCCACCTGCCTCTGCTTCCCGAGTGTTGAGATTAAAGGTGTGTGCTACATTGCCCAGCTTATCATTAATTTTATGAATAAAATCTGTTACCCAATCACTGGGTCATAGTGACCGAGCACCAGGACATGCCCAGAAATCAGCCCAGTAATCATGAGCAGGTCTCCTGGTGGGGGGAGCGGGACTGTGCTCAGAACGGGTTAAACTGATGCCTCAACCCCACAGTCCTTTAGAAGCTCTCTCATATTCTGAGATCAAGCATGAGAGTAATTTATTTGCTTCTTGGTAGTGTGTCTGGGAAGTCCATTTTGATGAGCGAACTTTGATTCTTTACTCTTCAAAGCAGGTTCTGCAAGCCTTTGGAGTCTCTCTTCTCTCCTCTCCTCTTGGTCGTGAGGGTGCTCATTGTCACCTCTGCTGGAATATCCGCACTGGGCTCCAGGGTTGGTCGAAGTCTTGCCTGTGGCCAGGCTGTGCTCACAGCTGGGGAATCTCCTGGTGCTCAGATCAAGGAGGATGACTGTCAGCCCATTCATCAAATACTTTTTCTATTGTTACAGAAACTATGTTAATTGATTCATGAGAATGTTGGATTCTGCTTTCAAAAAGAAAGCTTTGCCATGCAAAGAGGGTAAGTCCAAATTTAAAAACGAAAGCAACCATTAATTGTGCAATTGTTTTTAAAATTCTACCTGAACTAATGAATTTCTTGAACTATAACTAACTTGCACTGTACAGTGCTGTCCCCAGACCTCTCTGCAGTGTTGGGAATATCCTTCTGCACTGTACAGAGCTGCCTCCAGGATCTCTCTGCAGTGATAAGGATGTCCTGCACTCTACAGAGCTGCCTCCAGGACCTCTCTGTGGTGATAAGGATGTCCTCGTGCACTGTACAGAGCTGCTCCCCAACCTCTCTGCAGTGATATAGGATGTCCTTCTGCACTGTACAGAGTTGCCTACAGGTCCTCTCTGTGGTGATAAGGATGTCCTGCACTGTACAGAGTTGCCTACAGGTCCTCTCTGTGGTGATAAGGATGTCCTCGTGCACTGTACAGAGCTGCTCCCCAACCTCTCTGCAGTGATATAGGATGTCCTTCTGCACTGTACAGAGTTGCCTACAGGTCCTCTCTGTGGTGATAAGGATGTCCTCGTGCACTGTACAGAGCTGCTCCCCAACCTCTCTGCAGTGATATAGGATGTCCTTCTGCACTGTACAGAGTTGCCTACAGGTCCTCTCTGTGGTGATAAGGATGTCCTGCACTGTACAGAGTTGCCTACAGGTCCTCTCTGTGGTGATAAGGATGTCCTGCACTGTACAGAGTTGCCTACAGGTCCTCTCTGTGGTGATAAGGATGTCCTCCTGCACTGTACAGAGTTGCCTACAGGTACTCTCTGTGGTGATAAGGATGTCCTCCTGCACTGTACAGAGCTGCCTACAGGACCTCTCTGTGGTGATAAGGATGTCCTGCACTGTACAGTGCATAAGCAGTAGACTCTTAGGCTCTGAGCAACTGAATTTGTAATCTGGATGGTTTCAATTAATATGGTTTTTAAACAGCCACGCTCACTTGTCTCCATATTGAACAGCACTATTATAGAAAATAGTTTTCCCCACTCATGTTATTTTAAGTGATGAGATTTAAACATAATAATATTATAAGTCAGCCCTGAGGGTCTCTTCTACTAGAGAGCCAATTAGAGGTCTCGGATTGTTCTATTATAGCAACACCTGCTCAAGATAGAGAAGATACGGATGTAGTTCATTAGTGTCATCTCTAAAAACAGGTCACATACAACCAGTGACAACCCTCTTCCACAATCCTTTATCAAAAAGTACTTACAGTCCTGTTGAGACCACTCAGTTGGTAAAAGCTCTTGCCACACAAGTCTGGTGACAATTCAAATGTCAGAACCCAGAATGGGAAGACAAAGCTGATTCCAGGAAGTCCCCTGATCTCCACACAGATGCCAGCACTGGCCACTGGCACCCACACACATACACATGATAGTAACACGTTAAAAAAAATCAAAAGACATTGGTTAGTCTACATGGGTTAACAGTCTAAGCATGGTATTATTATCTTCAATAAAATATGATAAGCAAATGGGTCATTAAGAAATTAATCACTGCATTCGCCAATATGTTCACGTTTTGGTTGTAAGTTCTATGATATGGCTTGTCTAACCAACTTCTCTGGTGTGGAATCTGTTGTTCCGGGTGTTGACATAGATGTTCTCTTGGATTCCTCCCAATCTCTCCTGCAGCTTCTCACACTATGGTGACACCTCGCGAGTCACACTTCATGGCCTGCTTATTTGTCTGTCTCTGCAGCACAGTCACAAAGTTCCTGAGGTCAGGGACTACATCTCCAGCTGGTGCGTCAGAGAGCATAGCGGAGTACGTGGCAGAAAGTAAACACTCAGGAAGTCACAGATTAAGTGGACAGAGGTGTGAGGAGTTGGGGGGACATCACAGGTACTTAGTGCAGCTTCCCTGGACTCCCCAACATCTGATGAATGCATGGAAGGATGGGCTAATGTGAACAATTACTAAACTCATTATTGTGCTTCAGAAGAAAGCCCAATGCTTAGCATCCAGAGGCATCATGGGATGTATATTTTGTCCAACAGGCTATTAAATTGTAGCACAGGCATGTGAATTGTTGAGACCTTGTGGAGAACTGACTCAGTAATCTTTTATCCAGAACCTTTGGTGAAGGCCTCTGCAAACAAGCATCACGGCCTGTGAAGAGATGCCCTTTATGGGGAATTGGAGGCTGGACTCTGAGCCTGGCTTTGTTCTACACTCCCTGGGAGGTCCAATTAAGCAGTTTGTCTCAGCAAGAAATAATTTTGCCAAGCATGAGCTTCAGCAGGGAAGAGTCAGTTTGATGGGAACAATGATGGGCTCAGGGCCTTGGCTGTGCCCTCACTCCCATGTGACATCAATGCCTCTTCTAACAAAACCCAGAGCACGGGTTTTAGTCCTCACTGACACCTATCTGAGACGCCCAGCATGATGTTGGCTCCCAATAAGTGCTAACAGCTGCCGTTATTGATAACAACAAATCTGAGAGTTCAAGCAATCCTTTGTAATCTGAACCTGAAGGCGAGATGTTAAAACACCACTGATTGTTTATGGTCTTATTTAGATCACGAGGTCTTTCAAAGGTCGTCTTTGGGTATGAAGAGAAAGTCAAATGTTCCAGAGAGTTACCACAGATTGCAAGTCTACAACTGCCTTCTGTACACCGGTTCCAGCTCATGTTGCGGCACAGCACTGTGGCAGGAGTGGTATTACAGCCTCCCACAATGAAATGAATCATCTCTTTCTTATTTATGCTTAATTATACACTGGATTCCAAACTCCTAAAATAATCCCTCACTGACTTATTTTGTAAAATTAAACAAAACATGTCTGTTGTAAGCAGAAAAATGGGTCCGAGAAAGGAGGCCTGTGTGAACACAGTGGACCTGAGTTCAAATCCCCAGCATCGCGTAAAAGCTGCACATAGTCACACATGCTTGTAGTTCTAGTGTTGGGTGGGGCAGACACAGGCAGATCTCAGGAACTCGCCTGTCACTCAATCTAGGCAAAATAGTGAACTTTAGTTGCAGTGAGAGAGACCATGTATCAAAAACAAAACAGAGAGTGGTTGAAGAAGACACCCAGGGTCCTTCTCTGTCCTCCACGCGTGTGTGTACAACACAAAAACACAAATACAACACACACACACATACACACACACTATACACACCACACACAAACTATGCATGCACACACCATATATCACACAGCACACCATACACACACACACATGCATGCCACACATACATTCATACACCATCACACATACACATGTAGGCACGCACACCACACCGACACCATGCATCACACACACACAACAAACACACCACACACACCCATCACACAAATACTACATACACATGCATACACACATCATACACACATATACATATGCGCATATGCATACACATATCACACACTACAGAATACATGTATGCACACACCATATACATACACATATATGCACATACCACATACACACTGCACACCACACACACACACACACACACACACAGTGGGGTATGGGAGAAAAAAGAAAGGAAAGTATGTATCTGTCAGTATTGACCAAGATAAAGTTTATAGGACAGTTTTAATTTTGATTGTGTGCATGTGTTCTTCAAAGTGCAGTTGACTGCATGCCATCGTTTCTAACGAGGCAGGCTATAGTCAAGGCAACAGCGTTCTGCAACCCCAGGAAGAGCTGAGACATAGTCTTTGTTAAAGTTGCACTTTTCAGCAGCATTTGCTGGAGTGAGCAGGACTGACGGGGCCATGATATTGCACTCCTGGTGTGTACTGTCTTGGTGTGGGTTTCTATTGCTGTGAAGGGACACCGTGACCATGGCAACTCTTATACAGAAAAACATACAACTGGGACTGGCACACAGTTCAGAGGTTTAGTTCATAACCATCATGGTGAGAAGCATGGCAGCATGCAGGCAGACGCGGTGCTGGAGAAGGAGCTGAGAGTCCGGCAACAGAAGGAGATTGTGCCACGCTGGGCATAGCTTGAGCATATATGACCTCAGAGCCTGCCCCCACAGTGACACACTTCTTCCAACAAGGCCACACCTAGTCCAGCAAAGCCACACCTCCTATTCCACTTCCTATGGGCCAACCACAGCAAGCGTGCGATAACTTTTGAAACATTCAATGGTGTCATTGCCTATCTCGGTGTAATCTCTGTCATCAGAACGGAGCAGCGGAGCATTATCGTCAGCTGCAGCCATGCAAAGGTCGGCAGCTACTGCACCAATGCGATTCTTCCTGAGATGCTGGCTTGCCTCATTTCAGTGATAAACTGGTAAAGATTAGCATGGCAAACATGGGATTTATCCCACTCGATTACCCCTGCTGCATGTCCACACTATCAGTGTGCTTATCCAGTCAGATTATTATATGCAGGACGTCTTAGGATCCAGATCGTGTTGAGAGATGGACATAGTTAACCACTATTTAAAGAGGACTGGGAAACTCAATGAATACACATGTGCAGCCCGTGGCGTAAGCATGTCTCTAAGTAAGCTGCCGTTCATATTTTTAAAGGCTATGTGTGGGACATCCCCGCCCCCAGGTCCATAGGCTGAGTTTAGTTTTGAGATTTCCAGCTCACGACCCTGAATTAAGCGTTCGCTATCCCAATCTCTTCCCAAACTTGGCTGCAATGAATTGTCAGATGTTCTCAATTTGCTGCTGCTTCCCAGACTTAGCGAGAGCTCAGCATCAAGGAATCCAGGGCAGAGTCACATTTCCTTGTGAGCCAGGTGGTACCATGCTGGAAAAGAATAAAAGAAAAACAAAAGAGACTGTTCTCTGGACTCAAGCTGAGATTTCAGGATGATGTGCATGGTTACCTGGGTAGCCGGGACAGCATAGGATTAGGTAAAGGATGTGTTACTGGGTTAACTGATCTGGCATCCTTTCTTTGTTGCTTGTGATACGTTAGAGAAAGCAAGCCCAGAAAAGAAATCAAATCGGGGAACTGGGTGTCGATGTCTTTTTTCGATCGCATCCATAGCAGCTCTTACTTCCAGGTGAACAAGCCCTTCATCATGCTCAGCTCACTTTCTGCTAGGCTCAACATCTCAGCTGTTTCTTTTCTAATGGTCTCTCTCTCACAGATCATATATGTATGTATGTATATGTATATATGTATATCTATCAGGCACCTTAGACATTTTACTCCTCCTCCATTCCCACTTCAAACCATTGGAAAGTTTTTGCTCAAACCTTCCAGTCTTCTAAGCCAATCTTCCCATTTCCATCCAAGATACCACTCCAGTCAAACTGTTCCAGATCCCTAAAGAAAAGCTGGTCTGATACTAACTCTGATCTAGCCTTTACCAACTACTAATAAAGAATAGTCTAAATTCTTTTAAAAATCCTTCGTTGTCTTTCAGTGTTTGTATGCATAAGACTTCTGGCACTATTAACTTGGCTTGCTCAAGAGATGACAGATAGATCACAAAATGCTGTATCTGGGTATGTCACGGTGTTTCCAGATGAGACTAGCATTGTGACAAACAGATGCAGCAAAGATAATCCACTCTTGCTTCAGGCAGGTGCCACCCAGTCTGCTGGGAGCCCAAGAAAGTGAACAGGCAGGGGAAGACAGGTTAGTGTTTCCTTCTGAAAAGGGGACATCAGTGCTTTCTGCCCTTGGACATCAGGATTCGGGTTCTTGGATGCATAACCTGGTAGATACACAGTTATCCTAGTGCTTCTCAGTGGTTTGGACTTAGATTTAATCACATACTCGCTTCACAGAGGTCAGATGGCAGACTGCGGGATTTTGCAGAATTCAAGATCATGGGACCAAAGTTCCATCATAACTTTTCTCCTGTCTATTTTTTATCTCAACTATCAATGTATCACTTATCAATCACCTACATTATATCACCTTCAATCAAATCAAATCTATCATCTATTAGTCTATATCTATTAAGCATCTATCATCTATCATCAGTCTATCTGTCTATCTATCTGTCTATCTATCTATCTATCTATCTATCTATCATCTATCATCTGTCTATCTATCTATCTATCTATCTATCTATCTATCTATCTATCTACCTATCATCTATCTATCTATCATTATCTATCTACTTTTCTTTCTACTGATGGATATCTCTTATTAGTTGATTCTATGTTTATAGAGACCCTGACTTATGAAGGACTTTATCATCTGTCTCCAACTTTCCTTAGATAGCATGAATTTTGTAAACACTGTTTTGTATCCTCTGCTTCCTCCCTACTTAATTTCTGATGCCTTTGTCACATGTCTGAACCTTGCTGACCCTGCTTTCTGTTGGAATACCTGCCTCTTATCACTTCCAGTATCTATTTCCTTGATGAGAAGGAATTTTGACAGATGTAATTCAGGTGGGATGTGGTCTAAGAATCCTTTCCCCTCTTTCCTCCTCTCTGTCTGGTCAGGAAACCCCTCCAGGAATGTTCTTAGTTCCTTGGAGTTATTATTTGAACCTGAAGTGTCACTCCCTGACTCGTGTTTGGAAGCTTCCTCCACAGCTGGTGTGCAATGAGGGCCTGGAAACTCAGGCTATGGAGTGTAGCTGGGGGGACTGGGAGAAGTCATGAGGGGTAACTTTAAATGTTAGAGCCTGGCCGCCGGTTCTGACCTTGCTCTCTGCTCTTGCTTTTCAACCAAGTAATCAAGCTCTGACACTTACTCCTGCTGCCCAGCACTGAGCCAGCTGTCCATGCCTTCCCCATCCTGAGAGCTTAAAATCCTCCAAAACCATGAGCTCAAATAAATCTTCAGGCTTTTTTTTTTTTTTTTTTTTTTTTTTTTTTTTTTTTTTTTGGCTCAAACGTTACTGGCATTATTTGCTGCTCTCTCCCTGGGATTGATTACTCTACCGGGGTACTTTTTTGAGCCCCCTCCTCACTGTGAGTATTTTGAAGGCAAAGAAACATTGGATCCTCTTTGCTGTCTTATGCTGACAAGTTCCTGGCCCACAAGGAAGCAGTAGGAAACTTTCAGCGGGTGCTTACTACTGCCGATCATTGTTCCGGCCCTCTGCCTGTTAAAGGTTATAAGATGTGCCCATGTGGACTCCCTTACACTCCTGCAGTACCAGTTGAGAAAGCTTTCCTTCAGAAAACTAAATGGGTACCAGCATTTAAAACCTCTTTGACATCTAATGAAATAAATGATCTGAAATCAGTTCGTCTAATAACAGTGAGCCTACACACTTGTGCTGCCTGACGCTCAGCGGGATCTGGCAGCATCTGGGAAGGGGCTGCCTTTGGAGCCGAGCATGTAGTCCCATGGCCATCACACCCTGTGTCTGAGCGTGTGTACACATCCCGTGGCTCTGAAGGCATCTGTTGTGCTAGAAGTGATGGTGGCTCAGAGGTTAAGAGCACTGATTGTTCTTCCAGAGGTCCTTAGTTCAATTCCCAGCAACCACATGGTAGCTCACACCCATCTATAATGAGATCTGGTGCCCTCTTCTGGCCTGCAGGCATAACACGGAAGGAATGTTGTATACATAATTAATAAATAAACCTAAAAAAACTTGGATTAAAAGCTTAATTTGAACGTGTGTTACTGAAAGAGATACCCCCCCCAGCTTTGAATTATGGATATGTGCATCTATCACAATGTTAGAGTCAATGCTAATATTGGAGCTACACTTTTAGATTTCCAGAGGGTTAGCATGCTGCACAAGGCAGGAGGGTGAGCCCCCACATAACTGACAAGGCTGTCCCCACTTGCGTCAGGATGTGTTGCTTCTCATAAGTGGCTTCTGTGTAGCCGCACTGGGTCAGGTGTTTTATATAGTTCACCACTGAGCATATGCTAGATTGCCTAACCACCATGATGATATTAGAGTCTCATTTCTTGAAGCATTGTCACTGTTCAGCTCTTAAAAATTCAGCATTCATCTTAAGTGAATTCTCTTTCCAATAAAGTACTCTAAATTTTACTCTCTGAAACACTTGAATCAGGTTGGTCTTGGGCAAGACTTCTAACTTTTATATTAAGTAGTAATTTTCTCCTAAAAATAGTGTTTATTTCTGGAGGAAGAGTCTTAAGTTCCTTTGGTTGTTAATTTCAGGATTAATAAAGTTTATGCAAGAGAGGAAATTACTAGACTAAGGAACATCAAACAATAATTACAGCAATCATGGTGACATGGGGACAATCCAAAACACTTAACTTGATACTAGGGAAGTAGAAAACATTGTGGACAAGGACTTTTGTTAAGCCAGAAAAGACCCACCAATACGCAAAATCAGTGCAAACAAAGTGGAGGAGAATGATTCAGAGAAGAAATGGACACATCTTCTCTGGGAAGGGGAAAGCAGGTGGAGTAATGACCAGTGATGATGATGAGAACAGTGGGAGGAAGACCCTAGGGGAAAGCAGAGTTAGAAGAGCTTTCTGGGTGGTTTATGTGCACATCTTCCTCCTGATTAACATGTAGTAACTGTGCACATTAATGAAGTACGGTTGGAAACATGTGCTCATGTCGGGCCGTGCACCGACTGAATAAGATAGCTAGCACTTCCCTCTCCTTACTTTTCTCCATTTTTAGAGGCTTCAAGGGTCTCTCTTTTATGTCTTCATAAACTATGCAATAGCTTATTGTGAATTATAGCCACTTGGTGTGCTTTGGAAAAGCACAACTTATTCCTCCTGCTTCTGTACTCATTACCCAACTTTCTTTGCTCCCCCCATTTCCTGCCTTCCTAAATCTGTCGTATTTTACAGGGCATGGTGCTCTCTAGTTCCATCCATTTTGCTGGAATGACAGGATTTCATTCTTCTTTATCACTGAGTAATATTTCACTCTGTGTGTGGGGTAATCCCATTCCCGTTATCCATTTATCTTCACACTGGTGCTAGCTCCGTATCTCAGCATTTTGAATGCTGCTGCCATAACACAGGGAAGCCGGTGTCTCTTTATCATGCTAATTTCACTTCCTCTCACATATATGCCCCATACAGGGAACACAGAATGATATGGTGGCTCTATTTTTAGTTTATCAAGGCATTTCCATGGTGGCTGTAATAATTTATATTCCTACTGAAAAGGTGTTTAACCTGCCTTTCTTCTATGTCCCCAATAACACATATTACTTTTTGAATTTTTGGTAAATCTATTCTAATAAGAATTGTGTTATCCTAATTTAAAGTATTTTCCTCATGGCTCAGGCTGTTGGGAATTTTGTTTTCATGTAGTTGTTGGACATTTGTGGAGATGGTTGTATTAATTTTGTTATTATGGGAACACAGAATAGACATCAGGGATTTCAAGAGAGGGATGCCATTCAATTAAACAAGAAAATTTAGAATGCTGAAACTTACAATTGGTAAAGAAGAGATGACGGTCAAAACTGGTGACAAGGATATTGCCAGGATATGTCCTAGGTAGGTACCTCAGTGGCAGTCCATTTTCCAAGCATGTTGAGGACCTATGATTAGTCCCAGTAATGCAAACCGACCAACAATCTAACAACAAGCCAATTGACAACCAATTAACCAACCAACCGCCAATGAACCAACCAACTGCTAACAAATAACCAACCAACAACCAACCAAGCAAACAAAAATCCAACCATCCAACCGTTAATCACCATCTAATCAACCAACCAATCAACCAACAACCAACCATCAACCAAACAACAACCAACCAAAAAACTACCAGCCAACCAATAACCAATCAAATAACAAAAAACCAACTAACCAACCAACCAACCAACACTGTGTAGTAAGTATTCTGCATAAAAAGTGAGGAATATGCCTTGTAGAGGAAATGGAAGTAAGTGGCTGTATTTCAGAGATATTTGGGAAATGTTATTAAAAATAACAAACTAATTGCAAAAAGAAAGTAAGAAGAGAAGAAGGAAGGAGAGGGGAGAGAAGTGAGAAGAAAGGAAGGGTGGAGGATCTCTCACAAATAGCCACATCTGGATGAAGAGATTCAGGTAACCATTAATGCTAAGAGAGGGAGAATCCATTTTCTCCAGGGTTGAGCTCCTTGCCAATCACCTGTGATCATCCCTAAACACAGGTTCATATGATCAGTACTAAATGGACTCAGTGTTTTTTGCACAGATACATGTACATACGTGTGTGTGCATTATGTATATGAAATGATAATTAAAGAAGAAGAAGTATTTATATTTGGGAGGGAATGGGGCACAGGAGGTGTTGAAAGGAGTGAGGGGTGGGAATTATGTGATATGGTGCTGTATATGAAATTTTTAAATAATTAAAAAGTAACAAAACGGCACTTAAAAGCAAAAACTTTATGGTTAAATCTAGAAATTGGTTAATATTTGTATAACATTACAAGCTCATTAAAAAAAATAAAAGTAGATCTAACCAAATGGAGAGACATACTGTGTTTCCTGAGAACAATATGATTGAAATGTGAACTCCTCTTGAACTAGAGTGCATTAAAGTCTCAGGAACAAAAGCACTGTGCTTCATTCCCTCCGCTTCCTTCACAGAGTGGAGAAGCTGCTTCTAAAATCTGTAGTGAAAATAAAAACGCAACTTTTATGAAGAAGGACAAAGTTGGAAGATTGACGTTGACAGGCGGCAGCTACTAAAGGAGAGTGGTCCTTATGTATGTGTGGAAAAAAGTTGATTTTGATGTGGATAAAAATATGTCAGAAATAATATGCATTGTTTTGACTGATTCTTGACAGATTACTAAAGTAATGTATTAGAACACTGTAGTTTACTTCTACAAATCACACTGAAATAATTGAATGCTGATATTTAAAAAACAAGTAAACAAAAAATAACAAATTCATTCCACACTGTAGACCCTAGAAAATGCAGAGCAGATCTCATAGGTTTGAAATCTGAACCTGTCAGATCTTCATATGACATGTCATAGAAAAAGAAGGTATCTCTGTGAATGTGTTAGAGAAGATGGTAAGATGACATAGAAGTTTGATTAGAGGGAATTTGTAAATGAAAATGTTTGGTCTTCTTTAAAGGCTCTGCTAAGCAGATCACAGATGAATGACATTGCAACCTCACATTGGATTCATCTGGAGACAATGCATTTTTAGAGATTAAATACTAAGACAATATGAAGATATGAAAACACTTCAGGAAAGAAAGAGTAATGGATGCCAAATATACATATCAATACATTACGAAAGCCAGCAATCATAGGGCAGTGTTAATAACACCAAAAAGCTCCAGGCATACCCAAGCTTCAATGGCCAATAAGATCTGTATTTAAACCTACGTTGTCAGACTTTGCTGGGCGACTCTGTGTTGTTTTACCGAATATGAGGAAGTTTACCATCACGTCCAGGATGCAAGCTCTTATTATTTGAACAAATGTGTAAGAAAAATAAAAACAAGTACACAGGCTTCTGAAGAGTTTTGTCACCCTAGAGTTGAGTATCTCAAAAGGTCACCAGCTGTCCTCTGCACAGCCAAATTTATTAGACAGAACTGAGAAAGAATGGGCTAGAGATAAACAGGGAAAAGTGATTCCCTTTCTGAAATATTCTGGGAGAAGTAGACTCTAGACACAGAAATCAGCTCAGCAATGGTGGGTGCTGGAGCTGGGGAAAGGGTATTGCTTCAGGGAAGTGCACGGAATTTTCTGGAGTGTGGGGAGGAGCTGGATTTGAGGAGGCTGTGGTTATACAAATATCCATATCTACTAAAATGCACTCACTGTTAACCTAAAAAGACAACTTTCTGTTAGGCCTCAATAAAATCAACTCTGAGGATACTACAGCAACAATTTAAAGGAAGTACTGTAGCTTGTACCAGGCAGGTGATGAAGGATGGTAAAGGGCAGACAATTTCAACATAGAAACGAGCAGTACCAGATGAACGGCCTGCCACCTGGGATCAGGACACGGCAGCTGTGCCTCTAAGAGCATGTCACATGCACGTGGAGCCAGGATCAAATTTTTCAATACCCAGATGTCTTTACAGTATGCACCCTCAGGACAAGACAGACACAAATCATAGCAACGTTCTCCAAAGGGTATCGGTGGTCCAGTTCACAAGAAAGCTGACTTCCTTCACATAGCAAGGAGTGCTTACATTATAGTTGACTCCTAAAACATACAAATACCAGAATTCATGGAGAACACTGGAACACTCTGGGAATTAAGACAGTGATGTGGGAGTGTCATATATCAATCTGTTGATTTCATTGGTTAAGCAATAAAGAAACTGCTTGGCCCTGATAGGTTAAAACATAAGTGGGAGGAGTAAACAGAACAGATTGCTGGGAGGAAGAGGAAGTGAGCTCAGAGAGACACCATGCTCCCCTCTCCTGGGCGGGCGCGAGAGCTCTGCTCTCTGAGGCACACGCGATGAAGCTCCCACCCAGGATGGACGTAGGCTAGAATCTCCCTGGTAAGCCACCTCGTGGGCTACACAGATTATTAGAAATGGGCTAGTCCAGGTGCAAGAGTTAGCCGAGAAGAGGATAGATATAATGGGCCAAGCAGTGTTTAAATGAATACAATTTGTGTGTTGTTATTTCGGGGCATAAGCTAGCCAGGCGGCCGGGGTGCTGGGGACACAGCCCTGCCGCTCCTATTACAACAAGACAGTGAAAAGAGCACAAGACCTGGGCACTCCCTCTGTACATCATCACTGATGTCCATGGTGATCTTGCTCCTGCTTTTTAACACAGCTTGGGGGTCTCTGTGATATATTTCCAGGGTGATCTTCACAGCAGGTACCAATGTGATTCACTTAAGGTTTCTATCAAACTTCACTCCACAGTTTTACCTCAAGCAGGTTAGCTGTGGGAACACAGGGTCTTTAAATGACTTCAGGTCCAGTCTGAGAAGACAGGAGAACATTGTAAATAATAATAAGATATGGAAATGAAGTTGCTCTTGGGACAGGAGAAATGCCTCATCTGTTAAGAGCCATTGTTCTGCAATCCTGAGGCCTGGAGTTCAGATTCCTGCAGCCCTGCAACAAATCCAACACCCCTGTGCATGCCCGCAGTCATGACTCCCCTGCGACAAATCCAACACCCCTGAGCATGCCCACAGTTATGACTCCTTAAAGGGCCGAGAGAGGAAGGTTAATGGAGTTGACTCGCTTCCAACAAAGTGGAGATACAAGCCCTAGGTCTAGGGGTAGATCCTGCTTCAGGGAATAGGCAGGGCGTGATGGATGGGGACACTCAGTGCCCTTCTCTGTCCTGTGAGTGTGCCTGCACACACACATGCATGCAGTTGGCCACACTTTGCCTTGGATTAGCTGTCTCTTTTCCACATCCCACAGGAGAAGTGAGTATAACTTATACCATCAGTGATAATTATGCTCACTCAAAACGCATGATTTTAAGAACATAGCCACACCTAATATAAATTATTGGGGAGTGTGTTTCTAGCCTTGACGGGTTACTTCTGCACTCATCCCAAGATACAGATTTTAAAGACACCTTTTAAATCCAAGCTTGAAGAGTGTACACATAGATCACCTTATCGGCCTGTTTATACTCAGGGAAATTTGCTTGTTTTATTAGACATAGATAAACCAAAGGTCTAAACTTGAATAAAGCACCCTGAACATCTAGCACCTATGTCTAAATCCAGAGTGAGGCCATACCACTTTCTGAGTGGGATGCTCACCGTCAAGCAATGCATGGTTTCTTGCCACCCACTACAATAATTATCGTTGTAGGGACAGGTGCAGTCCAACTTTCTGTGAATTGCGCTGGGAAGCGGAGCTGCTCTGGTACTTCAGGTCCTACCTGGCTTGAGATGCGCGAAGGGAATTTCTCCAGTGAGGAGCTCCCACAGACACAGGGCGTAGCTGAAGACATCCGCCTTGATGGTATAGCGTGTGCACTGTGTGAACACCTCAGGGGCCATCCAGCGTAGGTTCTGCACAGACCAAAGGTAACCAGAGTAAGCCTCCGAGCCTGCGCTGGAGAAGGTTCTCCGATGCTCTCAGATGGCTTGGGCAGGAAGTGATTGCACCTTTGCTCTCGCCAATGCAAAAAAAAACAGTGCATCTTCTCATGTGGGTCAGTTTCTCAAGGATACACAAAACTGTTGGAGGACCTTAACATCTGCACTCTATAAGACGCCTCCAACATTAATGACAAATAACTGCCTCACGGGGTAGCTGTGCTTTATTTCCTTGGTCCTTCTTCCTGCTCCCAACCACCATCTACCACCCAGGCACCCTGCTGTCTTTGGAATCCACCAAGGCGCCATCCCTAGTAGTTCCCTTGGCTTGAATCACACTGTGGAAGACATCTTCCCTTGTTCAGTCTCTGGGTTCCAATTAAGTGAGTGACTCAATTAGGCCCACAGTTGTGTGTTCTCATGACAGAGGGCACAGTGAGCCATGAAGAAGTTACCCAGCATGCCTGGTATGGAGATTTCTTCCTAGTAATATCAGGCTCTGGAATTTCTTGTGTTTGCCCTGATGTGAATTTCATGAATTCAGTGTCTGCAATATTCCAGAAAGCAAGCTAATAAATATGTAACAAAGCAAACCCAGCCTCATCTATGTGAACTACACTCTTTATACTAGTGATCAGAAATGCAAAGAATTTTCATTTCTTTGCGGTTCAAAGGCCAGAACATCAGATGCTGCTTTATGAAATGGATGTTGCACCATTCCACAAGGTAACTGGGCAGTGTCTCCCACCTCAGGGGTCCAGCTCTGCGGTCTCCCAGCTCTGCCTCCTGTCAGTGGCCTTTCCCAGTCACCGTCCTAGGGGAAGGCGGGAAGTCGTATTCTTGTATCCTGTGTGTGGTATTGCTACTGACAATTCTTCTGACTGTTTGGCCTTATGCTGAAATCACGCAGAATTAACCCTAGAACACCTTTATCCTTGGCATTACTAGACACGGTTCTCCTGCACAAGCTCCTGCAATCCAAGGAGTCTTAACTTACAGAGGAGGTTAGGCGTGTGCCCCAGCGGTGTGCGCCTGAGAGCAGGTTGATAGGGTGTGTGTTTGAAGTGTGGAGGGCAAATCCAACATAATTAGGAATCTTAGATATGGCCTTATAGCTAGTGAGAGTTAAAACAACACCAGAATAATTTGAGGGGAGTGTTATACTTAAAACTATGCCGTGAAGAAGATAATTAATGTCACTTGCCGGGGGTGAGATTCTGTTTGATTCTACCCATTGGAAATGGCTTAGTCAGAGGGAATCAGCTGCTTTCCCTGGAAATTGCTCAGTCAGGGCTGCGACGAGATGCAGGTGCCCGAGACCCACGCAGCCACGGCTTTTCAGGGTCACACTTATTCTCATTTTTAAACTTAAGGCTATTTAAATTGGTTCATCCAGGGCTAGGATCCATTGATCAAGCTTCTTCTCTGTCTCAAGGTTTAGATGAGGTTTGTATAGCCCTCCCCCAAAGTACACACTCCACCCTTCTGTCACCCCATTACAGTTCTGTTCGCCCTCCTTCATATTCTCCAGTCACTAGCTTTGCATACTCCAGGAGCCTTCTTGTTTCAAAGCCGCTGGACCCACACTGACCTCTGCCTTCCATGCCCACCAATCATGAGGCTGTTCTCCCCACTAAGGCCCCACAGCATAGGTTTTCACCCTTACCTCTCTGTGCACTAACTCACTCCCTGCACATTTTGACGGCTTTGATTTTTCTCCTTAGCACGCACAGTCGGATTTGTTTGTTCCTTTGTTCACTGTCTGCTGGGCGTGAACCAGAACTGACTTAGTGTCTCTGTGTAGAGCACCTGAGGCAGACATGGTCATCAGCCCCTTTCTGAAACTGGAGCTCACCAGTTTGAGTAAACTGGCCTGGTGAGCCAGTGAGTCTCAGAGATCCTCCTGTCTCTACCTCTCAAGCATTAAAGTCTGGCTTATTACATGAGTTCTAGGGATCTAAACACAGGCCCCCATGTTTGGTTCACAGAGGCATCTCTGCAGCCCGAAGTTTGGATCATTGTAAATCTTAGACTGTATGGGTTGGGATGTTACACACATTTGTTGGGAGAATATGAAATCTAAAGGGTTGTACGTTCAGATGTGGATGAGTCTAGCGCCCAAGGATGCACTTGGTACTACGCTGATGCTGGAGAGAAAGAAGCCTCAGAAGGCAGAGCTGGATGAAGATATTTCAGGGACCTGGGGTCCTGACAACTAGTTAGAAGGTATCGCTGTCATTCCTGTGCCTCCTCCACTAGCTCTTGTGAGAGCAAGGCTGACCTTTCCCCTTTTCTGGCTTCCTATTTGGTCACGTGAGCACAGCACACCCTTGCTCACACTGCTATATATTTCTAGGATGTGGTGCAGACTAAGACAATCTCCACTAATTTGTTTTGCTTAAGCATTAATGCTAACCTGCAGGACTTGCTACCTGATAATTCTGATGGAGAGCCGTGAGTCCTGAGCAGGGGCTGCTGAGGCATTGGTCACCTGTTCACACTTCCACTCCACAAGTTCATCACCTGTGGCATTCAATGACAGTGCCTGCCGGGGCTTACAGGTTACATTTGGAATATGTTCACCGAGATCTACAACATTTTCTAAACAGGGGCCCACTTAAATAATTATTTTAGGGTCTTATGAAAATAAAACCCTAAACCTTATCCTGACACCGAGACAACAACACTTCCTGGCTAAGGCCACTCCTGCCTTCCTTCCTCCCACACTAAGTTTACAGATTTTAATTGTTTAACAAGGAACAAGAAAGCCACAGACCCCTGGCTGTTTCGTCATGTTGTCTTCATCCAGGGACTGCAGAAATCTTGATTCTAAAGGGAAGAGAAAACAAGTCCATGTCAAAGGAAGTGTCCCAAACCCTAGGTTGATGAGCACAGCAAACATTTAAAGACCAAGGAAGCCTTTGTCTTATCCAAATTTTTACATCCCTCTTTTCAGCTTTGATAGCAAAGAAGAAAACTTAAGTGCCTTCAAAGTGCAAGCTCAATCTGAAACTTAAATAGACATACCAAGGGGTGAAGTCTGTTTCCAGACTGTTGTACAGTATCAGGCAACAGGTGTGAATGAAGAAAAGGCTGCTGCTTAGGAGTATGTTTCTGGGAGTCTTACCTCCAAAATCCGCCACCACCGCATGACCATCCTCGTAGAGGAGAATATTGTGACTGGGAAAGAAAAGACTTTGTGTGAGCTTGATCAATATTTTCCCTCGGGTCATCATTTTCTTACCACAAAGATGAAAGGCACTAACTCTGATGCTCTTGGTTGTTGGTTCAGAAAAGGGATTTACAAAATGTGGTCATGTTCTAGCTCCTATTGACCTTGTGAAGAATTCCTCTCTACAGGAGCCATCTAAGCTTGTCAACAGGCCTTCTTAGTTGCTGTACTCAGCTCACAGAGTTGTGTTTGAAAATGCAGCTCTGGGTAGAAACGCTATGGAACGTGCTAGATATGGAACTGGCTGTACCTCAGGCACAGTGAGCTTTCCATGTGAGGTATGCATTGAGTGTGCCGTTCAGAGTAGTTGCCTGAGTAGGATCCATGTGATGGATGGATAGGATTCAGCCCTACACGATATCCTCTGGTCTTCGCGTGTGCTTTGTGACCTGTGTATGTACATACCCCCGGTCCTCTCACTAAATACATGTAAATTTTTTTAAAGGAAGTGTAGAAAAGATATCCTGGACCTGAGATACCATTTTAATATAGCAGAGTACGTCTAGGGCCTGTTCAGTGATGTCAGGTAAACTACAGTTTAGAAAGTGAGGTAGGCACTAAAACCAGAACAGAACCCTAGAACATCAGGAAGAGCATCAAAGATAAAAGGGAACCACGTGAGGACGATACACTTGTCAATCATTTCCATGTACAAATTGGATGTCTGTAAGTAAGTTAGATATCAGTATCACATGACACTTGGTGGGTACGTATGCCTGGGGTTTTGTCAAGTTGTTCCTACAATATTGAGAAAAATCTCCCTTTTGTGTGGTAGGTGAAAGTTAGGCCTGTCTAGGGGAGGTCATCCCTCCCCAGCACAGAGATCTGGGTTGTGCAGTGACTCCTGGAGAAACACACAGAGATGCACATTGTTCTTGAGGACCATGCTTGTCTTTAACGCTCAACTAGTGATCAGGTGGTGTCCAATCCAATGAATACAATGATAACACACACACCCACACTGAAGGCTTAGGGATCATAGCAGAGTGGACAGAGAGATGTTTAAGAGCAAGGGAACCTTGAAGTCACTTCTAGACATGCCAGAGAGGCTACGCATATACAGTCTCATCAACATGGCTTCCTAATGTATACTTAGGCAAGATATACAATTTTGGTGTTCGACCTTAATGCTGAGTCTGTGTTTGACTCATGTAGGAGGCATTTCCAAGTCAGGAGGTAGCTATCTTGGTTTTGGTACTCAGTAAGAATAGGAATATTCTCAGTGATTTGTGCGATGCTTCCTGATGCTCCCTCCATTTTGCTAGCAGATTACTCTGGAGAGCCTTTTGTGTTGTGAATGAACTTGGAGACTATACATAATGTATTTTATAGATGCTAAAGTTTAATGTGTGTTCAGAGTAACTTCAGAAGAGGTGGCAGAGTATAGGAGTAGTTGAGCATGTCAAAGCTGCAATGTCTGAGATGCTATTGTTAGCCCCAAATTACAAATTGGCAGGTATGATGAGGACAATGCCATTATAACCAAAAAAATCTCAGACCAATGGGAAGAGCACACATAGACACAAGGCTCAGTAGATTAGCTGACAGCCCACGGCCTGTCAAAGGAGTGTGGGTGTTAGACATTCACCCAGAACACTTAAATAAATGTTGAACAAAGTTCACCAGCCACAGTAAAGTCATGGGTAGCCCCTATGAATTATTTTATTCTTAATTTTAATTTATGAGTGAGAAGAGCAATTGAAGCCTTGTCTTGAACATCATAAATTTTCCTGGAAAGTCTTACAAGTGAAGTTATTCTAGGTCACTGCATGGAAAGACCATGGAACCTTTGTGTGACTCTCCAGTATAAGGTTTGAGGCAGTGCTGCAGAACCAAAGCCACGACTCTAGGGCACTGGAGAGTCACAATTCATTAGTTTAAATTTATTCTCATGTAAATATATGTCACTAAGAATAGCTACGCCAGCTAGCAAGACTTGTGGTGGAATGGTTGAGAGAAAAGTAACACCTGATTAATAACACCAGCCTTAGCGTTGAGTATAACCAGAGAAGAATTTGACTTCTAGTCTACTTGGTGAGTTAAACTAGGACAGGGAGGGTATCCGAAGGCAAGGATTGAATCTTGTTCACTGATGACCCTCTAGCGTCTTCACTGGTTTGCATGTAAGAATGCTCAATATATATGTGCTGAACAGACAAGCTGTTGTGGGATAATCTTTCTGTACACTGTGAAGATGTGTCACTCAGACTGGATTAGTGAAAAGTTGAATGGCCAATAGCTTGGCAAAGAGGATGCTGGGAAGAAGGAAGAGGAGGTTGCCAGTCAGATGTACAGTCAGATGCCAGGAAGCAGGATATACAGGAGGAAAGGTAACAGCCACGGCCCATGCAACAGGATGCAAATTAATAGAACTATGACTAGGTTATAAAAACTAGTTAGAAGCAAGTCTAAGCCATTGGCCAAGCTTTCATATTGAATAAGAAGTCTTTGTCTCATTGTTTGGGACTTGGCTGACAGGAAAGAGAAAAACCTACAATAAGCAGATTCAACAATACTGAAGATAGACTCTGATACCGTAGACAAGAGCCATACTTCCATAGAGTCAAGGTCACGTCCTGGAATAATTTAGTGCTTGCTGAATACCACTCATCTCTCTGCAAATGAATACTCAATGCCCAGAGAATGCTGAGGTTTATAGAGAGTAGAGATAACCTTGCTTAGTTCTTACAGAAAGGGTGGAAAGCTCAGAGTGCGGGTGTATCAATGCAAACTGGAGAGCTGCAGAGTGTGAACCTGGCTTTCCTTGTCATTGCGTTAGCACCTCAGATGTTAGAACTGTCCCGAGCAAGTAGAAAGAAGTCATTGACTGTGTATTTTGTGAGTCCTGTCCACGCACTTCTCCCAAGTGTGTATTTTATGAGCCATGCCTATGTGCTGTCCTTCAAGACATGGCATTTTCTTGCTTTCTGTTAGCATGCCATTCCAGAAGATGCAAAGTGTACATGTTATGGATTTCATCTTCATGAAATTGATAATCTGCTCGTGAAAACCAAGATGAATATTTTCAGAGAAAATAGCACAGCTTAAGAAGGGGATTAGCTTTGAAGGAGGCTTGGAAGAGCACTCAGCTACTACGTCCACAAATATGTAGTGTTGGGTTCTGGGAAGTTTTCATCTGCGAACCAGGCAGGCTGACACTGGGTCCAAACTGTCATGAGGACACTGTCTTTTAGGAAGAGCCTAAGACAGGATATATGATGTGTGATTCCCCTCTGTATGCTGTGAATACTATTGGTCAATAAAGAATCTGCTTTGGGCCTATGGCAATGCAGAATAAGGCAAGGCGAGAATTCCAAGCAGCTAGAGGAGGAGAGAGTAGGCGGAGTCAAAGAGATACCGTGTAAGTGCTGCAGGAGACAGATGCACAAGAACCTTGCCAGTAAACCACAAGCCTTGTGGTAAAATGTAAAATAATGGGAATGTGTTAAGATAGAAGAGATAGCTAACAAAATGCTTTATCTATTGGCCCCAAATTATTGCAATTAATATAGTTCTCACGCCTCACACTGGGGCCTGCACTTGAAATCTTTGCTGCAGGTGAGAAACGACAATCAGAGGATCAAGTCGGATGTCCTACATTTCTATTGCTAAAAGGTGGAACCAACAGTTAAATTTCACTTTTCAAAGTCAACCAGCATCTGAGGAAGACCAGCAAATACTCAGTTTCAATAATGAGGTAACGAGTCAAAGGGAACCGAGGTAGTCTAAGTTTGTGCCAGCAGGACTCTGTTGGCACAGACCAAACCCTCCTCCTCCCCACAGCTGTGCTGAAGCCAAGGCTCTACCAGGAATGTGCAGATAAAGGGAAATCAGCTTCCACAAACAAAGGCTTGGGAAGCTGGTCTAAAATGGTGTCAGAGCCTGGCAGCCATCAGTAGCATTCGAAGCTAGAAGTAAGGGACAATGCTGGGAATTCTGCTTTTCCCCCTCCCTGCCCCCTGAAGACCGCTCGTGAGGAGGCTTAGATACAAAGGCACTTTGTCCAGGAAAAAGCCTCACATGTTCTAGGCAAGGGGTGTCTGGGAAGCAGGGTCTCACTTCCAATTGAACCAATTTTACTGTGGGATGTTTTCATCCCCCTCCTAGAGAGTCTTTCCTGCTCTCCCCACTGTCTGATCTTGCAAGGCTGTTGATGTCAGCTGAAAGCACGCCTTCACCTCACCTAAAACCATCTTTGTTCCCCCAGCCGCACTGATGCTGCTGCACAACAGACGTATTTGTCTCTTCGCAGTGCCCGTTCCTCATAGATTATAACCCAAAGCTCTATAACCTCAACAAGGCAGACAATTTACAGAATATAAAACACAACCCAAGGCAAGATTTAGTTCATTCAACTAGCCGAGAGAGCAGAAACCATGACCTTCATGACTATCTGCGGGTGTGTGTGTGTGCGTGTATGTGTGTGTGTGTGTGTGTGTAAAATGTGCATGCATATGTGTGTGTGTGTAAATGTGCGTGTGTAAACAGTCTCATAAAAGAGTAAGCTGTCTGCAGGTTGTGTGTTTTGTGTGTGTGTGTGTGTGTGTGTGTGTGTGTGAAAGAGAGAGAGAGAGAGAGAGAGAGAGAGAGAGAGAGAGAGATCTTTTAAGAGTTTTCTCTTTGCTAAGAATGAATAGAAGCTAAATTTCACTGGTTTCTTTTCCATAAAGGAAAATTTTCTTCAACCTCAGAACTGAATTAATTTAATGAAGCCATTATGTGAGGATCAGGAGTCCTTTCATTATAATTGCCTGTATTGAAAATTTATCTAAAGTGCTCAAATGATTCATAATCAGTTGGTTATGTGCTGTAGCCCAATGCTAATTGTCACTATTAATCAGACTGGCCTGATTATCAGGCCATTTCCCAGTTCTGATTTCCTCCCGGATCTGGACTGAAGTTCATGGTTAATTCTGGAAGGAGCAAGGTGACTGTACCTCTCCCTCCACTACCATCAAGCGCTTTTACAAAAGTCATTAAAAATGCATAAATAATAATTTAGTTTTTTTTTTCCTGAGTTACAGAGCCATGTAATTGCCTGTGTCAGTTGCTACTGAAAAACACGGGTTTAAGGTTACCACAGAAGACCTCTCGGCGTCCTTATTTAGAGAGAAGACTGCCCTGATGAGTAAACAGAGTAGCAGAGCAGAGCTTCCCAGACCAGCTTCCTGAGACATCCCTGAAGGTGATTAACTCATGATTAAAGGACTGGCACCCGCAGGCCTGGAAGCATTCCAAGGGTTAAGTCAGGGGAATCCTAATGGCCTCGTTTCCAATCTCATCACACTGTGAAAGTCATTAGTTTACAAACACATCTTCCTGACAAGCCATCATTCACACCCTAAGCCAGGAGTCCTGGATCTGCCACCAACCTGCCTGCCTGCCACACCTCTTCTGCCTGCAGTGCCTGGGTATGGCTGGGTTTCTTCCGAGTCCAGGCCTCTTACGGAGGAGTCCTACCCCCTGACCTTCAACACAGTCGGTTACACTGCTCCCTACTGAGCGTGGGTCCTGTCAGGCTGAATGTCATCTCAGACAGGACCCAAATATCCTGAATCTCTTCCAGCGGCTCTAGTGTAATGCGGTACACTGACTAAGCCTTAAATATGAACACTATTCAAAACTACTTACTTTGTAACTTTGTGTCTTTTGGAAAAATTATTTTGGAGTCTTCTAGACAAGTTCTTGGTAGCTACATGTTTGCTGTTTTATGGCTTTATTTTAATCTCTTTGTGCCTCCAATCTGGATTCCCTTTGTCCCTAGCTGTGCCTCCAATTTGTGGCTTGGATTGCCGTTGTCCCTGTCTTTGCCACCCTGACTCTGTGACACACACACACACACACACACACACACACACACACACACACACACCTACTTTAGTCCTTTATTCCTTTCAGCTATTTGGGCAGTGGCTAATGTCTAAATCATTCCCTTCGTGGTAGAAGTCCTAGGTTGATCTCCACTGTAACACAGAAACACATGTAGACTTGGGAACTCCCCTGACAGGTACTCATTGATGCTGAATGGTAGCTGGGCCCTTGGGAGCCCTCTTGGTTTGGGCTGTGCAGTGGTTGGAATAAGAAGTGTCCTCTACAGTATCAGGGACTTGAACACTTGTTTCCCAGTTGACAGCTCTTTGGAGAGGTTATGGGAAAGGATGGCCCGGCTGGAGGAAGTACGCCGTGGGAAGGGTATTTCTGAGCGTTCAGGCCTCACCCCGCTTGCAGTTCCCTCTTTCTGCTCCAGCTTTGTGGCTGAAGATGTGATCTCTCAGCTTCCTGCTCCAGGCATCTTCAGTCTCGCCTCCCCCACTGTTACGATCATCACTTTGAAATCCTACGTCCAGATCAACTCTTTCTTCCTGCAGTTGCCATTGTTGGTGACATTCAGTCACAGTGACAGAAAGTCACTGACACCAGCTGCTCACAGGAACCTGGTCACAGCCGTGGGAGAAACCTGGAGCTCTGCTTCAGAAGCCAATGGGGGCTTTGTTACCTTCTTGAATCCCTCCTTGTTTGTTTTTTGGATCTCACCATTATATACCCAAAGGCTCTTACTGTACCCAAAAACTACCGCAAGATTCCTACTGTGCACCCCCATATTCAAGGATTCCTACTGTGTCCAAACAATTCTTTGTTGTTTTTTTGCAAGGTAAGTAAAGCTCGTGGAAATCCCTTACAATGATTTTATTTCACCAGGGTCCTCTGTTCTTCTCAAGCTCCCAAGAACCAGAATTTAGGTTTCCCTATTTGCCCCTTAAAGACATAGAGTGTTATGCTTACATAGAATATCATTCTGCAACTTTTTGTAAGGGTAAAACTGACCTAGTTTGACTTCAAACAGACTGACTTTGTTGTTTCCAAAGGTTTGCAGAAAGAGCTTTTTCACAGTCTGGCAGCCCGCAGGTGATCAGGGATGACAATACACAGGTCCGAACATAATCTTAGTGAGAAAGAAGCAGCTTTCCCAAAGCTCAGAATCATGAACTTCTAAACACCAAAAGCCTAATTCCACTCAACTCTTGGAAACCATGGAAACGGAACACTCCAATAAATGCAAAGGATTGCAGAGCCTTGACTCCTCCTAAAACAAACTTCCGTCGGTAGGTAGAAGTATATTTGAAAGCTTACTCCAAAGCCCCTGGATTTGTCCCAATGCCAGTGGGATTGAAGATATAGATTATGAGATCTGTATCATACTTCAACCTGCTTATTGAGGGTAATGTAAAAAAAAACACATCCTCTCCACTCAACATTTGCTCAGACCATGAAATCCAAGTGGGAGACCCTTCTAACTGAGATAATCTAAGGACCCACATGTGACCCAGTTGAGGGAAGTCTGTGAGTAAGTACCCTACAGTCAGCAAATGATTATTCCCAGCTTTGAACAAATGCTATTTCTTGGCTATTTTAACAGAGATTAGTCTTATGGGGACTATTAGGAACAAAGGCATAATGGGTAACATTCTTGAATTCTGAAGGAACTGTTAGGGAATTCCACAAATGACAGCTGAGAGTTTCTCACACAAGGTTTCTCTGAAATGAAGACAGGGAGGAGGGGTGATAGGAGACATTGCCTTGTCTGCATTTTCTTTATATCCAGCATACTTCAGTGCACTGGGACCATGGATGAACAGGGACTTCTGATCTCAGGTAGGGGTCTAGGAAACCTAAATTTGGAAGGCATGAGCAGCCAATGCAAGAATCTTTTTGTGCAAAGTCCATAGGTCAAAAATTTAAAGAATGAAGAAAATGGCAAATAATCAATGGTATCAATTTATGTAAAATGAAAGGTTAGCTAGTCTGATTACTAAAAGAAAGTTAGTATTCCGAAATAATTTAAAAAAAAAACCCACTTTGACCTGAACATGGTTTCCTCATCTCCTTTCTGAACTCATAGTAGGAGAAACATGAAAGATATCGACTTTCTCAGAGAAGTTCAAGTCCAAGTTTGAGAGGAAGCCTAGGTGTTCTAGAACAACACTCGCTGGTAGGAAATGTCAAGGTCACAGCAGCAGGAGTGTGACTTGGACAGTCATGTGACATGTGCTGCAAAAGCTATCCAAGAAGTGGAAGCTGTCCTTCTTAGCTTTCACTGACTGCTTGGCATAGACGAGAGACAGCTCTGCATGGAATCTCATTTGAGGGGGTTTATTGATCTGGTCTTAACTGAGAGGGTGTCTTGATTAGTAATTGTTCCACAAGGGTCCAACCCACTGTAGGAGGCACAGTTCCCTAGTCAGGTAGTCCTGGGTTACACAGAAAAACAAAACAAAACAAACAAACAAACAAAAACCCATGAGCCCAATGAGTCTAACAAACATTCTCCATACTCAGTCCCTGTAGTACTTTCCGGGCTCTCTGGTTACAAGTCGCTGTACTGGAGAGAGTGGAAGCAGATGGATCCCAGAAGGCAGGCAGACAGGGAAAGAGGTTTTAGGTAGATCAAAGTGCTTTTCTCTTCAACATTGAAATAGCCAGTTTTCTGCTATTCCTTCTGCCAGAGGGAAGTATTGGGTGTAGGAGAACTTTCAAACCTCCCATAGGAGGCAGACTACTGTCTGGCTAGGAACGAACCAACATCTCCTTCTCCGTCTGGACTATTTGACATTCTCTCTAGCCCCAGTTGGCCAATTTTGAGGGAAAAAGGAAGCCAATTTTCCTCTAAACATACAAAAGTTTGGGCTCCACCAGACAATTCAGATTCTTGGCCCTGGTTCCTTCCCTCTGACTCTGTGTGCTTTTTTGACTTCAATAAAACCTGAATGAATGTAGAATTCTCCTGTCTGCATATTATTTGTATCAGCAGAGAAAAGAAGCCCACCCCTGGGACCCTGGGTGACCGTATTATAACAGCATCACGCACGCCTTAAGCAGACGGAAGCAGTTCATAGAATTAGCATTTGGGAAGCAGCGGGGCTTTATCAGCAAATTCAGTTTCCTGTGCTTGAGTGAAGCAGCCCTGGGCTTGGGCAAACTCTCACGCAGGCGAGACTGCACTATCGCTGGCCAGCAGAGGCCTTGCTCTTAAACAGCTTCACCTTCAAGGAGTGTTCTCCCACCTCTCCACAGCCTCCACAAGTAAGTGGTTTTAAGAAGTTTTGGCTTCAGGGGAATTTGTATGCAGCTCTTTAGGAACAAGGATTAGGATTTGGGAGAAAAAAGTGCCTACTGGAGTATTTGACCTGGATGCTTTCCCCATGGTACCTTCATCCCTGCCCAGCAAACACAGGGAAGCTTAATGCTTTCGTTTCTACAGGAACACGGGTTAAAAATGTATTTAGTCTCACCGGATTTCCATCAAGGGCACTTTGAGAATTCAGAGAGAGTGGACAAGTGTATGCTTTAAAGACTCACTGAGCCACTCAGTGTCTCTGCGGCTGTCAGGAAGATGCACTGTGGATTTCTTTGCAGACACTAGGCAGTCTATTCCTGAGGCAGGGGTATTAGTCACAGGGATGTAAGCTAAGGGCTGTGGTGGCTGAGGGCTGGAGTGTGTGACTGTCCTCTAAATAACTCAGGCTCCTTCTTCCTGTCTTCTTCCCTCTGCATATGCTGCTCCCTCCAAGTTAGAACCACTTCCATTTTCCCTCTAAATGAATACTCCTATTTTTCATAAGCCTGCTTGATTCTCTTCCTGGTTCTCAGATCATGTCATTTATGATCAGTAAGATTATAGGAGCCCCCGAAACTAGAATTATGAGTCAGGTAATAATTTTAAATTATTTTAAATTTCTTGTCCAGGGGTGGTGAGATATGATATTATTTAGGTCAGGCTGACCTCAGATTTACTATTTAAACGAGAATGAACATAAACTCCTGATCTTCCTGCCTAAACTTCTCAAGCACTGGGATTAAAGACATGTTCTACCCTTCCTGCCTCAGAATGTCTTCCTGATACTGGAGGAATACAGGTAAGAAAGAGAGAGAGAGAGAGCCAGTGAAGTTTCACGTGGTGGTTACATGTTTGGGTGTCTATCTGTAAACTCTTTAGAATGGAATTCTGAAATTTGTTCTTACAAGATTGTTGTTTTATATTTTTTGTAAGTATTTACGTTTGTGAGCCAACCATGTCAGATTGACAACGTTAACCTCCCTTCTTCAGTCTTGTGGGTGTGGTTTCTCTGTGGTCAATATTTCTCCAACAAGTATTTGAAGGACACTTATTTGACTTCAGTCTGTGGTTGGATAGTGTGCAAGAGACAGCTTTCCAAACAATTCACCTTTATAGTAAAGATAAAGACTGAGTCCAACGCTTTCCACCCCCTCTCTGTAACCATCCACTGGCCAGTATTAGCCAGACTCCCATGTCTTTCTTGACCAGATAACTCCTAGCCCTGTCTTAGGAGCCAGCTGAGGGACAGCCTGCTTTTTAAAGCCACTTCAAGAAACACAATTCCCACCAATGGGTCTGAACTGAATATGTGCCTCTGCGTTCACTCTTAGGTTCAGCAATTACTACATGCTCTCTTTTCAGATCATTTTGTTGTAGGTACCATAGGAAAGACAATGTAGGACTTACAATATAGCCTATTTCCCCGGGTTATTAAAAACATTTGTAAGACACTCTGTACCTTTTATATTTTTATTTTTTACTTTGGTTTTGGTTTTTCAAGACAGGGTTTGTCTGTGTAGCCCTTGCTGCCCTGGAACTCATTCTGTAGAACAGGATGGCCTGAGCTAAGAGCTCCATCTTCCTCTACCTCCAGGGCGGAATGCAGAATGCTGGGATGAAAGGTGCGTGCTACCACCGCTTGCTTGTTCCTTAGTCAAGGATTAGGCAGTTTCCAGCAGCTCAAGAGGCATTTAGGATGTGACCAGCAGAAAGTCTTTGTTACCTTTTCCCAGTGACAGAATCATCTCCTTTTTCTCCAGCAGTATTGCAGGGTTTGCTGCATTGACATCTTTCATGATCTGCTCTCTTCACCCCATGACAGATGCTCTGTCCCCGACTGTCCCCTCAAATCCTTCTGGTAAACTGTTGGAGCTATCTCCAGGTGTTTTGGTGTTCGTACCATGGAACACTGTTAAGTAGTTCCTCTTGGCTGAAGCTGACTCCTGGTCTCTTGTCGCCTAACATCAGCTTTATTCAAGTCACAAAACCAACACACAGAACAATCCTTGTTTCGCCCTCTTCTTTAACCCCCTCATGAAGTGTTCCCATGTCCTACAAAATATGTTTCTAGAACATATTATCATCTATCTCTTGTGTTTTCCGTGCCTTTTCCAATTCAGCAGAGGGTAACTATCCCCTTTCACAGGTGATTTAGAATTTGTTTATTAGTAGGAAACAGCACTTTGCAGACCATTCCCACTCAGAAGGAGGCATGGTCTTTATGTATCACATGAGTGCGGACGCCCGGAGGCCAGAACAGGGCACTGGATCTCTTGGCAGTGGAGTTACTAGTGATTGTGAGCCACTATGTTGGCGCCAGGCACACAGGTCCTCTGCAAGGGCAGGGCTCTTCCTGCTGAGTCAGTCTCCAGAAGCTCCATGGTCATCTTACACAGTAGTGTTAGTATATCTCGGGACAGCTGCAGAAATTGATGCTGAGAGCTGAACATGCCTTCCCTAAGGCCACACGCTTGGTAAGGGGGTCAGATTCCCAATCAGAATTCTCATTGAATTGCCTTCTTCTGAATTCATTTGCTTTTTCACACACGTTCCCACAGGTCCATGCAGGATTTTTTTTTTTGAAAAGTTGAATTGAATTAGAAACTATACCGGATCTGCTGTATTAACTCGGGAACGTTTGCTTTAAACACTGACTTAGTGGAGGCATAGATGATGTTAACATGGTGAGAATTACAAATAAAAGAGTTACAGCAGGAAGCATTAGATGTGGAGCCTCAGAGAAATGTCTGGATTAGAGAGAATAAAAATAAATAGGGATCAAATAGGGGGAAGTCAAAGAAGGGAGTGGAGGGGAAAGAGAGGTGGAGGTCATGGCGCTGGAGGGAACTTGCGGGATATGAGCGGAGGAGCTAAGATGGGACACGAAATGATAAACCACGGCAATCGTGTTTAGAAAAATTGAGAGAATGGAACAGGTGGAACTGGAGAGTGGATTCAGAGGCTCAGTGTGCTTGCTGTGTGAGCCTCAGGACCTAAGTGTGGATCCCTTCGCCCACATCCAAAGCCTGGCATGTGCCCGTGGGAATGCCAGTGTCCCCAAGTGCTGTGGGAAACAGAAACAGGATTACCTCTGAGGGTTTGCTCCAGGTTTAACAAGAGACCCCATCGCAAATACAGCAGAGAATGATAGACTATGACCCAGTGCTGATGGGCTGGGATGCCCTGGCCCTGGCACCTGCAGTCTGGTTACAGTGTTGTGGAGTGCTGAATGGGTCTGGGTCCAGACTTGGATAGCTTGGGCTCAAATGCCCGTTCTGTTTATTTATTTGTTTCCATTTGCTTGTTTGTTTTTTAGCAGATTTGGGGAAAAATTAATGTATCCGTTTTCAAATTCCTCTCCATTTGTACGGTGAGTTTTAGGTAAAGATTAAATTAAACGATCCCTGAGAACAAAACTTCAACAGACAAAGCTTGTTGGCATAGTGTTTCCTCAATGAGGAGATAAGTAATAAAAATGAACACCATAGTTGTAAAATGAAGTAGTTGGTTCCACATAGACAGACTAAAGATGGCAAAGCAGACAGTGAGTGAGTCTTCAAGGGTTGATGATGGGAAAGGACTCATTCCTAATCTTGCACTCCGAAGGCGATTGCTTCAACCAGCCGTCTACAGTGAGCAGAGAATAAACAACCTTAGGTTGAAATCATCTTAAGAGACTGAGTCTTTGATGAATATCGTAAATATCACCATAGAATCTTCATCCAGCTACTGATGGAGACAGAGGCAGAGACCATCAGTGGAGCACTGGACTGAGCTCCCAAAGTCCAGTTGAAGAGTGGGAGGAGTGAGAATATGAGCAAAGAGGTCAAGACCATGATGGGGACACCCACTGAAACAGTTTACCTGAGCTAATGGGAGCTCACCAACTCCAGCCGGACAGGGAAGGAAACAGCATAGGACCAAATTAGTCCCTCTGAATGTGGGTGACAGTTGTATGGCTGGGCAGACTGCGGGGCCACTGGCAGTGGCACCAGGATTTATCCCTACTGCTCGTACTGACTTTTTGGATGGAGACCTTGCTTAGCCTAGATATAGTAGGGAGGTCCTTGAACCTTCTCCAAAGCAATGTGCCTTACCTTCTCTGAGGAATGGTTGGGAGGTGGGGTGGGGGAGGCTAGGTAGAGGGTATGGGAGGAGGAGAGGGAGTGATAACTGGGATTGGTATGAAAAACAAAAAAGATAGTTTGTTTTCTTTAAAAAATAATAAGTGAAAAAAAGGGAAAAAGAAAGAAAAAGATTGGGTCTTCCAGCAGGTGTGCCTGCACTTCAGGGTTCTACACACTAGATGGCGCACTAGCTCCACAGGATTTGGACTGTGCGACCATTTCCAGCTCAAACAGGTCTTTCTTGATTCTTATCAAGAGACTGACTATATTGGCTCCATTGGGAAGATAGCTTGGCTCCTTCAGGACAACGGCTCTTGCTTTCTTTCTGACTTCCGGGTCACTGCCCATTTCCGAGACTTTAGAATGCTGAACTTGTGAAGGACTGAGAAGGCGGCCATGTCAGAGTGCCGGGGGTGAAGGCTACGGAGTGACTCTGAGTGTCCAGCACATTCCCCTCTGGGTCCATCCTATGTCCTTATTCCTGCCAGCTCACCCGTCAATGTCCGCACTATTGCCCTTAGTAATGGGCTTTAACGCCTTGTGCTGTCTTCCAGGATCTCACTGTGAAGTCACTATTCTTTCTGGTTTAAATTATGGCACTCAGCAGGCTGCTGTGTACTAGAAAGGGAAGAGGACTCAGAAAACCAGGATTTCAGCTGTGGTCCAGTTCTATTAATAAATATTTTAAGAAGCATTTTACCTCAAACTGCTCATTTCCCAGTGCATTATCTCAATTTCTCTTATGTGTGAGAGCCATTTTGTCAGGTTGTTGCGAGGACTGAAGAAGACGTTACTCATACCCTGAGGATTCTGCAGCTCTAGGTAACAGGGCTGCTGCACCTTCATTCCGCTCTCCACCTGTGGCTAGATGTGCCTCAAGAGCGGTAATCAGCCATTTTTAACTACTTAAAGGTTTAACTGATTAAACCTTTGGGACTCTGGGCTGATGAAGGTCTGGTCCTCTTCTTTTGCAGGCTGCCTTCATCGCCTATGCTTACAATGCTGTAGGGCACAGCAGGTGATAGAGCCCTTAAATGTCACAGCCTTAAGAAAGTTCTACTACTTGCCCTTCCACTTAGAAGCAAATACATAACTAGTTCACTATGCATAGAAGTAAAGTCTATTCAAGATATAAAAAACAAACGGAGCTGATGAGATGACTCAGCAGGTAAAGACATGGTTACTAGTTCACACCCAAGACTTACGTATCCTCGATATCCACATGTGTGCTATGGCATGTGAACACACACACACACACACACACACACACACACACACACACACGAACCAAACAGATGTAATACACTCTTAAAAGAAAAAGCGAAATTATTTTTAAAGATCTATTTTTACTTTGAATTATTTGTGTGCATATGTGTTTGTGAAGAGAGTTGATTGCAGCAGTCAGAAGAGGGTGTGGGGTCAGCTCAAGCTTGAATTATGAATGGTTCTGAGTCACCAGACATGGGTACTGGGAACTGAATTCAGGTTGTCTATAAGACTGACTATAAGGTCATCTATAAGATCGTCTATCTCTTGAGCTGCACAGACTATGTTTCAGCCTGTTAAGGTGGCATGTTGATTTGAAGTCAAATAATTTCTTCTAAAGAAAGTGATGAAAGACACACTGCCAACCTCTAAGTGTCTGCATTTTGTCTCTGACCCTTTTTGCAGCCACCTCTGCAAATGACACGTATGTGGGACTGTCTCAGAGTTCACCTGTCCTTGCAAGTGCCCACTGAAGCTTTTGGAAGCTGTTTTGCAACATGGTCCAGAATTCTAAGGGCCATGAGGCTGCTTGCGATGTCCCTTCCTTGGGGATGTGACATATGCTGTGTGTTGATGCTGAGGTCTCTGGGAGCTTGGCAGGCTATAGGTGGCTGCAGAACCTATTGGAAGACTCTACCAGGTCCTGCCTGTCTTCCAGGCAAAGCAAGTGTCAAATAAGACATGATGGCCAAGAAAGGAAAGTCAACACTAACTCAGGAATCATTCAGAACCCTCATTATTAATTCCTGCCTTTCATTCTACAATTAGATGCTTAAGATGGAATGGGCTTTTTGAAATCAGCCTTAAAGCCCAGCCCCAGTGATACACTTCTGTAAACAGAGGCTGCGCTGGGTTTCCCAGCTGCCCAGACACGAATAATCACATAAAAAGTATGTAAATTACAACACTGTTTAACTGATGGCTTAGGCATATTTCTAGATAGCTCTTACCTCTTAAATTAAGCCATTTCTCTTATTTTATATTTTACCATGAGCCTAGTGGTTTGCTGAAGTGCCTATAAGTATAGAGGAAGGCTGGACATTGCTGGAGCACACCATTTTATCCCAGCATTTGGGAGGTAGAGCTGGCAGATCTTTGTGAGTTTGAGGCCATCCTGGTCTAAAGATCGAGTTCCAAAGGTACACATGGAAACCTTGTCGCAAAATACATAAAAGAAAAAAAAAGAGTAGGATGCAGAAGATTGTTTGTGGGGCAGGACCGCGCATTTCAACCTTCCTGTGCCTGTGACCAGAGAGCTGGCAAAGGCAATGTAAGAAAGCGAGACTTCGCTCTGACCTACGTGGATTTATGAGAAACAGCCCATAAGGGCGAAGAAGAAACAGTGGCAGCAGTAACTTGGCAGCTGTGTTAACAAGGTTGTGGGGTAATTGGGTCTCATCATGTCACCACTCAGGAATATGAGAATCAACAGGAAGTAAAATAAAGCCAGACTACAAGCTTTACGGAAACCCGCCTGCTTCCTCTAGCTAGGATCCACATTCTAAGGCTTCAAACTTCCCCAGATATTGGCACCAGCTGGGGATAAAGTGTTCAAACACGTGAGCCTTTGGATAGCGTTTTCTGTAAAAACCATGACAGGCTGCAAGGCAAGTCCTCAGTACTAGACCTTATTTCAGTGAAGGATTAACTCAAGCCATGAAACTTACATCTCTGTTTACATTGTAACACTATGAACAATGTTCTTTGCTTTGAAAAATTGCCAGTTTCATAACATTTAACATTCAAATAAAGATAGCTAATGTACACTTTGCTATAATAAGCTCCTCCTGAAAACACTCATGGAATTCAATATCTCTTAATAACTTATTGAAGATTCATGTCAGCACTGAGAACTCTGAATTAAATTGCCACCAAGGAGGAATAAGATTGAGCGGTACTCCCTAAATAAATTCGGGACACTGAGTGCCTGCCTGGGACCTTGCCTTTTATTCTCCACCTCTGAGTCCACATCAGAGCCAAGGCTCATTCATGCATGGTGCCTCATTCTCCCGGGAACCTTGACTCATGACCTAGAATGGCCAACTAAGATTGTGGAATCAGGGAGCCTTGAAGGGTGCACAGAACGGGAGTGTACGAGAAGACATCTCTTCATGCCTGCTTGCACTACCCCTTTCAGAACTGAGGGGAAAGGTGCTGTTTTAAGCAGAATGAGAACTGGACTGGATGCAATGTGAAACAAACAAAATGCCCCCCCTGGAATGTTGGTCAAGGATGTGGAAACTGTTGTCTCTTTGATACGTGCATTGAGCTTGTTGTGTCTTTCCTTACAGATTTTTTTTTTAACTTTTTATTTTATTCTACCTCAAAGATTTTATCCTGCAGACTTTGAAAGCATTTAAAAGCTTTTAAAGAATTATACATCGGGCTGTTACTAACTCAATGACACTCTCATTATACCAGCATGCAATGTCTTCTATCCAGGATGAGTAGTTTTCGGGTTTCCTAAATTTGGTCACCTTTATGGAAGACTCATGAGTCTTCAACTGGTAGTTCCATTTTGTGAGTGCATAGCATCTAGGAAGGGGGGCCTTTTCTGACAAAATTAGGTCAATAAAGTAAGGCCTGTTAAGGTCATCTCTGACACTCATTACTGACTACACTGCCATGACATGAGAAGTCTCTTGTTCATGTTTCTTCTTTGATGGACAGAAGTATTGCCACCATGTCTTCCCCTCCATGATGGACACGTGTCATTCTAAAGCTGTGGCCAAAGCACACTCTTTTTAAGCTGTTCTGTTTGGGCATTGGTCACAGTGACGATGACCTACAACATAAGAGCAAAAACAACAACTAGGTAATGGGATGGGGAACACTAGAACTCAGAAGCAAAACCTGTGCCAAAGATGAGCAACTGAGATTTGAGTGAAAGTCAAGATACCACTTTACAAAAAGCCATTTAAATGGACAAACAAGGTGGAAGCCTCAATTGCTGGACACAGCAGAGACTCAAGGAATGAGATGATCTGTGGGAGGAGGGAGAGTCCAGACAGTGTGTTTTCTGTTTTTGTTTATTTCTTTCTTAAAGACAGCACATATTTAAATTTTTTAAAACTATTTTTTTTCCAGATAGAAACTTGAAAAGAGAAAGGATGCAGATACAGGGTCGACCAGCTGTCTGGAACTCATAGACAGCTGCTGTCAATCCACAGCAATGCTGTTAGAAGCTTGGGAAAACAACATTTCAAGTTACCCAGCCCCATCATTTGGACTGTGCCTCCCCTTTATTTATGTCTCTGTGTGAATAAACTCTACCCATCCTTCAAGGTCAGATTCAAGTCTGCCTTCTGTATTGTGGCTTTTCTCACTGCTGCTACCAAGTGCCTATAAACACATTAAGGAAGGACGGGTTGATTTGGACTCAGATGTAAGGCATGCAGCCCTCATGCAGGGAAGACATACTGGCAGACATACGAGGCAACCAGTCACATTGTGCCTGTATCAGGAAGTAGAGAGAGATGAATGATGATTTCTTTTCCTATTAATCTGATTCGCTTTCTCCTATTTATCTAGTTCAAGACTCCACTTCAGGAGTCGGTGTCAGCCATTTTCAGGACGAGACTTTCCGATTGTCCCAGAAACACCTCCATAAGTGTTTCCATGTTGATGTTAAGTTGACAATGAAGATGATCTAACAAGTCATCTCCAATTTTTCTTTAATGCCTACTTTGATGGAGGAAGGTCATTGGTTAAATAAAAAGAAACTGCTTGGCCCTCATTGGTTAGAAGATAGGTGGGAGGAGTAAACAGAACAGAACGCTGGGAGGAAGAGGAAGTGAGCTCAGACTCCACAGCTCTCCTCTCGGGAGCAGACGTCTCAGAGAGATGCCATGCTCTGCTCTCCCGGGCAGACGCCATTCAGCTCCGACCCAGGATGGACCTAGAATCTTCCCGGTAAGACCGGTGCTCACAGATTATTAGAGATGGGTTGATCGGAATATCAGAATTAGCCAGTAAGGGCTAGAGCTAAAGGGCCAAGCAGTGTTTAAATGAATACAGTTTGTGTGTTGTTATTTCGGGCATAAGCTAGCCAGGCAGCCGGGGTGCTGGGGACGCAGCCCCGCCGCTCATATTACTACACTACTTCCTTATTTTATTGTTATCCCTTAAGACTTTCACATTCTTTCCTTTGAATAATTACTCACTTCTGTTCTTTACATACTGTATTATTACTTTTCTGTAGCTGAGATAAAACATCATGACCAGAAGTAACTTAAAGAAGAAAGTATATTTTTTGTTTATAGTTCTGTATCACTGGAAGAGAAATGGGAGCAGGTACCTAGAACCAGAAACTAAGAGATCACATCTCAGCTACAGAGAGGAAGTTGAGAGCCTGAACTGACTGGAGGCAAAGCCATAAATCTTCAAATCCTCCCTGACCCCAGCAAGGCTCCACAACCTGAAAGTTCCAAACCTTTCCAAATAGTGGTCAACTGGTGAACAAACGTTCCAACACGTAAGCCTATGTGGGGCATCCCTCACTCCAACTACCGTAGCTACCTTCTAGTTTCTAGAGGGAAGGGATTGATTTTTATCGACATTATTTTCCTTTAGGGCAATAACACATACTAGATAGACAGTAAGGGACATTTCATAAGTAAATGAACTGGCAGAACTCATTATCTTGAAACAAGAAGTGTTAATGTGTGTGATGGGGAATCTTTCTTCAATGCATACAATACATTTGTTCCCTTTTCGACCTACTAGCAAGACCTCTTTTTGGCTACATTCCTATAAGGACCTTTTATTGAGGATTTTCTCAGGCTGATGCCTACAGAAGCCAGTGAGTTTTGCCCGTGTTATTATCCTTCCTTTAAAAGAGAAGGGTTTTTATCAGGGTGTCCACACTTAGCTGCATTACAAACGCTTTGAAAAGATGGTAATTAGCATTTAAATAGAACCTCACCTGTTCAGGAGTTACAGCCATGCTCATTACCTAATGGAATAGCCGCACTGTTATCTTCCATTGAAAAAATCTTCAGATATAATATGTTATGACATATTAAAATCGCGAACGCCCGGGGGTGAGAGCATCACAGAGGGTGTTTGCCTTTGCCGGCGACGTCAATTTTATGGTATGAAATTGACGCATGCGTGACTATTTGTACTTTTCCAACCCCCAAACTTAGCATGCAATGTACAGCTCTCGGCACAACTGCACCGACAGAAATCCCTTCCACAATAACTGCCATTTGACAAGGAGAAAAATCCTTTCTTCTCAAAAGCGTCTTGATCGCCGCAGGACAGGAGTGAACACTGAAGAGAATCAGTCTGTTTGAAATGCGTTGAGATCATTCAAAGCCGGTCTCAGGCTGTGCTCACTCATAAAACACTCCTGATTTCTGAGAGTACCATAAGAGAACAGTTAGGCCTTCAAAGAATAAATCTCAATTCACGTTCCCCATTGGCTTCTGACAGTTAGCTCATCATCTTCCCCTTACACGACTGCATCTTGAAGGAATGCCAGAATTTTACCTTTTATTCTCCTCAGAGATGCCAAGTATATATTTCCAATCTTCCATGGCTTCATTTTGCAGCTGACGAGGTCACAGAGAAAGAGTAGATGAGGGTTGAAGCAAGATTGATAAAGGGATTACGGTATAATCTGAGGTATATGATAGAATAAGGACTGAAACTAGCTTTTTTAAAAATTGTTACAAAATAAATATACTGTATATCTCAAGGGACAGAACGTGATTTTGTCATCAAAATTTCCAGACTCACAAAGAGAGAACATGAAGTACAGGGAGATGCGGGTTGAGGCTGAGGTCTGGGCAGTATGGGTTCTCAGTTCAGTTTGGCACTAATTAGCCAAATTTGGAGGAAATTAATAAACCTCTCTGGGAGTGTGCTAGCTCTACAGCACTGGAATAAGAAATTGAGTGCTAATAGTCACTTAAGTTTGATATTTTGATGTCAGATTCTGTAAGTGGATAAACAAAATTACAAAGTAAAAAGTCCCTTTATTGATGTGATTAGGAACCTGGATTTTTATATTTTGGCAGAATTAGCTCATCTGCCAAACGCAGCAGTCAAGAATCATTTGAAACACACCTGTTTTGTCTTTTATCCTTTAAGTTAGTCCTATCCAACTACTTTTAGAATTTTGCTTGTGCTTTTTTATTTTTTTACTTATTTATTTATTTTTGAGATAGAGTGTTACGACGTAGCCTGGAAATCACTAGGTAAAGCAGGATCTCTTCTGGTTTGTGGCGATCGTCCTGCCTCTGACTCTTGAGTTTTGAGATTAGGCATATCATCACACCTGATCTCAACTGCTGTTTTGGCCTTAGCATATTTAGATCAAGGGCCAAACACTTCTGAAAACAATGTGTGGTGATCAGAATTCCCACAAGCACTCACGGAATGAGCTGGAATCTTGAAACCGTGTCCATGTATTTCACAGGGAGGTAACTAAAATATGCAAATACTAAGAAAAGAATAATTTTTAAAGAATTGTAAGACATACTCGAATAAAAACATGTATTCAGATGAGATATATGCACAAATACAACCAAAAATAGGAAGTAAAATAATCAAGGTAATTTATAGTAGTCAAGTAGAAAAACTGCAACAATCCAGACTCATGTTGCATGTTTAAAAGGAGGATTTAGGAAGCACGGGTACACAGATTAGAGAGAGGAGCGTGCCACATGGAACACAGAGGCCTGGTGGCTCCCTGTCACCAGAGCGAGAAACCCAGTCAAACTGGGCTTCTAATAGTGATCAGTATGTGTGCGTGTATGTGAAGGTATGCATGTGCACTCAGTGCACAGGCGTGCACACAAGTGTGTGAGTGGGGGGCAGGAGTCAACCTCTTGTGTCATTCTTGAGGAGCCAAGCACTTTATGTTCTGAGGCAGAGTCTGTGGGATCTGGGGCTAACCAATTATCTAGTGTGTCTGGACAGGTTATAGGTACCCACCTGTCTCCCCAGCCTTGCATTAGAAGCCTGCACCATTTTATCTGGTCTTAATGCTTGAAAGTCAGGGAATTTTTCAATTAAGCTATGTTCATAGCCCTCTGGCTGTTTTCGTTGAGTGTTTACTCATGTCCTGTAGCAATTAAGAGTTGAGTGTGAACTAACTCCTTCATGATCATGAACACTGGATCTGGACTTTCCCAGCCTTGCTTTCTACTCCTCCTGTGATGCTATGATGACCTAACCTCTCAGCCTTGATCTCTTCCTGTTTACATTCGTGACCAATGAGTCATTCTGATCTTAGGAGACCACGGAGAGGAGGCGATGACTCGCAGCACAATGTATGAGTTACAGATTGTGTCTGCGCAGTCTTATTTGCTGGAGCAGCATCTGGCAGCACTTGGTGCCGTCTTTCTTGAAGATGTCCACAGAGATAGATTTGAGAGGCTATTGAGAACACAAGACTACAATCTTATGAAGGCCATGTTATCGATCATCAGGCTGAATGTTGTCATGGGGAAGTCAAGCATTCACTCTGGAGCTTTGGTTAGTGTGCTTCACAGAAGGATTTAACATCCCTGGCCTTTGGCTTGTGACTCACTTGTATGATTGATGAACAATGGGTAACTCTAATGAGTGTCCTCTGTGGAGTGTGTGTGTGTGTGTGTGTGTGTGTGTGTGTGTGTGTGTGTGTGGTGATTGTGTTATCAACTTTTGCAATTAAGGAGACTATCTTTTGGGGACTTGGCTTGTGGGAGGATAAGACAGGTCACATATTGGGTTGCCTGGAGAGAATGGGTGAGTGGGGAAATCAGACCAAAAAAACCCAGTGAAGTCAAGGTTTGAGTATATGTTCCAGAAGCCCGTGACATGTTCTCCATGCCATTAAAGGTTACATTATGTGCATAGAGTGTTCAGTTCCAGTGGGAAGGAGAGGGGAAGGACAGCACTATCTGTACACCTTCCAGCTATCTGATCTCTCTCATCCATGGCTTTCCTGGAATAGCGTTCTATCCAATATATGTGCTAATCTTGAGCCATCATTGGCTCTAAAACAGCTCAGATTGACAACTGTTTTATTACTAGAAGGCTTTGACAGAACCGTGTTCTCACCAAGCTACTGGCGGTGAATGGAGAGAGAGGAGCCGGAGAGAGTCTAATGTATGTTGTGTTGAGGGCTAGATTGCAATCCAGAGCAGAAGCAGAGATTCTGCAATGACTCTGGCAGATGGCAGTGACCGAATGGCCACTCAGCAATGGCTTGTCTTGGTAGGCAGGTCAACTTTCTAAAGATATCTGTACCTTAACTAGAACCTTTGAAAATGTCCACTACACACTGGAAACATAAAAACAAACAAAAACCAGAGACACAAAGTCTGTGTAGACGTGACTCAGTATACCAACGTTTAAGCCAGTCATGCTCTAGATATACCAGTTGGGTTCAGTGCAATCACCAAACAAGAGCAGAAGTTATATGACAGAAAAGCCAGAGAACTCATAGGCATGAGAGGGTTTCAAAGTGCTTTGTCAGCACTGAGCTGTGGTCCCCGTACACTGTAGAGAGACCACTCCTAGGAATAAAGGCTTTCCCAGCTGGGAGTGAGGGGGAATGGACGCGCCAGCTAGCTTCATATGTGACTATCGTGAAATCCATGCAGCAAGCAAACAGAAAGGGGGAAGGTTGATTTAGCTCACAGTTCCAGAGGCTCAAAGGCAGCGTTGTGACTAAATTGGTTTAGTTCTTACGGGACAGCAGATAATGACTGAAAGTGTCAGAGAAACACTCAGAGAGGACATAAAAGGATTACTTAGTCCTTTACAAAGGTCACCCAGTGACCAAGTGACTTCCACTAGACCCTGCTTCTGCTGCTTCTTATTTAGGGGAGGGAAGGGTTAATTTGGTTTACACCTCCAGGTCATGCTCCATCCATGCCTAGGGTCACATGAGAAGGGAGTCTCAAGTGCCCAGATCAAATTATCCTTTGGGGATATTCGTGGGAAATTATTGTAACAGTTAAAGGATGTGAAGGTCTCGTCCCACTCTGGGTGGCAACACACCCCTTCCCAGGAAGGTGACCCTAGGCATGTCAAACTGGCAGTTAAAGACAACTAGGAAATCACCCTAAAGACTTAAAAGCAGACGTATGTACATCGGTCATGTAATTAGTACAATAACCAAAGGGTGAAGAGAATGGTAAGCTATGAAGCCATGCGTAGCTGCACATGCGTGGAGAAGTAGAACAACCCCAGGGGCTACAGGCAAGAACTTCTGCAGCATTCTGCAGCATTTGGCTACTGCTTCCTGTGGCAGTGTGTCTGCATAGCTATCCTGGCCATTAGAAGTATGGATCCTGATATAAGCTTAGCCAAGGGAAGGTAGCTGGGCTTTTCACTGCCTTGTTCTTAGATGAGACATGCAGTCTTTCTCAGTTCTCTGTCTATTTCCTAACGTCAGAAGCCCAAAGCAGTCAGTGTAGCTTGAGTGGAATGACACTGGGGAGGGAGCCAGACTTTTAACAGACACACATTACTAAATAGAAAGGACATAAAGAAGACAGGGGAAGATTCTGTTCCTCACTCAAACGGTAATGAGCAGAGAAAGCAGGCAGCCCACAGCACGAGGGATAGAGCTTAAAAACCGACTACTCCTCATTATCCATGGGACTATGATTAGCATGGAGCTCAGCCAAGTCTTTCAATGATGCTTCTCAATGGCTGAATACTAGAGAGCTCAAGGAGAGGCGCCATTCCCAGAGTGCGCCGTGTGCTGTGTGCTTTCCGCGATCCACATGGGAATGGAAACCCAAATACCTGCCTTGCAAAGGTTGGCCCACGAATTGACTCTCACCTTGTTTGCATGGGTGTTGGACACCCACAGTTAGCACCGTACCCTGCCCTCGAATACATGCCACTTGTTTGAATCTGTGGATCGAATGACTTGAGGGCCACTTTATGTCAACGGTGTCTAATTAAGATAGTAATGAGATGCTCAAAATTTGGCAGCTGTGCAGAAGAGAAGCAAATGTTATTCCAGCATCTAGAAAATTCAGAACGAGGTCTAACCCAGTTTGTTGCCGTACGGAATTGAACCCGAAGTTAGTGTTGGCAGGTTACGATGGTTTTAATGGTGCCTGCGAGTCCCACTTCAGATAGTTGCTGGGAACACCTCCCTCTGGAAGGAAATATACTAAGCAGGTTTTGTATGAATCTACTTGGAAATGTGAGAGTCCTGACCGGAGCTTGCTGATCCAGGGAGTTGGATCACTTGATTCCATGCCGTCTTCATGAGCTGTACTTGGAGAATTCTTTATGGGGGGGGCAAATTTAGTTATTACAAACAAAGAAATAAGTCACAGAATATGAAGGGTGAGAACTTTGAGGGATGAAAATGGAAGCTTATTGTTTGCTGCTTAATCTACACAACTAAACTTCAGATGAATTTTATGGTACCATCTACGGTAGAAATGATAAGAATGGGGGTAACATTGCATGAGGTGCCTGGGTATGATCAGAAGCCTGGCTGTAGCAAAGGCCCTTGCTGAAGAATTCATGACAAAAACAGCATCAGAAGGGCTTAAGGTACCTGCATAAACCTTTATTGTTGAATTTTATGTGGGAAAGATGAATCCTGTCCTATAGGATTCTTAGCCGCTTCCTCTGGGTTAACTGTTGTTAACTTTCAACCTCCTGATAAGAGGGCTGTATTTGGGCAGTTGACACTCAAGAACCTTTGTGAAAATGAGGGCAGCAGTCTGAGAATATCCCCCCTCTGGAACTCATTAGCTGCTCTTGTCCAAGGTGTTCGTCTAGAGTGCAGAATGTTTGGCTTCCCTCTGACTGAATGGCGGGCGTCCCCAAACAATTGGAGAGCTGTTTATATGTATTTTCCTTTGCATCCAAGCCGGACAGGCACACACCTTTCCACATACAGAGCTGTGAAAGCACCAGCACCCCTGTGAGGAAAATGGACTGAGGGAGAGAGCCAAGGATCAAAAACAACAAAGAAAAAATTTTAAAACATTTTACTTTTGGCTATGCATACAATTAAAATATCTTATTAGGACATGAAAGTTATGACATTTGTTGCACCACAGTGTGTATGTATGTGTGCAAGAGAAATGATTGACTCAGGGATATCTGTCTATCACTCCATACAAGCTACATGGGTGTGGAAGAAGGCTTCCGTGCAAACTGAGCTCACTTTCTCTCAGTGAGAGAGTAACTTAGACTCTGCTTTTCAGTATTACATTTATCAACTGCCAGGAGTTGGGGAAAAAGTAAATCTTGGATTTAGAACTCCATAACTTCCTGATTCCTTTGACCTCCATTAGCTAAGAGATAGCAAAGTCACCTCCTCTGAGACCCTCTTAGGCGTTAAAATCCCTGGGACCATCACACCCTTCCTTTTCTTGCATCAGGAGACTGAAAGGGTCCAGTCCTGGACTCCCTGAGATGTCTCTGCAATGAGCTGAGTTTTTTCCAACTCTTTCTTTCACCAGAAGGCATTAGTAAGTCCACTCTACCTTTTAATCAACTCTTCTCCTGTGTGTGGAGCATGAGAGCATTCATTTGAGTGGTCTGGGATGTCAGTGAGGATCTCGTATAAATCCCCACACTGCTCCAAACTCCAGCCTCCCTCTGCCCAGCAGTGCTGAAGCCTGTGGTGTCTCCAGCGCCACTCCACCTCCGGCCCTCCTACGCCTTCCATCTAGCTCCACAGGGAGCATCTATGTGTTCTGCCACGCGGTTGGATCGGCCTAGTATAGCTTTAGTCAGTTTTAGTTTTCCAGCCATGCGTTCGTATTTCCTGAAGTCCCACCGGCCACAACCTATGAACCACTCCCCACTCTCTGTGTGAAGTCTATTATGTCTTCTGCTTCTTCCCTGTGCTCAGCTTATTGCAAGCCAATTTTGTCTTCCTGTAGATTCATGGCTCCTTATGGACCAGTCCCCTGTCTTAATCAGAATGGAATCTTTTTCCACAGAGCATAAGGGATTCTTACTGATCTGTGAATAATGCACTATGGCCAGGAAACATCTCTGCCATTCTACAATTTTCCCTGGAGTGATTTCCAGTCCACCTGCCCCAATCCCTCGGGGGCTGCTGGAGTTACTGCTTGGTCTGCACATTTGGATAGCTGTTTTTGTTTTCTTTTGTTTAGCATGAAAGTATGGATTTTTAGCTTTCCTTGGGTATCTCCCCTCCTCTCGGTAGAACTAAGATTCCACGGTCGTTCACAGATTGTTCAGGACAGAGTTAGGAATGAGTATGCACACAGCTAGGCCAGCTGTGTGGCATGTGCTGTTATGTGTAAACAGAAGACCTGGTTCTACAAAAGATCAGCTGCATGCTAGGACCTGGGGATGAAGCCAGTGACCGGAAAGAGATGAGGCAAGAAAGCGGAGCGTCGACGGCAGTCTGCATGGCGACATTCGGAATCCTAGGTCTTGTTGTGCTCCCACAACATTTGCTTCGGCATTTCTGAGTCACGTTAAATGGAAACTATTTCTTGTTTTGCTTAAACTGCTCTGAGTGAGTTTCTGCCATTTACAGCTTCAGAAGTACATCTGACTACTCAATCTGGACTCACGTTCGGCTTTTTCCAGATGGCAGATTAGATAGATATGAGCTATGCATATTTATGCCCTTCCTTTTTCAAATGTGTGGAACAATACTATAAGAAAGCATATAGTAGAATTATTTATTGAATTTTTAACAATTTGCATCTGTACCCTCTTACTGATGGACCCTTTACTGAGGATTTTTGTAGCATGATTTCTAATTGATCTTAATAATAAAAACCCAGAGTCCGATACTGGAGTTAATACTGAAAGATTACTTACAGAGAAGGAAGCAGCCACTAGAGAGATATTTTACCTCTGCCAACTCCTCAGACGGAATGGGGCATCCTATCTCTACTAGTTCTCAGACTGAATATGGTGAGCTCCTGTCTCCTCCCGCCTTATATTCCTCTCTCCACCCAGCCTTATACCTTCCTGTCTCTGTCTCCCTAGTGCTGGGATTAAAGGCATGTGACTCCTTAGTGCTGGGATTAACGGTGTGAGCCACCACTGCCTGGTCTTTATGGATAACTAGTGGCTTTAGCTCTGCACTCTGATCTTCAGGCAAGCTTTATTTGTTATAGCACAAACAAAATATCACCACAGACTTTAATAGTAGTGAAGCTCTCTCACTTGCTATTGCTCATCTAGACATCCGAATCTCCATCTGTAACCAATAAGTCCTTATTGATTGAGCTGCCTTTGAAAGTTTCTTTTGTGCTTGATTTTCATTCAGTGTAGAGTTGTGGGGAACCTGATGTGGGAAGACCCCTGCTAAACAATGATGATTCAAATCATATTTAACGGCCAAAGAAATCTTAAGCCAAAAGCATGAAGTTGGAGGCATTAAAATACTTAATTTCAGTGCATATTACAGAGTCACAATAGTCCAAAAAGCATGGCACTGGCATCAAAACAGACATGTGGACCAGTGGGATGGAACAAAATCTGTAGAAATAAACTCAGGTTTCTACAGTCAGCTGACTCTCACCAAAGATGTTCTCCATGGAAAGGGTGGCCTCTGATAACCAGTGCTGAAAAACGGGGGATCCACATGCAGGAGACTTCGTCTCTACCTATCACTGTAACTTAACTCGATTTATGCCCTGAGCATCTGTGCCCTGAACTTAGATCTTAGACTCTGAAGTGGCTAAACTCAGAGAGGAAGCAGCTCACCCTGCCAGCAGATTTCATGTAAGTTTTCCCATGAACTTAAAAAATACTTTGAGTTCTCAGTAGTCCTCATTGTCCGCTATGTTCAGCGAGTCCGGTTTTATCCCATGCTTTTTCAGACCTGGGCCAGCTGGCCTTGGTGAGGTCCCAATAGAACATCCCCATTGTCTCAGTGTGTGGGTGCACCTCTCGCGGTCCTGAGTTCCTTGCTCGTGCTCTCTCTCCATCTGCTCCTGATTTGGACCTTGAGATTTCAGTCTGGTGCAGTCCTTGGACTTCCCCCAGGGCCAGGAACCCTGATTGCTCTTTGGGCTGATGAGGGAGGGGGACTTGATTGGGGGAGGGGGAGGGAAATGGGAGGCGGTGGCGGGGAGGAGACAAAAATCTTTAATAAATAAAGAAGGAAAGAAAAAAAGAAAAAATACTTTGTCTCAAGTTCAATTACACCATCAATTATCACTATTTGACTAAAGGTCACGTTTGGCCATGGACTGCTTCATGGACTATAGTTCAGCCTGATCAGACAGCTCTTTGATGGTTTGAATCAGAGTCCTCGCCCTGCGCTCAGGAATTTAAACACTTGGCTCCCTGTTGGTGGCGCTCTTTGGGAAGGCCTAAGAGGCTAGATTTGCTGGAGGAAGTGTGTCACTGGAGGTGGGCTTTGGAAGTTCTAAGCTTCACACCACTTTAGTTCAGCCTCTCTGCTCTTCTGCTTGTGTTTGAAGAGTCTGTTCCGAGTTTCCTGCTTGTCATGTCTGACCCTGGCTTCCATGCTTCCCTGTCGTGGTGGACACATACTTCCTGAACTATAAGTGCAAACAAACCCTTCCTCACATAAGCTACCTTGGCACAGTATCACAGCAATAGAAAATTATCTAATACTGATATTGAATAAATCGGTGTTTTTTGTTTGTTTGTTTGTTTGTTTTTTTCCCTTTTGGTTTTTCAAGACAGGGTTTCTCTGTAGCTTTGGAGCCTGTCCTGGAACTAGCTATTGTAGACCAGGCTGGCCTCAAACTCACAGAGACTCACCTGTCTCTGCCTCCAGAGTGCTGGGATTAAAGGTGTGTGCCACCACTGCCCAGCCAATAAATGAGTTTTTATTGCTCCTGGTACCCATTATTTTAAAAGAAGTAGACATGTATCGTTTGTAAAAATGTTTTGGTTTACTTGTTTTAGCTTCTGGGCTTAGACAGGACCTGCGACAAAAGCTCCCCTTTCCAGGTGATTCATGGGCTGTTTCTGCAGCAGCTGCTCTCTGTGTGAGCGCAGGTGGATCTTTCCCCACCACTCATGCAAAGTCGCTTTCTTTTCCTTTTCTGTGTTGACGCAGACAGCGAGTCTGGTCTGTATCATTGCTTTTATTTGCAATAAAAATTGAGCTATCTTGATTCAGAGGCAAAGCTTGTCAACAACCTTGGTTTTATTTCAAGCCTTTTTGTCCCTCTCTGTGCCCATCTAACCCATTGTTCCTTCCTTTCCCTACTGTTTTAATTACCCCCGATATCATCTCCGGTGTAATTGAAGAAAATCGCCTTGCAATTATGAGAATAAAGGAAATATCGAGCCGGGGCCCAGTTCCTCTCACCTGTGGCTGCACTTCCCGCTATGCATTGTTTGCTGGGGATGGGTGTGAAGGGAGCTGTGCAACTGTTTACTGTCTCTGAGGACTGTGCTCTGTGTCTTCCCCTTCCCCAGCGGAACACAGGGAAATAGCTAGGAGAAGTCTGTGTCTCAGCACAGCGTGCCCCCCAAACTCTAGCTACAATCAGTCTATTTAGTTCCAGAAGATAGCTGTATACTATATAGACTGTATTCATACTTCCAAGTTTTTCAAAATTAAAGTTTGAAATTAAACATTTCATTGACGAAGTTCCTCTGTAATCCTGCCATTTGTTTGGTTTTTTTTTTTAAGACAATAAAAGGTGAAAATCATGCATCTGAAGTGGCACCTGGTCATTAGATCAACTCACATTTATTTGGATGTCTCAGGAAATCGAAATGAAGAAGGCTGTTGTTGAAGGAGCATGGAAGGCAGGAATGCACGTAAGTGAGTTAATCAGAGAGGGGGGGATTGTCCTCGTTTGTAAAGTGTCCATTCCGGCAAGAAACTGAAGCAGCGAAGATGGATGTATCTTCCAGAACAGACCTGTTAGGTGTGGAATAGCCTGAGGGCTTTGAGGATGCCCGTTCTACTGATCTGAGAACAACCAGGGACTCAGCAATGAGGATGTGCCATCAGGTCCTGGGTCTAAGCAGTTCACTGTCATTCAAAGCCTTCCCTCTGCCAGCTCCCATTCTAACTGCAAGGACACTACACGCTGGGTTGAGTCCCATCCTGCAGCTTCAATTTCTTCTCTACTGTGCAGTTCACTGGCAACACGGGATCCAGCACTCCTACTTTGCATATCCCTTCCCCAAATGCAGCATTCCACCCGTACCCCCATTTCTTGGTTGCCTAAGACTTCAAAGCGTCCCTCAAACATTTTGCTTGCTAGATACTCTGATCTACTTACCAACATTCTTGGGCTGGGCTGGAAAGCAGTAGCGATGCAGTGACACTCGTGAGCACCCCAAAGCTGCGTTGGCTTGACTACATTCCAACACCAGTGACGCTCGTAGGCACCCCAAACCTGCGTTGGTTTGACTACATTCCAACACCAGTGACGCTCGTAGGCACCCCAAAGCTGCGTTGGCTTGACTGCATTCCAACACCAGTGACGCTCATAGGCACCCCAAAGCTGCGTTGGCTTGACTACATTCCAACACCAGTGACGCTCGTGAGCACCCCAAAGCTGCGTTGGCTTGACTACATTCAAACACCAGTGACGCTCGTAGGCACCCCAAAGCTGCGTTGGCTTGACTACATTCCAACACCAGTGATGCTCATAGGCACCCCAAAGCTGCTTTGGCTTGACTACATTCCAACACCAGTGATGCTCATAGGCACCCCAAAGCTGCGTTGGCTTGACTGCATTCCAACACAGCACAGCCAGTCACCTAGCAACTCCAAAGCACATGGATGTGAAGATGGCGCATCCTTCAGAAGTCAAAGTTACAAGTAGTATAAAGCATTTAAGCAGATGGAGGCTGATAGTCACTTTCTAAGTGATGACGCTGACCATGAGAGTTTCCAACCATTTACCGGGACCTTCTAGGGGAGTTGTGTAGTGATTTCTTATCTTCACAGGTACAGAGGATGCTTCTTTTGTCTTCATTGCATTCAAGTTCTCCATTGTTTTTAGCATAGTGAGTAGCTCTTTATGAATTAAAGCATACTTTTCTCAGCTCCCTAGACACTACTTCCCCATCTTTTCCTTCATACCTCTATCCAGGTCTTCCTGGTCTCTCTGACGGTGCTGACTCCTGTGTTAGGTCTTCTCTCACCACTGACTACCTCCTTCACTCCACAGTTATGAAACCGTCTCTTTCCTGAGACTCTCAGACATGAGGTGATGCCCTGTGCTGAAGATTTCCATCAAACAGTCTTCTTGAGGCTTCATCTCGAATATCAGGAACTTCAACTTCAAAGCAGCTATAGAAGTCCTCCAAGTTTTTTCAAAAATGTTTTCCCAACTAACACCACACCAATGCTGTCTTCATTGGCTGAAATCTTATTTCTCCAGAATCATCTAGACCTGATGGAGTCTATCTGGAAAGCATACCAAATCTGTTGACTTCTCTGTCTGCACTGGCACCTTCCTTGAGCAGTCCTGACTCATGTGTCATGTGTAACAGCACTAGAGACTCCATATTTGCTCAAGTTAATCTGTTTTCTACAATACTTCAGCATGTTCTTTGTTAAAATTATAGGTCCTCTTAAGATTGTAACTCCCCATAGAAACAAGACCTGTTTTCCATCCTCAGTGTTTGCAGTGACAATGGAGGAGCTGGCTCACAGTATATTCTGAGTAAACACACAAACAAACATGTTTCTCTACACCCTGGGCTTCTTCAGGCCCTATGTGCATTTTTTTGTTCTTGTTTTGTTTTGTTTGTTTTTAGACAACTCACTACACTACTTAAGAAGGCTGGCCTGGCTGGCCAGTGAGTCTCATGGATCTAGTTTTCTGACTCTCCAGCTATGGGCTTACAAGTGTGTGTAGACACACCTGTCTTTTTTACCTGGTTCTAGGGACTGAACTCAGATCCTCAGGCACTCATGGCAAACGCTTTATCCACTGAGCCATCTTATCTCTGCCTTCATTGCATTTATTTTGCAGCTTAATTTCATCCATGGACTAACTTGGAATTGTCCCAGCATACCCTCTGAATCTGGGTTAAACAGACATTAGGGATCAGGGTGGAAATGGAAGTATTCTCCCAGGGATTACTGTGCACTGCACCCGTTCACTTTCTGAGGTGTTTCTTGCACCTGGGTTCTATTGTCTGTCTGTCTTACTTCTATGATCCAGGTTATGAACTCTCTGCTGCAGCAGTTTTGGTTAGAGCTTGCATGTGTTTCCTCACATCAGTGTTCTCTAACAAGGGAAATCTCCTTCGCTGACCATCATACACTTGGTGACTCGAATGCTCTGGAGACCCCTCAGTCCTTTCTCAGATGTTATAGTTCCTATGCAGCAACAGTGATGTGGTCACATATCTTTAACCCACCAGTTTTGTAGTGGGACATAGACACTTTACGCCTTCTTGTTGGTCAATGTATATATCTGTAGAAGCTGGCACTAAACAGCCCAAGATCATATGAGAACTGGAGAAAGTGGACAGAGGGCAAATGCATTTTTCAAGGAAGTACTCACTATCCCTTCCTGTTCTTGCCCACAGTCTTGACACCAAACACTCAAATTATCAGACAGCTACCTTGACCTGAGTGTGTGACATGAGTGTGGATTCATTGATAGCCCCTGAGGAAACCCTTGTTTCTCCAATCAGCTATATTCATCCTTGGTTTTAATATCTACAGTGAGATTATTGATCAAATCATTCTTCCTCTCTATTAAGGCTATGAAAAGGTCATATGTTTTGTTTATGACTGGGACAGTTCTGATTCCTCTAACTTTGCATATCCAATTTCAGAGATTTTGCTCCTCTCTATTCTGTACCTACATTAGACAAGTTATCTTTTACTCATCTGAGGAGGGTCTCCATCTATTTAAAGGCTATAATTTGATGAATTTAAACAGGTATAAAATCTCATGGAACTATTAAAATTATGGTCTCAAGATAGATGGCACCATCTCCAGCCCAGAAATATTCCTTGACCCTCTTACCATTCATTCAGTTCTCAGCCTTCAGCCCCAGAAAACCATTAATCTTGTCTATGATAGGTTAACCCACAGCTCTGCAAACTTCATTGTGGTTGTGGGTGCAGCAGAGTGTCTGAATGCTTGCTTATCATATGCTATCTTGGATTGATTCCCCAAGACTACAACACACATACATGCATGCATATGTGCATGTGTTTGAGTGCATACATGTCTGTCTGCATGTGCAATGTATATATGTATCTGTGTATATCTCTACATATGTGCACATATGCATTATGTATCCTATTGTATATAATTTTTATTTTACATGTCAGAAGTAAAGTTTAGTCATAGAATTGTGGCCATACTTGAATATATAATTTAGATGATCCTGGTCAATTTGGAAGAGTGAAGAGGGGCTGAGAAAATGAATACTTTTATCTGTGTTCAGAAAGCATCATACATGACTGCTTTTGAAACCACAAGGATATTTTATAAAGAAACAAAAATGATTCTTAAAGAGTTAATTTTAGCAAAAAATATTAAAACTTTTCTATTAAAGACATTCAAATAATCATTTTGCTTAAGAAACTAAGCATCGCCAAAAGAAACACTTTGAAGTGATTAATTTAGATGTAAAAACGTAACAAGTGCAGGAAGCATTGCCTGCCACTGTTTCTGCAGGTTCACACGAATCTGATTTGGGTTCCCACACCCTTTTCACAGGGATATTTAAATAATTTGACTGTGACAAGCCACACTGTTTTGAGACCTCATTGAAAGTCAAATGAAAACATTAATCACATGCAAAAATATTCCACTCAGGCATAGAATGCTGCAGGTTAGGAAATAAGTATGTTGCCTATGAGAAGAAAAAAAATCAATCGACTTAGAAAAAGCCAGTGTCGACTCAAGTCTACACACACGGTCAGCACTGACTGGAAGTCACCAGGGTTTCAGGGTTTTGTTTCTGGCTTATGAATTAACAGATAGCCTTGAGCCACATCCATACTACACAATAAGTTTTTGTGACTAACTTTTACCTGAGAAAATCAGAAAATCAGATCAATGGAACTACTAATTATTTTTCCTTTGTTTCTCACTGTTTTTCTTTATTCAAACTTTTTGTGGGGGTAGATTAGTGACTAATATGGTTATCCTTAACACAAAATATCCAAGCTAGTGATTTATACATTATTGATAGTAATCCAGCAAAAGAACAACTTTCGTATAATGAAACACCATGTTTGTACTGAGTGAGAATTACTTTCTCATGGTTGTTCTGAACTTCGCAAACTGTTGAGTGCGTTGTTCTGTTATTCTGTGGTGTTTTTCTGGTTAATTTGGACAAAGTATCAATTTAAACCTGTGTTTTGGACTGTATAACTATACAACATGAGTAACAAACTTAGCCAGGCATAAGATTTATCGCCTTAGTCATTTTGTAAATCTCCTTAACCCTTTCATCCATTCTCTGTTTTAAAATACCCTCAAAGTTAGGAACACTTAGCTAGATAGGATGTGAAACACTGAATTTGATAGCTGGGGCATAATCACATTGGTGGATACGACCCTTGATTTTTTTTATAATTATAATTAATTCCTTCTTGCATGGAATGACTATTAACTGAATGCTTACTAAGGGCCTAGGGCTAGAACAGTACAACATGCACAATGGCTCCCCTGACAGAGAACCTCCTATCCAATAGGGAATGCACTGGAGTCTGGAGGGATTTTAACCAGGGGGTGACATTCCTGGAGGAGCCACTAGGGGTAGACAAGAGTCAGTTAGGGGCAAACAGCCCAGGGTATCATCTATGTCCAGTATGTTTTCAGAGAGATGCTAGAGATGTAGCCACGCCAAAAAGACGGAAGTTGAAGCCATAAGGAAATTCTTAGATTTTCTTTCTGCCATCCCAGAGCTGAAGAAGTTACTTGGTGATTAACAGCTCATTAGTTTCATATTTAGGATACAAAAGGAACTTTGTCAAGGTTAATAAGAGTTCAGTGTGAAACGTCTGCCCGCAAGGCCATGCACATCCAACAGCAGGATCCGTGTATCCTTACTCTTTATGTGAAATGAGAAAAAGAAGCTAAAGAAAGTGGAAGAATTAGAAGATGTCTGTGATCATTACCTCCCTTCAAAAGCCCTGTTGAGTCAGGAGGCCTCTGGAGGATGAAGCTTCCTGAGACCACACACAGCAGAAGTCTATTAAAATGTGCTCCAATCTCAAAGAAAGGGGTCACCCAAGAACCCTGACCCTTTGCTCTGAATGGACTAATAAAAGCAGGCTGCTACTCTAAGAATTCAGACAGAGGGTTTCCCTCCCCATGGTAGAGAAGGCCAACATCACAAGAGTCCTGGCTATTTCATCCACAGTGCCGAGTGCCTTTCACCAACTTCTGGAGGGGTTCAAAGCCCTGATGTGTGGAGGGTCTAGTGACTGGGAGTACAACTCTTCATGGAAAGGCACCGAATGTAATTGATATGAAGACGGTCACTGCAGCATTCAAGAGCTGCGAGTGTCCTGTGAGGCTGCCCTGATATTCTCCTCAGCTGCTGCAGGTATCAATAAGCCTTTGAGAGAAGTAGCATGCTGTCCCTGCACTGTCTAGTCACCTCAGCACCGTCCACCTTCTGCACGGATGTGAGGCCGAGTGCTCTGCTAAACAGAGTGACTCTACATCTGAGACCTGCATGGAATTCTCTGCTTGCAGTGAACAGGACTTATGTGAGCAGACAGCCCTTGTGTGGGGTGGAGCGGAGGAACCCTACCTGTGTAAAACACCTCCAATGCTGTCTGGCTGAGTAGATCTCCTGTGGCTTGAGAGCTGTTGTGTTATGGGTACAGAGTCGGTTTATCTGGATGTAGCTCAGATGTCAGGAGAGATATTTAGTGCCCTTTCCTTTGTGTAGCTCAGGACTGGAAGGTCGATACAGAACTCTACCTTCTACTCACTGAAGGCCAAGAGGTCTTAATACCCAAGGCTGATGGCAGAGATGTCCCCCTTTGGCTGTAAGTGGCTGGCCTGCTGTTTCCATCAGTGTCTTAAAACTATCTTGATTTATGACTCTGTCTCATTTCTATAAAAATGCCATGAATCTGTTATCACCTCAGAACATGGAGTTTGGGAGCTCAGAATCTGTGTTCCATAGCCATGGCCACTCATATTTTGGCTCTACAATAAACTGTCTCTTATCCCTTTGAGATGAGTGCTTTCTGATTTGACAATTAAAAGCAAGCTTTTTGTGGACTCTTCCTCTAATGTATTTATGACCTGACTCTACCACTCACCACAAAGGTGTTTCTGTGAACAGGGACACATAGCTGATACTGACTCCCTTTTGTTCATGAAGAACTTGGATCAGAAAGAAGAGAAGTAAAACCAGTCAAGTGATGTAATGAGGATGAACCAATGGGAGGGATGGCGAAGCCAGTCATGTGATGTAACCAGGGAGAACCAAAAGGAGGGATGGCAAAGTCGAGTGATGTAACAAAGGTAAACCAATGGGAGGGAAGCAAAGCTATTTCTTTACTGCCATTATTAAATAGAGGACAGAATAACCTTCTTCTCATTAATTTGGGTATTTACTGAACTGTACTGCTGAGTGAGTTGGTTGGCCCAGGAAGAAGAACTGTATAATGATCCTGGTGCCCCATACAGTCTCCAAGAAAACACAGCTTAGTCTTCCTGACTTCCAGAAAGTACTTCTGATGGCTCTACCTCACCACGAAGGTTGTTACCCAGCTGCTGCGTAAGGGGAATGTAGGCATCATCACTGTGTGCATGAGCCCTGCCGAGAGTCACAGAGGGGGACTCTGGACACAGGAAACTCCCATTCTCCCCAGCTATGAGTCTGTGTAATGGGATTGCCAATGGAATCCATGATACAGAGTGATGTGGGAGTGATTTCTTATTAATAAAGAAACTGCCTAGACCCATTTGATAGGCCAACCCTTAGGTAGGCGGAGTAAACAGAACGGAATGCTGGGAGAAAGAAGCTGAGTCAGGGAGTCGCGATGATTCTCCCACTCCAGACAGATGCAGGTTAAGATCATTCCTGGTAAGCCAGCTCATGGACTACACAGATTAATAGAAATGGGTTAGATCAATATGTAAAAGCTAGCCAATAAGAAACTGAAACTAATGGGTCAGGCAGTGTTTAAAAGAATACAGTTTCCATGTAATTATTTCGGGTAAAGCTAGCTGGGTGGCGGGACACAGCCCGCCGCTCCGTATTTCAACAGAGTTCAACCGCAGGCCTCTGTAAAGGCAGGAATGTGATCTGGATCCTTTCTGCAGTCTTCACAGGAAGGATCCATATGCAGTCCAGGTACTCCCCAAAGCCTTAGGGAGGGAGTTATCCGTCAACAGGGTGGCAAGCATAGCCATAGTCATACAATCAAAAGGGAGACAGACAACCAGAAGCACACTTGATGCTGAAGAATACTAAATAGTACCATAGAGATGGCGCAGTGGGGTCCTGTACCTGCCTCTAAGGTGAATGAACTGAGTTCCATCCCCACCCACACATGGCAGAAAGAGAGAACTGAGCCCTGCGAGTTGTACCCTTGTATATACACACTTATTGCAGCGTGTGCACCCCCTCATACAAAATTAAAGTATAATCATTTTAAACCTTATTAAATAGTAAAATATTCTTCAAGGAAGATGATAATGATTGCTAATGTATTCTTTCATTTAAATCCAAGAAGTCATATAACTGTTACCTGAAAGTAATGATAAGGAATGTTTCATTGACACAGGTTAGAGAAGATTCTGTGAGGTGGGATTATTTACACACACATACTGATTGGCATCTGTCTGTCAAATGCATGCTAGAGTAGCTACTGGAGATATGGTCAGGTGGAAAGAATTGCTCAGTTATCAAGTGTGCCCCCTGCTTTTAACTATTAATTCTGACTCTGGGTCTCTCCGCACATTGTACTGGACCTTTAGCATCTTAAGAATCCAACATTAACAGATTTGAGCATGTGGAGGTTGAAAATGATCAGGTTGGAAAGGCAGAGATGCCAGAGGCAGCGTTAGCATCGTTACTGAAAGGTTAGCTGCTCAGGAAATCGACAAGGCACTGAGCAGGCATCCACCCAGTCTCCTAAGAAACAAGGGCAGAGAGAAATGAGGCCAGACAGAGGGAAGCTTTTGTTGACATTTTCAAAAGCCTCCTTTGTACAGGCTGGGACTCTGGATAATGGAAGACAGCCAAGCAGGGAGCCAGCCACACAAGAAAACTGCAGGTCAGTGAGCTGAGCAGCCCAGGGAAACGTGGCAGAGAGGCACCCCTTCAACTTCTTCACACTCTGCTCCTCAGTGAGGGAAGGAAAGGGGCTTCCAAGAAGGGAAAGCACCCCTGCTCCCTGGCTTGGAAGTCCTCAGGGTGTGGTTATGTTGTCTTAAGGAAAATGAGCAAAACAAACCACTTAGAAAAACAGCTCTGAAATTTTCTGTCAAACAAAATGTGGATTTTTGCATCTTAGAGTTCCTGCTCAGAAATTTCTGTTTTCTATTAAAGACTCAAGTCTCTCACATGTGGCTTTAAACCTACCTTTGAGTGTGGGAGTCAGGACCAAAGTGGAAAGGACAAACTGAGGTTCTGATGCCACTCACCCAAGAGATTCACTGTGGCAGATTTGACCACACCCGCTGGTGGAACAACAGATAACATCAAAATGACCCCTCAGATTTGAAGGGGTTTAATGTTGAACGGAAGTTACTTAATGAGGTGTTGCATAAGAGAACTATTTTTAGAACTGGTGAGTACAGTCAAGATTAAATGAATCATTCTAATGGGGGCAGGTAAGAGAGGAAGGATTTTAAGTGGCCCTCAGAGGACATTTTCGTTATTTCTGGGGATGCACAGAGAACTGGCTGCTCAGGCCTGGTGCGTTACGGCGGTGCAGCTGGGAAATTGGGAGTCAGGCTGCAAAGCTGTTCCTAGTTAGGGAAACTAAAGCCAGATGAAAACGTGCTGTAGGTGAGGACCGTGGTGGGCGGGGCATCCACATGAAGACAGGATGAGGCAGGTGGAGGACTTCTGTGTAGGTAATGGGTAGGAACTGCAGAGTCTAAAGAAAATCATGTTTTTTTCTCTGCACGTTCCGGGAGCTGAGGACAAACGGATAGATTTCCAAAGCCTCTGTGTTGGAGTGGAGGCCAGGCAACCTAATCTGAGCGAATTTACAGAGGGGAGAATGATTCGTTGTGCAGGAGGGCTGAGGTACCCCTCTGCTGTGTGTGACAGAGTGAGGCCCTCTGAATGGTAAAGTCACAGTCTGTGCTTCAATTTTTGCTCTTAAGGATGAAAAACGTATTTGTATGTCTTGTCCAATGTGGGCTGTATTGATTTGTGACTGACTCTTTTAGTCTGAACAGGGCAACTCACGCTCCTGCACTCAGCTGGTCATGCACTTTGCCACTTGGACCATGTTCTGGTGCAGGAACATATGTCCCAGCTTTCCCAAAGGCAGTTTTATGTTTCAAACCTATCAATAATTGAATTAGAAGATTAATGGGAAAAAGTATGTTACCTATGCACAGTGGAGTTTTGTTCAGTCAACAAGACAAACGATATCATGACGTTTGCAGGAAGGTACAGACCCACACTTTTTAAACACTAACCACAGCAAGCCAGGACTCCATATGTTCAGTGTTAATGGATATACAATACATATGTGTACATATATACAGGTTTTAAATGCACATGGATCCGTTGCATACTGAGCATCCCTAAGCTGAGAGTCTGAAATCCCAAACACTCCAGAATCCCTAAGCTTTAGACCTGAGACTCCCACGTATGCTAATTTGGGCACTTTGTGCTTGGATTTTCAAGCAAAGGCTTCTAAACTAGTAAACTTCCTGCTACTGCTCCAAATTCTGGAACATCATAAGCCTGAAGTTCTTCTGTTCTATGCATAGATGTATTCAATCATCATCAGATTCTGCATTCTTCTTTGGTCTGTTACCTTGAACATATCCATGAATTATGTCTGATATGGAAGCGCTTCCTCTGTTTTGGCTGCTTGTGAAGAATACACATTCCTTGAACACTGCTGTCATTCAGAAATCAGGGACTATACCTCAGCATCCACAGTGTAGGCTTTGAACCTTCTTTAGAAACTGGTAAGTCTTAGCACCTATTCTCTGCACAGAGTAAGGACTTACACACATCTGACTTCTTCATTACTCCTTGATAGGATGAACAAATAACTATATTTTATTTAGCACAATAATTTCCAAAGTCCCATATTGCAATGTTTGTGTGATCATGGACAAATCATTGGTCTTCCTCAAAACTGCCCAGCCTCAAGCTCATCCTGAGGCATTCAGAATCAGCCCATTCTATGGTTGAAATCTCCAAGGCTATCTTAAAATCTGGGACTCCATATGATACTCATACATTTGGGATATATTCCTTTAAGTTCTGAACTCTGCTAGAAAACTCCTAGAGCCCATTATTCTCATACACAGCATAGCATAAGCCCTAGGTAATTTCAAACATTCAAAAAACATTATTTATGCAGTTCAAAAGTGGAAAGGATTAGAAAAATGTTTAAAAATCTTGTGAAGACAGATTTAAACTAGACAACCACAAACCCAGAGCTGTCAGCAGCTTCCTGATGTCCACAGCTTCCTGTGGACTTCGGAGATTTTGCAGCTGAATCATGTCTTTGGTCTGTATGTAGCCATTAAAGTTCTCAAGACAGCATTGACCAACAAGTGCTAAGAACTTTTTGTTCACCACATACTGCAATGGGCAGGCACACAGACTCCATCCCTGCAAACAGGAACCATGCCTGATGGATAATTAGGAAAACAATAAATCACTTTGTTTGACTGTTGTGTTTTTTAATTGCAGTTTTACATTTTGTATTCAATTGAAAGGCAAATGCACATGTCAAGTTAAAAACAACTATTAAAATTTCTCTGTTTTTTCTTTGTTATTTCCTAAAATCTTTGCTAATTTATTTAAATGTCATCTTCAAAATTAAAATCCATTTAGCCCTACCAGGCTTGTCTTTTTAAATTACCTGTCACTCATCACCAAAAAAGTTTTCTGCTTTTAAATTATCTGTAATTATTTTCCATCATATTTAGTGGAATAAGATGGTTCTCAAAATACCAGCAGAGTCCTCAGAATTACACTAAAGACTACTTAGTTTTACTTTATGAAAGCAAATATTTGTTAAACATGATGCAAAGTTTTTGTTTTGTTTCATTCTGTTTCACTTGAGATAGGATCTCAATAGGTAGTGAAAGTTGGCCTCAAATTGTACAGCCCAGACCTCTAATATAATCCTACAGCCACCTCCTAGGACCTGTGATTACAGGCATGCATCACAATATAGAACCTAATGGAGTTCTTCTATAATCCCCTTCCTTTCCTATATAGGGGAATAAATGAGGTAATAAGAACAAGATGCATATCTGTATAGTGCTTAATAATATACAAAATGTATACATAGGTCTATCTGTCTGTCTTTCTATCTATCTGTCTGTCTACCTATCTATCATCTATCTATCTATCTATCTATCTATCTATCATCTATCTATCGTCTATCTATCTATCTATCTATCTATCTATCATCTATCTATCCATCTATCATCTATCTATAGTATATACTCATAAAGTACATTCATATGGCCACGGTGAAGCCAGGTGTCACTATTCCGTTGCTATGGTGCTGTAAAATGCTGCAGTAGACTTATCTGGAGAGAAGACCGCCCATTTAATGGACATCTATTTGCAATGATGTCACCGTTTTCTAACATTTTAGAAATATTCTTTTCCAAATGTTTTAAAGCCCTTAGCTGACATTGTGACCTTAAGCACTTACTTCAGGGAATGGATATGTAAATTGGGTTAAGGTTTAAGTTGATCCTTAAGCAATGAGAGCATTCGTGAATAAACCTGTGAGTAGTTTAGAAATATCTAAATGCTACGGACCGCTCGCAGGGGACTGCATCTTCCCTATCGGTTTGCTAAGACAATCCCCAGAGATCCACCCACAGACCAGAGAATGTAGACCATCCTTGCTGGATTCTCCTCAGCTAATTTTAGGTGGTACCATTTGATAACTAATGTTAATCCCAACAAATACCATCACTACCAAGCATTCTCTCTCTGTCCTCTGCCATGACTCTCTACTCCATTGCAATGTAGTGTGAAGGCTGTGTTGAGCAGGCAGCTCCAGATTGGCCTGTCCCTCAGGTCATGGGCCATACAATGGGATAAATAGTACTACAGACGCCATGAGAGCATGGCTGCCTCTTAGCAGAGCCCTCCTGTGCACTGCCAGTGTTAAATAGACTTACCTCTTCCTCGTTCTCATGTTTACTGGAAAAAATAACTGTTTTGCTCATCATGTGAACCTTCTCCTTAGTATATATTGAAGACTAAAATTAATGTTAAGTGTATAATAAAATGACCCAGAGAGACCTTGTTTTCTTTTTTCTTTTGCTAAGAAACAACCTCCATCCCCACTATACAAGTATCCCCTTTCTGCCAGCTGGTCAGCCGTCTCCTCCACCTACCTTCCTTTATAAAAGCCATTGAGTGACTCCTCGAGACCCCATCCAGAAGTCAGTATAACTATATATATTAAGCCTCTCCACTTTTTAAAAGAACTCTTTTGTTTAACTACAGTGGCTTCCTTATAAATACCCCCAGAATGTCTCTAAATATACATTGATTGAGCAACATCCACGTATGAATACAAGGCTGTGATCTCAGTAGGTTGGGGAGAGAGCAGGATCTCTGACCCTGAAACTCTGTGATGTCTGAAGCAGTTGAAGAGATAAAACCATAAGCTATCAACACTCACACCAATCCAAAGGCAAACTGGCATCTGAGCCCCTCTGCCTGTTCTAGGGAGACATTCTGAGCACTGAGGAAACGCAAAGGGTGGATTCTTAGGAAAGATCCAGACTTGTTTTTCCAGCTTTGCATCCTCAGTAAGCTTTGTGATCTTGACTTACTTAAATTCTCCTGAAAGCTGCTTACAGATCATTTTGGTACCCAGTCATCTTCTACCCAATGTGGAGACTTCGGTTGCTTCCTTCGTGTAAGACTTATTGTATATATAAACAGATTGTAGTAAGTCCCCTATGGTGTAGGAAGCATGTGACTTTGAGTCAGGTACAATGTCATACACACACACACACACACACACACACACACACACACAAAAGAAATGAAAGTTTTATTGTAAAATGGGTAGAAAACAGTTTGCAAAAATAGATGCAGTAGTTAAGTTTCTATTACTGTTTCATAAAACTTGAAGAGTTTTGGAAAATTTAAGCTCTATGGTTAGATGATTAAGTAAAATAAGTTGGTTTCTCTTATATAATAAATGTTTCCTTTTCATATCTATCCAATGTTTGTATCTTTGGTCCTGCTAGGTACCTGATGGTAACTGCTTACACTTACTAACAAGAATAAACTTTGGGAATGAAGGTTGTTGCTGGAGAAAATCGGAAATCATTACTTTTGCTCTGCTTCCTCGCAAGTTGACAGGAACAGATGATAGAAACAGGATGTGAGAGCCTCCCTGCTCAACGTCCCCAGTTAATTAAGTGTCATTTGACACTGGAATCTTTCCCCTAAATATTGTTACTGAAGCTCAAAGAATAAAAATGTTTATTGGCAAAAATTTCTTGAAAAGGCAAAGAAGAACTAACAATGAACAAGGAAGCCATGACTGCTAGTTTAAAACTGAGAAACGATATGTAAGCTCTCACACTATTTGCAGACAATATTAGACTCTCCCAACTCTGCTTGGACCGTTTTCTCTTTCCTGCTTTTCATGTCTATCTTTCCGCTCCTCATTTCCCACCACTGCTGCTCTCTTGCTAATGAGCTTCTGCCCTCGACAGCAGGAGTAACTGTCTCATCCTGTTCTTGTCTGAATCTTCGTGGAGAATCCACCAGACACAAGTTGGGCTTTTCACAGCAAAACCCTGGGTTTGTGATGGCAGCAGAAACAACCTTGGGGCTCTTCCTCACACACAGAAGAGCGCCGAACCAGTCTTCCTTGTCCAGTATGCGCTGATTTATTTCTTCCAGGTCCACTTTTCTCTACGTCTTTCCCAGTGTTCAGCCTTGGACCTCACACACATGCATGACTTTATTTATTTTAGGGTCCTATACATATGTTTAACCTTTTGACCTCTATCTGATAAGTCTCTCGCTACCCTTGGGATGCTCTTTTAAATCTATTCATCCCTAGGGAAAGAGCGGTGTGTCACTTCATCCACGGAGCTATCTCGAAATGCCTCTGAGCTGATTAACATTCTTTCTTGAATTTTATAGAAAACTTCACTACTTGTATTTTATAGAACTTGCTACTAAATATATTTGTCTTGCTTAAAATATATATGGATAATCATTTTTTGTCTCTGTTGTGATGCGAAGTCTCCTGGGAAGTTGGAGTGTAAGACGTGTGTAAGTTTCATTTTACACATGGATATATGCCAAATGTAACCCACTGTAAGCACAGCCCACGCCCATGGCGTTGTTGATCAAGTGAATAAATAAAGTAATTTCTTAATATTTAAAAGTTTTAAATGATATCCAGGATTCATATGACTCGTGTTCACAGTCAAGAAGTGGGATTTGTTGGTATGGAATAGACCAGTGACTGTCTACTTGTCTGCACAGCAGACTAGGGGTTCCACCAATGTGACTGTGGATCTGATGCCTCCGCAGTGAGAAACGGGTAGGTGAAGAGAGTTTTATTTTTTTTTATTTTTTTTTTTTTTTAGGTGAAGAGAGTTTTTCACCCCAACATTCAGTCCTCAGACAAAACTGCTCTATTTTGTATAGTAGCCTTGGCTTATACCAAGACCTTACTTAGAGAAAGTTGTCACTGTTTAAGGAAAGCATTGAAACCTCTTAGGGGTCCCAGTTCTGTGAAGAACATTGATTCTATATTTGTCTCAGGCTCTATTCAACATGAAAGCCTTTTGCATGAAAAGTAGGTAAGTATCCTGCTGTGGTTTGGCTGGATTTACTAGCCTCCCCCAGGAAAACAACTGGCAGCACAAAGGGGCTTGTCAGTGAGACCCTCTCATCCCCTGCTTTGTCTGAGATGGGAACACCCTTCGTAGTACTGAGGTTACTCACTGACCCTACCACTAGCTTGAGAATTCCAATCACATGCTTGCCTAGCAGCAGGCGGTGACTGTCAATGTGTTTAGATTTTGTCACAGTGTGTGCCCATGCACAGCTCTCGGTGGTATTGGTTAGACCATACATGTGGCCCAATGACACAACCAAGAGATGCAGTTGATACAAGACGCATGCGGCCTCTGACAGCATAGCATGCTTCATTGTTTTACAATAAGTGTTTTGAAATAAACCAAATGATAAAATTATAAAATATGGTAGCCATTGTAATGCATCAAGTAGGTAAATCTTATTTGCAACTTATTTGTAATTATCCTTATCAAATCCCAAGCACTGTAGATAACCACAGGTGCTGGGTTTCTGTCTGGCTGGCAGCCTAGAGTATTCTGTCAGTAAGGCCAGCACTTACTGACTTCTGTGAGCCACAGTTATCCTTGATGGAGACATTACCACATCCCATATCTTAACACACGGCACCATTATTTCTGGACATTCCATAGATTCAGACGGTCCCTGAGACAGCAGTCACACAGTTTCAGATGGCTGTGAGACAATGACAGTGGCCTATTCCCTTTCCGAGTATAAAGTATCTTGATCTAAGATAAAGCTAAACCATGTCCTTGGCAGGTTATGTTGGGCTTCTCATTAGCTATCAAGTCATAGGTTCATCATTGGGAAAGCCAAGTACCTGTTCAGGTCACGGTGTATGATGGGCTGCGTCAAGCTGTGCAGGTACTCCATGCCCTTGGCGACATCTACAGCAATGATTAACTTAGACTGCAAGTCCAGAATCCTAGAGGAGAAAGTAAACGGGATAGAGATGAGCTGGTTGAAGCCAGCACTCAGCATGTCTTGCAAAACAAAGCAGAATGAGGATTATTCTCTGCAGCTCTATCTAATTTTTGATTCATTGAAGACGGAGCTACAAACTCAGCCTGACAAATGGCTTTCCACAGTTCGGAACTGCTTCACTAGATGTCAATCCTGATATTCATTTAAAAATAGAATACCTGAGTTTCTAATTTATTTGGGTCACACAAAAATTCATGAGAACAACACACAAATGGAATGTTCTGGAGCCACTGAGGGAAATCATTTCCTAGTTACTATCGATAGAGATCTTGAACACAAACTCAGGTTAGACGTGCACAAAAGCTTTCTTTTTTAAAAACTTTCTCTGATCAGCACTATGAGCCTAGATGATTGTTTTATTCTGCGCTTCCAAACACCCAGTTTGTTGTCATGTCAAGGTTAGTCTATTTATAAGTTTCCGTTAGCAACTTAAAGTCCTTGAATCTGTCACCTTTGGCTTTCTGTGAAAAATCACTTTATTTTACTTCTTGAAATATAAGAATTACTCATAAATAATCAGCTGTGTTAAAATGCCGCACACGTTAGCACTGAGAGATGTCAGATGCCCTGGGGATGGGGCAAAGGTGCTGAGATCAAGGTGAGTAAGGACCAGAGCCAGTACCTCTTCTGTTCATGAAGAAGGGAGAACAGGGACCCTCCTGATATGTACTGCGTGACAATAGCGAACTGGCTGGGGTCATCCAGGCAGGCTCCCACAAACTGAACCACGCAAGGGTGGTCGAGCTGACAGAGGATAGAGACCTCTCGGCAAAACATATCCACATCTGACTTGGAGCAGTAGGTGTTGGCTCGGTATCTAGGATGAGAGTGGAGACACCTTGTCGTCAACAGCAGTTTGGGGCAGCTGCCCCTGCTCTTCCCAGCCCACGAAGCAGATCTCTTTCCTCTGCCCACTTACCGTTTTATCGCCACTATTTTATTCCTGCATCGCCCTTTATAGACTTTCCCGAAAGAACCTAAAATTGTTTAAGAGAAGTTGGTAAATGTTTGCTTGTCAAGGCGAGTTAGAGATTGCTACACCATCGCTGAGCGCTGCTTTCTTAACTTACCTGAGCCGATAATCTCATGGAACTCAATTTCAGAGAGCTGGAGATGGAACCGGGAGGGCAATCCAGCCCTCAGGAGGAGAACGTCGGCTTTCTCTGCAAACAGTAATTGCCTTTTTTACGTGGGGGCTGTGCACACGTGGACATGAATACACAACGGGCTTGCTTGGCGCCAGGGGCTTCTCCACAACCACTTTCTCCCAACTGTAATCTATCACTTGGAGAGGCTAAGACCTAAGCGCATGTGCTCCCAGGGCCTGCGTTACCAGAACCACGTTCTTCCGGCTCAGATGCTCAGTCTCAGTGATCAAGGCTGAGCTTATTGCTCATCTGATCATCAGTTAACATAGCTGGAGGACGCAAGCCACTCTCCAGTATGATTTGCTTCATAGCCTGAGAAAACCAGGCAATCCCTTCAACCTCCATCAATACGGAAGTCAAATATCTATTGACAAACTGGACCTTTAGGGGATACCAATTAAATGGCAGGTAATATGCATAGGAATCAATCTGAGAAAATACCCCCCACCAAAAAGGACTTTTAAAACCACAAATTCCAAATGGTTAAATATTAAAATGTCATGAAATTGTGTTTTACACCTTCCTGGTTTAGTGCTGTTAATTTCAACATTCTGCATGCATTTAAAGAAGTATCTGAGTGTCTATTATCTTAGAGATTTGAAAAAATAACAATTTATTAATTTGAATCTTTTCTAAAGCAAATTTATTTCTAGTTCTTCTAACAATATTAGTAATTGTAATTAATATTTTGTTAAAAATGTAAACATATAAATCATACTACATTTGTCTGAACTTTCTTTAATACTCGTGAATGTCCTGGTGTTGTTGTAACTGTGGACTGAAGAGTGTAAAGTCAAGTCTAATTATAAGAAGAATGGACTACAGGCAGTATTGCTTAGACTGGTGACATAGTCGTGGCTCACAACCAAATCCAACACGTGGTTGTCATAGTTAGTCAATAATCCCTCCCAGCAACAAAACAGCAACCCTCCCGTTGATAAGTACCTTTTGTCATGCTTTTAATCTTCCCCAAGGGGGATGGAACAGACACATAGGAGCCATCTAGAATCAAATTATACAGCAGAGGTGAAGGCAGCGATCATTTCTTTCTATCTAACATTCAGCACGATAAAACTGAAGCAGTCAATGAAGGTGAAGGAAACAGCTCAAGGCTTAAATCTCCTTTAGGGTAGGAAGGTGTACTGAGCATGCTTGTCTAGATCTGCACAAGATTCTAACTATGTTTTAGAAGACCCCAGCAGATGTACTTTGTATCTTTTCTTGTCTTATTAAGTTATTGAAAATGACTGTTCTCTGCTTTCCTGGGCTTCCTAGTCTTGTACAAACTCCGTGTTCATTCAATCCAAGAAAGGCTATGCTTGAAGGAACTACAGGTTGATGATGTTGACTATTCTTTGTGTATCCTCACCCAAATACAAACTTTCCAGAGATGAGTCTCCTGGCTTGGCTACATCCTCCTTCCTCAACTCTCATGGACAGTAACACAATGCACACTTGCCATTGCATTCAATATTGCACAGCAATGAAAACACAAGAGCAAAGAGGAGTACCTCCTCCAGGTTGAGAATATTCGTTACACGGCAGCTCATCCTGAGGCCTTTTGTAGTGCTTCAGGAGTGTGACAATGGCATCATGTCCTTCATGGAAAGAAAAAGAATGAACTTTAATTTCATCTTGGCTTATTCAGCAGAAGCACCTCCCTAAACAAAACAAAACAAAACTCGAGAATATTTGTAACATAGGTTACTACTCATCAAGTAATATAAAACAATGTGGATTTAATACTTTATTCATTGAAAATAATGTACTGATTGTCACCTGATAGTTTACAGTGGGCAGAGGCAATACAATGCACACAGGACTATGCTCCTATTTGTAAGAGGACTGCAAGGTAGTTGAACAAATAGCTACAGAAATTGTGAGATAGATGAAAACTTAACCATACATGAAATGGTGCAAGAATATGTGGTTAGAACATGATTCAATGTATGAAACACACATAAGGTAACTGAGATAAAATGGCACACGCTGAGACTGGACATGGCATTTGGTTGGAAATGCCAGTAACCCAGCACTAAGATAATGGCATGGATTTCTGTGGTGGAGACAGCAAGCTGCCCATAGATGCCTGTATTCCTCTTCTACAGTGAGTCTGTCATTGGGAATGGCTGCTTACACTGGGATCTTCCTATCCACCTTCCACCCAACTGTGGCTTTGTGACAATAGTCACAGGGAGCACAGAGGTAATATCTTACCATGCCTATACCTTAAATCACAAGAAACTGTTACTCTTTCAGCTGCCAGCTTCATGCCCAGGGCTCTAAGGTGTGAGGGGTTATCACCAATCCTGGAATGTCACTAGGTTGAGAGACACATTTCGGATATAAGCCACCACCACTAGCGTTCTGGACTTATTAAACGTGCCAACATTTATTCTTGCAGAAGACAAAAAATGTTAAATGCTTTTCAGAGAATACCATTGATTTTCAATAGAATTGAACCTTGGCACTATTGTATGCTTTCACTATGAAAAGAATCTCCTGAAGCTAATTTGTAAAAGAGGAAGTCGACCTTAACGACCTTGACCAGAGCCTTGCGAAATGCAATCAAACCCGCTGTACAAATGGCCAACTTCAGAATCTGCAACGAAGAAATACTTTCCTATCACAGATGCCTGGCAGTTAGGATTGACTTTGCCACACGAATTTACATATAGGGAGCCCACAGTAGAGCTCACTTATTATGTTTTCCTGTTTTAAAAAAAAGCCCAGTGAATAGTATGGTCTGTCCAACAACACAGGATGGAGAAGTCAACACACTTACTGACACTGGGGCATTTTTCTGAAATGAACATTCTAGATCCAGACTCCTCCAAGAAAACAAACAATAATGTATAGAAATAATAAAAGTTCTAAGCAAATCTATTAGCTCTCTAGAAGTTAGCAACTAGGGTATTTTTTTTTTTTACCATCTTTAGATATCTGTTTGTGAGTTGGGAGTTTTCCATTTTCTCAAACCACAGATACAGGCTGTGTTGAAACAATGAGGGCCAGCCCTAGTTATTATTACTTTTTTCTTGGACACGTGTGACAGGGATCAGCAAAACCTCAGAGCCCGAATGATGTTAGTCAAGAGGCACATTTCTAGCGAGAGCCCGATGGGAAGGGGTAGCATATAACGTAAAATTTCTGAGTTGGGAGCAGACATGACAAGATCATGCCCTATTCACGACTAAAGGAAGCCCATGTGAAGCAGGGCAGAGGCAGATGAGCATGGTGCCTCTGGGCAGATGAAGAGAGATAAGAAGAGGGGTAAGGGCCCTTGGGTCATCAGAATGTGTCACACAGAAAATGAAGCGAGCACAGATGCCCAGAGATCAGGACTGTACAGTCAGGAGCTCAGACCCTCACCTCTTCCTTTAAGTGTAGGTAGGGTATATGGCTCCTATGGTTGCTGTTGTAGAGGCAGTGGGAGATGGTTGGGTCAACATTTCAACTCTTAACATCTATGTCTCAAATACAAGGGCACTCAAGTTTGGAAAATAAACACTACTACAGTTTAAATCACATATTGACCCACATACACCACTAATGGGAGACTTCAATTCCACTCGCATTAATAGACAGATCATTCAGACAAAAACTAAGCAGAGAAATACTGAAATTAATAGACATTATAAACCAAAATGACGTAACAGATATTTAAAGAACATTTCACCCAAATACAAAAGTATATACCTTTAAGTCGGCACGTCATGGAACTTTTTCCAAGACTGACTATATACTCAGTCAAAAAGCAAGTCTCAACAGATACAATAAAGCTGAAATAACTTCCCATATCTCGTTAAACCACCATGGATTAAACTTAATATCATCAACAACAACTGAAACAAGAGAAGTCTACAAACTCATGGAAACTAAACAAATCCACATTAGATGAAAAATGGGTTAAGATAGAAATAAAGAAAGAGATATAAAGTCTTTCTAGAATTCAAGGGAGATGAATACACCACATGCCCAAACTTATGGCACATAGTGAAAGCAGTGCTAAGAGAAAATTTCACAGACTAAGAAATTTAGAATTAGAGATATCATACTAGCAACTTAACAATACATATGAAAGCTCAGGTACAACACAAAGTAATCACACTCGAGAGGACTAAACAGCAAGAAATAATCAAAGGGCTGAAATCAATAGATTATAGATATAAAAACAATTAAAAACAGGATACAGCTCTAAACAGATATTTTTCAATAGAGGAAACTCAAATGGCAGAGAGACACTTAAAGAGATGTTCAACATCCTTAGTCATCAGGGAAATTTAAATCAAAACTACTTTGAGATTCCATCTTTCACTTGTTAGAATGACTAAGATCATTAAAATAAATGGAAGATCATGCCACTGAGCATGTGGAGTAATTCATTGCTGGAGTAAGTGCAAACTTGTACAGCCACTATGGAAATCAGAAAAGTGGTTCTTCAGAATGACAGGACTCAATCTTCCTTAAGACCCAGATATGTCACTATTGGCCATAGATCCAAAAGGTCCTTCAAGCCTACTACAAGGACAGTTGCTTGATGTTCATTGTGGCTTTATTCATCATAACTAGAAACCAAAAACAATCTATATGTCCCTTAACCAAAGAATGGATAAAGAAAACATGGTACATTTGCACATTGGAGTATTACTCAACTGAAAAAAGACATCATAAAATTTACAAGCAAATGGATGGAACTAGAAACAATCATCTTGAGTGAGGTAACTGAGATCCAGAAAGATAATTATGGTATGTATTCACTTATTAGTGGATATTAACCATGAAATAAATGATAGACAAGCTACATTTTGTATATCTATAGATGTTAGGCAAATAGTGGGTCAAGGGTGTAAACAGGAATTTCCTCAGAAGGGGGAAATAGAATAGATTTTATGGGCAGACTTGTGGTAGGTGAGGGCAGGAGGGGTGAATCATATAGGAGGAGATATAGTGAAGGAAGTGATGTGGGGAATAATGGCTGGGATTGAGGGCATTTTAAGGGTGGTGTGTAAGCCTATAGCAATGGAACCTTCTGAAATCTATGAAGGTGATCCAAGAGAGGCCAAGTAATAGGGGATACAGAGTCTGAACTGGTCATCTCTTGTAGCCAAGGTGTATCAGTGGTGGGACTAAGTTATAGTCAATTAAATTGTTGGCCAAAAGAGTCCCCTGGAAATCCACAAACAACATGGGCAATTGCTAAGATGAAAAGTTGTGCTCACCAAACCGATAGCAGAGTCCCATTGCTGAGGGCAACACTTAGACAATTCACTGAACGGGGAGAAGCCGAGTTGGTGCCTACATTGAGTCCTTATCACTACACTACAATCTCTTTGGTGTGAGAAGGTACTATGCCATCTGCTGAAAAGAAACATGGACACCAATCCATCCACAGAGCCTTTGACCCACAATCTACCCTGCCTTTAAAATATGCTAGAGTAATTCTGGCACAGAACTTGTGTGAATAGCAAACCAATAACTTATTTGACATAAGGCCCACTTCATGAGCAGGCACTTATACCCAAACCCAACACCGATTGGGTAATCAAAAGCCAGATATACTAAATATCCACTAGACCTTGGGTGAAACCAAACACTACATATATATATATATATATATATATATATATATATATATATATATATCGAATAAAACAACAAAACCAAATCAGAATATTTTTTCATTATTTTTGCTTCTCCTAGAAGATACTCACTTTCCCCCTGACACCCCAGCATGTATGTACACCCACACCCCAGCATGTATGCAGGCAGGCACAACAGAACCTAGCTCACACACGCCCTTCCCTGTCCCTCAGGCACCTCTGTGAACTGACTCTGCTGATGGGCAGAGGACCTAGGTGCTTCCCCTGTGGAGGAGGACGCAGCATCCTGAACCCTAACTGCCTGTGAGAGCAGCAGATCCCACCCTTCATGTCCCTCTCATTGTAAAAGCTCTCTGGGCTCCATTTGCTCCGAGCAGTTTCAATTTCCTGCCAGCATGGTGGCACGATTTGCTGGCATTTTCTTTGTAATACTTTCCATCAAGAGCCTAATGAGTGGCTGAGTTCTGGCTGGTGATAAGCCAGAGGCTGCTGGGAAGGTGCCAAGTAGCCCCTGCGCTCTGCAGAACGTCCCTGCTTTACCTTCCTCCTGCTGACAGCCTTGGAGGCCTGAGAGTAGGAAACGTTCTTTTGCTGGGAGAGCTCTGACAAACCGAGAGCAAGTCGAGGAAGGAGCCATGAACACCAGGGAGTTCTCTGCAATCCTGGTCAAAAGGAGTGAAGGAGAAACATCCCCTTGTGAACATCGCCAATCCACTCACCAACCGAACCCTTGACAGTGGACAGAGAGACACTAAAGTCACATTAAGACATGTTCAGACATAACCAATCTTCCACTAATCAAATAAAAGATTTTCCTATAGCTAAGACTTTCGCGTCTGTGCTCAAATGTCTTAAACAGAGGGTAGGTGGCTGTGTCGGTAGCTCCATTATAGCCACGGGCGGCACTTTCAGAGCTTTAGTGCTGGGTCGGGGGGACGGTAATCTTCTTAACTGTCACCCTATTGCATAGTTATTTTATTTTCTAGGTGTGTGAGGTTCTACATCTGTCTCCAGGGTTGTTAGGACAACAGCCCGGTAACACATCATTGTCATGGACACAGCTGCGACTTCGTGGCTCTTGAGGAAGAAAATTTTTTCTTCTCATAGGATCTCTCCTTATATTAGAGCATTATTATAGCATCTCACCATCCTTGCTTACTCAACTAGGAGTTGAATGAATGCTGCTTCCATTTCGTGCCTGAGTATTTTTTTAAGAACTATCTGTGGCCAGATCCTCCACACTCACAATCTTGGGGCTGGTACACCCTCACCCCATCAATAGGGCCAGTTCTACTGTGATACCCAGAGGAGGTACAGGGCCTAATTTCTCAAGTGTTGTAGCTGGTAAGGGGGAGGAAGGAACTTCCTCACCCATTTTAGGTGGCAGGGGCACTGGGGAGGAATCCTTCCCTTGCCCTTGCCATCACATGGCAGATGAGGGGGTGTGGCCAGTCTCTTCACGCTCGAACTATGGCTTTCCTCAGCACATGAAGATGCTTTCTGTATTGCTCACTGCTTCACCTCAGTTCCTGGCTCAGCACCATTGCAGACTAGCTGCCAATGCATCTCTGGGATGGAACACAGTGTAGGGATGAGAGCTACACTGCTGAAATGCAGATCTTCCTTCCTTTTGTAGCAATGCTATTTATCAGTAAAGGAAAATACATCTCTTGTTTACACCATACACATTATTTTTATTTTATTTAGCCAAACTTGAGGAAGAAAAGCAGAAGATGCTGTGAGTGGGTCTCTCTGCAATGTCCTGCTGCAGCCTGGAATGGGGGTTAGGGAAGGCTATGGGATCAGTTGCAAGCTGAACTTGAACGCCGAGTTGAGTTGATTATGCAAAAAAGAGAAAAGGATTCTGGCCAGAGTAAGAATGGCTGGTCCAACTGTTTGTTTACTTGAATATGAGGACTGTCGTAGCTTTGTCATTGGCACAGCGTAGAGTTATCCTTGAGGAATCGCCTAGCTCAGATTGGTCTATGGGCACATCTGTGGAGGATTGTCTTGATTGTCAGCTGGTGCAGAAGGACCTAATTCTGTGAGTGGCATCATTCTTAATGCAATAATCCTGGGCTGAATAAGGAAGTCAGCTAAGCATGAACCTGGAATCAAGGCAGAGAGCAAGCCAGCAAAGTGTGAAACAAGAACCCACAAACGCCTATTAGCCAGTTTATTAAGGGGTGCAATGAAAAGACAAATGCACAGACCCAGAACAAAGCAGATGCTGCCGCTGATCCAGCTGCCTTCTCCTGCCGTTGTGCCTAGGGTCAAGAGCACCAACTGCAAGTTGCCTCTCCTCCACTTGCTCCAGCTCTGATCACACCAAGAGAACAGGCGTGTGCTCCTTCCCTGGTTTATCAGGTCACTACTCAGAGAAAACCATGCCCATGGCAAGTCAATCAAATGTCATTGGCTAAACTGATTGAGTTCCCACAACAGAAGCCTGCTACATCCTGACTTCTGCTCTGACTGTGCTATGAAACCGCACAAACAAGGCTTCTGTTGTTTGCATTCTCTACATTCTTAGCTTTCAAGCCCTCATGGCAGAAGCTCATTGAGCTTCGAACATTCAATGTCTTTCCTGAGTCATGGACACTCCCACAGTCCTTCCGCGAAACAGCATGGTCCATCGCAGCCACATTCCATGCCTGGAGCCCATTTCTATTTTAATGTTCTTTCTGCTGCTCTGATGAAACACTCTACCAAAAAGCAATGTGTGGAGAAGTTTGCTTGGCTTGCACTTCTAGGCCACAATCCATCACTGAGGGCTGCCCTCTGGCATGCCCACAGGTCTATCTAATATAGGCAATTCCTCCAGAGACTTCCCTCTCAGAAGACTCCAGACTGGTCAAGTTGAAAATTAAAGCTAATGCTGACAGGAACTCTGCAGTTAAGTCAGCTCTCCTACTGGTAGACACAGCTACAAAGGCAATAGAATAGTGATAGGATTCCTGAAAACATCTCTCACGAGACCCCAGTGATGGTGCATCGAACAGATTGCTATGTCTAATGGCTTCTTCAACAAGTTTGCCCTGAACTTCTGTTAGGAGTCAGCTGCTGAATTTAACTTGTTTTGGAAGACGCAGACTAACAGCTCCCAAAACTTGTTATATGGAAGCTGGAAATGTATTAGAGATGAATTGTTTTAGGGTGAATGGAAGCAGAGATAGAGTATACAGGTAACAAAACAACACATTAAAAGGGGGCATTGATGAGGCTGGGATGCCAGACAAGACCTGAGGATTCACTATGCATTGGGGAAACTTTGCAGAGTGACTCATGCATCCAGCATTTCTTGCTTCTGTTCTTCCCTAACCTCAATCCCTCAGCTACTTTTTATGGGCTAGAATCTGTGGGAACTCATGACTATGAGATTTCATTACCGTTAGAGAGTACATGATACCACATTTACTATAAATAATTCACACCATACTCCACCTGTCAGAAGGAATAAACAAAGCATGTATCTCAGGACAGGAACCTCTATTTTTATTGTTTTGCTCACTTACTACTAATTCTCCAACCCCTGCTTCTTGTCACTGTGAATTATGGCACCTCTGCCATATATAAATATTGCATTGTGGGTAATTAAATATTGGGGAAGGTGCTTCTGTAAATTACTTTAACTGGTGTCAGCTCCAAAGCAATCAGAAGGTTTTAGTTCTGTTTCTACTTTGGATTATTTTCTGACCCAAACAGCCTGACATAAAAGAGTACTTTTCTTTGTCAAAGGCAGCCTTTTCAAATTTAACTGCCAGACAAGCCATTGAACTACGGGTTCAATTCTAATTGGCTGAGATCTTTTCGTTTGGCAGTTTCATCTTTAATGCAATGGATGTAGGATTATGTGCAGATCTTTTCAATGGCTTTTCCATACTGGTGCTTAGGGCAGAGGATTTGAACATAAGCAGGCTGCTGGCTATTTCTTCTGGACAATTTAAATTGATTCATACAAGTCCTTTGTACCCCAAGGAAAGGGCAGAGCAAATCCACGAGGGACTGATATCACTTCACTTTCAGACAGAATTGTAGAAAGAGGAGGAAGAAGTCCTGGGAAGGAGGAGCACTCTAAATACTGTAAAATTGGAGCTTAGTTCAGTCTAGCCAAACATGGTTAATTCTCAACAGCAGATTTCCGTGCAGAACTGAGCTCACTAGGGATTTGGTCTTGGTCTCCATGGGATAAAATTTCATCTCTATAGACAACATCCATCCTATATGGTCCCACAAAACCACAAAAGGTTCAACTCTTCAGAACATATTCCAAAAGAACAAATGACTTTTCTAAAACCTTAAAACACCCTTGGAGTTACTGTATCAGAATATTGCAGTGACAGCTCACTAAAATTTACTTTGCATCCAGTAAAATAGCTTAGCGTCATTATATCACGAGTGGTCTTGGGAAAGGTGAAATACTGTTCTTCTTTATTCATTAACTAATAAAAGTAACACATACAGCAGGACTTCCCACACCATTTTCCTCTGAATTTGTCAACTGTAGATGGACTAGACCTTGTCGACATATTTATCGTCTGTTTATATTGTATATAGTCATTGTACTTATTTAGTTTTCTTATTTAGCTATAGCCTTCCTAAATTTTTTGGCAAAAAGGGGAAATATAGTGGCATTTCCAATGTAGTTTAATAAATAAAGACTGGTGCTGTGGGAGCCCCTTCAGCCACTAGCCTTTAAAATACCAGCCCACTTGGGCGTGGTCTCTTATACTATAATTCCTGAGGTGAAGCATGTGCTTACTCTCTGTCTTGCTTCTGGCTGCTGGATTCAGTTCCTGTTCCCCATTTGTGCAGAGGACTGTGATCTAGGACTGTGATCTGTGAGTCTCCCCTAAATAAATAAACATTTATTACACATAATTCTAAACTATTGTGGGATTATTTTGCAACTTTCTTCATTATCTGGCACCTCACATTTTGTGGCCTGAATTTATATAAAAAAGCTGTTTGTCTGAGGCTTTTTAGCTACCAGTTAAGGCCAGGGCTGGAATTGGAATTCCAGTTCTAGGGATTGGAACCCAAACCCAGTTACCTGGGTTCAGGAGAAAAACTAATATTCCCATCTGTCCCAGGTTAGCTTCAGAGATGGAAAATACACAGACTCTCTGGATACTGTATGTTATTGTATAGTCTTTGAATTGTTTGACTGATGAGAAAGTAGCAATAGCTGCCAAAGGACATTTGATTATAAATACTGCTGGCTTAATTTTGAAAATGTCTTGACTTCAAAATTTAAGTCAAAAGATATGTTACTTTGGAGAAGAGGTTTTGTTTTTGTTTCTACAGGAAATGAGAGGCTGTAGATTCATTTTTGGTTAAGAAAAATTAGGTTTGATCAAGAAAGACCCCTGAAAACTCTCCAGTAGGAGAAGATGGCCCAGATGATCCAACATTTCAGAGGACCTCTGTGTCAGAGTTTCCTCTGAGTTTCGAATCTAGAATAGCTTCACGACTGCTGACTAAGATGATCAAGCCTCACAGAATATTTCAGACAAAACTTGACCATAATCCCAAATTTTCTGTAGGTCGTCAAAATATTATCAGTGCCCCCAATAAGCAGGAAGTAGCCTGGAAAGCCTACACCCCATTCCCCCCAAAATGGATTATGGATATTTTTCTTTGTTTAGTGTGTTACTTACACATTGTTATGAATAATGGGCAGGAAAAAAGCTAAATAAAGTAAATTAGATTCAGAGTTCTTGTTTTTAAAAAGAAGTCGGGGGAGTGCTGTGGGACAATGGTCTTGGATCCTGTAAATATTTGTCTCTTGTACTTGTTTAATAAAATGCTGATTGACCAGTAGCTAATCAGGAAGTATAGGTGGGGTGACCAGAACAGAACAATTCTGGGAAGAAGAAAAGCTCAGTCTATAGTCCTCACCCAGACGCAGAGGAAGCAAGATGAGAATGCCTCACTGATAAAAGGTACCAGGCCATGTGGCTGACACAGACAAGAATTAAGGGTTAATGTAGATAGAATAGTTAGTAAGAAGCCTGATCTATAGGCCATCCAGTTTATAATTAATGTAGACCTCTGTGTGTTCCTTTGAGACTGAACTGCTACCAGGATCGGCAGGACAGAAACATCTGTCATCACCTGACAAACCAGAATGAATCTGTCTCTAAACCCTTCTGTCCTGTGAGAAAGAATTCTGTATAGGCCTCACTGTTTCCTCAAGTTTGCATTGCTTGCAGAAGAATACTTTTTGAAAATCATAATTAGTTTGGTGAGTTCCTTGCCAAGGGACAAATGAAAGCATATCTCTTTGGAAATCAATCAGAAACTTTGTCCTGACAGCACTGCTAAGGCCATTTCAGTCTTCACAGAGCACATGAAAACAATGCCCCAGAAAATAGCAACAATGCCATCTTGCTGGTCTGACTTGCTTTACCCAGAACATTTGCAAACCATCCGTCTGTCTCCTGAGCACTCACATTCCATTTGCTAACATTCATAGGAATTATGGGAATCCATGCTGGTTCCTGGTACATTAGCTGGACAGAGAGAGGTGACAGACAGGACTGATTCTGGAGAGACGAGTGGGCAGGCCCACTGAACTCCAAGGTTTCTGCCATAAAAAAGTCTCAGGAGCTGTGCAATGATTTATTGTTTTGTAAGGAGTAGATTCAAACAGAAACTGTAATAAATAAAGCCAGATTTCGACTATCACTCTCAATCAACTGAAAACAAACAAAGTCAAGCCCACTGAAGAGATAGCTTCAACAGCAATTCCAGAGCTGCCTTCTGGAAGACAAATGCTTGCTAAACACCACTCCTCTGAATCTCGCAGTCCTTGAGAAAGGCTGTCTAACAGTTCATGAACAAACATGATCCGTGGAGCAACAGGAACCCAGCAAGGCCTCCAAGTTTCAGGCTGTGGAATATTCCCCAACTGATGCTTACAGAGAGAATAACTTAGAGCCTTTTAGTGCAAAGCACAAGGTCATGATACCTTCCAGAAGTTCATTCATATTCAACAAAGCACGCGCACTGTACACTCTAAGTGAGTTCCATGGCATGGTATTCTTAAAAGCTCTAAGCACATTTCAAGGATGGTAGAATATCTAAATGAGTTGTGATGGTGCCATGACACGTGGCACTAGGCAGTGATATAAATGGATGGGCTACAGCTCCTGGTAAAGAGATGGGTTGATCTATCAAATCATTGACCAACAGAAACCAGATGTAGTAGAATATACCATAACAGTCCAGTCCATAAATCAGAACAGGAGGCTGTAGTATACTTCTTGGAGAAGGGATTGGAAGAGAAGGTCAGTAGCGTTTCTAGGGTTTGAGAGTTGGTACATTTTTCATCTGGGTTCTGGGTGGGTGTAAGGATTCACTGAGCTGTGTGGACAGGACTTGTGCAAGGATCTATGGTGTTGCCTGTTTCATCACTGGTTTATTGACTCACCTATCTGAAAGTAATCCTGATAATTTTCACTACCAATCTTCAGAGCTGTGGGTTTTTTTTTTCTGTCTCTGTTTCTGAGGTTGCAGTAGTTCCCTGCTTTCATCCTTCAAACTTCCTGTCTCCTTTTGATAATGGACTTTACCCTAGTTCAGGCACAAAATCCTTTTAGATCAACTTGGCAGGCTAAAAAAGCCTACAGCTTGGTAATTTTGCGTGTCAGCATGATGTTTGAGGATTCTCACATTAAAAATGAGAAACCTATTTTTATATATACTTTAAACATCTAAAAAATGCAAAGAAGAAACCAGAAGAGGAAGATCAAATAGGGAGGGGGATGGAAGAGAAGGGTGAAGAAGGGAATATGAGGGGGGACAGCTGAGACTAAAGGCCGTGAGAAAAACCATATGGAAACCTACTATATGAATGCTTTCTAAAATATCTACATATATGGAAGGAATCTAAGTTAAGACACCAAATAATAGGGGGAAATGACCTAAATAGACATCCAAGGCATCAACTAAAACCTCTAGTTACATCTTGTTGAGTGGTTTGTCAAAGGGGTCTCATGGAAACCCCCAAATATCACATCTTATTGCCAAGGTTACTGGTTATATTTTATAACACAGTAGTGAGGCCTTATGGCTGCGGGTAATACTTACTTATGCCATCCAACATAGAAACATCAAGCTTTTGCCCAAATAGAAGTTTCATATTTCCGACTAGTACCCACGGTGCTTTAAGGTACTCTACTGGAGGGGGAAGCTAATCACTAATTCCCCAAGCTACAAACCCTGTGACCTGCATCAGTGACTTGTCTGCAAGATCAATAGGTCTAATCATAGTACAAATGTTAAGATAGCAACCAGCCACTTTTTAGTTGGATTTAAGGCTCAGTCCATGAGATGAAGCCCACACCTGGCACTGCTTTAGTGACCAAAGAACTTGATGCTAGATAGGTCGTGGGCCCATGGGGAACCTACTACTGTCATTACTTCTTATACATATGGTTATGCGCATAGATCAGTGCCTTTTACTACTCATCAGAGAAGCCTCTTGATGCGGAAGATTGACATGAACACTTGAAATGCATCCACAGCTGGCCATTGTGCAGAGAGTGAGAGATTTGAGCACTCAGCCCTAAATGGAATGTCTTTATCAAACTCCTCCCCTCATCCCTAACCATCTATACAGAAGAGGGAGCAGAAATATTGCAAGATCCAGAGGTGATGGGTGACTACAAGAAAGCAGGGAATTCCAGACACACATTTGCAGTCAGAGGTTACAACAGCTCACACGAGACCTGCACAGGTTCAGGCTAGACAAGTTCACAGCCCTGAGAGGAGGAGGATGACACGGGGTTACATCCCTAACCAAGAAGGTATGTGCAATTGATACACAGTTGTAAAGGGGAAATAGGTTTTCTCCAGTTGAGAAATTGGGTATATGAACCACGCTTCAGGACAGGCCCTAGGATACTTACTACACACCTCTGTGTATGACCTAAATCCTTGAAACTCCGGAGCAACCCCTTTTGATGAGTGTGAACAGCCCCTTGGCTTCAGCCACCCCACAGGCCGGGTGTGGCATCACATCACACCAGAGAGCTACACCAGAGGTGCCGTACATGGCTGTAAGCAGCCTGACTGATGCCCCCATCAATGCATTTGGAAAATGCTGCAGTTACGACTTTATTTTGTCCCGTGTCTACAAAAAAAAAAAAAGAAAGAAAAAAGAAAAACTTGATGAAACTATTACCACATTGGAATATGGTATTTGGGATAAAATAAATCTGTGTTTCTCGGTCATGGCAACTCTGTTTGGTTCTGGAATAAATTCTCTTATTCCTTTTAATGTGAGAACTGTGTGTTTGGTATATTTTTTCCTTTGCTTTCTTGTAACACTGATGTTCTTAGTAGGATTTAAACTGACAAATGTTCCTTCCCTCTCTGTATATATATGTGTGTGTATACATATATATATATATGTATACACAAACACACACACACATACACACACACACACACACACACATCAACATTTTTTCTGGTTTCTGTGTCCTAGAAGAAATGTTGATGTGGATCCAATTTTTCAGATATGTGTGAGAGCATACATATATGTGTACATGTGTGTGTGTGTGTGTGTGTGTGTGTGTGTGTGTGTGTATAACTCAGAAACCAGCTGTAAGACTACTCTGCTGTGGTCACCTCTCTCAATCCTGTTTCTCTGGAGCTTAGAATTTCAGTAGACCTGTTTCTTTTCATTGTCAATGCAATAGCTCATTTGCAGCCCAGAGTTTCTTTCTCTAATAATGGTCTGTTGGACTCTTTGATCCAAGTTCCCAGAGCTTCGCACACAATCTACAGAGGAAGTGGGAGGCTCAGTCATGTAAGCAAAGGGATTATTGATGCACTGGCATAATCTATGCACAGCTCAATGTGTCACTGCAGAGATGCGATGATTAAAAACATACCTTTTTCATAAGCCCACATCAAACACGTTTGCTCATCTTTTTCACCACTAGACCTGCTGGGATCACAAGCAACTAGATTCATATCTGCGCCATTATCCAGTAGGAACTGAACCAGGCGAATGTGGCCATGGTAGCAAGCAGAGTGTAGTCCTGTGAGGGGAAAGAACAAAAGGAAGGAAAGAAGAAAGAAGAAAAAGGTGCTTTAATGTCGAAAGAGTCATCCCTACAAACAGGGTCGTTTCCAGAAACATAAAGCCATACTTGATATGTGATGCGAAATTATTTTTGTTAATTTTTATTATTGAGAAAACAAATGATATATTCAGCGATAGAGGAATTGTAGTTAAGGCAACCTTCTATATTGACTATATTTGCTCAGATTGTGCTTTTTATTTTTTATTACTATTTCTACAGTAGTGGTTAATAACAAATATTATTGCCTTTACAAAATAAAAAAATAATCAAGAGCTCAGTCAGTATTTTTCTTGTGCACCACACCAAAGGCAGAGTGATGTTGCCAACCTGTCATGATACAGGGAACACAGGGTACAAAGAATGTGTGTAGATTTTTATACCTACACTGGAATTGAAAAAACACTCAACCTGATTTTTGCTATTGGCATTTACCATTAATTATAAATGATTCTAATTGCTAACAGTAACTTGGCCCCTGGGACTTGGCCATTCTCGGTATACTGCTCCCCCTTGGCTCATCACTGTTCTTGATAACTGACAGGTTTGTGTAGACATGATATTCTTGGCACAGCCTTACCTGTGTGTCCATCTCTTCCTCGGTGGTTAATGTTCACAGCATTCTGATCAAGAAGAAATTTGACCAGGTCAATGTTCTTGCCATAGGTACAAGCACTGCAGAAAGGAAAGACAAAAGGTTCTTAAGTACTGAGTCGTGTCCCTGAGGAAGCCCCAATTCCCAGGATTTCTGTGTGCACTGCTATTTAGAGATACTGTCTTCCAAGATGTAGTTGAAGTACAGCAGGATCCTTAGAACTCAATTCCAATAAGATTGGCATTCTTATGCAAAATGCAACTTGGGACAAAGATTACACAAGCAGAAGTCCGGATACAGGAGAATAGAGAGAAGTTGACCACCAGAAATCTAAAAAGAGCATCTGCATAGGAGGCCCAAGTTGTCCATACGCAGATCTTATAGATCCGAATGTGTGAAATGAACCATAGCATACGTCACCCAGGGTGCTATATGCTATTATGAGAAGCATAACAAATTTTTAAACTTGGCTAATCCAGGCCAATCCAGATACTGGTGTGTGTAGAAAAGTAACAAAGAGACAGGCATGGAAGAAAGGCGGGAAGAGAGAAGGAAGAGGTGACAGAACTCTTGTAAACACCGCTTAACAACTGGAGAAAAATGAAGGAACGTGTGAAATTCCTAGGGTTTTGGTCAAGTGTTCCCCGTGTGGTCAGTTCACCTTCACTCTAGGCAATACTCCCAAGACAGCCAAGTGCATATTCCAGGCAGGTCCAGATAACTTTTCTCAAACTGAGGCAAGCATCTGAAATTTACCCCCAGGAAAATGATTGTGTATCTCTCAAGGGCTCTGACACGAGAGAGCAAGTGCTCCAGGTTGTTACTGTTCTAGGGAGCTCCTCCACACACTAGCTTGGAATGTGCTCTAACCACTAAGCTTGAGCTTCCATTTATCCCTCTCCATTAGTCTCTTGCTGCTCAGATTTCAAATGAATCCACACTATGGTGTCATAATACAAACTTTGGAACACAATCATGATCATTTCTTTCTAGCTGGAGAGAACACTGACATATTTAAGAACCTAAAGGAGTTAAGTTTTTTTTTATTCTTTTCTCATTCATTACATCCCAACCATAGTTTCCCCTCTCTTACCTTCCTCCCTTCACTGAAGTCTCTTACCCTCAGCTCCCCTTTCCCTCAGACCTTCCCCAACTCCATCTCTCCTCAGAAAAGAGCAAGCCTTTCAGTCATATCAAGACTGGATCAGACAACCCAGTAGGGGGAAAAGCAGACAAAAGAGTTAGAGCCCTGATCCCACTGTTAGTAATCCCACAAAAACACTAGGTACATAGTTATAACATATGCGGAGGACATAGGTCGAACCCCTACAGGCTCCCTCATCTCTGGAGCCTCCATGATTTCTGCTCAGTTAATTCTTGTGAGGCCTTTTCTCGTGGTGCCCCTGACCCCAAGGGCTCCTCTGATCCTTCTTCCCCCTCCTCTGCAGGACTCCTGGAACGCCACCTAGTGTTTAGCTGTGGGGCTCTGCATCTGTTCCCAACAGCTGCTGGATGAAGACTCTGGTATCTTTGATGATAGTTCTCCAGGCTCAGGCCACAGAACACTCTACAGGCAGGACAAACTGCAGGTTGAAGATCTTGTGGCTGGTTTGGTGTCCCAATAACTCCACTTGAGGCCTTGCTTGGTTTCAGAAGATGGCCCATTCAGGCTCTGTGTTCCCCCATTACTAGGAGTCTTCACTAGAGTTACTCTTCAGATTTTATGGAGTTTTCATTGTACTAGGTTTCCTCCTTGCCCCTGAAATACCTCAAGATTCCAGGAATTTCTCTCTGTATTTTCTCCCCATCACTTGATTCCTGCTGTTTCAAACCCTACCTGCTTCCAGTTCACCCGCAAAATCTATTCTATTTCCCCTGTCCAGGGAGATCCTTGGATTCCCCTTTAAGCTTTCCTGTTACTTAGCTTTTAGGGGCCCTTGGACCATATGATTATCTTTTATTTTACACCTAATACCCATTCATCAGTGAGTACATATGATGTTTGTCTTTCTGGGTCTAGGTTACCTCACTCAGGATAATTTTTTCTAGTTCCGTATATTTACTGAAAATTTCATGATGTCCTGGTTTTAACAGCAGAATAATACTCCATTATGTAAATATACCACATTTTGTTTATCCATTCTTTTGATGAGAGGCATCTAAGTTGTTTTCAGTTTTTAGCTATTATGAATCAAGTTCCTATGAACACAGTTGAGTACGTGTCCTAGTGAAAAGATGGACCGTTCTTTGGTTACATGCCTAGGAGTGGGACAGCTGGGTCTCGAGGTAGACAGATCCTCAATTTTCTGAGAAACTGTCATACTGATTTCAAATCAAATTAAAAGGAGAGAAACTGAAAGCAATTCCACTAAAGTCAGGAACAAGACAAGGCTGTCTACTCTCTCCATATCTATTCAAGATAGTACTTGAAGTTCTAGTTAGTGTAATAAGACAACTGAAGGCGATCAATGGGGTACAAATTGGAAAGGAAGAAGTCAAAGTATCATTATTAACAGATGATAAGATATTGTACATAATTATCACCAAAAATTCTACTGGGGAGCACCTACAGATAAACACCTTTAGCAACATGGCTGGATATAAGATCAACTGAAAAAAAATCCAGTATCCCCCTTATATACTAATGACAAATGAGTTGAGAAAGAAATCAGGGAGACAACACCCTTCACAATAACCACAAATAGTATAAAGTGTCTTAGGGAAACCCTGACCAAGCAAGTAAAAGTCATGTATGATAAAAACTTCAAATCTTTGAAGAAGAAAATTGAAGAAGATATCAGAAAATGAAAACGTTTCTTTTTTAGATCATCCACCAGTAGGATTGACATAGTAAAAATGGCCATCCTACCAAAAGCAGTCTATAGATTCAATGCAATCCCCATCAAAATTCCAATAAAATTCTTTAGAGATCTTGAAATAACAATATTTAACTTCATATGAAAAAAAAAAACCCAGAAATTTCCAGGATATCTAAACGCAATCCTCTACAGTAAAAGAATTTCTGGAGATACCATCATCCCTGACTTCAAGTTTTACTACAGAGCTGTAGCAATAAAAACTGTATTGTACCGACATAAAAAGACACATTGATCAATAAAATTTAATCAAAGATCAGACAAAAATCCACACATCTATGGACACCTGATTTTTTGGAACAAAGCCAGAAATAGACAATGAACAGAAAAGAAGCCATCTTCAACAAATGATGCTGGTCTAACTGACTGTCGGCATATAGAAGAATACAAATCGATCCATCTCTATCACCCTGCACAAAACTCAAGTCCAAGTGGATCAAAGACCTCAACATAAAATCAGATACACTGAATCTGAAGAGAAAGCAGGAAGTAATTGCTTTGAATCCATGGGCACAGGAGACAACATCCTTAAGAGAATACCAATAGTGCAGACACTAAGATCAACAATTAATAAATGAGACCTCATGAAACTTAAAAACTTCCGTAAGGCAAAGGATACTGTTGACAGAGTGACAGCCCACAGATTTTTCACCAACTTCACATCGGACAGAGGGATGATTTTCAAAACAAATAAAGAACTCAAGAAACCAGACATCAGCAAATTAAATCATCCAATTAAAAAAAATGGGGTATCGATCTAAGCTGAGAATTTTCAACAGATGAATCTCAGGAATTAAATTTTTATAGATGAATTTTGCAATACACCTGCTGAACTACTTAGCTGGAATTTTGACTTTCAGTGATTACTGTGAAAGTTGAGGTGCATGGAGGAAGAGTTTGTGTGAGGTAAACACATTGTGTTATGATAGTTGTCTTATTGCTGGGGCAGGAGTAATAGAGGAGGGAGGGCTCCTTTGGTTCCCACTTAAAGAGGGAACAGTCGGTTTTGCAGGGAAGGATGCAGGAGTGCCTGGTGGCTGAGCGGCCAGAGCTGCTCAGAAAAGAGAGGGATCCCAGGCTGGTGCTCAGCTCACTTCGTGTCTTTAGTGTGTTTTATTTAGATCGGGAAGGTTCCACTCACATTTAAGATGGGTCTTCCTTTCCCCCAGTTAAATGCTTCCAGAAATATGCCCATATCCTGAGGTAATTTTGCATCTAGCCAGTCAAGATAAAAATAAAGATTAAGCGTGACTACTATTAACAATAATTGTCTTGTTTTTAACTAGAAATATCCTCTTTCCTGTAGTTTTCCTTCACAAAACATGATGACTGTTGCCATCCTCCCAAACCCTGGGTAGCTAGGTTTTCTCATCCAGCACAGGGAACAACTGCATCTAACCATGGCTGGAGGAAGGGGACAGGCACTCTGTTCAGCAATTCCCTGGGTCTCACTCCTTCCTCTTCCTGGATGGCCTTGAGGAAGTCATTCTTAATTAAACTGTCCCTGCATTGGACAGCTAAATCCTTTCCCCTTGTGTGATGCCTTTTCATGAAACAAAGGCAGGGCTAACTGTCTGCTAGGCTTCTTCTTTTCAGTAGGATGGAACGCATGACATTGGGCCTGGTGGTGGACAAGCTTCTGACTCCTTTTCATCTCACAACAGGGCTCTTTTAAGGAGATAAAAGATCCTGTGGTGGTACTGTTCCTACTCCAGGCCAAGAGTAGGTTTGTAGTAGTTCTTCCTTGGGTGACTTCGTGAATAAATCATCATTATCTTTTTTTAATGTATCATATCAGTTTCAACTGTTTACATCATAAATAGGGCCAGCAACATTCCATAGGTCATAGTTCATTGTCCAAGTTCTTTATCAGTCCTTTTAAAGTAACTAGTTATAAGACATGGCATGTTAAAATGATATATTCATGCATTCACATGTGTGTGTTTATATGAACACACCTATATATCTATGTATGTGTTCATACATATTATACATACATATATGGACACACACATTCTATCATGGTTAATGTATACTGTTGACTGATTGCATTAATTAACTCTCGAGCCGTTAGCAAAGCACACCTTTGCACGTGTCTGTGTAGACGTTCACAGAGATACAGTTTAGACCTCTCCTGACTGTAGGTGTCATTATCCCATGTCTAGGGTCCTTGACTGAATACAGAGAGGGAAAGGAGGAGCCAGCTGAGTAGCAGCACTCATCCCTGCTTCCTGGCTGTGGATGCAAGGCACGCAGCTTCCCCTCTCTCTCCAGTCATCACGCCTTTACACTGTGATGGACAGTTTCACCTCAAACTGTGATACAAACTAGAACCTTCCCTTCTTAGCCCCCCCCCCCCATGGGTTTATTTGACCCAGGAAGAGTGGATTTTTCTTCAACTCTAGAAGAGTTTATGAGAACTAAATGAGAAAATGGACACAATGACTTGGTGTGGAATCATGCTTCCTTCCTAAGTGGTAGCTTTTCTTTGCAAACGTTTGGTTGTGAAAGGCAAAGAAATCCTCAATTTCATGTTATATTTGAAGGGTTGATGCCTGAGACAGAAGCTCAAGGTTAATGCTGCTTTAGAATTAATGGATTTTTTTTCCTTTCTGTTATTTGCCAGCACAAACCAAACAATATGAGGACAACAGAGTCTGGGATACCATTTTCAGAGGTTGCAAATTAGCTGAGAAATACATAATGTTTAAGTAAATTCTCTTTCTATTCAAGGTTTATCAAATTCAAAGCATCACTTTTTTTATAGTAAAATGACAGCCCTTCGGGGCTCCAAGTGTTGCGAAGCACCCATATTCCTCCTGGATGGCTCAGAAGCTGCTGTGTCTCTGAGCTACCAGCAGCCTCTTGCTTCATTCGTTTCTTGAGTTTGTGTGCATCTTTCCCAATCCCAGTTGATCCTGCAGGGTGTTTTCCTAAGCACACAGGCAAGATCCTTTAAGGGTTCCAAGAAAAGAGCTACATCTTAGGTATCCCAACACCATCCTGTCTAGGCTTTTAGCAGCTGACAGATGGATATCTTGGGTAAGCACATTTGCACATAAGGTTTAAGAAAGTGAGGGAGAAAGTGTCATATTTGATGCTGATGAAGCCTAGTAATGAGATTCTTGTCGGAGGAGGATTATGGGTACAGCCCCTTTTGGCAGCTTTTCACAGAGTAAGGAGCAATCTGCTTCCAGATGTTGATGGGCCTGTTGCCTTGGCAACATCAGCCCCTGTCGCTGTGGCTCCAGTTGGAAATGCAGCATCTGGCTCCAGCCCCATCTGCTGTACTGATAGCAGCGTCTGCCCCCACCTTTTCTACCTGCATCCCTGCAACCAGATCTCTTGTCCTGTGCCTACGCTCACTTACTAACAGCAACATCTGCCGCTATTTGTTACAGCTTTGTGTACAAGGCTTTGTGTACACGGCTTTGTGTGCTGCATGGCGTCAGCCACGCTCAGGGGCTGGTGCACAGACACATTCCTCACCTGTGAAAAGCTGTCTCACTGAAGATGTTTTCCTTTGCCAGACTTTCCGTTCCTGTTACTTGGATGATTTCCTTTGCAACTTCAAAGTTTCCATTGTAGCATGCCCTGGACGGGAAGAGAATATTTTGATGTTCTGATAAGAGAACAAGAATTGGATAGATAAATGCTAAGTTGTACTCACAGGTGCAAGGGAGTGTCGCCATAGATGTTGGCCACGTGAGGCTGAACCTCCACGTCACTTTGGAGCAAGTAGTTGACGATGTCGTGGTGTCCAAAGCGAGAACAGAAGTGCAGAGGGACATGGTCCTCATTGTCCTGAGCATTCACTGCCAGTGGCGAGAAAGCACAGATGCGTAATCTGGAATCCATTCTTTCTCATCCTTTGTATGCTTAGTGCCATGTGTTTTGTCTAAGTGCCCAAGACACTCTTGGAAATTGCCAATTACTGTTTATAATAGAGGAAATTAAGTGCAACCAATTAAAAATGTTATAATTCTATTCTATTGCCTATTACCACATTAAATAGGCTTTCCTTTAGTGTTTCATAAATTCTATGGAATATAGCTAATCAAATTTGTCTTGCAGTGAAGAAACCAAAAAGCACTCAAAGCAGCTATAGCCATATTCCCGTAAGTATCCTTTCCAACTGACCCCCTTTTTCCTCTGACGGATCTCAAACTTTAAAAGTCCTGGGCTGTTGAGATGACTCATTGCATAAAGGCGTCTGCCGCTAAGCCTGTCAACCTCAGATCTATGTCCATGCCCCATGTGGTTGACAGACAAGATTGGCACCTGTAAGTCATAATCTGGCCTCCTCACAGGAGCTGTGGCTTGTGCCTCCACGCATAGGTCAGTATAATTTAAACATTTAAATTAAAGATCCGACATCAATCATCAGTCAAGACAGTCTCTCACGGTCATGGCCAGAGGTGAGTCTGATAATGCCCATTTTTCTACGGAGGTTCTTTCTTTCTAGGTGTCTCTAGGTTGTATCTAGTTTATGGTGCAAACTAACCAGGGAGCAGCCTTTAATATATTCCTTTCATGCCTAAAGCAACATTAATTAGTTTGGGATGCTTGGGAAAACTCAACTGCATTTTTATTCCTTAAACGGTCACTACAGGTCCATCACTGTATCAGCGTTAAAGTACACATGTCTTATCAGCCATCATGACTATAACAGAACTGTTATTGGAACCAAACAGAAAACATCAATGAATGTTTGTAAGACATTTAATGTTATACATTTTGTGCACACACACGTTTAATGAATATCATTCTATCCTAATTTCTCTTATAATTTTTTGTTAAAACTAATAAACTATAAACACATAGTATATATCTTCAAATAACATTAAGTTTTGCTGCAAGACAGGCTTAATAAAAACCAAACATCAAAAAAAAAACCCAAACATCAAACAGCTCAATTCTAGATCTGAGTTTAACGCAATATCTGAAGAATAAAATAGTGGGATCATCTGTTCTAGACACATTTGTTTTTTTTTGTGTGTGTGTGTGTATGATTTTTTTGTCCAAATTCTCTTATTGTTTGATGGCTTTATATAAGCAGAAGAAATACAAAGAATGTTTTTAGATGATGAAGAATCTCAAGGGAACATGATGGAAGATCACAGTGACTCAAAAGTGTGTGTAGCTTATTTTGACTGCTGACATATCGTCATGTAGCACTTAATGGATGCGGATTTTGAATGCAGATTTGCCTTCTATCTGCTGAAGCTGCTGACAGCCTCTCTGTTTGATTGTCCTGTAAGGTCTTAGGCAAACAAAGAAGCTTTAGCTGTGTCCTGCAAAGACTGCGAGGAATGGCTCAGGAGAACATGCATCCCTCAGAACACCCATCCCTCAGAACACGTGTCCCTCAGAACACCCATCCCTCAGAAGAACACCCATGCCTCAGGAGAACACACATCCCTCAGAACACCCATGCCTCAGGAGAACACCAGACCCTCAGAACACCCATCCCTCAGAACACCCGTCCCTCAGAACACCCGTCCCTCAGAACACCCGACCCTCAGAACACCCGACCCTCAGAACACCCGACCCTCAGAACACCCATCCCTCAGAACACCCATCCCTCAGAACACCCATCCCTCAGAACACCCGACCCTCAGAACACCCATCCCTCAGAACACCTGTCCCTCAGAACACCCGACCCTCAGAACACCCGACCCTCAGAACACCCGACCCTCAGAACACCCGACCCTCAGAACACCCATCCCTCAGAACACCCATCCCTCAGAACACCCGTCCCTCAGAAGAACACCTGTCCCTCAGGAGACCACCCATCCATCAGAACACCCCTCCCTCAGAACACCCGTCCCTCAGAACACCTGTCCCTCAGAACACCCATGCCTCAGAAGAACACCTGTCCCTCAGGAGAACACCCATCCCTCAGAACACTCTTCCCTCAGAACACCCGTCCCTCAGAACACCCATCCCTCAGAAGAACACCCGTCCCTCAGGAGAACACCTGTCCCTCAGAACACCCCTCCCTCAGAAGAACACCCGTCCCCCAGGAGAACACCTGTCCCTCAGAACACCCCTCCCTCAGAAGAACACCCGTCCCCCAGGAGAACACCTGTCCCTCAGAACACACTGTCCCCCAGGAGAACACCCGTCCTTCAGAACACCCTGGTTCTTTTGATTATCTGCTTCTCTATAAATCATTTGATTTTTTTTGTCTATGTTCTGTGAGAATCCAGGCAAAGTAAACAGCACGAGTCTGTTCTGGAACCCAGAGCATCAGGAGCCTCCCCCAAGGGTTCCTGAGTCTCTACTGAAGAATCTAAAGAAGAATAGGAGCCATCTGATGCAGCTGCTGGCAGTTGACCTCACATCCTGAGTGAGCATTGTTTGCCTTCCGTAACTGAGCCTTCTCTCCAGCCCCATCTTGAGAGATTTGTAAAGAGTTCTGCAGTAGCCTGTGGCACACTAAAGGAGGGTCTTATATTAAGGAACTTAAGTATTTAACAGTGAGTTAGAAAATATTAATGAATGTAAAATTAAAAAACTCCCATTTCCATCTTTCAGGAAAAGATACATTTTAAGGACTGTTTCAGTATTTCAACATCATTCCATGAGGATTTCTGTTTTATTTTCCTTTCTCCTTGCCCCAAAAGACATACTAGAGCAACCCGAGACTTGAAAACACCTGACTGAATAGGCCAGCCTCTTAAATAGAGTGAGCTAACAAGACTGCCTTCTGAAGTACATTTTGGGCAATATTGTAACCTGAATATATTCTCATTTGTGGCATTCCATTTCCATGGAAACAAACTGTAAATACTAGACAGCAATTTGTTCTTTTTGGGGGACATCTATTTAATCTTGCTCATATGTCCATTTACTATGAGAAAAGTCAGAGTTTAAATAAATCATCTTGAGGGTCAACTCCATTTCTGAAAAGGTGAGTTCACTGATGGTGAGTCTCATGCCTTCCATCTCATGAGCACGGTGTACTGTGTTTTGCTGCAATCACTGGAGTGCAAAGCGGGCTTAATATCAAGTGTACTAGAAGGAAAATGAGAATACTTAAACGTCTGAGCCATGCTGTTTTTTTATTTTAGAAGATTGAGTAGGAAGAATGTGGTACTTGCGTGTGTCAGAAAGAAAATGCTAGAAATGATACGGTGCAGTTGCGGTGTACGAGGGAGTGTGGGGCTGCACAGATTTCGGTGCCTTTTGCTGAAGAGTCTTTTGATCCTGGAGACGTGCTGATCATAAATGGCTCTCATTTGACACTGCCAGGCTTTGGAGTTGCACAGGAGAACAAAAAGCTGAGGTTGGGGTGGATAGTAAGAGGGAGGAGGGATGTACTTGATCCCACGGAAGAGTTCCGAAAACGTAATGATGTTGCAGAGCTCCCCGCAGCTGCACCTCGGCTCATCTACGCTGGGAGAATGAATGACTGCCCAGGACTGCTTAAATGGGGTCCACACCTTGCTTTTGTCCTGACGGCTCACACTGTTTGTGATGATCCTCTCATGTAGATGCCCGAGTTGTTACATAAAGGCCCGCAGAAAACAATGCAAAAGGGGTCGCTCAACTCCAAAATGAAGCGGCCGATTCTGACAGGAACTGCAAGTCGCTGCACCCCCGCTGCAGTCAGTGAGTCACTGGACTTCCTCACCACTGGATGGAACACTGATCAGTTTCAGGAAGTGATTACCAATTTGAATTTTGGACCCATGGAGCTGGCAGCTCTATGTGCCTGACAACTGTGTCCTTTTGAAACTGTGCGTCATTCTAGCTGCAAAGGCCAAGAGCTCACACTGATGGGCATTTAATTAGGTCTCTAGGGGGTCGGGGGGAGGAGGTTGGCTATGCCTGAGAGAACATTATGGCCAGATGTGACTCTTAGTGAATCTGTGAAAAATAACAGTCTAGAAGGGGAATTTCTTTAATGCTCGTGTCAATCAACTTTCCAATATTTATTTAATAATTTTAGAAATTATAAAAAACCCACAAAACTGATGACCCTAGGATTGTATCCCTATCAACTCTCAGTATAGCAATGGAATGTCACTTGTTGGGCAGGCTGTCAGGAGGAAATGGAGTATGTGGCTATATCTTGGGAGACAGCATAGAAATCTTTTAACAGTTCAGCATATGCATACCTTTGCATTCAGCAATTCTACACCTATGTATGCATGCAAGAGAGATAAATGCCTCTGCTAACCAACACAACAGCAAGGTAGCACAAATGTTAAACTGCAGGCCAGAGGAAGTTGGATGTGCAAATGGTGGCACATTTGGGGTCTTCTGCAGCTGGAAAGATAAGGCTCTGCTTGCTGCAGTGATGCGGATAAATGTTGAGATTATCCTAGTAAGCAAAGCTTGGAGCTGGGGCATGACTCACAGAGTGAAAACACTTACTGAACAAGCATGAGGACCTGAGTTCAAATCCCAGGATCCATGTTAAAAAAAAAAAAACTTGGTGTTACTCAGGAGTACCTGTAACCCCACTGCCATTGGTAGCAGAAGCCAGAGGATTGCTGGTGTGTTATGGCTCCTAACCTTGTGTTCTAGGTTCATAGAGAGACCTTATAGCAAGGGACTACATGAGAGTAATAGAACAGGATACGAAATGTGTTCCAAGTATCTACAAGTGACCGTGAGGACATGAACACACACATAGTCATACACTTCATACATACACCGCACACATACACACACAGAAAATTAAAAATAATGAGCTTAGAATAGAACATTTTTTGTGGAGTTTAAAAAGAGATAAAGGGATCTGGATCAGGAGAGCTTAGAAGATCAGTTACCTTTGGAGCTAATGGCTCAAAACATACTGAATTTTCTATCTGTTAAAATTACAGCTCAACTGAAGGAAAATATCAGTGAATAAGAGTTGATAGGACCAATATATCTGGAACATTCCTTCCTAACATCAGGGTTCTGAGTGTGAGCGAAACTAGTTGAAGGGTACAAAGAAATATTCTCATTTGATTTTAACAAATAAACTTTTAAAAATGAATTATGACATGTGGAACATGTTTGTTAGCACACATCTGCATGAGCAGTCATGTCCATGCTTCTCCCATGGAGAGCAAGAAAAGATGCAGCATACATGACATGGAGTGGGGAGACAAAGCCTTACCATCTGCCCTGTTCCCCTCTTCTGTCAGGAGTTTCACAATGTTGAAGAACCCTTTGGCAGAGGCCAGGTGCAGGGGCCTGTCTCCAACTTCTCCACTTACATTGACATCAGCGCCAAACTTCAAAAGGACACTGGTTACCTAAAAGAGTCCACCATTTGAAATTAGTTTGGGAAAAAAAATCATATGTTCCTTTGGTCACACACCTGTAAGCTCAGCAGTTGGGGCATAGAAAGGTAGAGGCAAAAGGATTGAGAATAGCTGCAGAGTGAGTTCTTGGCTAGCCTGTGATACTCTAAACTCTGTCTTAACCTGCCCTCCAACACCAGGAAACGCAATGCAGAACATTCAGTGTCTGAAATGGCTATGATATCTCTTCGTCTACTTTCACCCCAAGCCCAATGAGTCAAAAACAGTAGAGTTTATCACTGAAAAAAGTCCAAAAGTAAAGCAATTTCATTCTGGGATTCCTCTCTAGAGAATGGTGCCACCCACGGTGGCAATTTCACATCTCAATTAACAATTAAGACAATCTTCCCTAGACAGGGCCACAGGCCGTCTTTTAATAGACGATTCCCCATTGAGGTGCTCTTCCCAGTTGGTTCTACAGTGTGCCAAGCTGACCCTTCACACCACCCAGCAGAGTGTCACACACTGACAAGAAGTTAAGATCCAGGGGACAGGGTGGGTAGCTGGAATCTGTCTGACCTACATAGGCACTGGGTTCTTCAGCTGAGTAGTTAGGTAATCACCGCCTGATGTTTCCAACATTATGATTGAACCCAGGCAAGTGGAAATCATGGCAGACTTAACTCCCAGGTTGCGATGAGCACCAGAGGTGATGATATATTTAATGTGCCAAGCACAGTGGCCGACAAATAGCCAAACAGTAAACAATAGACTCTTAATAGCAATTCTCCAGAAAGCATCATCTGGTGGCGGATGGGGAAAGACCTTTCTCTTAAGTGTACCAGCCAAAAGCAGGGACTTGGAGGCCCAACTCATACATCTTAGCAATGCCACTGTGACCTAGTGAGCTCATCTTTAGAGACCTCAGTTTCTTTGCTGTTAAAATGGGAACAGTAGTTCTCTATCTCTTCGAGCTGCTCTGAGGATAAAGAAATTTAGTACTTATCAGGCATGCAGAACAGGGCTTAGCCCTAAGCATCTATCCAGAGAAATGGCAACACGCCCGAGAAATGTGTGCATTTGTACCCTTCTTTCGGCTAATGGGAAGATCTACACATGCTTCCCGACCATCAGAACCTTACTACCTAAGCAGATCTTCCCACTCCTGCCATCTCGGTGACTTCATAGCAGCTTAAGCTCCCCGGGAAGTCAATTGTCTATTAAGTGCTGTTATTCCGTACGTAGGAAATACTGCTCTTGCTATGAGCACCTATCGCTCCACTTAAAATTAAGTGAATAAACAAAAGACAAGGACCAGGGTGCACCAGGCAGGCTCGTAGGCTGAATTTGCCACTCTCCGTGTCAGCGTATTTTAGCAAATGAACAACAGTTTCTGTAAATTGTTGGTACGCTGCCTTCACTCAGAAAGTGAGTCCCTTATCATAAAAGGGCCATCTACATTTTAGCATAATTCATATGGCGGTGACTGTATTTTCAGGGAAAGTAAACAAATTTAGCTCTTCAATAAGTACAGAGGCTCTTTATCTCTCCTCTGGGTGATGAGGTTAATAGCAAAGTTGATGACTCCACAAAGAGCATGCGCACTACACAGCCTGCTCTTGCCTAGATCCAGGACTTGGGGTTTTCCCAGCGTCTGACTTTTAGAGCCTGCACGGTACTGCGGTCAGTGACCTGGGTACATTCTGAGTAGGACATGGATGGACTGCCAGGTTTCATGATATGTGGGCCATGGCTTCACAGTCTCAAGGGTGTGCAAGCATATGCCAGCTAGCAGGGTCACAAAGGTATGGTGACCAGAACGTCACAGGACGAGGACAGACTCCACAGAGAGCGCTGTGATGGGATAGCCGTGGAAGAGTCCACAGGAAGGTAAAGATTACACATCTGAAGGGCAGTTTTATTTGCTTATCTCCTTACTTTTGTGTTTCTGAGTTCTTTTCAGCTTTTTTTCCCCCAGACTAGCTAAGGGGTAGTGTTTGAAATTAGCACAGGAACTGCTTGTCTTTCACCCGGCAGAGGTGGGAAATCAACAGACTTCGGAGTCAGAAAACATGGCTTTGAAATCTGACTTCACTGTTTAGTTAAATTGCTTGGTTTGATGAATTTCTGCACGGGTTCACAGATTCTGTAGTAATAGGAGCGGTGGGGCTGCGTCCCCAGCACCCTGGCCGCCCGCACAGCTAGCTTATGCCCCGAAATAACAACACACAAACTGTATTCATTTAAACACTGCTTGGACCATTCTCTTCTAGGCTAATTCTCACATATTAATTTAGCCCATTTCTAATCATCTGTGTGTAGCACCCCAAGGTGCGCTTACCGGGAAGATTCTAGCCTATGTCCATCCTGGGTCGGAGCTGGAGCGGGGCATGGCATCTCTCTAGGGCGTCTGCTCCCGAGAGCAGAGCAGTCGAGACTCTGAGCTCACTTCCTCGTCCTCCCAGTATCCTGTTCTGTTTTCTCCTCCCACCTATCTTCTAACAAATAAAATGGGCCAAGGCAGTTCCTTTATTAGCCAATGACCTTCCTCCATCACACAGAGACACAGGCTGTGGCCTGGCAGGGAAGGTACGTGGCTGGGGGATGCACAATCCAGCTCTTCTGTTCTAAGCTGCCCTGGGACTGGAATGTAACCTGCCCTGCTGGGCTTTGGATGTTGCTTTCGTAACTGGGGGCAAATGACACCCACAATAGGAAATATTTCTTAAGAGCTATGCTCCCCGATAGCTTCAGGTTCTTACTTGCAAGGCTCCTGGGAGGGCCTGGCATTCTCAGCTCTTCCCCTTGAGACTTGGGTCTCTCGGGCCACTTCCTTGTCCACAGGCTGATGCTCATTTCCTCCCCACTCATACAGAGAGACCCTGGAGAACCATCAGGCCTGACAGTAAACCTGGGGCAAGCTCCTGAAAATTTTAAAGCCGCTCACAAACTCCAGTTCCTTTTAAGGCAAGTCACAGGCTCAGAGCCAGAGCATGCACGGGGTTTCAGGAGGGAGTTTTTCAGCCCCTAACATCCCCTGAGAGGAGAAAAGAGGAATTTGCTTCTGAAAGACAACTGTTTCAGAGAGGTGCTGGAAGGGCCTTTGTGATACATCTTGTGCCTGCTCTATTGGTATCTTAACAGGGGTATTTACTGTGTGTCTCCCAAGGAACTCTATTTCTGTGTAAAGGCATCCCTAGGAAGTCCGATCATAAATATTTTTTCCATTAAGAAATGAATATCAGAGGCACTATATAGACTACAGACAGCCATAAAACTGGAAAATATTTTCCCCCAAATTCAGGCTGCCCAATTCCCATTTCTGCAAACCATAATGTATACTCTAGTGTCTCCTTCCTGCAATAAGGCAGTGACGGTGACAGGCAAGGCATTGGAATGTTTCTGTGGGTCTACAAGCTCCTACAGATAGAGCTGGTGAGAATATTGTATAAATTACCTGGGCAATACCGGGGGGCAAGCCCAGGACTCTGAGCATATGAGACAAAGCCTCTATCTATCACTGAGCTTCGAGGAAGCCCCAAAGGACACCTTACACCTTTACACATCCTTTCATTGAAGCAGGCTCTGCAGCAGCCCACCAGTCGCTGTAGCTCAGTTTAGACCTACCTGCTCATGACCATAGTAGGCTGAGATATGCAGGGGTGTGAAGAAGACAGCATCTTGAACATTGACATTGGCTCCATGTTCTAGCAGCACTTCTGCAGCCTAGATGAGAAAGAGGTACATGTTAGGGACCTCTCCCAGGCCAGCCAAACATCTGAGCTTTGTTTGTCAGTAACCATGCACAGGTCCCAGTCAAGACGTCCATTCTGACACACAGCTTTCTTCTATCTCCTCTCCCGCATGCCTTTGCCTAGGAAACAAACTCGTATGATAATTAAGGTCCCCCTGTGTCTAATAGTATTACTTGTTTATTTCCTGTATATATGTGTGTTTCTGTGTTCATACGTGTCATGTGCAAGTCAGAGGACACCTTCTACAATGTGGGTCCCAGGGATGAAATTGAGGTTGTCAGGCTTAGCTGCGAGTAACTCTATTTGTTGACCCACCTTGCAAGCCCTGATGGCATCCTTCTGAACATGTCTCCCAACACTCTCTCTGTATTGTCATCAGTCAGAACTTCCTTCCTGACCGCAGAGCTTTGTACCCCATCCAAACTCCCATACCACCTCTCCTCGAGTCTCTTCAGTTTCTTTCTCTTCATTGCAGTCTGCGTGGTTGAAACTGGATCTTCTCTGCTTCTCTAGGAAAGGTTTATTTTGCAGATTCTGCTGTGCTATGGTCTGAACACAAATGCCCTGCTTGGACTCATGATTACAAAGCTGGTCCCCAGAAGGTGTACTGTTTGGGGAGGATTTGTAATCTGGGAGGTAGGGATCAATGAAGAGATGGGGGCAGGTTCTTGGAGTTATGTTATCCCTTGATCATTTTCTGTCTTGCTTTCTTCCTAGTTGGTGATGGGTGGACAGTACTCTTCCTCTTCCTCTGGCATCCATGAGGTCCTGCCCACTCATGTGGACTTTTAAAAGGCATAGATTGGACCCTTGGGAAACAAGATCTCAAGGGAACAACAAGCCGCCTTGACTTCCTTTATCTTTTCCTTTTGCTACTGCTTTCACTTGTTTTCCTTTTATTTATGCTTGGGTATTTGGCCACATTGACGCAACAGTACCTATCACATGTGAATCTTTTCTGGGCTATTATGAGTGGGCGGTAACTGTTACCCACAATACAAGGAAGAAAAGATTTTTACAACTTTATTACTTCCTCACAGGTAAACAGAAAGAGAGCAGGACTTTGACTTTCATTGCATCTCCATTTTCTCTGTCATTTCTTGATGTCCCCAAGTAGCTTGATTTTGAGTACCCTGTTCTACTGTGTTTTATGCCAAGCCTGAAGATTATTCCAGGTCTTTTCACCAGAGACTGGCCTTAGATATATATTTTTTTCTGGATAGTATCACATCTGTTCCTTAAAGTGATTTTGGTTTCAATGAGGACTTCCCTAATTTATAGGCTAGTCTTTGGCTGATACACAGCTGAGAAAATTTTCCAAAATCTATTAGATGGGAAACAGGAGTTCAGGAGGCATAGGCTTCTGACTCCTTTTATGTCCCAACAAACAAGCATCCTTGCATGAGCCAGGGATCCTCAGAGCTATAGGAGACCGTGGGATTTTCAACCACAGATTTTAATGCTAGATTTTAAAATGGAAGTCATTGAGAAATGTAGAAATCAAGAAATGTCTGAAGGTCAGAAGTTAGGTCAGTATCAGGGTACAGTGATTCTCTAGGCTCACCCCCAAGCCTTCCTCAGGTTCTCCCAAGAGAGGGAGGCTATGAGGTAGATGACTCCCTAGGCCACTGTTTACACATTCACTGTTACAACAGAACTAAGTCTGAGTGTCATACACCAGAAGGAAGAGATATGAGACTGCTTTTGGACTTCTGAGGTTCTGAGTAGGTCCAAAAACATAAGCAGGTGCTTCATTTTATGGACATTTCCAGAATTGATCATTAGTTTATGTTTAAATTGATGATCAGTAGAGCGTTTTGTATACACAGTGAGTTGTTCTCCTAATAAAAGTTGAAGTTATAGCTTTTATTGGCAGAAGGTTACCTGTCAGGCACTGAAGTTTTTCAGAGGACCTTAGAATCTGCTGTGTTTTTTACCCACAAACAGAAAGATGGACATTGCTCTCCCAAATTAAAGGGAATCTTGGAGTGACCAAGTGACACATAGTCAACCAGCCAGGGTGAAAAAGAGGCAGAATACACATCAAGTTCTGCTGACCTCAAATTTTCCTTACAACAGGCTGGTTCTGTGATCTCATCAGCATTAAGCAAAGGGGACAAATGACTCAACCCAGACTGGAAGAAGTCAGCTATCCGTAGGACTCCGTAGATCAGTTTGGAAATGAATGCCAGCGTCATTAGTTTGGTTTGTCTGGTATCTGAGGCATCCAGTCTCAGGAGCTCTGAAATGAGGCTGTTAATCAGCCAGGGAGATGAAGCTCTTTATAATTTCTGTTATTTTAAATATAGCATAAAAAAAGTAGATGTCATGAATTTTTACTATTAAAAGGACTCTCAAATATTAACATGCAGAGTCAATTTCTTGGACATGGTTCCATAATTCACTTTCCTGCTAGAAAGATAAATAGTCAAAAGCAGATTTCTACCGATCCAAGTTTAGACTCATCCAGCCACAGAGAAGGTCGACCTTGGATTGAGCATCCTTTAATTATGAAGTACTGGCCTTCTTAGAATTTGTCAAAATGTGAGTTTTAATGAAACCACATGGAGTCATTATTGAACTGTAGGCTTTTAATAGCTGATTTTTAAATATAAGGAAACACTTAACCATTGAGAGCACTGCCTGTGGGAAATGTGTGTTTGCAGGTATATGCGATTATTTGATGTTGTGCTTTCCAGTGTCGTTCTATACAGAACTTCTTTTAGGACTGGGGGGAATATGGGATATTTGGTGTGCAAACATGTCTACCAGTTGGACTAACACAAATATATTTATGTAGACATTTAAAGAAAAAACAGAAAGCCTTTTTAAAATCATTTTACCCAAGTTTCCTCTACCCAGAACAGGAGAGTGTTGATAAACCCACTTTATACCCTTCCTATTAAAATCCTAGGGAGTCGTATGTTTACTCCATTCTGTAGCCATGGAAACTGGCAGTAAGTATATGATAATTGTCTATATTTACTCTATTTTAATCAAAGAGAAAAATAGGAAGATATATCTGCTATCATGTACAGGAGCAGAACTTAGGTAGGTGGGAAAAACAAACTGAATGCTGGGAGAAAAAAGGGTGGAGTCAGAGAGAAGCCATGTAGTCCCACAAGAGCCAGACAGAACTTTACCTGGTAAGCCACAGCCATGTGGTGATACACTGATTACTAGAAATGGGTAAAATTAGAATGTAAGAGCTAGCCATTAAGAATCTACAGATAATGAGCCAAGCAGTGATTTAAATAATATGGTTTCCATGTGATTATTTCAGGGCTAAGGAGCCAGAACTAACTAGTGTCCTTCCTTCAGTACTGTTTCAACTAACTGTAGAAGAATACTGTCATAATGCTTTTCATCAAAAATAATAAAATTTCTTGCAAAAATAGTAAACTGGAAACAGGTGTTATCACTTGAGCTCTGAACAGTCTACAGGCTGTGAGTCCTATCAGATTTAGGTGAGAATAGTCAACAGAAGTATAATTGGAATGGGAATCTAATAGAGTCATTGTATCTGGAGTCAACATTAGAATGTAATAATTGTTTCTCACTGTATCTAGGGTAACAGGAGAATGTATTAGTGTTTGTTGATGGTTCCCAGGCCTTGAAGAAATCATACTACAGAACTGTAAATGGATATTTCTCTCCCGTGCAACAGTTCTGAAATAATCACTCAGAGGCTTAATATTAATTATAAATGTTTGGATGATGGCTCAGGCTTATTACTAGCTAGCTCTTACATTTAAATTAACCCACTTTTATTAACTTAATTATTTCCACATAGCTAATGCTGCCCTGTCATTTTGTCCAAAGGCCATGAGGATCACTGCAAGCCATGCTCTCTGCTGCTTGCTCTTGCTCTGAGCATCGAAGAAGGTGATCACTTGACTTCTTCCTCAGTTTTATTTTGTCATGTATTCAAAGAAAACCATGCTCATAGGGCAATTGTATTGATCTGTGTATGACTTTCCATAGGAAACATGCTTACATCTGCAAGCCTCCTACCTTGGCTTTTACCTACCAATGACCAGCTTCTTCACACTAAGGCATTAACTCCCTGAGTAAGAAAGAAATAGATCCAGTCAGATAAAACCCTGAGGCTATAGGTCAGCCAAGTATGAGCAGTGAGTGATACCTGCTGTGAGAAATAGGTATTACCCAAGTAGGACTCTGAACAAAGTTCCAAGTTTCATCCATCTAGTGATTGAAGATGAGGACAGAGTGGAGAGGAGAGGAAAAGAAGATATTAAAAGAATTGAAAGGCAAAGGATATTGTTAGTGTCCATGGCCACATCTCTGGAACCCCATAAGGCAACGGCTTGAAATTACAGGCAAATTCATGGAGAGGCAACAAAATGAGTTAGATAATTGCTGGTCCAAAGCTGGAGAATGTGCCATTGAATGTCTCAGATATAGAAGTATTGTCAGGAATGGTAGTGGTAAGGGATGGGAATGAGAAGACAAAGCTGTCAGCAAATAATTATAGCTGCGGCAGACACCGAATTGAACCTGGGTGACATAGGCAGGAATATCACACTGTGTAGGTCATGACTTCCAAAGTAAGAGCACCTGTAGAATTTTCTCCTCAATTAACCGCCTTAATTCTAGTTGCTTCTAATTCATTCTGGGCAGTTCATTGCCCTTGCCCAGAAGAGTTGGCTTCCATTGCAATCAACCATTTATTGAAGAGTTGAACACTCTTTTCCAGTTTTCAATTAAAGCGGCTGTGTCTTAATGGAAGTGTGTGTTCCTGGTAGAGAAGTTTAGATGAAAGCATGGGGTTTGTACTTACTAAGCTCCTCTTCATTGTATTTTCTGTAGGCTTTACCATTTAAAATATAACATTTCTTGAGATCTTTTATGAATGTCATATGAATAATCTTTCTATCCAAGATCCAGAAAACTGTGAGGTTATCATTTCTGCAGGTCATATAGCTGAATGTGGGGGTCACAAAAACGCTGGTACCAGGAAAATATTTCACTACAGCCTACATTCTAAACATGTGTTCCTTGTACTGTCTGTGCCATCGCACCATGTGACAGCAATGAACACTGAGATGTCACAAATCAAATTCAAGTCTATTATTGGCTGTTCACTGAAATATTTTACTTTGTATACACTAGAAACATATTTTAATACCAGACAGGACTTTTAATATTTACCTATCATTCCCAGCATGCAAGTATCAAATTATTTTACCTTTCAATTATATTATGTTAGACAAACAGGAATATTTACTTTATTAGTATGCAAATATGCTTGTCTTCAATAAATGGTAAAGTTATATGTATGCCAAATAATTGCTTTGAAATAAGCCTCTTCATGGTTTATTATGAATATATGTCTTATTTGTATACATGTTTGATGTAATTGTATGCTCAGGTTTGCATAAAAACCCCTTGGGTGCAAACAAGTCACGAATGAGAAAGGTCAGGAAACCATCAACTATATTCTGTAGAGTTTGCCACTAAGGTCATTGCTGAACATTTCTGTAATAACCTTTGAGAACCTGGCACAGCTCTAATTAAGTGTTTGACTACAGAATCCTATTGGAAAATCGTTTCTCCGGGCTGTCACAGAAATAAGGTTTCCTTTCTGCAATCTTTCCTTATGACTTCACATTAAAATTAAATTTGGTTTTAAAATTATCCGGAAGGTGATTTCACAGGTAATTATTATCAAAGACACTAAGGAAGTCACCATTTTTAAATTGTGAAAGAAGTTTAAAAGCACAGTTGTGTGTGTATTTGTTCTTTGTTTGTGTGTGTTAAACAAACTCTACTAAATATGTTAATCACTGACATTTTTCAGGGAATGATGGGAACCCAAGAAGAAAAGCAGTAGCTGAGGAGTGAGGTACCACATGGATCAGAGCAGTGGGGCTGATGTCTTCTTGTCCTTACTAAGAGTGGTATTATAGCATGGCTAAAGATGCCTATGTCATGTTTCCATAGAGGTGAAAATTGAAATATCCCCCCCACACACACACACAAAACACACATGAGAAAGGGACCGGCAGTATATGATGAAGGGCCTAGGAAGGTTTTGATGAGGTGAATATGATAGGGTACAATGCAAACTAATGAGAGCCTTTATTTTGTACACTGCCAAACATCACAATAAAGTAAGGGTATCTATGATGAAATTACAGCAGAGTAAGGGGAGATACACATATGACATTTATGGCTAAAACCTGAGAGGAAGGGAGCCTAAGAAGGAAGTCGGAGCTAGGCAGGAAGAGCTTCCTAATGAGTAGCTCACCAGGGAGCCTACAAAAGCTTTCTAAGTGGAGGACTCACACCTGCTACCACCACGGCTCAGCCATGGCGGTGCTGTGCTATTGGTTCCCTAAGACACAGGCCTTTCTGATCACTTCTTCACATGAGAGTCTTAATTTAGAATCCCTGGCGGATAACCCAGCTTTCGGCATGCCGTAGTAACACAGTGTTTTATGCATTTACAAAGCCTTGATCTTTTCTTATGAGATTTATTTATACAGCTTGCCACAGGCCCCACATTTCCCACTGTATTGTGATTGCTAAGACTTGAAAACTGGGGTAAGAGTTACAGTTTTTCTTCCCACTGCTGCCCTCAGACCCGTTGGCATGCAGCCTGGACATCACATGGAAGAGGAATTCATACCTGGCAAGCAATTTTCTCTGGACTTTTTTTTTTCAAGCCGACCCTCTTCCCATCCCTTTTTCTACTCGAAGAAAGCTCCTTTGGAGCAGTGTTTGGAAAACAAAAGTGGAAACGGCTTGGTGTGGGACTTCATCATTCTATTTTGCTGGCAACTCAGCTGAGGGCACAGAAAGAGCGCCTCTCAGACAAGACGAAGTGGTATGAGTCCTCCTAAGGAATTATGGCAGTAATTAAAGGATTCTAGCAGCTCAGTTCAAATACAAAGGAGACAATGTGAACAATGAAGTTTCAGGGTCAGAACAGCTGTAAGCACACATCTAGAACACCCAGCAATTCCTTTTCTGAGCTTCCCCGCTAATTGACGCCAGAAAACTGACTGACCGATGAACTGCTGAATACGACGTTAATTTGCTGTAGGACAACAGATGTTAGTCGTCCATTGTTCCTTGAGGGGTCCTTATTCAACAGTAATGCTGAAAATGTTGGCTCCATACCTCAGGGTAAGTGTCACAATGAGATCAGCATATCCACAGGTGTAGAGACGCTTCAACCATTAGGAACGCCACAGTTCAGCAGGTATGGAAACCATGCATAGAACAGATCATGTGCTCTATAGACTAAGAGTCTGTTACAGCAAACACAGGACAGAAGACACATACAATAAACCCAGAAACCATCCTAAGCCCTGTTCACCCAAGTTCAGGGGTGTAAACAAAAACTCCAGCGACTGTGAAATAGAACCCAGATTCAGTTTTTGCTCCTGAAAGGGATAAACTATACCCATGGCTTGGGCTCAGTCTTGGTCTTTCAAAGCTCACCCCGTGGCTTGCACATGTTAGAACTTGGGCACAAACAACCCTTGGCAGGTTTGTTCCAATATCCACAGGTCTAATTTATGCTGCTGTTGAGAAACAACAATGAATTTCCCGAAGCAACACTGTACCAGGAATGCAAGTTTTCTCATTTTCAACTCTTTCTTTTTAAGTATGTAATAAACTCGGAACTCACCCTAAGTTCTGTGGTAGAACCGGGCTTTGTGGTATATGCAGAGGTTTATTTAGCAAGCTCCCTGAATGACCCCTGAACACTAAGGGCACCAGAGAAACCCTGGTGAGATACACTGGGAATCCCTATTCCGAGCAGGAGTGCTGTTAGCTTGGAAAAGTAGAATTTCCCCTGGAGCAGCTCTCAAGTTCTTCCCTGCTTCTCTTCAGGAAAAGATGGTGCTAAGCATGAGATGGCTGCAGGAAGAGGTGACAAGCCCCACCACCGGTTTCCTCCAGTCTTGCCATCTAATTCTTTAAAGCTACACCTGAATGAATCACAGAGATGAATCACCGAGTATCCAAGGGCATTCGTGATTCGTGACATTGTGCTCACGTTGATAATACATATAGATTCATATCCATCGGAATTCAAAACACCAAGTAAACAGTCTCATGGTATTCAGTGTCCAGACTCTCATCAGGAGTGACTAGGTATGCAGAGACAGGAAACATGGCACACAGTGGAAGGAATAAGCGGTCAAGTCTTACCCAGAACTGAGAAGGTCAGAATTGCCAAGAGCGATAAGGAAGTAGATACTGAAATATTTCTGCATGGTTAGATATCTCAGAAGAGTCATGAACATGTAATAAAGACCAATATCCAACACACAGAGATGAAAACTATAATACATAAAGTTGAAATATTTTAGGTAGTATAAATTGCATACATTCAATAGAAGAATAGATCAGTAATTTTGATAGCTTAGTAATCAATATGTACAGGAAACATGGAGAGGAAAAAAGCCATGCACAATGAAAAGTGCCTTTGAGACTTCAGCCCATGTATGTGGTGCCATGCACACTTCTGCGTGTGTGTTGACCTCTTCTGTATCCTCTACCACTATCTCCTTCCACAGAATGCTTGTCCAGCTCTTTGGATCACAATAATATTTGATTGAAAGAACTTTATTTAATTATTGTATTTAGAAGATATTTCACTGGGACTAGAATTTTAAATTATGCATTCATTCATTTCCACTCTTTAAAACTATTATTCTGTCTTCTCATTTCCATGTGTTCAGAAAGGGATTTTGCTGACCTCATTACATTTTTCCGCAGGACATGCTAGCCTTTATTCCCTCAGCTTTTGACTTCTACGTTTTTTTCCCCTTATCATCCACTTGAGCGTTTAATGACCAGGTACTAATAATATCAGGATTTCTTTCAACCTCTACTGTTCTGAGGTTATTGAGTTTTCTGTATAGGGGAGCTTACGCATTTCATTAAGTTGGGAAAATATTCTTATTATCTAAATATTGTTTATCTTCTTCCAATTACACACATATCCTTGAACAAATGAATACTGTGAACATCCCCTATACCTTCTTTGTGTCCTGATTCAAACAAATTTCCCATGAAAGACAGACAGCCCTGCAAAAATTCCATAGGCAGGAGCATGCCAGGCATAGTTGGAGAACGTCAGGTAGAAGAAGGATCAAGAAAGAGTGAGGACAGAAATGAGCATGTTTGTTCTGACTAACACAGGAAGGTGTGGAGCAGCGTTGGGACGTGAGCTGTGACCCATGTCACCACAGGCTAAAGAAGGAAGGACAGAAGGGACACCAAGGCACTCTCTTCCTGGCGCAGCCGCATAGTGACCTCCTTCACTTTGCTACCCTGGGGACTTTGTATATTTACTCCCATGCCTGTCTCTTCCTTTAGGAGATGCCCTGCAAGCTGGCAATCATAAATTCTCTTCAAGCCCTGAATCGTCTGCACTGAGCAGAGAAAGGACCTTACTGTCTACTAGCTGTTCAATAGACATTTGTTTAATAATCGGGTGGAGGGAAGGTTGAATACCCCACCTCTAAACCTGTGATTTGCACTTCTTTAAGTTTCCACTACTGTCCCCTGTCCTTGTGGATCTGCACATTCTAGGGAATGAATTTCTCTGAAGAAAATTTGTAGAATAGAAAAAATAACTTCTAGAACATCAAGGTTTGCTTTCTGAAGTCTAAACAGTGGGCACAGACTCCCAAGGTTTGCATGCTGCAGGTTCGTGTTCTGAAGTCTAAACAGTGGGCACAGACTCCCAAGGTTTGCATATTGCCAAAAACTAAGCTCACACAAGGGAGAGCCAGTGATGAATTTCCCTGTCCTTTGGGAAATAAAACTTGATAATAGAAGTCTATTTATAGTCATAACTGTAACATGCCTCTAGGAAAGTAATAATATTGGGGCAAGCTATCTTGGTTCCTTAAAAAATCTAATTAAAAAAAAGAAATCTCAGTTATATTTGCCATCCACAAAAGGAAACAACCAAGTTTATAGAATTCACGAAATCTGACCCCAGTCCTGTTTCCTCATGGGGACAACAGCACACAAACACATGTGTTTGGTGGATGAGCACACACAACAGTGATGCATTGCAGTTGCTTGGCAACACTTGGTGAGTTTTAAATACAGTTTAATTTATTCTCTAGTGATTGCTTACTGGCTGAAATTTTGATTTATTTTTACAGACTAACATTAACAAAAGAATCTAAAGCAGAGCAATAATGGAGACCAGCCTTTGGATGGTTTCTCCTCTAAAGACACCTTTACCTGGAAAACTGAAGAGTTTTCCTTTTCTGTCCAGCAAATTCCCATGACTAAGTGAAAACAAAACCCGATTTCTCTCCTGCACAATTTGTGTGTAATTTGAGTGCTTATAGAAGATTTATATATCACAGAGACTCCGAGGTGTTGCAGTTTTCCAAATCACACCTGCAGTACACATGTTTTCGGCCAGCGTTCGTGAAGACTCAAAGGGAGGCCGTCTATGTTTCTGTCAGCACAGGACAGACTGCAAGTGAGATGGAGGCTTAAAACTAAATCAAAGGTTTTCCCTCCTTAAGTCTATTTCTCAGATAAAAAAAATTATGAATGCTCAAAATCATTTTGCTAAGTTCTGGAAAATAACAGATGGAGTGTTTCTATTTCATATAACTAAGTGTTTGTTTTCCTCCAAACCATAGTAGAATTATAGGCAATTATTATTCATTTTAATTCATCTACTGTTACGGTTAATCTTGGTTGCCATTTGGAATCGGCATGGAAATAAACCTGTGACGTCGTCTAGGTTAGGTCCATTGTGATGGGAAGACTCAAATTCAATGTAGTCTGTTCCATCCTATGGGTTGGGGTTCTGGACAGAATAAAAAGAAAGTTGGGTACCAGCATGGGTCTCTGCTTCCTGAATGTAGATGTGGTGACCCACTGCCTCAAACTCCTGCCTCCACACCTTCAGTACCAGGATGGAAAGCAAACCCAAGCTGTGAGCTAAAATAAACACTTCAGACTTTATGTTCCATTCTTAGTGGGGTTTTGTTTAGCATGGCTCCTGCTGGAATAAAGTGCCATAGCCCAAGGACAGTTGGGGAGGAAAGGGTTTATTCCACCTGCACTTCCGCATCACAGTTCTTCATGTCCATTTTTTTCCTGATATGAATTTGTTTGAATTTTAATGTGCAAGACCTCTGTGCCTCCCACTAAAGTTGAAAAGACAAACTTCAGACCTAAGTAACTTTGCAAGACATTCTCCATTTTCATATTTTTCCTTTGAGCACATTTGGAATTCTATTACCATGCTCTATCATGTGCCCTCTACCCTGTACAAATGCACTGCCACAGAGTCACACTGGCATGTAGCATGCATCCCAGTCAAAATTCAGGAGAACATCACCGAGAAGCCAGAAGCACTTACAGTCACTGACAGTTGGTTATCTGAAGGGATCGCTATTGACCTTGCATTCCATAGCCAGGGGAGCTGTCCCATCCTTTCTCCAGATTTTGACATTCCTCTTCCCTTTTGATTGTCATTGCTTCACAAATTTAAAAAGGTAAATGGGTGAGCAGATTGCCACACACACTTCCCCGCACAGGAAGTCTAACATCAAACATCTTCCAAAGCCAGGAGCAGAACACAGAGGTTCTAGATGCTTCCAAAAATAAAGTGTAGAGGCTGTCAAACTTACATGCTATTAATTTTACGGAGTCACGCAAATATAACATAAAGCTTCCTAGTCTATATGTTAATGACGATCAAACCTCAATGCTGGGGCACTTGTCCATTCCTTCACAAGACACCTCCACTTTTTGAAGGACTTTTCATGAGGAAGGAAGGATTAACTGCAAACAGAACCTAATACATTCAGAGAAGAGACTCAAACAAAGAGATTGGAGGTGGAGGCTCTGCCAGGTCCTGTCCTCTAGGCCAAGAGTCTTCAAGTCAGTTCAGAGAACAAGCAAGCACTTCTCAATTTCACAGATGCCATTTTATTTATACTTTCAGAAAATCTACCCTGCGAACTTGTGAGACAAAGGCCTCACGTGCACTTTGTACAGTTTCAGGTTTCATACTGTCGTGTGTTAATATATTTCTAGCTATCTTCATTTGAAAAACAAAAATCCCAGTTCAGTAGAGCCACGGGAACTTATAATTGGACTAATGACTTTTTTCAATAAGGAGGAAGCTAATTAAGCAATAATCAGTTTCAGGAGCCTCCATTGCATGACAGATTTTTTTCCCTGACAGCTAGAAGCCTACAAGTTCTGAATTAATTTGTCTGGTTATGAGAATGGCAAACTTATTAGTGTATCTCACTCTTGCTCCTAAATTGTTTCACACTTGAGAAAGAACAGTAATGATTAAAAGTTCTATTTTCAAATGTTCAACAGCTCTAAGTTTGGCATACAACATAGTCCAAAGGCAACGATCCTTGCTTTTGGAGGTTGTGAAAAATGAAAAAGAATAAAATGAACTTGCCCAAAATGAAGCGGAATGTCTCTATTGGGACCAAAACTCTGCCTCACTGGGGGCCAGGTGACTCAGAGCTGCCTAAAGTTTAGCCTTGTTTGGGCTGTAAGTAGTTAAGTAAGCATCCTGAGGTGGCAGGAGTTGCTGAATCTGGCTGCTTGCCATGTAAAAGGGGAAAGTACAAAGCTTCAAAAAACACAAAAAGAAGTCATGCGGGTTGCTGCAAGATGGAATTTCTTTGGATGCCATTTGCAGCCAATTCCTCAGAGGCAGACTGTAATCCACATATCTCTGAGCTCTGAGGAATGCTGCAGGAGCTGGCCCACTTCGTCCCCAAAGGAACAGCTGTTTGTTCAGCAAGCTGAGCATGGTTTCTGCCTCACAGAGGATTTCAGCTGCGATCAGCTTCTCAAACATTCTTCTCTCCAATGTGTGCGCTAGACCTTTAGGGGGTAATCATATTAAATTAAATAAATAAACAGAGCAGCACCTCAGACAATTCTCAACGTATAGGAAAATGAATCGGACATCCCCAGCAAGATTTAGCTATGAAAAGAGCCGCGAGATGTGATGCGGAGATGCTGAATACATCCAAGAGGAAGCCTACATCTGACAACACTGGACACCTTATTCATCTAATTTCTGAGTCCTAAAGGAAACAAACAAAATGTGTGCAGAACACAGCAGTGCCTCTTGCTCTAGGATGTGGGTGAAACAAAATGCCCAAAAGATGGAAGACCATGAGAAGCTGTCCGTGATCATGTGATCAGATGGTTTTGTGTCTCTGCTTAATTCAACAACAGCGAAGCGATTAACTGTAGTTGATGTCCTGAGTGTTGTTTATGAAACAAAGGAATACTGTCATCTGGACCTTACATTTCAAGAAAACGGTTTATCTCCATGACAGTGTGTAGGTGTATGCTAAGTTAAAATATTGAACTAGCATGTTTTTAATCTAAGTTCTCTACTTTTAATATGTTTCTTCAAATAGTCAGAGAAATCTCAGTTTGGGGAGAGAACGGTCTCTGTGTTTGGGAGAGCTAGTCCTCGCTCTGCTAAGAGGACTTCTGAGCAGCAGCAGGCAGCAAGGTCCTCATCTGTTTCCTTCAGTGCATGACAACTCACCCAGGGGGCAGCCTTGTCTAGTCATGTGATCTCTTCAGGGAACAGCCAGTGTCTCCTGGGTAGTGAAGTCCCACATTTAAGCTTGGCTGCTTCATTGTGTGTTGGGAAACCCTTAGGAGTCATTTTGGATCTAGTCCTTGCTATGGGACTGACTGAGACAGCCTTTTCCCTCTTGCTTCCTTCCTCTCGTCCTTGTTCATCCTCAAAGCTTGGGGCAATAAACACTGCTTCCTACAGAGCTGTGCTGCTTAAATCCAGAAGTCCATAGCGGTTCTGTATTAACTCAGCCTCTTGAATACCTGCTTGCAGTCTCCCTGAGCATCAGTGTCAAAGCTGACCGTCAGATAGCCGCATCACCCACGGGTCATTCTCTACCCTCTCTCCACTGCCCGGATTCCCATGAAGCTGCTCTCTCCAAGACACGGGACTGGTTATCAGATTTCCTCCCCCAGCTTCTGCTCTATTCTTTACTACATCGTTATCATTAGCATCTTCGCAGGGTAACACCAGCTGTGTAACCCTCTCAGGTCACAAAGTGGTCTTCAAACCTAACCATTCCATACCCATTTATCAATAATCACTAGGCCAATGGGGTTTCAGATTACCTTTCCTCCACAGTGGCCTGCACAAAGACTGCAGTACATGGTTTCCACAAGGACTCACTTCATTTCAGCAGAACAAAGGGGTCAGTGCCTGAGCAAGCGGTGCCCACGTGTTCAGAGGCGGGATGTGGAAACACTGGGTCTTTCTTTCATTGGTTTCTTTTCACACACAAAGTGACATACAGAATTCACTTTTCCCTACATGTCCAAGGAAAATGCCAGAGCATGACTGTGCCCTGCCAGAATAGCCCTGAGGCCTCACTGTGTAAGACACAGGGATCAGTTCTCTGCCACCAAGTGTCTTTGAGGGACCTGTGACTTACCTATTGATTTGATTACTGTCCATTGAGCCTTCCATGTGCTGTGTTCTCTGTCTACGTGAGTGTTTGAAGGGAAGTCTGCTGCCTCTGTCCTCAGAACAACCCGGCTTACCCCTAGTCTTCTCTGTCCTATCTTCCTGCTTACTTAGGTAAGGAAGAAGGAAATAAGCATATTTTTTATAGTGGTCATAAACTCAGCAAATTCTTTGTGTACATTGCTGTTAAAATGCACATACACAGGACAGCATGTCCCAATATCCCAGGGAACAAAAGGTCTTTATTAAGGTGGGGGTTTGAAACCCTGGCACTCCAAACCCCTCCAGGAGCTCTCCTGACTCACTTTGCCCTCTGCAAAATCATTTCTCAGGCCTTGACCCCCAAAGAAGTCACATGGTTCCCAGCAGGTTAGAAGCTGAATATGCAGAAAAATGGGTAGAGTTTTTACTGACATCCTATCAATTTTAACTCTATTTGCTGAAATTCCAGGACCAGCAAATAATTCTGTTTTCAATTCATGTGATTTAGTAAACCTCAGGTCTCCTTCCTTCAGCAGAAGGACAAGTGTATGGAGAAACACCCCTGCCTGCCCTCCAATACCCAATGTCTCCTACACACCCTAAGTTAAGCTTCGGAGTCCAGACGGACAGACTCACCCACAGTCACCCTCTGCCACAATGCCTGTGAGAATCTGAGTATGCTGCCTGCTCCACTTTGAATATGCTCATATCCAGGAGGGTGACACCATTCTCTGAACTGTAACATCAGGATAGGGGAAAAAAGTTATAACCAATAAGAACTGTTCAGAAAATACCTGGTTTGTTGGCAAGTTTGAGAAATAATTTCTCAACAACATGTGGCCTGGTATGTGTTATATTTTACTTCACAATAGACTGGGAAAAGAAAATCTGCTGTGAGCAAATCTATCAGAAAATGTTTTTCACATTGCCAAAGTCTTCTTGACATCCAAGTTGATGAGAAATTGGACTCATATTAATGGCAGGATAAGATAGCAAAGAGGAGCAGAATTATGCCATGAATTGATAGATCATGTGATTGAAAGCAAAACTCATAGAATAATCATTCTATCATGAAGACACAAACATCAGTGGGCCTGAGCAGCAAACATGGACGTCCTTGTTGCCCACACACTTCAGGCAAGGACTGCTATGGTTACAGTGGCAAGAAGTTTGACATGTTTCATTAAATCCATGCTTTGGGAGAGTTTTTTTTTCTGGCTGTATTTTCTCCTCTGAAGAGCAGGACCTCACTCTGTCTCCTTCCACTTGTGATATAACTCAGAAAGAATAATATGGCGTCTTAATTTAAAATGAGTGATGTGTGGAGTTCCAGGCCATCCATCTCTGAGGGCTGGCGGCCTCTTTCAGCACTTATCTTATGTTCCAAAACACGCTTAAATTAAACACATATCAGCAGTAAATCTGTCAGTGGCTGTCTTATTTATGACATTATTAGAAGAAACATTGATGCCCTTTTATAAACTGGAGAGCGTGTTCTGATTCTTTCGGAACCGAGATGAAAACTGCTGAAATCTGTGATGAACTCTGATTAGGCATTGGGTTCTACTGCTTTTATGACCTTCAGGACGGTTTACTAAAAGTAAGCTCACACTCCTAAAATAAGGGAAAGCATGGTCAGCATAGTATGTTAGAGAAAGATCTTCATTTTTGTGTACCAAACTTGGAAAATACGAAACTATAATATGACTTGAAGATTTGAAGGAAGGGAAAACAGTATAGGATCGTTTAATCAGAGCTCTAGGATCTAACTCAGCTTAGATTTATGATACCTCTAAAATTTGGATGAATTTAATTTCCACAGCCGAAAGAGAAACAATACACATTGTGCTGAAGTGTTTAACCACCAGCCTGCAGTAGGGCAAGCATGCACACCACCATCCTGCAATAGTTCAAGCATGCAAAACACCAGCCTGCAGTAGGGCAAGCATGCACACCACCATCCTGCAATAGTTCAAGCATGCAAAACACCAGCCTGCAGTAGGGCAAGCATGCACACCACCAGCCTGCAATAGTTCGAGCATGCAAAACACCAGCCTGCAGTAGGGCAAGCGTGCACACCACCAGCTTGCCTTGATGCAAGGAAACACACCACAAGCCTGCATTAGTGCAAGCATACACACTACCAGCCTATAGAAGTTCAAGCATCACACCACCAGCCTGTAATGTTGCAAGCATGCACACCATCAGCCTGCAGTAGTACAAGCAAGTAAATCATGAGTCTGCATTGTGCAAGCATGCACACCACCAGCCTGCAATGTGCAAGCATGAACACTACAAGCCTATGGTAGTTCAAGCATGTACACCACCAGCGTACAATAGTGTAAGCATGCTCTCATCCGGTCTGTAGTAGTGGAAGATGGCACAGTGACAGCCTGCACCAGTGCAAGCAAATATCCTAAAAATCTCACATGCACTCACATATAAGAATGCATATTTGATTCTATAATTCCTATCCAAAATCTTTGAAAGTGATCAAGAAACCTGTCTGCTAGCAATCCTTGTTCTTACTGCTCTTCCTAACTGGGATATTTGAGTCTTAGTGACAGCAGGGATGGGTTCTGCCTCTAAAACAAGCATTCAATTGTGTATTTCTGTGTGTGTCCCCCTGTGTGCTGGATGAGTTAGAGACAGGCAGCTCACCTCTTTAATAAATTCAGAATCAGACTGAGACACGGCATCACAGAGGGTTGGCGCTCTGGGGTCCTCACCTTCCTTGGACCTGACAAGAGCCTGTATCAGCATGAGGCTCTCGGATAAGTCTGCTAGAATGGGTAGGTGTATTTCCCTTGGGGAGTAAATAATTTAGAGTTAAAGGGCAGACGATAGAGACTTTTTAAATATGGTAACAACTTGTTTGACACCACTGAGAAGTAGGGAAAATTTCTCCTCCCTTTGATTTTTTTGATTAATAGAGTTCGGAGGGGGTGCTTTGTAGCTCTTGAGGTCATAAAAGGCCATGAAACTTCTGACTTATTTATTGAAATAGAAACACTTGTAACCCCTTGGCACTTCATAAGAAATATGACTACTCTAGCTTGTTGTGAGAAAATCCAATCCAAAATAAATGAAAGTAATATATTGAAAACATTGTGCACCCTAAGTCTAGTGTATCATGGTTCACAACAGCTAAGATATGAAGCAACATAGCTGTCCATCCACAGGGGAATAAAGTATGGTTAAAGATAAAAATATAGATAAAGTTTATCTCACATGCATGCGCGCACAGACACACACACACAAACACACACACACACACACACACACACACACACACACACACACACACAGACACGGTGGGGTTTGGGAGCCCAGCATCAAGGTGCTAACAAGGTCAAGTTCTCGTAGGGATCTTCTTCTTGGCTTCATGATGACACTTTCATGATGACTCTTTCAAGCGACCTAATTACCTTTACAGTCCTCCCCAGACACTATCGAGTTAGGGATCTGGGTTCCTGTACAGAGACTGTGGGAAACGTCAGGGGCGGAGCATTCAGCCACCACACATGGAGTGCAAGTGAGGTACCAGCTTGTGGCAATGAGCCCAAGGATTTGATGCAGTCTTCTAGCCTAAGCTGACACTGCAAGCCCTTAGTGCATATGCAAATGGACAGGCAAACACTCATAAACATAAATTTAAAACTCTCGTGGTGAAAATTATCATTTTTCTAACCAGAACAGAAAGTATATGTTTAGCCTATGTACACACGAGGAAATAATTTTAAAACATTTTACTTACTTTTATTTTGTGGGTATGAGCATTGTGCCTGCATACATATATGTGCATTGTGTGTGTGTTTTGTGTCTGTGGAAGCTGACAAGGGTAACCAATTCTACACTGTGGGTGCTGGGAGCCATCCCATCTTTTGCAAGAGTAGCAAGTGTTCTTATGCACTAAGCCATCCCTGAAGCCCCAGAGGAAAAAAAATATTTAAGGAAATAATAGAGAAAATTCTTCAGGCAGATACAAAATGATTCTAAGAATCGTAGGGACATAGGACAAAACAGAAAATATTGGGTGCAGGTTTAATCCAAAAAACATGGACTATATTTGAAAATAGTAATAACTTAAAATAATTTAAATGCCTAAAGAATTAAGAAAGAATACATCTAAAGGTAAAAAATAAAAAATCATTAAAAGTATTCAAAGATATTCCTCAGTATTTTGGAAATTGGCAAATTCGAGTATACTCTAAGAGGTGGTTTATATCAGATTTCTAGTGGGTAAAGAATGCCTAGTATGACCACTGGGTATTTTAAAACTACCGTTCCTTACTGTCATTTGTTACTATGGAGACCTTTAAGGTAAGAAGTAAATACATGGAGCTTTTAAAAATCAGACATTGAAACAATATTTTAACACAAAAATATCCATGAAATCAAATATAAAACATAAAAGTTATTAATCTTCACAAAATGTAAGAGATGCTCCTTAATTAAAAATAAATGGAAATGTGGGAACAAAAGCATCAAACAGAGTGTCTAACATGCCATGACCCTGCTGGGAGAAGAAGCAGACTTTCAGGCAAGGGGGATGAGCAATAAAGAGGAACGTTTTATAATGACCAAGAGCTAATTTCACTGGGAAGGCAAGGCAATTCTGCAATATATCATGCACACCTCATTAACACGAGCCCAAAATAGAAACAAAGCATTGAGAACTGAAAGGGAACAGACATCCACTTCTACAGCGCGGGGGTCTAAAGCAACTGCCTCATTAACAGATAGAGGAGACGCATGGACCAGTCAATACCTGGTCTCCATGTTCAGAAAAATGGGCCCTGGTGGCAAGTGCAGAGCCGTGGAGGAACATCTGCCAAACTGACCATATGCTGAGCCGGGAGCAAGTCGTTCTAAAGTTCAAAGCCGCTGCAATTCAAGCTGAAATCTCGGACCATAGGGGAGTCACATTAGAAATTAGTTGTAGAAAAACTATCTAGCCACTCCCCAAATGTTTTGTAATTAAGGAGTGCAAAGTAATGAGTGCAAGAAGGATTGCAACAACAAAGAAAGAAACCATGTGGAAACCAGAAACTGTCCTGTGGAGAGTGAGGTTCTGTGCACACTGCACATGACAGCAGGGGAAGCATGTGTGGAGATGCCCACAGAAACCAGTTTATCAGATCATCCCAGAACTGGAGTTTTACAGGAAAGTCTGTGCTGGACACCGAAACAGGTCTCTCCTCTGGAAGGGCAGCAAGTGCTCTTAAGTCCTGAACCATCTCTCTGACCCCTCCTTGTATTAATGACTGCCGTTTGGACTGGGCTGAGATGGGCTCCCAACGTCTAAATTTGCATTTCTCTGAGGAATAAGGAGGCTGCGCACCGTTTCATGTGTTTATTGGTGGTTTGCCTCTCATCTCTTGAGAACAGTTTGTTTGTTTTATTACTGCATTCATCTGCAGGGTTGCTTGGTTTCTCAGCGTCTGACTTCTTTGAAGGGTCGAGATATTAGTTCTCTGTCAGATGTGTAGCCTGCAAGGATTCTCTCCTGCCCTGAAGGATGCCCTTTCCCTCTGCAATTGCCTTTGTTGCACAGAAACTTTTTAATTTTATGTAATCCCACCTGTCAATTGTTAGTTTTATTTCCTGAAGTATTGCATTCCTTGTAGGAAAGTTCTTGCCTACTCCTGTGCCTTGAAGTGTTTTTCTTGAGAACTTTCAGAGTTCCTGGACTTAAATTAAAGTCTTTGATCAATTCTGAATCACTTTTTCATTTAGGATGGGAGAGAAGAGGCTTCATTTCATCCTGGACATGTGGAAACCAGTTTGGTCAGCACTCTTGTTTAGCAGGGGCCTTTTATCTAGCTGCATTTTAGATAACTTTGCCACAGGTCTGGAGTCTGTAACTATGGGAGCTGAGTTTGGAGCCCTCTCCTCTAGTCCACTGGTTCATGTCATTGCTCTTATGCCCGTGGCCTGCTGGTTTTGTGACTCGGATGGCAATGCTGCTTGAGGTCCTCCAAGAAAACTTCAAGCAAGCCCTGTTTGTCTTGGGATCACATCATCTAGCACATATTGATTCATGCAAGAAGGCTACGAGAAGAAAAGAACACGACCTTTACTGAAGTGGATGGAATTCTTAGATTTTTGTCCGTTTTAGTTAAGGAAGCATTTTAAGTCTCTCTGAACTTACCTCCCATTTGTAGTGAAATGAACCCCAGTACCAGTGTGTTAATAATGTTTACATTTAAATGTCACCATCATTGAAGGCAGAGTCAGCAGTCTATCACAGTAGGGAGATAAGAAGTATAACATGGCAGACTGTGTCAGGTAAACAATGTTCCATGAACATACATCTGAGCCTCTTGTGTTTCAGGGGCTCCAAGGGCTTAGCCTGTGGACGGTGGATACTTTGCCGGGTGCATGCATAGGTCTTACTTTCTGGCAATGCCTACAAAAGTTTAAAGGTGTTACTGGGGCGGGGGGGGGGGGTGAGACATCTGGAAGCTTTCACTGTTATCTTTTATAATTTCTGAGCTGGGTCTAGGTTTCCAGAAGATTATGTTATTCCGGTGTACCCTCTTCACTTCTAAACCAGTGACTTTCCCTTGTTGGACCACAGTGTTTACACCATTCTCAGCATCATTAATTTGAAGGTTATCTATTTAGTTGAGCAACTTATTGATTGAAAAGATACACAATTCAAAGAGAAAGACTGATTTAATGAAGTTCTATAAGTGTGCAGTTACTGAAGAATGATCCACACAAACACACACACACACACACACACACATTCATTCTCAAGATCTTGGTCTCCCTTGACAGTTTATAGTGGATGCCAGGCTGTTAGTGAGGAGGCTGCATGACAGAGGAGATTTTATGCTAGGGAGAAAGAGTCTCATGTTAAACTAACGACATTATTGATTGGAATGGAGGTGAGAAAACTTCTTCCATCACCTCCCAGAGAGATTTGTGTGGACCTCCAAGATGACTGATATTCCCCGTGGAGTGACAGACTTGGAGGTCATCAATTCAAACCCAGTTACTGTGTCTTTTTAGGGGAAAGTTAGGTGACGTCGAGTTTCCTACTCCTGTTTTAAGGAAGTCAAAAGTATATTAGAGGAAATGAAAGAAATGGGGTAGATTTTAAACAGAGAATTTCAAGGCATCCCTAGGCCATGCTTCAAAATGACAGGAGACTCTACAAGTCAATTGTAAAAATGGGATTTTCTAGGTCTCTTTCCTATTTCTTTACCCCAAAGACATCCACTTAAGCATTTGACTACTTCTTTGGGGGAATATATATATATTTATTAAAAATGTATTGCTATGCTCTTCTTAAAATCATCCTATGTGCCAGATGAAGCTGGGAGCTTTCCCGTTGGTCCTCTTTCCACTAACGTATACCTTTTCCACATCTTGCTAAACATATATTCTTGTTAGATCTTAAAACAAATAGATTATGGCTTCATTAAGGTGTAGTGACAAACAAAACATAAATATTGTGTTCAGTGTGACATAATGGCATTATAATTGAGCTAATTTATATATTTGTCATTGGTTTCACATATATAATTTGTTGTGGGACAATGATCTTTTATTCAGTCACTTGTATTATTTTTGATAAAATGCTGATTGGCCAGTAGCCAGGCAGGAAGTATAGGCGGGGCGGCCATCAGCCAGGAAGTAGAGGTGGGGCAACAAGAATTCTGGGAAGAGGGAAGTTTCAGTTCACAGGTGTCAGCCAGACAGAGAGGACACAAGATGTGACTGCCTCGTCAAAAAAGGTACCAGGCCACATGGCTAACATAGACAAGAATAATGGGCTAATATAAGATGTAAGAATGAATTAATAAAAAGCTTGAGCTAATAGACCAATGAGTTTATAATTAATGTAGACCTCTGTGTGATTCCTTGAGACTTAATAGCTGTGGGACCAGGAGGGACAGAAACCCCTGTCAACATATAATGGTCATTTAAATTTCTTCTTTAAAAAAAATAATTATTTGAGTGTTTGGCTTATTTTTAACTTGGTGTATCTATTGGTCATTTAAGAAGTTGATTGAGATCCTTATTAATTTTTGATATTAGCCTCTAGCCTCTCATTAGCTATATGATTAGCAAATTTCTTCTTCTATGTCAAAGAATGCCTTCTTTCTCTCAACTATTTTAATTTGGTGTGATTTCCTCTTCTAATTTTAATTCTTTTCCCTCTATGCATCACAAATTCTAATTGGTCTTAATAATAAAATCCCAGAGTCAGATATTAGGGGGTGAAAGCTGAAAGTTCAGAGAGGCAGCCACTAGCATTCTTTCACAAAATCCTCCTGTTGCCTCCCACCTTAGATTCCTCTCTCTGCCCAGCCATATCTTTCTGTCTCCTCCTCCTAGTGCTGTGATTCAAAGGTGTGTGCCATTACCGCCTGGCCTCCATGGTTAACTGGTGGCTTAGGTCTGCATTCTCATCTCCAGGCAAATAAATTTGTTATAGCACAAATAAAATATCAGCACACTTCCACACTGAGATTATATAAAAATGCATTAAGATTTTAACTATGTGTTCTTCTAGTAATTTTTCAGTGTCACATCTTAAAGAATAAGTCCAGTCTATTTTGAGTTGATTTTTAGCATTTGTGTGTAAACTTTGTTTTGTTTTTGTCTGTTGTTTTTGTTTTTCAAGACTTGGTTTCTCTGTGTAGGCCTGACTGTCCTGAAACTGGCTCTATAGATCAGGTTGGCCTCCAACTCAGAGATTTGCCTGTCTCTGTCTCAGAATTGCTGCATTATAGGCATCTGCCAGCACAGCCCAATTCTTCTTCTTCTTTTACATTTGCTATATTACTTTTAACTTGTATAGGTGGGTGTGCCTGTATTCTAGTATGTGTGCAGGAATTCAGGCGCCTGCAGAGTACAGAGATGATGGATTCCCAGGAGCCGGAGTTTACATAGCTGTGAGTCTCCCCATGACATGGGTGAGGAAAATGTAACTGTCTTGTAGAAGAACACTAAATACTCATAACCACTGAGCCATCTCTGCAGTCCACCCTTTTGATGGTTTCAAGGTTCCAGTCCTATCCCTCTACATGTAAATCTATAGTTTTCTCCACAAAGTGTATTGATAAAATAGCCTTTCCCCTTCGTGTGTTCCTGGAGCCTTGGTTCAGGCAGGACTACCTTTGGTCTCTCGTCGTATGTAGAATGTTGCTTTCCTTCTGGTGTTGACCACATTCTTCCCCTTGATTTCTGAGAGTTTGGTTCTTAAACTATCTGAGTTAGCATCTCTTTCTGTTTAAGATTTTTTTTGGATAGGAATTCTCTTTTTCCTCTCCAGATTAGTTTTCTGCCACTATTCCTGGAAATAGGCTGTTTTTCTCTTTCTTTTTAGACTTCCTCTATGCATGTCTGGTGCACACCACAGCATTGCTAAAGAACTATATGCTTTCTTCTCTTTTTCATTGTTTTTTTTTCTTTCCTTTTTCTCTTCTGACTAGTTGGTTTCAAATGACTTGTCTTTGAACTTGAAGAATTTTTCACATCAGCTCCTGAATCTCTCTGCAACGTTGTCTGTTTCAGTCACCATGTTCCTTGAGTTCCTTCATTTCTATTTGGCTCTTGGATTTTTGGGGTGAGGTTTTGGTACTTTGAGTTTAGTTTTTGTTTTACTGTTTGGTTGTTCATAACTCTTCTTAGGTGACTCTCAGATTCATTAAGGTGCTTATTTTGAGGTTTTTATCAGGGAGCATATAAATGTTTGTTTCGTTAGTGTCTGCTTGGAGATTTTATCTTGTTGCTTTTGGAGCATCACAGTCTGTGATCATCTGTGGTCCTTGTGGCTTTGTGATGATACATGTATATTAATAGAAATAGCATCTCTTCTGGGATTTAGGAACGACTTATAAGTGTGAAATCCTTAACACTTCAGCCTGCCCAAGGATTCTAGGATAGCCAGCTAGCTGGTTAGATCATCATGAGGATTTCTGCTAGTATTTATGCAGGCAGTATATAAACAGACTTGGTGCCTTAGTCCCCAAGTGTCCATAGTCCATGTCTTCTTAGGGCCGTGTCTGAAATCCAAACCAACTGGTGTAGGATTAGACCTTGGGTCTACATGAACAGGCCTAATGTCCTGACCTATAATGTGGTAAGGGGTGTTAGAATTTGGATCTCCAAAAGTCAGCCTGGAATCATGGCCTATAATAGCTGACATGCATCTTGAGGTAGTTTAGAAGCTTGGTGTTTTGGTTCATCTTGAAAATTCAGCTAATTGAGACATCCTGGCTTTAGGGTTGGACTAAAATAAAAATTGCTAGGAGTTGGACTAGAAATCCTGGTGATAATGGAGCTTCAATCTCTAAAGCCTCATCTGGCCTTTGGGTTTGAACCTGAAGTTTGGAGAAGACGGCCTGGCACTGGGGCAGGACGGGAACTTGGGAGCACAAGGGCTTGCCGGATTATGCTGCCACTGAGGTCTATTGTGAAAAGGAGGTTGCCCCCATCTTGCCTTTCTACATGGAGTGTGTCTCTCCTATGTTGTACTAACTGTGACTGGGGTTTGGGGTGGGTTATTCTCCCCACTATGTGAACTATGAAATTGTCCTCCCTGACTTCCTCACTGCACTTCCTCTTAATGCATCACTCCGCTCTGATGTGATAACAGCTCCCCTGGAGCCCTAAAATTTTGAGAAGGTATTTTCTGGCATGAATGGTTGTTCAGGTTGATATTTCTGTGAGGGAATGAGCATATGGAATTACCATTGTTCCATCTTGAATGTCACTTGAGTATTTTCTTTGTACATGCTGTGATACTCACTTGCATTTTGTGTTTTTTAAAGATTAATATGTATGAAGGTATTTATGAAAATTGCGTATGATTTCATACACTCCCTTCTTCATGAACAGTGTCATTATAATCTATCTTTTCTGCCTTTAAGGAAAAGACAAACAATTTTCTCCATCCTGTATAATTTCTAAAACACTTCAGTAATCATAAGTTTAGTCACTTAGCAAACACTTATTAAAAATCTACCGTAGAACTAGGAATGATGGTGCATGCCTATAATCCCAGCACCCAGCACCCAGTAGGCTGAGTTAGGAAGATCATAAGTTCAAGACTGGCCCTCATGGCCTCTGTCTCAGAACAGGAAAGTAAGGACAACAATCTAATATACACAAAGGCCTATTACCTGAACCTGTGAAATCTATGAAGACCTTTTACACACACCACTCAAATACTCCACAACATATGCAATAAAGAACCCAAACAAGTCATGTTTCTGAGGCAAGCAGGCTTAAATGCTAGCAGAAAGGGAGTAAAAATGATGTCCTTGATTAGAAGACAGAAATACTTCAAGCTAGAGGGACCCAGCTACAGTAAATACAGCTTTTTATCTAGGCTTTGAGGAGTTTTATGCAGCAAAGCATAAATGACTTCACTCTGATGAACGCAGGGAACATTAACACAGGAAGAGTTAATTTCATTCACAGTAAGTCATGCAAAATAATGATCATGAAGACTCTTAGCTACAAAGGAAGAAGAGGGGGTCGTCCAGCCAGGGTGTTGGATTGGCAAGAATCTGTCAGGCAGGAAATTTTATTTCCCAACATCTTGTTTGCTTGAACCTAAAATTTTTCAGGAGGTTTTAGGATTAAGTGGAATGTAAGCATTCTGATAGACCAGGGCATTGCTCCATTGTGAACGCAGAGGAAATGAACACCTGGGAACGCTCTGGACAACGTTTCCAGTTGTTTTCTTTATCTTGCTAAAATTTCCCCACATCTCCTGGATAGCTCAATAGGTATCGTGTTGTGGTGAGGGGTTTATGTTCATGAGTTCGGTTGTGGAAATATCATGGTTCTTGGAAGGTTTGCTTTGGAGCCAAGAGAGTTAGAATCCAACAATTCTGAGAGCTTAGGGAAAGGGAAAAGACGTCAACATTTTATGTCCTACAAAGGTCCCATGGAGCTGCTTGTCAGGGCAGCTCCAGAAGGTTTGGTGTAGCAGTCAGAGAGCATGTTTAATGATGTCTAACTTGCCTGATACACCATTTCACAAGAACAAATAGGAGGTCAAGGTAACACAGGCTCCTGAGGAACAACTTAGAAGAGAGAAGCCCTGACAGATAACAGCTGTGGAGAGCCTGGCATGGTGCTCTAGACTTTTACCTCATCTGTCTCAATCTCAGTGATTTTCTGAAGGCTGTCTAGACATTTCAGAGAGAACTATGGAGAACAAGTCCCAGGATGCTCTTAAGAGGTTCAAGTGTTTCATTACTGACTCCTGTGAACCGTCCCAGTGACCATCATTCCTGATAGGAGCAGGACAGATCTGAGTGTCTACTACAGTATTCAAAGGTCTGGTAGAGAAAACTGACCTTTCCGTGGGTGCATGATCAACAGCTAAAAGGATTATTTCTACTTTGCTGATATATCACAGACTGTGTGAGTATGTGCACATGTGTGTGCATATTTGCATATGTATACACATGTGCATATGTGTGTGTGCATCTGCATGTAGGTATGCTTATGGACGTATATACGATGTGTGCATATGAGTATGTTTATGATCATATGTGTGTGTATGTTTCTACACATGTGTGTATGTATATGTATGTATGTATCATATCTGCATCTGTAGGATGTAAAGAGGACCAAGAACGTATGAATCAGTATTAGCACCCAGAAAAACTGGGAGAGAAGCAGATTTTCACAAAATACTAACTGGTTACAAAGGATGTCTCATTTTGGGTTGATTTGATTAGCCATAATCTTTGAATCTAATTTCTCAGGTAATGTTTCTTTCGTCACTTTCCAGGGTAGCAAGCTGATTAACATCTCATTTACATTTTTATTAGCCCATAAAGCTTTGCTGGCTTGTGTCCTTCTATGTCACGCCCAAAGCAATACTTACTGTCTAATAGTAGCTAATGCAGGCCATGTCAAAGGTCTTAGTGAACGCTAGGGCTCTCTCATTTCATGTCTTACAAATGTTAAATGCTTGAAACTTTGCCGGTGGGAGTGTAAAATAAGCCGATTATGAGGCATAACCTATTATCCTGTCTCAATCTCCAAATGCCTAGACAGCAAGACGTGGCCCCTACTTTAATAAAGGAAGATGCTGCAGCATGGGACATAATAATTGGGAACACAAACTCTCTGGTTTCAACTTATGAGAAAAGCACTTTTGAATGCTGCAGAAGATGGAGTGCTCCTAAATTGGGTTTTAGCTATTTAAGACGGTATGTTCAATAAAGGTCTATCTTCATAAGCTAACCACGTGACACAGGGATGTCAGATTTGCCATCAGTGAGTGATGGCTCCAAGCACATATGGAAATATGTACAATTAATTCTGGCTTATGGGGATCAGACAACTGATGAGACTCACTCGTGTGATATTTAAGAATAACTTGTATGTGAGAACAGAGTTCACTGCCCACGCTGGTCTCTATCTGAATTATCATGGTCTAGAGGGTTCAAATTTCATGGAGAAATTTAGGATTTATTTCTTGATCTGAACTTTTTTTTTAAAGAATGAATTAGCAGTCCATACAAGTACCCCATGAAATAACAATATTTGGGTCCATTTTAGTGTTTGTGTGAAATAACAATATTTGGGTTCATTTTAGTGTCTGTGTGAGAGAGACCCTTCTTAAAATACCCACATAAGATGAATTCTCATATTTGATAAGGTGATTGCTAGGGTCTGAACTGTGCTTACCCTAAACTTGTATCTTGAAGCCCTAACCTCTCATACTCTAAGGTTTGACTGTACTTAGAAATTACATATTTAACAAGTAATTGAGTTACAATGTGATTATGAAGTGAGCTCTAAACCACTGACTATTGTTCTTAGGAGATGAGGAACCTTGGACAGAGACAGATACTGCAGAGGCAAATGCAGAAATGGGATCATAGCGACCATGAGAAAGCCCCCACCTGCATACCAAGCATGAAAAATCCAAAGTTTCCTACCCCGTGGCTTGGCAATTAAAGGTACTTCCCCAGCACTCATTCTGTCAGATGTCTCTTTTGAATCTCACCCATCCTAATAAATTCTAAGGCAGTGTCTCATAAATTTGAATGTTTGGGAAGTACCTAAGATAGGAGGGTCAGTAAGACAGATTGACATCTGAGGAATATGATCCCTTCTAGAGGGATGAACATGCTCTGAACTCAGATTGTCAGGAATCGACCAGGCTCTGTGGCTAGGCTGAAGCAACACTGACTTGTGCAGTATGGTTTTGCACAACAGAAGTGTTATATCTGCAAGGCATAACCGAGACATATCACGGTCTTAAAGAGACACCAGGGTACCATAAAGCCTTATTGTGAAGACTCAGCTCTGCATAAACAGACTGCTTTCCTGACGTGTGCTCTGCTTCTGCCTGTCATGTCCCAAGCTTGCACTTCTGTCAGGTGAGATGACTGAGCCATTCGTGTACTGAGAAAAGGGTAGTTAGCCTCCACGGGGACGTCAGCTTTACTAATTACTAACTTTATCGTCTCCGATGACTTGCCAGGTTCCTCTGCGTTTCTGGTTTTCTTGGTTGGCTTTGCCCGATAAAAATGAGGAGAAAGCCCCCAAGGAGGCTTATGTTTGTGTATTTGGTACAAGGTTACTGAAAGGTCTTCGGTTGTGAATCAAGAGGGACATGGAGGCAGAATGACCTTTGCGGTAAGAGATTTATTGGTTGTTATTAACGCTGTGTTAAGAGAGAAAGTGAGGGCTCAGAAGAGAGTTCAGTCCCATGGGACAAAGTAAGGGTTCCTTCTTACGGGTCACAGAGAGAGGAGGTAACAAGCCTCCCTCTGATTCCTGGGTGGTAGGTGAGTCTGGGAGCAAGGGCCAGTAAACTTCCTTGGGGAAGTGAGCATAAGGGTGCCTTCTGCTCTCCTGGGATGAGGGTATCTATTAGGAGGTTATAGATGGATTCTCAGACTAGCTGTCAGTGGGTGTCTTGTCATTTCTTCCACAGCTGTGGAAGAGGGAGGAAGAGGCTGCACCAGGTGGGTGTGGCCCCATCTGCTTCCAGCTCAAAGCTCACAGCTATCCCCTCAGCGTGTTAAGTTTTCAACTGTTTTATTTTATTATTTGTTTGGATTTCAAATAAAGTTCACAAGATGCTGAAGGCAGCTATGGCCCTGTTACAATATAGATTTATCAGCACAAAGGAGAACTTATGAGCAAGGTGGAGAGATAGATGTACATTGCAATTTAAGATCTCTGTTGTCTAGGTCTCTGGGGAGAAAACTAAACCCATTACAAGAGAAATAATTCGGAGAGCACTGGGAGCTTTGTGGCAAATAAAACTGTCCACAGAAACCCTGGGATGACTTAGGTAAGAATGGATTGAGAAACCGTCAACTACATTTCCTTGAAACCAGAAGTAAATTCCAAAATAACTGGAAGCTCTTCTGAGCTTTGCTTGGGGGAAAGTGCAGGGCAGAAGACCTTCAGTGTGAATGTGATGTCCTCACCCCGCCCCCCTCATGGGTCACTCTGTACCTATGGCTTTCTTTGACAAGCAAGCCCCCCAACCGTCACATCGTATATGGGATCCTGACTGACATCTTCTTTTCTTTGCTATTGCACAGTAACTGCTACTGGTGACTGATCAGTCTACTGACAGATGCAGAAAGAACTGCAGGGAGAAGAGTTTGACAACATTCTGTAGAGCTGAATGATTAGGGACAGAGCACTGAGTGTCTGTGTACGTGTGTGTGTGAACGTGTGTTCTTATGTGTGTGCATCCATGTACGTGTGTATCTCTATATGTATGTGTGTTAGTGTTTATGTGTCTGTGTATATGTGTGTGTGTGTGTGTGTGTGTGTGTGTGCCTGTGATTTTCTGTGTGTGTATCTCTCTGTGTGTGTATATGCGTGTGAGTCTCTCTCATTGGGTGTGTGTGTGTGTGTGTGTGTGTGTGTGTGCATTATATCTCACTGGGTCCTTCTACTCAGACAGTTAAGGACCAAGTAAATTTCTCTTTGTTTCAGTCAATAATGCTTTAATCGTTGGTGTAGTGATTCTTGAACTTCATTTGTAAATTTCTCTTTGATTCAGTCAACAATGTCTTAATAGTTGGTGTAGTGATTCTTGAACTTCATGTTCTTTGTGTTTTGTGAAGATAAGTCCTGTTTTAATAATAAGTATGAGTCACTGTGGAATAATCCCCCATTTTGTTATGTGCCTTTGAAATTGGGTTATATGAATGGAAATTCTTGAAAAGAAGCTGTGTCCAGCTGTGTCAAAAAAAACTACTGTAAGAAGTCTGTCTCTGTAGAACAATGGGAATTCCAGGACTGTGAAGAGGTTGGAATCTTGCACCTTTAGAGAGTAATTACCTTATCTTGGGTAACTGTTAGGCCCCTGGAAAGCTGGTCCTTGTCCCACACTGCCCTAGGGGATGTTCTATCGGGAACTCACCAAGGCCAGCTGGACTGGGTCTGAAAAAGCATGGGATAAAACCGGACTCGCTGAACATAGCGGACAATGAGGACTACTGAGAACTCAAGAACAATGGCAATGGGTTTTTGATCCTACTGCACGTACTGGCTTTGTGGGAGCCTAGGCAGTTTGGATGCTCACCTTACTAGACCTGGATGGAGGTGGGTGGTCTTTGGACTTCCCACAGGTCAGGGAACCCTGATTGCTCTTTGGGCTGATGAGGGAGGTGACTTGATCGGGGGAGGGGGAGGGAAATGGGAGGCGGTGGCGGGGAGGAGGCAGAAATCTTTATTAAATAAATTAAAAAAATAAGAAATAAAACTTCTTAGAACCTATTAACTCTGCAGAACACTAAGATGATCATCAGATAGCGTCTTGGGCTTAAAAAATTGCTGCTCCAATCTCAGTGTGTTTGCCTCGCTGCTGTACCCACCAATGCCTTTACAACTTAACTTGATCGATGAATTCCTTTGTTTTATAAACCTACAGAAACTGATTCAGTGTTGGAATGTGGAATTCGGGGTGACTTAAATGTGTGTTCCTGGGCCTTGGGCACTCAAAATGGCTCCAGCATAAATTGTTTCTTCTTCCCCTTAAGGTGAGAGCTATGATTTGACCATGACCAGACCGAAGCTCACCTGGTTAACGTCTGCATTATCTGAATTCCCCGCACAGTGGTCCTCATTCAACTTTCTAATCCTTAGTTTCCTCATTGTGCAAACTGAGACTGACATTAGCTATTCTCAGAAGAGACTGAAGAGCACATTACAGCCACAACAGAAAAATAGCAAACCGAAGCTATCTCTTCTATTTTCCATGCTCAAGAGATTGTGTGATGAATGTCCATTCCTGTACCCAAAGAGAAGAGGGTTCAATGCATGTTTATTGATTGTTTGGGCCTTGAACTAATCAATATATGCATATGAATTGATAGATGGATAAATCAGAGAAATATTGGAGCCAGAGACAACCGATATTTTCTTCCCGTTTACAGCGCAGTAAATTCACATCTGCGCCTCAGCTTGCAGTCCACATGTCTGAGAACCTGCGGCATGTGCCATCTTCCATCATTGAAGTAGACAGCTGCCCAAGTCAATGGAAATTTCATTGTAAAATTGTATAACGGAATCCACAATTACAGGAGGCCACACACACCAGGGGCATTCATGGAAGGTCTGAATTTGATGTGTGGAGACAGAGTCCTGTCAGGCTCAGCATCACACATTGTTTCACAGAGGAGGCAGACAATGAAGGACTTCACTATGCCATCGCCTCGTCCACTGCCTCAAGAGGAAAACAGAGCAGTGTGCACCTACCTGCACCTGTCTTAGTAAAGAAACTGTGTTACCCACGGCACTCAGCACCATGTCACCCCTGGAATTTCACCCAGTTGGCTTTCCTCAGGACAGGGACAGCTGCCTTTCCCAGCTCCCTCGCACACCAGGGGGCCCTCTGACCTAAGGATCCTCTTCAAACTCATTCGTCTATACCTCAGCATAACATAGCTTTCAGGTATTGTTATTATTTCTACTACAATTTCTGCACATAAAACTTTGAACAAACATATAGTCAAAGGAAACTTCTCCATTAGTTAATTGCCAGTTTAAACGTTAGCATCCCTTATTCGCAGGAGGTGAGTGCTGTGGCACCCGTGGGCTGGACTGAAATTTATGCACATGGCTTTTTTAGATAACCACGCCTATGGTGAGGTTTGCTTTACCTTATAAACTAAGTGCAGTGAGTAATTAGAAAATACAATAGATAGAGAGGTTACAGCAATACACTATAATAAAGCTTTGTGTAACCCTAAGGATTATTTCTAGAATTTCTCATGCAGTGTTTCTGAACTTCAGCTGACTGTGGCTAACTAAAAACTCAGGGGGCCGGGCGGTGGTGGCGCACGCCTGTAATCCCAGCACTCGGGAGGCAGAGACAGGCGGATCTCTGTGAGTTCGAGACCAGCCTGGTCTACAGAGCTAGTTCCAGGACAGGCTCCAAAACCACAGAGAAAACTTGTCTCGAAAAAACCAAAATAAATAAATAAATAAATAAATAAATAAATAAAAACTCAGGAAGGGAAGCCACACTAAAGGAGAGGCCGAGACATGAATCCTGCAACCTTCCTTTGGAAACTCATCCCCAAACCAGCACAATGGAGCAGCTGACTCTTTCATGCAGTCCATGAGCAGAATGCACTGAAAATATTCATGGCAACGGTAGTTCTGGAAAGCTACAAATCTTTGTATTTTTAAAATATACTCTTAAAATTTTAATTTATGTATGTCTGTGTGAACAAATGCTACATGAGTCCAGTTGCCCAGGTCATGTGTGTGGACCCTAAGGGTATCAGATTCCCTGGAGCTGGAGTTACTGGAGGTGAGGTTGTGAACTGCTTGATGTGGATGCTGGGAATAGAACTCAGGTCCTCTCTGCAAGAGTACTGCTGAGCCGCCTTGCTCGCTCAAAAATTTACAACTGAAGATGGTGATTTTAGGGTTTTTGCTTTGTTTTGTTTCTTTGTAAACAGCGTTTCCCTTCCCTGTTTTTGACCTGATCAATAATTCAGTTAGTATGTAAGAAGAACAAAGATGTTATGTCTGAACCCGTTTCATGAACAGTCAGTTATTGACCATAGGATTCATTAAAGTTTGTACCTTGGGTAAGGAGGAACATTGGGTAACACACCAAGAAATTAACATAGGTAGAAACCTTCCTGCAATATTTCAGTAGAGTTTCCCTGAGCGGTGACATCAGTGCAACATTTTTTCTCTGCCCAAGCCATAGCCCCAGAAAACAGCCTATGAAGTAAGTCGCTGTGAGGGAGCACCCTGCTGAGCACCCCTTTCAAATACTGGGGCTCATGGTTGACTTTCAGGGGAGGGCATCATCCATTCCCCAGTTCTTCCACTCAGATATTTCAATATTTATGGCTCTAGCTGAATTTCTTTTTGTATGGGGAGAAGAAACTGCATTGAAGTGAATTTACTGAAATTTTTGTCTCCCCATAAGTGGTGCAAAACCGACTCTATATTTACGACATCTCTAGACCTCTGGGGTAATTTTGTAGTGAGTAAGGTCTTATAGTAAAGAGAAGGGATAGAAAAAAACACTTTGTTCTTGACAAGAGACTGTTAAATGCGAGGACCTATTGAGTGGTGTTTTAGGAGATACGGCTCAAGTGTATTCCATAGATATTACATATGACTTTATTTGTGAACTCAGTTCACATTTGGTTGAGGGATTGTGCACTCCTGGAAAAAGGTGCAGTGTAATTCAGAATATGATAATTTTTATAAACAATTATTTAATAAGGAGGAAGAAAGCATCTTTATTACTTTAAAGAGCTTCATGATCTGGTACATCTTAGTAGACTATGGGACATTGAAAAGAGTGACTGAGACTCCAGACAAATCTTTAACCTGTAATTGTGAGGCAGTTTCTCTCAGGAGACACGATATCGAATTGAGCAGGGACAATAAGAAATACTCTTGACTATTTGTAAAGCTAACCAGATATTGTCACGGTAGTCTGTTTAAAATTTAATACATTGACAAAGTTAAGACAAGATCCGGACATGTCCTCGTGGCTTTATCTGATGCTGCATCCAGCACACCCTACTGTGGTTGCTGTGGCTCCTCTTGCCGCTCTGGGCCTTAGTGTGTTAGCTCTCTAGCCTGTGCTCCTCCACCGTCAAGGCTGTCTTCTTCACACCAGGCTCTGTCAGCATCCCTGTCCTTCAGACGCTTTGATATAGATCTTACGTACACGGTCCCTATTTCTCCATCCTATCATTCTATAGCACTCCCTGGTAATTGAAATGATAGACTATTTTCTCTTCTTCACTGTCTGGCTTCTTGTTTCTAACCGTGCTGCACTGAAATGGAGATGCTGTCTGCTGTCTTAGCCCTGCCAGCTCAGCACTCAGAGCAGAGTCTGGGGTATGATTTGTGTTTAATAAATGTTTCTTCAAATAATGAATAAGGGGGTAGAGTAGAGAACAGACTTGCATCTCTCTTCACTCTGTAGGAAGCAATCTTCAGAGTATTCTGTGTGGAAAATTTAATTAAACCCTGTGAGGAGCCTACACTTATTTTTTCAGGAGTTGAACCCAGGACCTTGCATGTGTGAGGCAATACTCAACCACTGAGCTACACCCCAACCCTTCTATTACTGTTTCCAAATAAAGAAAGAAGGTCATGAGCGTCAGTCAGTAACTTCCTCAGAGTTAGAAGAGAAAGCTGAGGAGGCTGAGCTGCCTGAATCCAAAGCATTTACTCCTAATCACGGCGCAACACCTCTTATACCCAGACATCTTAATATTAATTGATGTTTGAGAACATGTTATATAATGAGCTGAACTCAGTAGAAAATCACATTTACGTAGCTAAATTTGACTGTCAGAGTAAATGAGAGCAAATGAGTACGTTCAGTATTAAATAAAAAGTAAAACAGCTCCTCGGCTCTGAAAACCCTGTGTTTCACACAACCAAGAATATGGCAACATTTTTTTTTCCTTCTCGGGTGAGGGAGGCAAGACTCACCTCTGGGTGACCAGCTATGGCAGCAATGTGGAGGGCTGTGAGGCCACCATAGCCCACTTGCTGGACATCGGCTCCGCTGTGTAAGAGGGACGTGATCAGTTCCGGGTTATCCTGTAATGAGATACAACTTGAGTGTTTTCTTCCACTAACAGCAGGTGTGGAAGTTGTGCTGGTTCTTTGGTTGGGTGACGCTTAGATGCTCAAAGAAAGCCTGAGTGTGACTTCTGTCCCAAGCTCATATTAGTGAGCAGAACGGTTCAGGTGATGGCAGTGTAAGAACAAACGGCACAATAGAGCAGGAGCAATCAACCCTGGCACATAACCCTGAAAGGTGCAAAGAGCTCCCGCCTAGAGCAAGGCTCCAGCAATAACATCAATTTTACAAGTAATTCACGCCAACAAATATGACTTCCTAGTAACCCAGGTTAACCCCAAAGAGGTCAAGTAGGCCACGACAACAAATATGACTTCCCACTAACAAAGATTGACCCCGTTAAAGAGGTCAAAAACTCACAGGAAGAGTGTGAAGGTTTAAGTTATTTCCTCTTTTAAGAATGAAGATGAAATATTTCTTCTAAGATGAAAATGCGACCTATATAAAGCAAAACACAACTCACTGGGCTTTCATGGTAGTTATGCAATTGCTTCTTCATCATACAGTGGCATCGTGGGATATAAACAGAGTAGGTTAGTATTTTCTCAGCTTGGTTCAGAATATGCAAGGGTGATGTGACAGGTCAGGTATTCACAAAACCCAAGATGTCAGTGGACTTCGTGTTCAAGTCTTCATAAATAAATAAACAAATCCATAATCTCAATGCCTGTAGTACGTGGCTTGTGGATACATAGAATGGCAGGATAGAGGAATCTTTAGAAGATGGGATCATTCATGAACTACATCCCATAATTTCAAACTAAATACTCTAATTAAATTCCATAGCTGAAAACTAAGTTAATGTCTTAACATTATCACATACAAACATATGAAGGTTTAGAAAAAAGTTATTTCAGAGTTTACAACTTAGGCAAAGATCTTCAAATAGCAAAATCATGCTGCAAACTTAGCCTCCACCCAGCTGCTCTAGCAGGAAGGTTAAAGACCGTGGAGAGCAAAGCCTGTTGGTCTAGCTTGCTTTTCTGTTGCTGTGACCAAAGTAACTGGGAGGAGGAGAGGGTTTCATCATACTTTTCCAGGCCCAAGTCTGTCTTTGGGGGAACTTACACAGGAACTCATGGCAGGAACCACGGAAGAATGCTTCATGTTGGCTTGCTCCACTTGCTTTCTTATACACCCAAAGCCCAGCTGCCTAGGGATGGTGCCACTCACTCTGGGCTAGTCCTTCTCACATCAAACACCAATCAAGACAATTTCTCACAGACATGGCCATGGCCACCCTGGTGGAAGCAGTTCTTCAGTGGAGGTCCCTCCCTTCCCAAATGACCCTACACCGTGTTAACAATAAAACCTAACTGGTACACATGGGCTCTTCCAGCTGCATCTAAACACAAACACATAAATAGACGTTGGAATACCCTGCACTTAAGGTTTCAGTGTGTCATGTCAGGACAGCTCTGTGGGCTTGTAGGAAAATGGAGGACTCACTTTCTCTAAAGGTTCCCTCCCTACCTGGATAGTGTCTGTAGGCTGGGAGGCTTGACCTTCTCTACAAGGTGTCCTCAAGCCCAGATGCCTGACCTGTCTCAAGCATGACCTTTGACACAGATTCTGTGTCTGAAGGCTCTTCCCCTGCTGCCCCTGAGAGATAATTAGGTTTTGTGCTCCCAGCTGTCTGGTAGTATCCTGCTGACAAACGCAATTTAGGTGATGCCACAGGTCATGTTCCCATCCTTATGTTTCCCCTCTGCAATAAAGCTGAGCTGTGTCACTGATGCAGACTCCACGAAGGCTATTTCTGTCACACTCACAAAGCCCCACATGCCACCTCTGTTACCTTTGTCTTTGCAGCCTGGTGGCCAATGAACCACAGGAAAAGAGGCCCGACAAACAGACAAACCAACCCTGTCTTTATCCACCCAGCAAACACCTCAACTTTCTTAGATCACAGCATGTCCTCTCAATCCTTGCCTTTATTTTCTGATCTTCTGGAAAGCATTATGGAGCTAAAGAGGGCGAGTCAGCAGTTCCTGTGGGTAGGTCTGCTCCGCACTCTCTCAAGGGCAAGTGTAGATCTGACCAGTTCTTTGCTGTGATCTCCTCCTCCCCAGTCTTGCTTCTGCCTTTTACTTCAGAAGGGGTGACTGGAAATCATTTTCTTGAAAGTTTCAATCCTTGGATGCCGCTTCTCAGCCATCCCTGTAGGCATTCCAGGTCATAAAGAGAGCCTCTTTCCTGTACGTTTAGGTGGAGCCAAAGATGGGATTTGAGCTTAGGTATGTGTACTCCAAACAGCATGCTATTCTGAACCAAGCCACTGCCAGTCTCTGACTCCCAAGTCCTTTCCATCACACGGTCAAGCCCTTGTCATGAGCTTTTCACTGTAGCGCACAGGGAAAGGATGCAGCCCTTGCCAGCTATCTTATCGTGATGCAGTACATGGGATCACATACGAAGCTGAACTGGGACAGAGCAGGGAAGAGCCCCTCACACAGTGTGCCAGTCTCCGTCCCCTCTTTAGTACCCTGGAAGGCTGAGTCTCAGGGTTGGTCCCCATCCTGGTTTGCCTTATTTCCTAACATTCATTTATTCGTTTGTCTTATCACTGTAGACGCGGATTGGAGACTGTGAGACCCAGCATAGAATAAGTACAGAGATAAACCAGGGATTCATATCATGACTGTGGTAAATGTAACAGAGACTCAGCTAACTCAGGCTTGGGAGAGAAGGTCCTCCAGAAAATAAAGCTACCTGATGTAAGAGTTGAAGGAAGATAATATTTGTATATTAGTGGTTGCTCCAATTTGTGAATGTAAATGTTTAGTTAAAGTTGGTGTCCATTTGTAAACTCTGTTTTTAAAAGTCATCATTACTTGGAAACTTGAGTTACGTATGCCAAAAAATGGGATTTCTTCTCTTAAATATTTTCCCCTTCTTCTTCAGAGATATTACTCTCTTGACAAACTACCATTTGGGGAAAAAAACACAATCCTTAGTCCAGTCATTTGTACAAATAGAAAGACAACTTGTATTAAAAAATCAATTTAAGTTAATGAATCTTTTAATCTCTCCTCTAAATCATTGGTTCTTAATTCTTGTCTTGGGATTGAATTGTCTTTTTGGTTGTCAAAACTGTTAATGAGGGCAATGACTAGGGCCTTGTTTAGGAAAGAAGATAGGGATGCCCCAGAATGTTTTGCCAGGAGTAGAAAATACCCTCACTACAGGTTTATTTCATCTGTGATGCCAAAATTAAGACTGAGTTATTCCAGTATGAGAAGAGCCTTTGGAAGTTGTGGGACCCTAGTTCTGGGTTCTGTATCTTGATATTGCTGAAACAAAACTCTCAATTTCTTAATAAAATATATGTGCTAAGAAGGAAGATTGAATCAGGATGAGGAGCTCAGAGGGCACCAGTTTGCCACACCCTGTGAGAACCTCCGAGGTCTTTGAAAGGTCTGGCTTTGTAGAAAAACCCAGAGCCCTCTCTCCACTTCCTTTCCCTTTGTAACAAATATGTATGATGATTTACAAGGAGATCTTGGTAGAGATGTACACAATGAAACAAAATAAAAAACTATCATCTTTCGATATCGGCTTTTAAGTTATGAATGCTGGAAAAAGACTTGAATTAAAAAACTACTGCTTTTGAACCACTAAAGATCTGTCATGGGAAGATTTTCCTGTGCATTGTTGGGGGCGGGTGGCTGGAGCTCAGTCAGTGAGTCATTCAGTTTTTTGTTCATTTGAATTCCGACTTGACCTCTTCCAAACCATATCAAGGTTCAATGTATTCTTTCCAACATCTGTATTCATTTTAGGGGTGCACAGTTTCAAAATATAAAAACTAGATATTCTGAGGCTTGGAGAAGGGTTTGGAGAAGAAACTTTATTCTCCGCTTAGAGCTTAGAACAGGGAGATGCCTGTTGCAGCCGGGTGAGGTGATTTAATGAACTTAACCACTAAGCAACTAAGTTTCAAAAAAATCAAACCTCACAAAATGATAAATATCTTCAAAAAATTTCTATGCAGAAAACACACATTGCATACCGCTAACTTAAGCAGCACAGAGACGCTGCAGAACTTAGATTGGCTTGGTTTGCTTTGCTCCGTGAGACTGGGGTTCTCTCCAGGAAACCACTCTGAATCCAGTAGGAAGGAGACATTTGCTGCTGCTCTCCTGAAATGACTCTTTTCTTTGTCTTCTTCTGTGTTTTTTTGTAAATCAAATTTGTAGTCAAGCCACATCTGAAGTACACGTGTCAAAATATTTGCATATGGATTTGTTTCCAAAGAGCCTATTTTATCTGTTAGCTGATTGTTTGCTCAGTAGGTATGTGGACAAATGCCTGCATAGGGGAATGCTGCCTTTACAGAACACTGGAGGAAATCTAACTGCAGGCTGACACCTTTGATGCGATTCTCATCTCTTTGAGCTTGCAAACCATATGCCAAGACCCTTTTCTTTTTATTTTCTGTGTAAAATGGATGATACACAGTGTTTAGTACTTGTTTTTTTAATTAAATTGCACAATAACGGTTAATTTTATTTACTATTTTCCACATAATAGTTATTTTGCTAGGACTAAATATGCTCTGTCCTTGTAAAACCCCAAATCACCTAATAAAACAGATAGTTATGTTTGCTTCAGTTTTTCTTTCTCTAGGGAGAAGAGGTGAGACGGGGAGTGAGTCTAAATGCATTGCGCATGCTCACAGTACTCTGTGCATTATACCTACAGCCCTCCCGCTGTGTTCACTCTGCTGTGGAGATGGGAAAGCTGAAGCACAGAGGGAAAGATGCAACCATAGCCAGCAAGCTCAGGGGCTTGGCTGAGAGCATTTGTGAAGCTGTGTCTCACCAATAAGCATCAAAGACTGCATGCGGCAAGGTCAAGATACTCGCTAGGTCCTGCACAGGCTTCATTGATCATCCATGTCCTCTCTGGTGAAGAACCAGGTGGACAAACTCATACACAGTCCAATAAGAGAATGCCAAGACTGAATGTTTGTGTCTTACCCCCAATATGAAGGTGTTTGGAAGTAGTTAGATTTAGAAGTCGATTTAGAGGATGTTATAAAGGTGGGGGTCTTCATAGTAGGATCACTGTCCTGAAAGGTGTGGACAAAGAGCAGACAGATCTCTCTCTCTTTCTCCCTCTCCCCTCTCTCTCTCTCTCTCTCTCTTTCTCTCTCTCTTTCTCTTCATAGTGGGATTACTGTCCTCAAAGGTGTGGACAAAGAACAGACAGATCTCTCTCTCTCTCTCTCTCTCTCTCTCTCTCTCTCTCTCTCCCTCCCTCCCTCTCTCTCTCTCTTCCACACAGCCAGTGAGAAGACTGTCCCCAGGAAGAAGGCCTTGCCCCAAAGCAAATCTGCCTGCACCTTGATCAAGGATTTCCTAGTCTCAGAATTATGAGTTGTATATGTCCATCATTTAGCCACTCAGTCTAGGATAATTTATCACAACAGTGCAATGACTCCAAAGAGAAGTTATTAAGAAAGAGTAATCACTTGACAATAAGCACATTATATAAAAAACTAAAGTCACCCTGTAGGAAGAAATAACATGTCCTGAACATTTCAAAAATTAGCCTTCAGGAATGGGATTTCTGTTTCTTTCCATGCTTCTGGGTGAGTCTGAAAGTTTTTCTTTGTTATTATTACTATTGTTTAGTATTAATAAAAATAATCGATACTATGTCTAGATACTAATCTGCTTGTGGACATGTCTATAAAATATAAGAAATGTTTCAGGATATGCAATTATAACATGAATCTTAGTTCCATTTGAAATTCACTTTAAGCTAGAAAATGTTGATCTTGAGATCATGATGGTACCATGGCAGGAACACAAGATGCCCCTGAAGGAGCTAGGATACCATTTGCTTTAGTATTATATGTGTGGGAGGAGATACTTACTTTTGCCATGAGGGTTAGACCTGCAAACTAAATTGCATCAGAATTTCTAGCTCCTGACTCTTGGATCAATTCAATGTAATTTTGATATCTTTTAGCAAATATGAATTTCCATGACAGTCTAATAATAATTTAAATGGATATTGGCTAGTATTTCTAAGTTCAATATACTAAAATAAAACAACTATAACCTGCAAAACAAAAAAAGAAAGAAAGAGAAGAATCCAGTGGGGAAAATGAGGCCCTCTTTTAGCATGATGCAATCTCCTAGATGTTTAGAGAGGGCAGAGCAATCTTTGAACAAGCAAACAAGTGCCTCTCCCCAGACCTGTACACAAAAACTGAAATAAAAGTCTGCATGAAATTGAGGAAGAACAAATATTCAATACAGCTATGAGGATTGGGGCTGGGATCAACTGTGGTAGATTATACTCACTTTTCTGATTCACTAGACCTCACTCTGAGCATCACTGTTTTCTCTGTAAAACAAACACTCAGGTGGCGGAGTGAGGGAAAACCGCTAAGACTGGAGTGACTTATATTATTTACACATATAAGTGTGCATTTATGACAGTCTGGAGGGTCACTTCCAACACGGAATATCCCAGGGTGCCCTCCTCATTCTATGCCAGTTCTGCCTGCTTGGGGTGGAGTAGAGATCAGGGCCATGCTGTCCTTAACAAAGTCTATAGGAATGAAAATGGCAGACCTTGTAAACTGCCAAGTGAAGCGCTGGAAACCCGTTTCTCGTCAGTCTGGATGGACGGAGCCCTTTTAACATAAGGGCGCGGATGTGTGACTTGTTGCCTAGAGAGAAATAACAAAGGCTGATTTATTGCTGGGGCGGACTGAACGACATCATGTCTCCCTTTGACTTAAGGATAAATGCCATCCTGACGTGTGAAAATGTCAGCCCCACATTCAAGCCCATTCCTCAGCGATTCTCTTCGTTGGCAGTGTTACTTCACACACGAGTTTTTATCGCACGTATGCAGGTTTGCACGGATGTTCCGTATTGTGAGAGACTTGGCTCATGGGCTTTGTTTGATTCAACACCACACAGTTTTAACTTGGGAATTTAACTGGCAGGGTGGCAGATGTGTGTAATCTCGGCACCCGGGAAGTTGAGACAGAAGGACTGCCACAAATTTGAGGCTAACCTGGACTACAGAGCAGGCCTTGTCTCAAAAATGCCAAGCAAAATAAAACGGTCATCTAATAAACCTCTAGTTGAGAACAGAGGTGACAGTCCAGTGACTGGGATCCTGCGAGGTTCCTCTGCAGTAGAAGCTACTCCTGGCAACCAGCTCCCATTGGAAGGAGTAGACATGAAGGTGAGCCTGTTCCCAGGGTTTGGCACTCAAGGGACCATCAGTCCACTAGTGAGGCAGCTCCACTACTACATCCAGCTCTGCTCAGCTTGAGTAATAAATAAATACCAGCTTCCATTTGACAATTCCTTAGCTTTATAGAGCTGACACCATATGCGGAGACCCAACTGAAGTGGCCGGGATCCTTGTAAAATCAAGTGAAGTACAAGCAGATAAAGACTGTGTCCACCACCCTGAACATTCTCCCCTGTCAGAGCCTATGTTTGGTGTTTCCTCCTCTTCACACGCACTCCTGTTTCTTATAGTAAAGGGTCTGTCTGATCATATGTAAAGGGATGTCTTAAGGGCCACTCCACTAAACCCAATCCCTGACTGGCTGCCTATTATTAAAAAAAACATTTGTTGATTTCCAGGCAAAGCAAGTTACTTAGTTTAGGAAGAAAAAAAAAAAGATTAGAAATTCACTGCACGTACTGGCTTTGTGGGAGCCTAGGCAGTTTGAATGCTCACCTTACGAGACCTGGATAGAGGTGGGCAGTCCTTGGGCTTCCCACAGGTCAGGGAACCCTGATTGCTCTTCGAGCAGATGAGGGGGGGGGGGGACTTGATCGGGGGAGGGGGAGGGAAATGGGAAGCGGTTGTGGGGACGAGGCAGAAATCCTTAATAAATAAATAAATTAAAAAAAAAAAAGAAATTCAGAGATGCAGAGCGGGAACCTCAAGGGTCACCACTCCTGGGAATGTCACCAAGATCCAGGGAGAAAAGCCAGAGAGAAATGGAGTCTGATAGGGTCCTTCTGCTGGTCACTCAGCACACCTCATATGCCCTGCCACGTGGGCAAAGATCTGGTTTAAACAGGATTCAGGCACTTACCGCCACAAACACAACACAGGTGCAGCAGGGACAGCCCGCTCTCGGTGCGGTAGTTCAGACTGACTTCTCGGAAGGCTTCGTCAGACCTGAAAAAGCAATGACAAGCAATCAGAAGCTTGTCTCAGCATCTGCCATTTGTTTGAGAACTAAATGCCGGTCTATAAATCCAGAAATGTATTTTGTTATATGACTTTGCTGCTAGAAGAATTGTGAATCCTTCATACCAAGAACTGAAACTTGATAAAAATGATATTAATTGTTGAAGGGATCAAGTTAAAGACTCACATATATACTCTGGGTTCTAATATATTAATATAATTACATAAATACATAATTTAATTTTATCAAGCCCATTATAAGGAAGTAAAATTATATCTTTCACAATCAAACATTCGTATTATATTTGTAGACAAATTAAGATATCCACAAAAGGAAGAAAGGAGGAAGGAAGGGAGGGGAGAGGAGAGAGAGAAAAGGTTGTGCTGTGTGTGATAAGAGGGTGGGAAAAAGATTATAAGCCAAATGTATGACAATTTCTGCCTGCAGCCAACTTTCCTTGTACTCTGACCGGGTCAGCGTCCTCAGATCAGGGAGGTCTGACACCTGGGGAGGTGCTGTGAAGGCTGCTGAGGAGAGGAATGATGGCTTTAATGAATTCCTTGCCTTTATACTATCAAAGATTTTGCCCCCTAGAGGACCCTGGGAGCCATAGGTATCCTTTCAACAGGAAGTTAGAGCTAAAATTCTTGACCTCTTCAGGTCCTTGGCACTCCCAGGACATTTTTCAGTAGAAAAGAGATCGTGTCCTTGGCCTCTGGGCTGGCTTCAAGGGGCCTTGGGCCTATTTTAATCTTAGCAGCGCTAGAGAAATGCCTGATCTCTGGTGGGAGAGCCAGGGATTCCCATCACCTTTAAAGCACTTAGACTTGAAAGACTTAATAAACTCAGACTATTTGCATCAAGGCTCCCAGTTAAGAACTTCAAAGGCTATTGGAATTTTGAAACAGAAAAAATTCTATTCTCCAGGGTGCTGCTAAAAAGAGAAGGGCTCCAAATCCAGAAACCTTGAGAGGCCCCAAGAAAGGCTTTAATTAGCAACTCTGAGCCCTGTGGTCTGTTTTCTTAGACAAGGGGATATTCTCCTGACTGACAAAGCAGGCTCCACTGCCCACACTAGAAAGGCATTCAGGTCACGCGAGCTTGTCCTTGCTCAAGGGAGGAGGAGGTGGTTTGTTCCGAGCCAAGTGCAGGGTCCACAGCCTGGGAAATTACTCCACATTTTATATCTGAAAGTGGAAGTCAGATGGGAGTTTTTATAATCTCAAAACAATGCAAAGGTCATAGGTCAGATCATGTAGTAAAATATTTCAGCATTACTTTGTAAATTTTGGGTTTTGTGTTTCTGTGTGTAGGTATGTGCCCATGAGTGCAGAAGGGGCCTCAAATCCATCTCACCTGTAGTTACAGGTGGCTGCAAGCGGGCCTGAGGTGCAGAAAAATGCACTTGAGTCTCCAGTATGAGCAGTGTTTGCATTAACACTAAACCCGCTCTCCAGATCCCTAAGTCATTTTGTTGACTCAAGACCTTGGTGGGCATAGAGGATGCAGAGAAGTGGGGCAGTCTCTGCCATAGGTTCCCGCTGTATCGGATGACAGTCTTAGCGTTAGGTTGGTGAAAGCTACTGGCCTATTGAGCTAATATATGCTAAAGGTTTTACTTGTAATTATAAGGACATTAGGTCAAACACAGAAGGTGGTCACTAAGTGGCTAGTAAGGGGACTACTTGTAACCTAAGATGATATGGTTCTGGACTTGGCCTATTGAGCTAATATATGCTAAAGGTTTTACTTGTAATTATAAGGACATTAGGTCAAACGCAGAAGGTGGTCACTAAGTGGCTAGTAAGGGGACTACTTGTAACCTAAGATGATATGGTTCTGGACCTACAATAGCCAACACTTAACAAGCAGATAAGATTTTACCAGTCAGACGTCACTATAGAATCCTTCCAGTAGGCGTGGCTTTTTGTTTGCTGTTTATTTCAGCTCTCAGGAACTGTGACATGCCCATCCTTTTAAGGCTTTCCTACACTGAAAAAATAAGTTTTCCCATTTTGTAAACATCAACAGCTAGTAGGTTTTGCTATCTCATTTCTTTAAAATTTTTAATTATAAATTAACTCTCTATTATATTTGTATGTATGTATTGTACTTGTTGTGGCTGCGTGTGTTTAGAAGTGTAGGCAGAAAACCACACAGGATATCTTCAAAGGGGATAAGGGACAGCTAATTGGAGTCAAATATGAATGAATATGGCCTGGAAACAAAGATTTAGGTTAGCCCAAATCTCCATGCTACAGCATAATAGAAATTTGATAAAGCTTTTTATAGTAACAGGAGAAAATCATAATTCAAGGCCCTTTTAAACACATTAGTGAAATATTAGGTAGGCAGATTACAACCTTAGGTAGGTGGGTTACAGCATTGGGGTACAGTGGGAGGGGACTACTCAGACATTATCTGACCACATTCTTACCCTTTTGGTTGGTTGAAAACTCCCAGCTTAAAGATCATAAAGATTTTCAGTCACATACAAAGGAGGGTAATAAGTATTTTTTAGGGAAGTGAATGTGCCCCGAGATTATTTGTCTCTGGGCTTGCAGCATTCTAACTTGTCCACATCACTGAGGGTCTAATAAGCAGATGTTTCAGTGAGTGGTGTGTGTGTTTTCACATACTTAGTTCAAACTACAAGCAGTCCTAAGTCCCCACTTTTAGTTTGTGGGTCCCGGGAATGGAACTGGAGGGTCAGGCTTGGTTGCAAGTCCCAGTACCTTCTGGTCAGCGTCCCAGGTCCATTGCTGTATAATCTTAACAACATGGGAAGTTATCAATTACCCAGGTGTTCCAAAGCTGACTGTTTTCTCAGTATCCCTGTTTAAGTTACATTCATTTGGTTAGATCAGAAGAAACCCATCCTTCCTTGCTGCTCTTGGGGTGATGGCCAGTTATGGTATTCCATACATTAGCAGAGTCCCACCCCAGCCCACCAACACCCTATTCCTGTTCAGTGGCATCGTTTCCTGGGTAAAGGAAACTCAAGAAAGAAGTCTCCTCACAGCCTGGAGCTTCAGGAGTGCTATGCACCAGAATCTTCACAGGTCCCCTCCCTTTTCACAGATGGACATGTTTCCTGTAAAACCTAGTCTACGACCCCCACACTTTAGCGGGGAGGGGAGAGAAGGAGGGAGAGGAAGGGAGGTAAGTGGAGGGAAAAAAGAAAAGGAAAAAGAAAAAGAAAAGAAAATCTAGTCTACCTCACTTGCAAAGCTAGTACATGTGTGGTTTAAAGTCACAGACAGTGTGACCTAAGTTCTGAAAAAAAAAGCCACACCTGTGTTCTAAGACACTCTACTAAGCACAGTGACTGATCCAAGCTAATGACTTGGGAGAGTGGACCTTTGTTATGCTGCGCTGTCTTCAGCCACCCTAGTGGCACTCACTGCCTTCCTCTGCGTCTGACCTAATACCCTTGTTTCAAGTACAACACTGATACCATACACTGTTTAGAAGCCAACCAAGGGCAGAATGTTAACGTTACCTCATTTCTGAAAATTTGTGTGGTTCTTCTCTTGCTACTTTTAAATATTTTCATTTCACTTGCATTGTGTTATAATTGGATACACACACACACACACACACACACACAGTCAGCTTGACACAACCAGAGTTATCTGCCTACTGAGATATGCTTTCTGTCATACAGCTAGTGACCAAGCTTGTAGGGCATTTTCTTGGCTTATGATGGATATGGGAGGGTCTAACCCAATGTGGGTGGTGCCACTCATGGGCAAGTGGCCCTGAGGTCTATAAGAAAGCAGGCTGAGCAAGCCATGGAAAACAAACGAGTAAGCAGTAACCTTCCATGTCCTCTGCTTCAGTTCCTGCTGCCAGGATCCTGCCGTGAGTTCCTACCCTGGCCTTGGTCTGCCACCAAGATTATTTAAGACAAATAGACTCTTTCTTCTCCAACTTGCTTTTGGTGTGTGCCTATCAGAGCAATAGGAACTTCACTAAGACACTTGCTTCCAGTATGTTTTCAAGTCATAAGAAACTTTAACGCTCTGCCAATGTTCCTGCAAGAACACCTTATAATCAGCTTAAACTTTAATATGAAATTTGAAATGTCACAATGCTACTTCCAGTAAATTGTAATTTTCAAATGCCAATGACATGTAAAACAGAGGTTTCTCTCTATATATCTCTCTCTCCCCTCTCAATTTTAGGCTACTTTGGTATGAAAACAAAAAAACCACACAAGCTCATAATGATGCTATTGAATTTTGAAAGAGATCAGGTATGAAACGTTCAAAGCAACCTTTTGTTCAGTGAGCAGGGGCAAGGAGTGTGAGGAGCTAGGAAGAGAGACCATGAAAGTAGCCTGAGAAGAGGCACCTTGTATTCAGTCTCCTGAAAGTCCCTCCTGGCCCAAGGCAGCTTTCAAACCACAGCCAACTGTGCAATTTAGCCACTCCATAAGTAGCCCCTTAACCCTGCAAGAGGACCCTGTAGAAGAAGGGTGAAGTAAATCTCTTAAGGTATAAAGAAGCCCTGGGAAGCCATGCGGTCTTCCAAGCAGACTCAAAGGATTGTCTGAAATGTAGGGTTTGTGTCAATTATCAACAAAATAGAAACAAAACAAAAGCAAGCAGTGCCAGAAACAAAGAGTCTGGGATACAAATTCCCATTGAAACAGATTTGTATCTCAAATTCTCTGCATGTTAGTTGAGGGAGCCTCCCTATTCCTGTTCCTCTTCCTTCCAATCACCCTCCTCAGCCACCTCTATCTCTGCCATCCCTTGTGACCTTACATGCTCCGACTCATTGTCCCTCTTTCCCTCATCGCCTCCTCCCTCTTAGCCAATACCATCTCTGCCATCCTTTTTCCCATCCTTGAAACTAGCCCAAATCAGTACTTTAGCAAAATGATACTGCTAACAGCTCCTGGTCAAAGTTCTACAAAGTCTAACCCATTTGGAACTCACAAAAGCTTACAACAAGATTATTATTAGAAATATCTAATGTCTAGCTGCTTTCTGCCTCCTGCCCTCTAGCTCAGTCACTGTTTCTGCTTCCAAAGGGCCTGAATGCATTTCCACCTTCTCTGAGAAAGTTGTAGTCAATTCGCAAATGTAGGTAAAGATTGCTCTTTCGTTCCTGACCGCTTAGACACGAATACTCACACAGAAACTATATTAATTACAACACTGCATGGCCAATACCTTAGGAATATTTCTAGTCAGCTGTTACATCGTAAATTAGCCCATTTCTATTATTATTTTGTATTTTACCATGAGGCTCATGCTTTGTTACCTCTAGCTTCTTGGACAGCTACATGGTGTCTTTTTGACCCCGCCTACTCTCTCTATATGTCCCTTCCAGCCTGGCTATATTTTGCCCTGCCATAGGTTGAAGCATCTTTATTCGTTAACCAATAAAAGCAACACATATACAAAAGGACCTCCCACTTCTCACAAATCACATGAGAAGCATAGTAAAAGAACACTACTATTGGAAATCTACTTTCCATAAGCTAAGCAGGGAGAAACAGGTGGGATGAGTGGAGATAATTCCTATTAAGTTTGGAGCACTGACTTGGAAGATATTTAACAAACATGTTTGTGGATATTCACGGGGATACTCGTTGGGTAAGATCTGATTGTTTATTTCTGCTTCTACTTCTCTGTGGAACTTGGAAAGCAAGGTATGAGAAGGAACATCAGGCCCTGTGAATCAGAGGAGAAAGGTGGTCACTCTCTCTCTGTTCTTCTTAGATTTTTCTCTGCTTTTGAGAAGGTGAATTAATTTTTTAAATGTATTCACCTCACTCGGTGTTTTGTACATCAACATATTATATTGGCCAACCTTCAGACATCTAATTTTAATTATTTCTCACTTGTGGCTGCTGTGTCAGACGTCTCTGAAAGGATGAGGTCCTGGATAAGATGTTTAATTGGATCACACAACTGCGTACTTTTCTGAATAAAAGTTAAAGGCTAAGAAAAGAGTCGTTATGCTTCGAGGCAGAAAATAACCTTTAGGTACAGAACTACCCTATTTAATAATTAAGAAAATAATTTAGTATTAGAAAAATATTCATGGGGATGACTTAATCTTAATTAGGAGTTCCATCCAAGCCCCAGGAAGCCCTATGAGCCGATTAGAATGTGCTGTTGTTGGTGAGGGGCAGGCATCTTATAAAAATGCAAGGAGAAATTAAAGAATACATTGAGCCCAAGGCATTAGAACATGCAGCCGATGTCAGCTCATCAGGAAATGTGACACACGCGACTCTTTTAGGAAAATTGACAGGAGAGAAAGCAGGTGTTTTTATGAGCAGTGATCACTTCAAGATCTTAAATGTTTAATTGCATGTAGCAAAACAGAAACATTTGAATAGAGTGGATGGGAACTGAGAATTATGGCTGAAATTTTGAATGAAACTTTTCTTAAAAGATTACGTGCCCTTTATTAATTTAGGTGAGTAATTGTGTTGTTAGAATTGCAGTGGACTTCCCAATGCTGCCGCCATTTCCTCTCTCCTAGCTCATTTATCTTGCCAGCCTTAATCACAGAAGTCAGCATTCCAGGAGGATGGAATCTGAAAGGACAAAGGCCCTTCAGTGGCATGCCTGGCAGGCACTAGCTCTTCAGTTTATCTTTCTAGAGCTAACGTACTAGTATTGTTTATAAATACAAGTGTAAAGAGCCCATACAAGACAGAGAAGCATCTTTAGTGTCCGCATACACTAGTGAGGAGAGGAGTCTGACCCACAAATGGATTGAAGGTACCCTGGAGAACTCACTGGTAACTGTGGTATCAGAGGCATCAGAGGAAATACATGGAACACGAACACACTTCTTCATCTCTTTCCTGCCTCCTATTCATGTCTTCAACACCTACCCAAAGCTATAGTGAAGGCGACCTTGCGTTAGAGGAAAGAACATTCTATTTCTGTTCCCTTCGTCCCCCACATCAAGTTCTCAGTGCGAAGCCATTATAAACTGCTGCAGACTCAGGGACAGTGCACCACTTTGTTTGTTTGTTTTAAAATGAGTTAACTTTAGTCCTGTATGCCTTACTATAGTGTGGGTAAAAGCCGGGGTCATCGTGTAGTTGATCTGACAGGGATAGAGGCTTGTGGTGTAGTTTACACTCTCTAAACAAATGGGAATAGCACCTACCAATAATTCCGTAGACAAATGGACAAGTGAACAGAGACTCAGCAGAGAACTCCACCTGTGACTGTGTTAACTGCACCTCTGTGGACAGTTGAAGCATGAATAATAAAAACTCAGAGAGAGAAATTGAGGTTCAACCTGATGGTCAGAAAAGCAAAACAACCAGCCATTGGCTCTTACCTCGACCTCAGTCTGAAATGGCGATCCGACCTCCCGGAATCACAGAATGAGGCTGTGCATCTGAGAGCTGTCTCCCCCACTTCTTATATTCCTCTCTAGGGCTGGGATTAAAGGCGTGCACCACTGGGATTAAAGATGTGTGTCATTGTGGCTACTAGGATTAAAGGTACGTATTATTGTAATCTGGTCTGTAAACTAACCAATGGGACTGTTTTTCTTTCAGATCTTCAGGCAGTCTTTATTCATTAAGATACGATTGAAATGCCACTACAGACAGGGAACCTCCTCTGCTTGCAATCTGCATCTTAGCAAAAGACACGTCAGGCACCTGGTGTCTCTGTGACCACAGCAATTTGTTGCACAATTCAGAAGTAGAGATGGGGCGTGAAGACTCTCACTATGCGCTTATTGCCCACGTTCTCATCATGATTCTGTGTGATGGTGTATCTTTTCCCCAACGACCCTAACATTTTAGTTGATGAGACAAGAGTAAGACAATTTATACTCTCAGCGTAGACTCCTTTTCTTCCCTGTCATCTGTCATTTTAATCCAGAGAAGAAAGTTCTCAGAACTCAGCCCTGGAAACAACTGACATCCCAGAAAGATCGGTCTGCACTGACAGAATCAGATAACACACTGACTCTCATTTGTCTCTGGTTTTCTTGACTCCGTGGACTGCACCAGCTCCTGACTTTCTGCTAACAGTCCCTATCGCTTGGTCCCTCACCACAGGCAATGAGTTTCCATTGCAACTTTGTCTGAGGACTATGTTCAGATTCTTGGAAGTTATCTATACAGATTTGTATCCTCTGATGAGAAATAGACCCATTGACTCCATAACAGATGGTGAACACTACTTTAAGACGAACTTGTCTTCACAATCCTCTCTGTAGCCTCACGCCACCCCTTCTGACTGCCATTCCTGTCTTCACACCACAGCACAAGGCTAATGGACACCTGGTCCAAAAAACATCCGTCATTCTCAAGAAATACGACATATATTTTGAGGAACCTTCTGATACTCATAATAGCCAAAGACTATGCCTCGTTTGTTACTCAGCGTTGTCCACCAAGATTACTATTCTCGACCCCATAGACTATGGTGAAGACCACTTGTGTTATGTGTGAGGTACTGACACTGACCTCTGCATCTCACATCCAGGCTTGATCACTCAAAAGGACACACTTGCAGCACTTAGCGGGAAGGTTAAAAAGAGGCAGCTGTAGCAGGAATTGCAAATACAGCTAGTACAGTCTGAGAAAAACCTTCAAGTCTATTTGTTAAGTAAAATACCTTAAAAGGCACATATTGTTTCTGCTGGCTAGCCTCTGCATAAGCAAAACTGTTCATTAATCAAACGTAAGTGACAATTTAGCGTTCATAAAGTTGAAAAGAATTCCTCCAATAGATCCCATTTTAGTCAGTATACTTTTTGGAATCAGTAAGTGGGGAACAACTTATAACTAAGGTAGATACCTACACTCCTCTCGTGCAATAAAAGAGGGATATGTGGATGTGCTATTTCCAATTGCTCATCACATCCCCAAGAGAATTTCCTAAGCTTCTTGTCACCCGAGCAAGAGCTGCGACCAAGTGGTGCCTCAGGGGTTTCTCAAACCAAGTGTCAACCTCCCAACTGCACCCTGTCAAGGCCCTATCTGTCCTGTGGATGGAGTTCAGATGTAAGAGAGGACAAGTGGGTGACATCATTTCCCACCATGTTACATTCACACACTTACTTTATCTGAAACACTTGTTATGTTTGCAATTTCTTTTGAGAAACATGCCGTTTGGGCATTGCTCAACTTTGGTTTTCTAAATAAAATCGAGGATGGTCTTTGCTAGGAGTGCTATGTGAATGACTGCCGAAGTGGACTTAGACGATTGTCTCAGGTTTGACTTCTCTTTGCTCAGTGTGCTGGCTGGCTGTATGTTGACTTGACACAGGCTAGAGCCTCAGGAGATGAGAGAGCCTCAACTGAGTAAATGCCTCAGTAATAATGGGCTAGAGGCAGGCCTGTAGGGCATTTTCTTAATTAGAGGTTGATGAGGGGGGAGGGCCCAGCTCATTGTGAGTGGTGTTAACCCTGGCTAAGTGGTCCTGGGTGTTGTAAGAATGTGGGCTGAGCAAGTCCTTGGAAACAAGCCAGTCAGCAGTACCCTCTATGGCCTTCTATACCAGTTTCTACCTTCAAGTCCCTGCGCTGCTTCATTTCCTGTCCTTGATGCATTTTGATTATACAATGTTACATGGAACTGTGGGTTAAATAAGCCCTTTCTTCCCCAAGCTGCCTTGGTCATGATGTTTCAGCCCAGCAAATAGCAACACTAGCTAAACCAGCTGGAGAGCTAGCTACACCGAGAGACACCCACTTCCTCAGCACCACATTCAATTTCTCTACAAGGTTATTGCTGCAAATTAGGGTCCTGGCCCTCTTTTCCACATACTGTGTGTGTTACAGGGTTGTGACACTGTCCCAAGCTGGGGATATTTTTCTTTTTATTATGGACAGAAACTGATATAACCCATTATAAGATTATGAGGGCAAAATAATACTCAGTTCCACTGAGAAGCAGCCTCCAATGTCTACAATCCAAGGGGGCAGTAACCACTCTCACTGGAGACAGCCTCCAATGTCTACAGTCCAAGGGGGCAGTAACCAGTCTCACTAGGAGACAGCCTCCAATGTCTACAGTCCAAGGGGGCAGTAACCAGTCTCACTGGAGACAGCCTCCAATGTCTACAGTCCAAGGGGGCAGTAACCAGTCTCACTGGAGACAGCCTCCAATGTCTACAGTCCAAGGGGGCAGTAACCAGTCTCACTGGAGACAGCCTCCAATGTCTACAGTCCAAGGGGGCAGTAACCAGTCTCACTGGAGACAGCCTCCAATGTCTACAGTCCAAGGGGGCAGTAACCAGTCTCATTGGGAGACAGCCTCTAATGTCTACAGTTCAAGGGGGCAGTAACCAGTCTCACTGGGAGACAGCCTCCAATGTCTGCCGACCATGAAGACTCACGGAGGGTCTCAGCCACCCCAGGAAATAAGCAGTACTGCTTGCTGGTGGCACAAGCTAAAGAATGTAGTGATTGATGCCGGAGCCGGTTACCTGGAACAGAGACGACCGATATTCAGTGCTTGACCCCCAAGCTCCTTCTCCACAACTTTTTTGAGGATCGAATCTCGGTTATATATTACAGAGACATGATCTTTCCATTTGGGGAGCCATATGAATACTTATGAACAGACAGCCTAGCATTGTGAAGCTTATTCTGGTTATATCTAAGTCTTATCTTAGAATGCTTATATCTAAGGTTTTATATCTACACAAACAGTATGCCTAAAAGCAATATAAATACTAAAGACACATATTCAAAAGAGTAAAATTTCTGACAACTTTACCCAAAGATGTGCCTTAGTTCCTTAAATTCATTTTCTTTGATCTGCAGGTCACCTTCCAATCTTTCTATTATAATAGCATAAGATTCACTAACTTTTTTCTTCCATTCATCTAGAAAAGAAAAACAAATGGAATTGATTCATAATTGCATTTTGCAAAATATAGACACAGATCATAATACACAAGCAATCAAAACTGTTTTTTAATGTTTAGTTCTACAATACTTAATTTAAATGACTGATTGTGGGTTTAATGCAGATGTTTATGTTTATAATGCAATCACTTTGGGATTGTAGTAATTAAGAACCCATTTGATACTGTACAATATATTTACATAAAAGAATATATTTGACTTATTTCATTTGATTTTATTGCATTTTAATTGTAACAATCTCTTGATGCTTAGACAGTGTCTTTTAACTTTTAAATACTAGATATTTAAGATATAATTCTAAAATATCTATATTCAATAGCATCCTAAAATTTTCTGCCATATTATACCAAAAAACCAAGCTAATATTTTAAGAAATTTTCTGCTTTCAGCCAATAATATTTCAGAGCAAAAGAGTAAAGTCAGATAATCTAAACACTTAATATTCTTTGTGTTCCAATAAGCATACGTCTCAGTGAGTTATTGCTCATCTGTACTTACAATTGAATCACGGTGCGTGTTAGAAAGCAAGGACAGTTACCATAACACGAGGAAAGTCAGAATAGTTACCAGAGCAAGTCTGCGTCGGTCTGGATTTGTAATTCCCCATTTTTAAGAAGTGTGTGCTTTTCTGCTGTGCTGTCCTCCAGGGTACAAGATTCCAAGTTCTAGTGCTGCCACAGACCAGTTGAAATATTTTGATAGTCTGGCTAAAAATAAGCCAAGTGCCTAAGGGAATGTCATGCAAGGGTGACAGGGAGCAAAACAGAATGTACCTTCAAGAGGGGGTTGGTGAGGGAGCGGCTGGATTTGTTTAACCAGAGCCCCATGAAAGACAAACAGCAAACGTTTCTGTTGTGGTACTCACCTCCATCAGTTGACTGTCTGTCCCCACACTCCTGCCTTGTAGACCGCTTTCTTAATGAATTAATCTACACGGTGATTGGTGACTTCTGAGCACCACTGAAAGAGATTCAGTCCAACCAGGCAGAGTTCGGTGTCCTTTTCTTCTGGGCCAAAAACGGCACCTGGAAAACAGTTATTATGGTGTAAAGAAAAAGCAGAAATTCCTATCAAAGAGCACTGTGACTGAGAGACCTTGGTGTGATTTTTTTATTTGTGGGGATTGGAGCCTCAAGCACAATGTGAACATATCAGTTGTTTGTTCCTATCCTAAGTCACAGAGAAGAAAAAAGACACAGAGTTTTATAAATATCAATTTACAGCAAGAACACTGAGATCAGGAGATAGCCTCTCGGGCTAGCCATTTCAATTTTATTTCATCATACATTCCTAGGCAGAAAACAGAGTTCACATACGATGATTTTTCAGTGTCCTTTCCAAACACTTAGTGGAGTCTGAAGTCAGTCCTGGGACGACTCATCACTGACATGTGAGCCCTGTATCATTACTAATGTGCTGTGTTTGGTGTTCTTCCTTGCTCCTTCCCTTCGTTTCAAGCCATTGCTTTTTCTATACACATTTCTACAGAAATAAATGAAGCCAGTGTGGGGTATAAAATAAATGAAAACAACAAAAAAGATTTATTGGCTATTTTCTATATATTTCTTCTAGTTGATCTTACTGTGTATAAAAGATATAAATTCTAGTCTTGAAAATCACACATAGCTTTAATGTATCAAGTATGGATTTCACATTTACTATGTCCAAATATTCAATAACTCTTTCTTCATAAACAAATGCTTGGATGCATTAAGGAATCTGCACTCCTCTTCCTTAGCAAAGTAAACAAATGGCCTAGGGGTTGGACTGCCGTACTGATGAAATCCAGCTGGAAGACACAGTACCTGGCTTTGTACATGTGTCTACCTTTAGTTAGAACTCTCCCCTTGCCAGTCCATGCCTGTCGTGGATGGGAATCCTTTATACAATGCAGGGGCCTCTGTCCACCTTGAAACTGATTTTCAGTTTCTTTGTTTGACATCCGGACACCGTCATTCCTACCCGCTTGTTCCCAGCACTGTGCGGCTCCCATCCAGCTTGCTGAGTGACCCCATGCAGCTCTTTTTCAGTCCCCATTCCCTCCACTTAGTTTAGCTTTCCTCGGATATGCCGTTCTCAGATTCGTCAGCCCAGGCTTCTGACTTCTTTGGTACTTCCCAGTCTTAAACCACGCACTGTGCCTTAGGAGTCATTCGCCAGGGAGATACAGCAATGTAACATGCATGTATATGGTTTGTATTACAACTTGGGAGTTATTGCATTAGTTCACAGAAATGGTAATGTCAGTAGTTATTGGAAATATTCTTCCTTTTTTCAGGTGATTGTCCCATTTTATTAATTTTTGTTAGCATATATCCATTGTGAAAATAATGGGGTTCATAACTTTTGAATAAACAAGGATTTGTAGGTATCTTTTGTATGAAAACTTGAATTTTCAAGGAAATATGTCATACATTTTGGTCACACTCATCCCCTTCATCACCTTCTTTCTCAGACTGCATGAATTTCCTTACTGTTATCTCCAGTTGTATCTATTTTTCTACACAAGGCACAACATCACTGCTTAGCATAGTAAAATCTCCATCATGTACAAATGCCACCTTTTCTCTATCCATTCATCTGCCCATGCATTGAGAGGCAGGTTCCAGAGCTTGGTTGTTGTGCACAGCAACACAGTGTACACGAGTGTACAGGCCTCTCTGCTGTAGAGTGACTTGAGTCTTTCAGAGAAATACTCAGTAATGATATACAATCCATTCTCACCAGCAGCACGTCAGTGGTCTTTTTGTCTTGAGACCTTATCAGCATTTGTTGTTGTCTTTTTGATGTCGTTCTGACTGCTGTCAAATGGAATCTGTGTCGTTTGTGTTTTCACTCTCTGATTGCTAAGGATGCTGAACAGTTTTCATGTGTTTATTGGCCAGTTCTTTTGAGAACTATCAGTTCAATTTGTTTGGCCATTTTATTGATTGAGTTATTTGGGTTTGGGGTTGTTTAATATTTTGATTTATTTATACACTTGAATAGAAATCCCCTGTTGGAGGAATAGCTGATAGATATTTTCTCCCATTCTGTAGGTTTTTCCTTTACTCTGTCAAATGTTTCCTTTGCATAAAGTCTCCAGATAAATGCAATCCCATATGCAATTTCTTGTTGTGATTGCTGAGGTACTGAGTATAATTCAGAAAGTCCTTCTCTTGGCAGTGTATGGAACGGTACTTCCTGTGTGTCCTCCAGCATATTCAAAATTTCAGGTCAATTTTTACATCCTTGATCTCTTTCTAATTGTTTTTTCAATGTAGAAGAAAAAAAAGAATCCAGTTTCACTGTACTGCATGTGGATATCAGAATTGTCTATGAGCCATGCACAGAGGTGACCCCTGGGCAGAAAACGAATTGACTGTATAGTCCAAAGCAATTATTCTCAACCTGAGGATTGTGACCCCTTTCAGGTTTGGACTGCCCTCTCACAGGGCTTTCTGAGACCATCAGAAAACAGATATTTACATCTTTTTTGCAGTTATGAAGTAGCAATGAAAACAGTGTTATGGTTGGGGGTCACCACCGTGTTGTAGTACAAGCGATGGAACTGCGTCCCCAGCACGCCGGCCACCTGCTAGCTTATGCCCCGAAATAATTACATGAAAACTCTATTCTTTTGAACACTGCCTGGCCCATTAGTTCCAGCCTCTTATTGGCTAGCTCTTACATATTGATCTAACCCATATTTAATAATCTGTGTAGCCCACAAGGTGGCCTACCAGGGAAGATCTTAACCTGCGTCTTTCTGGAGGGGGACTATCATGGCGACTCACTGACTCAGCTTCTTTCTCCCAGCATTCTGTTCTGTTTTCTCCGCCTACCTAAGGGTTGGCCTATCAAATGGGCCTAGGCAGTTTCTTTATTAATTAACCAATGAAAGCAATAGATTAGAAAGAAATCACTCCCACATCATTTCCCCTTTTTCTGTTTAAACAAAAAAGAAGGCTTTCATTTTAACATAGTAAAATTACATATAGCAAAACAGTTATCAAGCAAGAATTACAGTTACAATATTAATATCTATTTTATCTTTTATCATAACTAAGGAAAACTATAACTATCTATATATTCTTTAACTCCATCAAAGACTCCAGAAGGATACAATATTACCTAATTAAACAAGAAATAAGCAACTTTCAAATCTCTAGAAATAATAGAGACATTTTGCTGCCTGGACAGTCACCCAAAGTTCCTCTGTACTGTTGGGGCATCCATCTTCGGCCTACAGGCCTATAGCTTCCAGCAGACATTTCCATGAAGCAGGAAATTTCAAAGGCAGTCACTATCTGCTTGTCCTGAAGAATGTCTTGCAGACTCTTTCATGAATCAGGAACCCCGAAAGATCATCTCACCTTTAGGCAAGTTCAGTAGTCCTCTCTCTGCGGGTTCTTTGTGTCCAGTTTATGCAATAGTCCAGGCAAGAACAGTTTCTTGCCCAAATGGCTATCAAACTCCATAAGGATCCTCTTCTATGCCCATATTCCTCTTGAAGTAGATTGGTGCTGCCAGGAGCAGACGTGTCTCATTGTTATGAAAAGCCCTAAGTTATTAAAACATTTAAATGCCATATTCTGCAATCTTTGAAAGATATGAAGAATGCCTATCTAACTGAAATATATCTCTATATATCTAGAAAATCTAACATGACTACAAGCTTTACTATTATCGATGATCATCCATTAACAACCTATATTTCCTAATTATACATTACAGTTTTAAATGAACTATATAATCACAATACCTTAATCAAGAGCAGAAACACATGTACATAAAACAAAATTGACCTTAAAATCCACACCAATGCAAATTATTTATATCTATATCATATCCCACTTTAAATGTAAAAGAACATTTATAAACAATATTTGGGCACATGGGCGCAGTTTTTTCTCTTCAAACTGCTTCCTGCTGAATGGGGGTGCTGTTAATCAGATCATTTAGGGTGTAACCTGTGTGCCAGGTTCATCTCAGTCTGCAGTTGAGTGAAGTAATTTTTTGAGGGTGTTCACAGCAACTTTTCGGGAGGTCGTGGCCTATCCTACCATATTGGGATAGAAACAATCCACAGACTCTCACCCTCTGTGAAAACAAAATAAGAAACTCCTTTCCAAAGCATCATGTTCCTAGATCCAAATTTCAAAGTCAAGGCATTTTCAAAATATCTATGTTGAATTAGTTCAGCAGCATTTATAAACAAGCATCTTTTGGCATTTGTTGCTCCTTCCTCAGCATTCAAACAATTCAAAGAGAGCATAATAGCATATGTATCAAAATTCTCTGTTTATTTTCCATTTTGTATGGCTTTATTTTAACTCTATTTGTTTATTTTTACTTTTATTTTATATTCTCTGTATATCTTTGTCCTGTAATAACTCTGTAGACCAGGCTGTCCTTAAACTCTCAGAGATCCACCTGTCTCTGCCTCCCAGGCATTGGGATTAAAGGTGTACGCTACTACACCTTGAACTCATAGAGGTCAATCTCCCTCTGCATCCCATGTGTTGGGATTAAAGGTGTGTACTACCACACCCAACTACTCTCTTTCTTCCCCCTTTTTTTGTTTTTTACTTTAAGAACTTTAACTTTTAGCCTGCATATATTTTTGGGGGGCCAAAATGTAAAGGTGTAAATGAATGCAGACAGATTGTAAAAGTATATACAGCTTTAATGGGGAAATAGACTTACAGAACCACTGTTCCTGTGGATACCAGGAAAACAGAAGCAACGGCTGGGAGCAAGCTCTCCAGATTTATAGGTAAACATTAGCCTGAGGCAAACATGCCCCCTAAGGGGCGGAACTTATCCCTACACCACTGCATGAGGAACTGTATTAAAGGGTCACAGAATAAGAAGTTTGAGAGCAACTGGTCTAGAGTTTAGAACTAATTTATAAAAAAAGATATCAGCTCAAATGTATGTTCATATATGAGTGTATAAATGGAATTGTATCCCTCAAATAGAATACAAGTCAGTCGTAAAAGGCAGGTGCTATTTTGATGCTAGCTTTTGTTGTTTATATCACTGGATTTAGAATCACCAAGATGAAGTACCTTCAAGTATGTCTGTGTTAGTGTTTTCAAAAAGGTTTACATAAAGAGGGAAGACCTACCATATGTGAGGTAGGCATCATGCTGTGAGCTAGGATCCTGGACTTCTTAAAAATGAGAATATGAACTGAGTGACTAAGCACCAGCACCCACATGTCTCTCAGTCTCTCTCTGCCTCTCTGCCCTCCTCTCCATCTGTTTCCCGACTAGAGGTGCAGAGCACCCTGCTACCTCATCACACAGTCGGTCATGAATCACTACCACAGTGCTCTAAAATATTTTCAACCATAGAACAAAATCAATTGTTTTTCCTTAAGTTGCTTTTCCCAGGCATTTGGTCACAACAGCATAAAGCATATTGCTTTCAGTCCATAAAACTTTATGGGGGAACTTTCAATTTAATTGAAAATATTTTTCATACAATATTCTGATCACAGTTCACCCTCCCAAAATCATCTCAGATTCTCCTGTCAGTTCTCACCCAATTTCATGCTTTCTCCCCCCCTATTTCTTTCTCTCTCTATCTCTTTGTTAAAAACAAACAGCCAAACAAAAAATCAAATAAACCAAAATAAAAAACAAAGAGAAAATACAAGAAACTCACAAAATCAATGAAAATACAAAATCAATAAAACACAAAATCAGTAAAAATACAAAATCAGAAAGCATAATATATAAGAAAAGATCACTAAGGCAAAAAAAAAGTTTAAACAAAGCCAATATGGCACAAAATGGCTGCAAAATTACCATTGAGTTCATTTTGTGTTGGCCATCTACTGATGGACCTGGACCTGCCCTTAAGTGTGGTTTTTACCCAGTGAAACCCCGCTGGAGAAAGCTGATCTTTGTAAGCAGACGTCAACTGCACACAGCTGCTTCATTAGGGAAGAGAGATCGTGTACAGCTCATAGAGGATATCTATGTGCACAGTCCCAAGTGAAAGAAGTCAGCATAACTCAGTTACACAGTTCACCAACCCAACTCCGTGACATTGTGAAAAAGGCTAATCAATAGATAAGCAAGTTATTGCCAAAAGAAGAAAGAAAGAATAAGAGATGGGAGATTTAAGGACAGACCCTAATGACACTAGCGGTGGAGACACACAGCATTACACTCTCACAAAACCCTTTGCACTATGTATAGAATAGCAACGGTAACTGTGGACGTTGGTTAATCACAATATGTCCATTCTCAGTGAATAATGGTCCATTAATAATAACGAATGAGCTTCAAAGACATGAATTCATAATGAAGAAGATCAGGAGTAGCAAGGGTAAATAGGAACTTATGTTAAGGATCAATTTTTCTGAGAACAAAACCACTATAAGAAAAATATGTATCCATCTTAAAATTAAGAAAAATGATAAACGTACATACAGCTCTCAGAACTGTACTATCTGGGCTGATGAGATGGCTCAGAAGGTTGAGACACTTGCTGCCAAGTCTGAGGACCTGTGTGCACTCTGTAAAATGACGTGGTTGGAGGCAAACACCAGAGTCAGCCCACACAATGTGTCCTTTGACATCCCTGTGTGCTCAGTGACATGGATGTGCCCTGCGTGCACACATAAACACATGCATATGCACACACACATACAAACACACACAAAACCACACCCACACCTATGCACATGTACACACACACGTGCAAACAAACACACATATGCATGTGTATACACACATATATACGTACACACATACTACACAATTAAATGTAAAAATGACATTACTTTCTTAATGAGATAATTTGAATCTCTGGGGACAGTTTGTGACTAGGAAAAATTGAGGAACTTTATGATATCTAGCATTTCTTCTCCATCTCACTTGTTCTTTCATTTTAAAATGTCAGAGGGATTTAGTTGGCGTCTTATTTTTCCACGTCTCCCCTTTCTGAGGCAACTTCGTGTCCTACCGGCACTAATGCGCAGCCTTCCCCCTTATTTATCTACACAGAAACGGAGCTGCTGGAACACCCCAATGAGCTGATTTACATTCTCCCCCAATTCCTTCATTCTGAGTTCATATGATTTATTTATCCCAATCTCCCCTTATGCATCTGCTATTTATATTTTATTCTGCTTTCTTCATACATATTTAAGAGGATGCTTTCAAGATGAAATGACAAATATTAACCCTGCTCTTGTTTTTCCTTTACCTTTTCACAGGGAAATTATGAAAACGTGCATTCTACAAAAGAAACCTGGTGCACCTGAAACAATTTTTATCACATTTAAAATACGAGTTAATTTAGACTTAAAAACCTAGATCATTCTTTCATTGTGTGAGTGGTTATTAACGTATTTCCATTGCCAGAGGGGTCACGGTGTTTGACGTGTTCATCTGATTGGCAGCTAAGACACCAGGGCCACAAAGGTAAGAAGCAAGAATTTCTAACAGTTTAAGGTGATCTTTCCTTTTCTTTCCTTTATAAAAGCATAAAGTTTCCCAGTGGGCAAGCAGTAAGTTGGTAATGAAGATTCTCAATTAAAAAACAGTCATTTTAATAGTGAGGTAGTTCCTGGATGTGGTGGCATGCAGCTTTAATCCAACTACTCAGGAGGCAGAGGCAGGTAGATCACTATGCATTGAAGGCCAACCTAGTCTACATGGTGAATTCCAGAAACTTATCGTTGCTCAAGAGACATGGAACTAATCTAGTTTATACAATTAATTTCATTACAAAGTAAATATTTCTATGCATAAACAAACATAATCCACAATGTTGTTATTTATCAATGCTATATTTCCTCTAGAATATTTGCACTTATAGTTGCCTTCATGTGCAAACATTGCTGATGTGATAGATTAATCCTCAAAATAAACAGGACTTGAGAAGCCTTGTGCTAAATACCAGTGTGAGGAGTCACTGGTACGAAGCCTACATAGCCATCCTCACTCCCTAACTGGGGGAGCACACTAAAAAGGATAACAGGAGCACCATGTTTTTTGGTAGATAAGCATGAAGTAAAGTTTACGAAGACTATACACTCAATGGTGCAAGAGTCCCACTTGTTCCAGGGATAATGATTCTCAGCTATCAGCTGACCAATCCGTCTTCATGGACATGCACTGTGCCCATGTTCTCCAGAGAGTTCTTGAGGCCCAAGAAACCAGGCATATGTAGCATGTAAGCATTCTGTGATAAGGGCACAGGACCGCGTTCAGAACTCTCTCCAGGCACTTCACTGTTAGTAGAATATGGACTCCACGACTCTTCAGCCTTAAGCCTTCATTCTTCCTTCCTGAGAGTTGACTTGCTCAGGAAATAGCACAGTGTTCTAATTACTACTCGAGAAGGAGCTAATACTGTTCAGGGCAATCATTTCCATGCCTAAAATCCTCTCTCATAGAAAAAAAAAACAACAGAAGGTTAAAAGAAAATTAATTTAATATTACTTATCTTGAGTTCTTCTTCTTGTTTTCAATGACGATCACCCGTTCTGTGCTTTTAACTGCAAAGAAAACTAACCTCATTCAGAAACAGCAAATTATTTCAAGTTTCAGAAAGATTCACTACATTACATTGCTTGCTAGGGAATCTGTGAACATGTAGCTCGCTACTATGTAGACAGTTTGGACAAACAAGTTAGGGAGGTTTGTGGGGAGCTCACTGGGAAGCGGTTTCCCTGTTCTTTCAAACAAAGACATCAGTATTAGAGAAAACCCTAGGCTGCTAAATCTGCTGAAGTGTCCTGTGGCCTCAAAAGATGGGGTAGTCAATTAATTGTAGCAGTGCTTAACTTTTGGGGAATTCCAAACCTACTCTTTCACACATTCCAGGTCCTGGGACAGAAGAGCATCATGAAGTGGTGAGTCTGGTTCTATGGGTGATCCTGAGCTACTCTGCTGGATGCTTCCCAGGGGTGCATTGCTCAATGCCCTCAAGAAGAGGCAGCCTCGGTAATCAACCTGTTCCACCATTACTCTGGCCCAACTCCTGGTAATCTTCCACATGGGAAGTTGGTAGCCACGATTACCAGGCCATTTGCATTCACTCCCTTCCATCACTGGAGCACCAGCCTTAGCATTTGTCCAGATGTGCTCTCAGAGCAGGCTGTGCATCTCCGTTCCCCCACTCTTTAGTGCCTTCCACTGGTTTCCCTGTTTCTGTTCTCTACTTCAGTTGTGGGGCCAGGCTCAGCAGCTCCCGGTGGACATTTTATACATGTGTTCTTGAAATCCTGAATCACAGTGGAAAGGACAATGAGGAGTTAGGATTAGGGTGGCTGGTACTGTCGATTTCAACCATGACCCTGCTAGCAGGTCATGGCATTGACTTAGTGAGTCAACAGAAAGTACACTTTATGGCCACAGAAATTTCTGACTTTGTTAGGCAGAGACCCTCACCTCTAAATCAAAATACTTAGAGTACTTGTTACAGCAAGTATTTGCATACTCAATTAGAACTTCTGAAAAATTTGCAGGTGTATTCCTTATAATATTACTGCTTTCTTCTAGTTCACATCACCAAGGACAATCTGTAATCACTGTATATTGTGGGATCTTTTGTTTCTTTTCTTTTTGTTATGAGAAGATAGAAGTTAGCTCTGAGTAAGGGAATGGGCCCCTCTCATAATCTCTTAGTCTTGAATGTGAAGAGCTACCACTGTCGATTCTCACTGACTCCAGAACTCCAGACTAACAGGACAATGAGCTTCACAATTGGTCTTTATTCCTAACCCAGCTTTTGTGGGTTCTGAGAGTCAAATGCAGGTTACCAGATTTGTACGCCAAGTGCCTTTCCCTGCTGAGCTTGGTCACCAGCACTCCCAGGACTTAACATTGTCAACACAATTAGAATATTTGCAGTTGGAATGAATTTAATGAAGAAAAAATCCAAAGCAATACTCCAAAGGAAGTGCTGTGTGCAGTTTGCCCGCAGAGACAGCACACAGTCACTGCCTGCAGAGCTTATAACATGGCGTGGCTTGAGCATCTTTCCTGCTGTAAAGTAGTTAGTGATGACTGGTGAAGAAACTTGCAAACTCTGCAGTTTAAAAAGGGGAGGAGCTGAGCTGCGCTAGTCACGGAGTCAGAATCACAGAAATGCATCTTGTTGCTTCTAAAGTTTTAAATATCACAGAGGAAAAAGAACTTAAAAACCAACTTCATTTAATCTCCAGCATATGATAAATTGAGAGCTTGGACACTATTTAGATCATTATATCACTTCAGAGGATTCAGAGAAATTATTAAGATGATGTTCATTAAAGTCTCCATTATTGCTCTACACACTAAAACAAATTAAACAAAACTGATGGGACCAAAGCAATTTAAATTTCATCTTGGATTTTTTTTTCTTGAGAGTAAAAATTGATGAGGCTAAGTTAGGCAAAGTCATAAATACCAAATGACAGAGGAATTATACATAAAGTGGCAGCAATGGTGTGAAATATGAGCATAAAAGATAATAAGTTTCATGAGGAAAAACCATTAAACCAAGACAGCCCAGAAAAGCAAGGAAGACCATGGCTATGGGGAGAGAAAAAACCAGGGAGGGCAGAAGGCAGTGTATGATGAATGGGAAGAACATGTAAATTACATGTAAATTCATGGCACATTGAGGAAGATGAGTGATTTAAATGGAGACATCCTAATTTTAAAAAAAGAAACTGAAATGAAGAGTTTTCTTACCTAAATCTGTAGAGATCATCTTTGGGATGTAGCTTCTGATGCTGGACATCTCTCTCATTAGCAGGAAAGAGAACATTTTGATTAGAAATAAGGAGATATCTTATCATGAGATATCTATTCTAGTCTCAGGGGGGTCTTGATGTGCCTTTTACATGTGTTTTAAATAATTTTATTAGAAGTTCCTAGACAGCATAGCTGACAGACAGTATATTTTTATACATTTGGAAGGATTTTTTCCCTTTTACTTTCAAAAATGTTTCTAACAATTATGTTGATGCCCCAGATCATATCACCTGGTGCAGTCTGAGTTTGTCCCCTTGACTTTGGGTCTCACTCGGATGGGAAGAGCTCATGGCATTGCCAGGGATAGAGCCAGATTCCTGTCCAATCTGCACACTTTCCTCTGCTGAGTCTTCTTAGCTGGGAAGATTATATTTCATTTTCATTCACTGAACAACTTTGAAGACAATGTCATTGTTTTATCTAACTTTTGATGCACTATAAAATACAGATTTATGTAAATACTTTGATTGTTGAGATGTTGTTTCTGAGAACTGTGATGGAAGGTGTTCGTGCAGAGAAGTTAAATACATAAACACAGATGAACACAACAGTAGCCCCTGCAGTGACATTTCTGTATCAAAGAAATCACCTTCATAGGGAACCTTTAGTTCCATATACACAATGAAGTTTTGTAAAGACCAGAGGTGATATTTACATCTAAGCAAAAACATTTCCTAGAATATAAATTTAAAACTAAACTTTTGAAGTTTAACTTCTGAGCTCAGAGTAAATTTAAAAGCTCCTGATCACTATTTGTTATGTCCTTGTGAGGTTTTTTGATCCCTGCCTACATTCAGTTCTAAATATGCAGTTTATGGGAACCCAAAGCTACCCTTTCTTTTTGATTTTCCACCCAAAGACCAAATCAGGACCATACTTTACCGTCTTTAGGCCAGTTCTGCAGGATCTTCTTTAGTGAAGCAGCCTTGTTGGTCACTTTTGCTGGTTCCTCTGATGAGGCCCTTTACTTTGTGTGGTTCTAATCATACATTTGTGGGACAGTTTTCTGTCTTGTCATCAATAAGGTGAAATATGGATGACATATCCCTTATGTTTATCATAAATGACACGTAATTAATATTCAAATATATTTGATTTTGTGAAGTCGGAGTCTAAAGTAGTGTCTATCTGATTTATCAATTTCATGTGACCTTGCTTTTGAAGGAATTCTTTAAATTCATTTTCTTAGATCCAAATTAGATATTCAACATAATTTTGTCTTTATATGCTGCTTTGACTTCTTCTGGAAAACACTTAAATGGATGCATTCCCACTCCCTCAGGCATCATGAAGATGGGTGTCTAATCTTTCATGGAGCTAATGTTACATGGACTGAGAGGGGTGGGGTCTACATCTTTACCTTGACCCTTTTCTTTACTTTCTTTATAAATGTAACCCTTTTAGGTCATTATTTTCCACACTCATAATATTCCTATAATCTATCATTTACACACACCATCCATTTTACCAAATCCTCTTCACTCACAAAACTATTTCGTCACTAGAGAAAATAATAACCAACTAATGAAAAACAATTGTTGATATTTAAAAGAATGAGAATGGATCATTTTTAACACTGTGAACTATGAAACTCATATTCAAAAGCTCAAACAATCAGGTTTTATGTGCAAATCATTTTAATACAAAGCTCAAAACCAGGGTAATGGGCAGGATATGGACTAGTTCTTTGCTCTAAGGCATTTGCCAAAATAAATTTGGGGACTTCCATTCTGAGAAATTAGAGAGCACACAAAATTCTGGGTTTGTGAATTTCCATAGGGGGATTTTTACTTATTGAATTTATCTTCCTAAAAATGTCTCAAGCAGACATCACCCAGCACTAAGCCTGACGTCCTTCATTCCAACCAAAAGGTACCGTGATGCAGGCTGCCTTGGTGTAGAGGAAAGAAAAAGTAACATAAGGACCCTGATAAATTGCTGGTATAGTCATGGTCATTATGGATTCCCCCATCCAGGTATGAAATACTTGGTGGGCTAGAAAATATGTCAGGTTTAAATTAATCTAAGGTTGCTAATAAAGTCCAGTGTTTCTCTCAGTCCAGATAGAGGCAAACGCAAAGTCATTGTGTGCTGGCCCATTATGTTAGACCATCCGTATCTGCTAGACTATGATTTACCAAGGGCAATGAACTTGAACAGATGGCCAGCTAACTGAGAAGGTAAGGTGTCAATTTTTCAAGTAGCAACCCCCATAAACAGATACATGACTTCTGAGCACAGAGCTATCCAATGAAGTTTCCCACACAATGGTAGACCATCACAAGGATTCAAAGAAAGTAAGTGCATGTGTTTGTGTACACGCATGGAATAGATGTTTGTGTACATGGAGTGGTAAAATCTAAAAAGGGACACTGGGATATATGAAACCCCCAGGGACTTGATAATGACTCAGTAATGTGCTCACCTCAAATGCGTGAACACGGGAGCTTGATTCCCAGAATTCATTTTTAAAGGCATTAAGCAGTGGGGAGGGAAAACAGGAGAACATTTGGGGTTTGCTGGCAAGCCATACTGGCATTAACCAGCAAACTCCACACTAAGAGACACTGTCTCACAAGAGGTACATGATGTTCCTGAGGTTGTCCTTTGGCTTCCAAACACACATGTACATGAACATGAACATATATGAACACTAGCACATAAGTACAAAACTTTGTGAGTCAAAAACAGAAAGTCACCCTGCTTTAGCAGAATACACCCATGAACTACTGCAGTGAGGAAACTGCATTTTGTTTCAAATCCCATGTGTAATTTCAGCCTGAAAAAGAAAAAAAAATGCATTCTCCAAAACTGTTTGCCCAACTTAATAAGAATGGCTGTTCCTTTAAGTGTTATTATACAAGTGAAATTTTAGAGGCTAAAGAAAAATATTTTAATATTATCTTTTATTTTTAATTATGGAATATTTTAATAAACATTTAGAATTCTAATTGAAATTTAAAGTCTCATCTTTCTTAAATACCTTATTTAATATTCTGAATATTTCAGGGACTAATAAAAATAATTATATTGATTTTACTGTAATTCACACATACATGTGAAATCAAGGCTCAATGTAAAATACAGTCAGCGTTGGACACCTGTTATTCCTGGTTCCTTTCGTCAACGAACTTATTATCAGTCTGTGCCACGATGATGGTATATTTTGTGTGCTTCTCAGAATAAATAATGTAAAGAGATCATTCAAATGCATATTCAGTGGGAAGCCATCTGGTTTTGTGTGAATTTATGAATATTTTAGCTTTTTCAACTAGGCAAAGTAAAATCTGGCAATAGGGACTATCATGTAGATTTGTGACAGCATTATGAAATATTGCTTCTCTAAGTCAGTGATTGACACGTTTACTGAAGTATGGCTTCTCTTTGTTATTGCAAACTGAGTCCACCACAATGTGAATGATATTACATGATTACTGAGTCATCACTGCTCATCGTGTATTCTCAGGACAGGCGTGTTAAAAATAATAACTCCACACAGCACTGTGTCTTGGAGCTGGACTGGGTTTGTAAGTTGTGGTCGACACTGTGACACGACACCCAGATCCTTCCATAGAAAAAATGACCTTAGTTCCTGCGGTGCCGTTGGAAGTGGAGCTTCAGCTGTGAGCCCCATCCAAGTAGCCTCAGCCACATAGAACCCCTTGCCCAGAGTCCCGCTTCCCCATGTGCTTTATAAGGAATACGCCGTATGAATCATGACCTCTGTGGGTTAGCCTTGAGGTAGAGTTCCCCATCATAAGCAAGTCAAGACTGTCGTTCCAACTATACTTTTACCATGGGCAATCCTACTTAGTGTCTTGTGTGATGTTCATTCTGAGGGCATTCCTGAAGAACTGCATTGTATTCTAACATTTAGAAATATATCTCAGATACTACTTTACAGGAATTCTTCATGGTAGCAACAGAAAAATTACTAGCACAGCCCACCTTACTCAACCACAGTTCTACTGAACTCCCTCTGAGCTTAGCTGTCCTGGCTGATCACAGTAGCCTGTCTTGTGGGTAACAGAATGTGTTTGTCTTAACTGGATGCCTCTTCTCTAGTATTCTCTCCAGGGGACTGCACGGTAGGACAGACTGTAGGGATAAGTCCCGCCCCTTAGGGGGCGTGTTCACCTCGGGCTAATGTTGGCCTATAAATTTGGCAAGCGTGCTCCCAGCTGTCCCTTTTCTGCTTTCCTGGTCTCTGCTGGAACGGTGGTTCTGTAAGTCTATTTCGCCATTAAAGCGATATATATTTTTACAATCTGTCTGCATTCGTTTACGCCGTTACATTTTGGCGCCCAACGTGGGGCTCGAACCCACGACCCTGAGATTAAGAGTCTCATGCTCTACCGACTGAGCTAGTCTGACAAAGTAGGAAACAGAGGGCTCACATCTTGAACCAGAAGCTTGAAGCAGGGAGAACAAACTGCAGATGCTGTCAGTGTTTAACTGCCTCAAAGCCTCCAATGACATATTTCCTCCAACAAGGCTACACTTCCGTCTAAATCTCCCCCATACAACACCACCAAGTGGGGCTCAGTGTTCAAACACACGAGTCTATGGGGAGGTTCTCTTCAGGCCATCACAGGGGCTAATTACTGGCTCCATGCTGGAGAGCAAAGAGGAGTTCAAGTCATCGATCCCAGGGATGTTAGTGTAAGGTGTGCACAAAAGCTGAAGAGCTGAGAGGGCATTTTTTATTATTTAATTGGAAAATACCATTGATTTGTGAAACTGTGAAATTAGTCCAGTAGTGTGGGAAAGGAAGAGTACCTAGGAGGTAGAGATGGTGTCCTCATTCATAAGAATTACATGTAAAAAAGAAATTGTCAAATTCAGTCGAACATTATTGTTAAGTTATGATGCTTTTGGAGAAATATCCATTAAAATGCAAATTAGAGGATAAGTTTGGGTGCTATGTGATATATTTGTAGGACAATTTCAGAAGTTTTAGCATCTCTGATGTCCATGGTACACTGTAACATTTGGTGTTGGCACACTGTGACCTTATGGTATTTTTTAACCAGGGAAGCTGATGATAAAATGTCTCAAACTCAGTTGATGAAAGTAAGATTTCATAATTCTCATTGTCTAAGACATTTCTCCTTATGATACCACCCAGAGGATCCATTTAACTCAGCACACAGAGGATCCATTCTATCACCACAGAGATTATCATCCTTCATTACACAGAGTCAGTAATATAGAAAGAGTTTACATTACTGATGGGACCAGTCAAATGTGGACCACAGGAGCCCATCTTTGCACTTGTCTGCTAGGTTAAATACATCATCTAGGCATAGGAAACAAATTTAAGGAAAGGGAACCCTGGTAATGAAAAGCCCTTTGGTTCAGTTGAGTTAGCCTTTCAAGTTTTGATGTGATAACAAGCCTAAAGCAGTGGTTCTCAACCTTCTTAATGCTGGGCCCTTAATACATTTCCTCCTGTTGTGGAGGCCACAGCCATAAACTTATGCTGTTCCTTTTTCATTACTGTAATTTTTCTACTAGTGTGAATTGTATTGTAAATATCTAATATATTGAATATCTGATATGTGACCATCAAAGGGACCACTGGCCTAAAGGATTATGAGAGAGCAGGACCGGGGAATCTATTAGTATCAGAACAATTTAGGTGTTCATGCTTACATAAGAGGATCAACCAAGAGAAGAGAGAGAAATTTTCAGGGAAAAAAGTTTGGATTACAGTAAAATAGCCAGCGAATATACTCTTCATAATGAGCATGTTGAGGGATTCCCAAGAACAGTTATTAATGCTGGGTCATAGGTTTTTCTCTAATGCCACTTTGCTCTGTGGCTTGAATTATTCTAAGCAATTTGCCTAATATGCAATCTGTGTAAAGATGGTTTATTTTCTTAAGAAAATGGAATATGACAAAGAAAGTTTCAGACTCACACATACTCAACAATAGACAGGAAAGTTACAAAACTGATAGAACCATTTGCCAAGTCCCTTAAGACACAGTGCATTAGACAGAAAAGTGTGTTTGTAGTCATGCTCTGTGGAAGATACGTGCTGCAAGAATTTCACAGACATACGGGAGATATTGACATCCATGTAATTTAGCTTAGTCTAAGGCAATATTTCTTGGTATGGGGAAGTCCTTCTGTCTATGTGTTGCTTTTATTGGTTAACGAATAAATCTGTTTTGGCCAGTCACTTAGCAGAATAGAGCTAGGTGGGAAAACTAAACTGAATGCTGGGAGAAAGAAGGCAGAGTCAGGAAGAGCCATGTAGCTGCCACCAGAGACAGATGCGCTGAAACTTTGCCAGTAGAGCACGACCTCATGGTGATGCACAGATTAATGGAGATGGGTTAGTTTAGGGCATAAGAGCAAGCTAGAAATAGAAAGCTCAAGCTACTGGCCAAATATAATTGCAAACAATATGGTTTCTGTGTGATTATCTCGGGTCTGGGGAGCCAGGAATGAACCAGCAGTCTTCCGACAACAGTTTCTTGTATCTAGCAGCAATCCAGCTAGCCTACAATTCCAGTCTACAAATAGAAAAGATAATGTGCACAGGAAAGACATTTTGCACTATTATCAGGCACAAGTGCACAGGGAATAAACAGAATATTAAAGATTGGTATGATTGTATTTCTTTAAAGGCAGTCTTGGACAGAGAAAAGTGAAAATTAAAGGCTGATTGAATCAGCAAAGTTGAGGTCCTTTTCTTTTCAGTGTCCAACACAACTCAATAACGATCTACTACATTCATTTGTAATAGCTTTACAAAAGAGATGTGAAGTTTAGAAAGGTAAAGAGTCATAAAAGTTTAAGTTTTCCAAGAAAATGCCAGACCCAGCAATACTTTTGAGTATATACCCAAAGGATGCTCAATCATACCACAAGGACATGCAATCACCTATGTTCATAGCAGCATTGTTTGTCATAGCCAGAACTTGGAAACAACCTAAATTCCCCTTGACTGCAGAATAGATAAGGAAAATGTGTACATTTACACAATAGAGTACTACACAGTGAAAAAAAAAGTAATGAAATCTTCAAATATTTGGCCCTAGAAAACATTTTATTGAGTGAGGTAACCCAGAACCAGAAAGAAAAATATCATATGTACTCACTTATAAGTGTCTTTTAGACATAAAACAAAGATAAGCCAGCCTGCAATTCACAATCCAGAGAGCCTAGATAACAAAAAGGACATTAAGAGAGACATACATGGATCTAATCAGCAAAGGAAGTAGAAAAAGACAAGATCTCCTGAAAATTGGGAGCACAGGGATCATGGGAGAGGGTAAAGGGGGGGAGATGAAGGGAGGGGAGTGGAGAAAAATATATACCTCAATAAAAACAATTAAAAAATATCTAAAAAGATATTTTAAGGTTAGTTCTAAAAGTTATGATAGAAAGTGATTTAGGTACAAAATTTTATACTCACCAAAATAGGATTGATAGTAGAGTACTTTCTCGGAAATTGCCAAATTCAAATGATCTGGATATTGTTAAAGTTTTGCTTTCTTGATAATTATTCTTACTTGTATATAGTTTTACTGTGCTAGAATTAAAACCTTTTCATTTTATTTAGACAAACGGGGGGTGGGGGATGTTGTGGGATATTTGACCACACTATGTGAAGATGTGTCTCTGTCTTTTCTTGATTGCCTAAGGTACCCTCTGATTGGTTTAATGAAGAGATGAATGGCCAATAGCTGGGCAGGAAAGGGTAGGATGGAGTCTGTGGGAGAGAGGGGAAGCCAGGGGAAGAATCGAAGAGTCGGGATTAACCAGAACAGGAGGAAGTCAGATGTATGGTATTGAGGAGAGGTAAGGAGCCACGTGGCAGAACATGAATTAATATAAACCAGTTAATTTAAATGTTAAGAGCTAGTTGGGAAGAAGACAGAGGTAAAGCTTTCATACTTAAGAAGAAGTCTCCATGTCATTATTCAGGATCTGGTTGTCTAAAGAAGGAGCCACTTGAAATATTTCTTTTGTTGAACCCATGGCATAAATTTTGGTGCATTTGCGCACCAGCTGTAACAAGAGAGAAAAATGTCACTAAAGTTCTGATTTTCTTCCTCTTTATCCACAAGAAAGCTTTTGCTAACAGCTCTTCTTTGGACTAGATTTTAGGTATTTAGAAGTTCAACCGATAACCAATTATATAGATTTCTTCTTAAAATTTAATGAAATTGATTTTAGGAATGTGCAATTAGAAAAATTAGAAGTTATGACTTTGTCAGTAAGGCAGCATATTGGTATTTTTGCATTTACACCACTATAAAACATAAACATATTTTTATATTTTCTCGAGATTTAGGTTTTATTACAACTACTTTGAAACCCTTCTGAAAACAGTGTATTTGTGGCTGAATTTACTTTCGCAAACCCCAAGGCGACAAGCAATAGGAAGAAAACCAATCATGTAAAACTTCATTGAGCTGTACAGCAAATGACATGAAAGTTGATTTCAACAGAGCTGTTTTCAAAAATTTTGACTCAAGATTTAAATGCTTTAATTCTTTGCCGGGCAAAGGAATGGTAAACTAAAACAAACCAAAACCACCCAAACACTCTACCGAAGAGTGGATGCTATTGAATTAAAAGAGTTATGTACACTGACTCATTCACAGGCTGTTTGTTGCAGTCAAGAATTTGAAAGCTCTGAAGGAGTCTGGAGAGTTAATAAGTAGATCAGAAACACAGTGTGTGAAAACGCCTGAAGAGCAGGGACGCTGGGCTGTGTTCCAGTGGATGGTCCCACACCATGCACACGTGGGCAGCACAAACTGGACTTAGTGGGATACTATTCTTTCTAAAGACATAAGCTTATATTGCTTCAGAACTGCACTAGAGCACAGCTGAAGGGTAATCACAGCACAGATGGCCAAGAAGACATCAGCAGAGGAACAGCAGCAGACTACTGCAATTGGAAAGGTGGTTTGAATGGTCAAATTCATGTTGGATGACATAGACATCCTCGCACCCAGAGTCTTCAAAATCATAATCCACTGACCCAAACAGCCCGGAAGGAAGCACTGTTAGACACTGCATATGCAGGCTGCCTTCTGACCGACAGCTTCAGACATGGGTGTCAATGCGGCAGGACAAGGAGATGGTGCTGGTGCTAGTTATTTCTCTTAAGTTTTCTCTCTTGGCTCTAATTTTTCAAATATCAATGCAGTGAGGAATCTGAAGATTTCTAGTATTCCTTTATGCTAAATTCTGCTCTGGCACAAAATGGTAGTCAGCCAAACTACAGCCAAATTGGCAACTCTGAGCCATGTGCTAAGTTTGATCTATTTTTGATCATGTAGATAAAAGATAACATTGCCAGAAGCAGATCTGGTGTTTTTCAACCAAACTGTAGTAACTCGTCTTTATTACAGAGAAGCATGAAATCAGAAATTTTCATGTACATAGACCCAGGTGAGGAACAACAGTATGGTTCCTAGTTTAGCTGTCATGTTGATCAGCAGGAAGAAGAAGTGTTAACTGGTCAAGGTTCTGAGAATAAAAGAATGAGTGCTCAAGTCGAAGTCTAAATGGCATATTTAATCCAACCCCTTCCCACCAAGGTCCAGGCAGCATCGTGTAAGGGGCAGCAGGAGCAGAGGGATGGGGAAGAAATGCCATCTTCTGGTCCTGAAATGGCTGTTGCTGTCATGAGTTCACAGCGTTTGGGATTTCCTGCACAAGATCAAGCCAGACAAAAATCAGCAGAGGAGGTAGATAGTCTCCAGGAACCATACCTTTCCAGGGAGCAATTTAAAGTTGCTATCTTCTAGAGGAGGGAAAATTGTTCTTTTGGGAGGATGTGACTACTGATAGATGTACAATGTCCCAGTGGATGGCCCCACGTTCCTCTATACGTGGGGAGCACTCACTGGACTTAATAGGTTATTCAAACAAAGGACACATGAAATTGGGAGGGACACAGGTTGAGGGATGAAGGATAGTTATGATTTAGTTTGTAGTGCACATGTAAAACATTCTCAAGAATAGAGGAAAATCTAAACTGCAGCCTGACCAATACCTTTGAAGTCACAGTGGCTGGTGCTTGGGGACAGGTGTTTATCAATAAATATGAATTGATTTCTTAGTGCTTTAGCAGACGCTGTCCTTGACTCTAAAATGCAGAAATGTATTGATTATATTGCTATATTATGTTATTTGTTCCTTTCTGTATATATGCACAGAGAAATGATAAAATTCTATGTCCAAATGTACCTGCAAGAGATCCATAATAAGTACAAAAATTTCAAGTAATGAAAGGATCAATGGTCTTCTTTATTTATGATTTTTTTCTTAGAACATGAAATTATGAATTATCCTTGACAGAACTTTCAGTAAAATTAGTATGATCATTTAATAGCATTCAACAACCATTGAAATCTCTGTAAGCAAATCAATAATTATCAAACAATATCACACATATTTTGCCCCCGGAAACCTCAAAAAAAAGAAATACAAATTCATTTAAATATAATAGAGGGTTTTAACAGATCTAGTTTATCACCTATTTATGAAAATTCATATATAAATAAAATTGTCACAGCAGTTAGTAGTTTTCTTAAGGTAAGGTAAACACAAGTATGACAAGTCTTACTCCTATTCAACCTCAACCTAAAGATATTTCACACATGTGTTTATTTTAAAACAGGTGCACATAACCTGGAATTCCACCAGTTTCATTTTCCTGAAATTGCTTATGATATAGGTATTAATCACAGATTCCCTATTCTAATTTGCTCCGCTGAGCCAATTGTTTCTTCTCAGCATCACTATCAGTGTGCACAGAAAACTATGTAAAGCACAATATCCCTTGTCAAGCCAAGAGAACTTTGGAAGGGTTAGGAATGGATTAATTAAGTAATGTTCATGGTGAAGTGAGCAAGGCTCTCAACTATTCTTACAACCTCTGAGCAAACAACTGAGTTATGTCTGCATATATTTTTTCAATGCAATGGAACAGTTTGAGAACGGCCCTTCTAGTCTCTATGGGCACTGTATGTGGTGCACACACATACACGCAGGTAACAGACTAGTGCACATAACAGAAAAACAAAACAAAAACTCAAAAGGAGAAATAACAAAAAAGGACAATAGTCTTTAAAACTTTAACAGGGTGTTTTTGTTAGGTACAGTCTCATTGTGACAAATAACAGTCATCAATGTCACCTAGAGCTTCATTGGTCCACATTTCCAAAGACAGAAAAAGTCTAAAACTGTTTAGGAAATCATCCTCTAAAACAGGAGTCTTTATAATGTGAGTGAAACAGTATCCCACAAACTGATCTTTACCAAAAATAAAGCTATAATAGTGTAAAACATAAAATTTATTTAAATATATAAAACAGCATCACTTTCCTGAATTCTGAAATGTTTTTCAAACAGAAGTGGCTATCAAAACCTTTGTCAATAATTCTTCAGCAGTTATAGTAATATCAATTATGTTGCTTTACTGAAACATGGCAAAATCAGGGAAGGAAAAAGGAAGGAAGGAAGGAAGGAAGGAAGGAAGGAAGGAAGGTTGGTTAGAGGTCTATAGAAAATGCCTGCATTTGCAATCCTGTTCACAGGAAAAATACATCATATTTAAGATTTCCCCGAATCAGACTGTCTTTTATTTGCACTAATTTCTAGAAAGATTTGCTCCCTGTAAGCCAGCATGTCCCGTACATCTTTGCAGAGCAGCATTTCCTGGATGGACAGCAGCTTGAAGCTGCGCAGGTTGAATGGCAAGCGGCTCTGTACAGCACGTAACATCCCGATGGATGCGGCAACTGATTCACTCAGAGAGGAGCAGACAGGGAAGATCCGAGCAGTCCACAGGCTCAGGTGTGTCTGACTTCCGGAAAAGAGTTCCTCTGTAGCGTCAAGGTTCCAAATACCTAAGCAGGACATAAAGCAGACTCCAAAGAACTGAAGAGTCTTTATATCTGATATGGTTTTAACACTTTTTTTCAAGTTGTCTTGCATGCCAAACACCATGGTTGAATACTCTACGTGTCCACTCATCTCCACACTTAAAGAACAAAGGAAAGAATATGGCGGCAGGACAGTGTTTGCTATGACAGAGCCGCTAATAATGCAGTTTTCCCCGATGGAAACCTCAGGTCCCAGCCTGGAATACTCTACAACTGACCCAGGGGCCACATGGCATCCTGAGTCCAGTACACTGTGAATGACACAGGGTGTCTCATGGGAGCATTCAGGGACATTTGAAACGACACTGAAAGCTAAGGATTGCAAGCCCAGCTCTGACCTTAATGTACTATCAGAAGTGAAATGAAGCAGATATTCTTCCGTTGTTCCAATGTGATAAAATTTGGAGTTATTAAGAACAACAACATTCAGTGGTGTTCCCTTGAGGAGGTGGAATATTTTCTGCCTCATGTCCAACAACTGGGACTCTTCTTTAGTGACATGTGCCGTGTTCCTGGTGTACTCTGCAGTCGCTCCCGGTCCCAGTGCCTGCAGGAAGTCACCATAGGCATCTATCTCACACTTGAGTGGGCCTACACTTTCATAAAAATCAAGTAGCTTTTTGGCTGATTCATGATCCATGTAAAATAGGCTATCTGTGTAGACATACTCAGAGTGCAATGGAAGACAGGCAGTGTCGCCCCCAGCCAAGTCCTGTTGACCAACGCTTCCTTGTCTATGCACAGCGTTAAAGTTGTACATGTCTTCAATGCTGGGTTTATGGAGGAAACGGTGACACTGTCTGTACTCGAGATCACCATGTTGTGAGAAACTGGCAGAGTCCAAGACAAATACTCCATGTGTGGTGCCAACAGCCAGACTAGATGGATGGGCAAAGGCAGTAAAGCCAGGCCTGTCAAACGTAATGGACTCTGAGTCCCCAATACTGTACAGCTCAATATCATCGGCACAGGTGACCAAAACTCCAGGCTTCATGTGTGCGGGAAAATCCATGTACATGGCTAGTTTCAGCTCTAACATCTGATAAACGGGCTCACCAACCGGCAAAGCTGTGAAGATTTTTCCTAAAGCACTTGCATTGGGAAGACGTTGACTGTAACCACCTATAAAAATTGTAAAGGATTTAAAAATATGTTAAGAGATTTTCAAAATCTGGTGGCACCAGTTATAGCATAAAATACATCTGAAGATATCTAATACTAAGTATCGAATCAAAATTAGGATAGAATTGGGAAATCTAGACTTTAAAGCCATCAAAGAGTGTTTTTCATAAGGCAATTTGATGTAATGCAATTCTAGAGACTCTAGGTCAGGACACACAGAACCTGGCTAGTGAGTATTCTCAATCAACTGCATAATAACAAAAGGACCGCTTTTAAAACTTGGTCTTCCGTGAACATTTCTAACAACACGTTCCAACCATGGTTAACGTCACGTGCTAGGGATGTACTAGAAAAAGCTGTAAAAAACTAGCGCAGTTTAACAGTTGCAGAACGTACTTCTCTCATTAAACACCCACTTCAGGACGGATTGCCTTCAACTCACGAGACACAGAAAGTAAATAGAAACTGACTTAAGGACAATTTATTTAATTTATCTGCTATCGGTAGAAACTTCTGCCTGCATTTTTGACTGATTATTGATAGTCAAATGCTACAATATTTAGCAGTTCTAAATACAGAAGAAAATGACAAAATACAGAATTATTACATAAATATATACATGAAAAATGCATAGAACATTTCAAAAGAGAAAAAACAGAATACAGAAATAAACAACAGAAGTTTCCAAGCACCAAATGTTTTATATATGTATTGAATTAAAAAAACCTACCAACAAATCTGATAACATTCTTCTGTTTATTCTCTTTTGAAATGTTCTATGCAGTCTCTTTAATAACAACCCCCCCCTCAAGACTCCTGAGAAATGTCCATATTTTCAGGAGTTTTGTGAAACAATTCTCTATTTGCAAACCAAAAATGAAATGATAAAATATCCATAAAAGATGATGAACATAATCTACAATGCTAAGAAAATGTTTTGTGAAGATCAATATACTTACACATTGAAAACAGAAAACAAGAAACCCAAATGCCATGGACATTTATTTCCAAAGCAAAATACCACCACTGAATTTTCAAACAAAATAAAATATAGGGGAAATCATTTACAAGGAGATAAAGGCCCTAAGGTGTCAGAGGCAGGAAACTCAAGGGCAAATGTAAATGAATAAGCAGTCAGTTACCAGAGTGAATCAGCAGGACTGTGAGAGACTTCCACTTATCTCCATAGAGACTTTCCAGACACTGAAGAGCACAGAATGTTGATCCTCCATTTCCTTAAAAACAATTCAAAAGGATAATTTGCCTCACAGAAAACTATGAAAATTTTGTTATGATGCTATATTTAATGTTATAATTTTGAAGATGTGAATATCTTCAAAATTGTCAATATGAGGTAGACAGACTGAGAAGGCACTGGCAGTAGAATAGATAAATCACAGCAAATAACCAAACAAACAGCTAATCAAGGAAGATAGCAGCTAATAATCTCAACAATAGTAATGAAAGAATTGATACATTACATAATCTATGACCCTAGACCATGAACTCATATGCAGTTGCCAACCAGGAAACTTGCTCAGTGATGTCTTCCAAATGACACAACTCAACACGCAAGCTGGATTTTCAAAATTTAATGTTTTTAAAAACGTTAAAGAACTTGCTTTGTATAAAATATTTTAAATGATGCTAATGCACTGTCTCTCCAACTCTTCTCTACAGAAGGGACATCAGACAAGTGCTGGCCAACAGTGGCCATCAGAATAATCCCAGGGTCATAGACATGCATTCTCCTCCTGGCACCAAGAGGGTTTTGCTTTTTTTTAATCATATGAACCACAATTTTAGAAATAAATTTTATAAAACTCAAACTACTTTCAAGGGAAACACAGCAAATAAATTTCAAAGCACTTTAAGCAATAACTACAAGAAAGTAGAAGAAATGATTTGAAATTCCCTCTGTACAGAATCAAAGGTAAACTATAATTTATTTATTTGCAATGATGACATAGTTTGAATTAAATGGGGTTTAAGTACATAGTCTATGTTACTTTAAGTGACTGGACGCTGTCTGTTTGTATTCCATATTTTGGTTTAAAGAAACCAAATATATACATAAAATTCCCCATTTGTTTTCTTCATGTAAATGTCTGAAGAAACTACTGGATTGGGAAAGTCCTTGTGAGAACTTCCAATGAGGTCTATTGTAATTATATTGAAGCAAAAAAAAAATCTTTTAACTAATTTTCTGTATGAGTTTCTCTTCAAGTCTCAGTGACTAAGAATCTTTGCTCTGATATTCACCTTGTTAAGAGGAGATAGTTTAGACTCAGATTTTAAAGTCTGTAAAGGCTGTGTATGGAGATAAACAGTTTATAAACTATAAAGCTCAGAAAACTATGCAATTACTATCTTGCTCAGAATCTGTTATAACAATGACCATAAAGTATATACCAATTTTGGTTCCTGCAGGATCAGTGAAAACATGATACTGAACTCCAAGGGGCAATTCCTTCCTCTTCAGCTTCTCAGACAGCTGTTGCTTGTAAGCAAGTTCCTGCTTTTCATCAGCTGCTGTTAGGGCAACTACATCCCAGAATTTCCCAGGTGCCACTGGTTTGCCTATTGGAAAAATAGCAAGATTTTTTTTTATATTATTAGAATTTTCTATTGTAAGCTTGCCTATTTCAAAAGAGGGGAGGACAAATGAATAATCATTACCAGCTTCCTAAATAAGATGATACAAAAACCAACCAAACAATAATAAAGAAAATAGAATAATCTTTAGCCTCAGTATATAGGAAGTTTCATGAATCAGAGTCCTTAATGTTCCCTGGCTGCGAAATATTAACTGTACACTCCTTCCTTATTTCTGATTAGAAATGTGGATTTTTTTTGTTTTTGTTGCTGTTTATAACTTTTTCTTTCTTCTTTTTCTTTAAATTTTTTGGGGGTTCCTGGGGACAAAAGACAGCGCTCTATGCATGTCAGGGAAATACCCATCACTGAGCTACATTCCCAGACTCCTCTTTATTAACTTTTGAGGGTGTCTTACTAATTGACAGCCTGGCTCTGAATGCTTCCTATAACCCAGTCAGACCTTGAACTCTGACCCTGCTGACTCAGCCTCCCAAGTAGATAGCAGTCTTGCAGCTCCAGGCTCAGCTCTTATTATTTTTATTAACTTACGATGAACAACTACACTTACACAGGCCATCAGAAAACCACTCAGAACTTAGGATCAAATTCCTTCTTCTCTCTTCCTGCTAACAACCATTAGATTACTCTACGAAAGCTAGTCACCAGTGTGTGCCTGTTCTCTCATTTGGCCACTCTCTCCCCCCTGAGGCTGATTACCAAGGTACAGCTGTCAAAGTGTTGAAGTCCAGCAATCATAAGCTCCCTTTTGGCTTCCCTAATTAACACCAAAATCAAAATTAAACACCTCGTTCTAACACTGGGTTACCTCTTTGACCATTAGAAACTGCCATTGGTGTATGGGCCATGCCTGTCTCCTCTCTCTTCTAAGAGGTCCCTTGTCCTCTACCTTCAATCTTTGTCTCTTATTCCCTGCTGTTTGTCCCTCTGGGACAAATACATCTAGGTGCTGAGAACATGGTCTTAAGTTGTCTTGTGGAAGATACCTGACCTTTCATTTAACAAGTTAAAAAAGAAAGGAGGGGGCAGAGAGAAGGAAAGGGACAGAGGAATTGAGGAAAAGAGGGAGGGATTCGTTAGCTTGGATTTAATAATTTCCAAACATCATGATATCCAAATATAAATCCCTATATTTTAGACAGTTACAAATACCAATTTTATCAGACAGCTGTTCTGAGAAGCGCAAGCACCCATCTGTTTTTCCTCTAAAGGGCAAACTTAAACTTGGAATTTTTAAAATCATAATTGCCTTCAGACTGGAGTTTAAATAGGAATAGGCTGGTGAGCTATACAGGGGACGGGGGGAAAAGTGAAAAAACTAGGCAAAAACACTACTTCAGATTCTAAGCAAACTGACTTCTAACCAATGAGATAAGCGGTTTTCACATGTTACATGTGTGTTCCATGCACAGCCTCACAAGCCACGTTAATAATTCTCTGGCTGCTCCATGCACGCACAGAGCTGCAGAGGGAAAAGCGGAAGGCTGGCAGGACGGGCGGACAGGAAGGAGCAGAGGACAGGAAGCGGCGAGGGGGTCCGTGGGAAGAAGGCGCCCCTCGGAGCACGGGGCCAGAGAACTCCGTTCCGCCAGGGTACCTCTCATCTCCGAAAAGAGCCGCATTTTCCGCAGGGTGGCTTCGCGGAGAGACGCCATGGCCCGACTTCCGGGAACCCACACAGTGCGCGTGCGCGCTCCGAAGACCACGTCCCGCCCTGGCCGTACGGGCACGCTCCCAAGACCACGCCCCCCTTTTCCCTGGCCGTGCGCGCGCTCCGAAGACCACGCCCCGCCCTGGCCGCGTGGCGACGTCACCGCGCCCCTGGAACCTCCCACAGACGGGGAGAGCTAGGATGGCCTGAGCGTGCGTGAGCGGCGTTGCCTGGGCAACGCAGGTGGTGCCCTTGGGCTCCTAGATGCGCCGGGCTGCCCGGGGCCTGCTCCGTCGGTTCCCTCCTCGCCAAGTCTGACAGCCCGCGGCCCGCCATCGGGCCGCCGAGGACAGTGGAACCATCCCCCAGATGCCGAGGTGACCTGCTCGCACAGAGCTGCCATTCCGGGAGGCCGAACCTCGGGCTCGCCCGCGCCCCGCCTCCGCCCACCTCTCTCTCAGGCAGTCCTCTTGAACCCGCGCCTTCTGTCAGCATCAGGCGCTCAGTTGTCTTCACTAGCTTCTAAGTCTATGGAAGGCATAGATGAGGACACTCAATGGGGCCCGATATTGGGGAGTCAGACTTGTTGAACACGCTTTCCTTGGACGGTAACATGTATTTCTCTTGTCGAATGCCTAGTTTATAACGAGTTCTACAGGCTAATCTCCCCATTCTGACACACAGCATCTAGTAACAACATTTAAGGACAGCTTTTCAGTATCAAACCCAGAAATTCTATCATCCTCTGCTATTTGGCTTGAGAAGTTTCCCTTCATTAAAGTCTTGCTCAGAATTCTGCAAAGCAATTTCCTTTGAACTTAACTAATTTTCTAAGTAAGCTTAGTTTTTTTTTTTGTTTTTTTTTCCCCTTTTATTTAATGCCTTGACTTTAGCCTTTAATTCTGTATTTGAAGGCGGGACATTTGTGGGGAAAGATGACTACTTCACAGTACATTCTTTTTGAAGGAAACTTAGAAACTCTTGAAAGCTAAAGGGTCTGAGAGTAACAGCAATAGAAGTCAGATTTGTGATTCTGACTCTTGAGTGAATCGGAGTAAAGGTATCGGTGCGTTGGGTGAGAATACAAGCAGACAGCCTTATTTGGAGGCTACCGAAGTGCCAACAGGAAAGATTTAGTGGAAATTTAAAAGATTATCATGGGGAATGGTGAGAAATTGCCTAGATGCTAGAAACATTCCACAGGCAAAACCAACATCTGTCCCTAGATGGAGGATTAATGAGATGAGGAAAGCCATATATGGGGAAGCATAGAAAAGTTGTAAGAGGGTTCCTTTAATTTAATATTGGATATGTAGACGAAACATGTATGCCTATATAGTAGAAATTACTCGTGTGTCTGTGTGCATTATGTGTGTAGCTCTGGAGATCAAGACAGGTCTGGCTAAAAAATTTTGTGAGTTCTCAGAATACTGATGGAGTGTTTTTCTTTTCTTTCTTTGTTTTTCAGCTGTGGAACTCTTTTCAGAGCCAAACAGAATATTAAAGGTCAAAAGGCCTACATATTAAAGTACAACACATTATAAGTTGAAAACAAATAGTCTTAATAGTTCGCGTAGCAATTGCTCTGGAGACACCATGACCATAGCAATGCTTATAAAGGAAACATTTAATTGGGACTGACTTACAGTTCAGAGGTTTAGTTCGTTATCATGGCAGGAAGCATGGTGGCACACAGGGAGACATGGTTCTAGAGAAGGAGCTGTGTTCAAAATTTTGATCCACAGGCAGCAGGAAGAGATGCCTCACTGGGTGTGGCTAGAACATCTGAGACCTTAATCCTACCCCCAGAAACACACTTACTCCAAGAAGGCCACACCTCCTAACAGTGCCACTGCTTATAAGCATATGGGGGGCATTTTCTTTCAAACCACTACAGTAACCAAATTAAAAATATCATATAGGCATCATGCCCACCTCCCTCTCCATGCTGGACTTCTCTCTGTCCTGAGCTCCAGCAGAGCTTGTGCAGCTTGCACAGCCTGGCACAGCTGCCCTGTTGCATCTGGCTCTCACCTCTTTCTACTTCCCTTCCACGGTGATCCCTCAGCCTTGGGAGGAAATGGGGTAATGGAGATTATCAATAGAAGACTGACAGTAGTAGCTTCTCCAGTAGAGCCCTGTGACCTGTCTGACCACAGATTCTTGGTGTCAGGTATGAGCTCCATCTAGGAAGGTGACTTAAATCTTGAAATTCAAATCAGAAAGTTGTTGATTTCCCCCGTGAAATTCTTTTCACTATTGCACCAGTAGGTGCATTTTCTAGCTCCGTTGTTAAAACTTGTACAAGTCCCACCCCTAGCAGAGTAGCTATGGATAATTCATAGCTGCGGGAAGAGGGTCAGCCAGTTTTCCTTAAGGCTGTGGCTTTGATATGTCAACCATGTTCAGTTGATGACCCCCCCCCACACACACACAATGAACTTCAAGAAAAAAAGAGAGATAAATCTGTTTTAATAACTATATGACGTTGTCTGAAATGCATTTTGAAATAAAAGATGGAATAATCAGTATGGTAAATAACTTTAAATAAAAGCTTTATATACAGTGATAGGAATATATAAAATTACACAGTCTATATATGCATTATTTGTTTACTGATACAGTGAAGCATAAAGTCACTTTGGATAGAAAGATAGAGCCTTGATGTTGTATGTGGATGGATGATGTTTGTATAAAGCATCTTTAGAAGATATGAGTTTACAGGTTGAAAGAAAGAAAATTAAGAAAATGGCCAGTGTAGTGACGGTCTTGGAGCAAACATTGTAAAACACATGAGTGATGAAAGACTGACATCAAAACAATGCAAGGTACTCACTCAATAGGAAGATAACAGCCAACAAAAACTGGACAGAGGAGCTGAAAATTCCTCATCAAAGGACACACTCAGGTGGCAGACAAGCACAGAGAAAGATGTTCAGCATCATCTATCTGTGGGAATTGTAAACTCTAAAAGTGAGGTACCTCTGTGTAGCCATCAGACTGGCTTTGATACCGATACACCAAATACTAATAAGAATGTGGAGGATTAATTTCTCAGCTTGTTGCTGATGGAAACAGCTGATTCCAAAGAGAGCCAGTTCATCACATAAACCATACTATATGATCCAGAAAGTAAACTCGTTGATATTTATCCAAATGAATTGAAATGTAATGTGTACATGAAAACCTGTGAATGTTTGTATCAACTTCATTTGTAATCTCCCAAGCTTTAAGTCAGCTAAAATCTCTTTAATAGGTGATTGGATTGGTAAAATACACCATATCCATGAAATGTAATGTTTCTGTATACTTTAAAAGTGAGTTATATTAAATGCTGGCCATCAAAAGAGGTATGTGGGAATAGTAGGCAGGTATTTGCCTACTGAGCCACGTTTATAGCCAAAAATGAGTTTCACTGGAAAACGTACCACCATTACTCTGCTAAACGGAAAATATTAGTGACTCATAACAACATCATTATACCATAGGTTAGGGCATCTCTCATCTCTCTTCAGGGAAACTTCTTGGTGCAATAGATGGCAATTAACAGAAACCCACAGCTGGTTAGGTGCAGAGAAAAAGATACTCAGAACAGTACTCAGCTTTAAATGACACCCATCTTAAACCCCCTCCCAAAGCTCAGGGGTCATTGTGAAGATGGGGTGACATCAGGGTGAGAGTCATGGCTGTGGACCATTGTAATGAAACAGTGTTTTATGAACACAGCAGGGCAGTTGCTCTCAGCATAGGAACATACGAACACTCAAACACTCAGCAATTGTGAAAGAATGCCTAAGATCTGTCAAGGACGCCCAGGAACAATTCCAGCACTGGTAAGGGAAGTGGGGGAGGGTCCCTGCTCTAGCTAAAGAGCTATTTATTGGTAATTGGTATTTCTGGGAAACACTTTTCTCTAAGCGTGCACCCTCTGTGGGCTGACCACATGCTAGTGGAAGGCGACACAAGGGCAAGTATATATGGGCAGCACAACTGCCCGTGATGAGTGAAAATAAAACAGGTACAAAGTTGGGTTGGTAGGGAAGGGGACGTCCATCAGGGAGGTATTGGGGGAGGGGGTTAATGGGATCAAAATAGAAAATTCTCACAGGGCTGATAAAAAAAGAAAAAATATCAAGAGTGCTTAAAAATGCACACTATTAAGTCAAAGGGGAATCTAATTGGATGTATTTAATATACCCTTAACTTTTTTTTATTAATTTTTTTTATTGAGAAAAGGAAAAAAAAGTATACGCCTCCTCCCAACCTCCCATTTCCCTCCCCCTCCTCCCACCCTTCTCCCCCTCCCCCCAAACTCCTCTCCCTCTCCCTCTCCAGTCCAAAGAGCAGTCAGGGTTCCCTGCCTGTGGAAAGTCCGCCCCCCTCCGTCCTAGGTCCGCCCCCCCTCCGTCCATGTCTAGGAAGGTGAACATCCAAACTGGCTAGGCTCCCACAAAGCCAGTACATGAAGTAGGATCAAAATCCCGTGCCATTGTCCCTGGCTTCTCATCAGTCCTCATTGTTCACCATGTTCAGAAAGTCCGGTTTTATCCCATGCTTTTTCAGTCACAGTCCAGCTGGCCTTGGTGAGCTCCCATTAGATCAGCCCCATATACCCTTAACTTCTTATAATGACAAATTTATGTCATATATACAGTTTTGCTATATTTTTCATACACATATAATTATGACAGATATAAAGGTATGGAAACAGTTTAAAAATCTAGGTTGTTGGGAGCTTGACAGCAAGTGGATGAAAGGTTAAGGACACTGTAGATATCAGTACAGTAATACCCATATGATACACTAATAACTAATGCTATTGCATAGTGATTGACAAGTGTGGACCCTGTTGTAAGATAAGTACTTTAGTTGTAACCGGCAGATCCTGATTCTTCACTAAAACAAATCCACACTATTTCATGATGCCAAGAAAGGAGCACTTGATGTGGCAAGTCATGATGGGGAGGCTATACTTCTCAATGTTTCTGTTGGCCTAAAGCAGAAAAAAAATATCTGCCACCAGAGGGGTGGAACAGACACTCTCTTTAGGGCAGAGTATTCTAAAGTCTCTTACACCTGCAGTTATCGAACCATGTTATTAGGTACTGTCTCCTGCAAGAGGAAGCTTCTCTGATGAGGGTTGAGTGAGACACTGATTTGTGAGGATAGCAATGTGCCATTAAGAGTTGTTTTCTTTTTCTCTTTTATTTTTTTGTTTTGTTTTCTGAGACAGGGTTTCTCTGTAGCTTTGGAGCCTGTCCTGGAACTAGCTCTGTAGACCAGGCTGTCCTCGAACTCACAGAGATCCATCTGCCTATGCTTCCTGAGTACTGGAATTAAAGGTGTGTTCTACCACCGCCCGGCTCATGAGTCCTTTTCCTGCTGTGTTTATTTATCAGAGTAGTAGTAGTAGCTTTTCCTCTAGGGCCCAGGGCCTACATAGTCTCTTGTTCTTTGCTTTCATAACAGTGTCAGGCATGGGTTCTACCTAATAGAGGGGGCCTTAAGTAAAAATTTTAAAGTAGTTGGTTACTACCATATGATTTGAGACACTGTTGAGCCAGGGGGTATATCTTGTAGGAAGGCCACAATTGCAGCTCCCAGGGTTCACAGCTGGGTGTGATTGCTAACTTTACTCCTTGGGCGGCATGTATAGTGCCTTCCAGCACTGTGGGAGTTTGAATGACAATGGTTCCCGTAGGCTCATAGATTTGAATAATTGGTCCCAAGATAGTGGAACATTTGGAAAAACTGGGAGATGTGACCTTGTTGGAGGATGTCAGTCATCTGGAGTGGGTTTTCACACATCATTTCTCAGTGTGCCTCCCACTACAGATCAGGATAGAGGTTCTCAGCCATCCATTCTGCCATCAGAATCTACTGTCATACAGACTATCACTGAAGACATAAGCCCAGTTAAACACTTGTAGGAATAGTTGACCACACAAAAAAGATTTCATGTTTTCTGTTTGTTTTGTGTATGTACATGTGCTTTGCTTTCTTTTTGTATGTGCCTGTGTGTGTGTGTGTGTTTATGCTTGTATGTGTGTGTGTGTGTGTGTGTTTATGCTTGTATGTGTGTGTGTGTGTTTTAGAGAGAAGATGAAGTTGAGGAGAGGGGTTTTGGAGGAGTTGGGAAAGGGGAAAGATATGATGAAATTATACTGTATGAAAATATTTAAAAAACACATGATGATCATAATAAAAATAGCACACTTATTATATGACTCTCACTCTACAATTCTTTGTGGAACAGTTATTGGTTCCAAGTGAAAGAATCTAATTTTCTGCTTTGAGACATGTTATGCTGGTTTGTCAGGTACATGGTGCTCATAAACCCTTGTCATCTGAACTTTACACTAAAATGGAAAAAATGTGGATCTTTGGAAGAAAAACTAAGGGAGAGGCTTCTATAGTTGTATAATTAAAACAAACAAATAAGGCCCAATATAGATACAGCCTGCATTTTAGAGTCTACAGAACCTACTGCATTATAGTGAATACATCTACTCATCCCAGGTCTGTGGCTTTAAATTTGCAAGGGTGATTCATTTGTAATGTGAGCTAATCTGTCAAAATGTCCATGAATTGTCTGATTAAAAGACCCTAAATCTTTAGCTCTGGGACCCTGATGCACTAGATTAGGATTTCTTGAATCACCTATTTATAAATTATTTTGGTGACTTTAGAGTTTGAGGATTTTAGTGTTAGGTCAGGATATTAAATTATGTAGGTGACTCTAGAGTTTGAGGATTATAGTGTTAGGTTATGATATTATTTTTTGTCTTGATAGCAACTTCATATAAATTTTGCATTTATTTTATCTGGATCATGTAGAATAATTTATCTGCTCTTGGTAGAAACTGGTTCTAATAGGAAGGAGAGTTTATCTTGAAAAAAACCACCAAGTATGTTATTTATGCTTATAGATCTTTCTGTGATGTCTAACTGCCTTCTATGAAATGTGAAATTACCCCACAGTGAGGGCAAGTTCATGGATATGGAAGGTGGCATAAAAAGTTATAGAATAAAGAACTAATAAAATTTTATAGTCAAATGTTTTTATAAGACTGAATCCTGTTTTGCTGATAGACAGAGCATTGAGGACACATAGGACACACACTGTGACGGCTACAATTTAGGAATCGTCAATCTGTGAGGGTGGTTTTCACTATGCACTTCCTATGGCTGTGATCTTTTATCAACTTACTAATACTTGAGAGTACTGTTTATCAATCATTGGCTCTAAACCAGGACAGTGATGTATGCTACATTATGTGGAGTTTATCTGCCTTTGTCTGATGTCTTCCCTAGAGATGATATTGTTGTAAATTGTGTGTTCTCACCTACGTGGAAAGTCAAGTTTGTTGGTGAGGACAGTGGTAATTTTTCAGCATTAGATATTTAAGATATTGTGGAATAGAAGATGCTATAGGGTTTAAATATTTTTATTTTAATTATTCTACCATTTTTATTATCATGATAGATAATATTGTGTTTTCTTTTCAGGTAAATATTTAAAACTTGAAAGTAATTCTTTGTAAATATTTATGTCTTTAAAATTTATGTGTAACTTTGTGTTTGTGTTTTGTATATGTGCATACAGCATTTGCATGTGGGTATCCTTGGTGGTCACCAAGTGAGTATCAGATCCCAGGAGCTAGAATTACAGGCAGTTTGAGCTGCCATGTTGGTGATGGGAATCAAACTCAGGTCTTCTGGAAGAGGAGCAAGTGGTTTGAATTGCTGAGCCAATTCTTTAACCTCTCAGTGTCATTCTTAAATATTTATCTCCATTTTTGTAGATGTTTCATGGGACAATCACAAAAGAGCTCACCAGCCATGAAGAGTGGAGTCACTACAATGAGAATATAATAGAAGATCAGAAGGACTTTGTATTTGTAAAGTACAATGGCCTCCACCTGAAGTCCATGGAAAACCTGCAGTCCTGCATCTCTCTGAGAGTCTGCATATTCTCGAACAACTTCATCACTGACATCCAGCCCCTGCAGAGCTGCGTAAAGCTCATTAAACTTGATCTCCATGGAAACCAGGTAAGCACTAACTGCTTTCATATGTCAGTAAACTTGCCCTGTTAATCTATAACACTCTTCCCAGCCATTGAAAATATAATGAAAAACTTAAAATTATATACAAATAAGGCTCAAATACATAAACTATAACACGTAATAAAAAATTAAATGATATATAAAAATGTACGATATGTTTTGCTTTTTGTATTTTTCAATTATATATGTATCGACTCTCTCTGTATCTATTTCAAATGTGTGTGGCTTCGCACAAAGGCCTGAAGAGGGCGTCCAGGTTTCTGTACCTGAAGTTGCAGGGGTCCTGGGAACTGAATGGGAGTCATTGGAAGTGCAATGACACTCTCAGTTACTGAGCCGTCTTCCTAGGCTGTTTGACTTCCTTTTACATCATTTTTCTTTCAAGGTTTATTTTGTTTTATTTTCATGTATGTTTTTGTATGTATCTCTGTGTGAATGGGGGTGCCCATGGAAGCCAGAGGAGCATGGTGGATGCCTTGGAATTATGGGTAGTTGGGCGTTGTCAGTGAGAGTGGTTCTGGGTCTGCTGGAAGAGCAGGGGAGCTCCTAGCACAGAGCCACCCCTTCAGCACCATATGACTACATCTTCAATGTACAGTGCAGATGAGTCCGCAATTCTGATGTGAGTAACTTTAACTGGAATTGTCCTCAGTACTTTCCACAGAAAGATCCATATCTATATATGCCTGTGAGTATGGCTATACATCTATTATGCTATTGATTCCAGCTTATTTCAAATTCCTGGTGTGTCATGTCTTTGCAGTCATCATTTGGAGAATTGGAAATGTTAGTTTTATTAGGCAATCGACATTTGCAAAATATTGAATTTTAAATGATATTAAATGTTTCACCATTTTTCCTTGCAGACTTTATGAATCATAGATATTTTAAATATTATTTCAGATAAAGACTCTTCCAGATCGAAATTTTTGGGGTGGACTCAAGAACCTAAAACTCCTCTATCTTCATGACAATGGTTTTGCCAAGCTGAAGAACATCTGTGTGTTAGCCGCTTGTGCAAGTCTCATAGGACTGACCATGTTTGATTGCCCGGTGAGTCTTAAGAAAGGCTACAGACATGTTCTTGTCAATAGTATCTGGCCTCTCAAAGCCCTGGACCACCATGTTATATCTGATGAAGAAATCATTCAGAACTGGCATCTTCCGGAGAGATTTAAAACATTCAACCACAGGCTATTCTTTAACCTTTGCCCGGCATTGATAAAGGTAACTCACTCAATGAATGATTCCTTTATGATCAGTTACAGGTATAAAATTTAGCTCTAAATACTATATTTAAATATGTAATCTGTTTAACAGTATTGTTTTGTATCTTTTATGAAATATTCACTACTGAAAACTCAAAGCCCTGAGGTTACACATTGTTGTATAGACTTAAAAAGATAACCATTCTTCATAGCCCTTGAATCTTAGAGTGGCTAAAATTGGGAGGAAGGCTCAACTCTGCAGCTCTTTGAAAGCATTAATTACACAGAGGACAGCGTCTGCATGGATTTGCAGGGAAGTGTTTTCAGATGGGACAGGCACAGCAGTAGACTGCTTTCTCAGGGATGACTAGGTGATTCCAGCACTGTCAAACAGATGAAGACCGTTGTGACACCACAAGGTGATGTGTCCTCGTAAGACCATCACTGCACATGTGGTCTGTCACTGACCAAAAGCATGTGTGTTACATGGCTACACTTATAGATGGAATCCGAGGCAGAATAAGGAATGTATATGAAGAGTGATGGAGCCGGGAGGGCATGTGTGCCCCTACCCTGAGGAGCTGAGCGCAGAGCTGCAAGGCTGTGCTGTAACTGCCTATAGCCCTTACATATTATGAGGAAGAATAAGGTTTCACAATATTAGTTGAATGCATTTGGGGTTCGGTAATTATTTTTTAATAATTAAGATAAAAGTGAGGTCGGTTTTGAGCCCCGTGTCTTAACCTGCACTCTTGAGGCCGGGAATCAGTTAGATTCTGCCCAGTGGTGGTAGTGTGTGTCATGTCTTCAAGGATGAAGGTTCCTTTAAGGAAGTAATGAAAAGTCTGGGGAGTGAGACAGAAGGGGTAACCAAGGATCAGAGTGGAGAGCCTCACCTTCTTAGTACGTGAGCTACCGCCTTAGCCTGGCTGCAAATACAGCCATTCTCCCATGCTGTGTGGTCTATACATGGATAGCCCTGCCAAAGTTCATTAAAGAAAATTTATTAAAAAATATTTTTGAATAAAAGTATTAAAATGATTTTTTTAAAGAAAAGTATTTGCTGGAGAGGACAAATCAGGGGGAAGGGAGGGAAGGGAAAAGAAGGAATTAGCAAAGTAAAAGGTGTGGAAAGTTAGGCTCCTCAGCGTGAATGAATAAGAAGGCCTTGCTGAAAAGCATCTCCTTTGACAAGGGAGGGCTGTTCCTTTGCACAGAAGATGAGCACTGTGAGCATTAAAAGCCAAGCCATTGCCAGATAGGGCAGCACAAAGCTGTGAATTTGAGTCTGTCTCCTTTTCAGGGTCCTCCAACTGGCGTCCTATCACAAGAAGAGTGACAATATTTAATGGTCTATGCTTAACACATAGAATGTGGGAGGAGAAGGAAGGACTCAAACTTCAAAGTTTCTAATACTTTGAACCTTAGTGACTGGCATCAAGGAAAATGCCTACGTGTAAACGTGCAGGAGAAATCTGAAATTGATCCTGTTCCATTCTGCTTTTGTTTTGTGTTTTGATGGGGGAAAGATCAAATATGCCTGGAAATGAAGAGCTAAAATTCAGAGGGAATGTTCTGGGCTTGTGCTGTGAACCAAGTTATCTGCTTGAAGTCATAGTTGAGGCCAAACATGCTCGGGACCATGGAGGGATCAATAAAGACTGAGCTAATGAGAAGCCCTTGAAGCATATTCTCACTTTGTATGTAGGAAGCACTGGAACCAGTGAGGATAAAAGGAAATTGATCTTGGGAGGTGAGAAGAAAAGCAAAGACACAGCAATTACCATCGTGTTGGTAAAAGAAAAATAATTTTTAAAAAGAAAATGTAAAAAGTTTTAATGGGCCCAAGAAAAACACTAAAGTAGTGTTTTGAAAGGCAGGAAGTGTGAAAGAACCGCTCCAGACTGAGAATCTCACAGCCTAGAAGTGCCCGGAGTAAAAGGACAGTGGGCAGTGTGGCTGCCACTATAGTCACTCTAGATTGTGTCCCCAGACATCTACAGAGCATAGGGAAAGCTTTATTTGCAGTAAATAGGACGCAGGGATGAAAACATTTTGAATGAACAGTAAAAAGATTAAAATTTCAGAAATGCGAAGTAGTTTAAAAAGCATTTTGAAGTCAATAATATTTTAGGGAGAGATTCCTAGGGCCTCCCCTTGCTTCTGAATCACTACTTACTGCTAGAGTCCAGGGAAGGGAAATCCCTGTCTTCACTTCTGCACTAAGGGGCCACAAGACTGACTCCAGGGAAGAGTTCTAACCCCATGATCACACAGATGTCTCTGTTGTATGCAATGCAATAAAAAACAAAGCAAACAGCACAAAGTTCTGAATATGTGTAGGTCTTATTGGAAAGAGGGGGCTAATAGAGGATGGAGGAAGATGGGTGTAATAATAAGAATGTATGAAATGGTCAAAGAACAAACTCAATAGTAGCTACAGACTGTTTTGGAGAAAGTCTATGCAGAAGACTGTACTCATGGAGCCAGCCCTGAGCTCTAGGCTCAGAAGCGCTGTGGATGAACTGGGAGATTTGGGGCACAGTGGCATAGGCTTGGCCTTCTCAGTGGACAGTGCTGCTATAGACAGGGTTCTTTAGTCACTAACTGATCATGGAGAGACTTAGCAGAATACACTTAAGAAGGAATACATGTGAGTTTATGGAGACATTTGTTGAGTATTGTTTGAAATATGTATTTTGAAATATAACATTGCTCTTATATAATGAATAAAAAGAAATATGAAAATTAGAAACAATGAACATTATCCATACACTCTCAAGGGTTACCATTTTGTAAAGGAGGAGAGCATGAGTGTGCAGAGTAAGGAGTGTATGCTTTTTACAGTAGAAATAACCCTGTAGTAGTTCAAAGTTTTGTTCTTAACTTAATAAAATAGGTAGTTCTTACTTGCCTTTGATTGTGACCTAAAGTGAATTCTAAACTTGTTTTCTTTTGTTAAAGTATTTAAACTTGAAGGAAAAGTCCATTGTCTTTCGGCAGCTGTTGTTCACTCATCAGCATGAAAAAAATTCAAAGTTAACATAAATTCATAAAGGATGCAGACTCTGCGTATTTTCCATCTTTATGTGGCTTATTATTCTTATATAATTTTATTTGCTGTTTAAAGGGTTTATTTTATTATTTATAAACTAATTTTCTATGACATGTATTTTGTTTTCATTTTTTAAGCCTACATATATATTTTTTTTAAAAACACTACCACCTGTTCAGAATTTTTTTTTCTGTCCGAATCTGTCTTTACTGAGCAACTGCAGCATTCTCTGACCATGTGAGACAAATCTTAAATTGCCATGTCAGCTGTTTCATGGCCCAGCTTAGCAAATGGAGCTGGCTGCTGGCTACACCCTGCAGGAAGCTGCTGATACCCACACCTCTGTTTACTGAGGACTGGACTGCCTGAGAGACAGCAGGACTAAACTGCCACATCTGGCTCGTTGCCCAGAAATTTTCTTAGCTTTCTAAGACTCTGTGTTTGTATATTTGAGCCCCATGTTCGGTGCCATATGTAGACAGACTTTTTGTTGGGGTGCCACTCACCAAAAGCCACATGGAGACTTATTATTAATTTTTAAAGTCCCTCCTATAACTTAGACTTTTCCCACTAGCTCTTATAACTTAAATTAGCCCATTGATATTAATCTACATTTTGCATCATGGCTTCTTATATCTCTTCCATCTTGCATCTTCTGTTTCTTCTCTGTGTCCTCTAGTTTCTTTCTCTACCTGGAAGTTTCACCTGGCCTCTTCCTGCAGAGCTATTGACCAGTCAGCGCTTTGTTAAACCATAAGGTACCTTGGTAAACCAGTCAGATCTTCACAGTGTACAAAAAGATTGTTTCACAACGATTTCCTAGGCATACAGCTTATACCCAGTGAAGAAGATGGAGTCACATCTACCTGAGCCATAGTTTCTGTAACCTGGATCTCTGTATTGGAATTTAGAAGAGTCTTATGGTACTCTGAGCAGTGAGGCTTTTCAGGGAGTCACAAAACTATTCTGCCTTCTAGAGCTCTGGACTTAGGATGGCAGGGACTGATTTAATGACCCCTCAATCCTTTTGTCAGGATTAAGAGTTGATTTCTTGACCAGATTTGGATTTCTTCTGCAACTTTCTGATTTCATTTCTCAAATATAGGATAAGATAGAGATTTTCCTATTTTTCTATTTTATCTTCCTTTGTATGAAATACTATCTTGAAGTCATTTTCCCTTCTTGCAGCAAGAATGTGAATGTATCTTTGCTTGCATTATTCTTTAGACAGATGCCCTAGCTTCTTTCTCTTAAACTCTGTATTCCATAAAGCCCTCAGACATGGTTACACTCCAGATGAATTCTTGGCCAATGTATGAAGATGGTGGTCTAGTTCCTTTCTCCAATACCTTTTCATATTCCATATGAGATGTTGCAATGACCCAATTCCCCACTTTTCTATTAGCAATCAGCTTAAAACAGCATATCTTTAAAAAGCAGGTACTGCCCTTGGTTCAGTTGCAATGAGGCCAGATGAGCTACTATAGGAGAAGAAAGCATAGGAATTACAGTGAGACAGAAGGCATGGAGATTCAGCAGCCAGGTTTGCTTCTTTAATAACATAGGAACTAAGGAGTGTTCCACAAGAATTCCTTCTGAGGCTAATCACAGGAGTCACCTGATCAGCACCATGAGGCCACACCTTCTAAATGTTCTACCACCTCCTATCACTGTGATTCAGGTGAGCAAGCTTCCCAAGGTTATAAACTGCTGTAAGTCTCAGGAAAACCATGTCAAAGGCATATAGCTTGCAGGTTTGGTGAAGTTTAAGTTGGTGTGGTGATGCCCTCCTAGTGCTAAAGAAGATGTCATCACAAGAGAGTAAACATGTCCTAGAGAGCTTGGTTTATACCATTAATTCATTTATTCCATAACAAATGAAAGTTTAAAGCTATTAAAGAGGACAGAGACTCCTTGAAATAATCCCTCTCAGTGGTCCAATATCCCAGTGCCATTAACATATGTTTTGAGGATTGCTTCAAGTCATAGAATTTATTCAGTTGTTTCTTTACATTTTTAAGTACTGGAGGTTAGAAGTTCAACAACTAAACGAGGGGAATTAACAGATAAATACTTAATGTTTGATTCAGGCCTAGTATCTATGGAGCAAACACAACATTTAAAGCTGAACAGCAAAAGCACAATACTAAACAATGACCAAAATCGTCATCCAGTAGGGAGATACAAGTTAACTAGCAGATTTGTTTGTTTGTTTTTGGTTAAGTACAAGTTATGACTAAAATAAAAAAAATAGGAAATACTGTTGCCAAATTCTGATAAGTATACAGAGAATACTCCACAAAGGATTTTGCTAGTTTCTTTTAAACTAATCATGAAATGGCCAAGTGATTCACTAGTTGCTTGTCTCAGAATTTATCTCAGAGAAATAAAGGATTAAATCTTGCAAGCATAAATTCTTCATGAATGTTTTGAGTAGTTTCTCCACAGGTACCCTGCATTAGATTTTTTTTTTTTTTTTGGTTTTTCGAGACAGGGTTTCTCTGTGGCTTTGGAGCCTGTCCTGGAACTAGCTCTGTAGACCAGGCTGGTCTCGAACTCACAGAGATCCGCCTGCCTCTGCTAGATTTTTACCATTATGGCAAAACACCTGAAACAGGGTACTCATGAAATAATGGGGCTATTTAACTCATTCTGGAGCTAAGGGAACTCTGTCATCAACCTCTTAGTGAGTGGGGGAGTACACGAGGAAGGGAAGGTTACACTGAAAATGAAAAGCTGAGAACCTTGGATGAGGGCAGGCTTGGCTTCACAGTGATCGGCTCAAAGCTATCTTGTCCTTTTTGTGGGCAGTGCTGTGATTGAAGACCCCTACTATGGGCAATGCAGTGGTTTGAAGACCCATTTTGTGGGCAGTGCAGTGATTTGAAGGCACCTTCTGTTGGAAGTAAAGTGATTTGAAGACCCCCACTGTGGGCAGTTCAATGCTTAGAAGACCCCTACTGTGGGCAGTTCAATGATTAGAAGACCCCTACTGTGGGCAGTTCAATGATTAGAAGACCCCTACTGTGGGCAGTTCAATGATTAGAAGACGCCTACTGTGGGCAGTTCAATGCTTAGAAGACCCCTACTGTGGACAGTTCAATGATTAGAAGACCCCTACTGTGGGCAGTTCAAAGATTAGAAGACTCCTACTATGGAGCAGTTCAATGATTTAAAGACCCCTTCTGTGGGCAGTGCAGTGATTTGAAGGCCCCTACTATGGGCAGTGCAGTGGTTTGAAGACCTTTTTTGTGGGCAATGCAGTGGTCAGAAGACCCCTACTATGGGCAGTGCTGTGATTTGAAGGCCCCTACTATGGGCAGTGTCGTAGTTTGAAGACCCCTTCTGTGGGCAGTGCAATGATTTGAAGGCCCCTTCTGTTGGAAGTGAAGTGAGTTGAAGACCCCAACTATGGGCAGTTCAATGCTTAGAAGACCCCTACTGTGGGCAGTTCAATGCTTAGAAGACCCCTACTGTGGGCAGTTCAATGCTTAGAAGACCCCTACTATGAACCAGCTCTTAAAATCTTTACTTCTAAATGTCACATTAGGTGTAAAACTTTAAATACATAGACTCTTGAGGGACAAACCCCAATCCCAGCCATAGCAAACATCCAAATGCAAATGGTTCCCATGCCAATATATCCTTACCACGTGATGACATCAGTAAAGATAACTCTGTAACAAGCTATTTATCTGGAAATGCTGTTTAAGCTATCTGTGTAAAAGTATCTCATTAGAAAACAAAATTCTTACTGCCTACCATAGTCCACATTCCCTTAATTTTATACTTTCTTTGTACTCTGTGGCAGTTTTGTTCTGTGCCCTAGTTCTATAGTACAGGTGCCCTCTGGTATCCATGTGTTGACCAAGAGAGTTTTAGAAATACTAATTTATAATTCTACAAAATTCTCTCTTGTAAATGTGAAGAATTCACACATTCTCACCATTTTATATGGTGAGCATACTATTCAAAAGAGAACAGGCCTTTCATAGGAATAAAAAAGGCAAAATAGATATGATGTATTGGCTTTAATTTATTGGAAACAAACACTTATGCTTATATTAGTATATTTTATAGTGTTCAAATATTCCAAGAAATAGTGATCTATGTTAGGGGATTCTGATGAGAAAACTGTCACAGACAGAAAAAGAAGTGGCAAGCCTTACACACCTGATACCCATAGAATGAAATATTTTTATAACACAGAAGCTACAAAGCATAAGAAATGGATTGAAATGATTCCATCTTAGAATTTTATGCAATCAGACTAGCATGTACTTTTGGAATTAGTTTCTGAAGCTTTTCCTATTATCAAAATATTAAGTAGATTCCATCAAAGTCATACGACAAAGACTTATTATTTTCTCTTTAATGCTTCTCTATGGGCTATGCCAGCATTAACACTATAATCTCTACAACTCTGCATGATGTTAGGATAAACTTTTTATTATTATACCATTTATCTTATCTTATTGATTATTGATATTTATGCTTAAAGGTATGCGTGCTTGCCCCAGATTTCATCATAATCCTGTTCATTAGACTGATTAGTATCAATCATCTTTTTCGCTAATGTATTAATTTCAGAGCTTACATTATATTGATCAAGCTGCTAACTCAATGACTCTCTGTTAACTTTGTGATAAAGATTATTATGTATTTAGTGGTCTCAAAAAGATTGAATCAATGTCTTTTATTTAATGCTACAAAATTTTGGGGAGATATCTTGTTTGGATGGTCACATGTAGATGGAATTTTCTTTACTGCCTGGTCCCACAGCCTTTCAGTCCCAAATAAACACACAGAGCTTTGTATTAATTATAAATTGTTTGGCGTCTTAGCTTAGACTTATTATTAACTAGCTCTCATAATTTAAATTAACCCACAATTCTTATCTATGTTTAGTTACATGGCTTGGTACCTTTTCTCAATATAACATTCTCATCTTACTTCCTCTGTGTTTGGCTTTGATTGTGTCTCTGCTTTTCCCTTCCCAGAATTCTTCTAGTCTGGTCGCCCTGCCTGTACTTCCTGCCTGGCTACTTGCCAAGCAGTGTTTTATTAAACTAATACGAGTGAAAAATCTTTACTGTGTACAAGAGCTTTATCCCACAGTGTTTCCCCCCCCTCTTTTCAAAATAAGAACTCCGAATCTAATTTCCTTTGTTTAGTTTTTTTTTTTTCCTGACCATTCTCTGTAACAACTAGTAGTGAATACTCTAAACAGAGACAAACAGGCATAATCCATTTTGGGGGAATGTGGGCATAGTTTTCTAGGCTACTTCCTGCTTGTTACAAATGCTGATAATCTTATGGGGACCCAAAGAAAATTTAGGATTATGGTCATGTCCTGCCTGGAGTATTATGTGAGGCTAAATCATCTCAGGCATGTATCGGTGTAAATAAATGCAATGCAGATAATAAAGAATATTTACCACTTTAATGAAAAACTTACAGAACCGAAGTTCCAGCGTAGTACAGAAGGTAGCAAGGAAAAAAGGGCCGAGCCGCCTCTCCGCTCGCCCATTTATTGGCAGGCATTCACCCGAGGCCAACTCCGCCCCCTAAAGGGGCTGTCTTAACCCTACATCTCCCCCTTTTGTCTAAATAAGACAGAACTAAACCAAATATAACAATAAACAATAATAACAAATGATAAATATAACAAACAATATTGAGAACAAAAGTTTTGCTAGAGAGTAACTACAATTAAATAATCTTCAACTCCATCAAAGATCTGAGAAAGGAATAAATATTACTTAACAAGTGGGAGATATCCAAAATGTGCAACAAATGACAGAGACAACTGACTACCTGGGCAATCACCCAAAATCTCGTTTGCAATGTTGAGTCAATCAACTTTGGCTAAGGCCTAACATAACTGACATACCATTATCAAATGCAAGGAACTTTCTTAGAATTATCCTACCCTGTCTTGGCAAGATAAGACAATCCTGTTTCATATCTTAGTCAGTAGTTGAGGTATGGGCTTTTCTTAACCCAAAGGCCAGTTCTACCAAGAAGACAAGCTCCCAGTGGAGTGTCTTTGGTGCTCAACGTTCTCTCGGGAGTAGAGTGGTGTTGCCAGGAGTAATTGTGTCTCATTGGCACAGAATTCTAGGTTAGAATAAAGGCCATTTTCTACAGCTCTTCAAAGAGGCTGAAGATTATACTATCTATATTAAAAATAATCTCTATGTATCTAAAAGACCTGATTAACCTAAAAATAATATGACAAACATATAATTCTCAATACCTATCTAATTTGAAAACTAAGAGAATAAACAACTGTGCAATATATGAAGACAATGATCTTCAACTGTAAACAATGTCATTACATATCAAAATGTAAACAATATTATTACATAAATAGTACCAGAGGTAGAAATGTACATTGTGATATGATAGATGTATCCATACAAAATAAGCATACTCTTATACAAAAATAGAGGTAGGAACACTCACATTCAATATTCAATATATCAATATACAAGAAACAGTACCAATATAATTTTCTAAAAACAGTAAGTCAAAAATACCAATCATCCCATCAAACCAGTTAATCCCCGCACTTTTTTTTTAATATACCCCTAATTCCATACAATATCTCCCCATCCCCTCAACCCTAAACCAACCACTAAAAGATGTCCCTAACCCTGTGGGCAAACTCTGTTGGGAGAGGGGACATCGTCCTCTTAGGTTGTTTCTAGCTGACATGGGGGCGATGTTCTTCTTAGGGGCCCCTGTGAAAGCAAATGATGGTAAAATACCCAAATTAACCTTTGAGTTAAGAAAATTATAACTAGTCTCTGAGTGTTTTGAGAAGGTCCGGCCAGAGTGTTGTCAAAAATGTGCATCATTTGAAATTGTCTCTTGCAGTTGGTACCAAAAAACAGGTCTAATATTAGCGCGCTTAAAAAAAAAAAGAAAAATTCATGACGTCATAAAAGCCAGATAGAGTTGATATTGTGGGGCCCCATCTTCATCCTGGAAACTTCAAAGATTACTGTAGGAAAATATGTTGCTTGTTATGGGAAATTTAAACATTAACAACAAGGACATATACTGACATATAAAGAAAGACATAGATATGAGGAAAGGCAAAGAAAGTTTATCAAATATAAAATTATTCTTATTCTGTCCCATTTCATGGCTCCTGACCTGAGACAGAAACTCTGAAATATCTCTTATTAACAGGCTTGGAATTGAAGAGGGACTGAGCCATAGTCCAACTCCAAAACCAGCTCTACACATTTATAAAGAATTGTTCGATAAAACATATATATATATATATATATATATATATATATATAAAATCAATACTTACAATATGTATAGAATTTTATTGTCGATGTTTAGTGGGTCGTAACTATTTTCCATCCATCAGTAATTAAATATTCAGGGTCCCTTAAATTCTTTGGAAATGAATATTTTCCTGTGGAGATAAGAAAAGAACCCTGCCCCCATCCTATCTGTAATCCTTACCATCTGAATGCCAGTCATCCTTGTGAATGAATTGTTATTTATCTTTTCCAAGTGACTTCCTCAAACCGAACCTTTATTAATTTTGATGGTATCCATAATTTTTCCTCACCTGTGGAGATAAGAGCAAAACCCCTTCCCCAACGCAGCACATCTCCTGGCTTCCATTGTGAGGTCAGCACATCCTTGAAATAAACTGGTTGATTTAGTTCAGCAGACTTTTCCATTATCCAATGTCTTTCTGCAGACATCGTTCCCTTCTCATTAGCCTTGAGAAAATTTAAGGTTAACAAAGCATTATGTAACCTATTTCTGGGGGTGTTTTCCATCCCTTTCTATTTGTTCAACATATCCTTTATAGTTCGATTTGATCTTTCTATGACTGCTTGACCTGTAGGATTGTATGGTATACCTGTAACATGCTTGATATTGTAATAATCAAAAAACCGTTTCATTTTCCTAGAGACATAAGCAGGACCATTGTCTGTCTTTATTTGTGTAGGTATACCCATGATAGCCATGACTTCTAATAAATGAGTGATTACTGTATCAGCTTTTTCTAAACTTAAAGCAGTTGCCCATTGAAAGCCTAAATAAGTGTCAATGGTGTGATGAACATATTTCAATTTGCCAAATTCTGCAAAGTGGAACACATCCATCTGCCAGATTTTATTCCTATGGGTGTCCTTAGGATTAGCCCCTGCTGGCAGTGGCTTTTGGTTATAGAAAGAACAGGTAGGGCATTTCTTTACAATCTCCTTAGCTTGTTGTAAAACTCTTCAAACTTTTGCTATTAACATGATGTTTTTTATGAATTTCAGAGGCTTGTAGCACATTACCAATCAATAGTTGATTAATTTCTGCATTACCTTGTGCTAGAGGACCTGGCAGACCCGTATGGGATTGGATGTGTGTTATGTACATAGGGCAAAGCCTGTTCCTGATCAAATCTTGAATCTGAATAAACAATGAGGTTAGTTCTGTATCATCACATATAAATTCAGCAGTTTCAATATGTAAAATAACTCTTTCTGTGTATTTTGAATCAGTAACTATATTAATAGGTTCTTTAAAATCTCTTAGTACCATAAGAATGGCATATAATTCTGCCTTCTGGACAGAATCATAAGGACTTTGTTCCACCTTATCCAAGTCTTCTGATTTGTAACCTGCCTTCCCTGATTTATTGGCATCAGAATAGAATGTATGGGCTCCAGTTATTGGAGCATCACGGACGATTCGAGGAAGGATCCAAGAAGTTCTCTTTATGAAGTTAAGCCGCTTGCTTTTTGGATAGTTGTTATTAATTTCTCCCAAAAAAAAATTAGCACAAGCTCTTTGCCATGGTTCATTATCCTCCCATAATTTCTTTAGTTCATCAGCAGTGAAAGGCACTATAATTTCTGCTGGGTCTATGCCTGCTAGTTGACGAAGTCTCAGCTTGCCTTTTATAATTAACTCAGAGACTTTTTCCACATAAGTTTTCAGTTTCTTACTTGGTTTATGTGGTAAAAAGATCCATTCCAAGATAATATCATCTCTCTGAATTAAAATTCCTGTAGGAGAAATTTTTGACGGTAATATGACGAGAGTACAATCGAGCTCCCGGATAGCTCAGTCGGTAGAGCATGAGACTCTTAATCTCAGGGTCGTGGGTTCGGGCCCCACGTTGGGCGCCAAATGTATCGGCATAATTAAATGCAATGCAGATAATAAAGAATATTTACCACTTTAATGAAAAACTTACAGAACCGAAGTTCCAGCGTAGTACAGGAGGTAGCAAGGAAAAAAGGGCCAAGCCGCCACTCCGCGCGCCCATTTATTGGCAGGCATTCACCCGAGGCCAACCCCACCCCCTAAAGGGGCTGTCTTAACCCTACACAGGCAGCAGCCTTGAAGCTGTTCTGGATGCAGATCTCAGAAGAAACTGCAACAGTGCTCTGAAATGTAGAATCATCTGGGCCTTCTGTTCCCACTGGAGTTTTTCAGGGGTTATTCCTTGATAGAACCTTGTTTTTCTTAACCCAGAATGAATCTGCAGCCTCTCATTTTCCTGTGAGAACAAAAGCAAAACCTCTTCTACAAAATAAACTAACTTTTGACTTAAATTTTGAATTCAAGACATTTTCAAAATATATTTGCTGAATTAATCCAATAGTATTTATAATCAAAGTTCTTTTAGCAGCTGTTGCTACTTCCTCATCAGCCAAACAATTCAAGGACAACACAATAACATACAGTATCCAGCTTCCCTGTGTATTTTCTAATCTTTACATGGCTTTATTTTTTATTCTATTACTTTTTTTTTCAATTTTGATTTTTGAGACAGGGTTTCTCTGTGTATCTTTGGCTGTCTTCGATCTCACTCTGTAGACCAAGCTGACCCTGAACTCATAGAGATCTACCTGCCTCTGCCTCCCAAGTGCTGGGATTAAAGGCATGTGCCACCACATCCAGCTACTCTTATTTCTTTTTTTTAAAAAGGCATTCCCTATTCTTTTATTTTCTCTCCCAAGCTTACACATATTTTTAAACACATTGTAAAACATTTAGAAGTTGTTTTTTTCCATCTGAATCTGTTGTTACTGCTTATCTCTATCCTTTTCTGATCACATGTGTCTTTAATCTTCTAGGCACCATGGCTAGGATTAAAGCTGCAGCGTTGCTGCCCGACTCCACCCTATTCCTTAGCTTTCTGAGAGTCTAGCTTCATGTTTGAGGTACTGGTTGGAACCGTGTTTATTGTTAAAACCCTGTGGAGTTTCAAGGTCCATGCACCATCAATAACTATGCAGCTGACTTCTCATAAACACCATTTAAGTGTTTGGTGGAAGAGCCTCTTAAAGTGCTGCAAGGTTTACCCACTAATGCAGAGAAGCCTCTCTTAAGGGAGCTGCACCTTTGCTTGCCTCTTGCAAACAAAGTCCACCTGAGAAAATGCTGCTACCAAGAGGCCGTGCTTGACTCTTGTTCTTTTGTGTCTAGAAGCCCTTCTCAAGCTCTCTCAGATTTTATGTGGATGTAGTTGCTGAATGTTGTTGATGGAAGTTTCTGTCCTGCCTGGGGTCGCACAGCCATCAGTCACCCCCCCCAAAAAAAAACACACACACACACGCAGAGGCTTGTATTAATTATAAATTGTTTGGCCCATTAGCTCAGGCTTATTATTAACTAGCTCTTACAACTTAAATCAATCCATAAATCTTGTATATGTTTTGTCACATGGTTTGATGCCTTTTTTCAGTGAGGCATTCTCATCTTGCTTCCTCTGGCTGGTGACTGACTCTCTGCCTTTCCTCTTCCCATAATTCTCAAAGTCTTGTTGCACAGCCTATACTTCCTGCCAAACTACTGACCAGTCAGCACTTTATTAAACCAAGACAGGTGACAAATATTTTCAATGTATAAGAGCGTTATCCCACAGCAGTCATGGCTCCATGAGAAAGCACCATTTCTGTCTCCATCTTACAGATCACAGAAATGGATAGGGAGGTGATTTAGCCCAGATCCAAGAGCTAGTAAGGGATCTGTTTGATATTCAAGCCAGGCAGCTTTTGTATAGGCAGCATTTTTTTTGGGGGGGGGGGGGTATGGAGAAAATGGCTTTTCCTTGGAAAAAGGATGAATTCACTTGTTTAGATAGTGAAGGATTTTGGCTATTGTATAACTCAACAATGACATTCTTGGTAGCATTTTGTAATTATCTAAAGACATTTGGAATCTGAAGTGTTCATTTGCTTTGTGAAGTATTGAGGAATGAAAAATACACGATAGATTGGAGATCTAGAACATCTACACACAGATCTAAATTCTACAGAGAAATTAATGTAAATTTGAGAGATAAAATAAAGAGCATAAAAGCTAGGTGTGGTGGCTCATGCCAACAATGCTTGTACTGGGAAGGTATGGTGGCTCATGTTTACAGTGCCAATACTGGGAAAGCCAAGGGTAAAATCCATGATGGGCTATATAGTGAGTTACAGAACAGACTGGGCTATGGAGGAGGACTTTATCCCAGATGGAAAAAACAAAGAGAAGAGAAAATTAGAGGCTAAGAGAGAGGAAAGAAAAATAGTGGAAAATATTATGAATATTGAACAAAGTATGAAATTGAAAGTTATTAACACTGTTCAATACTAGTTAAAAATAATATGGAAGATAAAAAGAAAGCATAAGTGCTTACACTTAAGATTTTTTAAATGCAAGAAAATTCTGGACAAATAGAAGTGTTTGCCTTGGTACCGAGAAATTGAGACAGTAGGAGGCATTTGCAGACACAGAGGTGTTGAAAGAATTTGACAAATTGGAGTGGCAGAAAGTGGTTTAGTGTTTTCAGAGGTTACAGAACATGTTTGAGCATGTCAACAACACAATAATAAAATGTTAGATGTAAGACAGGGAGATAGGACTTTATTCTGTAAAATCTCGAGGAAATATTGAAGAGCTTTGCATTTGAGAAAAGTCATTCTGTGTTCTGAATAAATGACCAGATAAGAGAAAACAAAACCTTACACATGTAAATTTTAATGAGTTTGATTCTCTGATTCACACATTAGAGGGGCACCATGGTGCCAGCAGCTAGCATTCTGTCTATGGGAAGAAAGACATTTTATGAAGTGGTTATGGAATCAGGACTAAGAATTTCCTAGTTAGAGGCTAGGTTGCAGATTCTGATTGGTGCAGTTTCTGGTTTTATACTATTGTTTATGTTGGTCTTTGCTTTGTTCTCATGGGGATATAAAGTACCAGACCCACTCTAGCTTAATGGCTTCTCAATTTTTTTTTAAGAGAATGGAGTAGAATTAAGGAGTTATTACAAAATTTTCTCATGATTTCTAAAGTCTGATTTAGTACACTGGTAGAAAAGAGAGCCGATAGAATTGAAGCATTTCCTGGGTGGGCCGCGATGCAATATAAAGAGGAATTAAGGGTTTATTAACTTCTTTGACATGATCAAGAGTGGTTTTAATGACTTTATAGACAACACAGAATGAAGTATGCTTTGGTTGCAGTGTGTATGTATGTGGGGGGTAATGGTTTCAGCTTTTGATATATAAGCAGAGAAATGGAACTAGAAATTCATTTTATAGAATGTAATTTAAGAGGTAATTCCTGACATAAAGTGTAACTGTGAGGGTAGTTTGCATAGGTAAGGCAGAAAAATGTAGCAAAGAAGGTGATTGTTAGAGGTTAGCAAATAGAGGTGAAAAATAAATAAATAGAAACCCTTGGCTGTCTAACATTTGTAGAGCTGCAACTCAGACAGAGAAAAGGAATAGAATTAGGACGTATATATGGATGGGTGGGGGTAGGTTATGTATAATTGTGTAGCCTGATTAAAGCCCATATATATATATATATATATATATATATATATATATATATATATATGTTCAACCTGAAGGTCAGAAAAGCAAAACAGCTGGCCACTGGTTCTTACCTTTACCTCAATCTGAAATGGCAATCCTGCCTTCAGGAATCTCAGAATGAGACTGTGTGAGAGAACTGTCTCCTCCCATCTTATATGCCTCTCTAGTGCTGGGATTAAAGGCATGCACCGTGACCACCAGTTTCTATGGCAAACTAGTGTGGCTAGTGTGATTAAAGGTTTGTGTCACCATTGCCTTGTCTGTAAGGTTGACCAGTGGGACTGTTTTACTCACTGATCGTCAGACAAACTTTATTTATTAAAGTACAAATAAAATATCACCCATAGTTGCCATTTATTAAAATAATTAAGCTAAAGAGTGGGTCACAGTAGCTCATAAATGTTCAGGAGGTTCAGGCAAGAGTGACAGAAATTCATGATTGTCATGGGGTAAAGAGAAAATCATGTGTCAAAAAGAGAGAGGACCAGGGAGATCACTTAGCGGGTAAAGAGCTTTCTGTACAACATGATACACTGAGGTTTACCTGCCAGGCCAACCTGAAAGTCTGTGAGTAGTGCATGTCTGTGACCCTTGTGCACCTGTGGTCCTATGCGAGGCGGCAGCGGCAGGAACATCCCTGGAAGCTTGTGTGCTAGCTGTGCTCGTGTAGAGCAGTGAACAATCAATCTCAAAGCAAGGTGCAAGTTGAGGACTAACATCCGAGGTTGCCTTTGACCTCCAAAAGCATGCACACTCACACACATGAACCCACACACATGTAAGTACAAGATATTTTAAATGAGAGAAATAGGTCAGTAGGGAGTGAGAAAGTAGAGAGAGGGGAGTGGTGAGAAGAGAGAGAAATTGAGTGTAATAGGAATAGATTGATTGGCACTGTCAAATCAAAATTGGAGGCCTAAGTACAGATTTCTTAGTAACACAGCAGTCAATTGATGCCCAAGTGCCAGTGCTAAACCAGAAGACCTGCTGATGTCCTTGTGTGTAAGTGACAGGGTTGCTCAGCTGTGTAGTGACTGTAATTGTAGTGTATGTGATTTCATTGTGACATAAGCTACTCTGATGTAAAACCAACTCAGGCTTGGTTAGCAGTCTATCTGTGAGAAAGGGGTACTGTCCCAGAGGGGGCCTGTTATGGTGCAAAGAGGGTAGTAGCCTTGTGCTTAGTACAGGCCTCGGGGTGGCATAAATGTTTGGTTTTAAAGCTTAGCATAAAAATATGAGATGAGGTGGGCAGTGGTGGCACATGCCTTTAATGCCAGCACTCAGGAGGCAGGCACAGAAGGATCTCTGTGAATTTAAGACCAGTGTGGTCTACAAAAGCTTGTTCCAGCACAGGGTTCAAAGCTACCTGTCTCAAAAAAAAAAAATAAATAAATAAATAAATAAATCAATACATAAAAGAATATGAGGTGAAGGTGTTTGTTGATAGTGGATGGGAATGTCCCATTATTAGAATTTCTCAAGTAATACTCTGATACTATATCATGAGTCAAATCAAGGGCAGCCCAAAGTTCACATGAGCAGGGGAAGAATATTTTTGGCTCACACTCTTCTTATTCTAATAGGTCAGTGGAGACCAAAAGAGTTCAGCACATCATCAGTAGGTAAACTGTGGGATTTGGAAGATTTGTGTCAGGTCTCAGGTAAACACAAAGGGGCTCAGGGAGCTTTCCATAAATCAGTGGTCAGAGGAAGAATGCTTATCTGCAATTGTAGGGTTAAGCCAGCCCCTTAGGGGGCAGGCTTGTCTCGGGCAAATGTTTATTTATAAATTGGGTGCGCGGTCTCTTGGTCTCTCGCGCGCCCCTTTTGTTTTCTGTTCTCCGCAGGAATTAGGGTTATATTCAAAAAAATGGGGGGGGGGAGGGATTAACTGGTTTGATGGGATGATTGGTATTTGTAAATTACTGTTTTTAGAAAATTGTATTGGTACTCTTTCCTGTATATTGATATATTAAATATTAAATGTGAGTGTTCCTACCTTTATTTTTGTATAAGAGTATGTTTTTAACTTTGTCTATATTGTATTGATACATCTACCATATTACAATGTACATTTCTACCTCTGATACTATTTATATAATAACATTGTTTACATTTGATATGTAATGACATTGTTTACAGTTGAAGATCATTGTCTTCATATATTGCACAGTTGTTTAATCTTTTAGTCTTCAAGTTAGATAGGTATTGAGAATTATATGTTTGTCATATTTATTTTTAGGTTAATCAGGTCTTTTAGATACATAGAGATTATATTTAGTATAGATAGTATAATCTTCAGCGTCTTTGAAGAGCTGTAGAAAATGGCCTTTAATCTAACCTAGAATTCTGTGCCAATGAGACACAATTACTTCTGACAATGCCACTCTACTCCTGAGAAAACGTTGAGCACCAAAGACACTCCACTGGGAGCTTGTCTTCTTGGCAGAACTGGTCTTTCGGTTAAGAAAAGCCCATACCTCAACTTCTGACAAAGATACAGAATATCCCTAAGTGGATAAAACAAGATTGTCTTATCCTGCCAAGACAGGGTAGGATAGTTCTAAGAAAGTTCCTTGCCTTTAATAATGGTATGTCAGTTATGTTAGGCCTTAGCCAAAGTTGGTTGACTCAACATTACAAACAAGACTTTGGATGATTGCCCAGGTAGTCAGTTGTCTCTGTCATTTGTTGCACATTTTGGATATCTCTCATTTGTTAAGTAATATTTATTCCCCTCTCTGATCTTTGACGGAGTTAAAGATTATATAATTGTAATTACTCTCTACATCATTTAGACTCCTTGAGATAAAATGTCTAGCAAAACTTTTGTTCTCAATATTGTTTGTTATTATTGTTTATAGTTGTATTTGGTTTAGTTCTGTCTTATTTAGACAAAAGGGGGAGATGTAGGGTTAAGCCAGCCCCTTAGGGGGCGGGCTTGCCTCGGGCGAATGTTTACTTATAAATCAGGTGGGCGGGAGGCCACACGCCCCTTCTGTTTCCTGTTCTCTTCGGGAACCATGGTACTGTAAGTCTAATTTCACCATTAAAGCTGTGTATATTTTTTTTTACAATCTGTCTGCATTCATTTACGCTGCAACATGCAGTGAACCATTTTGTGACACAAGGATTGTCATTGACTTTCAGGATTACTGGGTGTGCTAGCTAGTATTATGTCAACTTAACACAAGCTAGAGTCACTGGAGAATAGGGAGCATCAATTTGAAAATATCTCAATTTGTAGTCTTGATTAGTAATTTATCTGGGATAGCCAAGTGCATTTTTAGTGGGGACACCCTTCTGTAGGTGGTCCTGGGTTCTATAAGAAAATAGCCTGAGCAAGCCATAGGGAGCAAGTGAGGAAGCCGTACTCCTCCATAGCTTCTGCACCAGCTCTTGCCTGCAGATACCTGTCCTGACTTCCTTCAATGATGAACAGTGATATGGAAGTGTAAGCCAAATAAACCTTCTACTCTCCACATTGCTTTGGTCATGGTATTTCATCCCAGCAATAGTAACACTAACTAAGAGGCTGGGGTTAGATAAAACTAAAGATTGTGTTGTGTAATGGAGAATTGACAGGAGGGTACTGTCTCAGAAGAAATGATCAGATTACCATCAAAAAGTAGGAACTGATGGCAAAAGACTAAGACATTGAGACAGTAGTTCAGCCATGTGAAAGTTCTAGGATATCTGTAGAATACTTTGAAATTTGATTAATATCAAGTGCTCAGAGACTATGTGGAAGAATTTAGACAAAGTTAGAGGGGATATTTAGATAATACACCTAGGTGAGACTCAGCAGTGAGGAAACCTCTAGATGGTGAAGAACAAACATTTAGTTCTAAGACATCTGATGTTGACCTTTCAGTGGGGTCAGAAAACTGCAGAAAGCACCAATGCAGTGTGCACAGATGGGTACTGTGGAGTCTCTGTTTGATAATAAATAGTGTGTATGGTGACTCAGGGAGGGAGAGAATAGGAGCTAATTCACGTATCACTTAGGAATGTTTGTTTTTTCTGTTTTTACTACTGTTGAAAAAAAAGGAAACTATGGACCATTAAAAAGCTTGATTACCAGTAATGAATGTAGAAATCTGCCAGGCTTTGTGATTTGGGGGAGGGGCTCCTAGAAGGATAATGTTGATTGAGTATCTAGAAAGAAAATTGGATTGTGAATGCATGTAGACTGATAGTTTATAGTATTAGCAGTTTTCTTCTAGGGTAAGGCTCAGTGTGTTCCAAAAGGAAGCCTATTAAAGCACAGGAAGTTCCTCAAACCCACCAGATGTGCAAGCCCCAGCATTCTGCAAGGTTATGTAAGCAATGAGGACTGCAAGGAGCTTGGAAGAGTCCCAGACCAGCAGACCTACCTAAAAGACACACTCTGATCTGCTGAGCTTCCCATATGTCATCAATGTGCTCCATGCTTATAGGTTTTGTGATATTCCCCCCATGCTGTATAGAATTCTGTTGATGCAGCTTCTTTAGAATCACCCTTACCCACAATCCTGTAAACAATCCCAATAAACTCTTTTGTTCCCCAAGTTGGACCTTTGTGTTTTCCTATCAGGGTTGAGTAGTCATTGGTTCACAGCTCCATAGGAATAGTGTCACCCAACAGCACCTAAAAACAATGTAAGTATTTTATTTCTAATGTATTATTATGTAGTTTAAACATGAATATAAGTGACTACAATTCTAACTTGTCAGTGATCAATGAGACAGAGTGAGGTTGTGACCTCAGAGTCTTGGAATTTGCAAAAAGACAATTAATTCACAAAGAAGGGTTGATGTGGGATTCCCCTCTGTGTGCTGTGAACACCATTTATTAATAAGAAACTGCTTTGTACCTATCGCAAGGTAGAACTTAGTTAGACAGGGAAACTAAACTAAATGCTGGGAGAAGGAAGGCAGAATCAAAGGAGAAACCATGGAGCCACCGCCAGAGACTGATATGCTATAACCTTGCCGGTAGGCCATGAGCCTCATGGTAAAATCTAAAATAATGGAGATGGGTTAATTCTAGATGTAAGAGCTAGCTAACAATATGCTTAAGTAGTTAGCCAAGCAATGATTTAATTAATATAGTTTCTGTTTGGATATTTCAGGGCTTAGCAGCTGGGAACAAACAAGCAGCCTTACTACAACAAATTGGCACTCCAGTGTGGTTGACTATATCCATGTAAAACCTGAGAGGACATGGAAGGGAATTCTAGACACTGAAAAAAACAAAATTTAGCTACATTTTTTTTTCAGATCAGCTCTGTTTGCTGGCCATGGCTCCTTTAAGGGAACTTTTTCTGATTCAGTAGTAGGAAAAAACAAACAAACAAACAAACAAAAAGCCCAAAAACAAAAATCAAAAACAACCCGAAATTGCAGTTCTTGAACTGTGCTGCCAGCACAAACTCTGACTCTTTCAGGAGGCCAAGCATTTAATAGAGTTTGTGAGAAGAGTGCTATAACTTTCTTAATGTCAACATAGACCTGCTGTGTGCCTGAAAATAGGGCTGCGAGCATGACTTACACTAAAAGACCTCTGCCTCTCCATGTTGGACTTGATGGAGCCAAAAGGCAAAACAGCCTTGGCCCTTAGTCATGCTAAGGCTTAGCATTTTAAGAAGTACTTCTGGTCAGAAAAGGATTACAGATACATAATCAGATAGATTCAGATAACAAAGACCTCTAAATAGCTTACAGTTTTGATAAAAGTATGCGGTCTTTAGAGAGAAAAGGAAAAGAATATGGACAGTTATAAAAAGAAGTAAATGGTTTAGAAAAAAAATAAAGTCTTTAAAGAGACAGAGTACAGACAGTCATGGATTAAAGGAGTAAAGGTAATAAAATAAATATTTAAAAATAATAGATTTAAAACAAATAAGTCACATAAAGATGGAATATATACATATATATTGTATATATGTTGTATACTGTGAGAGAGCTAAATAACCAACATATATACTTTAAAGGTATCTTGTCTTCAGAATTTGAGTCTAAGGATATGTCACTTTGGAAAAGAGGTTCTGCTTTTGTTTACACAGAAGATGAGGACCTGTGAATTTCTTCTAGACTAATGTGATTTGATGGGCCAAGATCCCCTGAAAGGTTGCCATAAACACCCCCAAAATGTTATTTTGCCAATCCTAAAGCAGGAAGCATTTTGGATAGAACTATGCCCAAATTCCCTAAATGATTGTTTACAAATGTTTGCTTACTTTTAAAGGGGTATATGCTATAGAATCTTGCATTGGTATAGATTTTGGTTTATTGATACAAATTTAAGGTCAGTTTTGTTATACTGTGTATATGTATATTTTTGCTCTTGATTAAGGTATTGTGTTTGTGCAGCTCATTTGAAAATGTAATGTATAATTGGGAAATGTAGGTTAATAGATAATCATCTATAATAGTCAAGTTTTTTGTTATGTTATTAGATTTTCTAGATGTACAGAGGTGTATTTTAGATAGATAGGTATTCTTCAAACCTTTCAAGGACTATAGAATATGGCATTTAAAATGTTTTAAGAATTTAGGACTTATCATGACAATGAGGCACATCTGCTCCTGGCAGGACCAATCTACTTCAAGAGAAAGATGCTCATTGACGAGGCTCCTTATGGAGTTGGTTAGCCATTTGGGCAAGCAACTGCTCTTGCCTGAACTGCTTGATGCTATGCTGTATGAACTGGACAGTAAGAACCCACAGAGAAATGACTACAGAACTTGCCTAAAGGTGAGATGTTTCTTCAGGGTTCCTGCTTCATGAAAGAGTCTGCCAGACATTCTGCAGGACACAGAGGAAAGTGACTGACAAACTGCCAATATAGGTAGAATTATCTTTGAAATTTCCTGCTTCATGGAAAAGTCTGCTTTTCCATGGATACTGTGGGCCTGTAGGCTGAAGATGGATGCCCCAATGATACAGAAGAACTTCGGGTGACTGTACAGGCAGCAAAATGTCTATCTCAATTCTAGAGTTTTGAAAGTTACTTACAATGCACTTTCTGTTTACTTAGGTAATGTTATATCCTTCTGGAGTCTTTTAATGAAGTTGAAGAATTTATATTTTCCTTAGTTATGGTAAAAATAAAGTAGATATAAATATTATAACTATCATTCTTGCTTGATACCTGTTTTGTTGTATGTAATTTTACTATGTTAAAGTTAAAACCTTTCTTTTTATTTAAACAGAAAAGGGAAGGAGATGTGGGATTCCACTCAGTGTACTGTGAATACCATTGATTAATAAAGAAACTGCTTTGGACCTATAGCAAAGTAGAACTTATTTAGGCAGGGAAAACTAGACTGAATGCTAGGAGAAGGAAGGTGGAGTCAAAGGAGAAGCCATGGAGCTGCCACCTGAAACATATATGTTGTAACCTTGCCAGTAGGCCATGAGCCTCATAGTATAATATGATATAATATTATATAATACAATATAATATAAACAACAGAAATAAAATATAAATATATATAAAACAAGCAACCTTACTACAACAAAGGATGTCCAACAGCACACCTAAACTTCACAGCCCTGAGGAGTGTGTCATGTTCAGGAGTTTTATGTGCCCCTCCCATTACAGTGATGCACATCAAAGGCCATCTTCATGTTTAAGGAGGCACTGTTTCACATCACTGCTTTCCAGAGAGGAGGATGAGTTCACGAATGTCTCCATATTGGGAGAATAGTCTTGGATAGAGGATGCTATCAGGAATCTTGCATATTGTGCAGAAAATTAAAATTATTTGAAATACTAATGATTATATTTTAATTAATACAACGTATATTTACTATTCAACGAGTATGCTGACAAGACGTTGCTTAAAATTTTATTAATTCATTTAGATATCTTTGGTAAATGCTTTAATGAAAAATAAAAACTACTGAATAAAATTTCTTCATATAGGGTACAACCTATGAGGATGAAATTAATACTATCAAACGTGTTATTTCAAGGATTAATGGAATTATGGCTCATAATTCACCAGTGTTGATTGTTCAAAGATGGATACGTGGTTTCATAGTTAGGAAACACTTAAGGTATGTTTCCTTTTCTTAATCATCTGAATGTTGAAATGAGATAAAAATATCAAGTTTAAGAAGCAAATTCTAGAATAATTTGCACCTTTGTAGTTTCTGTTCTCAAAATAATATTTACACTATACTTGAGCTGTATAAAGGTCAATAACAAAAATACCATATTATGACACATAGTCAGAATTTGATGCCTTTATTTGTATTTTTAATTGACTATAAAGTAATTTCTAAGTACAAATTTTGCAATTTTTGAATACTATGATATTTTTATTAAGATTTAATGATGCCAACCATGAACCTATGTTGAAATTTTCTCTTGTTAGAAACATAGTCATAGTTTTATGTTTATATGTATATATTATCATATATACTTATATATGATAAAATGGTGGCTTTCTCCTCTATATAATTCTACAAGGTGGTAATAGAAGTCATAATACAATATATGTATATATATTTATTTATAATAAGGGTATATATGTAAATAATATAAAATAAGTTTATATACCTTAAAAGTATAAGAAGATTTTAGGTTTTATTGGAATCTTTTGTTAATGCACTCAGGACTGTGTTTTTTGTCTCAGAATCGAGGCCCCCTCTGCTACTGCTATAACCTGAGATAATATCCCTGTTGACTGGACATTGCTCATAATCCCAGCACGTGTAATCAGAGTCTCAGTACTGTGGAGAGGGTGTGAGTCATAAAAAGAATCTCTGTGTCCAGGCCAGACTGTTTTGAGAGCTCTTTCCTTGAAGATCTCTTCCATTAGGCACGTCATGTTACTGCTCTAAGCCAGCGTTTCTTCATTTGTAAACGGTAAAGAGCAGGGCTAATGGCAGTGCTCATGCACTTGCTTGTAGGAATTGAGAGAATGAATTTAACATGCCAGCACCAAGCAGAAGTGGCCACTACTTTAGCATTAGGTACTCCTGTAGACGCACCCCTACCATTGTTTCTGGGCTATCTGCACTATCTACATCTGCGGAAAACGTGCCTGGGATGCTCCCCCTTTGGCCTTCGTGTTTCCTCAGCACACAGGATGACCTCGTCAGACTGGAGTTCTAATCTGTTTATTCTCCAATTCCAAATCCTCTAGTGCCTCCAAAGGTACCTAGGGACAATTTCTCAATGACAAGTTCTCACCATTCATGTTACACTGCAACTGTCTGGATCTTGATCTGTCAGTTCCCTGAGAGACTCCGTTTCTGTGTTCTGCTCTGGGTCTCTAGAACAAAACAGGGCTTGGACCATTGAGTGATCACAAATTGTGAAATTGATGAACACAATAAATGAACATCCCATGAGATCTGGGATCATCTGTTTCTGGATCAGTCTACGGGAGAGTGAATGTACAGACTAGGAAACAGCAAAAATGAGCGGCACCAAAGAGAGGCATTACCACAGCCTGGGGTCCCTACCCACCCCAGCATCTTAGTCCTGAGAAAGGCCTCCTGACAGCAAGGCATTTCATTTTCCTTAAAGGTTTTCTTTTAAAATGCCTAAATACCATCCACTTTCCCTCAACCCCAAGTGTAGACTGAGCCTAGACTTATTCCGGGTCCTATAGGTTAGAGTGGAAACTCTTCCGGTACACAGATGCTGGGGTGAAGCATCTTAGCAAATAGGCAGAGGCCTGTACCTGACTGGCATCCAGACTGAGGTCATAGGGAAGATGGAGGAGACTCTAGGACACGGATTTAAGCAATGTGCAGTTCATGTTAGAAACGGGTCCATCCACTTCATGTGTCTAGTTTGTAACCAGATCTTTGCAATGGTGTCTGTATTGGTGTCTGTACTGCACATCAGTGAGCTGCTGCGTGGCTCACTGGTGGGTGTTTATGAAGAAAGGGCCTGTGTCGAATCTGTAGCTTGTGGCTTTGTTGCATGTGTGCTGAGTCCTGTGCACCTTGACCTTCTGTTTTTTTCTTCCCACTCCTGTCACTGAGTATCACCAGAGACCTCCACTTCTCTCAGACAGGAGTGACATTTAAAGAGTAAGACGTAGGAGCTGGATGTGTTGCGTGACCATGGGTCATCCTGGTTCCTAAGCCATGTCCAGAGACTCAGTGTAGAATGGATCCTGCTTTCCAGAATGACTTCATGTGATAATCCCCCATACAAGGTTCTTCTCTGCCTTCATTGAAGACTGTCCCCCTCTTCCTCCAGGAGAACTGTGATTATCAATTTATCAGAAATTTCAAGCACTAGTTACTCCTACAGTATGAACAAAGCACTTGGAGAGTCATAAGTGGCCACTGCTGCCAGCAGCGCACTCAGTGAGGCTGCAGACCCGCTGCATGTTTGAACGTGTTTAGACGGAAGAACGATGCGGAACACTTGTTTCATTTGTCACAATGGTATTAGCTCCTTACTTAGTGATTCTCTCTCCTTAGATTGATGAATATTTTATTTTAATTTGTTTTTATTAGAGCACTTTCCATCATGTTTCCTGATAATCATGCCCCTTCTCATTTAGGTTGAATGGATTTTAAAGTGCTGATCCCTCTCTGCACTCGACCCTCATTTTCTGAAGTCGCCTGATTCTAGTTAGTGTTGCTTTCTGAGTCCTGAGCAATTTCATGCTATTTTGTGTAGTTCATTTCATGGTAATAGGTTGTTTTTTCCCTTTTTAAATTATGCTTTTTTCTCTTGATCTTCCTCTCATTGTCAATAGCGATCCTATTGTTCTCTGTTTTCTGCTTGTCCTTTACTATGTACACATCTTTATGAGATTGGATGGATTTCCTGATCTGTAAGAAGATTCCTTTGTGTTTATTGTCCTGAAGCTTTCCCCTCTATGGTGTTGCAGTGTCTAAAATATATCTGTCCTTCAGGGACCTTTGGCTGGGGTCCCACCATCTCCTTTCTTCTGTGTACCTCCTTCCAATTTGATATTTCCCATCTTAATTTTAAGTCTTTCCCCAGGTACTTCCTATGACCTTTGAGTTTTGACCTAGAATTGAACTGTGGTTAATATCAGGACTTCATAATAAAAAACATTGCAAATCCTATTCCCTATGCTTCATCTCTTGCATTGAATACATTATGGTGGTTCAGCGTTCTTAAGTTACCTCTCCAGGCTTGTTGGGAGTGTGTTTCTGTCTTCTTTCTCTTTATCACCTGCCTTAGTTCTTCCATCTGTCTCCTACTTTCTGCACTCCAGAGTCTTGCAGGTATCATTTTTTAAATCACCATCATTCATACTTTATGTTTTCAGAGAATAACATTTTATACTTAAAATATCCTGTAGTTTTGAGAGTAACAGTTAAGGAAACTGTTATTTAAGCATAGTCAGAGTTTATAGGTTAATTCAAATAGCTGATTTCCGGTGGTTGCATGTTTCTTGTGTATAAAATAGGTAAAAGTGTCAGGTATAGTTTCATACAGTTTCATAAAATAAAGGTCATCTTATTTAGAGAAGACTGTTTGCTACTGTAGTCTGAACTGTGTCATTACTAGTTCCTTTGATAGACAGGGCCATATGGCAAGAGCCTTTTGAATGCTAGGTTTTTAATTAATTAGATTTTAGCTGAGATCAGAGTTTTATGATTTATAATTTAAAGATATCTGCTATATATTCAGTGAATATGATGGAAGACATTTATGCAATATAATAATGTAGTAAGATGATAATATATTGTACTCATAGTAGGAGTAAACTAGGAAGCCCTATAACTATTACGTTATAATTTTTAAAACCTTTACCCATCTTAATACGACATTTTCAAAGAAGAAGCAATGCATTTGCATATCATTTATTTGTTTGCGTATAACACAGATTACCTCAAGTGTGGCTGAGCAGAGTTTTCTGTTTTTTTTTTCTATTAAAGTTTATAGTCAAAGAAGCTGATATCTGTGACTTCAAACAATGTTGCTGACCCCTGATTCCTTACTTTTATTTCACATTTCTACCTTGAGTTCCAGTGTCCGTCACTTGTGGTCCTCAGTGGCTGCCATCGTCTCTGCCATTTTAGTTCTTTCCCGGGAATGACAGCCAGTGGAGGATCACATTGTTCTTGTGCCTCAAATTCTCTGATGTCTTATCAATGCCAAAGAAGCCCTTCTTTCCATGTCTTCATGTGCACTGGTAGGACCTCTCAGATACTCTACTGTTGCAGCCATAATTACATTTGCAAAACATCGTATATTCAGCAATATAATGTGATCATGAGAGAGACAGCAGGAAGCAAATGTCTTATGAGACAACTAGAACATCCTCCTTTCCTGTGTGAGGTGAGAAAAAGAATATGGTGCCCTTCGAACTTCTGACACATCACACTTGTGTAGAGCATGACATGGCAGGGATGTCACTCAGCCTCTGAAGGAATTCATCATGTTAGTACACTGGCAGCAGAGGTGACCAAGCTTGTGTCCATTGTCATTTTCTCATAGATAGGAAACTTGGCCTTTGTTTCTAAAGCTGAAAGGGAGAAAGGAAATTGGGCACTCTCCAACAGTGCTACACAGTACATGGAAAGAAACAGAAAATCATATGTATTGTGTAGAACATTTGACTATATTTATGGAAAGGAGAAAAACTGACATATTAAAGATTAAGCATCTGTCACATTAAGAGGAAAAACAAACTGTATTCAATATGAGTGTTCATGAGGGTAACGAACATATAGAAGTTGAAGAAATAGAACATGAATATACAGTGGACAATAAGGAATGTATGTAAAATCAGAAGTCTACAATTTATTCTTTTTGAAGAGCAATAAATAGATAATTCTCCAACAAGAGCAATAAAGAAAGAGAAAGAAGAAATAAAGAGAACAATATAATGAAGGTATCAGGACAGAAGTGACCAAATACAACAAACTGATCACATTATAACTGCTGTCTTTGTAATTACTCTGTTTCTCAAAGTTCTTAGAAAGAAAAGACATACATCTTGTCTGTTGCTTGGAATTATCACACAACTGGATGAGAATTCTGCAGTAATGAAAATTGTAGGTCAGTCAGTCCTGGAATACATAATGTGAAAACCTGGAAATAGTTTAGCATGAGATTCAGTGGTACATAAAAATCTAATACATAAGTTTATCCCAGGAATGTGAGGTTAGCTTAACAGAAATAACAATGAAGGAGAGACAGACCAGTTTTGATCTGTCCATTGCTGTGTCAGCTGAACCCTGTGCAAACTGAACCTTTTGGGTCCATGGTGCAAAAGTTCCATTCTATTTTTTCTCATTTCACACAGGGCAAGAAGACTTTGCAGGTGACTCATATGACTTTGCTCCCTATTACCACTCTCAAGACTACCGTCAAGTAGTGTATCTGAGTGGTTTTAACCCAGTCACAGGAGGACTTGAAAAGGAATTTCCCTAGGTACAGAAGGCACATGAGGGAATCAGAAGCACCAGAACAATTTGATCCTCTGGTGGCTGTCAATCATGAGGAAGGAAGAGTACCTGCAAAGGACCAGAGAGTGGTCATCATTAGCTGGGAATGAGACTCCTGACAGAAGTCAGCCAGAATGCAGAGAAGTCAGTCCTAGACAAATGTCTGCATCCTGCCTGTTGGAGGTCTCAGTGAGTTCAGAAATGAATATTCCTTTGAGATTTTGCTAAGACCTCCAGCCCAGCTTGATATACAGATCTTACTAATGTACTAGCAAGTACAGGAAAACCATTTCAGTGTCTCAGGAAAATCATCTTATCTAATTTAGCACCCCTTTGAGATTAAAATAAAATTAAGTAAACTAGAAATAAAAGTTGACTTATTGTTCTGGGTGCAGTTCAGTTGGTAGACTGTTTGTATGATATGCCCAAAGCCCTAGGTTTGATCATCAGCACCACATAAAAGCCAAAGATAGTGGTGCTTGCTTGTAGTCCAGACACGTGAGTGGTGGGGAATGGACAATTGGGAGTTCAGGGCCATCCCTGAATACACAGTAGTTTGAAGGCAACCTGTATTACATCTCTCAAAAACAAAAATAAAACCCCCACCCCAAACCAAAAACCAATACAAAACAAAACAACACAAAGTATATCCAATAACAGAAATAATGACTCCATTTACATATTAGACATCTAATGGATTTATTATCACTTAGAAGTGAAATAATGAACTCATTTCCCTGAGAGCCTCAATGCATCGGGGTCACAACCATGACCCCTGTTCTTTAGCATGGTCTTCTAAATTAGTGAACCTCAGTGAGAAGAATAAAAGTTCCTGAAGAAATAGAAATGTGGAAATATAATCATATTTATTTTTTTTAAATTTATTTATTTATTAAAGATTTCTTTCTCTTCCCCACCACCGCCTCCCATTTCCCTCCCCCTCCCCCACCAAGTCCCCCTCTCTCGTCAGCCCAAAGAGCAATCAGGGTTCCCTGCCCTGTGGGAAGTCCAAGGACCACCCACCTCCATCCAGGTCTAGTAAGGTGAGCATCCAAACTGCCTAGGCTCCCCCAAAGCCAGTACGTGCAGTAGGATCAAAAACCCATTGCCATTGTTCTTGAGTTCTCAGTAGAAAAAGCCTGGGATAAAATCAAAATTATTTTTGATGTCACAATATGAGTTTGCAAACTAACAGCCATAATCCAAAAGTTAATGGTAGTTAGGATATGTAAGTAGTTAGGAATCAGAAAAAAAAGAAGTGAAAATGAACACTTACAATGCACTCATTTTATGGTTTTTCTTTTAAGGGTAGACACATGAGATAAGCTTTTCAAACAAGTACTAGAGAAATGCATTTCACACACAAAGTGGCAGTAAGTTTATGAACCTGATACCTACCTGTAAAAGGACAGAGAAAACAGGATAGGATAGGAAGAGTCTCAGGCAGCAATCTAACTGAAGAATGTTTGACCAGGTTATCTGAGAATCCTTGCACAAGGTTGTACAATGCAGGTATCCTGCATCAGACAGAAATGGGCTGTCAACATTGTCTTCCATGTGCTTGGCCAATGGCTAGAAAAAGCCTTGCGGAACAAGGAAGTTCCAAGGAAACAAAGTTGGGATGTCAGCCAGCTGTGCATCTCTCAGTGAGCTCCACAAGGAGATCTGAGAAGCCCATGCCACGGCTACATAGGGGTTGTTAGGTGTCTTGGTTAGGGTTTCTTTTGCTTTGAAGAGACACCATTACCACAGCAACCCTTTTGAAGGATACGTTTAATTGGGTGGCTCACTTGCAGTTTCAGAGGCTGAGTCCATTTTCATCATGGCAGGGAGTATGGCGGCATGCAGACAGGTAAGGTGCTGGAGGAATAGCTGAGAGTGAGTCCACAGCTTGGAGGCAACAGGAGGCTGATTGACAGTCATAAACTTCAGAGCGTAACCCCAGAGTGACACACTTCCTCCACAAAGGCCACACCTACTCCAACAAAGCCAGACCTCCTAAAACTGCCACTTCCTTTGGGGGCCATTTTTTTTTTCCAAACTACCACTTTAGGAAAGATAGGAACTGAGTCTCAAAACAAAACCACCAAGCGTTACTAACAGAGGAAGACCATGGTATATTCAAGGATGAGTTGCTTTTGTTGTGTAATATGGATCAATATATGGTTTGACAGGAAATAACACTTTGAGAGGCAGAGGCAGGCAGGGACTTTCTAAATAGGCCTCCGGTGACCCCAGAAATAAAGCAAACATTTCCATATAGGATTTCATGAGATTCAAAAACAAAACAAATCAAAAACCTCCACCAACAATAAAATACTCCAAATAGAGGAAATGGTAAACACAATGACGAGAGAGATTACAGAATGAGAAAAAGAAAAAATTGCCAGTTATGTATCTCCCAGATGGTTAGTATCTAGAGTACACAAATAACTAAAACAAACAAACAGCGCAAACCTGCTCTCAACCCCCCTAAAACCCAGCGAGTAAATACGTCGATGAATGGACCAGGCAGTTCTCAAAGGGGCACAAGTGACTAAAAACACGTGAAAATGCCTTCAAGTTCTTCACCCATCAGAGGATACGATGAAACCAGCACTGAGTTTTCCTCTCAAAACAGGTAGCTGCTGTCTTCAAAAGATGGCGACCAAAGTTTCCACACACAGGCGGACACGAGATTCTGTTAGTTAGTGAAGTGTACATGGTCGGCACAATGGAAAGAGTAAGAGACTTTCTTAGACTCACACGACCCCAAGTCCTCGTCCCAGTGATGTGCATAGATACCTGCCCATCCATATTTATCATGTCCCTAGTCAAAATAGCCAAAATAATGCATTAGTGAGGAATCTACCAACAGATTGGATGAAGAAAACAGAATATATTCACAATGAAGTTGTATTAGGTCACAAAGAGAAATAACATTATGTAATTTCCAAGAAATGGTAGAATTTGAAATCATCATTTGAGAGAAATAAGAATGAACCAGAAAGAAATGTTTCCTTTCATATGTAGAAACCATGTTTAAAACAAGGAAGCAGAAGAAACACTATTGTTAGTGAGTGTAAGGAGACTGTCCAGTAAAGGATCGCATTGTTGGCGGCTGCACTTATTTCCCGTGGATCTGGGCTGGGTAGAGTATGCAGGTAGTGGCCTGGGTGACACCTATCCTTCCACTGGACACTTGGAATTTCTTGAGTAAATGCTTGTGCTTTTGCCCTGAACTTTTTGAGAATTCTTGGAGCTCTTTTCCTTTCAGCTTTTACTAGTTGTGGGGTCTCTCTCACAGTACTTTGTATTTCTGTTCCAGAAGTCACCAACCCAGCGTGACTTCTTCTCAGAGCTCTAGGATTATTTTCAAACTCAGTGGCTTGCTTTATGTCTTGGATCAGCCCAAGTGTGGCATTGCTGCACCAGTCGTCTGCCTGGTCCATTGGCCTGACACTTGCTCTGGACAAAACGCTTTCCTCCATTTCTCAAGTGCTGAGCCATGGTAATATAGTTAATGGTTTGTTTATGCATAATTTATTGGGGCATATGCAGAACAGTTCCTTTCCCATGAAAATCCATGCTTTCATTTACGTTTGACAACTGAATGATCATGAGAGATAACTTCAGAATTTCTCTTGTGGATAAACATGTTCATCTGGCTGCATCACTGGTTGCCCTTGGAAGTGAAGCCTAAGGGAAGAGTGCATCCATCTGCCTAGCCTGCTCACGTGATTACTGCGCTCTGTTTGCTTTCATGCACTCCTTTCCCCGTGTGCTGTATGCAAGGGGAGCAAAAGGAACAGCTTTGGGAAGCTGAGCTGCTGCTCCAGAGAGGTGCACTGCAACTGTGAACGGGAAAGGTTTTATTGTCTTACTACACCATATACTAGTGCATTGGTAGGTAAGAAGATTGAGGATGGAGGAATAAATAGAGGTGGTTAATTATGTAGGAACGCCGCGTTGTTTGGATTGCTTTATTTCTGATATTGCTAAGGATCCATTTTCGAATTGGCTTATCATTTTAACAGATGATCTTTTTTCTGTCGCATAAGATGGGTTTTGTGTGCATGAGATTGGCTTAGTTCACTTGGTATGCTTTCGGAGATTGTTAGTAGATAAAGCTGGCTGCCCTTGCTCTAATCTCTTCCACCTCCATTTACAGTAACACACTTTCCCTCCAGTCCTGTGTTGCTGTGCTGGGAGGTATACGTGCATCAGTGTCTTTCCACTCTTTGCTGGCATTGCTGGCACCTCTTCACTAATACTGACCACTTCACTCTGTAATCAAAGGCAGGGCTGGCCTACCTTTTCCTTATGATGATTGTAAAGGATCAAATGGGAATTCTAGCACAGTGTTGAAAAGGTTAGGTGAGAGAGGATACATCGGCCGTTACTTCTGCTCTTAGAGGAGAAAGTATCCAGTATCCTTAAGTGTGATGCTAGTTTATAAACAGTGTTTGTGAGATGATATTCCACTAAATAATATAATAGGATTAAAAAGTAAGTGCAACTTACCTCGACTTTTGCTTATAAGTGTGGCTAGCAGACATGTCCCTATTCTTTTTTGCCTTAAGTTCTAAGGATATCATTGCTCTGTGTACTTCCTCTGTATTCACAATTAGGACAGATAGAAACTTATGCCCAGAAACTCCCATGCTGCAGTGAAAGTCACTTCCCTAGAGTGGAGACAAGACCTGCCACTCATCCCTTGCTTCCCAGTGCCAACCCAGTCCTGCCAGCCCTTGCACTCTCATGTAAGGCACAGAGTGGGATAAAGGACTGGACAATTTTTAGGTGTGTTGTGCAGCCATTTTGCAGCTTACTGAGCATATAATGAACGTATGAATGTTGGTGGCATGCCTTGCTTCATAAATAGCAATAAGGTAAAGACAAATGATTCACTGGACTCATCATCATGAGTGCTAAGATACAGTTAGATCATAAGTAGTTTCACTTTTTCAGTAAGAAAAAATTAATAGTTGTTTTCTCCTCCCTTATATTCAGACCATATTTTACACGTAAAATGCCTCCGCAGAAAATTATTAAGGTACTTGAAACAAAATGGACCTGCGTAGATGGAAGACATGAAGACAAATTCTTGGAGGATATCTTCCTTTTCAAGCCTGAATCTAATACAAAAGGGAAGGTTGCACAGTGGAAACAAGTAAGTATAATTAGTTATGTTGACATGCTTATCATTTATAATACTAGGGTTGTGGTCTATGTAATATTAATAAAATATCTTCAGTTTCACTTAAGTAATCTTCATTATGTCGCTAATATTCTGGTTCAGAATCTGTTGGTGTCAGAAAAGTCACGTGATGCTAAGAACAGTATTGCACATTGCCTTAGTAGCTCCCCCAACCTTTCCATAACCATGACAGTGTCTGCCTACGCATGACCCTTGTTTAATTGTTGTGAGTAGTAAGAGTCACATGAAACCACTTAGTTTTGAAATGAAAAATCATATTTATATTTAGCTTATTAAGGATTTGGTAATTTTAGTTTTATGTACAGTTTAACATCTATCCACTACTTTTTGACAAGTCAGTGAAGTAGTGGGGGCAGCGGGGTTGCGTTCCCAGAACCCCGGCCGCCTGCTCGGCTAGCTTATGCCCCAAAATAATTACACAGACACTGTATTCTTTTAAGCACTGCTTGGCCCTTTAGCTCTAGCCCTTACAGGCTAATTCTCACATCCCGATCAACCCATCTCTAATAATCTGTGAGAACCGGTCTTACCGGGAAGATTCTAGCCTAGTCCATCCTGGGTCGGAGCTTCATAGCGTGCGTCTGCCCAGGAGCCAGGAGCATGGCGTCTCTCTCTGAGGCGTCTGCTCCCGAGAGAGCTGTGGAGTCTCTGAGCTCACTTCCTCTTCCTCCCAGTGTTCTGTCCTGTTTTCTCCTCCCACCTATCCTCTAACCAATAAAATGGGCCAGGGCAGTGCCTTTATTAGCCAATGACCTTCCTCCATCAAGTCAGAAATTGTTTTGAGAAAAGAACTGGAAAGAGAAAGAAACTCGATCTTGTTGAATGTCTATGATATTCTCGACACTGCGCTAATTCTTTTGCTTCTGGATCATAATTTATTCCCCAAGGGATAGGTGTCTTTATAGTCGTCTTTGGACCCAGGTACTCTGACACATGACTTCTGCCTCCATTATTTTGGGGATTTTGTTTTGGTTGTGTGTACGGTAATGTTAGAGGTGACAATTCAGCAGTATAGTAAAATCAACTGGGATTGCCTTTGACAACCTCCAAAGTTCTGTGCTTGTGGTCAAAGTACCTGTGGACCTATCTCTCTTGTGAACAGCCTGAGTGCCCTGAGCATAATGGGAAGAGCATCCCCACTGGGAAACAGAGGCTGTGACTCCTGTCCACTCCTCAAATCTGATGGCAGTGGCTGGGCTACAAAGACTGTTTTAAAGGCAAGTGTACCCCACCTTAACCCTATCACCATTTCCTCCTCAGAAGCCACTGTTCCCTATGTGAATTTGTTCCAGGGACAGGGCATGCCATAAACTTAGAGCTCACAGGCAGGACAAAACAACAACAACAAAACACAGGCCATCATGTGAGTGGCATCTGCTTTGTCCAGAGGCTCTCTCTTGGTGTTGTAAGCTGACAACCTGCTTACTCTATGCTGATAAACAGTCAGGATGTGGGGAAATGCACATATGAACTTAGCACAAGTCACTATCACATGGCGAAGAATTAGAATAGCATCCATTATTTAAAGATCATTTAATATCTGTGAAGTTTCAGAGAATATAACATTGGTCTTGCAAGCATCTTGAATATTACAACATTTTTGCTAAAATACAGAGTGCTTTAAATCTCTTCTGTATGACTAATAGTTTGTTAGCCATCACTGTTAATGACATGGAAGGCCCATTCCTTCATAGTTCATGAATCCTGTCTCATGTCCTGCCACTGTTTATAATCACCATTCACAAACCAGCCTACAAGCTGTGTTCATGTTTGTTTCTTAAAATAGTTGTAACTATTCTTGTCAGTTTCACTTTTTGAGGAATTATTCATTCTATGCAAATTGGTCTTCAACCTTTTTCTGGCCAAAATGGAATTCTCCATAAGCTTTAATACTTTACTGTACCACTTCCTATCCAGTTCGTTTTGTCTTGGAGTTTGGCTTATTAGGAATTCAGTAATAAAAGTTTCCTCAGAGGAAACCTGAGACAAATCAGGATCTAAGGTATAAGAAGTGAAAACAGGTCAGAGAGTAAGGAAAGGAGTGACAGAGCAGACACCTGATACAGGGAGTGAATTTCTGTAGATTCTGCCTGTAAAGCAGTAGGATGGGTTAAGCAGAATGCACTCAGAATTCAATAATTCAGTCAAGCAACAAATGTCCAAATATGGTCCTGCCTGGGATGTAAAAGTCATGACCAAATTATTTAAAATTTCTCCTGTCTTTGGTAACACAAAGACTGGAACGAGATAGAAGGAGGAAGTCAGATAACGTTCAGAAAGAAATATGAAGTTAGCATCCAGATTTTCTGGAAGAGACAGTCATGACCCAAGAAATAGAAATTTAGGAGTCATGAGGGAAGTCCCTTACTAGACTGTCAGCAACTGCAGAAAGAAAAAGCAACAACAACAGCAGCAATAAAACAAACCCTGAGAGTCTGGGTCTGATGAAGTTAGGATGGGACAGTTTGGTCCCTATCCCTGACATTGCTGAGGGTGTGGCTGGGCTGCAGATTGAGCAGTGATGAGCTGCACACAGGTTTAAGGAGACTCTGATACCATGCTGAAAGATTTGAGGGAAATTTGGGTACTAATGTCAGGATTTGGGGGGCATGTTTGTAAAACTATTTAAAATATCCTTTGGCACAGTCAATTTTGTTTTTCTCAGAAGTTACTGAGAAAAATTACACACAGGATTTAACAGCTACACAACAGTTCCTCTTGGAGGCTTCGGCCTTGTAAACTGACAGTAAAGTAAGTAAATTTGATTACTAGATAATCACTCCTTTCTTACGATGAGTGGACATGGTCTCTTAATGCTTTCAGAAGTAGGAATTTCAGGAGTGATATAATGTAAAAGGAAACCACACTCATTGAATGAAAGGGGGCAGATTAGCAGAGATGAGGGTAACATTTGCTCTCCTCTTTTACACGCACCCCTCCTGCCTGAAAACATGCTTAACATGGTTCATTGTTTGTTGAATGGAAAGGAAGACACCAGTGAGTCAGCATGTAACGGCAAGAGGCTCCTGTGTCTCTCACGGGGTGGAGGGTCTAGGTGCAGCTCATCTCTCTTCTGTGCGTATGAGACTCAAGGTCCCGCCTCAGACTGGGAGCATGAAAAGTGGAACATCAATCACGGTGTCTCCACTGTCTCTAGTTATCATGCATAACTGTGGATAACATGATGCCGCTACTGCCCTAGTTCATTAGCCGGGTGAAGAACAGGATCCACCATGTTTATAAAGGTCCACTTGCTTTCTGGATATTCTCTTGGTGAGATGCAGTTCTCTACCTACTATTACAATAACGATTATTTGTCCCTTGGCCTATGAAAGCGGGAGTACTACCTCGCCCCGCTTATGGACAGATTACATCAAATGCTGTGAAGGTGGAATCCTTGGTGCCATGTAGAACATGGTGGCTGCCAGGCAGATGAGGGTGTGTAATTTTGTGCATCTGAGAGCTCATTTATTGGTTGTTATTGTCCTAACTATTTTTACATGTGTCAAATTCAGATAAATGGGAACGAAAGAATGATTCTTATTCTTGTGGTATGATATGCACTGAATCTGTTCCCCACAGTTTCCTTTCTTTGTCTCACAGTGACATTGAGGTCACAGGCCTGTGTCACACTTCAGACATAGGGAACTGCTCAGAACATCCTAATATGTGGGGTGTGTTCATATTTGGTCATCATTGAGTTAATTCTTTCACTAGGAATATACTAAAATAGTTTTGTTTTTGGAGTTTTGCAAATATTTTGAATTATGATTACAAATTAGAGTTTTTATAAAGTGTATGTTTTGATTTTCTTTTTCATACTTAGTGATTTTAAATTATTTTAAGTTGATTTTATTAGTTCTTCAAGTATACATTAGGCAAGGATCCTTTATCTTCTTTTTCCCAAATCATAGTTTTAAATTTTTCATTATTTTAATATAAAATTTAATGTTAGACATTCAGGCATAATATTATATAGGTGTCTTCTGTCTCTCTGACCATACTGATAATATTCCAGTGTTCCCCTCCTTGAATGTGATATATATGCTTTCTCCCCACACTCCCCACACTAATAAAACCTTCTTACAGATTTGCTGGTTTACATAGAGAGCAGGTGCTGTCTAAATACCACCATGTGCTGCTCAGGGACTACAGGAATCATTCATAAATATGTTTACACACTGGATTAAAGCTTGGAACATTCTGGAACTTGTACTGTGTTTGCATTGCTGAAGTAAGCCGAGTTCGATTTCAGTTCCGTTTGAATGAAGTAGTCTTTTGTGTTTACTAGTTTTAGGGTTTTTTAAATCTCTGTAGTCATAAATGAAGTTGCATTACTGTCTGTGCTTGCCTCTGAGGTGTCAGTGTCAGGACAATGATGGATCTCTGCTCTGTGGCATCAAATCCTCTCCCACTTAGGTTATGCTGTGAGTATTCCCTCTTTTTTCTCTTCTCATTTCTTTCATTTAGTCTCATCACAGCTGCAGCTTTCTGTCCTTGCTCTCCTGCTGTTGGCACTGCCTGCTTCCCGCTGCCCCTGCCTCCCGCTGCCCCTGCCTCCCTCTGCCCCTGCCTCCCCGCTGCCCCTGCCTCCCTCTGCCCCTGCCTCCCCGCTGCCCCTGCCTCCCTCTGCCCCTGCCTCCCCCTGCCCCTGCCTCCCCGCTGCCCCTGCCCCTCCCCCGCTGCCCCTGCCTCCCTCTGCCCCTGCCTCCCTCTGCCCCTGCCTCCCCGCTGCCCCTGCCTCCCTCTGCCCCTGCCTCCCTCTGCCCCTGCCTCCCCCTGCCCCTGCCTCCCCCTGCCCCTGCCTCCCCCTGCCCCTGCCTCCCCCTGCCCCTGCCTCCCTCTGCCCCTGCCCCCCCCCGCCCCTGCCTCCCCGCTGCCCCTGCCCCTCCCCCGCTGCCCCTGCCTCCCTCTGCCCCTGCCTCCCCCTGCCCCTGCCTCCCCACTGCCCCCCCCCCCCCCGCTGCCCCTGCCTCCCCGCTGCCCCTGCCCCTCCCCCGCTGCCCCTGCCTCCCTCTGCCCCTGCCTCCCTCTGCCCCTGCCTCCCCGCTGCCCCTGCCTCCCCCTGCCCCTGCCTCCCCCTGCCCCTTCTTCCCCCTGCCCCTGCCTCCCCGCTGCTCCCTCCCCCCATCCACTCCTCTGTTTCTATTCAAAAAGGAGCAGGCCTCCCATGCATTTCCCTGATGGCTATGAATGTTGAACATCTCTTTAAGAATCACAAACATTTGATAACCATCTTTTGAGAATTCTGTTTAGATATGTGCCCCATTTTTCAACTGGATTATCTGGGTTGTTGATGTCTAGTTTTTTGAGTTCTTTATATATTTTGGAAATCGACCTCTGTCTGATGTGGGGTTGGTGAAGATCATTTCCCATTCTCTAGGTTGCCATTTTTGTCTTATTGTCAGTGTCCTTTGCCTTACTAAAGTTTTTCAGTTTCATGAGGTCCCACTTATTAGTCGTGGATCTCAGTGCCTGTGCTACTGTTGTTCTATTCAGGAAGTTGTCTCCTGTACCAATTCATTCAAGGCTACTTCCTACTCTTCGATGGGGTTCAGTGTGGCGGATTTATATTGAGGTGGTTGAGCCACTTAGACTTTAGCGTTGTGTCTGTTTGCATTCTTCTACATGCCAACATTCTGTTATGTCAGCGTCATTTGTTGAAAATCCTTTCTTTTTTCCATTGTGTAATTTTGACTTATTTTTCAAAAATCGGGTGTTAATAGGTCTGTGAATTTACATCACAGTCTTTGATGCAAATCCATTGATCCTCCTATGTGTTTTTATGCCACTACCAAGCTGTTTTCATTATTATAGCTCTATAGTACAGCTTAAATCAGGGAAGGTATTACCTCTGGAAGTTCCTGCATTGTACAATATTGTTTTAGCTATCCTTGTTTTTTGTTTTTCCATATGAAATTGAGTATTGTTTTTTCAATGTCTGTGAAAAATTGTGTAAACTTAAACTTATGACATTTTGGTTTTAAACTATTCTATTAAAGATCTGTTTAATGGAATCTAAATACAGTTATTGGGTGGATGTGACATCCTTCTGGAGATATCTGATGTAGACTGGGACACCTGAATATATTAATTACAACACTGTTTGGACAATGGCTCAGCTGTGTTCCTAGATAACTCTTACATCTTAAATTAACCCACTTCTACTAGTCATATATTGCCATGAGGCCGTGGTTTACCAGTAATATTCTGTCATCTTTCTCCTTCAGTGGCCACATGGCGTTTATTTGATTTCACCTATTCTCTCTATATATCTCTGTCTGATTTTCCTGCCTGGCTTTATGCTGCTAAGCAATTGGCCAAAACAGCTTTATTAATCAACTAATTAAAGCAGCACATACACTGAAGGACATCCCACATTAACTGAGGTTTCAGTTCTGATTTCATTTTGTCCCCAGAACTTTCCTCCTGTCTTCACTTTCTGCCCTTCCCCTAATGCACATGTATTTACATAATGCAGTCCTGTCTCTCCCTTGGACATTTTCCCTTTCATCTAAATTAATTCATAAGGCCCATCTGTATATAACCTCTTTTGTTTGCTCTGGAGTTTTCTGAAGGTTCTCTGGTGCACCTTTTCCCCATTAGGATTTAATTTCTACCACTCCTTATTAGTTATTTTATGCTTTTTATCTCTCATTTATATCTGAATTATCATTCTATAATATTGTTTTCATTCTGTTATACCTCACCGAATTGAATTAAGATTGTGTGTGAGTTACTATCTTTGACCAACTTTGTCTTCAGTGATGTCTAAAGGGAAGCAGTTCATGAAGGGAGTTGAATGACTTTAAGAAGGGCATACACTTTTATATCCATGTTACTTCATGTTCCACAGAGTCAAGCCCTAATTTCAACATGAGGAAGAACAGCATGGAATATAGAGACAATCTCCCTATCTTTATTATGTCAAGTACAGGCGACTCTAACATGGTAACATTGGTAGTCATGGTCTTTACATGTCAGAGTAAACATGGAATGTGCCCTGATCTGGTATGTGAGGGACGATGCTTCTGATTTATAGGATATGAGTCCTTTCCCAGGTCCTAAAGGATGAGCAGACACTTACAGGCTTGCTTCAGTCTGGGGAGTGGGTCACTGTAGAGCTTTGATTTGAAACTCAAGGAGAACCTATGTTGCATAAAATGATTACAGTTGATGCTATGGCTTGTATAGTATGACCCACTTTCACCAAGGTTCAGTAACCCCATCACATCTGCCCAGGTCCTAGTCAAAAAGTACAATTAGGAGCAGGGGGCTTGAGCCCAGAATCCATGGACTACAGAGGAAATATTTTCTAGGTGTTTCTGAGCTTGTTGGAGTAACATCTCAATATATGTCAGTAATATCCTTATTTAAGGAGGAGTGCACAAGTAAGAGCCCTTTCTTGGGCCTGCAAAATTGAACATAGTGATTGTGAAATTGTAGACTCGATATCCATGTTCCTTGAGCTCCAGCCAAGAGGCAAGCCTAGCTCTAGGCTATGTAGAGTTCAGATTCTCAAACTGGGAACTGGGATTCATATCTGAACATGGTACATGAGGCACAAAACCCTTGGAAATGGTGAGAGAGTATGTAATGTCACAAAGTAATTCAAAATAACGCACATAATGCATCTGTGGTATCTCTGGTAGCTCCTGTCTGTTAACAATGTGTTTATAAAATTCAAGTGGTCAACTCACATTAAATGAATTTTGACTTAGAATTAATTAGTACATACAGAATTTCTAACAGTGACTGAAATGACCCCTTAGGTAGACTTTTGGTATTTTATACTCTATTTATGTGAAGCAGCTTCATTAGGATTGACAACTATAAAATCAAAATATCAATCAACTCTGGAAAACATCTGAGCCCTGATAAAACTAATATTCAGCCAGGATTTAATTGTTTATGTAAAAATAAATAAGCACACCCACCTCATTAATATGTAAACTTAATCTAATCTTTAATAAATGGTAAAATTGAATTAAAACAAGTTGAATTGTCTTAAAATAAATGTGAATGATTTATTATCTGTAAATGCTTGCTTTGACTGTGTCTACATGGAGGTCTGTGTAGAATTTTCTCTAGTGGAGATGGCCTTGACTGTCACAGTGGGAGGAGAGCTGCTGCGGTGCTGGAGGAGCGCTGCTGCGGTGCGGGAGGAGCACTGCTGCAGTGTGCTCTTTGCTGGGAGGGAGTCTTGGGGGTTAGTGACCTCGTTGCCGTGAGGATGAAGAGCATGGGCAGTCAGTCCTCTTACTGGTGCCAGGAAAAGCAGTCTGAGGCCTTAGCACCAGAAACCACAGTCCCAAGTCCATGGCTGAGAAGGGGAGCTCGTCTAGCTCCTGTTGAATGAGCACTGTTGTTGGCCATGACGGGGTTGCTGATAAGTGCACTGAGCAGTGGATGACCTCTCACAGTGTATTGTGGACCAGCATGGGAAAGCTGGGTATGACCTGGGCTGTACCCATAGCACCCACTGGTCTTGAAGCTTCAGGATGCTGAGAAGTCTGTCCTCCCTCTTGGGAGCTGTGCACCAGCTCACAGCTTAGGCTGGGAGCCTTCCCTTCCTCACCCCATTCCATTCCTTGGTTAGGAGAGGTCCAAAGTGGAAGTGCAGGGTGATGTTAAGATGAGTCGGCTCATCCGCCTGGATTCCAACCCTCAGACTACAGTGTTGGTTTGGCAGTCTCCTGCTGCCATTGATGCTTCTGTTCTCACACTCAGCTCTTATCTGACAGGGAGGGCTTTAACGCCTAGTTGCGGAGCCAGGACTGAAGCTGTGAATTTCTCATTTTATATGGTGTGAAATAAAAATTTGAATTTATTATTTTATATGTAGATGTCCAACTATCAGGAATCATTTCTTTAAAAAAAAATTCACTGTTCCACCCATTGCTATGTTGGGCTCTTGTCAGAATTCATGTCATAATACATGGGGATTTATTCCTAAATTGCAGATAATATCCATTTGAGGCATATGTCCATCTGTGTAAGAACTTTGACATTTCAAAATTTTATTAAAAATACCCTACTAAAGAAGAATACCAACAACTAAGGGTCTTTAGCTGTATAGACTCATCAGTGTCTCCTATTTAAACTTCAAATGCACTTTTATTTTTAAAAGGTGTTTTGTATTTTGTGTAGGATGTTACGTGTTTACTTATGTATGTGTGTGCGCATGTGTGTGGTTGTGCATATGTGTATATGTGTGTTTGTGAATGTGTGTGTGTGTCGAACAGAGAGCAACTTCGTAAAGTTTGTTGCCCCTTACTTGTTAATGCTTTGTGGGGATGGAGCTAGCTCAGGATGCGGGTTCTGTGGCAAGTGTTCTAACCCACTGAGCCATCTTGTCTTCTATAATTCAAATGTTGCATAGCAGTATTCTCAAGTTCAGAAGTTACCGTACAAAACCACACATGTGCTGTTTTACTTTCTTCTAAAAATTGTTCTTGAAAAATTTGCAATTCTCAGATTCATGGGAGGATAAAAATATATCTTACAGAAAGTTACTGATACTTGACAAATAGAAAGGCTATCTAATCCTAGAGGCAAATGGTACTTTTCTATTCATAGAAATGCTTTTTTTTTTTTTACCACTGATGGGTTACAAGGCACAGCAAGTATAATGGCTTTATTTTAAAACAGCTTTTTTTCCCCACATGATTTAAGGATTTTTGTGTGTCTGTGTGCTGACGTAAGTTTATAGCTGTAAATGTTAATAATGGCATATGTATATGTATATTATACAACTAATAAAATTTCAAATTTCATTTAAAACTTCCAGTTCTGGGCCAGAAAAATGGCTCCTTAGGTAAGGGTTTTGGTACAGGTTGTTAGCCTGGGTTGTGTATCAGGAACACACTTGACGGTGACCAGAGGAACCCAGCTCTACAAAGTTGTCCTCTACACACCATGTACTCCCTCTGGATTCACGTGCACATCCACAAAACTAGCATAACAATCGTGATCACTTCTAAAACCTTCTAGAAACTTCAAGTTCTATACTCCGTCATCAGTGTCTTTTCTACATCTGTGTAGTCTTGGAAACCCAATAGTGGATACTTTTTCCTTAAAAATTGTTCTTTAAATTAGGAAATAGCTTAACACAGAGAAAATGGCAGCATTATGTGGTCAACTGGGAACTTCAAGGTCAGAAATAAGGCATCTTTGCTGAAACAAATGAAGGACAGAGACGTGGAGGTTAGGGTGAGCTTGGCAAATGTGACTTGGAGGGGAAGTGTCCTATTACAAGATGCTTGTGAGGCAGAAGGTAGAAGCAAGTTTCATAGGATCACTAGTGGAAAGGTTGCCTATCATGAGGGAATTTGAATGGTCATTGGGCAGTAGGGCTGCCTGTCTCTATTTCAGTACCACAGTGCAGCTGTGTGCATGATGACTCTTAAAACACTTTTAATTAGGGAGTCACATTTGTTATTTAGACTGTCTCATAGCCTACACATGTTAGGACTCTCACTTTATTGTATTGTGATTTCAGGGAAAGAGTAGGGGTGTGGGAAGCTCGGTACCCCCACCGGGAGCATTGTGATGAAGAATTCTTCCATTAATCCATTCATTCATTATGATCTGTTTCATTTTATTGTTGATAACTGGGGACAAGATCTTTTGCCAAAGGCTTTTGGCTTGCCTCAGGCTTGCTGTGCAGCCAAAGATGACCTTGAATTTCAGATCCTCCTTCCTTCCACTTCCCTAGTGCTGGGATTACAGACACATACCTCTTGGCTCAGTCTAGGTGGTGCTGGAAATTGAGCTCAAGACTCCACACTTACTGGACAAACTCTCTGTCAACTGAGATAAGTCCCCCGTCTGTAGGAACAACATATTCCTGCCATCCCTGTTTCCCTTATGAGAGGCATTATACCACACATGGTAAGTGGATTTAGTATTAGAATCAAGATTTTTATAATTGACATTTGACCTTATCCCCTAAACATCAATTGTTCATTTACTGAGACCACTCTTTTTCATGGTATACCTCATGTTTAATGTCTCAGAAGGGGTGCTTTTTTTCATCTTAAAGAATGATTGTCAAACACCATAGTCTTAAATAGACACTAAACTGCTTCTTCATCTTAAATTATTCTATCAACTCCACAGCCAGTGCCAATATGCCCTTTCCTTTAGCTTCTCTGTGAGGGTCAGACCGAAAACTCCTGGATTGTACCTCCTTCCCCGATTCCTTCTGTGCTTCATGTGATCCCAAAGAAAAGACTTGCTCTCTTCAATAAAATTCTGTATTTCTAGGAGAAGTGGGTGTGTCTGGTTTAACAGGAGTTTTGTTTAGATTCATACTATATATGTGTCTGTTACATTTATTAATAACCTACCTCATTCAAAGACACTTTTTAAATGAATAGCTTTATGTGTTTAAGCCACAGTGTGTTTGGGGTTTATGATGTGACTCTTTTGGCCACCCAGTTGCCTAGTACAGTAATGTATCTGTAGGAAACATTAAAACAATATAATAAAAATTACAAAATTTATTTTTTTATTTTTAAATGTTATGGTTGGAATAGAATTATATTACTTCTCTTCTCCTTTTCCTCCCTTCAGCCCCTCCCAGTTGCCCTTCCTCAGACTTTTCCCATGGCTCCCCACTTTCAAATTGATAGCCTCTTTTATGTTGATTATATTAGTTATATGTAGATATGTATGTATATATACATGCATATAATATATACAAATATATTATTTTTACATTTGTATAATACTGAGTCAATTAAATACTTACTGAGTCAATTAAAATGGTTATATTTAAAAAAGAAATATAATCCAAACTCTATTCATAAGATTTTGGGGTATACTTCATGACTCAAAGACATTCAGTGTATTTTCTAAAAGTATTAATCCAGCATGCTACTGTGAGAATGCTATCCTACTATCCTGATCACTGAGATACTGATAATGAACAAGAGAAATGAAGGATGACACTGAACAAAGATCAATAAGATTGTGATGTAACAAAAACACAAGCAATGTGGATTAGAGCAGTGTTCTGGCCTGTCCTGGCCTCCTAGAAATCAGGAGGTTTTTCTGAAGCTGAGCAATGAAGGGATCCGTGGTGCTGTGATCAGAATTGAAACCAATATGGTGGCCCTTTAGGTTGGGCTATCAGCAAGTGTGGTTGATGTAGTGGGTAATCGACCTTCCAGGGCTGTTAGAGAAAATGAAAACACTCCAGAAGGCAGCTTTCATATCGCAGTCCTTTGTCCTGTGCTTAGAAGCAAGAACTGTGACAGCAGAGCAGTGATCTGGCTCAGTATGGCCTGGTTGTCCCCTTGAAACCACAGATCAGTGTGTTCTTAGAAGTACCAGTGGACATATTCTGAGTTTATAATACATCCTCACACTCTTGATTTTGTTTTGAAAGAGCTGTGTAGCCTGTACGTTTGATAAACACATGTAATCAACTATTATTTAACTATTAAATGAAGGTGCATTTCATTAGTGAGACCCTTCACAGCAGTAGAATTAAAGACGAGGGTTCTAAGAGTGCCTTTCACATATATCTTTGATCTTATTAAAGTGTTAAAATTCATATTGTTGGTTTCTGCTGCCTCGTGAGAGCCACAGTGAACAGATCTCCTGAGCTCTGGAAAGCAGTCCCTGAGGACTGTCTCCCAGACTGAGTTAATATGTGCCGATGTTTGCTAGCTCTCGTCACATCTGAAGGGGTTAATTGTATGTTTCCGTCTTTAAACTCTACCACTGTATTTTTCTTCAGGATAAAACAAAATTGTGGGTCAATTTTCACTGAAGTGGGCTGGATGTCCGTACTCACCCTTCAGCAGTACAAAGGAATTATGCACCTCACTCCCGGGATAACAGCATGAAAGCCCGTCTCTGATTGGACACTAGGGATGTCAGCTGTACATAGAAGATAAGTGTGAGGTGGAAAAGAGAACCGCACCTAATAATACATCCAGGACAAAATATTTTAACAAATTGAAACTTGCATTGAAGTTCTTGTGAAATTATTCTTCATCTAAGATAGCTAGTGCCACCAGTCCCAAGCTGAAGGCAGTGAACCTTCATTAATCCCTGCTCTGCAAGGACGTAGAATAGGAACCTTAAGCTGCCATACTATTCTCACAACAAAATCAATAAAAGGTTCATTCCTCACCTAACTTGCTTAGAAGAAATTTTTATTGCTTTTAGATAGAAGACAGCGTCTGTTTCTATGTGTTGCACTATCAACGAAAGCCCCTATGCCAACTGTCTGTCCCCAGCTCCTCTTTCCACTAGCAGTGGCTTTTCAGGAAACATGTTAAGTAGTGTGTCCTTGGAGAACGTATGTTAATGTTGGCTCCCTGGCTCTCTGTAGTGTGTGTAAGACAGACTCTACATCTAACTGTCGGTTCTCCCCCTGAGGAAGCCGGAGGCACTCCTAAGAAACAGCTAACTCTTTGTTACATTTCAGCCTGTGATTAGTAAAATATATACTTCTTGTAAGACCAATGATAAAATACACCCATTTGGTTGTTTTTTTTTTTTTTTGCAAAATTTTAGCAACTAAAGTGTTGCTAAATTTTAATGATTTAAATGATTGAATTTATTTTAACTGGTAGTTAAATCTTTTTGAAATTTATATTAATGATGCTTCTGTTAATATACATTTTGCAGTGCTTCTATCAAAGAAGCTGTATCTCTGCTTTATGGAAAATAAGTGCACTGCATTATTGCTGCTGTGCACCAGCACACTAGGGCAGCGCCTAAGTACAGCTTATCCCTCACGGACTGCCCCTTCTCTACCCACTCCACACAGCTGCAGGAGACACTGTTCTCCTCAGCTTCTCAGAGATAGACTTGACATTCGACAAGTGAGTGAGGTCATAGAATGCCCATCTTTCTGTGCGTGGCTTATCTAACATCATTATCTTTACTTTCACCCTTGTCACAAATTAGGGCATTTGGCTATTTTTTCTTACCAAGTTCTTGTGACACATTTCTAATCCATTCACTAGTTAATAAATACCGGTGCTATGGTGCTGAACCCCCATCATTGCTATCAGTGCTATGAAGCTGAGTGGTTTTACACAGCCTGAACTCCCAACGTGGGAAGAGGAGAGATCAGGGACCACATGTTCGAAGCCAGCCTACTCTGTATAAAGAGTTTGTGTCCCAAAAACCAAACAGCCTAACCAACAAACACTCAGGGTAGAGAGACTATCCTAGACTCTGAAGGAAAACCTTGTTGGATACCATTCCATCTGGTTTTCAGTAGCGTTTACACTGACTTATCTTCCCATCAGCAACTGCAGAGGGTCATTATTCTCATGTGCCAGTCAGCACTAGCTGTCTTTATTCTATAAACCGGCCCTCTTTGCTGATGTGAAATACTATTTCACCGATGTTCTGATTTCTATTTACTCATCTATTAGTCATATTGTTTTTATGTACTAGTTGGATAGTTGAATCTTTGTACATCTTCCTCTAAAATAGAAATCAGTATGGAGATTCCTCCCCAAGCCAAAAAACAAAAACAACAACAACAACAAAAAAACTAGTCCTAGTCCTAACTATGACCCAGCTGTACCTCCTGGGCCTTTACCCAAAGATGCCAAGTCAACACCTTAGAGATCTCAACACAGCTGTGTTTGTTGCAGCACTGTTCATATCCAGAAGAGCCTAGCTGGGGACCCTACCTAGCAGTCCACCTGCTGAGTAGCAAATAAAGAAAAGTTTCTATTTACAATAAAGTAGTCAATGGAATGACAAAGTTGCTGTTTGCAGGAAAATGAAAGCAGTTGGAGATAGAAGTTCTATCAGTCTCGGGAAGATGCACTTCCCATATATTCTCTAACGTGGGTCCTAAGCTTCAGACATATGGCTGTGCATGCCAGAGGACATGGCAGTGGAAGACAAACGGTCTGTGGAACAGAAGCCTGGTAGTGGGTGGGGTATGAGAGGGAACTTTACATACTTTCAAGAAATTGGTCATGTGTAACCCTGCAATGTAAAACAGAAAAAAGTATGTCTCAAAAGCCTGTCACAGTTTTAACTGGGCTAAGTGATACTTTGGCTGTAGAGTTTCAGAAGATTTTTAGGACTCTGGGATCCTCTGACCATGTAGGTTGCATATGGGTTCATATATTATGTCTGTTGCCCCCGCACTCTGTCTCATGTGGTGTGGAGAGAACTTGAGTGGCTTAACCTCTTCTGTCTCCTTGTTTATTTTTCACTAGTTCTTAGGTCTCATGCTGCTTTATCCAGCATGGACTTCCACAATTATAGGTTTTTGAAGTGATGAAAGTGGCACCTCTCTCTTAGTCCAAAGTTTAGAGAGGGATCTGACTGCACCTCCCACTCTGCATAAACCCAGATGTTGATTTATTATTGGTGTCCTCAGCACACTCAGCTAGGACTTTCTATGTCTTGTATGTTAATTTTTCACCACAAAGCCTGCTGAGTTTGATAGACTGCTTTTTCTCCATCTGTTGAGATGACCAGACTTTTTGTCTCTTATCTTGTTGTGATGTGTCCTGCTAACCTATCTGCATACACTGAGTGGTCATTGTATGTTAATGTGCTGTGTATAGAACCCATGAGGTATATGTTTGTTATTGCCATTGCTGAGCCTAGGCTAAGCATTGTTTCCTCTCATATTGAAGTAAAAGTCTAAAATCTCATGGAAGTTTGCAGTTTCTTTTCTTACTAGGTTCAAAAACTGCACTACAAAGAACTCCGTGGTAAAATTGAGGGCTCAGTAATGGAATGTTTGGTGTCTATCATGATGGTTCATGATGGACCTTAAACTATAAGATGCTTAAGTTGAGCAAACATGGCATTTCTACAGTGAACTTTCCAAATGACCTGAAACTGGGAATTTTCAATAAATACATTCAGCATCCTCATTTCCACTGACTAGTTCTTGTTGTAGTTTGGTTTTGTTTAGAAGAGTTATGTTTCCTCCTATATGTACTAAGTCTGCTGTGCTTATCTAGGTCACCTTTTGTTCATTCTCTTCCTTACCTTGGAGTACTGACTTGCTTAATACTCTTTCACATAAAGTAATACTGACATCTAGTATAAGGTAGTAACAGGTTGTGAGACAATGGTTAAACTTACTGTTCTTTAAGGTTAGTATTTCAAATGATAATCATAACTCCTAAAAGTATATCTGGAATAATGCCCCTTCTTTGTGTCTTGTTCTGGGAACCAGCACACACTGTTGAAAGTTGACGGCAAATACATTTTAGAGCTCTGAGGACAGTGGCGTGTTCTTGCTACACCACAGCACAGAAGCTCCCAGAAGTGCAATGGTTTCTGCTGATAAAAGACAGTGGATCTGAACAGCAGAGCCAACAATTTCCATTACAATAAAGGAAATAACCTGTGTTTTGTAACCTTAAGCTCACATCTTTTGAGGAGTGTTTGAAAGCTCCTGGAAGCCCACTTTGGTATTCACAGTTTGAGATCTGGAAGCAATGGATAAGATACCAAGGACCTATGGATCAGCTGTGATTCTTTATGGTTTTCTAGGGTGATCCCATAACACCTGATTGCTTTCACACACATTAAAACATAGTGATGAAGCAAATGCTTCCAGATGTAGAAATAATACTGATTGTACCAAAGCAGCATAAAGTGGCTTGTTATGAAACTGCATTGTTAAATACTTTACAATCCCATTAAAATAGAAAAATCTCTTATCCCATAGCAGAAAATGTGAAAACAGAAGCCCAACCACCCCACAGGTTGGAAAACAACCCAAAAGGCCCACACATAATTTGAACCTGAGAAAGTTTTGCTATAAAATATTTAAGTGTGGGTCAAGAATGAAGATGTGTGTCATCACTGAGACCCACTTGTCAGTGTTTCAAAATAGTAAACCTGTATCTCCATAAGAAAATAGAAACACCAAACATAACCTTCTATCTGCTTTAGTTTTGCAAGCAAATACCAATGTACTTCATGAACTGCCAAACTTCAGTTGATCCTCAGTTAAGCAGCCTGGTGTTCAGTAATGCCTTGAGGTTTTATTGCTGGGAAATGTGCGGTTTTATGATTGCACGGGACTTATGCCATGTGGTTGAAGTCTCCATTTATGTTCCTTCCACGGATTCCTTGTTAGAATCTTCATGGACTACTGCAATTTGAGACATTCTACTTCTTCACCCACTTGGCTTGTTGACTGTTGTGATGCGTAGCCATCAGAATGTAGAGTATGTTTGGAGTTCCAGGATCATTCACAGATCCAAGAAAATATTGCAAGTGAAGTCCTTCCTAAGGACCAGATTTCAGGGAAAATACTAGCACAGCTAAGCAGTCACTGTGATAGGTCACTGATGATATGGCAAACAAACACTGTGATAGGTGGCTGATGATATAGGCATGAGGTGTTGAATGAAGACAGGGAGCAGGGAGACTTTCTCATGAGACGGTGACATGATTTTTTGAGAAGAACCTTGGTAGTAAATGCCTGGGCACAGGAGGCTGACCATGCACAGTTCTGGAAAGACAGGCCCTGCACAAGGCCCTGGGCCATGTAATTGCCTGTTTTGTTTGGAATGTGTATATGAGGCTGAATGAACTCCAGTGTGGCAGGAGGTTCACTGAGCCACGGCCAGAGATGAGATGAGTTTGGTGATATGGTCACAGGATATATTTTTCTGAGATTTTGTAGATCACAGTAAAAAGTTAGCAGCTTAAAAAAAACCATCAGAGTATTTGAAACCACAGGGAAATGTATTTTGACCAATATAAATGTATCTTGTTCATTCCATTAATGGGTTTGCATTTGACTAGAAAGAAATGATTCTAGACCTAGGCTACAAGAATGACACCAGAAGTGCACAGACATGTGAAGGAAATTCAAGAGCTAGAAGGGCTAAGATTTGCTCCAGGATAAAGTATGAAGTTTCAGGAAAAGGTTAGCATGGAAATTCCAAGCTTTGTTCAAACTCCAGAATCTCATTAAAGGTTGAAGGATGTTGGGAAAGAAGGAGTCTGAACTGCGCTGCTACCTTTTCTCTTCCTTGCCTTTGTACAGAACTGAGTTACACTGGGTGTTATTTTCACAATATGTTAGTTTGTACACTGCATAGTTGGTAAAATACATTAGTTGGTATTCATCTTCTTATGGTCTAGGATATTTGTATGTGAAAGCATGTTTTCAGGGTCTGATGGAGTCTAGATAAGAGTAGCACACTCCCCACAGGGCTTCCCACTTCCCACAGGGCTTCCCAGCTACTGCTCAGAGCTTTTGTCTTTATCAGCCATCTTTGAAACCACAATACACACTCAAATGATTTATTGTAATTTAATTGATTTAATTTAATGGTAGTTGTTTAATGTAATTTGTTCAACTGCAATATCTACTCCAATTTAATGTCTTCTATACTTCTGGCCCAATGACTCCAGTCATTGGTAGCACTGAGGATTTCTGGATTTTGCTAAGTGATTTTGTTCCTTTGCCTTCTCATCAGAAAGTGTGATAAAGAGTTTTTGTATTTTCATTCAAAGCTTGCATATAGGTATGATAAATATTGCACTGAGAACAGATTAATTTATGACATCAGCACAAGCTCTGGGTACTCAGCTTCTCCTATCTCTACCTAATTATGTTATCATTTGATAAGTGACCAGAGATGTCATCAAATACTGCTCAATGAAAATTTACCACACCCTGCATATCTAAACATGAGTTAATTCTGACTCTGTTAAAATAAATTTATATCTGACTTATTTAATTTATCATCAATTTGTAATGTTCCTTGACCAAATAGCTCTAAATATTTTCTAAAGCCATCATGAATGAGTCTGTGGTATACAACAGTATAGATAACATAGCTCATACTTTATCTTGGTGAAAACAAGGTCTGTATTATATATGTCCAGTACTTTGATACCTTTTCTTCTCTGTGAACTCAAGGATCAGTGAGCATATGGGTCACTCATATCCACTTTCTCTCCTCTTACGTATAACAGAAAAAACACTTTCTTTAATCTCGGTGACGTTTGAAAGCCCTGGCTTATGTATTTGACTACTTGAAGGTTTTCCTACAGATTTATCTCAGGTTAACATATATGCTTTCATCATGAAAAAGTCAAAATAAAAATGAGTTAAATGATGAGAGACAACAAGTGAATACGTGAAGAAGGAAAATTTGGAGAATTAAGTGTATGTTTATTATATGTATGTTATATATATATATATATATATATATATATGAAAGTCCCTACTTAAATAGACCTCCTTTATTTAACCATATATATATATTTGATAATCTAATATCATTAATGATAAAGACTATTTCTAATATCTAACAGATGTTCTTTTGCTTTCTTATTTTTTGGATAAAAGAATGGATAACTGGTAGTAAAACAAGATTGCTAGGAAAGCTCATTTTCCAATGGATCAGATACAATAAGATATCTAGAAGAAAAAGTGGGTCATTTGATGTTTCAAGTGGAATTTAACATGCTTCCTTTCTCTCTGTTATTCTTTGTCAATATTATGTGTTGGTACTGAATTAGAGCACTTTACACTCCACATTGCCCACTCTCAGCCTTCTGTCTTGGAACAAACTCTACTTCTTGACCATCCTTCTCCTCATTGATGTCTGGTTTTGTTATAGTTTTAGGCTCGCTGAGTTTACTGATAGTTTCTTGAATGAGCTCGAGTGTAGTCTATTTAATGCAGCATAGGCAAATTTTCAGTGGGAGCAATGCCAGCACTCATCACCTGCCCAGAATTGCTGAGTGCTCAGGTCTCACCAGCCCTCCTCTCCAAGCATGAAGAAATGGTCATGTTTCCATTCTTGTGCAGTTTATGAATTCTGTGGCTGTGTCATGTCCAAATTACCCACTTTCATGGCAGTCTTCCCATCCTCTAGTTTTATAGTCCTGCTAATCCTCTCCCATGATGCTCTCTGAGGCTTGGATAGTGCAATCCAGATGTCCAGCTTCTAGTGTAGTACTCAACCATCATTTATTCTGAACACATGGACAGTTGTGGACATCTGCAGTCACACCCTACTGAAAATAGAAGCTTCACTGGCCAAGGCTGAGACCTGCACCGATCTCTGAGCTTAGACAGGAATATTAAGATGACAGATTGACAAACAAGAATGATGAGAAAATAATGAATAGGAAATACATTTAAAGATTTAAATAGAAAGATAGGGTATTATTTCTATTCATCAATAAACAACAGTAAGTAGTCTCTGAGGACCTGTGACCTCCCCAGGCATCGGTGGCCCGAATTTCACCTGATTTCTAGCATATGATCAACTACATATGCAGTCATGTGAAGAAAGAGGGAGTATCAACACAGGGCTGTTATAGGGTGAGGTCCAGCTGTTCCTCCTGACCGTAGGCTTGCTTAACCCTGAAACAACCACACAGAAACTGTATTAATTAAATAACTGCTTGACCCATTATCTCTAACTTCTTATTGTATAACTCTTACATATTAGTTTAACCCATTTCTAGTAATCTGTGTATCACCACGTGACTGTGGCTTATTGGATAAAGTTTCATTAGGCTCAGGCGGGGCTGCATGGCTTCTCTCTGACTCCGCCTCCTTTCTCCCAGCATTCAGTTCATCCCCCCCACCTCTGTTCCCCTATAGCTCTGCTATAGGCCCAAAGTAGTTTCTTTATTAACCAATGAGAGCAACAAATAGACAGAAGGACCCCCTACACCATAGGGCAGGATCAGGATGATAGTTTCTAGAATAAACATTTGTTCTTACAGGTGACCATCACGGCTTTAATTGAAAAGTTGTGCTATACACATTTTTTTTGTAGCATGTTTTTAATAGAATTGGATTTAAGTGACAATAGAAACATCTTTATTTAAAATCTTGCCATATTTTGCTACTATGCTTTGATGTTTTGAGTCATGAAGTGTGTGCTTGTCAGTCTTAGGAGACAGAATGTCCATGTGATGAAAATGCCTTATTTATTTTTATGTCTAGCAAAAAAAGTGATTTTTGTCATGAAAATCATGAAAATGAATTGTCCAGAATTAGTAAGTGAAAGTCTTTTCATTGCAGAAATAAACATGGATTTGTCCCTGGAGGGAAAAGTACAAAGCTCCTGCCTTGAACAGCGCACGCGCACACACACACACACACACACACACACACACACACACAGTAACAAATTTTGTAAAACACTATTTTTTCACTGTGACATACATTATTAATGATCTACTAATATGGGTGTTTTTGTTTGTTTTGTTTTGTTTTTTGGTTTACCAGGATGCCCATTTTGTTACAGCCATGCCTCCTCCCTACTTTGCCCCTGAATGCATTCCCCCTTAGTTCCTTTAAGTAAGTGGGCCACCAATGAGATCTTAGTAGAAGTCTTTAAAGAACCTATGGGGAAATTCATTTAGAAACACAGCCTGTGCCCTTGCATCATTTCTCTGTCTCCATCTTTCTAAGACAAATGTGGACACCATTTTCCAGGATGGAGACTGTGGATATACAGTGAGAGTGGAATGAGGGGTTTCCCCAATGCTGTGTCCTGGATGACCTGCAGCCTTTTCTAACTGCCCTGCACGGTCTGCAGAGGAGAGAAGACAGCACAGTGTTGTTGACACCTCACAGATGCGACCATGACACAGGCTGCATTGGTCTCCAGGACACTCCTTTCCAATCCACACTCTGTTGTTTTCCCACATGTATCTTTTCCAGTTGTACTAAAAGGCATGTATTTATTTTGGTCCTGCTCCAAGGTTCTTTCTTATAGTACCATCTTCCTATCTATGGTACATTAAGTGTTCTGTAAGGTAATTTTGTGTTCTTCCATTGAACATTCCTCAGGCTTTATGACAAGATATCTTGTCTATCGTTTATGGGTATGGCTTCTTCCTTTCACTGCCTGCAAAGAGGTCAAGAACATGAGGGGTCATCCACTGAAGCAGTTTACCTGAGCTAATGGGAGCTCAAAACTTTAGCAGGAGTGGGAAAGAACAAGCATAGGACCAAACTAGTCCCTCTGAATGTGGTTGACAGTTGCATGACTGGGGCAGACTGTGGGACCACTGGCAGTGGCATTGGGATTTGTCTCTGCTGCATGTACTGGTTTTTTGGGATCCTATTCTCAATGGATGGATTCCGTGCTCAGCCTAGATGTAGTAGGACCTGTACTACATCTGTAGAGGGCCCTGGACCTTCCACAGGGCAAGGTGCCTTGCCCTCTCTTAGGATTGGAGGGGTAGGGTAGGAGTGTGTGTGGAGGGAATGGGAGGAGGGGAGGGGGCGAGAATTTGGATTGGTCTTTTTAAAAAATCTAATAAAAAAGAAAACAATAAGAAACAAAAGAATTATCCCCAGGATATTACTAACTGTTTCTATGAGATTGCCTAATAAATGGTGCTTTTAAAGTTTTTCTTGATGATATTTGTCTTACAGATTTAAAAAAATCAAAATCATAACACTGTATCACACATAAGAAAGCTCCTTGAGAACTCTGAAAGATTTGATAACATCTGTTGTAGTTAGTTTTTATAATCATTGACATGATCTAGAATCATCTGGAAGGGAAATTTCCCTGAAGATTTTCTAGATCAATTTGGCCTATGGGTGTCTCTGGGGTATTGGTATCTTGGTTGAAGTAGGAAGACACATCCACCATAGGTGGTGCCATTTCTTAAGAAGAGGATTCTGCAAATTTCAAGATGTCACATTTTTCTCTGCTCCATAGTACTCCATTGTGTAAATGTACCACATTTTCCTTATTCATTCTTTGGTCAAGGGGCATTTAGGCTGTTTCCAGGTTCTGGCTTTGAAAGACAATTATCATATGTAATCACTCATAAGTGGTTTTAAAACATAAAGCAAAGAAAACCAGCCTAAAATTACAATTCCAGAGAATCTAGATAACAATGAGGGCATACATGGATCTAATCTACATGGGAAGTAGTAAAAGGCAAGATCTCCTGAGTAAATTTGGAGCATCGCCACCATGGGAGAGGGTTCAAGAGGAGAGGAGAGGCAGGGAGGGGAGCAGAGAAAAATTTATTGCTCAATAAAATTAATTCCCGTTCTGAATACTACAGGCCATTGAAAATTTATGTAAGATATTTGTAACAAATTGTAGCACAAATGGTATTTGTTTATGTAACAGATATAAACACAGAGAAGGTTCAGAAAAATACCAGTCAATATGAACACTTCCATTACATTGTAATCCATCCTTTCTTGACTGAGACATTGTTTCCCAGGGCACAGCTGTGCACTTCGCCCTGGAGTGGTGGTTCTTCTTCTTCCCTGAACTGTAAGTTCTATAGGGACAAAGAATCACATCTCATCTAGTGTTATATGCCAAGCTACAATTACCATGTGAGTTCTAGTGGGGGAAATGCACACCTCCTCATATTCCGTAGGTAACCTTTTCTATTGATTTTGTTCTCTGTTGTCAGAGGCATTTTAATTTGATGTGGTATTGATCTCACTTGGCTTTGCTTGCCTGTACTTCTGATAATTACTCAATAAATAAAAATATTGCTCAAAAAACAAAAAAAGGAAGAGGATTCTGAACTATAATACAAATGGAAAAAGTTAACTCAACATAACATTTATGCACTAATTCCATGCTTTTTGCCCTCAACTGTGGCTATGGCATGACTAGCTACTCCAAGTTTCTGCTGCCTTGACTTCTCTCAGATGGTGAACTAGAACCTGGAGTTGGGAGGCAAACCCTTTGTCAAGGTATTCTATACAGCACCAAGAAACAACTCATCAATCCTTTTGTTTGTTTCCACAGACAACATATACTCCTGGCAACTTTCAATACTCTCTTGAGTACATAAGATACATTTCCTGCCTTTCAAATGAATTGAAAACAAAAGATATTGACAGAAAACCAAAATCACCGGGACCTCCCACTCATAAAGGTTGGTATGTTTTGATGCGAACTAAATAATTCAACAAGAAATGGGAACACTGATCTTGAGCAAGTAACTATCAAACCTTAATGCTGTGTTTTTTTAAATTATTATTCTTGGCACATTTTCCAAAATATGAATTAATTCATTGACTAAAGCGAGTCAACTTTATTATTACTCTCTTTTCTCTTTTATTGAATGTATGTTATGCTTAGAGTAGTCTTAAATGATCTCCAAGAGTGAATCTTGTATTCTCCCAGGAAAGGGAGCATCACAGGGCAGCAGTGAAGCATTTGTTTTTGTAGAAGTTTCCTCTCCGTTGCTTTGAAACACAACTTTGATGATTTTATTGCATCCCCTGGCTTTTCCAACGAGTAATTATGAGTGAACACTGGAGAGCAGGTGTATGTCAGATTCCTTTCCTTTCCCCCTTTTTTCTATTATTGAAATAGATTTTTGTTTCTCACGATAATCTCTTGATTATGACTCCTCTCTCTCTTCTTCCCATCCCTCCTCTTCTCCCCTCTTATCCAGATCCATCTCTCATGAGCATGTTTTCCGTTGGCCATCTTCCGCTGGGCATGCAGTCCACCCTAAGAGTCTATTGTTTCTCCAGTGAGATTTACTTGGGGGAAACTAAATTTTCATTTATAAAGGTTTCAACTGGAGATATTTTCTGTGTTTTGATGGAGCATAAAGTTTTGTCACTCTTGCTGATTTTCTCAAAGAACCAACTCATTGTTTCATCGATACTTTGTATTGTTTTATTTATTTGTTTCTATTTTATGGATTTCAACTACGACGTGATTATTTCACATTGTCTGCTCTTCTGTGTGTGATTTGTTCTTTTTGTTCTTGATCTTTCAGGTGCTCTATGAAGTTCCTAGTAAGAGATCTCTCCCTTTTTATGTAGTCATTAGTGCTATGAACGTGCCTTTTAGATGTGACTTCATTGGGTCCTGTAGATTTTGCTATGTTCCACCTCATTTTTATTCATTCTAGAACACTGGTGATTTCTATCTTAGTTTTCATCCTGACACTTTTTCATTCAGTAGCATGTGTTCATGAGCTTGTAAACTTTCTGTTGCTGTTCAGCTTTAATCCATAGTAGTTAGTTAGGATGCAGTTTCCTTGTATTTGTTGAGACTTGTTTTGTGTCTGAGTATGTCATAAAGTTCAGGGAAAATTACATGAGGTGCTGATCATAAGATATATTCTTTTATATTTGGGTGAAATGTTCTGTAAATGTTTGTTAGGTCCATTTGGTTTATAATATTCAGAAAGGCAAAAGTGAGGTGTTTGCCAAAATTTCATCACAATGTTGAAAATAATCCATGCATACATCACATTGACGTAAGTTAATTTGGAGAACATATCTGTGCGGCATAATTCTGAGTGCCAGCCTTACTGGATCTGGAATATACCCAAAGACTCATGACTGGGCTATCTTGATCAGATTTTTTTGAAATGGGAAGAAGGCTTTTTGAAAGAAATTTTTTTTTCTGCATATCATCACTCTGGTTGGCAAGATCTTCTCTCTTGTTGCTGCTCAATGAACCTTTTTTCTCCAATTACCAATGTGGTTTCAAGACCAGCAGTTCCCCAGCAATCCTCCAGGTCTGAAGTGCCAGATTGGTGATATTGTGGACTCATGGACTGAGAAACTACCAACTACTCCAGTCTCTGTCCTTTCAATGTGAGACAGTTGTTGTTGGACTACTGCTGTGGACTGGAAGAAAATGGACGTCAAAGGGAGTGGCACTCTTAGGTGTGGTTCTCCTGGAGTAGGTGTGGCCCTGTTGAAGTGTGTCACTATGAAGGCAGACTTTGAGGTCTCTGTTGCTAAAATTATACCCTCTGAGACAAATCACATCATGTTGCCTGAACAACATGGAGAACTCTTAGCTTCCTCTCCAGCACCATGTCTGCATACATGTTTCCATGGCCCATCATGAAGATAATGGATTGAACCTCTGAATGTAATTCACCCAGTTAAATGTTTTCCTTCATAAGAGTTGCTATGGTCATAGTGTTTTTTTTCACAGCAATAGAAACCCTAACTAAGAGAGAAGTTGATACCAGGACTTGGGTATTGCTGTGCAGCCTTGACCATGTTTTTATTTGAAGAAATATAGACCTTGGGACTGTGGGCAGTCTTAGTAGGAACATGGAAGACAGGGGGCTGAGGGTGATAAGAACTGTGGATGCCTGTATTTAGAGATTTCAGAGGAGAAGCATGTTAATAGTGTCATATTTTGATGAAGAAGGTAGCTGCCTTTTGCCCTTATGCAAAGAGTGTGCCTGAAGCTAAAGCAAAGGGTTTTAGGTTAATTTTGTTGGCATAGGAAATCTCAAAACAGCCTGGTATATTCTCTATTGTGTGGTTATTAGTGGTTCCTGTAATGAAGATTTATACTGAAAAGCAGCAAGAGCAGGAAGGAAAAACACAAAATGTACAATTTGAGGAGACAAAGAGTACCAGGAGGTGTAATGGAGCTAAGTCCTGTGTTCAAAGAGACAATCAAATTAAGAAATAGAATATAGGAAGTGATGACTTCAGGGCAAAATCCCACCCAGCTAAGTTTCCTACTTGTAAAAAGGAACTAAAGAAAAGCTTAGAGCTGGATGTGGTCGTTCACAGTTTTATTCCCGGCATACCAGAGGCAGAGGCTGCTGGATCTTTGAGTTTAAGGCTAAGCTTGTCTACACAGCAAGTTCCAGAAGAGCCAACCTTAGGCAGTGAAGGTAACCACTGAAAATGGGAAACTGGTGAAGATGTAATTGAAAGTGGGGCCGTGTTTCTGCCCCAGACAAACAAAATGTGTATAGCATTTGGAAAGGAGTTTATTTTTTATATTAATGTATTAAAATAAAACACAAATTATTAGGGAATATGTATATGATATATATGTGGATATGTGCACACACAGACAAAAAAGGCATGTATATATAATGCAAAAATGTGCACATATATTTTCCATATGAAAGAATTTCCAACATTTTAAATAAAGTGCCTTTTTATATTAATTAAATTTATTCATTTATTTTACATTCTGACTGCAGTTTCCCCTCCCTCTATCCTCCCATTCCTTCACTGTATATCCCTTTCACCCACCCAACCTTGACCCCCTGGCTTGTAAATTCTTTCCTCTCTCTCTTCAGTAGGATTCCCCAAACATGGCCCAATGATTGATTCTGGGTCTCTAGATCTGTTTCCATCAGTTACTGGATGAAGTCTCTCTGATGACAACTGGGGTAGTTACCAATATCCCGAACATGCAGTAGGAAGGACAGACTGCAAGTCAAAGGCTGCATTGCTGGAGGCAGAGTCCAATTTCTCCACTAGATGTTCCACCCGGGCACAGGACATGGCCAGTTCAGGCTGTGCATCCACTATTGCTAGGAGTCATCCTTGTAGACTCCTGGAAGTTCCCTTTGCCTGATCCCTCATGTTCCCATCTCCACTGGATACCCAGTCCACACATTCAATCTCTTCTATTTCCGCTTCCCAAGGAGATCCATGAACCTGCTCCCACCCCCCGAACCCTCCTTGTTACTAAACCTCTCTAGGTCTGGATTGTAGCATGATTATACTTTACAGCTAATATAATTTCAATTATAAATGAGTACATGCCATGTTTGTCTTTCTGGGTAGTCAAAGTATCACTATTTGCAGACGATATAATAGTATACATAAGTGAGCCCAGAAATTGTACCAGGGAACTCCTGCAGCTGATAAACACCTTTAACAATGTGGCTGGATACAAGATTAGCTAAAAAAAGTATCAGTACCCCTCTTATATAAAGGATAATCCAGTTGAGAAATCAGGAAACCACAATAGCCACAAGTAATACAAAATATCTTGGAGTAACTATAAATCAAGCAAGTAAAAGACCTATATGTCAGGAACTTCTTGAAGAAAGAAATTGGAGAAGATATCAGAAGTTGGAAAGATCTTCCATGCTCATGGATCAGTAGGATTAATATAGTAAAAATGGCAATCTTACCACAAAACAGTCTACAGATTCAATGTAATCTCCATCAAAATTCCAAAACAATTCTTTACAGATCTTGAAAGAACAATGCTCAACTTGGTATGGAAAAACAAAATACCGAGGATGTCTAAAACAGTCCTGAACAATAAGAACTTCCGGAGGAGTTGTCTCCATCTGTGATTCCAAGTCTTACTGCAGAGCTATAGTAATAAAAATAGCATGGTGCTGAAATAAAAACAGACAGATTGATCAATGGAATAGAGTCAAAGACCCTGATGAAAATCTACACATTTATAAATACATGACTTTTAACAAAGAAGCTGAAATTATACAATGGAATAATGAAAGCACCAACTAATGGTGCTCGCATAACTAGATGTCAGCATGCAGAATGCAAGTAAATGTATATCTATCATTCTCCACAAAAGTCAAGCCCAAGTGGATCAAAGAACTCAACATAAATCCAGTTACACTGAACCTCATAGAGGAAAACGTGGAAAGTGGCCTTGAGTGTATCGGCACAGAAGACCACTTCCTGAATATAATACCCATAGCACAGACACCAAGATTGACAATTAATAATTGGGACCTCCAGAAACTGAAAGACTTCTGTAAGGCTAAGGATAATGTAATAGGACAAAAGAGGAGCCTACAGAATAGGAAAAGATCTTCACCAACCCCACATCTGACAGAGGGCTGATCTGATATATATATATATATATATATATATATATATATATACACACACACACACACACACACACACACACACACACTCAAGACACTAGACACCAACAAACAAAATAATCCATTAAAAATGGGGTACAGATCTAAATAGAGAATTCTCAAAAGATGAATCTCAAATGAGTATCACCTAAAAATTGTTTATCACCCTTAGCTATCAGGGAAATGCAAATCAAGATGATTTTGGGATTCCTTCTTATACCTGTCATAAAGATCAAAAAGCAGATGATGAGTTATGATGGGGAGGATGTGGGGAAAAGGGAACACACCTCTATTGCTGGTAGGAGTGCAACCTTGGGGAGCCACTTTGGAAATCAATGTGACTGTTTCTCAGTAAATTGGGAATCAATCTTCCTCAAAACCCAGCTATACCACTTTTGGGCGCCCACAGGATTTTCAGTCATCACACAAGGCCACTTGCTCAACTGTGTTCATAGCAGCATTGTTCGTAATATCTAGGACCAAGCAACAACCTAGATGCCACTGGAGAGTGACTAAAGGAAATATGGTACATTTGCACAATGAGTATTGCCCAGCAGTTAAAAATATTTTATCACTTTTTTTTCTGACAGTGATTATTTTTTTTTATTGAGAAAAGGAAAAAAAAAGTTTCTCCCTCCTCCCATTCCCCTCCCCCTCCTACCACCCTTCTCCCTCTCCCCCCACTCCTCTCCCGCTCCCTCTCCAGTCCAAAGAGCACTTTTTATGTGAAGCTTCTTGTTTGTGTCTGTGAGATGCTGACAATTAATGCAGCCTGGCTTCTGCTGAGTGTGTGCTCTACTAGTGAGCTGTGTCTCCTTCTGTGCCAGTTTGTGGGAAGAAAGATTATACTTTCAGTGCAAAGTTTTTTAGTGTTCATCTCTTATTTTATTTTATGTTGATATTTTTAAAAATTAATGAAATGTAACACGGTTTCCCTTGGAAAAATGATGTATAAATTTGGATAAAAACAAATTTAATTCAATAATGGACTATTATTTTTCATTGAATATCAGCTGAAAGATTTTAGAATAAGATAACATAATAGTAGTTGTTGAATTTCAGGTGTGGGTTTCAGTGTTGATATTCACAAAAGTAAGTCTAGTAGTGGTCAAGTTAAGAATCCTATTGGATAAAGTTAAGAGTAAATATAAAGGAAGAAAAATTCCTAATACTGTGTCATGACTCAGAAGTCATGATAGTAGAAGTCAAGGCCAGTCTGGACTGTGAGCCAACCTGACAGTGAGTGAGAACCTGTCTCAAACAAAAAAGCAAAAGCAAAATTACTCGACAAATAGGCCATAATTTCATGCCCACACTATCCCCAGAACTGAGACAGAAGGAAATCAAATTAATTAATAAAAGAAGTACAGAATTCTACAAAGACATTTGATGTGATATTTATACTATGAATATTGACTATAATTAAAGTATAAAAGAACGTTATAAGAGCATTTGAGAAATAATGTACCTGCAATTAACCCTTGATAGCTGAGTTTGCAATATGTAAAATGGTGAACAAAAGAAGTAGTCTATTGGTCAGGTAATAGTCATTCTTTCTATTTAATGCAAAGGGGAATCTGAGTGAGGTTTTAACTCTGTTTTAATCACAGTACAATCTGGTGATGCCCACCTCCTACCGGCTGGCCCATATTCCCTCCCCCAGCCAGAGCATGCGTGTGAGCAGTGATGATGATACAGGCTGCCTCTCAGCAGACTTCAGCGCTAGTTATCCTCCCTCTTGAATATTGTCTTAATTTTTCTCTTCCCTAGTTACATAGCAAGCTCTAAGGAAATTTAACACTTTAAAGAAGACTACCAACCACCTCCTCATCCTGAAAAGATGCATGTGGGCTTAGCTTAACTTTATGAGAAGTTGAAATGTGCGTGGCCTTTGCCAAATTTTATCTGAAGTTACAATTAGTTGATAAAATGGTAATCACAGATTTTTGCTTATATATAGGATATTATGCTCCCTCTAGAGCCTCTAAAAAGTAACATTTATGGTAGCTTTAATTTAACATACTGTGTGATTTTATGTGTACATACAAGGAGTGGCTCCTGACAGCTTCACCTGAGACACGTGCCAGTCAGTGGATCTCAGAGTACTAACTCTGAGTGAACAGCACCTGGGAAGGTAATGCCAATTTGTAAGTGTTACTTTTAAATTAATAACGCCTGTGTCAATAACTTTGCCAATAATCAGTCTTCCCATGGCTGCAATGTCTGGCTTATTAATATTGATTAGAAACCTCATATAATGATGCTGTATTACATATTTTCTGACCTTATACAATTAGCATAATGTCATTTGTAATAAGTCACATATCTCTGAGCACTGTGGCTCCACAAAACCATATTTCTTTTTCAGTTATTTGCCGGCATATTCAATGTTGGCAATTTTAATTCTTTAGCAGATAACTAGAACCATTAATAAATGAATCTCGAATGACTCTAGATGGCTGCGTCTGAACTGTAGCCTTGGAAGTCGCTGCTCTCTACTTTTCTGCTGTACATAAACTTAGTGATGTAATCATGCAGACTCTGTGATGACCTCTCAGTACCTCTTAGCCCCAGAGTGTCTCCCTCAATGCTGAGCTTTCCTGACTATGTAGGGATTCATCAGGTAATGGGGTAGGTACTCTGTGGAAAGACTGTAAGAATCTGAAGTGAGTATCTCCCTCCATACTTCCCTTGGTAGTGGTAATTATGACGTGTTCTGCATCATTTCATGTAGAAGATTGAATATACTAGTTAGTTCAGTGTGAGATCCTGGGTGTCACTGAATATACTAGTTCGTTCAGTGTGAGATCCTGGGTGTCACTGAATATACTAGTTCGTTCAGTGTGAGATCATGTAGAACATTGAATGTACTAGTTAGTTCAGTGTGAGATCTTGGGTGTCACTAAATATACTAGTTAGTTCAGTGTGAGATCCTGGGTGTCACTGAATATACTAGTTCATTCAGTGTGAGATCATGTAAAACACTGAATGTACTAGTTAGTTCAGTGTGAGATCCTGGGTGTCACTGAATATACTAGTTCGTTCAGTGTGAGATCCTGGGTGTCACTGAATATACTAGTTCGTTCAGTGTGAGATCCTGGGTGTCACTGAATATACTAGTTCGTTCAGTGTGAGATCATGTAGATCACTGAATATACTAGTTCATTCAGTGTGAGATCCTGGGTGTCAGTGAATATACTAGTTAGTTCAGTGTGAGATCATGTAGAACACTGAATGTACTAGTTAGTTCAGTGTGAGATCCTGGGTGTCACTGAAGTTTTTGGTGAATACTATCGAAGATACTGGTTGCACAAGGTATTTAGCTACTAACAAATATCTGCACCTATCTCCTTACCTTAGATTTGTGCTTTTGATACTTCTAATTTTAATTTTGTTTGTCTAACAAAATAATTTCACTTTTCTTTTTCATTATAAGTCAAAATTTACAGGTAATATTGGCCTTCATGTGACTGATAAACGCAGAAACATGTCTTATGGCTGAAAAGCTACAACCAGCTGAAGTCAGAGTATCTGAAATGCTAAGATTCTTTAACCCTCATTAGAATTGGGATGGAAGGAATTTGTAGAAGTGGTGGTCTTCATTTCTGAAGACTTTTTACATGTCCTATGCATCTGTACAGAAGCCATTTCTCAACTCTGATAGGAAGCACCAGCTTTAGCATAAATAATATTTCTGAGAACATATCTTATTCAGAGTATAAGATCACAGGGTTAATTATTTGAAGGTCATCTTGACAAGGTATCTGTGTTTACACTATTACAGTCTCCAGTTATTTTTCTCCATTACATCCTCTGTCTTTCTCTAGATTTACTTAAGAATCTGAAGTGAAATCTCAGAAAATTTTCTGTTTCCATTTTGTGCCTCCAAACGTTTTCTTCAGATTCACTGATCATACCTTGGTAACTTCACCCTATTTGTCTTCACACAATCTTGACAGTCCTTGCTGTACCCCTCATATGTTTGGATGGTGACCTTTAGCTAGAATCTAAAGTAATGCCAATTAAATCACTTAACATGAGCAATTTGAATGCACATGTATGTAAAACTAGAAAAATTCCTTTTCAATTTAACATTAAGTAATGTTGTATTTTGTTTTTCCTACTATATAATAATTTACATTTCTTTCTTCTTAATGTTACCGACAGCAACAGAGTGGCACAAGATTATATAGAAATCAAATTGTGTTTGGGTTTATTTTGTAACTAATCAATATTGCCACATAGCTCATGTGCTCCAGTCTGTTGCAACCTCCTGTAAAGTTAGGTGTGAATTACATGAGCAGTCTCTCCACCTGACTGTGAGCAAAAGTGGAACTCCTCAATTCAGAGTCATAAACAAGAAATTGAATTATTCCATTGTCTTCTTTGTAATGCTCAGAGCACACATGCGCCACTAACATGGCTGTGTGGGCTTCCTGACACGCATACATTCTAAAGCATAGACCAGCTTCACTGTGCCAAGCTATTTAAATTTAGGGTTTGTCTGTGATGAGACTTGTGATGAACCATGCTGGCAAATGCAGACTTAGTCCACAGCATCAAATGATGAAATATAGAAATATAGTCACCTCTATATTGTGCCTCCACTGGCTCACCTGGAAAGAGGGCAATCATAAGTTTTGAATACCATATATTTTCCTGTAATACATGAAAGGCCATTGATATGCCAGATATTCTGTAGCTAAAAGCAAAGACATCAGGAAACTAAGTAGTGATTCTGTTTGTGGTACTATGTGGCCATTCACCCTTTGGAGGAAAGACTGGTATGGGAAAGCTGTGACTTGCAAAGTAAAGTGTGAGCATGGAGACTTCCAAATCAAGGCCTCCTATGCTGGGGAAAACTATCTACAGAAGCCCAAGTGCTAAAACCTTCCCAGTGCAGCCTGCACACAGAGACCTGTGAAAACACTGACAAGGGTAAGAGTTTGTACTGAGTGTGCGGACTTCTGGTCTACCATTCCTGGACAGCCTCATAGTAGCTTCTGTTCAGTTCCTAGACCTGTGGAAACACTGACAAGGGTAAGAGTTTGTACTGAGTGTGCAGACTTCTGGTCTACCATTCCTGGACAGCCTCATAGTAGCTTCTGTTCAGTTCCTAGAGTTTCATGATAGCAGTGAGACAGCGATGAGCACACAAGGTCTGGATGCTGCATACGCCTCGGCAAGAGCCTTGGTATGATTCCCAGCATCTGGAACTGGTAGAATGCCACAGATTAAATACCCACAGCAACAAGGAATGGTATCAGGGAAAACAAGGAGTTTCTAATCTTACACACATGCAGATGGGAGGCTCTTGTACCTTACACTTGAAGTGCTTACCCAGGTTCCCATGTGATTCCTAGCTCATGGAGCAGATAAACAAAGCAGAAACTCAGAAAGCTCAAAAAGAACTCAGGGAAAGCAGTATGAGGGAAGCTCAAAAGTCTGTGTGAGGCCTGTGTATAGCTTTTGTGTGTGCTGTGCTGTGCCTGAGATTTCTCTCTCATTATTTACATGTAGCTAGCATGTCTAAGGGTTACAGGACCAGTGAAAGAAGACTTGAATTTTTGGTTTACATCTTTATACTAAAATGTTATGCATACCTTATCAGAGACACCTCATTACATATGGAGATTCTGCTGTCAGTGGGACTCTTGGGCAGTCTTATCAGTGTGTTCAATGTTTGGACAAGGTGAGCAACAGGTTGATAATGACTAATTTTTATGTTTTTATTTTTTATTAATTTCTCAGATTTTCTTAAATTTGGTTAGAGACTTACATTGTAGGTCTAGTTAATAGATTGTGGCTAAGGAACTTGTTCCTCATTCTAGCACAGGTGTAAAGCACGTCAAATGCCCACTGTCATGGGCATGAATTGATAATCTGAGAAGGCAAGGATGATCGTATTGCTTGTAAACATTCAAGGTACATTTTTGAACGTAGCCATGCTTGAGTTTTGGAGTTTTAAATGCTATGTGACTAACCTGTTAGAAAGAGATACCGGGTCTCAAGTGACTATATTAATAGCCTCCCAAATAAATTGAAAAAAATTTGTTACTAGTATTGAAGAGGCAAATTTACTGAAATTCGAAGTCAACACTTTGGCAATATACAATAAATATAAACAAACTTTGAAACATAGATTCTGAAAATTGTGGAATGCATACATGAAGAAATGATAGGTAGAAACTGTAGACAGAGACTGCCCTTTCGTTTCCCAGTTGCTCAGATGGGAGTAATCACACAGAAACTATACTAATTACAGCACTGCTTGGCCAATAGCTTATGTGTATCCCTAGCTAGCTAAATTAGCCCATCTCTATTATGCAGTGTATCACCATGATGCTGTGGCTTTCCCAGTAAGGTTCCAGTGTCTGTCTCCTTTAGCAGCTATGTGGCATCTCTCTGACTCCACCTACTCTCTCTATCTTTGTTCTGATTTCCTATATGGCTTTATTCTGCTCTGTCATAGGCCAAAGCAGCTTGTTTATTAACCAATGGCATAAAACATATTCACAGCATGCAGAAGAGAATCTCACATCAAGAAATAGATAACATGGCAGTGATAACTAAGACTTCTATCCACACGCATGTGAGCATCAGCAAGTGTCCATAGCAGCTGAGCCGTGCACACAACCTTGTCAAAATCCTAATGAGTAGTTTTTGTTATTAGAAATAGAAGCATTGGTTCTAAATATATGTTTATAGAATGCAACAGTCTCCCCATGCTCAAAGCATATTTAGTGTATAAAGAAAACTAAACTTGACAACTCATATTCACCAATACATAATGCAAACTCAAAGTTATCAAGTCTATGAGACTGGTGTAAAGTCAACAGTTACATGAGTGCTGATTGGATATGATGTGTGTGTTTATGTATATTTATGAGCACAAGGCAGTTAACAAGGAAACAGTCTTGTTCATGGAAAAATGTCACCAAGGTAGTGAGTACAAGTGTAACTTTCTCATGCCACAGACAAAGCTGCTTTACCTTTGACATGGGCTCCAGTGTGTATTGTGATAGCTCAGTCTTTAATATTTACAGTAGCTTAAATATGTCTCCAAAGTATTATGAAATAAAAAATGGTGTAGCAATATGGCTGGCAGGAGTAGAAGCCAAATCACAACAACAGAAGTAACTATAAGCACTCACCAGTTGGCTACTAAGACACACGTGTTTCATTTAATTTAAAATCAATTTGAATAGTTCTAAAAAGTTGTGAAGTTATTTTAATTGTTTTAATGTTAACTATTTTTTATTGGTAAATTTGGAAATTGGATTAGATTTACGTGAAGTCTACAATAAATAATAGTTCTGAGAGATTACAGACAAACATGGTCTTGGGTAGTTCTCCAGAAGTACGGTTTTCAGGAGACAGCTGAGAGAGCTGCACAGATGAAGGGAACCTGCAGAGCGTGCGCTGCTCGTGCAGAGGACTGCAGTTATTAATAATCGTGTATATTGACAGCGGACTGCAGTTATTAATAATCGTGTATATTGACAATTTGTGTTACTCCAAAGGAATATTCTTATTGCAAGAAGACAACAGTTTGAAAATGTATTAATAAAATTTAAAATATGTTTTGGGAAATGAATTTAATTATGCTTTTTAATTAGTAGAATGCTTGTGTATTTGCTTCGGTACAGACACTATACACTGTGGGAATAGCATTCTGCGTGCATTCTTAATGTAGTTTACCAAGCATATCTTTTCTTCCAGACGTCCTTTTCCCAACAAACTTTGCCACTAACCACCTATTCATGCAATCTAGATACTATTATTTATCTTTGATAGCTTATTTTTTTAAGATGCCATCTAATTCACTAGCAAGCCCTCTGGTTTTATATATGAAGCATTCCTCATGTTTGTATTATTCTATAGCTTTGCTGTGCATCAACACAAATTGTTTGAACTACCAGCTTATCTCTTAACCAGTCACCCTCTTAAATCCTTGTGATCCATGTTCAAATCTGCTCTCTTTATGGTAAAAACAAACCACATAGATCTTCTGTACATACGTGGCTGCAGAGCTCACTGTTTCCTGTGGCCTCTCTGCAACACCTGACCTTCTTCATTGCCCACTGCAGTCTGTCTTGCAGTTTGCCGCCTTATGATCTTAATGTAGTTCATCTTTCCTTCTGCAGTTCCCATCACTATCTGCCCCAGCTGTTCTTTTGTTCCTTCTTACTGACCTCATTCGGGATTAAGTCAATTTTTCCTAAAATGTCTTCCTCTTCCACCAAATTGAACCTCTTGACCATCAGTGCCCATCTTCACTAGAACACTGGTCCTTATTTGAAGGTTTTCTTCTTACCTTTTGTTCCTGCTTCAAGAGAACTTTCTTGAGACCAGACACAATTAATTTCTTAATGTCTCACTTACCTCCTTTCTTAAAAGATATGCCTGAAACACAATAAATTTTCAATTTTTCATATACTTTCTCATTTATGTGTATGAGAAAAGTTGTTATCTAATGGTTATGGTTATCACAGAAAACAATTTTTGGATTAAAGAAAGATAGGTATAATTTATTAAAAAATAATTCTCAAATAAAAAAGAAAACTAAAGTATACAACAAAAGTAAGAACTAGGAACTAGAAGGAGTTGAGTAGGGATGTCTTGTTTTCCACCTCTGTGTATCAATTATGCTAAAATATGAATAGGTGTATTGAAGGGTAAAAAATTAGAACATGCAACCAAATTAATTTTAGAAAGCTATATCTATCTAATTTCAGTGACTGCCAGGGGAAGGAAATTGGCATCTTCTACACTAGTAAAACACTGAAACTGAGAACTGAGACCAAAGACTAGATAAATGCCCACATTTTTTTTTAATATAGTAAGCCCATTATTTAGAAAGAAATTAAAATAGTGGGATAATTAATGTATCAGACTGAATTGTTATGACATGAAGTAGAAACAAATAATTCAGAAGAAAGAGAGAAGTTAGCTGTAATATGGTTTGAGGTAGCAACTAAGAAGTCAAGATATTTTATAAGAGACTCTGAATATATATGATCTTTTGAAGGCTCTGTCTGGCTTCTAACACTGTGTTTATTTCTGCACTGGAACTTGCCTCATTGGGCCTCTGTGGTGTCCTTCTATAAATGTTACTTGAAGGTGTTTGTTTTAGAAGAGAGCACAGCCATCCTGGGTTCTCCATTCTACAGAAAGTGAAGGTCTTCATAAAGCCCCAGGTCTGCTCACATATTCCAACTGATTATCAAAACACAAGGGAGCTGGAAAAGACAAGCTTGAGGCGGAGCTAGCAGGTTGAGGACTCTCATCCTTATTTGCACTTTGGACAGTTATTAGTTTCTAGGGGAGGATCGTATTTGTCAGGTAGGCCTAACTTCCTGGTTTACAAATAAGGCATGCATTTAAATTCTCGGGTATGGGGTAACAGCCATGCCAATGTCCCTCTGTTACCCAGCTGAAGAATAGTAATAATAGTTCATTATTTTATTTTATATTTTAGGCTTCTTCTAAAGGAAAATAAAACTGAAAAAAAAAACTAAAAAAAAAAAAGTCTAAAGTTTTCCCAAAATTTTTGAATCACAAACCTTATTAGGGGTTAAAGATTGTGACAAACTAGAAAAGGTTTCTTTGCGAATGGGCTGATTTCTGTTACAGGTCTGGAGGGCTCCATTGTTTCCTCCCATGATGCATTTGCCTCATGTCTCCTTGGCAGGGACGACAGCCTTTCATGGCCCTCATCTTACCTGGGGGGAGCTTACTGGGCAGATCTATGCTCCATTATGAGTCATGAGAAAAACAAGCAGAACTTTTACACAGGAAGGTTTTCCATTTTTGTTACTCAGACAAAAGTCATGCTTTGTTAAAGATGGTTGCTGTAGCCTGAGGATAGGAAGAAACATTCATCGTTGGTGAGTGTTGAAGGGCTCTTGGTGCATCCAGGATACAGGAGTTTCAGGGGACACCTGTGGTCGTGCTCAATTTTCCACCATAATATTTTACCCTATTGTGGTGTTTCAGCACAGCTAGAATTGCCCTAATATCTGGTTTTTATGTATTATCAGGACTACTATTTAAGTCAGTGAAGTAGCTGTGATTTCTAAAAGTTCATTTCAAATGCCAATACTTTTTAGTCTAAATTAAAAAAAAATTACTATATGAATGAGGAGTGTTAAAGTGAACCATGTGAGTCATATTTCCCATGATGCAGTAAGCTGAATAAAAGGCTATTTCAGTAGCAGGGTCAAGCAATGTCTGGAAAATGTGCACCCTTGTATCCTTGGGCATTTCTCTGCACTCAGCCTAGGTCAGACATGCAGAACGGAATGTGCCAGTGTCACCTTTTCCTCTTTGTTTTCACACCGTAACATGACAGTACCTATTATTTCCTGTCAGTGTCCTTCGTATCCAAAGGTTGTGCTCCCTCCACGGGGCTAGACAGGTAACCTTTAGTCCATTTCTCTTAAACTATGTTTATTATTCTTTCACCAATTAAAAAAATAGGATGCTAACTTGAAATCTAATATTCTTAAACATTTTGTTAATATAATTTTAATTTTAAAAAATTATATAATTGTGTCCCTTTTCTTGTCTCCACCCCCCCCCAAGTTACATGTTTTCCCTATCTCCCTCTCAGATTGATGGCTTCTTTTTCTTTATAAGTTACATGTTTTCCCTATGTCCCTCTCAGATTGATGGCTTCTTTTTCTTTATAATCATTACACACATGCACATACACATGTACACACACACCAACTCACACACCCACAGATACACAAATGTAAATACGTCATGCTGAATATCCTTTTGTGTTTTGTGTATGACCTCAGGGCTGAACCCTTTGTATCAGATAAACAATTCAGGGGCTCATGCCTGGGAGTCATCAGTTGTCTGTAGCTTGTCATCTGGGCAAGGGACTCTGAGAATCTTCAGGTTGGGTATTAAAATGTACATTGATATTTTCATTGTTCAGTTCTTGGCAGAAGTTTGCTGTGAGAATGTGTCTCCTAGAAACGTCTGCTGAAACAAGCAAACCTGAGCAGTGACAAATTACTAAAATATTTTATTTAGCACTGACTTACTCTAGACTACAGAAGAGCTGCTGTATGTGTGGTCTCCAAGCGTTCAGGTTTGAACTCCTGTGCACAGTGCTGTAATGATCACCGTTGTGGATTTGTGTATGATTAGAGGAATCATGGACAGCAGCAAAGGAACTTCTACCCCACATCACCTGTAATTTGTCTATTGAAAATGCCCTTTGCCATCTCCACAATTGAACATAAACACTCTCTTGCCTATCATGATGCTCTCACTAGGGTCCAGTGGAAATGCTTGATACCATTAGCAGAGTTGAGACATGGACAAGACACAGAAGAAATCCATGAGAAGACTAACACACGAGAGTCATCACAAGGGAACAGAACGAGGAGATGAACAGCAATATTTCAGATCACGTTTGTTAATGTTCTTAAGTTTCATGGTGGAGAAATCTCTCATCTCTGGCGAAAGCTCTTTCTCCACACCATATTCACTTATTATTGAGCTCTAAAGTCCTTCTTATTCCTAAATCTTGTGAAAGGACTTGGGACTCTTCTTATAAAATAGAAATTGTCTCTAATTAAAATGGTTGTATTTAGAAGCATAACGATAATTCTTAAAGCTATATTGTCACCAAAACAGACATGAACCAAAGTCACATGTGCCAGCAATTGACAAAGATACTGATATAATTAACAAGAATAAACAGGCTAAGTCATCACAGTGTGGGACAAGCTGGGTATCTATAATACAAAACACTTTTTAATTAAAGAAGACTCTTAGACCTTTCACAAATAGGCAATTTTCAATTGACTAGAAATTTAATTATTATAGACCTGAAACTATAACACTTATAGAGAACAGAGAGACATGAGTGTTGACAGGAATCCTAGCAACGCTCTATTTTATATACACATAACGTGGGTAGCATAACTAAGAATGAGTGAGACTGCATCAATTAACTCTCTGCTGCATAACAAAGAAATAATACAAAAGATAATGCATGGGATGGAAGAAATATTTATGCATTGCATATCAGATATTGGAAGATATATAAAAAGCATAAGAAACTCATGTCTCTCAGTGACAGAAAAAACATAATAAAGGGAATTGGAAAGAGGTTCTGAACATTTCCCCAACAGAAAAAAAGAGTCCACAGGTTTACATGAATTGGTATAAAAGAATTAGGCATATAAATTACACATGGTTTTATATAAACATGGAAACTAGAGAATCAAGTTATGTCCCTAGCCCACATGGCAGTAGAAGTAGGCGTTTCTCCTGCTCACACTGGCTCCATACTCAAGGCTTTAAGTAGTTGAAGCCATTCTACTCCTGAGAACCAGATTCGTGTCTCCATTTGTCCACCCTTCCTTCCAACAACTGTAACTGCTGACGAATTATCACTCTATGATATTAATTTTGTGTAGAATACTAAGCTGGAGTTTAATCAAAGGAGCTGCATCTCCCTAAAGGGCCCTATGTCTACGTTGTTACCATTGCTTGCCTTTGATGGCTTGTGACCAACTACATGGTGAGGAAACTGACATAAGGCTTAAGATTCCTTCCTTGTTTATTGATTATAGAAAAATACTGTATAAATGACATTAAAAGTGAAAATAATATGAACAGACAGCAGAACAAACGGCATTCTGCAAAAATATAAATGTACCCAAAGGCCCGGTGTTTGGTGAATATAGTGTATGTAAGTGTAAGGACAGCTCCTTATACGACTGGTCCTTTTCATAATGTGACCCACAGCTATAAGTTAGCACCGGCCTTTGTCCTGCCAGTGAGGAGACACTAAAGTTTGTTTTCTTTTGCACAAAAGGCACAAAAATTTCAGAGCCTCACTCCAGGAATGTACACGCTAATCGTGAGTGCTTTCTGAGCAATACTGTGGTACAGTGCAGGTCACAAATGCAGAAGAATTGCTGGGCTAGTCCAACAGACACCAACACAGGTTCCACTGTCTGGCTTTAGCCATTTTTTAATATTTATCTTTGGATACTTTGCCTTTGTATCTTCAAATACTGCATTTTAATTATTTGCTTATTTCATTATTTAATGGTATACACTGCTTCGTCTCCTTACATGGATATCCTTTGGGCCTTTAGCTAAAATGCTTGGCATTTCTCTCTGTTCTGTCTGCTTGTTTGTGTCAAACAGCAGCTTTTCTTCATGGCCAACTTCACCACCATGTGCTCTAGCATGATCACTGTAACATAAAGACATGAAAGGAATCCTGGAAGAGAGATGATGCACTGTAGTCCCAGATGCAAGCTCAAGCAAAGGGAGGCAGTCTCACATTGGAAGCATTTCTTTTTTGATATTAGTATGCTTTTATATCTGTGGCTTATATAATCTTTTATATCTATGTTTCCCTCTTTACCAGTAGATTTATAAAGAGTAAATATAGAAACAACAGAATGTTAGTTATTGTATTAGTCAGGCTGGCTGTCATAACAAAGAGACCCAGAAGTGCGTTTGGTCTTCTGCCTTGGTTCTAACTTTTATTTGGCTCCCTCAGAGTCCCAGCTTGATGATTCTCGTGTACGACTTGTGTTTTGGCTGGTGGCTCTATTACCAGGAACTCTTTTGTCCCACTGCTTCTTCTTGGCCTGTGTCATCCTCAGGTTTGTACAGTGGTCAAAAGACAGCAGAGGAGACATGTGCCCTTTAATGGCCTTGGGTAAGATGAGACAATGCATTTTTGTTCCCTATTGGGAGAAATTCCGCTCACCCTGGCATGCAGTAGCAAAGCAAAGGGACCGAATATTGTGGATGTCTTTCGAAAATAGAGGACAAACATTTTGATGGCAGCTACTAGATTTCGCTATAGTTAGAAATAAAGGTTAACTAATAACAATACCACTGCAAAACACAGGATAATACTGCTCTTCTACATTTGACCTAAAGCTGCCTGGCCCAAGATCCCTCAGCTAACACACTCAGTACGTGCACAAAACTAATAGCCTAATAGGAGAATTATTTTGGAACGAAGAACTAATCAGAGCCAACCACAGCAATGGAGCTCTGACCACTCCAGACCATGTCCAAATTGGCCAATGATAAACTGATTAATGCGGCGGCTCATAGCACAGAGCAGAGGACTCTCGGTGACCGCTGGTGATGGGTGCTACCTGACTCATGCTGTGCTTGTTCCCTGTAACTTCTTCAGTTTAATTTATGTGAGGTTTTCATTTTAGTAAACTACAGAATTCTCTGTCTAAATATATTAAAAATGATGTCTAACTCCATAAAACATATTCCTGAGCATGTAAACACTGCACCCAAGTGCATAAAAGCTGTGACCTAGTTAGTACTGTATCCTTAGTAATAAATGCTTTGTCTGAGTAGCATGTGTGAGATGAAGCGGCACTACTGAGGCCATGAAGCTACATCACTTTGAGGAGTGCTGGCTCTGAAGTACGTTCACAAGGGAAGATGCTGTAGTGAGAGTTTCTCATGCAATATCACAAGTTAAAACATGGGGAACATTTTCTTAAAGTGATTACATTACTTCCAATGTATTTTATGTAGCTTCCAAAGAATTTTGAAGAGAAATTAAGCTTAGTTCTTATGTTGTTTTTCTGTCTGCTCTGTTATAGGTCAGAAGGAGTCTAGATCTGACTTTGAGGATGAAGAAGTGGACATTAAGTTTAGGATATCTGCTGTGAAGTCTCCTTTATATTGCCCTAGATCATTCAAGTATGGTGCAATGTTGAGGGAGATGAAGCGGGACTATTTCCTGAATTACCTCCAGCCCCTGCCTAGCACTCGTCCAAAGCCAGCAATTGAAAGAGAGACTCTACAGCAGCTGAGGGAAAGGAGAGAGTTTTTAACCTCACAGAGGACAGGCATAAAGCTCCACATTCTTAATGATCTTGATAAATATCACTCAGAACGAAAGCATCAAGAAAAACAATCAGAAAAATCAACAGCCATAGTTAAAGCACAAATCGCCCAGGAAAGAGCTAGGCTCAACATTAGAGAGAACTTAAGGAAGAAGACGTATATGGCACAAAAGCTAATGGAAAAGGATAATGAGATAATGGAGAGAGGCTTACGGCAAATTTGGAAGGAAAAACTTGCTTACCTTGAAAAAGTTAGAGAGCGGAAAACTACATTTCTAGCTGAAAAAAAGCTAAATGCTGCAGATCATTCTCTAGTGCAGACCATAAGCAATGAACGGACCCTTCTGTTCAGAGGAATCATGAAAGTTGACAGAATGAAGCAAAACATGGCCAACTTAAAACAGAAGTGCCAGGATGTCAACAATAAATGGAAAACAGAAAAGTACAAGCAAAGTTTGACGAGGCAGATGAAGGAGCTCAGGTAGGCACACGGCTAAGCTAAGGCACAGCCAAGTCCTAGTCCTCTGTGATTTATAGTCCATGCTGAATTCTTTGGATGCATTTTCTTTTAGCTTGACACTTTGTACTTGAACAACAGAAGCAAGCTAAAAGACGAAAATTATGTGCTGGTTTGTTACTAAGGATTGGGAAACAAAAGAATTCTTCCATTTCTTAACATTCTTGAAGAAATCCTGCTTTGTTTATTGTTGCACAGTTAGGTAATCACTGCTGTCCTGCTCTCGGCAGTGATGGCAGCACCCCCCCAGGTCCTCCTGCACACTGGAAATGCTCTTCCTGTCTTCTGATCTCTGGCGGTGTCTGAGATGGAACCATCTCCGTTCGTCCTGTGTCTCTCCTAATTTAATTGGCATCATATCTAAGAACTCACATGATCCTTTGCACCCAGACCTCCGCCTCTATTCTCCTCCCCTGGACCTATTTCTGTGTGTCAACTGTAAATATGAGCTGGTTCTGTTTTTGCTGTTGTTGTTTGTGTGAGATAGGGTCTCGGGTAGTATAGGTAGACCTCAATCTGTGTGGCAGAGGGTATCTTTGAACTTTAGATCCTCCTGCCTCCCCAGAGGGTTAGGATTTCAGGTATGTGAAATCACTTTTCAGCGCCCAGTTTATGGGTGTTGGAGACTTGGATTGAAGTCAGGACTTCATAAAATTGAGGCAAACCCTCTGTCAACTCCTCAGTGGTTCTGACTGTGTAATTTCTTAATTGAAGTGGATATCTGGCCATTGTTCACAGGATATCTGAAAGGATGTTTCAGGCAATTCATTCTGTTTTAATCTGGAGTTTTCTTAATTTAAAATTTCTGCTGTTTGCCTCTTTGTTATGTTTTGTTTTAATCTCTCCCTGTAACAGCAAGCATTGTTACAGACAGTACAGCAAATGCCTCTCCTTTCCTTACCCCTCCTACTATGCTCACATCATCTCACTTTTCTCCACTGTGCATTTTGATAGGGCCTGCAAGCCTGCAGTGTGAAGGAGGGCTGTGTAAGCATAACTGTCTGTGTTAGGGGAAATGACAACGCTCACTGGTTTCCATCGACTGATCCAGTGTTGTCTGTGTAGACATGAAGATGCCCTCCTTTCTCCAGGGAGGTGCATGGCACGAAGATGGCTATTGTTCCTGTGTGACTACCTTTCTTCTTTAGACTCTCCATCTATAATGCAAGGAAAACACATAGGAGAAAAAAATCTCCTTTGCTATCCACTCAAACGGCATTTGCACCTGTTTCCACATCAATTTTGTTTTTTTGGAGTTTATTTCTTCTTTTTTCTTTTAAATTTAATCTCTTTTCATACAATCTATTTTGATTATGTTGATTTCTTCTCCCAACTCCTCCTAGTCCTCCCTACCTCCCTAGCCACCCCAGTTTAAAGTCTCTCTCTCTCTCTTTCTCTCTCTCTCTCTCTATCACACACACACACACACACACTCAAACACATGCACACACACACACACGCACATGCACACACACACACGTACAAACACACTTCAAAAAAACAAGCAGAAGACCAATAAGATAACAAAGAACCCTACTCAAACCAAATAAAAAAACTTCCACAGCTGGGACATTGTTGAGCACATGAACCATCAGAGAACATTTCATATTCAAACTGCAGCATTCACTATGGTCTTTATATCCTGGTTTATAAAGCTTTCCTACAAACAGCATCTTGTAGATTTATAATTTCCAAGTTGATAAGACAACCTCTCCTTTTTTCATGGCAGGAATATCCTGACGTGAAAGGTCCTCCAAGCACTTTTCAATTAATACCAGCTTATACCTTACCTTCACACACATCCAAAAGCCTCTGTGTATTATGAACCGCTCTACCTCTGAGCTGTTAAACTGTTTCCTATTTATTTGTGCCTAAAATCTACCAACATATTTTTCCTTGGCCTTCACCACATGCTTACATAAATTATGTGATGACCCTCATCTGTCAAATGCCAGCCTTAGGTGTCTCCTGTCTAAGACAGGACACACAATCTTCAGATTGGGATGTGCATTCTGCCTGATATGTCTGTATTCCTTCTCTGTGCTGTCTTCTACTCCCAGTTCCTGTCTGTGGACACTCCAGCTGTCTCCATCTGGTCTACCTGCACACGGTAGGCAGGATCAGCGCCCTGTGATGTTGAGCCTAACTTCATCTATCGCTCATTACTCATTACCACTCCTGCCACCCCCAAGGACAGCTCCGAGCCCTCGCCAAATGTAGAGTTTTAATCCAAACGCAACTGCACCCTTGAATTCCAGCAGGCTAAGTTATTCCTTTAAGGAGCATTAGCCCTAAAGTTTGAATTCCTTCAACAGCCCACATCCACATCTATGAAATTATAAATGGCCTAGGTCATTTCTGCCTTCGCTGTCTGATTTTCTTCTTTAAAGGCAGCATCAGCTCTTACTGTGAATGTTCCTGGTGTAGAATTTGGGATTGTGTGACATGGGTATCTTGGTTTGAGAAGAATTAGAAATGTAATAATGTTTCCCAATCATTGACCATGGTAAAATTTTCCATTTGTTTCAACCTGTTTTATTATCACCATTATATTTGACATGAGAACTCTGTTAGAATCGTTGAATCCAAGAAGAAGGTGACCGAGATCCAATCCCCAAATAGGATGCCAAGCGGCCATGCTGGTGCACATGCTGGTAGAAGCGGTTCCACCAATGTGTGTAAGGGTATTAGTCCACATGAGAAAGGTCATTTTGGTTTATCCAGGTGGGCCCAAGTAGTCACTGTAGCATTTCAAAGCAGACATCATTTCAGGTATGGACCTTCTGTAGCTTTTCCTAAATATCCATAGCTAAGTGTGCTTTTTTTGCATGATAGGTGACTTTTTCAATTTTTAGATGATGATGGGTCCAAGTAGAATTGATTAATATGTATTGATCACTCATTGGTTTTTTTAAATATTTGTTTTATTAAGATTTGTCCATGGCTCATTATTTTTCTTTTAACACAGTGATTTCAGTATGATACTATGACTTACATTTTGCTTCCTTTGTATTTTTAACATTCTTTTTGCCTTGATTTATACTCAGCTATGTACATTATCTGTGTTATAGACAGAACAGAGTTGCTAACTTCAGCTGAATGATTATCAAATGGTAACCACTTTTTTTTCAGCATTGGAGTTTGAAGCAGAGTTTATGTCAGACAGAATCTCTGCCCCTGTGCTGTGTACTCTGTTTTGTTCAGTTGCTTCTTACGAAATGTCTAAGCTGGATTGTCCTTTCCACAATGATGAAGAAAACAGACATAAGCACCTTAAATACATCCAAAAGTGCAACCCTTAAATTTCATATATAGATTTTATATATCAAATGAGATTGGCTGTCCAACCCGAGTTGCTGTGGTTAGCCACATTTTCTCCAGTCTTAGGTCTCTGGAGGGGATCACAGGGATAGCCCTGATGATCAAAATTTCCAAAGAGAGCTGTGACTTCTCTCTCACCATCTGCCTCTTACTATACTTCTTACTAACTATCCAGTAAAGGACTCATTAAATGCCAGGCCATCTTTTTTATCATTTTTTATTGATATTTATTGAGCTCTACATTTTTCTCTGCTCTCCTCCCTGCCTCTCCCCTCCCCCTCTTGACCCTCCCCTAAAGTCCCCATGCTCCTAGTTTACTCAGGAGATCTTGTTTTTTTCTACTGTCTACTTCCCATGTAGATTAGATCTATGTCCCATATTAAAAGAATTTATAATGTGTAACTAATTTTGTCTTTTATTAAATTAACCTTGTGAGTTAGATTATCTATTTCTTAAAGATGAGGTAGAACAAATTTAAAGAATCCATCTGAAATCCAGTTAGCAAGTTGCAAGGTTATAATCCAACTTTCTGATCTCCTCCCTGAGTCCAGATTTCTGATTCTGCCTGTAGAAATACAGTACTTCATGAATAAACTGAGATGTTTCCCCAGAACTGAGTGGGGCAGAAAGAGTGTACCTTTCAGTTATCAGAATATATGGTGATATACTGTTCTCTCTGCCTCAGTGTTAGCCATTCATGCTATACACAATAGTTCTGACAAAATGATTTGTCTCTAATTTTATGGCTGAAAATGTGTATTTTTTAAATCACAGTGGTTATTTCATGTTTGGATCTTTCTTTGTCTTCTCCCTACTCATTTTGTAGGCTTCATCATCAGCATTTACCTCCCTTCTTCTCTCACTTTGTCTTGTTCTGTAATGAGTTCCCTGTTGTAGTAAGACATCTGATGCAAGTATTCATTGTATCTTTCTCTTAATCTCCTGTGCACTTTTCTTGAGGCTATCTTTCTATTTATTGATTCTTATTTCTCTTTGAAGCATGTGGAGAGAGTCTCATACTTCAAAAATGAATGAATGATTGAATGAATGAATGGGAATGAGTGAATGACTTTTTCTGCTATCCTTTGACATTTTCTGAGTGTGTTAGAGTAATCTGATCTGGATCTTCCTAACGTAGACTGTGTATTCATCTCGTGAGTTGCTGTACTGTAGGCTGAGCATCCTGAGTAGATAGACTAATTTTCTGACTGCTGTAACTTTCCCCAGCTTCTGCACTCGATTGAGGACAAGGCCAAGACCTTACACTGGTTTCATGTGTCTTCTTCCCTGAGCACACATTACTAGTGTGTGTTTCTTTTATCTTTGTAGCATTAGCCATGTTGGATTTGAACCCACCCACATGAAATCATTAATCTGCAGTTACGTCTCAAAAGGCCTATTTCCAAATACAGTTACATGCTAAGGTACTGGGTGGCCGGGGCTATAGCAAAGAAATTCTGAGCAAATACATCTTCTCCTATGTCGAAGCATGAAAGGAACGTGGGCTTCCTGACTCTTGGGAAGAAGTTATGCTCTTTATAACACAGGCAGTGTGGATGCTTTAGGGGAAATCTAAGCAGAACTGTGGGAGGATTCTCAGGTTTTTGCAGTGGAAATCTCAATTATTGAAACAACATGAATTTACTACCATTTAGTAATATAATATATAGACTGAGCTCTGGCCTTTTGCTGCTCATAAGTTTCTGTTTGAAAACATTTACATTAGTTCATGGCAGCCCAGTTTGTATGATTTTAGTAATCTGCAACTATTTTATTTTCCTCTTTCATTTCCTCATAGGGCTGAAGTAGTTCGTAAAAGACACTGTGAAGAGAAATTTGTTATCGATACACTCATCTTTCAGAAAGGCTGTGCACGGCTAGAGGAGGCTAAAGCGAAGGCTGACTTTATTAGGACATACTATACCTCTAAGTCTCTTAAAAGATAACCAGACGGGACCAGCCCCAGCTCACACCCCATGATAATTATAAATTTGGACACTATTTTTCTTTAAATAAAATTGAAAAACTAGTCGGAAGATGGGCTCTAGAAAAGGTGGGTCTGGGTATAAATGTCCTCAGGTGAAAGAGAAAGGGGTTTCAAGTGCTTTTCATACTGATCATAATGCAAACCTGGAATCGTTATGACGTTGCACTTGTAAAGGCTTTTTATGTATCCGTATGTTCAAGAAGGAACCAAAACTACGTGACATCATCCATTAAGAAGACTCCTAATGACTGCAGAGTTCCCTAGGCTCTGAGGATGGCAAGTTATGAAAATCTTTTCAATTTTCTTCTGCTAATTTCCTTTCTTGTTGCTGAATTTTATTAAGACATTATATGCAGCAGAAATGTTAATTACCCAATTTCATTTATTGAATTATAATGTATTTCCTTATTATCTTATTAAAACAAGTTCTGAGTTTTCTTTTTCAAAAATACAGGTTTCAACAATGTATCGGTTATTTATACCCATAAGATTTAGACGATATAATGTATCTTTTTATTTTTTGTTTACACTCTTTGGGGGCCTTCCACTCAGCTCCCAAATAATATGTGGAGACTTATTCTTACTTATCAATGCCAGGCCTTAGCATGGCTTGTTTCTAGCCAGCTTTTCTAACTTAAATCATCTTGTTTCTCTTTATCTATGTTTTCCCCTGGGCTTTTCTACCTTTTTTATTTTATATATCTTTCTTTCCTTCTTACTCTGTGACTGGCTGTCTGACTAGGTGCATGGCCCCGGGTATTCTCCTTTCCTTCTCCTTTTCTTGCTCCCCTTTCTTCTTATTCTTCTTTCTCTTTACCTGCTGGCCCCAATTGTTTCTCTCTTCTGCTTAGCTATTGGCCATTCAACTCTTTATTAGGCCAATCAGGTGTTTTAGGTAGGCAAAGTAACACAGCTTCACAGAGTTAAACAAATGCAACATAAAAGGCTGCAATGTATCTCTGCATCTTTATACAAATACTCCACAGCATAAATTAATTTAACTCATCTTAAGCCAGTATTCCACAGCAGTATAAACTATGACAATTAAACATTCTGCCATTTTCCTTGAAAACTGTGATGTTTCTTGTGTTTATTTTTGATGCATTTGTCCTTTTTGCAGAGATGTCAGCACAGGGAAGATAGAGAAAAATCAACAGGAGAATGTATGGAACTATATCATGGCAATTGTAAACTACACAGAGATAGCATTTAAGTATTTAATAATATTAAATTTGAAATTTCCAATTAATTATTTAATTGTTTAATTTAAAAATTAAGTACTTTTCAAATTAATAATTTGAAAAAGTAGAAAACATCAAAAATGTAAAAATTCTTTGTTTACTCTGTTTTCATATTCTAGGATAATACATGTCACTGTGACATCAGGGCACTGGGTGCCACTCAAATCTGTCTTTAATTTCACCTGTTAGATGCAGGGACTTTCAAATTGTGATGTTCAGAAACTTTCTGGTTTTATCAGTCTCTTGCAAGTTCCTAACACTTAAGTACTTTATAACTGCAATGTTTCATGCATGCTTCAATGCTCTGATGCGATCAAGTATGGCCAATGTTTTCACAAAATGATAACTGTCTATTAAGTCCACGACACCAGGTTCCACTGTGCTTCTAACTAACAAGGGACTCATTTGGTAGCAAGGAGAGATAGTGTAAGCTACAGAAAGCCCTGCCAAGCAGTCTTCCACAGCAAGTGAGCAAGTGTCTCTCACTGCTGCTTTCTATTCAGCTTTTGAAAGATGTATGTATATTTTATATATTTAACAGAAACAGTGACCCATACCAGTTAATGCTATTGTAAGATGTAGGTGTGGAATGAAATATAAACCAGGCAGCATAGTATACAGCACAATGTCAGCATTTGCTGATGTCAGTCCACAGAAGGGAGAGTGAATATGTGTCTCTACTCACAGGAGTATTTATGAAGTCTTCTGGAACTATTTGACAGACATCAGCAAGGAGTGGAAGACACATTTGTGTGATGTATTAAGAACAATTTATTCATTTTGTATTGACATTATCTATGTTTTTCCTGTTCTCCCATTCTGTATTTTACAGCTTTTATCATAACATACAATCAACAATTTCCTTAATTGTTTCCACACAACTCTGAGCTAGAAGGCAATGACTATTCTACTTCTCTCTGTGCCTCTACTCTTCATACTAAAGCGGATAACACACACACTCACACACACACACAGTACTTTTTCACTTCTTATGTGCTATCTTATGCTGATCTCCTTATATTACTCTTTCTCACTGTTCACAATTTGAAGAATCGGTATCCTAGGTTATATCTCTAGTTCTGATATGTGTCTGATATTTCAAAACTACAAACATGATGTCCTCCATTTAAGGCCTGAAAAGTTTCTAACATTACATACTAAAATTAAACTAATTTGTTTTTTTTTGTTTTTTTTTTGCCATTCTTCCATGCTTTAACATCACAAGGCTCCAGTTTATAATAGCGTAGACCTTTGTGTGATTTCTTTGGGACTTAACGACTGCAGGAACCAGGCAGGAAAGAAAAATCTCATTCAACAGGATAGACCTATGCAGGCTCTTTGATTACCGCTTTAATTTTCTGAGCCTCTATGAGCCCTGCTTTGTTGGTCCTGTGGCATGTGTTCTCCTGGTGTCTTCAGCTCCTCTTGCTCTTGGGATTCTTTCTTTTACAAATCATAGAATGTTGTTATCAGAAATAAGAGTGCTATGCTGACAATAGCTCAGCCTGGATCATTCCAGCATCCCTGCTTACTAAGAATATTAATATTGAGGATAGAAATATGAACTAGGTTTGCTGTTGATGGGAGCCCAAAAGAGGGTGACGTTTTCCCTAAGGATCAATCAGTATATGCTTAAGACTCCATGACTCACAGGAACTGTCGCAGCCACTCAGGTCTTGTTGCAGCTCACATGAGCAATGGTAATAAGTTAGTAGTCAACGTTGGCTGCCCTGCAGGAATGTGTAACTCCCAGAACACACTAGCTAGAGCTGGCCTAGATGACATAACCCTCTGACCCTTTCCATAGGTATTTTTTGCTTGCTAGGTTTTAGACCTCAATAATGAAAGGCTGCTAGGTTCTCTCTTCCAAATGAATAAATGTTAAATATTACAAAATTCTCAAATAAGTGCCTACTACAACCTCCCTGATGTCAGTAAATCACCCTGAAGTATGGGTGCAGGTGAATGCAGTTTCACTTGAAAGTAGTTTAAAAGTAACTGCCGTGAGAACAGTAAAAACTTGGAAAAAATGATTACAAATAAAGTGAGGTCCTAAAGCAAATATTAACAGAAAAAGGTTCTCCAAAAAGGAGGTGACTGAAGAAGTTTCTGGCCACAGAGGAGGCAGCCTGTAACCTCTCTTTGAAAGTGGTTCAAATAAGATGCTGACACCTAGCTGGCTTCTTATGTCTGCCTCAGGGTCCTTGGGAGATGCTATCAAGATAGTTCCTGATAGCTCTCAATGAGAGCAGCCCTCAACTTAGAGCAAAACTACTAGTGGTTGTTATCAACCTTCTCCTACATTCCTTCCTTTCAGGAATTAGTCATTTTGTGTCCTGAGATCAATATACCAGCCCACACGCTCTAGGCACCACAGCTTCGTCTTTCTTAATTTGATAAAGATGCAAAGTGGTTAGGACCTCAGAAGGCCAGAGAAGACATTCAGTCCATGGCAGTGATGTGTAGGTACAAAATAGCCGAGATTTCACAACTTTTTTTTTTTTCGAGACAGGGTTTCTCCGTAGCTTTTTGGTTCCTGTCCTGGAACTAGCTCTTCTAGACCAGGCTGGCCTCGAACTCACAGAGATCCACCTGCCTCTGAATCCTGAGTGCTGGGATTAAAGACGTGCACCACCACCGCCCGGCCCTTAATTTCACAACTTTTGAGAAATGACTTTCTGGACATCATCCACTGTTTTATCAATCTCTTAAGTTTTCTTGTGTATTTTGAAGAAAATATTTTCTACCCTGCCATATTTATTTGTCATCAAGGGTGAGTCTTTGTAGTAATAGGAGCGGCGGAGCCCGCATGGCTAGCTTTAGCTTATGCCCTGAAATAATTACACAGAAACTGTATTCTTTTAAACACCGCTTGGCCCATTATATCTAGCCTTTTCTCAGCTAACTCTCGCACCTGGACTAGCCCATTTCTATTAATCTGTGTAACCCACGAGCTGGCTTACCAGGAATGATCTTAACCTGCATCTGCCTGGAGTGGGAGAATCATGGCGACTCCTCGACTGGGCTTCTTTCTCCCAGCATTCCGTTCTGTTTACTCCTCCCACCTATGTTTTAACCTATGAGGGCCAAGCAGTTTCTTTATTGCTTAACCAATGAAATCAACAGATTGATATATGACACTCCCCCATCACTTCCCCTTTTTCTGTTTAAACAAAAAAAAGGAAAGCTTTAACTTTAACATAGCAAAATTACATATAGCAAAACTGTTATCAAGCAAGAATTACAGTTACAATATTTATATCTATTTTATCTTTTATCATAACTAAGGAAAACTATAGCTATCTATCCATTCTTCAACTCCGTCAAAGACTCCAGAAGGATATAATATTACCTAACAAACACGAAGTACAAAACTTTAGAAATAACAGAGACATCTCGCTGCCTGGACAGTTACCCAAAGTTCTTTTGTACCGTTGGGGAATCCATCTTCAGCCTTCAGGCCCATAGTATGATGGAGGAAGGTCATTGGCTAATAAAGGAACTGCCTTGGCCCATTTTATTGGTTAGGACATAGGTAGGAGGAGTAAACAGAACAGAACGCTGGGAGGAAGAAGAAGTGGGGTCAGAGACTGACAGCTCTCCTCTCGGGAGCAGACGCCTGAGAGAGACTCCATGCCCCGCTCCTGGGATGAAGCTCCAACCCAGGATGGACATAGGATAGAATCTCCCTGGTAAGTGCACCTTGGGGTGCTACACACAGATGATTAGAAATGGGCTAAATTAATATGTGAGAATTAGCCTAGAAGAGAATGGGCCAAGCAGTGATTAAATGAATACAGTTTCCGTGTAATTATTTCGGGCATAAGCTAGCTGAGCAGGCGGCTGGGGTGTTGGGGACGCAGCCCCGCCGGCCTTATTACTACAATAGTATCCACCAGACATTTTCATCAAGCAGGAAATTCCAAAGACAGTTCAGTCACTTTCTGCTGTATCCTGCAGAATGTCTCCCAGACTCTTTCATGAGTCAGGAGCCCCGAAAGACCATCTCACCTTTAGGCAAGTTCAGCAGTCCTCTCTCTGTGAGTTCTTTGTGTCCAGTTTATGCATCAGTCCAGGCAAGAGCAGTTTCTTGCCCAAATGGCTATCAAACTCTGCAATGAGCCTCTTCAATGCCCATCTTCCTCTTGAAGTAGATTGGTGGCGCCAGGAGCAGACATGTCTTATTGTCATGAAAAGTCCTAAGTTATTAAAATATTTTAAATGCCATATTCTGCAGCCTTTGAGAGAGATGAAGAATGCCTATCTGAAATATATCTCTATATATCTAGAAAATCTAAGTAACATGACTACAAACTTGACTATTATTTATGATTATCCATCAACAACCTATATTTCTTAATTATACAGTACATTTTTAAATGAACTACATAATCACAATACCTTAATCAAGATCAAGAAATACATATACATATAACAAAATTGACCTTAAAATCCATACCAATGCAAATTATTCATACCTATATCATTTCCCCCTTTAAATGTAAAAGAACATTTATAAACAATATTTTGGGAACATGGGCGCAGTTTTTTCTCTCCAAACTGCTTCCTGCTGAATGGGGGCGCTGTTAATCAGATCATTTAGGGTGTAACCTGTGTGCCAGGTTTATCTCAGTTGGCAGTTGAGTGAAGTAATTTTTTGAGGGTGTCACAGGAACTTTTCGGGAGGTCGTGGTCTATCATACTATATCGGAATAGATGCAATCCACAGGGTCTGGTCCTCTGTGAAAACAAAAGAAGACCCTCTCCAAAGCATCATATCCTTAGACCCAAATTTTGAAATCGTAATAACCTTATATCCATTCTGGTTTAGCTTGGCAGCCCATGAAATGAAATGTCTCTCTGTACTTAGCTCCTTCACAGTCAAAAACTTTAAAGAAAACACAATGTACATTAATCCAGACTCTGTGAATTTTCTATTTTTATATGGCTTATTTTTCTTTATTTCTTTTTATCTCTTAACTATCTGTACTCCGTCTCTTTAAAGACTTTACCTTTTTTTTTAAACCATTAACTTTATTCTCTATAGTCTTTTTCTTCTCTCTCTCTCAAGCCTACGTACATTCATCCAACAGTGTGACTGATTTAGTGGTCTGAATCTGTCCTATTGTGAATCTGCAATTTTTTACTATCCAGGAGCACTTTTGATTTGCGCCTTTAAATCACTAGGCACTTAAGAATCTAAGCTGTGACATTCCTAGCTCAAAAACAGGTACTGCCTGCTGGCCCCGTCCAGTCCAACATGGCGGAGCTGCTCATGCCTCTGATCCATTTGGTGCCCCTGAGCTGAGCACAGTTCCAGGCACACAGCAAGTCCACATTGGAGCCACACTCAGCAGTTTAATTTTGAGACTGAGAATGCAGCACAGAAACTCTTTTTATCCAAGTTACAATCAAATCTGACACACAGAGAACTGTGCAGTGTGAAAACACGTCTCTGTATTTTGGCGGGAATCTACCATGCTCTTCTGCCTGCCTAAGCCTGATTCTGCCCTCTGCCCAGGTGCAGGCGGGGAGCGCTGAGCCATTGGCACCGTCTCAGAGCACTCTCCTTCCAATCCCAAGCAGGAACAGAAACATCCAATACCATAAAAGCCTTTGAAATGCTTTAAAGCCAGAGTTTGCACTGGCAGCACAGTCCTAGGAAGCCACACTTTAAAATGACGCAGCTTTTTTTCTGCTGCTGTTGCCGAATCAGGAAATCTCTCTACAGCACGCCACCAAGAAACAGCAAAAATCTGTGTTAAACTCTCTCTCCCTTATTTTTAAGCCTTCTCAGGTTTTTTAAGTGGATTTAGTCCATCACGTCTGGGCGCCACTCTGTAGTAATAAGAGCGGCGGGGCTGCGTCCCCAGCACCCTGCTGCCCGCATGGCTAGCTTTAGCTTATGCCCCGAAATAATTACACAGAAACTGTATTCTTTTAAACACCGCTTGGCCCATTATATCTAGCCTTTTCTTGGCTAACTCTCGCACCTGGACTAGCCCATTTCTATTAATCTGTGTAGCCCATGAGCTGGCTTACCAGGAATGATCTTAACCTGCGTCTGCCTGGAGTGGGAGAATCATGGCGACCCTTGACTCAGCTTCTTTCTCCCAGCATTCTGTTCTGTTTACTCCTCCCACCTATGTTTTAACCTATGAGCGCCAAGCAGTTTCTTTATTGCTTAACCAATGAAATCAACAGATTGATATACGACACTCCCCCATCAAGTCTTGATGGCCAGTGAGATGGCTTGGCAGGCAAAAGTCTTTTACCTGTTAGCTGACGACCTGGTTTATGCCCAGGATCCATATGGTAGGGGAATTGACTCCTGAAAGGAATGTTCTGACTTCCAAATGGATGCCACCACTCAGTCTCTCTCTCTCTCTCTCTCTCTCTCTCTCTCTCTCTCCTCTCCCACACACATGCACACACACAAACACACAGCCCCCCCACAACAGTAAACGATTTTTAAAAATATAAATCATTTTCTTAAAAGAGGAAATCTCAAGATAGTGTTAGCTTGCATTCCTTGATGGTTAAAGATATTGGACATCAAGCAATGGTGGCATACACCACACCTTTATTCCCAGCGATTTGAGAACTCTGCACTCTATATCCCATTTTTTATTTGGTTTATTTGTTCCCTTGATGTTTAGGTTTTTAAAATTGTTTTGTTATATATTCTAGACACTCTCTATCAGAGGTATAATTGTTCAAGATGTCTTCATTTTGTAGACTGGCAGTTTTCCCAATTGACAGTGTGCTTTGACTTTGAGAATCTCTTCCATTTTATGAGATCAGATCTGTCTCTAGGGAGTCTAATTTCTGTCCTGTGGTTATTAAGAAGACACTCACTTCCCTTAGCAAATCCAGTGCATGATTGGATTATGTAAGGAATGCTGATCTAGGACAGAAACATCTTCCAGGGTGACTGGCACTGTCAGCAATAGGCGTGTGCAGGTGTGTTTTATTTTTAGGTAACTTGGCTTCAGATTTTTCCTCTTATAACCTGAATAACACTTTTTGAGATGCATCTACAGGCAAAATCATAGTTTGAGGAATGGACCATCTCATGACAACAAAAATTAGAGAGATCAAATAATTTAAATCTGAATCACTGTCATATAACATCAGCATTATTTGACTTTCTGGAGTTTTGCTTACCACATAGTCAACCAAGAGCCAAGTAAAAAGTTTCCTGATGCTCACACAATATGCTTGTCTTTGTCACCTACCCGGTGATTACCACAATATCTGCCCTGAAAGTTTCGGCAACAATGACTATAATACACCATACTCAGTGATGGGGCAGTGGATAGGCTATGAAACTGTTTTCTATTATCATCGACATTTTCTGTGCTGTGATTCTACCATTGCAGGGTGATAGGAGGCAACGAATCAAATTTTGCTAATCTAGAGGCAGATCAGATTGAAGGTCAATCATGAAGCATTGAACACTAGGCCATATGGCAGGTATCCTACCCAATCCTTCATTCTAGACACCTGTCTATTTGTTTAATCACCTTAGTTAGATTTTAAAGTCTATGCCTAAGGAATATATGTTGCCATCTTTCTCTTTCAAGCCTCTGTGTGTGAATGAAAGCAGTGCCCCACATAGCAAATGTTCTTCATTGACAACTTGCTGATGGCCTCCTCAGCTGTGAAGTAGTGGATAAGCTGGAGGACTATTCTGAGAGAGCACGGCTAACAAGAGAGAATACGTGGGTGTAACATATGATACACAAGAATCTTTAGGATAAATGTGTGTATTGAAATAATCGAGTCACCACCTCCATTTTGGTGAATCTATCTACCCCAGGTTTCATTCAGCTGTTTGCTATCCCTTTTCTGCTGAAACGTATGCATCCTCAGGCATTTAGATGTTATTTAAAATCACCTCCTGTCTAATGATGTCTATCAATCCCGTGTAATCAGAGCTCTGTCTCCTCCCGTTGCACGCAGGCTTTGAAAATACCCTCACTAGCATTACCAGTGACTGTGCCTTATTTTTCTGGAATTTTCGGAAGTACTTGATTATACTAAATTTCCAGCGTTTATTATTTTTTTTCCTTTTTGGAATTATTTATCTTATTTTATGTGTGTGCATGTTTTACCTACATGTATGTAGGTGTACAGTGTGCATGCGTGGTGCCGGCAGTAGTCAGAAGTGAATAAAGGCACTGGAATTAGAAATAAACTACCATGTGGGTATTGAGAACCAAACTTTGATCCTAGGTTAGAGCCACAAGTGTTCTTCACCATTGAGCCATCTCTCCACCCCCTCTCCTACCTTAAAAATTATATTAAATTTTTCTTTAAATTTCCATGCATGTATTCAGAACATCTTGATCCTGTTCACTCCTCCCATTCCCCTGACAACTCCCCGACCAGGAGCTCCTATCTCACATCTCCCTCAACTCTACCCATTCATTTATTTTTAACTCTCTGAGTCCAGTTAGTGCTGCCGATATGTGCACGGTGAGGGGGACATCCACTGGGCATGGGAAGCCCACCAGAGGCACGCTCTCAAACCAAAGTGATACCTCTTCTGCCATGCTGTCTATGGCATGTCGTCCTGTGCTTCACACAGTCCTTACTCTGCTTGCATCTTTAAAGAACTGTTTTTGTGTATGGCGATGGTATGTCTGTGTGAGCCTCTGCTATGCGAGTGCAGGTGCCCACTGCTGCCATAGGAAGGCCCAGATCCCGTGGAGCTGGAGGTACTGATGGCTGTGAGGTATCTCATAGTGTGCTCAAACTGGGGCCTTTGGAAGAGCCATCTCTCCAGACTCTTTCTTTTAGTTTTTGATCCCTGCAGTTCTTTTCCCGAGTACTGCTGATACGTTTGTAGAGTGAGTAGCTGTTCTCCACATGAAACTCATCTGCTGACAACCAGTCTTCAGGTGAGGGGTTTAGGTTGGAATCTTGAGAGGTGACTGGGTGATGAGGGAGAAAAGCTCATGAATGAGGTAAGCTCTCTTATATGGAAGTTCAAGAGGTGACTTCCGCAGTTTCCGCTGTAAGATAACTATACAAACCAGGCAGCAGGCCTTCAGCTGGCAACAGGTCTGGCTGCTTTTGACTTTTGACTTCTTAGTCTCCAAGCTGAGGGCTCCAGTGTTGTCTTCATGGCTGCCCATGGTGCACTGTTATAGGTACATGAGCGTGCGCGTCTCTGACTCTTGCACGTGCAGCCTTCTCATTTTTGTGTGTGTGTTTCTAGGTTCGTTGTCTAGGGAGATTTTTAAAACAACACTTTCATAATGAAAATGCTACCAGTGTCTGCTCTGAGCTCCAGAAACAGGCACACACCTCTCTCTCTCTCTCCCTCTCCCACTGTCTGAATGTGTGTGTAAGTGTGTGTGTGTGTGTGTGTGTGTGTGTGTGTTACATATCGGGGGTCCTTTGTCTCTCCACTCCTAGTCTTCGAGGCAGGCTAAGTTAATTTGTTGCTGAATCCAGCAAGCCCCTTGTGCTTTTCCGGTCTTCCTGCCCTTCAGAGCTGGTTCACAGCCTTGTACTGGATTTCAGCTTGTTGTATAGATACTGAGAGCTGAACTGTCATCCTCATGATCATGCTGTAAGCACACTTCAGAAGTCTCTCCAGCCCCTCCTGATGCGTTCATTTCTAACCACACACTGAGCATGCTCGCTTGCACCGCTGGTATTCTGTACGTTGTCAAAACGGAGACAAAAGCTTGCAGCACCATACAACTTCAGACAAGAACCCCACTTTGCAAACTCCAGTGAATCAACTGAACTGTGTTGTACTGGAGCCAACTCTTAGGTCAAAAGACCTGTTATACTTCTTTTTTAAAACGCCAACTTTCTTTCCCCCACTTAGAGGGGAGAGAAATCTACACCTGAAAGCTGACTTTTCTTTTAGAATTTTACTTGTAAAAATGTGGTTCCTTAGATAAGGAGTAAGAGTGATTGCTGGAGCTGAGTAAGGAACGAAACACTTCATCATTGCTTCGGAAAGGGAGCTCATGGGCTCTCTGCCTGGAGTCCTCTCCCCATCCTCTGCCTCCCAGCCAGCCAGCAGCAGCGGCTGCGGCGGCGGCAGCAGCAGCACACCTCCCTGTCCATTTGAGAAGAGCCAGAGCAGTAGCTCCAAGGACCCTTGCATGCAAGTTAAAGAATCTCAGCTAAAGTGTTTAAAACAGGAGGTGACCTCATGAGCAGAGCTGTGCTGAGGGTCAGTGGTCGCAAGACCGTAGGCTTCTCACTTTGTATTGGTAACTATAGATGTCTGCATTATAAAGAATGTCTTTTGTGGTTGTTTGAATGAGAATGGTCACTATAGGCTCATAAACTGCAAGCAAGTCCTCAATTAAATGTTTTCTTTTTATAAGAGTTGCCTTGGTCATAGAGTCTCTTCAGGGCAATGGAACACTGACTAGGACACCTTCTGTCTGAAGTGTACCAAGGACTTTGTGAATACATGTGTGTTCATGTTCATATGAACACCCATGGGCAAAATTGGGCTAATAAAATATTTATCTTCAGGAAAGGAATGTTTTAACCGCTTGGCATGGGACTCACCCTTCATGTCTAATAGCCTGAGGAGGTAGAATTCTCAGAACTGTCCTCCATTCTGTGAGGAAGGACTAGTTTGCAGAGGAGGATAAATAACTGATAAAAGCAGACAAAGAATGCACCCCAGAGAATGACTGGAGCTAGCACTAGGGCCGAGAGGGGATTTCAAGCTTGTTCAATTCGTGAGGATCCATTTTTTACAGAAAAAAGTACATAGAACTACAAACATGAAGTTAGAAGTTTGGTGAAGGGGCCCATCAAAATGAGAGTTTCTGAAGCTTTGCATATGATATCCTCACTATAAATATGCCTATTTAGTCAGAAGACATGGGATAGCTCACAGAAAACAAGCAGTAATAGCTGAAGAATCTTCTTAGCTTCTCGTGAATGAAAGTATTCCCCAACTAGGCAGAATCACACAGTTACAATCGTGTCATGAATATTGTCTCTGAACCGAGCAGTGCACGTCACTGCTTTGCTTCTCTTCTGTTTCCCTGGCAAAGTTACCTGGCACAAGCCATTTGAATAGAAAGTGTCGTCCTAGTGTGTGTTCCAGACTAGAGTTTACAGTTCCGGGGAGGAATTTAACTCACATCCTCAGTAAGTGAAAGCATGTTCACACTTTTGTGTGCTTGCACTCAGAGGGACTTCTCCCCACTTCCGTAGTTTAGGACTTCGTTGTTCGAGAATGGTGCTGCCCACAGTGGGCAAGTGCCCACATTAATTCAGAAAACCTCCAATGACAGGTACACAAGAAGAACACACAGACAATCCCATTGAGACTGTCTTCCCATTTTGTCAAGCTGACAATACAACAATTACATTGATAGAAATGATAACATGTTTTCAAGATTTCTTTTATGTGTGTACATTTCCTGGCAACAGTGTGGAGGTCAGAGGACAAGCTTCAGGAGCCAGTTCTCTCCGGGTTCTGGGGAAAGAACGTAAGCCATGAGGTCCTGGAACGTTCAGTGCGTGATGTCTGCTGCTGTCTGTTGTTGTTGTTGTGCCAGAGTCTCACTAGACTGGAAAGTGTTCTCCAGACTCTGCCTTTTCCTTCTTCCTGTAAACCAACGTAACAGCATTTGTTCTCCAGATTTCCTTGGAGATAGAGATCACCCTTATTCTATGATGCCTGAGCCCATCACCAGATAAGAGCCTTGGAGACACATTTCTATTAATGACCTATGCTTTCTACTGTATGGTAAATTTCACCCTTGTGGTCACAAAGAGTTAATGTCCTCTGACACTATGGTGTTAACGTGGGCACTGCAGAGAATCAGATCCTTTGAGGTTTCTAAGATGGATGTCTTACAAATCATCAACAATCTTATCTCCCACAAGTTTTTGCTTGTTTCCATCTTTCTTCCTTTCTTTAATTATTTTCTTCTTTTCATCCCTCCCTATTCCTTTCTTTTCTTACCCCTCCCCTGTCTCTTTCTCCTTCCTTCCTCCCTTCCTTCCTTCCTTCCTTCCTTTTCCCTCCCTCCCTCCCTTTATTTCTTTCTCCTTTTTTTTCTCTTGCCTCCAGACTCTTCATATATATACAGTATGAAACCATTGCTCTTTGGAAAGGGCATCTCAACAGATTTGATTTTCATATATATTCTTGCTTTCAAAGCAACTAGATAAGTTGCTTCATTAATTTCTTGGTCTCCCTGCTTTTCCTCCATCTGGCAACACTAGCAGATGGAGACAGAATTGCTCGTATATAAAAGGAGAGGCTACAACTACAAATATATCACAAAGATGACAAACAAAAGCCTTGTGAATTTTGGACAGTGAAATGACAAAGCCCATCTATTTTCTCATGTAGATGGACTTCTACAGTCAAACTTGGTCAGTAAGCTGCAACCTTCTGATTGTCATGTGAAGCATTATTCAAAATGTGCTGACTACCTACTATGTGTTGTGAAAGCAGGTTGGGTTAAAGAAAATATAAGATGTTGTATCTGTGCATCTGAATGTATGTATGTATGAGTTCATACATACATACAAATGTATATAAACAATAATTCCTAAGATGCCATGCACTTGGCATATAGATTGAAGGTATCCAGGGTGGGATTTCCCTGGAAACACCCTGCACCTGCACTTTCAGTCTTTACATGAAAGCTCTGCAAAGCCTTTCCAGGTGACTATTCTCCCACTTCACTCAATAAGAATTAAGTCAGTCTATTGCAATCAGTCCACCCATTTGTCAAAACGGAAATGAATCCTTTCTAAGCCCTTCTGCATGCGAGCAATACATTGTGCTTGCCCTGGCTCTTCTTTTTCCAAGGAAATAGAAAAAAGCGTGATAAGATTATAAATGCCCATGAAATGGTAAGTGACAGATGATGAAAGTGTTGACATATCCCAAATAACTCATAGCATTATCATCTGTGATTGGAGGCATGCCCCTCATGTTTTAAAAATGCAATCTTCCTCTCCCCAGGTCTTCAGAACCCCAGCTTTGGCAGCAGTTATTGGGGTATAATCACAGATCTTACTGCTCCTTTACCAGCGTCTAAAAAGCTGGTTTCCCCACATCTGCACATTTAAAAAACTGCAGTATGTGCTCCCATGCCCACCTCAGGGGTGCTCATGTCACAAAACAAAAAGGCAATTCTTGCTGTGGATTCGATTAGTCAGCATTGCTAAAATGTCCATCCTACCAAAACTTCATAGAATCCCTGTTAAAATGTCAATATGGAACCAGACAGAAACCTTCACAGTGAACGTCATCTGAGAAAAAAGAAGCAAGAACCATAAAAGTGTCTGGCTTCATTCTATAAGAAGTTTTAGTGATGCAAGCAGTGAGGCTCAGCCAAAGAAGAGATACTTTAAAAAATGGGACAGAATAGTAAACTTAAAAAAAAAAAAAAAACACGAACACCTACATCCTTATTTTCAGTAAGGATGTTTATAATGAGTATTGGTTGGGCAATTTCTCTATTACATAAAGTAACAGAGATAGTTAAACACAGAAAAATGAAACTAGACCATTGTCTCTCACCAATTACAAATGTCAAGTCTAAATGAATTAAAATATAAGTATCAAACCAAAAAATAACAAAAAGAAACTGCTAGAGTAGAACAGGAGGAAATGAGGAGGAGGCAAAGATGGTTTTCATCAGAGATAAAAAGCACAGGGTACAAGAGTAAGAACAGACACAAGAGAGTGCATCGGACTGAAAGGATTCCGCTTGACACTGGCAATGGAAAACAGGGTGAGGAGCAACCTTATGAGCAGGGAGAAATACCTGAAACTACACATGCAGGGCATGCTAAGAGCTCCCCAGTCTCAGAGCAAGCAGCATGCTAGTTGCAGGGAGCCGGACAGGATCGCCATTACAAGATGGCGCTGACATCCTGTCCCGTTGGAAATAAACAACTCAATATATGGCTATGCCTTTGGGAGCTGCGTGTCCCCTGCTTTCCGCATGCGCGGTGGATAAGGGCCCTTGGGCCTATCCCGATGCAGTCTTGTGTCCACTGATGGTGGCAACCAATCACAGGGTGACCCGTGTGCCTGCTCCCTATATAAGCAGCTGCCTTAGTGCTCTCAGGGCCCGTCACTTCCTGCTCCCCCTCAACCAAGAGGCACTCCAATAAAGCGTGATCTGAGAAGAATCCTCGTGTGGTGGTTGTTCTTCCTCGCTGGTCGAGAAGTTCGCCGCAGCTAGTTAAAGTGGGTGATGGGTCATTCCACATCCACAGTCATAGGGATTGTGCTGGTGAAATTTAGTGGGTTACAAAGCTAAAGGCCTTGGGCTTGGGAAATAGATTTTTAGGAAATTTAATGAGTCTATTTCTGTCCCACCAGCCAGTTCTCATGAGATGGAGACTTGTTATTAATTATGAAAGCTCAACCTACAGCTTAGGCTTGTGCCTAACTAGCTCTTATAACTTAAATTAACCCATTTATATTAATCTACATTCTATCACATGGTATTACCTCTCATCCATCATACACCTCCCTTTTCCTCTTCATGTTTCCTTGGCAACTCTGCCTTTCTTCTTACCAGAATCCTGTCTTGGCAAGTCCTGCCTATATCTCCTGCCTAACTATTGGCCAACAGGTTTTTATTACAAAAATCAAAGCAATACATTTTCACACAGTGTACAAATATCCCTTAACATTACTCTTTTTTTAAAAATACGAAATTTTTCAGCTCTAAATAGTAAAATTGTATACAATAAAACAGTTATCAAGTACATTATATTTACAATGGAAATATATTATTTTTACAATGTATTACAATGTGTTTTATAATTGTATTATGTTTATAATATCTGATCCATTTGTATATATTAATTTTGGAGAAATTACTCTGTTATCTATCTTTTTCTATTTATTGGTTTAAAATTTTATTATGAAAATTTCAAACATGCAGAAAATAGACTAATGCAGGATAATGATACACACTACCTATATTTTTCATCCCACAATTGACATTTGATATATCTTTAGTGCATTTGTTCTAACACACACATATACACCCCAAGTCATCACTCTGTCTTTTTTAAAAGATGCGTTTCAAGCTGGACAGTGATGGTACACACCTTTAATCCCAGCATTTAGGAGGCAGAGGCAGGCAGATCTCTGAGTTCAAGCCCAGTCAGGATGAATGAGTTCTAGGACAGTCCATCTATTTTTCTAGCAAAATTTTAAACTCGTTTTTCTTCAGAGCTGAGTAGTGTTTGTGTGTGTGTGTGTGTGTGTGTGTGTGTGTGTGTGTAATTTTTGTTATCTATTTCATTGCTGATTGACAATTAGGTTGATTCCAGTTAGTTCTTCTCTACAATAAATAAAGTGGCAAAAAACTTGGTGTCTAAATATCTCCATGGTAGGGTATAGAGTTCTCTGGGTACATCTGTGTCTTATCAGATCACCATGGAGTAAAGTTAGAATTCAACAACAATACTACTCCCAGAATGCCTACAAACTCATGGAAACTGAACTGTTAACTACTGAACCACTCCTGGGTCAAGGAAGAAATAAAGAAATTAAAATCTTCCTTGAATTCAATGGAAATGAAGGCACAACATATCCAAACCTATGGGACACTATAAAAGCAGTACTAAGAAGAAAATTCTGTTATCTATCTTATCTTGATAAGTCCAAAGTATTGTATCTAAATCATTTTCTATAATAACTTTGTATGCTAATAAAGGAATTTGCTCCTTGAATTGCCTCAGAATGTTTTCTTACTCCACCTTCCTATTCCTATTGGAGTTTGCTGTCACTCCAGCAAGGTATCCACAGGCCTGTGAATATAGCATACCGCCTTACCAGATGCTGCTGCTTTCTGTAGACCTTTAAAAGTAGAAACCTGTCCCTTTGCTGTTTTATCATGTACAACCTCACAGAACTGATATGTTGTATGATCGTATAAATGTAATTGACTCCCATAAGCCCATAGGAAATGGCACTATTAGGAAAGTATGGCTTTGTTAGAATAGGCATGGCTTGTTGAATGAAGTGTGTCACCATGGGGGCAGGCTTGGCAGTCTCCTTTGCTCAAGTGCCATTCAGTGTGACAGACATATCATTTCCTGTTGCCTGCAATATGTAGGAATTTCAACTATTTCACTATCACCATGTCCGCCTACAGGCCACCATGTCCTACCACGATGATAATGGCCTGAATCTCTGAACTCTTAGCGAGTCACACCAATTAAATGCTTTCCTTTATAAGAGTTTTCATGGCCATGGTTCTTTCTCACAGCTAAGAAACCTTAAGACATACAATGAACACCATTAAAAATTTGCCAAACTGGTACCATGGACACTCAGTAACTAGAGTAAAAGATAACTAGATTTTAAAGTCTTACTGGAAGCAGACCCTGGTGAGAGGAATGGTACCTAGCACACAGTGAACACTGGATTCTTCTGTTTGGAACTGTTTGTTAAAAATTGATTGTGATTGAACAGAGAAATATGAGATAGAACAGATTTATAGATTGGGAAGTCAGTCTGAGGTTGGTAAGTGATCTTTTAAGAACAAGGACCTGAGTTCAGTTCCTAGAATCCTCCTTAAGTAATGTGTGCTGTGACAAGTTCTTCAAATCTCAGCACTGAACAATTGGACACAAGAAAGTCCTTGGGGTTTGTTGGCTAAGCAGCCTACTTGGTAAGTTCCCTGCTGAAACAAAGATGTGGATGATTACTGAGGAGCAACATTGAAGGCTGCCCTCTGTCTCCATGTGTGAATGTACATATGTATGTATGTATATATATATATATATACACACATATATATATACATATATATATATATATATGTGTACATCCACACATGCCCACATACAACAAAATGCAGGCATTCCTTTCAGTGGTAAGCTCTGTCATGATACTCGGGAAAGGACCTTGGGGTCTTAGGCTGTGGGATAACAGTCCCGTATAAAGAGAAAACTCCCAAGGAAAAACTATCAAATAGTTATCATTTTCTGAAATCATGACAGACAGAGAGCAGGCAGAAAGTGTGCTAGCTGCAGAAGCTTGTGCTGAGGAGATGGAGCAAAACTTGGACTTTGGAGTAAGAGCATTTTGTTTTCTCTCTGTCCTTTGATAATATATTCACATCACCACACAGTTTTTTTTTTTTTTTTGAGGATGACTAACTCAATGTGGAAACTAAAAGTGTGGTGATTAGTTTTGTCAACACAACCTTGGTTGGTAGTCCCAATGAGGAAATGTCTATCTTCTGTTGTGTGTGGAGAATGGTCTTTGTTAGCAGATGTAGAAAGACCTAGCACACTGTGAGCATCACGTTCCTTCGTTAGTGATGTCTGACGTATAAACATGTAGAAAAAACCAGCTGAGCAGAAGCAGGCAAAGAGATGAGCATGGACACATTCAGTTTTCTTTGCTTTGAACTGTGGCTATGTGGTATGTGACTTACCAGCAGTGATGGACTGCAACCTTCATTGTAAACTAGATAAATACCCCCTTTCCTTATGCTAATTGTCAGAGTATTATATCACAGCAACAGATGTGAAAGTGGAGCAAAGGGTAAATCCCCAGAAGCAGTTTCCAAAGATTGAGACCAATATAAATCTCCAGTGCTGGCCTATAGATATCCTGTGGGATCATTGTTTTACTTGTATAAATGAAACTGATTTTCCTAATATTGTCATCAAGGACATTACAATGAGAACTTACAAGCAGATTCTTTACTATGATAATTAAATTTGGTATTTGACCTTGGAAATTTATAATGTATTTCTCTAGTACACCACATGCTTCTGAGAGTACATGTCACATGGAATACATTAGCACACTCAATCATGGCTACAGCAAAATGCCTGTTTCCCTGTCTTCCCAAGATGCAGAGGGCCACCTGAGACAGTCCATAAAACTGAAGGCTGATTAATGGTATCATGAGCAACTGTTTCAAGCTAGGAATTGGAAACAAATGAGAAGAAAATATTTTATGTATTAGAAAGGAGTTGTCCAAGTATAAATCATAACTAAAGAGGTACAGGAAATGAGTTGTATGAACTTATGTGTGAAAAGGCAAGACTTCCATATCATAAAAACAACTTGTATTGTTCTCACTTAACCTTAGCTACATGGTTGGGTTAGAAATTATAACACAGACATTTTTCCGATGACCTTGTTGTTCTTGAAGTTAAAAACATATGTGTGGAAGTTTTCATTTCAGAAGGTCATGGCAATACATTTTCTTACATATAAAAACATCAGCAATCTGACTGTGAAAAGTAACCCTTTAAGACTTAGGTAAGTATTTGCTTGTATCAATTGTTTTCTCTCTTGTTCTCCGGAATCTCATTTGTCTTGGGTGATTCATATATCTGGCTGAGTGTTCACAGAACACTGGTTTCTGAATGAAAAGTGAAGACATTGGAAATGGAAATCAGCAACACAGTGTTAGATAAGTTTACATTTTTTCTTGAGTTTCATGATGCACAAAGTATTTTCTATAAATAAATTCAAGTTTTTTGAGAACCACAAACGTAGGGAAAGAAAATGATCAGAATTTCAAGTTGCCAGTCATAAGAATGACCAAATACATACATAACCATTATGGTATCTTATCTCATCCATGAAATACTGAAGTATGAAGAAGGGGAGTGCTTCTTGGTTCCCGGCTGCTTAGTCCCAAAATAATTGCACAGAAACTATATTAATTAAATTACTGCTTGGACCATTAGCTCTCATTTCTTATGGGCTAACTCTTATGTATTAATTTAACCCATTTCTATTAATCTGTGTATCACCACATGGTTGTGGCTTACCTGCTAAAGTTCCAGTGTCTGTCTTTGGTGGGGCTACATCATGTCTCTAACTCCACCCTTCTTTCTCCCAGCCTTCAGTCCAGTCCTCCCTGCCTACCTAAGTTCTGCTCTATCAACAGCCCAATGCAGTTTCTTTATTCATTAATGGTAATCACAGCATACAGAGGGAAATCCCACATCAAAATACAATATTTTCTTTCATTGAGTAAATATGCAATAATATATAAGATTCTCTTTTGTGAATTTCTATGCTATGAGGTATGTGGTTGACTTAATCTCAAGAGGTCTTCATCAACCCAGTAAACAAGTAGATCTTACAAGAGGAAATAGCAAAAATGTGTTAATCATTTTTTATGTCATGGAAACAAAATACCTCAGAAAAACAGATTTATTTTGTTTTGTGGTTTTGGAGGTTTCACTTTGAGGTCTTCTGAACCTACTACATTGGGTCTTCAGTAAGGTCAAGTCTTCGAGCAGAAAATGCTCAATGCATGGTAGCTAGGCACCAGAAAGTGCACTAAGAAGAAAAATGGCTTTCAAATGCTATTCCCAGTGACTTACCTTTTCCAACTAGATCTTGCCTTCAACGGTATCACCATCTCCAAAAAGTTTGTTTAAAATTTGAATCTGTTGGTAGATTAAGCCTTTGATTATGTCAGAATCCTTGCAATCTAATCTCTGGAAAATGACACAGACACACCCAGGGTGTACATTCCTGATCTTCTAGTGTCTCTCAATCTAATGCAGTTGATAGCTAAGATTAAACATTATAGTAAAACTGATAAACATCATGATAAAAATGACTCTTAAAGTTTGTTAAGTCCCCAAAACAATCAATATAAGTAAAAATAAAATTCCATTAAATTGGATGAATTGGTTGAAGAAAGTATCCTAAAACCCCAGTGTGTTATCTATCATGCATAAAGGTGTTTTACAATTCTGTTTAAATTGGAATTTGATGTTTTTCCACTTAAAATGCATTGCAAACCAAAGTCAAAGCTTTCACAGGACCCTCAGGGCAAGTATACATGACAATAGAAGGAGCAGAGATGAGCTCATTCCTAGCTGTGAAGTTTGCAATCAGGAAGGCAACAAACCTCTTTCCTATGATCTCTGAACTTGCTCTTCATATTTTAATTAAAAGTTTCTCAGTAACACATTGAAGATTAACCACTATTCACTCATGGAGAATAACACATTAGATCTGATCAGGTCTTACCAGGTCCACCACTTGCAGAGTGGAACATTTTCTGTCAAGCTTTCTGTACTAGATTTAGTGTGTGGGAGTGCACTTACTTTAAAATAGTTTTGAAAGCCATTAATTGAATGAGTTTCATCACTGTGGTTTGACTGTTATGCTCCTTGTAGATTCCTTGGGGAAGTATTGAGAGATCTTATATGCTGGGCATGTCACCAGCTTGCAATAGACAATGGCTATTGTTATTATCATGACGAGAGAGGGTTGACCATAGTCCAATATCTATGAAAGCTCTTGGTTCCTTCTGAGAAGCAGGGGTTTATATAAAACTTGATCAATCACAAAAATAATTTTATGAATGCTCTCTGCCATTTTATCTAGTAACTGAAGATATGTACAGTAGCTGAATTTACAGAGCTCAGGATATCTAAGTGGTAATGAAATGAAAACTAGACATGTTTCCATGATTCCATTCTAAATTAAAGACATATCCAAAAGGCCATTTTAATTTAAATGGAGGTGCCTAGGAAGAGTAGAAATGCAACTTCACAGTCTCAGATTAGAAGCTATGACACCGCAGTTATTCACTAACCTCTACAGAATCCCTTGGGACATGTTTTTTACTATCATATTAAGATATAGTCTTTAAAAATAAATTATGAAGATGGGTGTTAGGTGACATTGTGGAGACTATCACATGAAGACTTTGCAGTATTTTCCTAGTTTTGGGAAATCAAGTATAGTTAGCCTTTTAACTTTATTGCCCCCACATAAGGTTTATTTAACAGAAATTATCAAGGAAGTGTTTTGATTGCAATTGACTTTGTTTGTTGTTCCTAAAAACTTACCAGGAATTCTTTTAGGTAGAAACTTTTCACTTCCTTTAATGGTTACTTTGAATAAAATGATAGACTTTCATTGTGTTTCATGATGATCTCATTATCAAAAGTTAGGACAGCTGGTGGACCAGCCTGACCCTCTCTTAAGATGGAAGCCATTTTTTACAAGGTCAGAACAAAGTGGTTGCCACAGTGTTTGGTCTTCCCCCACCCAAAAGAACACAGGCCCAACTGAAGTCTGTCACTGTATCTAACAAGCTTTTTCCTCTGCCCCATAGGTTATTTTCTGTTTCCTATTGTAACGTAAGAAAGAAGGACATTTGCTGCCACATTTGCCAGAATGTAGTGTGAAATAATTTCCAGGTAGCCATAGATTTCTACAAATATGCATATGATTTTCATCACCTAAGTACCCAATCTTAAAAGGTGCTCATAGAAGTAGATTTCCGAATTAAGGGTCTAGATGAAAATGGCTAATACAGGCTTAAAACAGCAAGAATATGATAGATTAAAAAAGAAAAGAAAAAGAAACTAATAGGAAAAATGAAGATTTCAAAAAACGTTGGTCCCATGAGGATCAATAGAAAAAAAAAACTACATCTTAATGTTTGCTTTGCCTAGAAATCAAGACACTGACTTTGCTAATGTACACAGGTAAAGCCTGTTGCCGGCTCTACAGGACCGCATGAAAGGATGAAAGCCTGGATATTTGATGTGCAGGTGCAGGTTGTTGGGAGCAAACTGCCAAAGTTGAGGACTGAGGATTGGATCTTACTGCTGGATTGAGATGGGGCTTCCATGAATAATGTATTTCCTGTTAAATTCTTCTACTGAGCCTTCATCATATCCAGTATAAATCCCCCACTGCAAGTTCAACATTTCTGAGGCCTAATGTTAAAATGAAAATGATAATAATTTAGAATCACTGGATTCTAATCCTATAAAAGCTAATAAGTTGTTAAAAACTGTTAAAAATAATAATTTGGATATAGTCAGTCACTTTATAAATGGCCCAATTCTTTAATTATTCAGAATTATGTTTGTAGTCATGCTGGGCACAAAAGTAATTTATTTACAGGAATAAGCTTTGTTTAGCCTCTGACATATATTTTCAAGGTTAAGCCTATAGCAAACAGTTAAAAACAAACACACTTTATTTAAAGTCAGGTATATTTAATAGATGGCCCTCAAAACTTTTCATAGGTCTCGAGAATATGGCATCTAAAATTTCAATGTGAAAAGTTTCCTGTGGTAGGCAGAAATGCCAGCTCCTAGAGGCCATGTTGAGGTCTCCAAAGATGATGAGGCACAGACTTGGATTGTGTTGATGCTAATCACTGGGAGAACTGCCCCGTGCCTCTCCTACTGCCAAGGCTGTGCCCAAACTGTGGATATGTAGGGCTAACTGCCATATTCTGCCTCATTGAAGTGAGGTCAGTTTTATCAGCTTTCTTCTCCACAGGAAAATCGGACTTTTTGGATCTAGAAGCTGAAGGTCTGTGACTCAATGCTATCCTGTTTGACTGCTAAAGATGAACCTCTGTTACTAACAAAGCTACCGCTGGAGCTTAGGGTAATCATACAGGTGAGTCTCTGTCATTTTAATTATACAAAGACCATTTGGATTATACTTCCTGTTATATCCTCCCAGATCTCTGGTGGTGTTGATGGCTAACTGTATCTTTACCATGTTAACAACAGCTGTCTTGTTAATGTATTTCATATAAGAGAACCAAGCTGTGCCTTTCTAGAGTTATTAGGTCTCATGATGATAAAGGTGAACTCACAGGTAGGTTTCTCTTACTAACAGGCTTCAGCTTGAAGGATGAACAGGTTTTAGTTGTAACTTTTACTAATTAAAGGAACTTGCTTTGCAATCACTGATCTCAATAAGCATTTGTCTCAGGGTAAATGGTTAACTTTAAAAGAAATTTTAAATTTATGTAAGTTCTAAGAGTCTAAGAAAATATTCCAAGATAAATGCAAGTTTTAAAGGCCCGAGGATACAAAAGCTTAGGTGAATTGAAAAGATAAAAGAAACCAATTTAATATATAGATACAAATTACTCTATACCTTTACTATACTAAGATTTTAGAAGTTCAGACTTTAACATTGATCAGTGGTGTTCTAATAAACTGGTGAATCATTGACTACTGTCAGTCTCAAGCTTGAGATTTCAATTTTATTTGGTTGTTCTCAAGTTGCTTCTCATCATGCTAAAAAAATTCTCTCTCCAATCTATATGCAGCCCTCTGGACAAAAAAATAAATAAAAATAAAGAGTGTTGGAGGCTGGAGATATGGCTCAGCGGTTAAGAGCATTGCCTGCTCTTCCAAAGGTCCTGAGTTCAATTCTCAGCAACCACATGGTGGCTCACAACCATCTGCAATGAGGTCTGGTGCCCTCTTCTGGCCTTCAGGCATACATGCAGACAGAATATTGTATACATAATTAATAAATAAATAAATAAAAAAAAAAATAAAGAGTGTTCATCCTTTTTAACCCAAAAGCCATAGCTTTTGCTATGACTCAAAAGCATGAGTCTACTCCAGCTGTTTTGCATACCCTGTTAGGCATTTTTTTTACAATGACAATTTCGGTACAGATTAAAAACGATGGTAATGATAATATATATAAAACTTTTATCTGTTTTTGTAAACTAAAAATAATTCGTGTAAGCTTCAGAGAGTTGAAGAAATGCTAAAACTTGGATCCACCTCTCACAAGTCAAAAGGATTCCAGATAAGTATCCTGTCATTAGCCTGAGTTTGTCCAACTGCCTATTCCTGCGGGTGGAAGCTATCTATCCCCACTCTGCTCCCCCAACTACTAGGACTATGGGCCTGGAAATCCAAATGAAAAGGTTTCCTATATGTCCTTTAACTTTAACGTCTGTCTCTAGTCTAGATCTAGTTTCCTTTATGTTCTTTAACTTTAACGTCTGTCTCTAGTCTAGATGGACCAGCCCGACTCCTTCTTTAAGATAGAAGCCATTTTATTATAAGATTATAACAAATTCTGTATATTTGCTGCAAAATGCAGCTTGGCCATGCTTTCACCGGTTTCTTGAAAGTGTCATGCTCCCCACACCCTGAGATGTTCTGCCAAATAATTTTCATATGTTCAACCAAGTTCCCACATAAACAAAATTACTTTGAAAACACTACAACCCTTGAAAGACTCCTAGTCTTGAAGGTTTTTGGACAATATAAATAATACTCTTTTCTGTGTTTGATACTATTCTTTTTCAAAGTTAGCTTTAGAGAGACAGCCCTGTCTGAGAGAAAGTAAAACTTGCATAATTTGGCCAAAGAATTCAGGTAATGTCTTTGTTCTCATTTTGTAGGATGAACACTGTAAACTGAGGCCAATATGTACGTTTTTTACAATGTGTTAGATGACACTTTCCACTTACACAGAGTGCTATGTTGAATTACCTCCAGTGACCTTTAAATTCCACACTAAAACTGTTGGCTTTTTCATTTCTATTTTCATGAACCTTTTATTCCCTTAGACATCCTTGTATTAATTAATGAACTAATTGTAATCACTCAGAACTCATTTTCCTAATAGACTCTAAAGAACAGCAATGGGAGCTTCTTATGATCCCACAGCTTTCCCAGTACCCTCAGGCACTTGGGAACAATTTCACAAATGTCTGAGCACCCATGATCAATTTCTCCTTTCTTCAGTTATGTAAACTAAATTTTTATTACACAGTACCATGAAATCTATTTGTTTCTTCTTGTTTATACTTTAAAATTTGTTAGACTTCTGTGTCTGTACAACTTATATCCAGAATGGATAAACTTTGATTGGATTTTACTCAATAGCATAACCCCCACCCTTTTGAAACACTGTCTCCTTCACAGAAATTTATTTTATGACCTGAGAATACAGCTAAGTCGTTTTTCAAAATCTTTATTTGTATGTGTTTATTAGCATTCAGAATTATTGATGATTAATATTAGTATTACTGATGATTTTGCTGCTCACCAACATATCAAATTGAGGAAAAGTTGCTTTAAGAGGTTTGGTAAATGCACTAGTTTGAAAACTGAACTATGCTTATTACATTCTACACTGCTTTCAGGTAATCAATGAAGGTCTTAGCATAAATCCAGGAAAGTGAATCCAGACAAATCCCCTGAGTATTCCTAATGGAAAACTCAGATTCACTTATGACATTGGTGTCATAGACAAGAGAGACATATTGTCTCAGAAGTTGTCACACTTCTAAACAAACACTAAAATATAAGCAAGGATTTTCTGATTGTCTTATATTTTACTTTAGGAGGTAACATATAATAAATTGTTTCATTTTCTAATGAAATTGATAAACAGTTTGACTAGGGAATCCAATTGTGTTGCATTAATTATTTAATATTAAAAGAATGGAAGAAAGATATCTATTTCCTTCTATGCACTGAACGCATGAAGAGAAAGATCTCCCCTTAGAAAGCTGAGTCACTCTGTGAGGAATGACTTTAACTGTTACCTTTCTATCTGAAGCTCAAGTGGCCTGTCTATAAGGGACTCTGTCATCACCAATCAGTAATGATGTAAACTAGAGTCCCAGGCTGCACTCTGTCCACCCAGATCCTCAGAGCTAGGTTAGTGGAGAGCTATCTCAGAACAATGGCCTACATGTAGCCCTGTCACTCTTGACTGGACACGCCTGTGGTTGGTGTCTGGGTATATACAAAGAAAAGTATACTAGGCCATAGTAATATCTAATTTGATATGGGTACTTGATTTGCAAATTATGCCAAATTACAAGCTTTTTATATGTACAACTTTCATTCTGGAAAGCTAACTGGTGTAGCAGAGGACTGAGACATTTCCCGTTGTGTAAAACAGAACAGAAAGATGCTTTATTATACATTTCCTATTCCCTTTAGAAATGCTTTTCCACCCACTGCCCATGCTAGTCAGACAGTTTATTGTGTGTCTCCAATTTCTGCATTCAAACTCAAAACATAAAGGAACATAGGCCAGGAAGTCATAGCCCCTATGGAAGCATCTGCACCAGCTTTTGATATCTAAACCTTGTATGTCTGGCTGCACTACCACAAAATTAAGAAAGTTAATGCCAAGTTCGATTTGAATGAAACTCAATTACCCAACATCTACTTTAAAACTTCAACTTAATATTCCATCATAATAATTGTAGTGAATCTGATTTTCTAAAATGAAATTGGAGAGAGTTCTATAGAGAAAAACATTGTTGGCAGTGACCTATTAAATATTTTTTGAACATTTTGGTTACTTTACCAATTCATCCATTTATAAAATCTTTATTGAATACTGTGGGAAGGGAATATCAAGAGGCATTAGGAACAGAATATCAAATAGGATAATATAATGGCTTGGGATCCCACCTGACTTATTCATCTGTACTTGGAAGAAGGGGTGAGGATTAAGAAAGAAACAAACAAGAGACAACAGATAGAATAGGGAGGGCATCCGATGGTCCACACACTGCACCAAACACCTGGGAGCCATTGAACTTCATTTTCTTCCTGTGAAAAACTACAAATATTCAATTGACCCCATATTAAAACAGGGGCAGGTCCTTTCCATAATCCAATGCAAGAGTCTTTCCAGTTTGCTTTAGCGAAAGTCACTCTGGTTCCACCATGCCAAGATCTATCTGTGGCAGATTGCTTGTGGCCATCCACATTCAAGAAATTTAGAATAAAAAGAGCATGATTCAATGCATTATGTGGTGACTAGGGGTATAACTCCCACTTTTTTTTATTTTTGAGGTTGTATTTTGAAGGAATCATGGGTATGCTACAAAGTTTCATGCCCTTGAGAATTATAAGGAATGCCTATATTAAGCTCAATATTCCATTGGGAAAAAATGCTGAAATGATTTATTAATATGTCGGAATTCATTATCTGTGTTTATAGCTTTAGGGATTAGTGTATATGAAAACACTTTAAGCAATGAGTTATCCAATGCTTAGTGCCTTCTCCAGTTTGTACAGTGGCCATCAAGAAGCCTGAATATGTGTTGACTGCAACATGCACATATCTTGACCTGCCAAATTTTGCAACATGGTTAACAGCCATTTGCCATAAATTATTAGGAAGCGGGCCTCAAACATATACTCCAAGATGAGGCACACATAATATTTTGGGCATGTATCACACTGCTTAACAATCTGATGAGCAATTTCTCTTGTTAAACCAACTTGTTTTCTTAAACTTCTACTGTTTTGATGATGTAAAGCATTGTGATTACTGAGAAAACTCAACCTGAGATAAAGCAATCAACTGAATAAATTTGTCATCTAAAGCATTACCTTCAGTCAATGGACCAGGAAGACTTAAATGTGTCCTAATATGGCCCGCAAAGCATGGCAATTTTCTTCAATGAATGTCATCATTAATTTGCTGGAACAGTATTCTACCTTGATTATAACTACTTCCAATACAGGGTACAGTCTCTATAATTTGAAGATCTCCAAAATATATATTGTCTGTCAGTAGAAATTAAATGAATTATTTACAAAACCTGGGAAACCATAGCTATTGTTCATAATTCCATTATATGATCTGAATCTGGATCTGTTTGTATTACATACCCTTTACCATCAATAACATAAGCTGCTCTTCTATTAGAAGAACCATCTGTAAAAATTAACATAAAACCTTTTGAGGGATATTTCATTACAACTCTAGGGATATAAAGTAATGCATTTGTGCAATTTGCAATAATCAATCTGCTGGAAATGATTATCAATTTGGTTCAAAAATTGAGCAAATGTTATTGCTCAGGAATCATTATTTTGAAATAACCAATCAACTTATCTAGGATAAGGAATATTGATAGCATTATGTTTTCTATCAAAGTATTACCTAGAATCTATCTGGCTTTTCTGTATCAAGCAAGCTACTTCTTCATAATAAGGGTTTAACACTCTGACTGGGGAAACAGAAAGATGTAACCATAATAATGGTCCTTTTTGCCACAATACAGCCGTTGGCATATGTAGTGTAGTAAGCACATATGTTTCCCATATATAATCTATATAGTACACCTGCTGATGCTGTATTGCATATTCCACCTGAGCCAGCATCTGTAAAAAGTCTAGAGGAACTGGGATCACTACTCCCCTTAACAATGTCACTGATGGGCTCAAAATCTCCTATAGACATTTTAAAATAGTGTCACAGCCATTGACTATTTCCCTGCCCCATATTTACAAATTAGCTTATAGTTTTACCCCCGAGTTAGTCACCACGTGTTCACTGCACTTTTATCCTGAGCACCCACTTTTCATTTATACCTGTGATGTCCGTATACGCGGTGTCTATCACACTATTCCTCTGTGCCCCAATTCCATGTCTGAGGCGCCATTTCCTAGGGTCACATCAGACTTATTTGTCTGTAATTGGCAGAAGAAGTGAAGATTAAATAGATAAGAGACAACAGATAGAATCAGGAGGGCATCCAGTGAATACTGTGATCAGCCTCAAGTTTATTACTCAAAGTTCTTATGTACTCAAATCCAAAAGAAAGGGGAAGGCAAACGACTTCCTGTCATGATACAAAGGGCAAATAAAGTAACTTCCTGCTCACATCTCCAAACACCAAGTAGCCACAACCTAGGTCAAAATATCTTCTTGTTTAGGCAAAACATGCAGTAGCACCTCAGGTCAACATATCCTGTCGTATAACCTTGAAGGAGTAAGAATGGGTCTGAACTCTCTGACCTTTAATAAAGGGTGTTACAGATTCACTTCTGTGGACTTCTACCATCATGCATGGTGTTGGCCCTACAGGTGCTTAGAGAAGAGCTAGGAAAACACAAGATTGCTTTTCTACTAACAGAAGTGTAAAAGCAGCAACATGAAGAGTTAAATACTGAGTCCTTTTGCATGCTAGATAGAGGTGAAAATTCACTCCCAATCCAGTTCATAGAGGATACCTGGAGGTTTATGCAGGGATTAAGAACTCAGCTAGTGAATGACTCTGAAAGAATATTCTAAGTAGACACAAAGGCACGGACATTTTCACAAGGGCAGAGATAAGGTGCATTCAGGGTTGAGTTTCTTGTAAATAAGAATTTGAAAGACATCATGAAAATATGGCACATTATCCTGAGAGTCATTCTGATTTAATACAACACTGTTGAGGGGGAACTTGGTAACTTAAAGCATACTGGACAATGCATTTGTAGGAGTGAGAGTGGAGGCAGGAAGCACATTTAGAAAATTGTTCAAAATAATCTAGACAGAATGTGGTAAGACTCAAATGTAGGCAATAGCTGTGGCAATGATGGGGGTCAGCATTTTATGCTCATTAATATTCTCCTATCCACATCTCCAGTTCTCTGTGGAGTGTCTTCCTCGAGAATTCCTGCATCATGGCATAATGCCTTTACATCTAGAGTCCTAGAATCCTTAATATTAGAAGGGATAATTTGCTGGAAAATTTATAAGTAAATGCTGAAATAACTGCTAGCTTCTTTTAACAGAATGATCAGGTGTCATTTGCGGGCTTCTCTAAAATGGGGTGAAAGAGGGTCCTAAGAAAGAGGAATTGCTTTTGGACATTTAGTTCAGATGAATGGGAAGGACAGTGCCCCATCCGCAGTAAGATCGTGGAGAGCTGGTGTCAGGTGTTAAAGCTGAAGTCCTGCTATCACTTCCTGTGAATAGAGGACCTTTTTGAAAAGAGTCTCTTTGTAGTCTATAAACAGGATGCATCCTGATCTGCTATGATCCCACCTTTACAAAAATATAGACTTGCATGAGGAGATAATGTTTCCTGTGGATAATGAAATTATGTCACTTTGCATGAAAGAACACAAGGAAATTAGGAGAGACGACTGGCACTCTTCTTCAGAGCTTAGAGAGAGTGTGGCTCAGCCCACACCAGAGTTGGCTTTCTAGTCTGACAATTAGAAGATACATATACCTGCGGTGTAAGTCAGCCTGGTTGTAGCAATATGAGAAGGTGGACAGCCAATCTGAAAGGGAATTTCCTAGAAGGAGAGTTGCAAGAAAGGCAGCTACTTTTCAGAAATGACATCCTTCCTGAGGATGGGGTGAGTCCACCATCAGTACCCAGTCTGACCCTCTTTATACAACCTCAGTGGATTATGAGAATAAAGCCTACTGAAAACTTATTGAACTACGCTCTGGATTCTGGTGTTGAAACAGAATGAAGAGTTGACGGCTGTTTGATTTCCCTTCTGAGGACTCCCACACTGAACAATACTCTTCCTTGTATCCATTATGTCTCTTATTTATTACCCACTTTTTACAACATCAGCGCTAAAAGGCTATTGTTCGATGATACTGACTTCTTCAATAGGGTTTAGTCTTTATAGGGCTCATTACCCCAACCTCGTTCTCACTCCCAACACCTCATGTAGGTATTCTGTTTCCATTACTGACTTGAAGAAGGTGCAGCTGCCCGGAAAGCAATTACAGTTTAATTACTTTATTGAACCACAGCGTGTAATGTGGAAGGAAGTGTATATATCTTAAACACACAATTCAATGCTTATTCACATATATGAATATATATGTGTTCATATGTATACATGCATATATGCATATATACACTTATGCATATGAATGTTGATTTCTACTTAACCACAGTGCAGATCAAGGGGACTATGCTCCACAGAACTTCCCTAAGTCTCCTCTGTTCCCCTCAGGGGCAAGCACTTAATTTACTTTTATCACCATAGATTTTTCTATCTTCAGTAGAATTTTTATATTAGTTATAATCATAAGGCTTACTATTTTGTGTCCAATGCTACTCTTTTAGAATTATGTGATTCATACATAGTGTGGTAACTCCTTTCGCTCTGTTTTTTATGAAAATACACACTGGACTCTTTTGTTTTGTTTCCAGTACCAATGTTGAACCCAAGATCTCCTATTGAGCTGTCGTGCCTCCCACTTTTTAACTTGAAAAATTGATACTGGGTCTCCGTAGATTGTTCAGCCTGGATTACATTTCCTCTGCTGCAGGTAGGAATGGACTCTGGGTACTCCTTAACCAAGCCTGCTGAGTAGCTAGGGTCACAGGTTTATACAATCAGGCCTGGCTTCAATTGAGATCTGTAATCAGGTGGAGTTCTCTCTGTTTTGTGATGCTCAAAGTTTTGCCTGTTTAGGGCAGTATCAAATTATGTACAAAATCTCAAAAACTGTTATTAAGGATAAAGAGAATAATAATTTGAGTATAAAATACCAGTTTTCTTAGAGTGCAATTGCTTAAAATGTAAGAAACACACACAAAAACACACCTCTGAAACACAAGAAATGTAAATTGTTCATTGTGGTGCAGATTCTTCATGTATTTTCAGCAATTGATTGATCCAGAGGAGAAATCAGTAATAATGCTATGGAAGATATGGACAATTTTATTTCCTATTAACGAATGTAATTTCTCTATCCAGTTACCACCTAATAACTGGAAAATGTGCACTCTGACGCTGGTGGGACATAGTGTCCTCCCACGCTGACAGCTGGACAACACGGGTTGCAGGGCAGACCATGTGTACAGTTTTTGAGAATGGGAGGCTGTGCTCTTTGTCCTGCTGCACACACACCCATTTGCATTCAGTTTTAGGTTAGAGGCATCTGGCACATGAAAAGAAACAGCTTAAGGTAAGGAACCATCTTTTTGAGGTGGTTTCAGAAGCCCAGAACCTGTGGAGGATGGGGAAAGGGTTGAATTTTTGCTTCTGTGGCATGTAAATTTGATACTGAAGGATCATTATCAAAGTCTGTTTTTGTGTGTGTGTGTGGTTGTATACACAGGCATGTTCATATGGTATGTGCAGGAATGTTTGTCCATTTCTCTGCATGCACATGCTACATGCTTGGTGCATTCAAGTGCACATGTTGTCTGCATGTACATTTGTGTACTATATGAATATACACATAAAGCTGTGTGCATGCATGTATATTCATATGTTATATGCATGTATATACATGAATTTCTATGAGTGCCTGTGTGTGCATTTTTGTTCACATGCTATGTTCATGCGCTGTGTGCATTTGTATATATGTGAGTATGTTCATGTTTGTATGTGTGTGTGTGCATTCACACATGCATGAGTCTCGACATCCCTGCTGATTGCACTCTCTGCTGCAGCTCCTTAGTGTGCCTTGTCCCCACAGCCTTTCTCTGCAGGCTCTTGAGAGGCTGCTGTTGCAACTGTCTCAGTCATTAATCTTATGGAAAATCCCATCGCAGATGTCAAACAGAAAAATGAATCCCAATATGCGCAAAAGTATAATATTAACATATAGCTAGAGGGAATTGTTCCTAATTGTCCTTCTTTAATGGAGATATAATTTGTTTCATAACTGCTTAAATTTATCTTACAGTGATTCCAAATGTTTTAATTGTGGAATGAGGAAGATTGAAAACTGATAAATGGTTCTGGAGCCATGACAATTAGGATAACTTCCTCGGCTTTGTTTTAGTTTTCATACACTTTAGTTTCAGCTTTTATTTCTTCATGTGCCTTTTCCTTGCACCGTGCTAAGTCCTTTGCCATGGGAATGCTGACTCATGGGGATCTTGATAAAGACAAGATGCTTCCTCACTGGACCTGGGAAAGACCTGGGGTTGCATGTTTCTCCACAATGCTGAAAGAACTGCTGGGCAGACTACACTTTTTTTGTGTTGAAACTTAGTTAAACACGGAGTTATACAATTAAGTTGACATTATACAGAAGTCATATTTGTTCAGATATTTAACACTGAAAGAGCAATATTTTAGCAACTAAAAGGATTTTTTTTTCATGGAGATGTAAGATGTTATTATTGGTGCATAATAACGTTTTGTGTACTGAGCACAGCCATTTCCTGGTAGGGCTGTAACTGGTGAAGATATCTATTTTACAAATGTTTTCACATCCTGTGTGGAAGAGGTGGTTTGTTTTCCTTTGAATTTGTCATACCTACCAGTAGATGGCACTACATATTCAGTCTTGTGAGAAGAAAGGGTGGCATTATAGCCTCCCCTCACAGCCAGGACCATATTTCCTAGGCGCTCCCCAAGTCCCCAGTCAGTCCTAGAACTCTTAGCTGCAAAGCATTCTTGTTTGATAGTACTTCTAAACACCTCCCTTTACTCAACTTGAATGATAATAATTGTTTTTACTTCACTGAATCAGAAAAGTGGTCAATGAAATCAAATGGGAAAAATTAAAATTAGTTCTATATTAGCTATTTAATTCATAGGTATAGATTATGTGGGGGAGGAAGGCCACTTGTCTACTAAAATAGTGAACAAGTCTGTGTGGGCTTCTCTTCAAATCAGATAATTCTTTCATCTTTTAACTTATCAAATAAAATATATGAGCTTAGGTAAAGAATGTACAAAGGAGTATATATATTCCTTCTTTATATATATACAGACACACAGACACACAGACACACACACACACACACACACACACACACACACACACACACACGTGTGTTGTAATGGCAGAACAGAACCATTCACAGTAGAGGCAAGATCAGGCTGCATTCAGTGACCCAACAGAAAGGTCCCCAGGGCTGAAACCGCCTGGTGCGGAGAAGCTGTATGAACGGGGTGTACAGGCACTCAGCAGCACTCCTGGGACCAGCCAGCCCTCAGAGGTGCCCTTCCAGGTAACACACTGGCTCCCAATAAAAATGCTTCAAAGTTGAAGGGCGACACTTTTCTTTTTATTTTCCTCTCAATAAATTTTGTTTAAATTTGTCATGTCTTTTAGCTGAACTATTTCCTTCAAACAAACAAGACCCAAGGAGAAATCTTTGCTCCATATCTAGGGAACAAGAAAACCTGAAAAAGCAACCGCTAGGTAAAAAGGAAATTGTCAGCTTATCCTGCCCATAGAAAGAGTTCAAAATAGGAATCTAACTGCCAGAGAAGCATGCTCTGAAGAAATTCAAGGGTCTAATTGGACATTCCACTAGTTTCTCAGGAGGAACAGGTGTATAGTTGCACAAAGGATTTGCTGAGACATGAGTTATGGGTTTCCATAATTATCTCAGGGAAAGACAGAGACAGATACCATTACAATACGAAGTGTGAAGAACTCTCAGAAGGATGCCAGCTAGCTCTGATCATACAGTACAGAGGAGATGAGTGAAATCATGCAATTGAGCCCCCCAAATTCTAAAGGCTGGAAACAGGTTGATAAAATCACTTAGCTACATTCCTATGCTACCTTTCCACAAGGTGAAAGGTGACACTACAGAAGCGGTAGACCTAGACCAGACACTGAAGTCACAGAGGGTTATCCCCAGGTCCTAAAACACAATGGAGTCAATCTTATTGGATGTTAATATCACTGAAAAGTAATTATTTCTTATTAGTTTCATATTTTTCAATAAATTATTAATTAAAAACTCATGTGTCATAAATTGGAAGCTGCTGACTTATTTTCTGGGAATTTGTAATGAATGTGAATAGGAAATTAGATTGTAAGGGTGAGGTTCTAATCCAATGGGACTGTGAATTCATAAGAAGGAAGAGAAGCCTGAGTTGGACTATTGCGTTCTGCCATCCTATGTACTGGATAGACTTGGGGATGAAAGAGTGTTTTTTACCAGGAAAAGCAATCTTGCCAGCCAGGTCCTCAGTCTTGAATTTCTAAGCTTTCACAATTGAGCTGAATAAACCTTTATTCTTTATGAGTGCTCAGCCTGGGTTATACAATTATACTCTGAAGGAACAGGGCCAGGGCTGAGGTAGGTTGGACAGGGACTGACAGTGACTGTTAGCAGCTGAGACTGAGCCACAGCCCAGGGCCAGCAGGAAGCAGTGGTCCCAATTATACAAGTGAAATAGACTAAATTTTCTATCCCAATATCATGGAAGAGGTATTGGATCTGCAGAAGAGAGTATAGCCAAGCATCTAACTCAGTTACATTCTTGACACACCCCAGGGAATCCAGGTTCATTTATTTTGGAGTGTAATTCACAAACACTGGGAAATAGCAAACATATTTGTTCATATCATGACAATGGGTAATCATTTCTACAGTAAGTAAACAATAGACTTTTCTAGAATGTGGGTTACCTGGAAAGAATTTGGCCAGGGTCCTAGTCATCCTTCTGCAATTTCAGGCAAGTAAGTGAAGGTGGGGATGAACAGGCACCCGGCAATGTCCAGGTCCAAATATTTCCCTTTCCTTTCCAGTTGCTCTCCGATAAACCCAGAGAGTCTGTGGAGGGAGTAAAACGGACCTGTGAGGTCCCTCATTGTTCTAAGAACTACATGTTCTGTATCTGACCCTCATGTTATCCTTCAAAATTGTGGAGGAGTATACTCTGACTCCCTCACATCTCAGACGAGAAAACAGGTTCAGACATGGGAAAAAATGTAGGGGCCGAGGGAATTTTCCCGTGGCCCCGATGATACTCTGTGCCTCCTCCCCACCGTACACTTACCTGAAACCTTCAGACCTCTTCTTATGATCCAGTCTCTTCGGGACAAATAAATACATGTGGCTGTAAACTACCAATGAAATATTATTTTCTATTTTTCATAAACAAGTGAAAAATTAACAATTTCATTTTAATATCAGAATAAAACATACAATGGCTCAGTTAAAAAGACTCCATAGAAATATGTATATCATTTATCTTGCGAGGTACAGATTATACTTTTAGTCAGGTGCTAGTTGCTTTAAATGTGTTTCCCAGTAAGATCATAAAACTCAATATGAAGCTGCCTCCAGCAGGGTGCAAGTGATTTTGCAACCATGGTTTGCCTCCCAGCTGCCTTGGGATACTATTCTATTTAAATCATCTTATCCTAGACCCTATGAACTTATGATTCCCCAGGGTTCATTTTATAAAGTGATTTTTGAAAAATTTAAAAATATCATCTAAAATGATATCAGGTAACACTTCAGAGCATTTCCAAGCCATTAGAAGCATCTGCACTGAAGGCAAATGCTACGAGCTGGAGTGTGGAGAGGTGATGGGGTCCAAGAGGCGGCCTGCGTTCTCCCTCGGAGAGGGCTTCTTCAGGACAACACCACACTGTGATAAAGATTGATGAAATCTTTAAAACGTAAAATAAGGAATTTGACAAAGACTGGATGATTCCAATGGAGCAGATAAAGGAAATACACCGCACCAATTGAATCCAGGCTGTACCATGCCCAGCCTGATTAGACATTGTCCTTGTGCTGCATGTTCCATGGCTACATGCTTCTAGACGCTCACTTTTCTATCACTTCCTCAGTTGCTCTTTTGATTGACATTGTTTGAGGACCAGATAATCCTGCCAGTTTAGAAAAAAAGGCTGCTTGTATTATAGCATATTATTTTCCAAATTTCAATTTTATTTATCTATCGTTCAGAATTTCATGTCCATATGCATTACGTTTTGATCATATTCATCCATTGAAAATTCTCCCAGGCTCCTTCATGTGTCCCCTCCTAACTTCACATCTTTTACTTTTTTGCTTTTGGTTTTTTTCTTTATAACTCACTGAGCCCAAATGCAGCCATGCTATCTGCATGTGTGGAGATTCATCATGTGTGGAGATGCATCAGCTAGAACACAGCCTTGGACAATACACAAACACAGAGAAAACTGACTCTTTCTCCTCCATCTGCCATTAACCTCCAGTAGCTCTCAATTAGGAATGAAGTCCCCTGCAATACTCTCCCATCCACACTGGGAAGCTTACTGGCTTGTTCTTATATAGATCATGTGTTGGTAGCCACAACGGCAACAGGGTTTCTTTCGATTTTTATTACAGTCATCTAACAATTTACATGTTTGCATATGAAGCTTATTTTCTAGTTTTAGTCTTGCACTGTGACATAACCTCATTTGCTAAGTAAATTCCTTTGCATAACTTTGTTCTCAGACTCATACAAAACTTACAGAGAACACAGAAATTAATGTTTGTTTCTTTGCTTAAAAAATTAGATCTTAATTTTCTCAACAATGGTTTACTTGAGAAATAAAACTCACTAGGCTTCAAGGACTCATAAAAATCATTTCTATCTTCTCTTCAACTTCTAGCTATACTTTGAGTGATGCAAATAAAATAAGAGAAAGCCATTTTATTTCCAAGTATCTTCCTGTGCTTCACAGATTGGTGTTTGCCTTGTTTTGTTCCATAAGAATCAAATAATCAGAGCTTTATATTTTTTTCCTTTAGGAAACATTGCCTTCTGTATTCTCAAGCTTAATGTATTATTTAAGCATTATACAATGGCTCAGCCCAGGAATGTTTAACTTTGAGATATTTTAATATCTTCTTTAAAAATCTTAGTTAGAAGAGAATTAGAAAGATTTTTAAATCAGTCTTCATGTTACTACTGTGCTAAGAGTGCACAGCAAGGGAATAAAACTGGAGAACTGGCTCAGCAGGGGAAGTACACATTGCTCCTGCAAAGACCTGAGTTCAGTCTCAATCCATTTACAGAGGCTCGGAACCACCTGTAACTCCAGATCCAGGGCATCTGGCCTCCTTTTCTGGCCACCAAAGACATACACACGTAAAACATCCACACATATACATAAGTCAAAAGTGCTAACCTTCCATGTCTGGAAAGTACCTTAGTTTTAAACAAGTTAGTTAGAGTGACTGTGTCCTTCTAAAAAGCGGGTAGCCAGATCACAAAGTAAGATACACCAAGGGAGTAATTCTTGTTGTAGCAAGTAGGGCTGATGTAAGCAGGGGTGGGACAAAATCTGCTCTCTTGACCTCTCTCCTTTGTCTTCTGATCCTCACATACACACAAAGAACGTGAGCCAAGCCTCAGGAAGACAGAGCTTGATCCCTGCTTTTGTGGTGAGGACACCCTTGCTAGAAAGAAGCTCAGGCTAAGTGATATAGATGCAAATGATCTGAGAAGGTGCTTTCATGCTTTCAGCAATGTAGACACAACAAGCAGAATGAATTAACATGCCCTTTGGAGAGATGGCTCAGTAGTTAAGAGCACTGCCTTCTCTTCCAAAGGTCCTGAGTTTAGTTCCAGCAACCACATGGTGGCTCACAACCATCTGTACTGAGATCTGGTGCCCTCTTGAGGAAGAGACCCAGTCAGTCATCCTCACAAACTCAGACCATGAAACCCAATATAGACAAATTCAACTGAACTGCTATATGTGGGCTGCCCATACATGTTTCGCATTGCCAGGACGTAAATTTCAGTCTTTTCATTTGAGTTATAAAGGCCTCAAATAACAACAACGCCTTGGTTGTCTTGATGTTAATTCATTCACACTACATATTTTGTTTCCTAAAAGTATATAAGTTGATGTGAAGAGGTTTGTAAGAAAAATAAAGACCCTAACCAAGGAAGAACATCCGAAGAAACTCTGAGGAAGAAGAAACAACCACAGGTTTAATGACTCAGGATGGCCAGGGTTATTAAAACACCATTCATATAGGACAAAGTCCAGCTGTGTGGTAACTGGGTCATTTGATCTGGTGTCACAAATTGAAATCTGTGCATCAGCTAGACTGTGTTATCTGTTTCTGGGGGCGTCAGCAAGTTTCTGCTGGTTGATGACAGACTCCAGATTCTTGTAGTTATAGTCTAGAAGTGTCTATTTTTTGAAGGCCCCAAGCTTCCAACAGCTGAAACTCATTCTTGTTCTTGTTATCTTCAAAAATATCCATGGAAGACTTTCTCCTGCTTGAATGTTTCTGAGAAGTATGGCCCAGTGCCTGTCAAGTACAGGATCTCTTTGTTAGAGCCGTTTTTACCACATGAAATAATGAGAGGGGTAACATTTCACCAGAGTGGAGTGTTATCCCCTAGACAGAAGCCAGGGCTTTTTATATGAGAATGGGTTGAGGTGCTCATCATACTGTTACTGTTACAACTACTTCAAAGAAGAAAATTCTGATTATTATTGTTAGGCATTCTGAGGCTAAACCTCAGGCTGTATGGATGATGGTAAAGCACTAAAGCACTGTGGTAGCTTCTCAACTCCAAAACACAGAATTAGAGGCAGTAACAGCTTACAATGGCAGAAGTGGAACCACACAATGGTTTGTGCCAGAGCTCTGTAAGACATAGGAAGGTTCTTTTTGTCACCTGGTATAAAATGATACATAAAAATGATGGGGAAAAGCCAGGGTCAGAACAGCATACAGGCTACTTATCTTTGCTTAAATTTGCTTAATATCTTTCTAAGAGTTTGAAGACACTTATTTGTATATATTTCCATGCAGAAATGTCGAGAGAATAGTTAAGAAAGCAAGGCTTTGTGAAGGGATGGTGTGTGAGCAATTGATTGAGGAGATGGGGAGTTAAATGCTGTTGATGTTAAATGGGTTTATTTTTCTATTTTTTTTAAACAATTCACGAAGATTATCTGTTAAAACTGAAATGTAAGAAATGCTAAATGAGGCTAGTATGTATATATTCTGAATATGCTGATTTCTTTACTGGTAGGCAATAAAGCAATAACAGCTCAGAGTTTCATTTTTGTTCTAAATGGGAAGGCACTCTGGTAACGGCGAAAAGTCAAATCCAAAATTGACTTCAAGTCAAACAGGAGAGATGTCCTAACAGATAGATGAGCTAAGCACTTTGTGGGCTTGAAAGAGGAAAGTGGTTCTACCCAGTGACTGCAGAACTTCATTCTTTACTGGGAGTTTCCTCTTGCCCAGCCAGGCTGCCTGCCAGAAAGGGCAGTGTGGATCGTTGTCTATTGATCCATGTAATTCAAACTTTCTCAGTTAAAGAACTCGGAGGAGCTGGCATCCCTCAAATTTCATGAGACATCGTGGGATTATTGATTTCCACATATTGATTAGCAGACAATATATCGTTTACATGATTTTTAAAAATAACTTCTTGTACACCATTAGTCTGTGTGAAAGTCAGAAAACCAAATGAGCTGTCGTCTATTTTGCTGTGACCACTACACAAAGAAGGATGAAAATGCAGGACTTGCTTATGTGATGACTAGACTACCCACACCTCCGCTTCCACTAACACAGTTAGGCTTACCTTCTTATAGCACGGATTCCTTCTTGAAGGTCTGTGTAGTCATCCCTGTGCTGAGAAACAGCAAAGGAAGTTTATGAAATTCGCTTCTAGGTTGTTTCCATGGTTCATTCAAAACTATATTCAAATGTCAGCTCCCAACGGAAGGGGTTTTTAAGGTAACCTCACCCTGGGTTCTAACACTCTGGTCCACCTACTTGTTTTTTTTTTTTCGTTGTTGTTGTTTCTTTTTCTATAGATGTCTTTAAAAGTGACACATGCTGACTGTCTCCTCCATCATAATCCATTGTCGACTAGCATGGCTGGGATTTTGTTCATTTTGAAAACTCACTAAACACGAATAAAATGGTGCTTGTTTTTTTTTTTTTTTTTTTTTTTTTTTTTTTTGAAACAAGGTCTTGATTTCTAGCCCAGCCTGGCCTTGAATTCTTGCCAGTTCTCCTACCTAAGCAGCCCAATTGCTGAGACTATTCCTGACTGAGAGTTCATTTTGATTCGTTTAGGTATATGGTATTTTGATTGAGTAGATAACTAATTGACTGGAGGATAGATTTTATTCATGGTCCTCAAAAAGCTCAATTAACAGGCCCCTACTTGATGTGGGATTCCTCTCTGTATGCTGTGAATACCATTGGTTAATAAAGAAATCGCCTTGGCTTATTGATAGGGCAGAACTTAGGTAGGTGGAGAAAACTAAACTGAATGCTGGAAGAAATAAGGGCAGAATCAGGAGAATCCTTGGAGCCACTGCCAGAGAAAGACATGCTGAAACGTTGCTAGTAGGCCATGAGTCTCGTGGTAATATATAAAACAGTGGAAAAGGGTTAATTCTAGATGTAAGAGCTAGTTAGCAATACACTTAAGTAATTGGCCAAGCAATGATTTAAATAATATATTTTCTGTGTGATTATTGCAGGGCTGAGCAGTTGGTAACCAACAAATGACCTTCCTACAACACCTACTCTTGAAGTATTACACATTTAGTCTATGATCAACTATGCAGAACATACCTGAGCTTATCTGATCTTAGAAACTGGACAGTAAATCTGGCATGGTCAGTATTATGGTGGTAGAAGTATCCCATAGTAATTACAAAAAAAATTCCTCAAAGTGTCTCTCTGTTTAGACAAAAACAGCTGGACACTCTCTAGCAGATATCCTAATGTTGTTGGAGGCTGTTTATTCATTCCCAGTCCCTCTGACCTAAATAAGCACTCAGACTATATTGATCAAATTACTGCATGCCCAATCACTTAAGTGTATTGTTAGCTCACTCTCTTTTTTTTTCACAGAAAAATCTTTATTTTTTATTGATTTTATTGAGCTTTACATTTTTCTTCGATTCTCTCCCTTCCTCTTCCCTCCCCTTGAATCCTCTCCCATGTCCCCATGCTCCCAATTTACTCAGGTGATTTTGTCTTTTTCTACTTCCAATGTAGATTAGATCCATGTATGTCTCTCTTAGTGTCCTCATTGATGTCTGCATTCTCTGGGACTGTGAATTGTAGGCTGGTTTTTCTTTGCTTTATGTCTACAAGCCACTTATGAGTGAGTACATGTGATATTTGTTTTCTCTGGGTCTGGGTTACCTCAGTCAGTAGGATGTTTTCTAGATCCACCCATTTGCCTGCAAATTTCAAGATGTCATTATTTTTTTCTGCTGTATAGTTCCATGATTTCCCTATCCATAATTTGGTTGAGGGGCTAGCTACCTCTTATATCTTAAATTAACCCATTCCTATTATTTTATATTTTACCATGTGACTCGTGGTTCCACGAGTAAGGTTCCAGCTGGTGGTTCACGTGTAACTCCTTTGGCAGTTCCATGTCTTCTCTCTCACTCTGCCTTCTATCTATCTATCTATCTATCTATCTATCTATCTATCTATCTATCTAATCTTTCAGCCTGGCTTTACTCTGTTAAGCCATTGGCTGAAAGCAGCTCTTTTTATTAACTGATGGCAATTCACAGCATGCATCACCTCCTACATCCTCCAAAGATGAGGACTTTAGTGTTCTGTCAAGTGCTACAATAGAGTAAAATAAATTTTGACTTTTTTTCTCAGGTCTAGGTCTTTAAAACCTTTGCCATTTACTGCCTCTAGTGACTTCTTTTGCTGGGGGGACTGGTGCTCAAGTAACTTTATGTGCGTTCATTTCCCCTGAAACAATCATGAAACTGAAAAGGTTCTGTCTGCAGAGATTCCTCAGACTTCTGCCTCCCACCAGCTTCTACCATCACTGCTCAAACAGGGTGGCTGTAAAGGGACAGTTGTAGGTGTAAGTCTTGGACATGCTTCTCATGACTTTCTGTTCAGTTAACCTGAAGGCTTATGTACAATTCTAAGGCAAGTTCGATAGTCCAAGTCTCTAGTCAGGGGGAAAAAAATGACAAAAAAAGCAGTATTTGAATTTCCTTTTTGTGTATTTGGTTTATTAATTCTGTGAAGTCATAAAATATCTTCAGTCAGAATATTCTTAACAATCAACGGTGGAGCAAGTAGAACCTGAAAAAATAGCCTCCAGGTTATGCAAGATTGGGTTATGAGGATTCTTATGAAATCCTTTTGGAAAGTAGATGACGCTCTGAACATTTTTCTTTTATGACATTAAATATTTTCAGTAATAATTTCCCCAACTAATTACCTTTTCTTCAGATTTTCAGTCTTCAATGTCTTTGAAACTTTTTCTCATTCTTATCAGTTCTTTGAGAAATTTGTGCAATGTGTTCTCAGAATATTTAATACCCTCCCTTAGATCTCTCCAAATCACTATACCTCTTCCCTATGCACCCGATTTTGTGCCTTCATTTTATTTAATCCATCAAGTCCAATTTTTGTTTCTCATACATTCTTGGATGTGTGGTCTTTTACTGTTGCTTAGTTGACCTACCAGGGCTTATACTCATAAAGAAGATTGACATTTCTCTCCCAGCGGTCATCAGTTGGCAATAGTTCCTCAGGTAGGGGTCCGACTTCAGGATCACCTTCCCTCTGAATGCTAAGATTATTGTCTGTCTTGAGGCTGCATGGATATTGTACTTGCTGTTGCCGCTGTTGTGATCTCATATGAATCTGATGCTCCAACCTGTATTATGAGAATGCTCATAGATCTTAATACTTGGTCACCAAGGAGTGTCATTATTTGAAAGGAATAGGAGGTTTGGATTTGGAAAATGTGTGTCATTGGGGACAGACTGAGGTCTCAGAAACCCAAGCCAGGCCCTGTGTCCCTTTCTTCCTGCTGACTGAAATTCCACATGTAGATCATTCAAGCTACATCTCCAGCACCATGTCTGCCTGCATGAACCGCACTTCATGCTATGGTGGCAATGAACAAGGCCTCTGAAACAATAAGCAAACCCCAATTAAGTCCTTTTCTTTACAGGAAAGTTAACGTGGTCATGGTGTCTCAACACAGCAATGGAACCCTGGCTAAAGCATTGCATATCCATGTAAATCTGAAAGTTCTGCTGCCCCTTGTGTGTTTAAATTCTTTTAGAACAAACTCAACCACTCTTGCAATGTAATCAAATTCTTAGTCTATAACTCCCTGTGTGATCAAATGCTAACTGTTTCTGATCTTATGGTCTCATTTCCTTCTATCTTCAACTTACTGCCTAATGCCCTGGGATCTCTATTTTCTCTGTGTACAATTATTTTCCTATATTATAAGCGGTGGTATCAGCCTTTTTACTCAGCCCTGGCTTGAGTTTTCTCCAGAAAAAAATTAGGTTTAAATACTCTTGGCCTTATTATCTCTCACTTCTACTCCAAACTTTCCTGTTTACTGATCTTCCATGTCCCAGTGGAGACAACTAAGTATAAATTTCATGAAGAAAAGGGCCACATCTGATGCCCTTTGCTGTCTTGATCACTCAGAGAACAGTTTTTTTTTTTTAAAAAATAGTAGTGTTTCATACCTGTTCACTGAAGGAACAAATTATTGCTAAATGAAGTGCTATTATTCATGTAGATTGTAGAAAAAATGAAGATATTTGAAATACATGGAAAGATAATTTGAAATAATTAAAATTATACCTTTAAAAATAGTTTTAATTACTTTCAGGAAACCCAATCTAAGTTAACAAAGACTTACATGATAACCCATTTAGGAACCAGTTTTAAGTTATGGAAGTTAATGAATTACAATTATACCATTGATTACTTTTATGTGGAAAAATGATTCTAAGAACTGAAATCATTCTATTAAATCAGATAAATATTTCCCCTGCAATCCCTTTCATTTTCTTCTTTGGCTTTTAAAGGTTGACTTTTTAATATTTGATATTCACAAGGTAAATTCCACCCTTATGTGTGACTGGATAATTATACACATTTAATTAGCAGAGTCTGAGACACTACAGTTCACATGGCGGAACTGAAATGGTAGAATACTTGCTGTGTAAAATGATTATTCTAGTTTTACTTCATTTTCCAACATTTCTGTGTTAAAATTTTTTAATGTATTAATGGCAATGGTAAAAACAGTCTGATCCTCTAGAGTGAATATAGAGTTTGCTTTGGTAACGGCTCAACACACTTTTATCTCATAATCTATGGTTATACTAAAATTCTCCTGTTTCTAGAAAAGTCTCATTGAAATCTCTGAGAACAAATTTCTTCCTGAATTCTCTCCCACAGATATGATTTGTAACTGGTTTACTACCATGGACAGTGTTGTGTGTACACAGTGTACACAGTGGAGAGTCACACATTCCTAAAACTAAAACACACACACAGACACAGTTGAGTTGAGGCAGGGGGATAAGTAAAGAGGCAATGATTGCTACTATTGCTTCAGAGTTTATGAGTATGACAGGACCTCTCTCAGGCTAGCTTGTTTTGAAATAAGGGTCCTAAGGTACCAGATACTCATGGTCACCAAAGGGTAACCTGGGACAGTGGGTCAAGTTTTTGTGACATGTCAATGAAAATTAATGATATGAACTCTTGTGGGTGTATGCAAAATGAAGCAAGCTTCATTAAGAAGAATGTCAGAGCCGGGCGGTGGTGGCGCACGCCTTTAATCCCAGCACTCAGGAGGCAGAGGCTGGCAGATCTCTGTGAGTTCGAGACCAGCCTGGTCTACAAGAGCTAGTTCCAGGACAGGCTCCAAAACCACAGAGAAACCCTGTCTCGAAAAAACAACAACAACAAAAAAAAAAAAAAGAAGAAGAAGAAGAATGTCAGAAAAATGGAAAATTGAGGAGAAGTAAGAGAATCTCTATAAAGCTGCTGGTTATGTTTAATAGAACAGTGAAGAATGCTGATTTCTGTTGTGCTTTCTAGAAATGATACTTAAGAGAGTTCTTCTGTAATGGAGTCTCTCATAGAATCTTTATGAAATGTCAGGGTAAGGGGTAAGATTGAGAAGAATAGAGTTCCCTCCTGTACCAGGAAGTATAGAGGTTTATGATTTTGGTGGGTTTTGTTGAGTAACTTCTAGTTCTTTTTTTTTTCTTATTTTTTTTAAATTTATTTATTTATTAAGGATTTCTGCCTCGTCCCCGCAACCGCTTCCCATTTCCCTCCCCCTCCCCCGATCAAGTCCCCCTCCCTCATCTGCTCGAAGAGCAATCAGGGTTCCCTGACCTGTGGGAAGCCCAAGGACTGCCCGCCTCTATCCAGGTCTCGTAAGGTGAGCATCCAAACTGCCTAGGCTCCCCCAAAGCCAGTACATGCAGTAGGATCAAAAACCCACTGCGACTGTTCTTGAATTCCCAGTATTCCTCATTGTCCGCTATGTTCAGCTAGTCCGGATTTATCCCATGCTTTTTCAGACCTAGGCCAGCTGGCCTTGGTGAGTTCCCGATAGAACATCCCCATTGTCTTAGTGTGTGGGTGCAGCCCTCGTGGTCCTGAGTTCCTTGCTCATGCTCCGTCTCCTTCTGCTCCTGATTTGGACTTTGAGATTTCTGTCTGGTGCTCCCATGTGGATCTCTGTCTCTGTCTCCTTTCATCGCCTGATGAAGGTTAATATTCATGAGGATGCCTATGTGTTTGTCTTTGGATTCACCTTCTTATTTAGCTTCTCTAGGAACATGAATTATAAGCTCAATGTCCTTTATTTATGGCTAGAAACCAAATATGAGTGAGTACATCCCATGTTCCTCTTTTTGGGTCTGGCTTACCTCACTCAGTATAGTGTTTTCTATTTCCATCCATTTGTATGCAAAATTCAAGAAGTCCTTGTTTTTAGATAGGATCAATAGGAGGAGATGGGCAGGCGCCAAGGCAAGAATTCACCTAACTTCTAGTTCTTAATCCAAGATGATGAATAATTTTCTTTTGTGTTTGTTTCTAGCTCAAGAATAGATCATCCTGTGCCTTTGAGGAAGGTAGTATGCTTGCTTCACTAGGGGAGGCTTTAAGGTCCATACTCTTGAGAGGACCATATTTTTCACTGAACTAGAAATTATATATTGCTTCTTATTGCAGAAACAGGTTCTGTGGAATAGATGTCAGCTCATTGTTGTCCTGGTTGAGTATACTTGTACGGCAAGCTCATCCTTGCATTCCTGATTTCAGCCCCACTTACTTGTTCAGAACTGTGGATGCCTTTATATAAGGCATCCCAAATTTTGAAGACTGGCCTTCTGAAGTCAGGGTGATAGACCAGCTCCTTCCTTCCTCCAGATGGTCAAGTGTGCCAATTGGCTTATGTTCTCTGTCTAATGAGTTGATTCCCTCACCAAATCCCCTGGAAAGACAAACCCGTATTTCTGGTTCCGACAGAGGAGAGGCTAGGGGTTATGCATTTGCAAGAGGATACTCACTAACTGGAGGTGCACATCAAATGGGTGGACAGAAGAAAATGTGAACTAAATGACAGCTGCACATATTTCTCTCACTAGGATAGAGAATCAAATCACACTGAATCCTATGTCACCTGCTGAATGATTTTATATTCAACCAAATTAGGATTTGTGTCTGCTTAGAGGGCTCACCCATTCTTTTGCTCATTCACAATGGTCCAGGATTAGCAAGGCAGAAGACATTTGATTTCCTATAGACTTGAAGAGTCAAACATCTACCTCCCTTGGGTTCTTGCTGGAATTCCATGCAAATCTGTGAAATATCAAGGAGAATGTTTTTACTCAGAAATAATATGAACCTAAAGTGATAGATCGGATGGATTCTTGCTTGTGATAAAAATTATTTTGCCTCTGGTACTTAGAGCATAAGCAAATGTCCTTCAGTTGAAGTGTCTTTCTTCTGCAAGCCCATCTTCTGTATATATTTTGATAGATAATGGCTACCAATTCACTGGGGTTTGTTAATGAGTGGAATATATAATAAACAGGTGTCTGTAAAATTACCAAGGGATGAGAAGTCCTGCAACATGCTGATTAAGTATAGCTAATATGTTACAAAGTTTTGATATCTTTGCTAATAAAGGAGATCTGGTTGACCTTGGACTAAATGTGGAAAGTATTCCCATAAGATCAGGGAGGCTCAGAAAAAAAGGGGAAGGTTAACAGGACTTTGTTGATAAATTTATAGATGTTAAGAGAACTAAAGTAATGATTTAAAAGAATATTGTTACATTGTAACTGGTATTAATAGAAAATTGCTATTTTGAATTATATAATATGAAAAAGTAAATATTTTGTATACCCATTTCTCAAGTTTCTTTATTTTGTCTACCATGATTTAAATTAATCTGTTTCAATCTGGTACTAACAATATGCTCTTGAATATATACTAAGAATGCTTTTAGACACAAATAGGTTGATGGTTATGTTTAAACAAATATTTTATGTTTTCTCTAAATTCTGAAACACTTGAGGACATGGATAGTAGCCCTTCCCCAAAATTTTCCTTTGAATAATTTCCCATGCAAGTTTGAATCATGAATGAATGGATCTCTATCTCTTATAAATATATAAACTATCAGACATGGTTTTCTAATTCAAAATTTCCAGCAAACACTAGCTACAAGAGCTAAAAGGTAAAAGCAGCAGTCACTGGATGGTAGAGCCAAGCATGAGTGAAGGGACATGGTGACGTTTTACCTCACTGTTTCAGTCCTCAGTGTGAATGAGGGCTTTCCTGCAGTGCAATTAGTTCAGATGTCCCCTGGCTTTTTGTTTGCCATGGTGTTGTGTGTTGTGTGGTGTTATAAGCACAAGGGGCCATGACATAGACAAGCTTAATTCAGCAATTAGTTATAGTGCTGTTGGCTGTGAGCACAGTGAGGCAAGCTATAATAAGTAAGATACCATTACAAGTCTGTGTATTCAATGGGCAGTGAAATATTGGACCAGTGACTCATCAGGGCTGCAACATTTCCTCCTCAGGTACGGTGGTTCAGAACTGCTCAGTCTGGTTATACAGACTGCAGAATGTACATGCATTTTAAAGTAGAAGAATCAACGCTATAGAATTTAAATTTGCTTTTTTTTTGTTGTGATGGCATAACCCCTCACTATGTTTCCAAAGCTCGCAGTAAATACTCTGGTTTATGTTGTGTTGTAGGGTGAGGAAAAGGATGAGAACAACAGAAGAGTCTTCGATTTTACAGAGGTCAGGGTTATCTCAACACTCTCCAGAAAGAAAGCAGAAAAACAATGAAAACAAAAATCAGAGTCTGAACTGAGGCTGAACTTGCAAAAGCCCTGCTATTTCACGAGCTTTGGGAAAACACACAATCTTCTGTCAGGTTCTGAATGGGATTTGAGATGTTGATTGTGGGCAGGTTAAGTGACTGACATTTCAGCACCAACTCAGCTACACAGTCTTTTTTTTAGAAATTCTCTCTCTCTCTCTTCTCTCTCTCTCTCTCTCTCTCTCTCTCTCTCTCCCTCCCTCCCTCCCTCCCTCTCGTGTGTGTCTGTGTGTGTGTGTGTGTGTGTGTGTGTGTGTGTGTGTGTGAATGAACACATGAGAATGAAGTCTGTGGGGTTTACAGGCAGTTATGAGTGTCCCATTGTGGATTCCAGGATCCAAAACTGGCCCCTTCCAAGAATAGTACAGGTCTACGGAACAATTGACTGCTGACCCATCTCTTCAGCCCCCTTGCTTGGGTTCTTTAATGTGAAACTAATCAAGTTTTAGGATTCACCTTGAAAACAGTTCAAGTATCAAGCCTTCTCCAAGCAATTTTTATGGGGACCACTGTCATTTAGGGTCTACTTCTCCTTGTCCACTCTCAGACCTGCACACATTGTAAGATGTTTCCTCTACAGACCTTGTATCTTATTTAAAACATGAATGATTTGTATTAGATCCCAAGAAGAAACTCAGCTCACTCGACCTTCAGCTTTCTCTTTTGTTTTGTTCTTAATTTAAGCAATCCCTTGAGACCATAGTCACACTTCTGAAGGAATGAATGCAGCAATTAGGATCTCAGACGTTCACGCATTCAAGGTCTGGCTATAACCCTGAAAACTGGCAAGATTTGTCAAGTCTCAGAATGGTTTTCTTATCTACAAAATGTGGACTATTATGTTCTTTAAAAGTGAGAGTAAATGAACATAAAAAATTTCAATAGCATAGTACCCCATATGCAGTAGTGAGGCTATACAATATTCCCCCAAGTACCTGGAGAGAGATGTTGGCATTAGGATGAATTCTGCCCTCTACAAAGTAATGTAGGATGTGGTACAATCAGAATAGTCATGACAGAGAGCATAAATGTATCTTCTGGGTCCTGGGCGCCCTCTACAGCTGCTTCAGTAAGCACTACTTTTTCTTGGTAACAGTGTTACTCTTATCCAAGGACATCTCCTCGTCATAGGCTGCCCACAGAATATTCACACAGCTCAGTTTCATCACTCCAGTGCAAGGAGTAGACATCAAAAGAACTAATGCACAGTGTTTTATAGCATTATGGTAAGTTTAGATTTCCTAATAAGTTTTAGTGTGTGTAAATTGCTCATTCATTTATGTGCTAATCAGTTTATAGACACTTATTTCAAATACTAGACAAAGGAAACCTGTTGGAGAAAAAATTGAATTGGCAGGAAGTTGCCTTCTCATTGGACTGAGTTATGATAAACACGCAAATGATGGAAAGGTCAAAGTGAGAGGGAAGGAGGGTGGCGATAGCCAGAGAAGAACACACTCAAAATGAATTTGACTTGGACACTAAAGACCAGAAGGCAGCCATAGGGACACCTGACCCAGGGTTATCATTAGTGTGGGTTAGTATGGTGGTGTGATGGTAAGCTTTAATTTTCAAACTGACACAGTCTAGAATCACCTGTGGGGAAGATATTAGTGGACAGTTACCTAGCTCAGACTGACCCATGAACACATCTGTTGGGGATTATATTAATGTATTAATTGATGAGTTAGAACCAACCTAAAAAAGCAAAACTGCACTCTGTTTTGAGTCCTGGTCTTTAAAAAGGAGAAAGTGAGCAAAACAACACTGAGCAGCGAGTATGAATTCATCTTCTCCGCGCTGGACTGCAGTTGTGATGCTCAGTTGTCTCAAGCCCTGTGCTCTGACTTCCTTGCTGTGATTGGCTGTAACTGGAATTAAGAGCTGAAATACCCGCAAGCTGATATTGTGCTTTAATACAAGATATTAAAGGGAAAACAGACAGAAAGTGAGTCTTACCTTAATTTTAACAAGAAGCTAATGAAGTAAAGCACAGAGAAAACCTTCCATTTGATTCTGTGTTGTAGGGAGCAGACGGTGAAGATAAGATTGGTGTAAAAATATAGAGTGAAAGAAAACCAGAGGAAGTTACTGAACAAATGAGAGAGAGAGAGAGAGAGAGAGAGAGAGAGAAGAAGAAGAAGAAGAAGAAGAAGAAGAAGAAGAAGAAGAAGAAGAAGGTGGAGGAGATAACAATGATGGTGACTTGATTTAGGGATGCAAAAATGATGGTTGAATAAGGCAATAACGATGTTCTCTGCCCACTACATTTTAAAGACAAAACTGACAAAAATTTTGATGGGTTGAGATAATATGGATTTAGTAAAGGATATTGTCCAGGGGCCTCATTTTTCATGACTACCATGAGGTCATCCAAACGGTTCCCAGTGTATGTCAGAAAGATTAAAAAAAAAAACAAAACGTGTTTTTGATAATTTATTGTATTGTTTGCTTTAAATATGTCCTTTTACCAGATTACTGCATAGAACATAAACTGTGTGAATGATTCCGTTTGACTCTAAAAACCTGGAACAGCCATGGAAATTCTGGTGGTAGATAGGACAGCTCTCTCTGTAACTTGCTGGTTTGACCCATGTGACTATAACAAACAGCTTAGTTCCTAGTGGTCCCTGTCACAAGTCTCTTTTGTGAATTACCCTTCTTATTGCATAATTATCACTCCAGGGCAATGTGCTTTTCTTTCAATTTCAGCAGTGGTCTGGACGCTCACAGTGCTCATGGAATTTCAGGGCTGGCATCTCTCATTGTGAAAAGACATATATAGGAACTTCTTGCTTCTAATGTTCCAGATTCTTGGTCTTTTCAAAATTCCAGATGAAAATGTTTTCTCCAAGGGTTTTGAGGACTATCTTCTCAGGTTTACTCTTGTTTTCTCTTTCATACTTCTTTTTTTTTAACTAACCTGTCACCATGCTGGATAGGTACCCATTGTGTTTGCCCACTGTGGGATCCACCACTGGAATAAATGCATCAGACATTTGGACTTTTGGATTAACCATGCCCATGGAACAACTGCTACACTTCCTTTACACAGCTTTGCTTCTGAAATATGCACATTCTTTATCTCTCTGCTCTGAGACAGGCTACTGACCAGCAACTCCTCAGCTGAGTTTTATGTCCCTTGGAGCTGTGATGTACTCTCAGATCTTCCAGGATGGGTTTGATGGTGATGAATGTGGAAAAAGTCTTATCGATTGCAGTAGCCATAAAATGCTCATTAGTTACTTTCTAGCTGTTTTCCTGTGATAGCTCTTTGCATTTCCAGCCCTCAACAATGCCACTACTCACTGCATATAGTTTCTTTGATATTTCTTGACCTATAACAAAGGGTTCCAGGGTAAACGCTTTGGAAATGCTTGCTCACTTTAGTTTCTTTATAAAAGTTCTGGGCAGACTAACACACTTCTTACCAGGATCTAATGTTATGATCTCACGAAGAAGATTACCATAAACCTCCTTTAAGGGGTATCTCATGGGACACACAATCTATTCCTCAATGTTCTATAATTAGTGTACTTCCAGTGTCTTCTAGGAGAAGTAACTTTGAGGGCACTCCAAAAGCCATTTCAAAGTCGATGGAAGTGCTTACCATATTCTTTGTGTATTAGCCCGATATATTCAAGATGAACGGGTCTACCCAGAGTCACTCTGCATTGCTTGTTTTGATTTTTTAAAAGAAGCTTGACAATAGGGCTTGCCCAAATGGAAATCACTGTCCTTGAGTTAGGGCAGCTTTACAGACAGTTGATAATTGGTCCATCTTTGAACTCCTAGTATGGATCATTTTCATTTCAGCCTCCCTATATCACAATGCAGTAAATTGGCTCACTTTCTTTAAACTCTATTCACCCTAAATAAACTTACTCTAAAATCGCAAAAAAATGTTCTTTCTTTAATATCTATTGAGAATTGGAATGCAATATCATGATAGTATTTCTTGAAATCAAAATTGGGGAGTGTTACAGTTCATCATTTTGTACTGGTTGTATGCTCTATGCTGACTGATTTTCGTCACTGTTGGTTGTGTTATGTCCCAAAAGCTCTCATCCCTGAGGGCCATTTGCTGTGAAAGATCAGAGCATACATGCTATAGCCATGTGCACAGATTGAAAACAACTCATAATCTTACTGGATTTTCAGTAAAAATTCTTCATACAATAATGCTATGGGAACACCATTATTCCCATAGGGCACAGGGAATGAAATAATCAAGAATGATGTCATGCAGCTGTTTTTTCACTGAGGACTTGCTCTAAGAAGCAGCATGGGAGCCTCTGATTCTGGTGAGCTCTTGGGTCTTGGACAATGTGGAGGCTTTCTCTTAGTCAACATGATTTCTCATTCAGGAATACACAGATCCCCATTTTGGTGGAGTGATTTTTCTATCTTATGCTATCCTCATGAAGTTGTCTACAGCTCTTTATGGTTGTTGTTGTTGTTTATATATTTACAATGTCCAGTAAGAGAGACTTGTGTGTTCTCGAAATACCTGATGATTTTCGAGTTACAAGATGAAGCATGTGTTTGTTTTCAAAATTGTCTGACAAAATTTATTAAGTTCTCTGTAAGTACTTAGTCAGGTCTTAGAAACCAAGAGAGTATCTATCGATGTTGTTGTCCTACCTCACAAAGCAACCAAAAAAGGCATATGCTTTTCCAGAGACGGCTTTTATCAAATCATTAACCTAACACTGCCTTCAACAAAGACAAGGTGAGGAAAGAAATTTTCTGATTGACTCATTTCGTCCATGATGTTCAGAAGGATGTTTCAATAGGCACCCCATTTCTTTGGCTTTCAGCCTAGACATGGCTGCCTCTTAGCAAGAGAAAAAACATTGCTTTTATATACTTTTATTTTACCACTGTTTCTCTGAAATGTAACAGCTCTTTCTTAGAGTACGTAGCCTGTTTTATTCCTTCTTGATCATATGAATTTTGCTTTCTGCCCACAGTTTAGTTATGGAGAAGAAGGTCCTTAACCCATGGAGTTCTCTGGAGATCTGTCATCCTAGAGCAATGGCCCATGAGTCCTTGCTATTGTGGCCTCCAGGCCATTGCCTTCCTTTAGTTTTGGGTCTGTCATTCAGCACTTCATTTGATATCACTGGCTCTGTCAGTATTCTGAAAACAAGCTCTCTCTTGTTTTATATATGAGAGTTACAACTCTTAAGGATATTTTTATCAAAACAATTTTAGAAAAAATTTCCAGCCAAATTCCTCTTTTCAGAACATAAGGTACACTCCTGAACATGAAGCACAGTGTGAACTGGATCCTAGCTCTCCCAGGACTGCTGTGACATGGTGCATTGATACTGGCTTCACACCGTCCCTATTAGTCTTATTATTTGGTCCAGATGCTGAGGCTTTTCTTTGAACCTGCAGACAGATCCTACTTCTCTGGCCTGCTCATATAGTTTTACATTATTGTCAAGGCTGTTACCTATAATTTCTGACCATCTTCCTTTGGTTCAGTCATACCAGCTTTGGTTGGATCTATAGAGGGTCTTAAACTGGTTCTGCACAGGAAAGGCCAAGAAAAGAGTCCAGAGAATACTACACTGTTGGTGACTACATACTATGGCTTGGGATATAGAATGCAGAATTCACATGTTCAGTTTCTGCAAATACATCAGGAAAGTAAAGCATATTAGTAAATATGTTCAAGTCAGTGTGTGTAGCACAGCAAGTGAAGAGGAATCACAAGAAAAAGAATGACGCAAGAACAGAAATGCTGACAGGAGTCAGTGGTCATATTCTAAGCAGAATGTGACCAAACACACAGTGGCCAGCACTCCATGTGTTCATGCCCCTTCTGCTGTAGTCAGAGCATTCAAGGGTTGGACAGCTGCACAAGTCTCAGTCTTCTTCCTCAGCCACTCTCTGAAGCCTGTTCTGACTGCTCATGCAGAGATGGGCATGGGGTCACTGGACCCTCTGTACCTGGAGTTCACTTCTGCCTCAGTGCCGTTGACACGTGCAAGTTCATGCACTGATAAGCTCATGATATGTAATATACTCCTTAGAGTGGGCTTGTAGATATTTCTACTTCAGGATTTTAATACAAAAACTAACACATTCTTAATTGGAGTGTGTTAGAATCATAAAATATTTTCAGATTAGATTAATTTCACTTTCTACAAATCATTTTCTATTTTGTCGTCAATTAGTTCAGCAATGTGATCTTTTATTAGTCTTTTATGATTTTGTTTTCTGTCTTATGACAGTGCTCCTATTAGTCATATAAAGTTTAGAACCTATAGTAAATTGCTTAATTATCTTCACCTAATCTCTGAAGAAAGTTCAAGTCATAATTGTATGATGAACATTTTTAGAAAACCTTGGCATCAGGAGAAAAATCGTGAGAAGGTGATGTTGGAGCTTACAGCTGAGATTAAAGTGATTGAAGTATCGGCTTGAAAGTGTGGAAGAGGCTTTGAACTGACTTGGCTCAGAGGAATAATTTATTTTCTAGCAAGTTTTAAAAAATTGTGTTCTGTTATATCAATTCATACAATTAAGAACATAACCCAGAGGTGAAAATGTAGGTCATGTGACCAGTGACATGTTTCACAGGCTAAAACTACTCTTACAAAAAATTAAAAAAATGACTTTTAAAAGAACAAATATAATGTTATTGTTATTACAGATACACAGAAAATGGGAAATTATTTCAAGTGAATCTCCTAAATCTGAAAAATTAGTCTTAATATACATGATGAGATTGATAAACATGTAATGTGATCTTATGCTAGGATCACTCTAAGAGGAAATGTAGATTCAATTCAATGCTAAGCAATTGGTTGTCAGGAGAGACACTGTTTTCATCTTTTTTTTTCAGTCTTCTGTATTAATAATTCATCCCTCCAACAGTGGTTGCTTTGTTAGCCATGGTCTCAGTGCAGAACTATGAGAAGGGGCCCCACTGTCTCTCGGTGCAACTGACATAGTAATAAGCACAGGTGTTTAAAACTTTATCCCCCGAAATGTGAAGTCACTTGTTGCTGCCGCAGACCTTGTCCTGGGTGACTTCAGCTTCATGTCGTCATTGTGTAACATGAATTCAGTCTGAAGAGTCTACATCCTCCCCTAGAAACCCTCCAGTGGCTCTTAGATAAGAGACTATAAGAAAATGTTTTTCTCTGACATCTTCAATATTTTTTCAACAAGTAACTTGCATGAAGCAATCTTCTATGGAGTTCAGCAGAAGTTTGAAAAATGTAATATTTAATTTGGTTGCCTTGGGTTTGAGCATTTCCTAGGAAGAAGAGAGATGCTGTGCATTTTAAGACATTACCAATTGGAACATTCAATCAATAAAGTTTAGTGAAGAAAGATTGTACCCTAAAATTCATCTATTTGGACAAATTCCTGGCATTTGTCTGGTCTGGTTAGCCATAGCATGCAGCATCTTTCCCAGGTGTTTGGAGATTCTCAATCATCTCACGTTATCAAAATCTCTCCTCTCTGCTTCTCTGTGGCACGAAGATCCTCACACTTAAGATGTCTTTGTTCATGGCAGCCTTCCCAGACATGTTGTTGTCTTATTTGTTCACTTTCCAGCTGCTATACTTCTGACCACTCAACGCTTTGCTTGTTTGACCATATCTCAATTTTTTTCACCACTTCTAGTTGCATAACGTCTCTTTCATTTAGACATTACGATTTACAGTGCTCTCTTTACACAGAGTTCCTTCACAAACGTTTATGAAATTTAAGCAAAGTTCAAACTAAGATCTCTGTTACTCATTCCCAACCCATGTCCCAGTATCACTCACTTGGTAATGTGAGCTGGGAGAAACAGAAAACTCTGATTTTAGTTTTCCACTCGTGTTTTATACTTTTAATATACTTTTACCTGTACGGTTTCCTATGGATTGCCAGCACAGGTATTTGAGATAGAAGCTGCAAGCATTACCACCACTAGATGAAACATGGAGAAACAAAAACAGTGAATTACATGTTCTCACCAATGGTCAGCAGGAACACCAGAAAACACATGCAAGATACCCTAATGAGGGAAATCCTAGCTTTTCTGTTTTTCTCATCATAGTGGGTTCTCTTACACTCATTATGTTTTCATATGTGCAGCCCAGGAATGACCTGGAATACACGTAGCTCACTGTGGGGAGTGAACTGTGAGCCTCTGATCAGCACCTATAATGGGGAATTTCTCCAGACTCTTGTACTGAGGCATGGCAATCCCATTTTTACAAGGTGCACACCTCAGTGTTACAGGCCAGTGCATAAATAGCTTCAGGTAAATGCTTCAACTTGATCTAATCATCCTCTTCAGTGAAGATAATTTATTCTAAATTCACTTGAATCCTTGAAAGGAATGTTCATTTTTTTTTTCAGATTAAGTCATCTAGCACAAATAAATGGATTTTTTTTTTTTTTTACAGAGCATGGTAACCTTGGAACAATTGATCTGCTGTTATCATATAAATGGCAGCTTAACTAAGTAAATATCAAAGTCAAAAAGGAATGCTTTATTTTTAAAAGAAGAAGTTGTTTCGAATAGAGTTCTGTGGGACCAATCCCAGATGGGTGGGAACAACAGTTCCAAGGCTGCATTACATTGTTCACAGCCTAATTCTTGAGTAGAGGGTAAGAATGAACAATTGGTTATCTGCCTGGTGTCAAACAGCAAAGAAGATCATCTGAAACAGAGCCTGTGGCTTGCCAACGATTCCTTGTCCAGGGGAATTTTAGAACCATTCGTTTTCTTCAGTCTCCACAGATAGGTTGGTTATGTCAATCATTTCCAAGCAAGTCAAAGAGCACATATTGGGTCTGGGTGACTTGACCACACAAAATTGCATCCTTCTAAGAGTTCTAGCTGCCACAAACAGGAGTGTAATTCTGAACAAATGCTTCATTTGACTCTTAAGTATATTGTAGTTTAGATAACTCTTGATCAATGTATGCAAGGATCAATTATTATGAAAAGTAAGGCCAATTAGTCTTTTATATGTGGCAAAAATGGGTGTCTAAGAGTACCTGAGTCTCATGTGATAGATTTCTCTAGCTTCTGGGTTTGTCTTTAACCAAAGGTGTTGCTCGCCAACTTAGTTTTCATTTATATTGGCTTGATTGGCCCCAAGAATTTTTTAACGGAGCTAGTGGCAGAGAACTAAACAACAGAAATGGTGTCTGGTTGAGTGGGATTGAAGAATAAAGGCTACATTTCAGGATCATGATTGTAGCCTGAAGACGTAGGGTCATTGTGTACAGATGATTCTCTTTGCTGTGCCTCCCGAAACAGGAACACGGCCTCTCATAAATCCAAGAGGCAAATCTGATCTTTTCTATGAATATGGTGAAGCTTGAAGTGTGACGCCCAGTTTAGCTACTTAAAGCTAGATCTTATCAACACCAAAGAAGCATACTACTCACCTCACAATGGATCTAAGCCAAAAGGCAGGATGGACAGTTTGATGATACCCAGGCATGTGTTGTTTTAGCAGTTAAGTTTGCATCCTAGTCCCTGGTTATGGCAAAAGAGCAATTGGTTTATGTCAAACAGCAGGACTTAAAATTCAGAGAGTCCAAGGCCAATCCCTTTCCAGGTTCAAGTGCTTAAACTGCTGACTCTGCTGCATTTAGAAATGTTCTGTATCCATCCAATTCACATAGGTTTTTAATTACACTTAGCACAAGAATATGAAATCTGTCATTCCCTATCTTTGTCTAGGTGTTAATCTATGATAGACTTTCACTTGCATTTTGGACATCAATCTTTTCCTACCCGATACATGATGCAGTGCCCTCCACAGCTGATCCGTCTTCACAGAAACACCTTTTGTTCCCACCTTCTCATTCAACCTGAAATTTACCTCTCGTCCATGGAAGCTGCTTCCTGAAGTGGTGCCAACAGCAGCAGTTTCCTTTCCCACTGTGATCTTAACAGCTGGACTAGAGTACAGCAGAATACAGCCATAGCTTTTTATCTTCTAGATGGTCTTAATTTTTATTCCTTCTCCCAACCTAAGACCATAAATCTCATGTCCTGAATATCATTCAGTCACACTTCCTCATCGCTGATGATTCTTTTCCTGACCTTGTCTTGAACACAGTATCTATAGTCTCCCTGTCACATTCTTCCATATTAGCTATGACATGATGGTGCCATTCAGTTTCCATGGGAGTTATCCTTAGGGACCTTGGACCCTATTTCCTTTAATTTTCTCCTCTATTCTAATTTCCTTCTACTTATTTCTTGAACAGATACCATCTACTATCAGAACATGACCTTAAATTCAAGCATTCAACTCTGTATTCACCAACTTTTAACTTTTTAACCAAACCTACCAATGCTCACCAGCCAACATTCACTGAGAAGGTCCAAAACCTACAGCTGAGTGATATCATTACCGTTCTCTGTCCATGATCCCCATCTACTTTGCTGCAACATCAAAATAATCTTTCCTCTCTGTTATGTTCTCCTTAATACATTCCCCTTTCTTGCTGCATCATATTCATGGAGCAAAGCTATAACCATTATTCACGGCATGCACTATTCTATAACTGAATTTTTCTGAAAACAATTGAGTCAACGAATGACCCTATTCTAAATTCTGGAACACTAACCTGAAGTGAGTCTATAATGAGACCTGACGGCTAGTCTAGAATTTTCAAGTCCTCCATCCTTTCACACTCCTGTATTATTACCCACAACATTTTCTTTTTTCTCAAGTTTTAAAAGGAGATTCTTCATCTCCAGTCTCAGGAAACTGACCTTCCTTCTCTCTCCAAAGTGAAAACATAAATCCTGTTCATGATTGTGTTGAGTGCTCAGACCTGAGAAATGTTCTCCCCTCCACCTCAGGTGCCTTTATTCTTGCTCTCTCTGATTTGAAGGTGTTGCTCTTACACTCTCCTTCTGTTTTGAGTAATGGTTCCTTCTCACCTTGCTGGTAAATCTTTATGGATCACGTCTATACTCACAAAGGCTGTGTTCTTTATCCAATATTAAAAATCACTTTTACCTCCAACAACGTCCTCATTTTTCTGCTTTGCTTTGTGGATTGTGTATAAGACTTCATTTACACTGATGCTCTCACATTTTTCTTATGCTCTTTCATCAAGGCTTTGCATTCTGAGCCAACTGAAGCGGCTCCTGTATAGGTCACCAAATCTCCCCACTTTTCAAAATCCACAGTGAGTCCATGGCCTGGCCATCCTTGACTTTACCAAGCTGATTGGTTGCTTCTTCAGGAACCACAAATCTTCAGAATCACATACACACACACACACACACAGACACACACACACACACACACACCTCTCATTCTACCTCATTTCTTATTTCCCCTATATATATATATCCTTACCTCCTCTTCTGTTTTTTTTTCCTGCCCAGTCCTGCAGTTATTCAGTCCCAAACAACAACACAGAGGACTACATTAAGCATATACCTGGTCTATTAATTCAGGATTCTTATTAACTATTACATCTTAAATTAGCCTAGAATTCTTGTCTGTGTTAGCCACATGGCCTGGCACCTTTTATCAGTGAGACATTCTCATTTTGCTTCCTCTGTGTCTGGGTGACAACTGCAGACTAAACCTTTCCTCTTGACAGAATTCTCCTATTCTGGTTGCCCCACCTATACTTTCTACCTGGTTTCCCTGCCTATACTTCCTGACTGGCTACTGGCCAATTAGCATTTTATTAAACCAATGCAACTGACTACTGTTTACAGGGTACAAGACCATTCTCCACAGCACTCTTCTTCTTCATGATGCACAGTTATGCCAAAGAATCCCTTTCTCTTTGTATGAAATCCTTGGTGACACCATGGCTCTATAGTGTTACACTGCAGGGACTCATATTACAGAGCATGGTGTTTGTATTTCACCTGGCCATCTTCAGGACAGATCGAATAGATCTGTTAAGTGTGAGACTGTCTGATCATTCCACTGCAAACCCTCTACCTGTCTCCATCTGAGCCTCTTTGATTCAACAACAGTATTTTACCAAAGACTGAGGGTTTTTTATGGGAAATAAATGTATGGGCTCCCAGGAGGTTAGAAAGACCAAATCAAAGATTCCCATTTGGTAAAGGTCTAATAGCTGCATCATAATATGTTTCAGACATCACACCATGTATTAACCAGGGAGAAAACAAGGAAAGGAAGAGAGAAAAACTCACTCCTTAGTTGAGAAGTCACTATGCAAAAGCCATCCATTCACTGAGGAAGGAAGATGCAAATGGGTGTCTTCTCATTCTGTTCCAGTGACTTCAGTCCAGTGATGGCCACAAGCATTCCAACTGCCACAGCTTCCTACCTCTCTCTAAGAAAATGTGTCTTAATAGGTTTATAAGCAGTCATTATTTATTTAATACCCATCCACTCTTATGTTACTCTAATGTCCCTTTATTTGTTTCTCTGTATGATGTTTCCTCCCAGTGCCCACATCCTTATTTCCCAGCCACCACCTTCAGCTTCTCAGTAGTCTCTCATCTCTGTAATGGAACCTCCCTCAATGCACTTCTTACCCTGTTGTTCACTGATGATTGCGTACTTGGTAGTTTTACATTATAATTAGAGCATCTCCCTCCACTAAAACGTAAGAATGAAAAGGACAAAGGCATCTATTTTCTCACAGATATATCCTCAACCTCTGAAACATTCTTCATGCGTGAAGGAGTGTATGAGGAAGATATGAACCAGAGATTGATCACAAAATGCAGTTACCTGTTGTTTTCCTCTTATTTGTAGCTTTTATTCTATATACATTGGAGAATTATATGTGGCTATTTGTGCTTATATAACTATTTTAATGATAAAGAATAGCTTGAGGTTTGTATAGAGATAGAAGTGTCTTAATTGTTAAGAAGTCAATCTCACCAATGCCATTAGTTATCATTTCTGAGAAGGCCAGATTAGAAGTATTTGAAAGGAAATTGGAAATTTCTGTGGAAATCATTAAGATTAAAAAGCTCTTAAAGGTCCCATATCTGGAACAGGTGTGAATGAAAGACTTTCAGGGTATGGTGCATGGCCATTTTTCCACAACACTAGGCCTAAACTTAGTTTGAGCAGTTTTGGTATGGAATGTAAGGTCAGTGCATGAGCACATGATTTATGGTTACCTGGCCCATTGCAATATTCATAGACATGCTGATGTGGAAGGGGTATATCTAATGAAGGCCCACCCTAGATAGCAAACTAAAGGTTACTCATGGCTTGCTACTAGTGTTCTGACAACATCTTGTCAGGAGTTTATGTATAATTGGGGATGCTTGGGCTCCCTCTGTCCTCTTCTGTTTCCTTGTTGGGGGAGGTATAAAGTCATAGGAAACCTACAGACTTAACAGACAACCTAATGACATTTATCCTGATGAATATATTTAGTGGTTCTCTGTGTAGAGTGGCTGCCTACAGAAGTGTGAGTAACTCAGCCAGAACTAAGTCTCTGAAGCCTCCTCCTCTAGAGTGGATGAAAGCTCACAAAATGTTACATCCCTGTAGAGCCTTCACACATATGCCTGTATGAACTATCACTGTGAAGGGGGGGCATGGTTGGGAAAGGTGGGAGTTCTGACTAAAATCTCACTTGAAGTTTGGATGACTGACACTCTTCTGAGGAAGGATTATTACAGGTCTAGGCTCCAGTGGGTCTCTGATTCATGAATACATGATAGTGACAGTCATTTCCAACCCTGAAGAAAATGACACCAGCATCCTTCCTTTATTTTAGCAGACCCATCCGTTTGTACACAGTAAACATATTATCCCAGGTGCCATTGTGATGCTCTCTGTCATCTTCTTTACTTTTCTAGACTTTAGCTTTCTTCATTCTGGGCTCCAACATCTTTTGTCTGTAGCTCCCCAAACTATAAAGTGTACAAAGCAGCAGTTTGTTCATGTTCAAGTTCCCAAAGAAAGGTACAGTTTCCCCCTGTTCGTAAAGCAAATATTGTCTTCCCTTTACTGAGACTCTGCCCTGGGCTAATGCTTTCATGTATTATTTCATTACATTTCTTATTGGCAAGAATATTATGATTACCACACTATTTTAAAGAAAAGATACTGAGCCTTAAAGCTGTTTGTCTTCTTCAATGTCACATATGTAAAGGGTAAGGAATTCAGCACCAGACTTCAAGTAGTTTAGACAGTTTTCAGTTACTCACAGCTCTTTGCTTTTTAAATGAATAATCCAATTCAGAATGTTGGAGAGAAATGACCACAGCCTATACGTCTGTGGGACCAAGCAATTCTAAACCAAGATGACCACTTCCTCTGGTTTTATTAAAGTTGTACACTAAATAGGAGAAGTTGGAAGTTCCTTAGCGTGGAAATGTATCATTTATCAACTGTAACATAGGTGGTAGAATGGGCAAGCTACCTACTTCATAGAATTAGCATAAACAAGTTTTCTTTTTGTGGATTGAGGAAATGAGATCTAAAGCAAAAAAAGAACAGGAAATTATATCTGTAAGAATTTTAACTTCAGCTTCTAGACTCTACTTTCTTACTGGATGAAAAAGAATAGGAGATGAAGCTATGCCTCATATTTTCAAGTCTATGTTTAATAAAATCAAATGGAATTCTGCCAAATGGGTGAGCTGGAGTCAGATGTATAATTAAACTCCCTTCTGGAATACATGCCACTCAGAGATCAAATGGGTAGCATCAAATCGGTCCTTCCAAATCTGATCTTGTGCCTCATGGAAAACTAGCAATGATTGTTTGTTTTCACCATGGAATTATGTAGAATTACGTTTTTAGAGTAAATCTTTAACTCATTAAACAAATCTGAGCACAAATTTAGAGAAAACAGAAAAGAATAAATCACTGTATATATATTGGATAAGACATCACCCTCTTGCTCAGTTCTTTCAGATTTAATATAATATATAAGATAACCCAGGCTGTCTTGCAAAGATCTCATCCAATAATGGTTTATAATAAGTGCATGACTATAGTGGGTGATGAATGACATTTTGGATGAAAACACTGGATATTTGAGTGTGCCCTTTTATGACATCTAAGGAAAGAGGGAGCATGATGAAATGTACAGCTGAAACCTGGCCTCGTCTTTAAATACCATCCTATACAGGCAGCTTGCCCTGCTAGGAAGAGGTAAATAACACTTCAACTATTGGAAAACAAAACAAAATTTTGTACAAACATTCTTCTCCAATCTGAAGTCCCAAGGAGACACTACTTTAAATAAAAACATATTTATGGTGATTATTACAACTCATTAGATAGCATTAAGTTGCTATTCTCAGGATCAATGTACTAAAAGTATATTATTTTGAATACTCTGCTTTTTGTGGCATTTCTTATTTTTTTAAATGGAAATCACTTTTTTACATGCAACGAAGAGTCTCTTCTTCTCTGCATCAAAGTGGCAGGTTGCAATTGATCTTTCCCAGTACAGTTAACGAGCAGAAGCAAATCCCCTGGGCCCCCTCCGGAGCCAAGGCTGCTCAGTTGTTCAAAATTCCACGTGGATGCAGGGTTTTGTCTAGTTCTCTTTATATGGGAAATCACAGAGACACTTCTTTATTGTGAATCCGGTTTTATTAGTTGTTTTCTCACTGCTGTGCCAAACAGCCAAGATCCACTTAAGGCAGAAAGGGTTTATTTCTGCCCAGTTTGAGGGCACAGCCCCTCATGGCAGGGGACCCAGAGAGAGATATGCATTGGCATTCAGCTCCTGTTTTCCTCTTTATTCATCTAAGGATACAGACCTTGGAAGAGTGCAGAACAGTGAATACTGCTGTCCATACTTAGGGTCAGTGTCCCACCTCTCCCTCTGACACATCTCTAGGGTTATCTCCTCCGTGATTCCAGATCCTGTCAGTCACCTCACTGATAGCAGTTTTCTCTTTCGAGAGAGCAGATTCTCATGGCTACCTGTTGCTCCAGATTAAAGTAGATGGTACTGACCTAAGGGAGTGATCGTGAAAGCCTCCTAGGACAGACACAGGTTTTATCAAGTGCATTGTTTCTTGGAGAAGGGGGACATGTTGGGTCACTATGATCCTGGAGTCATTCAGTGAGTGCTGTCTATGCTGGGACACTTTCTACTTTAGTAAGCTAAGACTTGGATGTCTTTGAGCTTTCAATGAGAAAAGCACCTGTCTCCCGTCTAATGGCCCATGCAGGTTTGCTGAATGCCGAGCACATTTGTTAGAATTCTTTCGGTGGAAGTCTTTGGATGCTTACAGATGCTTACAGAAGAACCTCATTTTGGAAGCAGAGGACTTTGGGTGTCTCCTGGTGATGACTTTTACACAAGGAAAGGCCATTTCTGGTAGTGAGCAATATTCATAATGCAGGTGCATGTGTATACACGCTTGTATGTGTGTGTGGCTGTGTGTGGAAGGTTCATGTACCAGTCATATAGTTCTGACTCTTACCCCTGGATACAGGAAGGAAGCAGAGTGTAGTTAGGTGTGAGAAATAACTCTACCACCCACAAATACTTCATTACTGCCGTGGGCTTGATGAGGCCAGCCCCCCAAGTTCCGCCCAATTAAGCTGTGTCTATGTACATTGTCTTATGAAGGAAGTCTGGCAGTGTTTAAATTTGTTATTCATGATTACATATTTGTAATCATGAGCATTTTGTTTTCTTCAGTAACATAAATATTTACACGAGGGTAAGTGAACTGTGAGCACATTCATTATGGTGGCACTGGATTCATTAAGCTGGAAGAGCAATTTATTTTTATTTGTGTATTTCTGTTTCTTGAGACCGAGTTTTGTTGTTTATCGCTATTTGACCTGGATCACTATGTAGCTAAGGCTGGGCTTGAACTTGCTGTTGTCCTCCTGCCTCAGCCTCCAGAGCATTGGGGTAAGAAGCTTCTACCTCCATGCCATGTGAGTTAGAGGACTTAAGAACATGGATTTTCTGTTGTGATCAAAAGGAATGCATTTGGGTCACCTTTAAATAATTATTGAAGATTGTAATTTTGTTCATTTAAAATAATTGTATTATTATGTGTGTATGGAGGAGGTATGTGTATGGGTGCTCAGAGAGGCCAGAAAAGAGTGTCCCGGGCCCCAGGAGATATAGACAATCGACTGTAACATATCAAGTGTCACAAGAGGCAGATGACATGAATGTGTGTTGGACTGTGATGAACTTATTCTCAGCTTTGTCACCATGACACTTCCTGGGAAAGCCATGAGTTCATGAGAAAAGTCTCAGTTGGCATCATTTAGCACCAGAGGAATGTACGCCACCATCTTTGAGCCTGGGTCACTGGTATAGGAGTTCCTTCTGTTTGTGTGCTAATGAATAAAGAAACTGATTTGGCCTAGTTGATAGGGCAGAACTTAGGTAGGCAGGAAAGGGAGATCTAAATGCTGGAAGGAAGAAAGGTGAAATAGAAAGAACGCCATGAAGCCCACAGAGACAGACATGCTAAATCCTTCCCGGTAAGCCACTGCCACGTGATGATATACAGATTAACAGAAATGGGTTAAATCAAGAGGTGAGCGTTAACTAGTAAGAGGCTAAAACTAATAGGCCAAGCAGTGATTTAATTAATACAATTTCAGTGTGGTTATTTCGGGTGTAAGCTAGCTTGGTGGGCAGGGCAAACAAGCAGGCCCTCTCCCTGCAACAGGTCATGACCTCTGAGACCATGCTGACCTCCCCTGCACCTCTGACACAACCTCATACTTCCTCCCAGAACACCAGTCCTTCTCAATCCCTGTTATTCTTATTGCTTCACTTTTGTGTCTGTTTGGGGTTTGCTTTGCTTTGAGGTTCTCTGTAGCATAAGTCGTTGTCTCAAATTCCAGCAGCACTATATTTCATTTTTCCAATCTTTAGAAATTACAGTATGTACAAAAATTTTAATGTAAATTAAAATTTTAATTTTAACATAAATTAAATTAATTGCATTAATTTTAGTGCAAATTAAAAAACACTTAAATTCTCACCATGAAGCAATAACCAGTGCATGTCTCCATAGATCTGCATATTTATGCCTGTGCGTGCTCTGTGTGTGTACTGCAGACTGAGCCACACCTGGCTTGTGTTTTAACATTGCCGACGAGATGGAGAATGCATGTTCCCACACCACCATTGCTGTGCATCTGACTTTCCCTAAGGGCTGTAAAAATGTCTGAAAGTAAATATGTACTTCAGTCTGAGAAAGTTGTCTTTAATGAATCTGATGCTATGCAAGGCTATTTTTAGAAAGTGCTCCAGGTATTTCTATCTATTTACAAAAAAAAATGGAGTTTATACTATAGAACATTCTCATTTTCATAAGTATTTTATTTGGAAATAAGGTGGTTATCACATACACTCTGATCCTTTCACCCTACTGTTCACTATGAAATAACATTGTCTTCTATAAAAGTTCATTCCTAAGAATTATGAAATGAGTTACAAAAAGAGCAAATTGTAGATATGTTGCTCATGCTCAATAATAAATAACATTTGCATAATAACAATACAGGCAAGCATATTACACACATACATACACACAGAGCATGGGAGAGAGGCAGACATACAGATATGTGCATATGCGCAAATCAGAAGTTGGAAAAGTAGGAGTGGTTCCCAAGAATAAAGATTTCCAATAGAAATTAGGGCTATCACCACACAGGGTAGCATGCTCATATGTGCGCGCACACACACACACACACACACACACACACACACACACATAGTCTGAAACTGTCAAAGAATTGAAATAACCATGTTTTATCTAGGTTGATGAGATTTGTTGGACCACACTCATTGTTCTTGCTGTCTTGAATGAATATGTGGCTGTGTGGTACATTGGGCACTGGTTGGACACACTTGTGTCAGTTCATCACAATTTCTATGGAATATTGAACTGCAGCTTTAATTCTTTGCTCCTTCCATATTTGGAATTAAGTCCATGGCTGTGTTTTTTTTTTTAATCAGCTTTTTAAAATTTCCATTACTGAGTATGCTGACATTTTTTTTTTCAAATTGGCAGACTTTGTTTGTTTAGAGGACACTACAATTAAGAAAATACCTCCAGTAAGATGGGTTTCTAGGCAAGTCTGTGGGATTTTTTCTTTTTATTGAGCTTTATATTTTTCTCCGCTCCTTTCTCCTTCTATCTTTTTCCATGGTCTCCATGTTCCCAATTTATTCAGTAGATCTTGTCTTTTTCTACTTTCTATGTATATTAGACCCATGTATGTATCTTTAAGGGACCTCTTTTTTGTCTAGGTTCTCTGAGATTGTGAATCGTAGCCTGGTTTTTCTTTGTTTTATGTCTAAAATCAGATTTTTCTTAATTAATGATTGATTTAGGAGGGTCCAGCTCCATGTAGCTGGTGGTTACTTCTGGGTCATTGATCCTGGATTGTTTAAGAGAGCAGGCTGAGCAAGCCATGATGAGCAAGCCAGTAAGCAGTGGTCCTCCATGGCCTTTGCTTCAGTTCTTGACCCCAGGCCCCTGCCTTGACTTCTCTTAGTGATGGTGTGTGACCTGAGCACTGTAAGATATAATAAACTGTTTCCTCAAGTTGTTCTTAGTGATTGTGTTTATAACATCAACAGAAAACTTTGACAGAAATTGATGTGTGGTCATGGTATATTATTATGACCAATTCTGCCATGTTTAGGAAGGGTCTTGGAAGGACTCTGAAAAATTGGGGCTGAGATTAAACCAGTAAGCAGCTATCTTCCATGGTGTCTACACAGCTCCTGTCTCCAGGTTCCTGCCTTGAGTTCCTACCCTGACTTCCTTTAGTGATGGAGTCTGACCTGAGATTTGAAAGATGAAACGAACCCTTTCCTCCCTAATTTACTTTTGGTCACCCTCTTTATCACAAAAGCAGACACTTAACAAAAACATGGAAGGAAGAGGAGAAGATGCTCTGAGCCTTGGACAGGTTTGTTGCTTTAGCCAATAGGATGTCAGTAAACATAGATAAGCAAAGGCTTTAGGTCTGTTGATGTGGGATTCAAGTGGAGTGGATTGCAATCACCCTAAAAGTAAAATAAAGGGTTAGTAGAGTCTATATGATAGTCAGCAGAGCATGATGTGCTCTGTTTCTTCTCTCCCAACTCTGGGCCTTTTGATAGTTTTTCTGTTTGTTTTGTTTTAGTATTTTCTCGTCCATTACTGCTGCTTTCAGTCGTCTTTGTCTAACATAGCAATATATATTCTTTCTTTTACTTTAAGAGGCAAGTCCTATTGTCTTTGTTTTCCTCAGAAAATGCTTAAGGTCCTGAAAAAATTGTAATTTTGGATTTGTATGCCACTTTCTTGAGCCCTTAAACCTTGCACCGTAGGGAGAGAATCCTTGTGAGATCTTTTAGGGCTTTTCAGAAAGCGATGACTTGTCATGACTTTTCTCTGTTGCCATTAGAAAAACTTCCAAGTTAGAGGTAACTTGAAGGAATTAAAAAATACCTGGAGGGTGAGCTTGCATCGCAGATAAACCTAGCTTACCCAAGTGATGTGGAAGGGTTGGTTTATGATGACCTGTGAACTAATAAAAAACTAAAATAAATATTACAACCATTTCCACTTTGTGGATTTTGTTGGATATCATCAATAGAGAAAGTTTATATAATACATGTTCCTTCAGTATCATGTTTATATGAACTGATTTTTTTAGGAGGCTGCTTGTTTATTTCCTGGCCACCCAGACTCCCAAAAGAACCTGCTGGCAAGGTTCTGGTGTGTCTGTCTCTGGTGGCAGCTCCATGACTTCTCTCTGCCTCTGCCTCCTTTCTTCCAGCATTCAGTTTAGTTTTCCCCACCTCATTCTAATCTACCCTATCACAGGCCTAAGACAGTTTCTTTATTAACCAATGGATTTCACAGCATACAGAGGGGAATCCCACATCACCTGATGCTCTGTTTGCCTCTATATTGTTGATCATTTTAACTCTCTTCTCTTTAGTTAAATGTAAGTATGGCTTTACAACTTTCTCAGTTTTGTCTCTTTATAATGAGTAGCTGTTCCCTGGACAGTCTTTTTTATTCTCATTATATCAATGGTATGTACATCAATAACTTAAGAAGTTACACATCAGTGGTCTTTATGTTTAAGAATATATCAAGACACCAGTTCAACCACCTTGAAGTTTAACTCACTAATATTTCTCTCCAACATGCTAATTCTTATGAGTTTCCCATACTGAACAAATATACCACTTCAAATCTAAGTTCTAGTCAAAAAACATTAAAAAGCCAAGCACAGTGTCTGAGAATTATCACCACAGTCTTGACAGGAAGAGGCAGGAGGATTGTGAGTTCTAAGCTAGCCTTGCCTCCATGAGATTATTTCTTAAACAAACAAGAATGTGAACAATTAAGTAAGGAAGGAAGAGAAAATTAAACTTTTACTTCTTGAATTTCAAGAGACAATTGGGACATGGAATAATTTGGAAATGTATATACACAATGCATTTACCAGTTGTTCCTCGTCTTTAGATGATCTTGAATATCTGAATTTGCTCTTACATTTTTTCACAAATTCTTTTCTAAGTTTCTGTTCTTTGTGTGCCTGACAAGATCTGATATGGTGCTTGTAAGTGGAGGATTTCCAGTGGATGTTTGCCCTGTGAGCATATTCAGAAGGTACCCTTTCTTAACTCTTCCCCATCTCTGTCAACATGATTCTTCATTGCAAATATTCTCTCGCATTCCTGTCTATTCATTTTGTCTTTTGGCCTGCTTTGTTTAACAAGTGCTGTTAGTTAAACTGTAAGTTTGGACCTAGTCATTGTGCCTGGTTTAATGGCAGGAGAAACCCCCTTAACACAACCCTGCTAGAAATTGGCAGAATGACCAAAGATAAAGAACATGGCATTTATTTCCAGTTTCTCTGCCTCTCAGTTTGAAGGGAGCCCCATTATACTTCTTCACCAAAGAGATATTCAAGGTTAAACAAAGAGAGTAATTTAAAATAAAACTGGAGTACAAGAGAAATGGTAATCAATTTTATTAGATTACAGAGTGGGGCTCATTGTGACTAGTGTTCTTCCTGTTTATTGAAGTTGTATCGCCAAAAGATGACCCAATTATATCTCATTTGCCAGATGGCTAATTGTAGGAAGAACAAAGAGATTTGCAGTTATTACAAATATTGCCTTTTGATAGTAAAACATTTTCCAGAATCACTAATTTATCTTTTAGAATAACAATTTTCCCTCATAACTTCAAGAATCTTCTGGGTATTTCTGTTAAGAAAGTAGTTATCCTAAAAAAATGACAGAAGTATAAGGACTTAAAAAGCATAGGTGTTGGTCGGATAACCAGCGATTTGTTACAGTGCGTTTTCATTTTTCTTGTTGGACCTCACTAGGTTTTAGGAAACAGGTGTAACGTGGCCTCCAGATGCTGTCCCAACTGCATCTTCTCTTCACTCTTTTCTCTCTGTCATTGTCAGTTTTGTATATATACTGAATTTGGGGAGTTTTAATACACAGTATTGTCTCTTCGTCCCCTTTCTTCTGAAGAAGTCCATTTTCTTCTTTCCAACAAGGTCCTTCTCTTTTGATTTCTTTTTAAAATTCTTTTGGACACACTATGGTTGTCCACTGTGGTTGTTCTCATGAGCATTCATGCAGAGTCCTTCTCCTGGAACACGGACAACTTAGCAATGAAGAAAACTAAACGCCTCTAACCAGCATCCATTATCTGCTAATGCTGACCTGGTGAGGACTAGGTCTCATGATCGCCTCTCACATGTGGTAAATTGTGGTGATGGGTCCTGTTTTGAGCAGGTCCTACGCCAATATTCACAGAGGCAGTGAGCTCCTAAGGGCAATGCCTATGTCATAGCAGAAGACAAATCCCCAAGCACCATGATGAAGGTACTACAGGTGCAAAATCATAGCAAACCCCCCACAAACTTATGACAAAGACACTACTAAGATACTTTTTCATCATGGCATGTAGAGTTTAATTGGTTCCACCAAATCCAAATCCACTTCTAACTTAACCTACAGGCAAAGGCATACTGAGATCTTTGTGACCCTCACAAACTTAGGTTGCTTCCCAGTCCCCATTGGTATAATTAAAAAAAAAAACAGTGGAAGAGAGAGTCACACATTACAACAGAGCTCACATGGGAGGTTTATTGAAAGAGGACAAAGGGCAGAAAAGGAGGCAGAGAAGGCGGCAGAGAGGGGGCAGCTATCAGTCTGTGGGGACAAGAGTAACAGGGGAGAGAGAGAGACTGGAGGTGAGCAGGGCCCACTTTTTTTTTAAAGGAAATATAAGAGTACCGTCCTGTCAGGACCCTACAGAAAGATCAATAGAGACACCTGAATGCTGATACCCTCAAACAGATTGACAAAATTTTAAGCAAAACAATGAAAAATTCAAAAATAGGTTTACTTAGGACTTTTCGATTTGTTATATATACTCTTTCATAATTGCATGTATAAAAGGCACACGGTCTACTCTCACCTGTCACCCTTCCTTATCTTTTTCCCATCTATGTCTATGTGATTCTTCTGTACAAGTATTTTCTCCCATTCCCATCTATTCATTTTGTCTTCTGGTCTGCTGTGTTTAAGAATTGCTGTTAGTTAAACCGCAGGTTTGGACATAACTGTTGTGCCTGGATTGCTCCATAGTAGGTACTTAGCTGAAGACAATGTCTTCTCTGTGCCAAGAATTCTTTCCAATAAAGTCTTTATATGTCTTGATAAAACTTATGTTACAGTTTTTATGAAACAAAGCATCTTTCCAGGAATGATTTAATGGTTCTACTTAGCTCATTCCTGGAGTAAATAGGCACCTGACTGAACTCTGGTAAAATCTGGCTATAGTCCAGAGACTCTGTCACTCTGAAAAATGCCTCCTTCTTAGTCTCATGCATAGACTACCTAGAGAGAGCCAATTGTCATTCTTGAATCAAACAGCAAAATACAATGCCAGTAGAATTTCATTTGGAAAATGTCTTATAAAATTTATTCAAAGATTATATTCATACAACAAGATTATATTCATTGCAACAAGAAATTAAGAAAAGAGGAAGAAAACAAGTTGATCATCTGCACTCATTGAATCTGTACTCTACGCAAGGGACCAGGCTTTGTGTATTTTCACTTTCTGAAAAGGTTGGCTAGACCTCATGTCAGTATGCGTATGTTGATCACAGGCAAAATCCTTGGCAATCAAGTCACAATTTGCAGGTACTGATTGATGCTCCATGATGCCCACCTATTATCCCTCTCACATTTCAATGCATCAGTAGAAAATGTCTTCAGCTCATTCTACTCATTAGGGTTCAACGTTGATCTTATCTGGACTATGTTGTAGTGCTTGATACAGTCACCTTAATTGTGAGATGAATTGCTTCGTCATGTATTTAATAATGGGTAGAATTGGCTTTCATAACCACTACTCTCTTGTTACCAATCAGCTATTTGCATAATCACAGGAGAAACCATATCCTCATTCCCTGTGCGACAGAGTAACAAACATAAATTTAATTGCCCTACTAGGCACGGGAGTCATAATCTTTATACAACACTTAGTGTTTTCATTACTTACCAATTCACTTATAATTATTGTGCACTCACAGAAGTTAAAAAAACTAGTGAACAGTCCGTCTTTCATTTTGGATTCTGCAGGGATAAACAATGCTAAACATGCTGGGCAGAATACATTAATTCACATTGTTGTACACAGTGGATATTCAAGGGAACTGGGAAAGGAAGGTGAGCATAGCAAGAACTTTTCTGAGGAATGTTAGATAAATAAGCATATTTATTGATCATTTGAGGCTCTGGAAGTCTATAATGACTAAAATGACAGCTGCATTTCCTGATCTCAAGAGGTTTATAAACTATCCAGGGAAACAACAGAACAAAGCATCTTCTTGTAAAGATGCGAGATGGGTGGGAGTTCCCAGACGTGACTCACAGACTGCTCTTGGTAGTACATGGTGGATACACAGTAGAACATGGGGAGGAATCTTTGGGCAGTCCAGTTTCACTCAAGGTAACTCATTGTTGGCTGTGATCTCACCAGCAAAATGTTTGTAACTTCCAAAAAAGCGAATATAAATACACTTTGAGACAGATGCTTTGGGAGAAAGTAACATCTTTCTTCCAAGGTATTTAACAACTAGAGAGAATAAAGCGTTCAGTTATCTTCAATGGGAGAATGAGAAGTAAGTCAACGGAGACTGGAGGCAGTGGAAGTAATATTCTATGCTAAGATGGAGCTATGCACATGTAAGTGACTAGTAAGACATACCTGGTACATTCAGGAAGGTAAAAGTGGCCCAACATGCCAGAGAGGTGAAGTTTAAGAATGATTTTATGGAAACCCGAATGTCCAGATAGCAAATATATGGGCTTCTGCACCAAGCTGAATTTGTTTCTTTGTTCTTTTATTTTGTTTTATTTGGAGGAGAGGTGGTACACAACCAGATTTGAATTGAAAAGTTATCACTTACTTCCATGTCTACTACAGTCTTTGTAAAGACTATAGATTCTTTTCTACCCTCCACCTGGGTACTTTCCTGAGAAAGTGCATGTGAACACGGAGAAGTATTTGCTTGTCACAGAAGCCATGGAAATGGTAAGAAGTAGAGTGATATGTGGTACTGCTCAACTTGGAAACGTATGGAAAGCTACTGAAACTTTACAGTTTTATTGCAAAATAATGCTTGGAATATTTCTAACTGCTCAGCTGTCTTTGAGAGCATCAGGTATTGGTGAGGCAAACAACAGTGATGTCAAGCCATCCCATGACCATCATTGAAAAACATGATCATGAGGGTAGGGGCAGAGTGTAGTGGTGGTAGAGGGTTTGTTGAACATGTCCAGGGCTCGCTCTCTCTCTCTCTCTCTCTCTCTCTCTCTCTCTCTCTCTCTCTCCCCACCCCCATACATATTCACAGAAAAGAGCAAAAGAGGAGGTGGAACAAGGTGTGGAGGAAAGGAGGAGGAAGACAAGAGAAAATTAAAGGGAGCAATAGGAGGAGGAAGAGGAGGAGGAAGAGTTAGAGAAGGATGATGACATTCTGGTCAAATCAGAAGAAAAGCCTGCACTTTCTGTCTACAGTGAGTAAAGCATTTGTCAGTAGATCCGGTACAGTAGTCATTATGTAATCCACCTAATTGTACATAAGGAGACATGTGTTTTTTATGTGATGTTCTGTGCTTGTCAGATCTCCACCTCCCTTCTTGTCATTAACCGAGAGTGTCCCTCTGCTTTGTCAGTGACCCATTGCCCTGTTCAATGAACAATCCTGCCTTCTCATTGGCTAATGAAGCTGCAGCTGATAAGCGTTACCTTTGGGTCAGAGTGGACTCGGGTAATTGTCTTGGAATCAGCTGCTACAGGATTTTGACACTGGCGGGATGATTTCCTTTCTCAGTGGAATGGGAATGGTCAAGTTCTTCCTTCCTCCATTCTGTTTTTCCTTCTTTCATCTATTCCACTACCCAGCAATCAGTATCCAGGATTATGAAAGACTTAGATTCTCCATTCAGTATGTGCACAGCTATTTAAGGTGGCAAAGCGGTAGTTACAAACATAATCCATGACTAACAAATGTAGCTAGACTAGTAAGTCCATTAAAATCAAGCCTGTGAAGGTTTGGCTGGACTCTAGCTCCCAACTGCGGATTTTCATCCCACTGTGCGCCTGATTCTTTACATTAAAACAGGCATTTTATTCTGCCCAAAGTATAAGGAATCAGATTAAAATGGAAAGAGTAAGGTAATTCAGCCCTTCAAATATAATCTTTAGATGAGAATGAAATCTTGTTGGCTTTATGCCTTACATTTTACACTAGATGTTGAATTGGATTTAGGTATTTGTTCTTTAGACATATGTTAGGGAGGAAATTAGGAGCAGTTGATTGAGCTCTGCTGTCTTTTAAGACACCCCCTAATCACGATCCACTGTGGGGCAAATGAAGGGAGATTAAATAATTCACAAACTATGCTTTGAGTAGTACATTTTGCACAAAGAGCAGAACTATTTTATTCATTTCATGTAAGAGATGTTTGAAGTATATTCCTTAAAGAAAATAAAATATTAACAAGAAATACAATTGGTTACTGAACACGTTTATTCTAACGTCACTGATATTTCTCTAGAGTTACTTAAAGGTCACGTTCACCAAGTAGACACCTTTGTTCTCTTTTTCTTAATCTTCTCTCTAAGCAGTCACTTTTCTGGTTAAATTGGAAGCTTTCCTCTTCACCGCCATCTCTCCTTATGCCCCAATTTGTGCAGAGTCTTGGCTTTTTGCCCACCATTTCTCATTATGCCCTAGTTCATGCAGAATCTTGCATTCCTGCACTTTCCTTTATGCACAACTTGTCATAGATGTATTTTTGAGGAATTTCATATGACTGTGGTTGACAAAGGTCAGAGTGTGGTAAGAGGAGTGGGGTGGATTTCATGATTTCATACCCTATTCCATACCAGCAACATATGCCAGCAAATATGCCTAACTGGGTACATGGGGATCTGCCGTCTTTGGGCACTTCTTTCTATGGATAGTTCAAAATCTTCATTGTAACACTTGCATTGTACATAAGGGACTTTTTTTTCCTGTGACTTAAAAATCCACATATCCTGTCTTTTGTACTTGTCAGATAATAACTTCTCAGTTAATTGTCTTGGAATCAACTGCCATGTATTGATTCTATCTCATACCATATTTTAAACTCTCTTATTTTTTCTTATATATTTATTATTCAGGGGACTGTACATGCGTGCGGGTCAGAGAACAGCTCTCAGGTGCTGATTCTCTCCCTCCACCATGTGGGTTCCTGAGATCAAATGCAGAACCTCAAGCTTGTCAGTGAGCACTTTTATCCCCTGAATTGTCTAGATGTGCCAACCAATCCCACTTTTAAGTCAAGAATGTTAAATAATGTTTCGGTAGCTTTACTGACTTATTGCTATTTTGGATGGTTTTGTACTCAATATTCCTTGAGCAAAAGTGTGTTCAAAGATGCAACCACAATCCAGCTTCTTGAAACTCACTAGCCTTGGAGAGATCTGCTGGTTTTGGCTATTCATAAAATTTCTGTATACTTATAATAATTGAAAGAAACAGTAAGCAGTTATCAAACTCATGTATCGGGCTATTTGTGTCTTGCTGATTTATAATATGGTTGGAAATGTGTCTATTCTCTTTCTGGAAATTTTAAGTATCACTTGGTGGCATATGCTCAGCACTGGGAGATACGGGCTCAGCGATCAGACGATCGACATTATGTTGAACTCTTAGCTACATATCAAGTTCAAAACCGGCTTAAGGTATATGAGACCGTGTCTCCAAGCAACAATACCACAACAGTAAAGAAAGCATCGAGAGATGCACCCATTGCATACTCATGTTTGTGTGCTCACTGTTCCATAAATATGGACAGTTTATTAATATGCACAATTACATAACTTACATGTGTTAATGATTGATTATTACCATTGCTAAAGTCCCTTCGGCTTCTGTGTCACTGGGACAAACACATCTCAAATAATCCCATTGTTCATTTATTATAAACCTCTTCATTTAATACTTGAGTGCAAAGTGGGGAACTAGTGGCTCCCTCTCACAGGCTGCAGGGAGGGAAGAATAGGGTATGAGTGATGACATAGCTCAGTAGCTCAGTTCCTTCGCTTTCCCAGGCTAGCATTCCAGCCAGTGGGTCACAGGAGTTAGCTAGCATTCTCCAACCCCTGTTTTCTCCCCTAAACCAGGGCTTCCTGCATGCTCTGAAGTATTTTCACTTTTGTCTTTCTGAAATGGAAGGTTCATGGAAAAAGACGCTATATAGGGATGATTTATTGTGACCTGGCAAAGGTCACTCGGGGAATAAATTACCCACACTTGTTATTCCCGAGCACGCTTCACTCAAGCGCTCTCCCACGAGGGTGCAGAGAGTCATTTCAGAACCCAATCCTGGCAGCCTTTTAAGGAGTACTTATTTCAGAACAAATGTTCCTTAACTTCTGCAGATTTGCATACAAATGTTTTCTGCGGAAGAATCATGGTTTTGATTCTTACCATGGATTCTGTTTTCGTTCCCGGAGTTTGTAGGCTTCCCTCTGATGCCTTACATTTTAACTTTTAATAACTAGCTAAGTTCTCTTGACTGGGCTGTTATTCTATCCCCTCACTCCCTCTCACTATGTCACCCTGTCACCCACACTGCCCGAGAAGCCTGAATCCTACAGGTTGCATCCCCTACAAGACCTCTTCCCACTCTCCTTAGAGAGGAAATGCTTATTTACATAGGTAAATGTATCTGCTGCTGCCCCTTTTGTGGGATTGCCACTTCTAGGCATAGTTTGCCAAAATGGTTCAGCTTTCTGCTGACTCACAGACATTCCCACAGTTGGAGCAATCGTATTTTATCAATTTTCCTCAGTATTAACTATTGGTATATCTCCCTATTGCTACAGATAGTAGCCAACTTTAAACAATTTATCAAGGCATTATTGAGGGTGTTTGTGTTGTATATATGTGCCTGTCTGGCATGCTAACCCACGCATGCATGTGTGGAGGCCACAGGCCAATACTGGGTATCTATCCATCTTATTGGTAGAGCTCTGAAACCCAACCACTAGACCACCAGGGAATCCTTAGATTCTTTGAGGCAGCGTTTGTTTGGAGCCTGGATATTGCCACTTGGTTGTACTGGCCTGTCAGTGTGACTCCCAGACCTGCCTGTCTCTGCCTGCTAGTACTGGAGTTTGACATAAACATGGAGTTTTAATAAGAGCTCAGGTCTTCATGCTTGTGAATATTCTCCCAGCTTCTAAATCTTTTTTAAGTATGATTTTGCCTAAACCATGCTTTAACATGTGTTAGTCACAAAGGACATTAGGGAGTTGTTGGAAAAGCTCTTTATAAGAGCAAGTGCTTTATCGAAATAATAGCCTGGTCCTTCCTGTGACTGTGCACTGCAAAGCATCTATGTAGGAGCTGGAAAATATTGGGAAAAAGTCTAAGATCTTGCATTGACATTGCTGAGTCAGGAGTCTTGTAATTCCACGGGCCCATAGTCCATGTTAAAGGCTTTTGTTGAAATGGTGTCCTTCTCCCCAGCCTTGATCTCAGAGCAAGGTATGGTAAGATCATCGATCATGTATATTAGACATGTCCCATAGTTTCATTTTTCATTTCAGGCCACAAATCACCAGTGTCAATGTTGTCAGTTCAGGACTTGAATGAGTCTGACCTGATTAGAGAAAAAAAATGTCCAGTGTGCACCGGATAGTGTCTCACACTTGGTTTCAGATGACCGGAGAAACACTGAGTACATCTCACATCGCAAGTAAGAGTTTGTGGCTTTTGAGCTTCAATATTTTGGAGAAGAGAGCTCTCTATCTGTCCTGAATCCAGAGAAGCTTTTCTTCTCTCTCCAGTCAGGCAGAAATGGAATCTCCACCATCGTAAATCATAGGCCATTCCAGCAAAGTCACAGGCTGTAGTTCTTCCTGACAGCTTCCTCTGAGCTAAGAGAGAGGCATCCAGGTGGAAAAAGCAAGATCCCACCTTTAGTCAGGGGGTCTATGAGTGTAGCAATTCTCTCACTCTGGACATTCATCTGGATGGGATAAATGAGGAGCCTAGGATCTCTGTGCTGGGTTCCGTGAGGACCGTCTCCTCAGAGTACAGAGTCAGGACTCCTCTGGATACACGGATACAAATAATTTCTGAAGGTCAGTTCTTTGGAGGAGGACTCAATCCATAGGTGTGTTTTGAGCAGGGTGTCTCCAGTTCTTTGAGTTCTATGTGTGTGTTAATTGCAGTGATTTGAATCATTTTATTTAAATTGCCATTGAAATTGTAGCAATTATAGCATCAGGGACTGTTTCTGTTTGCTATTTCTCTGCTACATGAGCCATTTTGAATGCTACCAGGTTAACTTTATTAGTGCTATAATTTACTCAACTTTCATGTCTGCAGCTTTTTCAGGGCGTTGGTGTTAGCAATGTAGCATTTTCTTTTCTGCATTTAATTCAGACAGTACTACACAAAGCCACAGTTATCTCCGAAATGATATGGGTACTGTGTTTATTCAATGGCCATGTCTTAGGATCCCTATATTATATGTTGGAAACGTTAATGCTGAGCAAGAGACTTGAATGGTTAACTGACAGACTCCAAATCTGAATATTCAGCCTAGACAGCCATTTCCTGACTACGTTCGTGCACAAAGATGAAGCAACGGAACTGTGAGCCAATACTCCTATATACAAACCATTGTAGCAGTTAGTACTGTCACACTCATGGCTTCTTAACAGCATTCATTTCAAAATAGAAGATAGTACAATGATGCTTTCATTGTCATGAACAGTAAACTCATGACCATAGTCACAGGTCTGGGATTAACTCCCTTGTCACAAATTAAGAGCCAAGGAAGGCTCAGGAGGGATCAGTCAAGCTTGCCTCCTTAGGTCACTTGGAAATCTCTCGTCTTTCTCATATACTAAAATTCTCTCTTGGATTTGACAAATGAGTTTTTTTGGTTTTTCCTTTTTGGTTTTTTGAGACAGGGTTTCTCTCTAGCTTTCGAGCTTGTCCTAGAACTAGTTCTTGTAGACCAGGCTGGCCTACAAGAGGTCTGTCTGCCTCTGCCTCCTGAGTGCTGGGGTTTCAAAGGAGAGTTAAGAAAGTTGGTCACCAATGGCATGTGCTCTTAGTAGTTAGAGTAAAACTCAAATATTTCCCACTAAATGACAACATTGGCATGTCCTCCTGTGTGACCAAAGGCCACCAACCATCCTTGGAAGTGGAAGGAATTTTTAATGGCACTTACCTTTGCTCATCCACCCTGACCTCTTTCATCTCCTGGATTATTCTTTTATGCAGAACAATTTTTGTTAAAATTTCCTTAATAAGTATGGTATTTTTTTAGGATTAAGGACATATTAATAATACTCAGAACATTTGATATTTAAACTGCATAAAAAAGGGCCTCTCTTTACATTCTGACCTTTTAAATAAATGCTAGCAAAAACTGCAAACATGATTCGCTGACAAACATGGGCGGGCAGTGTCCTCACCACACAGGGCTATCAACTGATCTATTGAAATGCATTCAAGCACACAGATCACTCAGAACAACTTGGCATTCCTTCGATGTGAAATCTTTGTTGAATCTTTCTTAGCAAGGATATCTGTATTTAAATTTGTGCCAGTTTTTCTAATGTCAAGATTACAATCGTCAAGCTTTCCACTGAACTTTCTATAGCAACAGGGTAGACACAGCTCGGAGGACCAAGCTTTAAAATGTGTTGTCGTTGCTAATCACAGTCTGACACTGTTAAGATTAGTTTGCTCTGAAAATGAATCTCAGAAGACTGGATGCTGCAGAGGGTGATTCATGGTTGCAAATGAAATGTCAGATTGTTTCAGGGGTGTAATTAACTTTCCCAGGGTACCTTCAAGGAGCTACAGTTTTTGTGGTCACACGAGATACTGATGTCTCCTTGGTCTGTAATTGAGAGGCGGAAACCTTGATCCCAATAGTCCACACAAAGATGCACATTCCACCTTAGGAACCCAGAAGATACCTCCTGGGTGATGAAGTCTAGAACAGTATTTTCTTGAAAGATAACTCTGGGTGTAGCTACTGAACAGAGCAGTGCCCTTCTTTATGGCTTGTTGATGACTTGCTACAGCTCTGGGAATTAGTTTTTTTCTAACCAAGATGAGCCAGGCTGCACACCACATGCAGGCGTGCCCTTGCTGCTGTAGGTGTCTGAGTGATTAAGGGAGCGGTGGTCAGTTTTGTAAGGCAACCAAGATGAGCCAGCAGCACACACATGCAGGCGTGCCCTTGCTGCTGTAGGTGTCTGAGTAACTGAGGGTGCAGTGGGCAGTTTTGTGAGGCACACTAGCTGACTCTGACCCCTGTGAGCATAGGAAAGTAGCAGAGGCAATGTGTTTTTATGTCTTCATCTTACAGTCTAATAAAGGAAAGCAGTGGTTTAACTGAGCCTCAGTTTATGGCTTCCCATTAGTTTCAACTGTGCTGTGTTAACAATGATGATAGGCCCTTCTGATTTTCTCCCGTTGAAAGTTTGCTTTCTTTAACTGAGAAATTCTAGTGAGGTCTAGAAAAAAGAAACTGTCCCCA